>NC_086444.1:1056780048-1057980048 GCF_028390025.1 Pseudophryne corroboree
GTGTTGCATATCACAGATGAACCCTCTGTCCCTGACACGAGGGTGCGCATGTATAAGGAAAAGAGACCTGAGGTAAACTTTCCCCCATCTCATGAGCTGAACGAGTTATTTGAAAAGGCTTGGGAATCTCCAGACAAGAAACTGCAGATTCCCAAAAGGATTCTTATGGCGTATCCTTTCCCAAATACGGACAGGATACGGTGGGAATCCTCCCCAAGGGTGGACAAAGCGTTGACACGTTTATCCAAAAAGGTAGCGCTACCATCTCAAGATACGGCTACCCTCAGGGATCATGCTGATCACAAGCAGGGGACTACCTTGAAGTCCATTTATACACATTCTGGTACCTTACTCAGACCGGTGATAGCGTCGGCTTGTGTTTGTAGCGCTGTAGCAGCATGGACAGATACCTTATCGGCAGAAATTGAGACCCTGGATAAGGATACCATTTTATTGACCCTGGGTCTTATTAAAGATGCTGTCTTATATATGAGAGATGCTCAAAGAGACATTGGGCTACTGGGTCCTAGAGTTAACGCTATGGCGATTTCTGCTAGACGAGTCCTATGGACCCGACAATGGACGGGTGATGTCGACTCGAAGAGGCATATATGGAGGTTTTACCTTACAAGGGTGAGGAATTGTTTGGGGAAGGTCTCTCGGACCTAGTTTCCACAGCCACGGCAGGTAAATCAACTTTTTTGCCTTATGTTTCCTCACAGCCTAAGAAAGCGCCACATTATCAGATGCAGTCCTTTCGGTCGCATAAAAACAAGAGAGTACGGGGATCGTCCTTTCTTGCCAGAGGTAAGGGCAGGGGGAAAAAGCTGCCAACCACAGCTAGTTCCCAGGAGCATAAGTCCTCCCCGGCCTCTACAAAATCCACCGCATGACGCTGGGGCTCCGCTGAGGGAATCCGCCCCAGTGGGGGCACGTCTTCGACTTTTCAGCCACATCTGGGTTCACTCACAGGTGGATACCTGGGCAATAGAAATTGTTTCCCATGGTTACAAGCTGGAGTTCGAAGAGGTGCCTCCTCGCCGCTTTTTCAAGTCTGCCCTACCAGCTTCTCTCCCAGAGAGGTAGATAGTTTTAAATGCAATTCAAAAATTGTGTCTACAACAAGTGGTGGTCAAAGTTCCCCTGCTGCAACAAGGGATGGGGTATTACTCAACCCTGTTTGTAGTCCCGAAACCGGACGGTTCGGTCAGACCCATTTTAAATTTAAAATCCTTAAACCTATACTTAAAAAGGTTCAAGTTCAAGATGGAATCGTTCAGAGCTGTCATCGCCAGCCTGGAGGGGGGGATTATATGGTGTCCCTGGACATAAAGGATGCATACCTTCATGTTCCCATATATCCACCTCATCAGGCATACCTGAGATTTGCGGTACAGGATTGTCATTACCAATTTCAGACATTGCCGTTTGGGCTTTCCACGGCCCCGAGGATTTTCACCAAGGTAATGGCGGAAATGATGGTGCTCTTGCGCAAGCAGGGTGTCACAATTATCCCGTACTTGGACGATCTCCTGATAAAAGCGAGATCACGAGAGCAGTTGCTGTACAGCGTATCACTCTCGCTGAAGGTGTTGCAACAACACGGCTGGATTCTCAACATTCCGAAGTCACAGTTGGTTCCTACGACTCGTTTGGCCTTCTTAGGCATGATTCTGGATACGGACCAGAAAAGGGTTTATCTTCCGATAGAAAAGGCCCAGGAACTCATGACTCTGGTCAGGGACCTATTGAAGCCAAAAAGGGTGTCAGTGCATCACTGCACTCGAGTCCTGGGAAAGATGGTGGCGTCTTACGAGGCCATTCTCTTCGGCAGGTTCCATGCGAGGACTTTCCAATGGGACCTACTGGACAAGTGGTCTGGGTCACATCTACAGATTCATCAGATGATCACCCTGTCCCCCAGGGCCAGGGTATCTCTCCTGTGGTGGCTGCAGAGTGCTCACCTTCTAGAGGGTCGCAGGTTCGGCATTCAGGACTGGATTCTGGTAACCACGGACGCGGGCCTCCGAGGTTGGGGAGCAGTCACACAGGGCAGAAACTTCCAAGGTCTCTGGTCAAGCCAGGAGGCTTGTCTTCACATCAACGTCCTGGAATTGAGGGCCATATACAACGCCCTTCGTCAAGCGGAGAATTTGCTACGCGACCTACCGGTTCTGTTTTCAGTCAGACAACATCACCGCAGTGGCTCATGTAAACCGCCAAGGCGGAAAAAAGAGCAGAGTGGCAATGGCGGAAGCCACCAGGATTCTTCGCTGGGCGGAAAATCATGTAAGCGCACTGACAGCAGTGTTCATTCCAGGAGTGGACAACTGGGAAGCAGACTTCCTCAGCAGACACGATCTACATCCAGGAGAGTGGGGACTTCATCAGGAAGTCTTCGCACAGATTGCAAGTCTGTGGGGACTGCCCCAGATAGACATGATGGCGTCCCGCCTCAACAAGAAACTACAGAGGTATTGCGCCAGGTCAAGAGACCCTCAGGCGGTGGCAGTGGACGCCCTAGTGACACCGTGGGTGTTCCAGTCGGTCTATGTGTTTCCTCCTCTTCCTCTCATCCCCAAGGTGTTGAGAATAACAAGAAAAAGAGGAGTACAGACAATTCTCATTGTTCCAGATTGGCCGCGAAGGGCCTGGTATCCGGATCTGCAGGAAATGCTCACAGAAGATCCTTGGCCTCTTCCTCTCAGAGAGGACCTGTTACAAAAGGGGCCCTGTCTGTTCCAAGACTTACTGCGGCTGCGTTTGACGGCATGGCGGTTGAACGCCGGCCCCTAGCGGAAAAAGGCATTCCGGATGAGGTCATTCCTACTCTGATAAGGGCTAGGAAGGACGTGACAGCAAAACATTATCACCGGATTTGGCGGAAGTATGTTTCTTGGTGTGAGTCTAGGAATGCTCCTGTGGAAGAATTCCATCTGGGCCGTTTCCTTCACTTCTTACAGGCTGGAGTGAATCTGGCCCTAAAATTAGGCTCCATTAAGGTTCAGATTTCGGCCCTATCCATCTTCTTTCAGAAGGAATTGGCTTCTCTCCCAGAAGTACAGACTTTTGTCAAGGGAGTGTTGCATATTCAGCCTCCTTTTGTTCCTCCAGTGGCACCCTGGGACCTTAACGTGGTGTTGCGGTTCCTTAAGTCTCATTGGTTTGAACCACTTAAAACAGTGGAATTAAAATATCTCACTTGGAAAGTGGTCATGTTGTTAGCCTTGGCATCGGCTAGGCGAGTGTCGGAGTTGGCGGCTTTGTCTCACAAAAGCCCCTCTGTGGATAGAGCAGAATTGCGGACTCGTCCTCAATTCTTGCCCAAGGTGGTTTCATCTTTTCATATGAACCAACCTATTGTGGTGCCTGTGGCTACGCGAGACTTGGAGGATTCCGAGTTCCTTGATGTAGTCAGGGCTTTGAAAATGTACGTGGCCAGAACGGCTCGGGTCAGAAAAACAGAGGCACTGTTTGTCCTGTATGCAGCCAACAAGGTTGGCGCTCCTGCTTCTAAGCAGACTATTTCTCGCTGGATCTGTAACACGATTCAGCAGGCTCATTCTACGGCTGGATTGCCGTTACCAAAATCGGTCAAGGCCCATTCCACTAGGAAGGTGGGCTCTTCTTGGGCGGCTACCCGAGGGGTCTCTGCACAGCTGCTACTTGGTCGGGTTCAAACACCTTTGCAAAGTTTAACAAGTTTGATACCCTGGCTGAGGAGGACCTCATGTTTGCTCAATCGGTGCTGCAGAGTCATCCACACTCTACCGCCCGTTTGGGAGCTTTGGTATAATCCCCATGGTCCTTACGGAGTCCCCAGCATCCTCTAGGATGTAAGAGAAAATAAGATTTTAAACCTACTGGTAAATTTTTTTCTCCTAGTCCGTAGAGGATGCTGGGCGCCCGTCCCAGTGCGGACTAAATCTGCAAGACTTGTATATAGTTTTTGCTTGCATAAGGGTTATATTACAGTTTGATCAGTCTTGGGCTGATGCTGTTTTGTTTCATACTGTTAACTGGTTCGTATATTCCAAGTTATACGGTGTGGATGGTGTGGGCTGGTATGAATCTTGCCCTTACATTAACAAAAATCCTTTCCTCGTACTGTCCGTCTCCTCTGGGCACAGTTTCTCTAACTGAGGTCTGGAGGAGGGGCATAGAGGGAGGAGCCAGTGCACACCCATACCTAAAGTTCTTTTTTAGTACCCATGTCTCCTGCGGAGCCCGTCTATCCCCATGTCCTTACGGAGTCCCCAGCATCCTCTACGGACTAGGAGAAAAAAATTTACCGGTAGGTTTAAAATCTTATTTTCCATATCTGGACGATCTCTTGATAAAAGCATCGTCCAGTGAGAGGTTGTTGCAGAGTTTTGCTCTCTCAACTCGACTACTCCAGGATCATGGGTGGATCTAGAACCTTCCAAAGTCACATTTGGAGCTGGCAAGAAGACTGCCCTTCCTGGGGATGATACTTGACACGGAATTGCAAAGGGTGTTTCTACCGTTAGAGAAAGCGTTGGTGATCCAGCCAATGGTACGGGATGTCCTGAAGCCAGCCCGGGTTTCGGTTCATCAGTGCATTTGCCTTCTGGGAAGATGGTAGCCTTCTACGAGGCTCTTCAGTACGGAAGGTTCCATGCGCGGTCATTCCAGCTCAATCTCCTAGACAAATTGTCGGGATCACACCTTCACATGCACCTGCGGATACGCCTGTCTCTGAAAGCCAGAATTTCGCTCCTCTGGTGGCTGCTAACTTCTCACCTACTCGAAGGTCACAGGTTCGGGATTCAGAATTGGATCCTTTGCTTCTAACCACGGATGCAAGTCTCAGAGGTTGGGGAGCGGTCACCCAAGGGGAAAAGTTCCAAGGAAAGTGGTCAAGTCTGGAGTCCATACTTCCGATAAACGGTCATATACAACGACCTTCTACAAGCGGCACATCTTCTGTAAGATCGGGCCATACATGTCCAGTCGGACAATGTCACGGCAGTGTCTTACATAAACCGTCAGGGCGGAACGAAGAGCAGAGCGGCAATGTCAGAGGTAACAAGAATCATCCTCTGGGCAGAAAAGCACGCGGTGGCGCTTTCAGCAATCTTCATTCCGGGAGTGGACAACTGGGAAGCGGACTTCCTCAGCAGGCATGATCTTCATCCAGGAGAATGGGGTGTACCTCAAGTAGATATATGATGGCCTCTCGTCTCAACAAGAAGCTTCGGAGGTACTGTTCTAGGTCGAGAGGGCCACAGACAGTGGCGGTGGATGCACTGGATGTTCCTGTCGTGTATTTGTTCCCTTCACTTCCACTCATCCCAAGGATTCTCAGACTAATAAAAAGAACAAGAGTTCAGGCGATCCTCATTGTCCGGACTGGCAAGGGAGGGCTTGGTACGCAGATCTTCTGGAATTACTTCTGGAGGATCCGAGGCCTCTTCGTGAGGACCTTCTGCAACAGTGGCCATTTACCTATCAAGACTTACCGTGGCTACGTTTGACGGCATGGAGGTTGAACACCAGATCTTAGCTTGGAAGGGCATTCTGAAAAAGGTCATTCCTACTCTAATACAAGATAGGAAGGGAGTTACGTGTAAACATTACCATTGGATTTGGAAAAAGTATGTGTCTTTGTGTGAATCCAAGAAGTTTCCAATGGTGGAGTTTCAACTGGGACTGTTTCTCCTCTTCTTACAAGCAGGTGTGGATGTGGGCCTACGTGGGCTCCAAAAAAGTCCAGATTTCGGCCTTTGTCCATTTTCTTCCAGAAACAATTGGCTTCCCTTCCTGAGGTTCAGACATTCTTGAAAGGGGTTCTGCATGTCCAACCACCCTTTGTGCCTCCTACTGCACATTGGGATCTTAATGTGATGCTGCAGTTCCTGCAATCGGATTGGTTCGAACCTTTGCAGGAGGTGGACGTCAAGTTTCTTACTTGGAAGGCGGTCACACTCTTGGCATTGGCATCTCCTAGACGTGTGTCAGAATTAGGGGCATTGTCATGCAAGAGCCCTTATATGATTTTCCATGAAGATAGGGCTGAACTCAGAACACGTCAGCAGTTTCTTCCAAAGGTTGTATCAGCTTTTCATATCAACCAACCTATTCTGGTGCCAGTGGCTACTAACACCTCAAATTACCTCAAAGTCCTTGGATGTGTTGAGGGCTTTGAAAATTTATGTGAAGAGACCTTCTCGTCACTGGAAGTCGGACGTTTTATTCGTCCTTTATGATCCCAACAAGGGAGGTAATTCCAAGTTGATCGCAGCAGGAATTTTGTTAGCAGTTGGGCAAAACCATGTGCACTGCAGGGGAGGCAGATTTAACATGTGCAGAAAGAGTTAGATTTGGGTGTGGTGTGTTTAATCTGCAATCTAATTTGCAGTGTAAAAATGAAGCAGCCAGTATTTACCCTGCACAGAAATAAAATAACCCACCCAAATCTAACTCTTTCTGCACATGTTATATCTAACTGCCCTGCAGTGCACATGGTTTTGCCCAACTGCTAACAAAATTCCTGCTGCGATCAACTTGGAATTACCCCCAAGGTTGGGTGTCCTGCTTCTAAGCAGACGATTTCTCGCTGGATCAGGTTTACTATCCAGCATGCTTATTCTATGGCAGGATTGCCGTGTCCAAAATCTCTACTTGTAAGGTGGGTTCTTCTAGGGCGGCTGCCCTGGGTGTCTCGGCTTTATAGCTTTGCCGAGCAGCTACTTGGTCTTGGTCGAACACGTTTGCTAAGTTCTACAAGTTCGATACTTTGTCCAAACTTTAGGTCCTCAGAGTCCAATCTGTTCTGCAGGAACCTCAGCGCACCCCCTCCCGTACTGTGAGCTTTGGTACATCCCCATGGTACTAAATGGACCCCAGCATCCTCTAGGACGTAAGAGAAAATAGGATTTTAATTACCTACCAGTAAATCTTTTTTTCGTAGTCCGTAGAGGATGCTGGGTGCCCGCCTAGTGCTTCATATTCCTGCATTGTTACTTGGTTCAGAACTGTTGGTTCAGCCCTTGCTGAATTGTTCCAAGTTGGTTAGCTTGGCTTTCCCTTTTGTTATGTGTGAGCTGGTGTGAATCTCGCCACTATCTATGTATTTCCTTCTCTCGAAGTATGTCCGTCTCCTCGGGCACAGTTTCTAGACTGAGTCGGGTAGAAGGGGCCAGCCCTTGTTTGGTGATGTTCAATGTTTGGTACGTTTCACTTTTTATTTTTTTTTTACTGTTCAGAAATCGCACTTTAGCCTTTACGACACGGCTGCACCTCACTAAGGGAATTCAGGTTTGTTAGCAAACCGAAAAAATTATCAATTGGGAAAAACCATGGTGCACTGCAGGTGGGGCAGATAATAACGTGCAGAGAGATTTAGATTTGGGTAGGGTGTGTTCAAACTGAAATCTAAATTGCAGTGTACAAATTAAGCAGCCAGTATTTACCAATCATAGAAACAATGTAACCCACCCAAATCTAAATCTCTGCACATGTTACATCTGCCCCACCTGTAGTGCAACATGGTTTTGCCCAATTGCTAACTTTTGTGGTATGAATAACCCCTAAATCTAAAGCTAACTTTTATAATTTTATTCGGAGGTGCTGTTGACACTTAGAGGACATACATGTTGAAAACTATTGCTTGAAGAAAGCAGAGTATCTATTCGCTTAACTGTGGACCATATTCATTGGATGAGGACGTTTTATCTACAGGAGTGACTATTTTATTTTATCTTATTTCTTATTATATTTTTTATGACTATACAAGTTTTTTCATTTGATGAGAACATTTGTCTACAGGAGTGACTGTTCATTTCATCTGTACCTTTTTTATATGACCCTTTTTTTTTTTAAGAGTGATTTGCCTCCACTTTTTGTTTGGATTTTAAGACTTTTGTAGGTTGGTTTATACTCTAGCGAAGAGTGCTTGATATTTTATATGTTTTCTATATTGTTCCTCTATGTGGTTGGTGACTATCATACAGTACCTATGTTGAGCTGCACTTTCCTATGTGGAGCGCAGGAGATATACTACATCTTATCTGGTGTGAACTGAATGGAAACTATCAGCAGATATTATTCTGTAATAAAAGTTACGTTTATGCTATTGGTACCATTAGGCAAATGCAGATTTATTGGTGGGGGCCCCCACAATTGAGTTGCCCTCGGGGCCCCACAAGCCTTAATCCGGCATTGGGGAGAACGCTATGCAGTTATTGCCCCCCACGTTTACCAATACCAGCCTAGGCTCAGCGGTCTGGGGCTGATTAGTTTTGTTGTTTTTTTTGTTTAAAGTTTTTTTTTTTAACCTTTTTCTTTTTTTTTACCTAACAAAGTCCTATATACAGTAGATCATAGCGGTCTGTGCAATGCTTCAGCCATACTCTCTTGCCACAGGGCTGTCTATTGTTTGGGTGGACTTGCTGTCATTTTACACTCGTTTTGTAAACCTACCATTAGTAAATCTGTGGCTGCTACACCTGTCTATGTTAAAATATTAATAGCTGCTCCAATATAATAATAATTTTTCTCTTACGTCCTAGAGGATGCTGGGGACTCCAAAAGGACCATGGGGTATAGACGGGATCCGCAGGAGCTTGGGCACACTAAAAAGACTTAAAACTGGGTGTGAACTGGCTCCTCCCTCTATGCCCCTCCTCCAGACCTCAGTTAGACTTTGTGCCCAGGAGTGACTGGATGCACACTAGGGGAGCACTACTGAGTTTATCTAGAAAAAGACTTGTTAGGTTTTTTATTTTCAGGGAGCCCTGCTGGCTACAGGCTCCCTGCAGCGTGGGAGTGAGGGGAGAGAAGCAGGACCTACTTCTGTGAGTTTCAAAGCTCTGCTTCTCGGCTACTGGACACCATTAGCTCCAGACGGTTCGATCACTTGGTGCGCCTAGCTGCTTGTTCCCGGAGCCACGCCGTCACCCTCCCTCAGAAGACTTCAGGACGGCAGAAGACTTCAGTGACGGAAGGTAAAGCACAGCGGTAACGCTGTGCTCCATGCTCCCACACACATATCACCAACGGTTGTCACTGGGTGCAGGGCGCTGGGGGGGGGGGCGCCCTGGGAGGCATGTTACTGAAGTTTTGTAAGGGCGGCATATGATTGTGGGTGCCGAGGCACCTTTTACAGACCCCCGCCGGCATTTTACATGAGTTTGAATTTGGGTCGGCCAAAGCCGCCGGGAAGGGGGCGGAGCTTCGGTCCGCGGCTCACACGCGCCATTTTCTCCCTGCACCAGACGGAGGGAGAGACGCTGCCGGGACCTCCACGCTGATTTCAAGTAAAGGGGGCATCTCCAGAGGGGAGCCGCAGTGGGGTACCAGTCTTTTTGATAATAAGGCAGCGCTGGGTACATATATTCGTGTACCAATATACAGGCGCTGGGGTGTGAGCTGGCATACTCCCTCTGTCTCCTCTTCTGGGCTGCATTGTGGGCCTGTCACCTTGCTGGGACGGTTCTGTGTGGGTTGTGTGTCTGTACTACGTGTCGACATGTCGGAGCCTGAATGTTATTCACCAGAGGAGGTTATGGGAGGTGGGGATGCGGGGCTAGATGTAGCACTGTCGACGCAGCCGACTCCTGATTTACTAGCACTCCTTAATACAATAAATTCCAATGTAGCTTCTTTATCTAAGAGGTTAGATAAGTCTGCCTCACAGACGCAGGTGTGGAAAAAGTCCATGGAGGAGGCTTTATCTCAGGTACAGACCCCATCCGGGTCCCATAAGAGGCCTTTTATTCAGGTGGGGGATACTGATACCGACACGGACTCTGATTCCGAGGTCGATTTCACTGAGGCTGCGTTACATCCACGATTAGTTAAGAGTATTCAGTACATGATTGTGGCTATAAAGGATGTTTTGCAAATTTCTGATGAACCTGCGGTACAGGAAACAAGGATTTGCTTGTTCAAGGGAAAGAAACCTGAGGTGAAGTTTCCCCCCTCTCATGAAATGAATACTCTTTGTGAAAATGCTTGGGAGTCGCCGGATAAGAAATGGCAGATTCCCAAGAGGATTTATATGGCGTATCCTTTCCCCTCTGATGACAGGGAAAAACGGGAGACATCTCCAACTGTTGATAAAGCTCTATCCCGTTTGTCTAAGAAGGTGGCGCTTCCGTCTCCTGACACGGCAGCTCTCAAGGTTCCGGCGGATCGCAAGTTGGAGACGTGTCTGAAGTCCATTTTCGCTAATACGGGTGCATTGCTCAGACCTGCTGTGGCGTCTGTATGGGCGAGTAGTGCTATTGCTAAATGGGCTGAGAATTTAGCTAGTGACATGGATACTCTTGATAAATATAATGTCCTTCTATCTCTCGGTTATATTAAGGACGCTGCGGCTTACCTAAAGGACGCTGCAAGGGACGTCTGTCTCTTGGGATCAAGGACCAATGCCATGTCGATATCTGCCAGGAGGGCCTTGTGGATCCATCAATGGAATGCTGATGCCGACTCCAAGAGGTCTATGGAAGCTCTACCCTTTAAAGGTACTGTCTTGTTTGGGGACGGCCTGGCGGACCTAGGCGGGTAAGTCCTCTTTTCTTCCTTATGTTCCCACACAACAGAAAAAGGCACCACATCAACAAATGCAGTCCTTTCGTCACAACAAATACAGGCGTGGGAAAGGTTCATCTTTCCTCGCCTCAAAGGGTAGAGGACGGGGAAGAAAACTTCCTGCAGCCTCAGGCGCACAGGACCAGAAGTCCTCCCCGGCTGCTACCAAGTCCACCGCATGACGCTAGGGCTTCCCTGGGGGAGTCCGGACCGGTGGGGGGGCCGTCTTCAGGTATTCAGCCAGGTCTGGATTCAATCAGACCTGGATCCTTGGGTGTTAGAAATCGTGTCTCAAGGATACAAACTGGAGTTTCAGGAGATGCCCCCTCACCGGTTCTTCATTTCGGCATTACCAGTGGTTCTTCCGTACAGGGAGGTGGTCCGGGCGGCGATTCAAAAATTGTGTCTACAGAAGGTCATTGTTCCCGTCCCTCCGTACCAGCGGGGGGGAGGGGTTCTACTCGAGCCTCTTTGTGGTACCGAAACCGGACGGTTCGGTCAGACCAATTCTAAATCTAAAATCCCTCAATCCATACTTGAAAGTCTTCAAGTTCAAGATGGAATCCCTTCGAGCGGTGATTGCCAGCCTGGAGGGGGAGGGGGGATTTTATGGCGTCAGTCGACATAAAGGATGCCTACTTACATGTGCCGATATATCCTCCACATCAGGCTTTCCTCAGGTTTGCGATACAGGATTCTCATTCCCAATTTCAGACGTTGCCGTTTGGGTTTTCCACGGCTCCGAGGATTTTCACCAAGGTCATGGCAGAAATGATGGTTCTTCTTCGCAAACAAGGGGTTTCAATTATCCCGTACTTGGACGATCTCCTGATAAAAGCGAGGTCCAAGGAACGGTTGCTGAGAAGTGTAGAGTTGTCACTATCGGTTCTGCGACAGCACGGTTGGGTGCTCAATTTGCCGAAATCCCAGTTGATTCCGACCACTCGGCTTCCTTTTCTGGGCATGATTCTGGGCACGGAGTTACAGAAGGTATTCCTTCCAGAAGAAAAGGCTCGGGAACTGCAGACGATGGTCAGAGAACTTCTGAAGCCGACGAGTGTGTCGATCCATTATTGTACTCGGGTTCTGGGGAAGATGGTTGCGGCGTACGTAGCCATTCCATTTGGCAGATTTCACGCCCGCGTGTTTCAGTGGGACTTGCTGAGCAAATGGTTCGGATCTCATCTACACATTCACCGGAAGATAAGTCTATCTCCCAGAGCCAGAATTTCTCTCCTGTGGTGGCTACAAGCTCATTACCTCCTGGGGGGACGCCGATTCGGTATCCAGGATTGGGTACTTCTGACGACAGATGCAAGTCTCCGGGGCTGGGGTGCAGTCACCCAAGGAAGAAATTTCCAGGGAAAATGGTCGCTCCAGGAAGCCTGTCTCCACATAAATATTCTCGAGTTAAGAGCCATTTACAACGGCCTGCTCCAAGCAAGAAGTCTTCTTCAGGATCGACCGGTCCTGGTACAGTCGGACAACATCACAGCGGTGGCCCATATAAACCGGCAAGGCGGAACGAGGAGCAGAGCGGCAATGGCAGAGGCCACAAAGATCCTTCGCTGGGCGGAACAACACGTCCGCGCACTGTCAGCAGTTTTCCTACCGGGAGTGGACATCTGGGAAGCGGATTTCCTCAGCAGACACGACCTCCATCCGGGAGAGTGGGCTCTGCACCAAGAGGTATTTGCAAAAGTGACAAGACGCTGGGGAATTCCATTGATAGACATGATGGCGTCTCGGCTCAGCAAGAAGCTCCCGAGGTACTGTTCCAGGTCAAGGGATGCACAAGCCACTGCAGTGGACGCCCTGGTGTCTCCGTGGGTCTTCCAGTCGGTGTATGTGTTCTCTCCACTTCCTCTCATTCCAAAGGTGCTGGGGATCATTCGTCGAGCAAGGGTTCAGGCGATTCTCGTCGTTCCAGACTGGCCAAGAAGGGCCTGGTACCCGGATCTTCAGGACTTGCTGGTGGAAGATCCTTGGCCGCTTCCTCTAAGAGAGGATCTGTTGTTGCAGGGTCCATGCAAGTTTCCAGACTTACCACGGCTGCGTTTGACGGCATGGAGGTTGAGCGCCAGATCTTAGCTCGTAAGGGTATTCCCAGGGAAGTCATTCCAACTCTCATTAAGGCTAGGAAAGAGGTTACGGCGAAACACTGTCACCGTATCTGGAGGAAATATGTTTCCTGGTGTGAGCTTAAAAAGGCTCCTGCAGAGGATTTTCACTTGGTTCGCTTTCTCCACTTTTTACAGGCGGGCGTAGATGCAGGCCTGAAATTGGGTTCCATCAAAGTGCAAATTTCGGCTTTGTCTATTTTCTTTCAAAAAGAGTTAGCTGCCCTCCCAGAGGTTCAGACCTTTGTGAAGGGTGTGATGCATATCAATCCGCCGTTTGTACCTCCTGTAGCTCCATGGGACCTCGATGTCGTCTTACGGTTTCTCATGTCTTCCTGGTTTGAACCTTTGCGTAAGGTTGAGTTGAAATTTCTCACTTGGAAGGTCGTTATGCTTTTGGCGCTGGCATCTGCCAGGCGAGTGTCGGAATTGGCAGCTTTATCGCATAAGAGCCCGTACTTGATTTTTCATTCGGATAGGGCGGAATTGAGGACTCGTCAACAATTTCTACCGAAGGTGGTTTCTTCATTTCACATTAACCAACCTATTGTGGTTCCGGTAGCTACGGAAGAGGTGGCGATTCCAAAATTTCTGGATGATGTAAGAGCGTTAAAAGTATATGTTTTTAGGACAGCTGTTACTAGGAAAACTGAAGCGTTGTTTGTTTTGTATGCGGCCAACAAGATTGGTCATCCCGCTTCAAAACAGACTATTGCACGCTGGATTTGTAGTACGATCCAGCAGGCTCATTTTTCGGTAGGACTGCCGGTGCCGAAATCTGTTAAAGCCCATTCTACCAGGAAATTGGGCTCATCTTGGGCGGCTGCCCGAGGTGTCTCGGCGCTACAGCTTTGCCGAGCAGCTACTTGGTCGGGTTCGAACACTTTTGCTAAGTTCTATAAGTTTGATACCCTGGCCGATGAGGACCTGGCGTTTGCTCAGTCGGTGCTGCAGAGTCGTCCGCACTCTCCCGCCCGTTCTGGAGCTTTGGTATAATCCCCATGGTCCTTTTGGAGTCCCCAGCATCCTCTAGGACGTAAGAGAAAACAGGATTTTGGTACTCACCGTTAAATCCTTTTCTCCTAGTCCGTAGAGGATGCTGGGCGCCCGTCCCAGTGCGGACTTTTACTTGCAGTGTGTTTTCTTACTGGTTAAGTTAGTTTGTACACGAGTTGTGTATTGGTTTGTTGCAGCTGGTTGCTGGAGTTTTATGCATACTGTTATCTTGTTTGGCGTTATTCCGGTTGTACGGTATGTTTATGGTGTGGGCTGGTAGTTTGGTAGCCTTTAATTTAAACAAAAATCTTTCCTTGTACTGTCAGTCTCTCCTGGGCACAGTTCCTATAACTGAGGTCTGGAGGAGGGGCATAGAGGGAGGAGCCAGTTCACACCCAGTTTTAAGTTTTTTTTAGTGTGCCCAAGCTCCTGCAGATCCCGTCTATACCCCATGGTCCTTTTGGAGTCCCCAGCATCCTCTACGGACTAGGAGAAAAGGATTTAACGGTGAGTACCAAAATCCTGTTTTGCCTCGGTTTTTACTTTAGTAAATGGTTGGTTGGTTTACAAAATGACCAAAATGCCAAAGTGAATTTACCCACTAGTCCCTTGGTGCACCCAAGTCTGATATTGGGCACAGTAAAGCTCGGTGTGCGACATCACCTATTGTCCCACCCTGGGCAGCGCAATGTAGGCATGCACACTGTGCGATATCGCACAGTGACGTTGTGGCGTGGTCGGCCAGAGCATGTAGCTTTGGACGATGAGTCCAAATTGAGCTGCACGCATGTCCAAGACCGAGGGTCGTTAATGACCCGCTCGGCCGCGCATTGCTCGTCATTTACAGCATACACACTAGTCGATATAGTAAACAATGCCGCTCAGGAAGGGTCAAAATGAGTGACGTCGTTTACTATATAGACTAGTGTGTATGTGCCTTAATGCTCTGCCTGGTTATACAGTAACAGGGCTTTGTTTTGTAAATAATGTATTCTTTCTGTCTCAGGGAATAATACTGTAGTATTTGAACTTGCTATACATTTTATGTAACTTAGTACAAGGTTTTTGTCCTGTGCTACACCACACACCCTGCACCCATTCACAATACTTACCTTTCTATCACAAGTGCCATATTTTGGGTATCTGCAGCACAAATTTCACTTGAAACCTGGCACAGATGACATGTTTCTGGAGATCTGTGCATGCACCCTAGAGAAATCGCCTGGAAAATGTGCGCAGGCACCGTTTTTAAGGAGATTGGCGCATGTTTAGTGGACTGTGTAATAGTGATGATCTACTAAGAAAGTCTGCTGGCGAGGGGACGGAGGATGCACACAGGCCTTCCCATCTCTTCATCCACTCCTGCTTGTATCTGGACAGTTATGTATAGGGCATCGATTGCTGTTACAAAACGCTCTACTCTGTGTCTCTTCAGTTTGATTGTATGTGTGTGTGTAGAGAGAGAAATCTAGGTGCTCCTAAAACGGTACAGTATGTACTTAAAGTGAACCCAGGTGGTCATTCAGGTCTGCTCGCTGCTGTGTGTATTCGCACTGCGTCCGATCAGGTCATAACAGCGCATGTGTATGCACCGCAATGCACACGCGAGACTGACAACAACGGGTATCGCCGGTTAGCGACGAGATGGTGCAAAAAAATCAGTTCACACGGGCACTCGCAAGGTGATTGTCAGGAGTAAGCCGTGTGTGGGTGGTAACTGACTGTTTACTGGGAATGTTCGGGAAAACGCAGGCGTGCCCAAGCGTTTTCAGGGAGGGTGTCTGACGTCGGCTCCAGCCCTGGTCAGCCTGATTCTATCGCACTGGACAATTAAGTCCTGGGATGTGCAGAGACTGCACACACAGAATTTTAGCAGGTCGGTGTACACATGACATTGCAAACTTGCACGGCGAAAATACACTCCCTCTGTAGGTGGCAACTATCTGAACGCAGGACAGCAAAAATCGCAGCCCAGCGATCAGATCTGAATGACCTCCCCAGTTGTCTGTATTAGATTTTTATTTACCATCATTTGTCATTCATTTATTTTTAAGATAATGCATAACTCACCCATTATGTTTTGAGTTTCCTGAGAAACCCTAGTTTTCTTCATTAGTGAGAACCTGACTTACTGTTTGCCCTTATGTTATGTCTGAAAAGGCATGGAATGATTGTGATATATTTGATTTACATCTGGATTTACGTGTTTTACCTAGAAATGATTTTACTGTTTAAGATGTGAGAAGAGCATTTGCACGTGGAAGTGAAAGCTGTCATACTGCAGGCCACTTCCTGTGCAAAGCTTGTCTGCTGTCTCCAAAGAGAAAGTAAGCATTATGCAGAATTCTTATGAAGGGTCATCTGTAAAAGGGGTGACTGGTGTAAAAATGGTTTATTTTGTTTTATACAAATGTAGTGTGAAAGCTGATTGGTCATGTACTGCTAATACGTAACATTTGACACTATGCAGTAGTTACAAATTGTCATGTTAACCATATGTTTTTGTTCATATTTATATACAGGCACTGAATCTAGATTGTAGAAGCTGCTACAATGAGTACTGCTGCAGAAAGGAAATTCATCAAACTCCGTAAGCGCCTTGACCAGCTGGGCTACAAGCAGCCGCTGGGTATCGAGTCGTTGCCCCTTGTTGAAAAACTTTTCAGGTATTGTAGAGCTGGAAAGGAAATCAAATCTGGTGTAATCCATGCTAATATTAACTGTGCTGTTTTTTCCCTCAGTTGCCACAACTTTTATACTCGTTCAGAGAATCATTGTCTGGCTTACATTCTGTATTAAAACTACCATAATACGAGGCAGCCCACCCTATGAGTTTACCATGCTGTACCTTGTGTATAGAAGGCGCTAGTGCTGGAGCAGAGCACAACTACACTACAGACTTGTTCTGTTGAGTCCCTCCCCTTTATGCCCCTTTCCTGGAAAGCCTTCAGTAAAACTACAGGCAGGTGGGTTCCACCTTGAGGCAAACCCTCACTGCACGATATCCGGAGTGGAAGGACTAGTGGAGGAGATACCCCTGTGTGAGAGAATCCTCCTTGGCAGCTGCTACTTCAGTTTCCCTCTAAAATTACCTTGCAGCTTCTCTCTGTGTCTGGTGCTGCTGCACCTTTTACAAACACACTGCTGATAATGTTGTAGTCAAGAAAGTACCATTAGAATCCAGAGGCGCTCAAAAAAAAACAAATTTAATACATTCATAGTGCATCAAATGTATACAAAAGACCAGATCAATTTTAAATCTTTTGGTGAGTCTTATACCTAAAATATGGGTCTACTTTTTTAGGAGTAGACAGTCACGTTTTTGGGGGGAGATGAAGTTCCACCAGTATGGATTCTGTATACCTCTGGTCTTCTTCTCCACAATCGATACCCAAAAAGAGAGACAAAAACCTCCAATGGTGCAATACCTTTTATTCACTGTGCTAAACATATAAAAAAGGGATAAGGGTGGTCTCTCACCATATGAAGTGGTCTACAAATAAAGTAGACAATAACAGCAAGTTTTTAAAGATGGTTACACTTGGGCGTCCCCGGAACCAGCCGTCCAACTCCACAGGTGATGTCACAACCGTCTCCCTCACAACAAAGTCCTCCTGCCGGCGTGTTTCGACACAAGCAGTGTCTTCATCAAGGCATAAGGAGGATCTGACATTTCAACCTATATATACCCATCTTAATTAACAATGGGGCAGACCTATTTCCAGACATGGAACAACTATCTTCTAAAATTCCCATAACACTAACATCACATTCAATTTCAAATCGAGTCCACATTTTACAGTGAGCCACAGATTCCCGCCATAAAGGAGAGCCTGTCCTCTTCAGACAGTAATTCCTGCCGGCCGGAAGTAGTCATCACGCCCGCGACCGGAAGTGCCTCATCAGCGTCATCGACGATCCACTCCACCCGGAAAAAACGGGTGCACGGCTTCATGTATCCCAAGTGTGTTGTCCATGTGATCTCTTCTTTCTATTCAGAGATTCACCATTCTCGGCCATATTGGTTTCATTAAAAGTCCCAAACAAAGTCACTTTAATGAAGGGAATCACCTCAGGAGAAGGGGAAAACACCGGAATTAAATTATTTATGAACAACATTAAAACAACTCTTAATTCCTATAGATAATGTGAGACAGATTCTAATAGGAGAATTTTGGAATAAACACTGTAAAATAAGTTCTTAGAAAAATTCCATTAAAAAATACATAGAATTTTTATAAAAACCATTTCAATTCGAAATCTTTGTTAAGTCCTTTCGGGGCGAGGGTACCAGAGTTATAAATCATGGTCATTTCACTTTTAGCTAGTTTGGACCCCAAATCATTTCCCTACTGTCTCCCCTAATGTGTTTCGAACCATAAAAATTCCTGATGTGGGTTATATCGCAATTGTGGGTGTTTTTAAAGTGTAAAGAAAGGGCATGCGTTTCCATACCTTTTGTGATATTCCTCAAATGTAGCATCCACTACGGACTACGAGAAATAGATTTACCGGTGAGTAAAATCTTATTTTTTCCCCACATATTACCCCATATTGACAACGTGAAAAAAGTTTTATTGTGATATTTGCAAATTTATTAAAAATAAAAACCGAAGAAATCACATGTACATAAGTATCCACAGCCTTTGCTCAATACTTTATTGATGCAGCAATTGCAGCCACAAGTCTTTTTTTAATATGATGCCACAAGCTTGGCACACCTATCTTTGGGCAGTTTCGCCCATTCCTCTTTGCTGCACCTCTCAAGCTCCATCAGGTTGGATGGGAAGCGTCAGTGCACAGCCATTTTCAGATCTCTCCAGAGATGTTCAATCGGACTCAAGTCTGGGCTCTGGCTTGGCCACTCAAGGACATTCACAGAGTTGTCCTGAAGCCACTCCTATGATATCTTGTCTGTGTGCTTAGGGTCGTTGTCCTGCTGAAAGATGAACCGTCTCCCCCAGTCTGAGGTCAAATGCGCTTAGAGCAGGTTTTCATCCAGCATGTCTCTGTACATTGCATTCATCTTTCCCTCTATCCTGACTAGTCTCCCAGTACCTGCTGCTGAAAAACATCCCCACAACATGATGCTTCACTGCAGGGATGGTATTGGCCTGGTGATGAGCGGTGCCTGGTTTTCTCCAAACATGACACCTAGCATTTACGCCAAAGAGTTCAATCTTTGTCTTATCAGACCAGAGATCCTGTCTCTGAGTCTACAGACAATTCCTTTGACTTCATGCTTGGTTTGTGCTCAGACATGCACTGTCAAGTGTGGGACCTTATATAGACAGGTCTGTGCCTTTCCAAATCATTTCCAATCAACTGAATTTACCACAGGTGGACTCCAATTAAGCTGTAGGAACATCTCAAAGATGATCAGTGGAAACAGGATGCACCTGAGGTCAATTTTGAGCTTCATGGCAAAAGCTGTGAATACTTATGTACATGTGATTTCTTAGTTTTTTATTTTTAATAAATTTGCTAAATTCTCAAACACTTTTTTCATGTTGTTATTATGGGGTATTGTGTGTAGAATTTTGAGGGGAAAAATAATTTTTTTCCATTTTGGAATAAGGCTGTAATATGAAAAAAGTGAAGCGCTATGAATACTTTACGGATACACTGTACATTGATGTCCCCCAATATGGTTGAAAGAGAAAATAGGAAATTTGTACTTATTGTAAAATCCCTCACCAGTTTCTCTAGTATGTTTTCTCTATCGTCCTAGTGGATGCTGGGGTTCCTGAAAGGACCATGGGGAATAGCGGCTCCGCAGGAGACGGGGCACAAAAAGTAAAGCTTTATGATCAGGTGGTGTGTACTGGCTCCTCCCCCTATGACCCTCCTCCAAGCCTCAGTTAGGTTTTTGTGCCCGTCCGAGAAGGGTGCAATCTAGGTGGTTCTCCTAAAGAGCTGCTTAGAAAAGTTTAGCTTAGGTTTTTTATTTTACAGTGAGTCCTGCTGGCAACAGGATCACTGCAACGAGGGACTTAGGGGAGAAGAAGTGAACTCACCTGCGTGCAGGATGGATTGGCTTCTTTGGCTACTGGACATTAGCTCCAGAGGGACGATCACAGGTACAGCCTGGATGGTCACCGGAGCCTCGCCGCCGGCCCCCTTGCAGATGCTGAAAAGAGAAGAAGGTCCAGAATCGGCGGCAGAAGACTCCTCAGTCTTCTTAAGGTAGCGCACAGCACTGCAGCTGTGCGCCATTGCTCTCAGCACACTTCACACGGCAGTCACTGAGGGTGCAGGGCGCTGGGGGGGGGCGCCCTGGGAAGCAATGTAAACCTATTTTTTGGCATAAAATACCTCACATATAGCCTCCGGGGGCTATATGGAGATATTTAACCCCTGCCAGAATCCGTTAAAGAGCGGGAGACGAGCCCGCCGAAAAAGGGGCGGGGCCTATCTCCTCAGCACACAGCGCCATTTTCCTCACACAGCTCCGCTGGTCAGGAAGGCTCCCAGGCTCTCCCCTGCACTGCACTACAGAAACAGGGTAAAACAAGAGAGGGGGGGCAAAATTGTGGCAAAATTATATATATTAAAGCAGCTATATAGGGAGCACTTATTATAAGGCTATCCCTGTCATATATAGCGCTTTTGGTGTGTGCTGGCAAACTCTCCCTCTGTCTCCCCAAAGGGCTAGTGGGGTCCTGTCTTCTTTAAGAGCATTCCCTGTGTGTCTGCTGTGTGTCGGTACGTGTGTGTCGACATGTATGAGGACGATATTGGTGTGGAGGCGGAGCAATTGCCAAATATGGGGATGTCACCCCCTAGGGCAGGCATTCCCAACCACGGTCCTCAAGGCACACCAACAGTGCAGGTTTTAGTGATATCCAGGCTGCAGCACAGATGGATAAATCAAAATAACTGAGCTACTAATTAAGTCACCTGTGCTGAAGCCTGGATATCACTAAAACCTGCACTGTTGGTGTGCCTTGAGGACCGTGGTTGGGAATGCCTGCCCTAGGGAGTCGACACCAGAATGGATGGCTTTATTTATGGAATTACGGGATAGTGTCAACACGCTAAAGCAGTCGTTTGACGACATGAGACGGCCGGACAATCAATCAGCACCTGTCCAGGCGCCTCAAACACCGTCAGGGGCTGTAAAACGCCCGTTACCTCAGTCGGTCGACACGGACCCAGACACAGGCACTGATTCCAGTGGCGACGGTGACGAATCAACCGTATTTTCCAGTAGGGCCACACGTTATATGATTTTGGCAATGAAGGAGGCGTTACATATTGCTGATACTACAGGTACCACAAAACAGGGTATTATGTGGGGTGTGAAAAAACTACCAGATGAATTAAATGAGGTGTGTGATGAAGCGTGGGTTGCCCCCGATAAAAAACTGCTAATTTCAAAGAAGTTATTGGCTTTATACCCTTTCCCGCCAGAGGTTAGGGCGCGCTGGGAAACACCTCCTAGGGTGGACAAGGCGCTCACACGCTTATCAAAACAAGTGGCGTTACCCTCTCCTGAGACGGCCGCACTTAAAGATCCAGCAGATAGGAGGATGGAAAATATCCAAAAAAGTATATACACACATACAGGTGTTATACTACGACCAGCTATAGCGACAGCCTGGATGTGCAGTGCTGGGGTAGCTTGGTCAGAGTCCCTGATTGAAAATATTGATACCCTGGATAGGGACAATGTTTTACTGTCTTTAGAGCAAATAAAGGATGCGTTTCTTTATATGCGTGATGCACAGAGGGATATTTGCACACTGGCATCACGGGTAAGTGCTATGTCCATTTCGGCCAGAAGAAGTTTATGGACGCGACAGTGGTCAGGTGATGCGGACTCAAAACGGCATATGGAAGTTTTGCCGTATAAAGGGGAGGAGTTATTTGGTGTTGGTCTATCGGATTTGGTGGCCACGGCTACAGCCGGGAAATCCACCTTTTTACCTCAAGTCACTCCCCAACAGAAAAAGACACCGACTTTTCAGCCGCAGCCCTTTCGTTCCTTTAAAAACAAGAGAGCAAAGGGATATTCATATCTGCCACGAGGCAGAGGAAAGGGGAAGAGACTGCAACAGGCAGCTCCTTCCCAGGAACAGAAGCCCTCCCCCGCTTCTACAAAAGCCTCAGCATGACGCTGGGGCTTCTCAAGCGGACTCGGGGGCGGTGGGGGGTCGTCTCAAGAATTTCAGCGCGCAGTGGGCTCACTCGCAGGTGGATCCCTGGATCCTGCAGATAATATCTCAGGGTTACAGGTTGGAACTAGAGACGTCTCCACCTCGCCGTTTCCTGAAGTCTGCTTTACCAACGTCCCCCTCCGACAGGGTGACGGTCTTGGAAGCCATTCACAAGCTGTACTCTCAGCAGGTGATAGTCAAGGTACCCCTTTTACAACAAGGAAAGGGGTATTATTCCACTCTATTTGTGGTACCGAAGCCGGATGGCTCGGTAAGACCTATTCTAAATCTGAAATCCTTGAACCTGTACATAAAAAA
Organism: Pseudophryne corroboree; assembly: GCF_028390025.1. Lineage (NCBI taxonomy): Eukaryota > Metazoa > Chordata > Amphibia > Anura > Myobatrachidae > Pseudophryne > Pseudophryne corroboree. The sequence continues at coordinate 1,056,802,199 of NC_086444.1, forward strand.
GTTCAAGTTCAAGATGGAGTCACTCAGAGCGGTGATGGCGAACCTGGAAGAAGGGGACTTTATGGTATCCTTGGACATCAAGGATGCGTATCTCCACGTTCCAATTTACCCCTCACACCAGGGGTACCTCAGGTTCGTCGTACAGAACTGTCACTATCAGTTTCAGACGCTGCCGTTTGGATTGTCCACGGCAATGGCCGAGATGATGATTCTTCTTCGAAGAAAAGGCGTATTAATTATCCCATACTTGGACGATCTCCTAATAAGGGCAAGGTCCAGAGAACAGCTAGAGATGGGACTAGCACTGTCTCAAGAAGTGCTAAAGCAGCACGGGTGGATTCTGAATATTCCAAAATCCCAGTTAATTCCGACAACACGTCTGCTGTTCCTAGGGATGATTCTGGACACGGTTCAGAAAAAGGTTTTTCTCCCGGAGGAAAAAGCCAAGGAGTTATCCGAGCTTGTCAGGAACCTCCTAAAACCAGGAAAGGTATCTGTACATCAATGCACAAGAGTCCTGGGAAAAATGGTGGCTTCTTACGAAGCAATTCCATTCGGCAGATTCCACGCAAGAGTTTTCCAGAGGGATCTGCTGGACAAATGGTCAGGGTCGCATCTTCAGATGCACCAGCGGATAACCCTGTCTCCAAGGACAAGGGTATCTCTTCTGTGGTGGTTGCAGAGTGCTCATCTATTGGAGGGCCGCAGATTCGGCATACAGGATTGGATCCTGGTGACCACGGACGCCAGCCTGAGAGGCTGGGGAGCAGTCACACAAGGAAGAAACTTCCAGGGCGTGTGGTCGAGCCTGGAAACGTCTCTTCACATAAACACTCTGGAACTAAGAGCAATCTACAATGCTCTAAGCCAGGCAGAACCTCTGCTTCAAAGAAAACCGGTGTTGATCCAGTCGGACAACATCACGGCAGTCGCCCATGTAAACAGACAGGGCGGCACAAGAAGCAGGAGTGCAATGGCAGAAGCTGCAAGGATTCTTCGCTGGGCGGAGAATCATGTGATAGCACTGTCAGCAGTGTTCATCCCGGGAGTGGACAACTGGGAAGCAGACTTCCTCAGCAGACACGACCTTCACCCGGGAGAGTGGGGACTTCATCCAGAAGTTTTCCACATGCTTGTAACCCGTTGGGAAAGACCAATGGTGGACATGATGGCGTCTCGCCTCAACAAAAAACTGGACAGGTATTGCGCCAGGTCAAGAGATCCGCAGGCAATAGCTGTGGACGCGCTGGTAACGCCTTGGGTGTACCAGTCGGTGTATGTGTTTCCTCCTCTGCCTCTCATACCAAAAGTATTGAGAATTATACGGCAAAAAGGCGTAAGAACGATACTAGTGGCTCCGGATTGGCCAAGAAGGACTTGGTACCCGGAACTTCAAGAGATGATCACGGAGGATCCGTGGCCTCTACCTCTGAGAAGGGACCTGCTTCAGCAGGGTCCCTGTCTGTTTCAAGACTTACCGCGGCTGCGTTTGACGGCATGGCGGTTGAACGCCGGATCCTAAAGGGAAAAGGCATTCCGGAAGAAGTCATTCCTACCTTGATTAAAGCAAGGAAGGAAGTAACCGCGCAACATTATCACCGCATTTGGCGAAAATATGTTGCGTGGTGCGAGGATCGGAGTGCTCCGACGGAGGAATTTCAACTGGGTCGATTCCTACATTTCCTGCAATCAGGATTGTCTATGGGTCTCAAATTGGGATCTATTAAGGTTCAAATTTCGGCCCTGTCGATTTTCTTCCAGAAAGAATTGGCTTCAGTTCCTGAAGTCCAGACTTTTGTTAAGGGAGTACTGCATATACAGCCCCCTGTGGTGCCTCCAGTGGCACCGTGGGATCTCAATGTTGTTTTGGACTTTCTCAAATCTCATTGGTTTGAACCACTAAAAAATGTGGATTTGAAATATCTCGCATGGAAAGTGACCATGCTACTAGCCCTGGCTTCGGCCAGGAGAGTGTCAGAACTGGCAGCTTTATCTTACAAAAGCCCATATCTGATTTTCCATTCGGACAGGGCAGAACTGCGGACTCGTCCGCATTTTCTCCCTAAGGTGGTGTCAGCATTTCATCTGAACCAGCCTATTGTTGTGCCTGCGGCTACAAGCGACTTGGAGGACTCCAAGTTGTTGGACGTTGTCAGAGCTTTAAAAATATACATTTCAAGGACAGCTGGAGTCAGGAAATCTGACTCACTGTTTATACTATATGCTCCCAACAAGTTGGGCGCTCCTGCGTCTAAGCAGACTATTGCTCGCTGGATTTGTAGTACGATTCAGCTTGCACATTCTGTGGCAGGCCTGCCACAGCCAAAATCGGTAAATGCCCACTCCACAAGGAAGGTGGGTTCTTCTTGGGCGGCTGCCCGAGGGGTCTCGGCATTACAACTCTGCCGAGCGGCTACGTGGTCGGGGGAGAACACGTTTGTAAAATTCTACAAATTTGATACCCTGGCTAAGGAGGACCTGGAGTTCTCTCATTCGGTGCTGCAGAGTCATCCGCACTCTCCCGCCCGTTTGGGAGCTTTGGTATAATCCCCATGGTCCTTTCAGGAACCCCAGCATCCACTAGGACGATAGAGAAAATAAGAATTTACTTACCGATAATTCTATTTCTCGGAGTCCGTAGTGGATGCTGGGCGCCCATCCCAAGTGCGGATTATCTGCAATAATTGTACATAGTTATTGTTACCTAAATCGGGTTATTGTTGTAGGGAGCCATCTTTCAGAGGCTCCTCTGTTATCATACTGTTAACTGGGTTTAGATCACAGGTTGTACGGTGTGATTGGTGTGGCTGGTATGAGTCTTACCCGGGATTCATAAATCCTTCCTTATTGTGTACGCTCGTCCGGGCACAGTATCCTAACTGAGGCTTGGAGGAGGGTCATAGGGGGAGGAGCCAGTACACACCACCTGATCATAAAGCTTTACTTTTTGTGCCCTGTCTCCTGCGGAGCCGCTATTCCCCATGGTCCTTTCAGGAACCCCAGCATCCACTACGGACTCCGAGAAATAGAATTATCGGTAAGTAAATTCTTATTTTTGCCCTTTTTTGTTAAATGGTTTGTTTAGTCTTTCTCATGAGCGACACACACCTCTGTAGTGTAGTGGTGCCCTGCTCCAGCACTAGCAGCCTCTATACCCCAAAGTACAGCAGTGTGCCCCAGATGGTTTCAGAAATAGATTTTATGGAGAGTACATATATCTTATTATTGTCACCCCCCCCCCCCCTGAAATTTTCAAGGTGGCTCTAATGTGTGTATATAGGTCTCATAGGGGCAGATGTATTAACCTGGAGAAGGCATAAGGAAGTGATAAACCAGTGGTATGTGCAAGGTGATAAAGGCACAACCAATCAGATCCTAATTGTTAATTTACATATTGGAGCTGATTGGCTGGTGCCTTTATCACCTTGCCCATATCACTGGTTTATCACTTCCTTATGCCTTATCCAGGTTAATACATCTGCCCCATAGTTTGAAGCCATTTAAATCCTCTCAGCTACTTTTATTAACATTTTTATGCACAAATTTTATTTTCATTCATTATGTAGCGTTTCAATTGATGTCATGACATTCTGGTTTGTCTGCTTGTTAGTGACCTGGTTCATACTACAGAAAGCCTACGCAATGCAAAGTTAAGTGCTGGCAAGCAGGAGAAGGAGAACAAGAATGTTGATTCTGTAATAGAACCTTATAAAGCAGAAAATGCCAGGCTTGTCAGGGAAAACAATGACCTGCACTTGGAGCTGCTAAAGATCAAAGAAGAATCTGATCGCCACATTAAAGGTCAGACACCTTGTTTTAGTATTTGATCAGAATTCACTACAATAACTCTTATGCACAATACTAATTTGTCTCTTAGCTTGATGGGCAGAATCACATGGGCAACAAATGACATTGATCGAAAAGGCTCAATTAAAAGAACCTATTTCTTTTGAACGTGTTTGTAATGAGCGCTTGGGATTGACTTTGATTAGTTGCGCGTAGCTTATGTTTCTTATATGTAGAAGCAGCTTGTTTAAATAATGGCTTTCCTATTGAGATCTGCAGTTTTGGAGCTGTAACAGAGGTTGGTGTTTTTTCTATTTATATTATTTCTTTAATATAACAACAACACTTCATTTTTCTTAAGACTTGAAGGCCTCTCTAAGAAAACTTGAACATCAGACTGCTGATCTGAAATTTTTAAATAACCAGTATGTCCATAAAATCCGGTCAATGGAAAAGGAAGCCAAAGCCAAGACTGACCGAATTCAGCAACTGCAAGAGAAGAACCTGCAAGCTGTGGTACAAACTCCAGGTCAGTTCTGCTCAGTCACAGTGTATAGTGGTTAGCTGTCCTACTCTGCATAGATCTCCAAATTTATGGGGTTATTCAGGTCGCATCGCTAATCGCAATAAACCCGGCGGCAGTGCGCATGTGCACTTCCCGCCCTGCGCTAGCAGCCAGTGAGATCTGATTGCATTGGCTGCGAATGCCTCTGCCTGATCAGCAGAATCGTTCGCGGGGCAGCGACCAAGCTTTGTGGGGGTGCGTTGAAAACGGGGGTGGTTCGGCAGCGTTTTCGGGGTGGCTGCGTGATCTTACACACAGCCGCTCAGATCAAGAAAATGTCAGCGGACCGCCTGCATACTCAGCCTAGCTGCTGCTGCAGGGGGTCGTCCACAATTGCGGCAACCACAGTTAAATTGCGGTCGCAAGCCACTGGGCAGGCCATTTAGCATGCTGGGTGGCCTAGCAGAATACTTAGTAGTCGTTGTTATGTGCTAAAGATGATATCCTGTGCTTATTTTGGCTAAACACTGGTATAATCCTGCCACTGGGAGGTTAAGGTTGATCATAGAGTTGAGAAAGTAGATCATACCTAGACTATGCTGCTCAGTTTTTCTTTGTGTCCATAGAGAGTGGGACTTTTTCTGTATCTCCATTATTATATACTTTTATTTAAATTTTTTCCATTTTTATTTGAATAATCTCAAGCACTCAATGTGCCTCATTTGTGCATGGCCTTCCAAGTTTTCTTCCTAACCTAATTTCTGCTGCGGGGTACACTGGGCTCCACAAGGCTTCACATCGGGGTGTAGAGTAGGATCTTGATCCGAGGCACCAACAGACTCGAAGCTCTTGACTGTTCCCAATATGCACAGCGCCGCCTCCTCTAGAACCCCGCCTCCATGCACAGGAGCTCAGTTTGTAAGTTGGTGCCATGCAGTAAGCAGGCACTTAACAGAAGGGCTGCGTGAGGCAATCTATTGATAGCTTAAATGACGGGAAAAAAAAGAAGATTTTTCTACTAAAAACTTCAAGGGTTGCAGTAGGCAGAGTCTTTCAGACTTTTCAGTTTGTAGCTCTCTTACTCCCAACGGTGCTGTATACTCCCGCGCCCTGGTTGCCGGGTCACTGCAGCGGAGGTGCCGGTTCCTTCTAAAACGTGAGTCACACACACACCGCCGTCTTCCCGGATCGTGGGGCCACAGCTACGGGGGAGGTAAGGGGTTTCTGTGCCCGCTCTTCACCGCGATCCAGCGCGGCCGTAGGAGGCGGGCCGCACGCGCGATGGCGTGGACACTGATAACTGGGCAGCTGCTCCACTAGCCACCAGGGACAACTCATGGGCACAGGTCAAGGGGTATTTCTCATACGTCCTAGAGGATGCTTCAAGAACCATGGGGTATAGACGTGATCCGCAGGAGACATGGGCACTTTAAGACTTTAAAAGGGGTGTGAACTGGCTCCTCCCTCTATGCGCCTCCTCCAGACTCCAGTTAGATTCTGTGCCCAGTGAGACTGGTTGCACACTGAGGAGCTCTTCAGAGTTTCTCAGAAAAATACTTTTTATGTTAGGTTTATTATTTTCAGGGAGACCTGCTGGCCTGCATCGTGGGACTGAGGGGAGAGAAGCAGACCTACTTCTGTGAGTTTCAAGGCTCTGCTTCTTAGGCTACTGGACACCATTAGCTCCAAAGGGTCTGATCGCTAGGTACGCCTAGATGCTCGTTCCCGGAGCCGCGCCGTCACCCCCCTCACAGAGCCAGAAGTCAGAAGAAGAATAAGATCAGAAGACTTCAGTGACGGCTTTGAGGTACCGCACAGCGGCTGCGCTGCACGCCATGCTCCCACGCACACAGCGGCACTACAGGGTGCAAGGCGCAGGGGGGGGGGAGTGCCCTGGGCAGCATGAAACCTCAATAAATAGACTGGCAAAAGAGGCTTACAGTGGGCACTAAAACGGAACCCCCGCCAGTATATAGATTTAAAAAATAGCGGGGCTGAAGCGCGCCATTAAGGGGGCGTGGCTTTGCCCTCAGCTCTAATTAGCGCCATTTTCTTTTCAAAGAGCTGCAGAGACGCTGGTCCTGACCTACACTGCTGTACAAGTAACAGGGTGCAAAACGGGGGGGGGGATGTGGGGTGGGCACAGTAATTTGGTGCCGTTTTATTAGTATAACAGCGCTAACAGGTCTGAGGCATTATTTTAATCGTTTCAGTACCGGGATAGGAGCTGGGTTGTGAGCTGGCAAAACTCCCTCTGTGTTTCTCTAACAGGCTTTGCTGTGGGGCTGTCCCCTATAGCCCCAGTGTGGTTGTGGATGTCGGTACGCGTGTGTCGACATGTCTGAGGCTGAGTGCTCTTCCCCGGAGGAGGCTGGAGTGGGGACAGAAAAGACTGTGGGAGTGACCGTGTCGGCACCGCCGACGGCTGAGTGGGTAAATATGTTGAGTGTTTTGAATGCAAATGTGACTCGGTTGAATAAGAGATTAAATAAATCTGAGTCTCAGAACCAGACATGGAGAAAATCCATGGAAGTTGCATTGTCGCAAGTTCAGACCCTCTTGCGGTCACAGAAGCGTTCATTTACCCAGATAGCGGATACAGATACCGACACGGACTCTGATTCCAGTGTCAATTATAGTGATGCCAGATTGAATCCTAAACTGGCTAAGAGCATTCAGTACATGATTGTGGCGATAAAAGACATATTACATATCACGGAAGACCCTGCTATTCCTGATACTAGGGTCTGCATGTTTAAGGGAAAGAAACCTGAGGTGACGTTTCCTCCCTCTCATGAACTGAACGCTCTTTTTGAAAAAGCTTGGGAAAATCCTGACTAGAAGTTACAGGTTCCCAAGAGTTCCGGTGGCATATCCGTTCCCCTCTGGGGACAGGGAAAAGTGGGAGTCAACCCCCACGGTGGACAAAGCTCTATCGCGTCTGTCCAAAAAGGTGGCGCTTCCGTCTCCTGACACGGCAGCCCTAATGGATCCAGGAAAATACAATAAATAAACTAAAATCCATTTATGTCACCACAGGTACGCTGCTCAGGCCTGCTGTTGCATCGGCATGGGTGAGTAGCGCTATTGAAAAGTGGGCAGATAACTTGTCATCTGATATAGATTCCCTGGACAGGGATAGCGTGCTTTTGACATTGGGTCATATCGGGGACGCTGCAGCTTATCTAAAGGAAGCTGCGAGGGATATTGGCCTTTTGGAATCAAGGGCCAATGCCATGGCAGTCTCGGCTAGGAGGGCATTGTGGATTCATCAATGAAATGCTGATGCTGACTCTAAGAAGACTATGGAGTCTCTGCCATTTAACGGTAGTGTCTTGTTTGGCGACGGCCTCACTGACCTGGTATCTACGGCTACCGCGGGTAAGTCATCGTTCCTGCCTTATGTTCCTGCACAACAAAAGAAAATACCCCACTATCAGCTGCAGTCCTTTCGGCCCAATAAATACAAAAAAGGACGAGGTTCTTCCTTCCTTGCTACGAGAGGAAGAGGAAGGGGGAAAAAGGTCACAGGCTGTGGCAAGTTCCCAAGAGCAGAAGTCCTCCCCGGCTTCTACTAAATCCACCGCATGACACTGGGGCTCCTTTGCGGGAGTCCGCACCGGTGGGGGCACGTCTCAAACTCTTCAGTCAGGTCTGGGTTCGCTCGGCCCTGGATCCTTGGGTATTAGAAATAGTAGCCCAAGGGTACAAATTGGAGTTTCAAGACGTGCCCCCTCACCGATTTTTCAAATCTGCCTTGCCAGCTTCTCTTCCGGAAAGAGAGGTAGTATGCGCTGCGATACTAAAGCTGTGTCAAAATCAAGTCATTGTCACGGTACCCCCGTCACAACAGGGGGAAGGCTTTTATTGAGCCTGTTCTTGGTCCCGAAGCCGGATGGCTCAGTCAGACCGATTCTGAACCTAAAATCCCTCCATTTATATCTAATTCAAATTCAAGATGAAATCTCTCCGAGCAGTGATCTCCAGTCTGGTGGAGGGGGATTTTATGATGTCGACATAAAGGATGCCTACTTACACGTCCCCATATATCCTCCACATCCGGCTTATCTGAGGTTTGCTGTTCAGGATTGTCATTACCAATTTCAGACGTTGCCGTTTGGTCTGTCCACTGCTCTGAGGATTTTCACCAAGGTTATGGCAGAAATGATGGTTCTCCTGCGCAAGCAGGGAATCACAATTATCCCGTACTTGGACGATCTCCTGATAAAGGTGAGATCCAATTACTGAAAAAAGTTACGCTCTCCCTGACAATTCTGCAACAGCATGGTTGGCTCCTAAACTTGCCAAAATCACAGCTGGTGCCGACAACACGGCTGTCGTTCTTGGGTATGATTCTGGATACAGAATTACAGAGAATTTTTCTTCCAGTGGAAAAGGCTCTGGAAATACAGAACATGGTAAAACAGATTCTGAAACCGGCAAGAGTGTCGATTCTTCAATGCACTCGGTTGCTGGGGAAGATGGTGGCGGCCTACGAGGCCATTCAGTTTAGCAGGTTCCATGCCAGAGTGTTTCAGTGGGACCTGTTGGACAAGTGGTCCGGGTCTCACCTGTACATGCACCGGAAAATAATCCTATCTTCCAGGACCAGAATTTCTCTCCTGTGGTGGCTGCACAGTTCTCACCTCCTAGAGGGACGCAGGTTCGGGATTCAGGATTGGATCCTGGTGACCACAGATGCAAGTCTCCGAGGCTGGGGTGCAGTCACACAGGGGAAAAATTTCCAGGGAAAATGGTCAAGCCAGGAAGCTTGTCCGCACATAAACATTCTGGAATTAAGGGCCATTTACAACGGCCTTCGGCAAGCGGAACATTTCTTTGTGGTCTGCTCGTCTTGATTCAGTCAGACAACGTAACAGCAGTGGCGTACATAAACCGCCAGGGCGGAACAAAGAGCAGAGCGGCGATGGTGGAGGCCACAAAAGTTCTTCGCTGGGCGGAGAAACATGCAAGCGCTCTGTCAGCAGTCTTCATTCCAGGAGTGGACAACTGGGAAGCAGACTTCCTCAGCAGACACTATCTCCATCCAGGAGAGTGGGGTCTTCATCAAGAGGTCTTTGCAGAAGTGACAAGTCGTTGGGGAATTCCTCAAATAGACATGATGGCGTCTCGCCTCAACAAGAAACTTCAGAGATATTGTTCCAGGTCGAGGGACCCTCAAGCAATAGCGGTCGACGCCCTGGTGACACCGTGGGTGTTTCAGTCGGTCTATGTGTTCCCTCCACTTCCACTCATTCCAAAGGTGATAAAGATCATAAGAAGAACAAGGGTTCAGGCGATACTCATTGTTCCAGATTGGCCAAGGAGGGCCTGGTATCCAGGTCTTCAAGAATTACTCATAGAAGATCCCTGGCCTCTTCCTCTACGAGAGGACCTGTTACAGCAGGGACCGTGCGTGTATCAAGACTTACCGCGGCTGCGTTTGACGGCATGGCGGTTGAACGCCAAATCCTAGCCCAAAAGGGTATTCCCAGTGAAGTCATTGCCACACTACTACAGGCTAGAAAAGAAGTAACGACGAAGCATTACCACCGTATTTGGAGAAAATATGTGTCTTGGTTTGAATCTAAGAAGGCTCCTATGGAAGAATTTCAGCTGGGGCGTTTGCTCCATTTTTTGCAAGCAGGTGTGGATGCGGCCCTTAAGTTAGGCTCCATTAAAGTACAAATTTCGTCCTTATCAATTTTCTTTCAGAAAGAATTGGCCTCCCTTCCAGAAGTTCAGACCTTCGTGAAAGACGTGCTGCAAATCCAACCTCCCTTTGTGCCCCCAGTGGCACTATGGGATCTTAATGTGGTGTTGCAGTTCCTTCAATCTCATTGGTTTGAACCTTTGCGTAAGGTTGAGTTGAAATTCCTTGCTTGGAAAGTAGTCATGTTGTTGGCCTTGGCATCCGCAAGGCGGGTATCTGAATGGGCGGCTTTGTCTCATAAAAGCCCCTATTTAATTTTCCATGCTTATAGGGGGTAATTCCAAGTTGATCGCAGCAGGAATATTTTTAGCAGTTGGGCAAAACCATGTGCACTGCAGGGGAGGCAAATATAACATGTGCATAGAGAGATAGATTTGGGTGTGGTGTGTTCAATCTGCAATCTAAATTGCAGTGTAAAAATAAAGCAGCCAGTATTTACCCTGCACAGAAACAAAATAACCCTCCAAAATCTAACTCTCTCTGCACATGTTATATCTGCCCCCCCTGCAGTGCACATGGTTTTGCCCAACTGCTAAAAAATTTCCTGCTGCGATCAACTTGGAATTACCCCCATAGAGCGGAGTTGAGAACTCCAGGGAGTTGAGAACTCGTCAGCAATTTCTGCCAAAAGTGGTTTCATCGTTTCACGTAAATCAGCCTATTGTGGTGCCAGTGGCTACTGACGCCTTGGCGGAATCGAAGTCTCTCGAGGTGGTCAGAGCTTTGAAAATCTATGTCGCCAGAACGGCTCAAATTAGGAAAACAGAGGCTCTGTTTGTCCTGTGGGCTCCCAACAAGGTTGGGGCTCCTGCTTCCAAGCAGACTATTGCACGCTGGATCTGTAATACGATTCAGCAGGCTCATTCTACGGCGGGATTGCCGTTACTGAAATCGGTGAAGGCCCATTCTACCAGAAAATTGGGCTCATCCTGGGCGGCTGCCCAAGGGGTCTCGGCATTGCAGCTTTGCCGAGCTGCTACTTGGTCGGGATCAAATACCTTTGCGAGGTTTTACAAGTTTGATACCCTGGCTGAGGAGGACCTCTTGTTTGGGCAATCGGTGCTGCAGAGTCATCCGCACTCTCCCGCCCGTTCTAGAACTTTGGTATAAACCCCATGGTTCTTGAAGTATCCCCAGCATCCTCTAGGATGTATGAGAAAATAGGATTTTAATACTAAGAGAAAAGGATTTACCGGTAGGTATTAAAATTCTATTTTTATTATACATATACTCCGTTTTACACTGCCCGGTGGGGATTCCAGCAGGGGGAGCAGGTCGGACCTGTGGCCTCTTCCCCCAGACCCAGGGTGCCATTTCTATGAATGTTCCCGCCCTGGAGCTGCTTTCCTCTCCTTCACTCCCGGCCAGCAGCCGTCACTGATAGAGCTGTGCTGTTCCTGGGACTGCTGGGGCAAATCCTCCTTTTGTAGAACCGCCTGATTGCCAGTGCTGTGTTTCCTACAGGACACTTAAATATTCCTACCTGTCACTGGGACAGTGTTAGTTAAGAGAGTGCCTACATTCAGGGTTGTGTGGTACAAACACCCTGTGATATACATCCAGTCTTTACTGTGTTTGTTATATCTATTGTTAACACATATAGCCATACTGAGTATTACTTTGTATTGCTAGTCCAGTGCAATTTTATGGAGCATAATTTCTTCATGGTACGCTTGTGACTATAGATGTGTGTGTGCATGTAGCTGCTGTGTGGTTGCCTCATTACAGGGTATTTCACTCAGCGTGCTACTCCTATATTGCTATACCTGAGGGGGCTAAGTGTATCGGGTGTCTTTTTGTTTAATATAGGATTGTACCTGCTGTGTATTTTTACTTGTGATTTATAGTCACCATATACGTTTATATCTCTTGAACTCCCGGTCTGTGCTGTCTTAGTAGCATTTCACAGGTGCTCTTGCTAGGTATATTGCTGCTACACCTTGTACCAGGTTGCCCGATATTGTGCACATTGTTATGTCTGCTACACGTGGTAATGACGCTGGGGCTTCTCCCACATTGCTTGGTAGTGAGGCCGCGGACGTGATGGAGGCTAAAGTGGCAGCTGAGAGTTCAGGTTCAGGGGGTTCCTTTTTCCCCAGTGGATCGGTAGCACCTGGGGCTTCACAGGACCCACCTTGGGCTACATTATCCACGCTATTGAACACGCTTGTAACTAAATTGGCGCCTGTGGGACCACTTGTGCCACTACAACAGTTTATGGTCCCTGCTATTAATCCGCCATAGGCTGATCAAATCTCCACTCAGTTACAGCATTTGAACAGGTCACTAAATCTAAGTGTCACTCTCGCCCGCCTAAGACTAAGTCGTCTTCTAAACGGACCATTACCTCCTCCCAATCCACCGCTATCCCAGACACATCCTCTGATGAGGATGGTGCATATACTGATCCCACAGACACTGATACAGATGTTTCTGATGGGGAAGGGAAGTCGTTAGTGGATGTCCCGGATTTGATTGAAGAGATTAGGCTCATTCTTCAGGTGTCTGATGATCCAGAGCCTGAGGCTGTCTCTAAGAAACCGGATAGGTTTAAACGTCAGAAGGTGGATAAACAAGTTTTACCTCATTCTGAACACCTGATTGACATACGTCAGGAATCCTGGGAAAATCCGGGGACAAAATTCACACCGAATAAGATACTGTTGGCTCGCTATCCTCTCTCTGCGGGGGTATGTAAGAATTGGGAAACCCCTCCGCCCGTTGATTTTCATATGGCGCGTATGGTTGTTTCCTCTGCTCTTCCAGTAACTACCATCACCTCTCTGAAGGAACTGACGGATAGACTTGTGGAGGGTTGTTTAAAAGCGATTTATACCCTAACGGGGGCTGTGCATAGGCCAACTATTGCAGCAACTTGAGCTGCTGAAGCTGTTGAGACGTGGGCTCATGAGCTTGAGGCGGAACTGCCTTCCAACGCATCTGAGCATGCTCAACAATGTGTCTCCTATATTACCACGGCTTCTCTGTACCTTAAGGAGGCGGCCTCCGATGCCGGGGTGCTGACGGCCAAGGCTGCTACTACGTCCGTCTTAGCCAGATGTATCCTATGGTTGAGATCCTGGTCGGTGGATATGGATTCCAAGAAAACCCTGGAGGTGCTTCCTTTCAGGGGAGACATTCTCTTTGGAGAAGACCTCAATAAGATTGTGTGTGATCTGGCTACTGGTAAAACAGCTTGCTTACCTAGTACGGCTCCTTCCGCACAGAAGGCTATAAGTACTTTCCCTCGGCCCTTTCGTCCTTCAGGTAAAGCAAAAGGTCAGGCGTACCCAAAGCAAACTCGTGCTTCCAGACCTGCCAAGCCTGCCGCATGATGGGACGAGCTTCCATCTGGGGGATCCCAGGGTGGGGGGGCCGACTTCTAGGTTTTGCCCAGGAATGGTTGAAGACGACTTCAGATACCTGGGTAAGGGAAGTTGTCACTCGAGGTAACGCCGTACCCTTCAAGAATCGTCCCCCTCATCGATTTTGCATGACAGATGTTCCTCTAGACCTGGCAAAAGCAAACACTTTGCATTCGGTGGTACAGTCCCACCTGACCACAGGAGTGGTGGTACAAGTGCCTCTGGCTCAGAGATGCAACGGGTACTATTCACCGCTGTTTCTAGTCCCGAAGCCGAACAGGTCCTCGTGGCCCATTCTCAATTTGAAGTCCTTGAACAAATATGTGCGGGTCTCCAAGTTTCGTATGGAAACTTTGCGCTCTATTGTTCTGGCCTTGGAGCCTGGGGACTATATGGTCTCCCTGGGCATACGGGATGCCTACCTGCATATTCCAATTGCAGTGTCTCATCAGCAGTACCTGAGGTTCGTGTTGGGCAACCTTCATTACCAATTTCGGGCGTTACCCTTTGGTTTGACAATGGCTCCCAGAGTTTTCACCAAAGTAATGGCGGTCATGACTGCTTTGCTTTACCATCAAAGGGTCAGGATCCTACCGTACCTAGACGATTTGTTGATCCTGGGGTATTCCCCGGAACTTCTCCTGTGTCATCTCGATCTGACGGTCCAGTACTTGAAAGCCCACGGGTGGCTGATCAACTGGAAGAAATCCTCCTTGGTTCCTGCTCGGTATATGGTACACCTGGGAGCGTTATTGGACACTCGCAACCAGCGGTTGTTCTTGTCTCAGGAGAAAGTCCAGAAACTTCATGACAAGATCCGATGCTTCCTATCCTGTCCGCAAGTGTCGATTCATTTGGCAATGCAAGTACTAGGTCTCACGGTGTCAGCTTTCAACATGGTGGAGTATTCCATTCTCGCCCCCTGCAGAAGTTGATTCTGTCTAAGTGGGACGGCCTGCCTCACCGGATCAGATCTCACATGATCTCCCTATGTCCGGAGGTCCGCTTGTCACTGAGCTGGTGGCTTCAGGACCATCGATTTGAGCAGGGGCCGTCCCTTCTGGATATCCAACTGGGTCCTGCTGACGACGGTTGCCAGTCTGAGAGGCTGGGGCGTGGTGTTGGAACAACACTCTCTCTCTCTCCAGGATCGGTGGACCGAGGAGGAGTCGCTACTCCCGATAAACATTCTGTAACTTCGGGCAGTGTTCAATGCGTTGACAATGGCCCAGCATCTCATACAGAACAGACCTGTTTAAGTACAATCGGACAACGCCACCATGGTGGCGTATATCAATCATCAGGGCGGCACTCAAAGCCACATGGCAATGAGGGAAGTATAAAGGATTCTTCAGTGGGCAGAATGCTATCTGACGGCCATATCAGCAGTGTTCATTCCGGGCGTTCTGAACTGGGAGGCGGACTATCTCAGTCGTCAGGATGTGCACGCCGTAGAATGGAGCCTACATCCAGAGGTGTTCCAACTTCTCGTGGACAATGGGGCCTCCCAGATGTGGACCTGATGGCGTCTCGACACAATCACAAGGTTCCGGTCTTCGGAGCAAGGACAAGGGATCCTCAAGCAGCGTTCGTGGATGCTCTGTCAATCCCATGGAACTTTTGGCTGCCGTACGTGTTCCCACCGGTGTCACTCCTGCCCAGAGTAATACGGAAGTTCAAGCAAGACGGAGGAAACCTACTTCTAGTCGTCCCAGTGTGGCCCATGCGGCACTTGTTCTCCGATCTACATGGCCTCTCGTTGGATCGTCCCCTTCTACTTCCACAACGACCAGACCTCCCCGTTTAGGGCCCTTGTGTTTACCAGGATTTGGCACGTCTAGCTTTGACGTCATGGCTCTTGAAGCTTCTGTCCTGAGGGCCAAGGTTTTTTTTGAGGCGGTCGTACAAACTATGTTAAAGGCCCGTAAGCCGGCTTCTGCTCGGATATACCATAGGGTCTGGAATGCTTACTTTACTTGGTGTGCGTCTCACAATCATGACGTTTTCAAGTTTAGTACGGCCAAACTATTGGCCTTTCTACAACAAGGCTTGGACTTAGACCTGCGTCTGGCCTCCCTCAAGGTTCATATCTTTGCTTTGTCGGTTTGGTTTCAGAGAAAGATTGCTACCCTGCCTGATGTCCATACATTCACTCAGGGTGTGTTGCGGATTCAGCCTCCTTATGTGCCACCTGTGGCCCCTTGAGATCTGTCGGTGGTTTTGGAGGCCTTACAAGTGTCTCCGTTTGAGCCTCTTACCTCTGCTGACCTTAAGTGGCTTTCCCTTAAGGTGTTATTCTTGCTGGCTATTGCTTCACTTTGAAGGGTCTCGAACTTCGGTGCCTTATCCTGTAAGTCTCCCTATTTGATTTTTCACCGTGACCGAGCGGTTCTTAGAACGCGGCAGGGTTATTTACCCAAGGTGGTGTCTTCCTTCCACCTTAACCAGGAGATTGTGGTTCCGGCCTTTAACTCTCCTGAGTTGTCTGCCAAAGAGCGGTCTTTGGATGTGGTACGGGTTCTCCGTATCTGTGTGAAGAGAACTTCCTCCATTAGGAAATCCGATTCTCTTTTTGTGCTGTTTGGTTTTCACAAACGTGGCTGGCCTGCTTCCAAGTAGACTCTGGCCAGATGGATTAGAATGGTGATTGCACATGCTTATGTACAGGCTGGTCATCCTGTTCCTGCTACCATCAAAGCCCATTCTACTCGGTCGGTTAGACCTTCTTGGGCGGCCTCAGGGAACATGTTCATTAAGTTCTATGCCTTTGATACCGCCGCTTTCCAGGATGCTTCCTTTGGACGCCGGGTTCTTGACCCCACTACAGTGCGTACCCTCCCATAAGGAACTGCTTTAGGACATCCCCGATGTGAATCCTTGTGGAGCCCAGTGTACCCCGCAGCAGAAAACGAGATTTATGGTAAGAACTTACCGTTGTTAAATCTTTCTGCGAGGTACACTGGGCTCCACATGGCGCCCGGTTTGATGCACTTGGCTTCTTTGGGTTGGTATGGCATAGCTGCTGACACCCTCTCCTGTGGTGAGTGTGGGGTGTAATTGGCAACGAGCAATTGTCGTCTCTGGTACCTGCTACTGCATTGGGCTGGTTAACGAAACTGAGCTCCTGTGCATGGAGGCGGGGTTATAGAGGAGACGGCGCTGTGCATCTTGGGAACAGTCAAAAGCTTTGAACCTGTTGGTGCCTCGGATCAAGATCCTACTCTACACCCCGATGTTAATACTTGTGGAGCCCAGTGTATCTCGCAGAAAGATTTAACAGTAAGTTCTTACCATAAATCTCGTTTTCCACTGGATCGTGCTTTAATTCTACACCGGTAGCTCACATTGACTGGAGTACCTTGTTATTCATGACTCTGCAACAGGAATAATACTGATTGATGATCACTGTCAGATTCTCTAACGTCTGATCTGATCCCTATGAGCCTTTTGTGGGTAGTCTCCCTGAAATGGCTTACACTGAAGGTGGGGTTTTTGAGAATCGTCATGTCTGCCCAGAGTACAAACAAGTAAATACATTACATTACAGTGCAGATATCTATGCTTCAGCGTAGATTACTTCATTAGTACCTGTGTCAGTTTGATTTAACCATCTGGACTCAAGCATGTAACGCTCGGCGTAAGTTGGGGTTCCGACAACAGAGTTTCGACAGAAGGGACAGCTACCTGTGAGGAGAGCAAACGAGGTGGCTGAATGTAATTCCTCATGGGGTGTTAGCCAAACTAAGTGTTAACGTTGGCCGGAGGGCTTAAAGAGAAGGAGGACTTCGTAGGAAGATAACTGTAGTTTTAATGAATAATCGGGCTGTACACAAATATTGGAGAAATAGAAGAAACTGGAAGAATTAGAGTCTATGGTTAAATGACTTGAAGAGTGAAGCTGAAGAACTCCGGTAAAGAAGAACTGAAGGCTGTGGTATGTGATGGAAAGACGAGGCTGAAGAACTTAGACTTTGAAGAAACATCTGCGGGAACCGCTGTTACGACCCTCTACGACCTGGGACCCCGTGAGCTCTTCCACGAGTGTCAACGGACTTAGACAGCAGGACTGCTGCAGCGTTTAGGTAACCGATGGATGAGAGCAACCAGGACCAGGGAACCAGAAGTAACCTGGGAGCACAGAGCTGGAGAACCATTCAAAAGGAGGTAACTTGAAGCACTGGCACTCTACCTCTGAGCCAGCCCCCTTTTGTAAGGGGAGAACACGCAGGATTGGCTGAACACAGATTGGGAACTTCATTGGTAATACTCTTGTCTCCAACATGGCTGCCCCCAGCACAGGAGACATACTTAGCTGTTAGCGCACAGCTTTAGCCCGCTTCTGTCTCTGACACACTATACTGTGTCACCACTAGAGGACCTTACCGCAGCGATCCCTGCCGCAGCGCCCTGCTCTCCAGACCCTTGGTCCCCGACCCTTGGCAGCCGCACATCCGTCCAGGAGGACCTGCCGCCGCAGCAGCTCCAACCAGCAGGGTGGTAATCCGCGGGAACACCCGCCGGAAGTAAGGCTCCGGAGCCTGACAAAGCGTGGATATCCTTAAAACATGGACTGTAATGACAGAGTTGGGCAACTCTGTTCTATTGTGTATCAGTAATCGCAAAAATGCGCTATAGCGCGTATTTTACCCGATTTTGAGGGAAGGTGACTCACTTTTCTGAAATGGGCGAGTCCCCGTAGACGCGCTCTGCTGCAGCAGCCAATCACTTCCTGTTAAGTGACTGATTGATGCCTGTGACTGTGGGGGGAGAAGGTGAGCACCGCTCCGGTGCCGATTCATCACAGACTTGGCGCTGCTGTTGCCTGAACCCTCCGCTCCGGCACCCGTGCTCATTGCCTGAGCGCACCGCCTCTCCGCAGGTCAGTTTCCCCGCCGCACCTGACAGCCGCTCTGAGCGCCGGCCAGTGTGGGTGTGTGTGTGTGCGGTGTACATCTTTCGCCATCCCGGTCTCCGCGCTGCTGTAAACGGACTTCTCGCTGCCGGCTCTCGCCGTTCCTGCCATATGGGCTCTGCCAGCGAGGAGGTGCTTGCATTGTTGCGGTGTGTAAGTGGAGGGGGCCAGTTAGTGTGTGTGTGTGTGTGCCTGGGGTACAAGGGGAGATGGTCAATTACTGCTTGTGTGTCCGGGTTGTATGGGGGTTGGAGGGCAATTACTGGGTGTGTGCACGGGGTATAAGAGGGGGGGGATTATGAGGTGTGTGTGTGTGTGTGTGTGTGTCTGGAGTATGAGGTGGGCAGCTGCTGAGTGTGCCCCGGGTATGAGGTGGTCAGATGCTGTGTGTGTTCCCGGGGTATGAGGTGGTCAGATGCTGTATGTGTGCACGGTGAATGAGGTGGTCAGATGCTGTGTGTGTGTGTCCGGGGTATACGGTGGGAAGATGCTGTGTGTGTTTGTGTCCGGGGTATACGGTGGGCAGATGCTGTGTGTGTTTGTGTCCGGGGTATACGGTGGGCAGATGCTGTGTGTGTGTGTGTGTGTGTGTGTGTGTGTCCGGGGTATAAGGTGGGCAGATGCTGTGTGTGTGTGCGTCCGGGGTATAAGGTGGGCAGATGCTGTGTGTGTGTGTGTGTGTGTGTGTGCGTGCGTCCGGGGTATAAGGTGGGCAGATGCTGTGTGTGTGTGTGTGTGTGTGCGCGCGTTCGGGGTGTGTGGTGGGTAGCCGCTGTGTGTGTGCCCGGGGTATGATGCAATGTGTCTTGGCGCTCTACCTGGTGCAATGTGTCTCGGTGCTCTACCTGGTGCAATGTGTCTCGGCACTCTACCTGGTGCAATGTGTCTCGGCGCTCTACCTGGCGCAATGTGTAGAACGTGCTCTGCCTGGCGCATTGTGTGTAACGTGCTCTGCCTGGCGCAATGTGTGTAACGTGCTCTACCTGGCGCAATGTGTGTAACGTGCTCTACCTGGCGCAATGTGTGTAACGTGCTCTACCTGGCGCAATGTGTGTAACGTGCTCTACCTGGCGCAATGTGTGTAACGTGCTCTACCTGGCGCAATGTGTGTAACGTGCTCTACCTGGCGCAATGTGTGTAACGTGCTCTACCTGGCGCAATGTGTGTAACGTGCTCTACCTGGCGCAATGTGTGTAACGTGCTCTGCCTGCTGGAATGTGTGTAATGGGCTCTACCGGGTGCATTGTGTGTAACGTGCTCTGCCTGGTGCATTGTGTATAACGTGCTATACCTTGTGCAATGTTTATTTTTTATTTATCTGGTGCAATGTGTCTTAAGTGTTCTACCTGGTGCAATGTTTATATGTGCTCTACCTGGTGCAATGTATATAACGTGCTCTACCGGGCGCATTGTGTATAACGAGCTCTACTGGGCGCAATGTGTATAATAATGCGCTCTAACTGGCGCAATGTGTATAAAGTGCTCTACCTGGCGTAATGTGTATAACGTGCTCTGCCTGGCGCAATGTGTATAAAGTGCTCTACCTGGTGCAATGTGTATAACGTGTTCTACCTGGCGCAATGTGTATAATGTGCTCTACTTGGAGCAAAGTGTATAGCGAGCTGTACCTGGAGCAAAGTGTATAACGTGCTGTACCTGGTGCAATATGTATAATGTGCTCTACCTGGTGCAATATGTATAACGTGCTCTACCTGGCGCAGTGTGTATAGGAGGTTCTACCTGGTGCAATCTGTATAAGCGGAACTACTGTGTGGTGTAATGTGAATTGGCACTATTATGTGGTCACGCCCCTTCCCCATGAAGCCACGCCCCTTAAATTTTGCAGCGCACCTTCGACGCGCACTGCCTATACTTTACGGTCTAGTAAGGTGTAACATCAATTCACTTTCTGCCTAAGGGCACCAAAATGTCTAGTTACAGCTCTGGTGCAGGGTGTCCTGCATGCTACACAGCCCAGCAGCACTGTCACCCCATCCCCCCACCTTGCAACACTTTTGTAGTGTCCAAACAAGATTAAGATTAATAAGAACCTTCATTCCGATGGGACCCAGAAAAAGACCGGTAGGACCCCAATTTCCGAAAGTGAGGGGTCTCTGGGACCCACATTTTTTTTGGATCAGCGCAATCACTGGTGTAAGGAGTCTTCTATGAACACAAATATGGAAAAAGTGATGTTGGAAGCTGATCCTACTGACAATGGGGGTAATTCAGAGTTGATCGTAGAATCAAATTTGTTAGCAGTTGGGCAAAACCATGTGCACTGCAGGTGTGGCAGATACAACATGTGCAGAGAGAGTTAGATTTGGGTGGGTTATTTTGTTTCTGTGCAGGATAAATACTGGCTGCTTTATTTTTACACTGCAATTTAGATTTCAGTTTGAGCACGCCCCACCCAAATCTAACTCTCTCTGCACATGTTATATCTGCCCCCCCTGCAGTGCACATGGTTTAGCCCAACTGCTAACATATTTGCTGCTACGATTAGGTCTGAATTGCCCCCAATGTGTGTAAATCAAAGTTGTGCAGTTTGTGCCACAGTTATCCCCTTTCTGACTTCCTGTTGGGTTGATTGGCAGCCTCTGCTTTTGCAGAGTGCTGTTCTTTGACTAGCTTTAGTGCAGGCATGGCCAACCTGTGGCTCTCCAGATGTTGTGAAATGGCAAGTCCCAGCATGCCCTGCCATAGTTTTGCTATTGGGGAATTCAAAAACTGTGGCAGGGCATGCTGGGATGTATAGTTTTACAGCAGCTGGAGAGCCACAGGTTGGCCAGGCCTGCTTTAGTGTCTCTATATCTGCATCCTACAGTGCGCTACAACACCTCCAGCAGGCATCTGGACATCCTATCATACAGGCTTCAGTACGCCTATTAGCAGTGTCCTCTGAGCTGGGCAATGAAGGATCCAGTGTTAAGACATATCGTTTGCTGGAATGGAGCAGACAGCTGTAGTAGACATAGCATTAATTATTATTTGTAGACAATCCCCTGAAAATAAAGATTCCTTATCGCCACAGTTTGTGGCAGTAAGGCATTTTGATTCACCTGGATGCAGTGATCGCAAAAACGCGCTATAGCGCGTATTTTACCCTGAAACGGTCACTTGGGACCCACTTTTAGAAAATGAGCGGGTTCCATAAGACGCGCTCATTGTAAAGATCTGTGTGTCAGCGCCCTAGCCAATCAGCGGCACACAGGAGGTGACTGGCTGCTTCCCCAGCCAGTCACCTCCTGTAGTCTCCAGAGCCTGCGGTGTCTCCTCCTCATTGGCCACCAGTCCGGCACGCTGCTGCAGCTTTGAATCCTCCTCCCGCTGCGCGCTGATCCTAGGCACCGCTGCCGGCATGTATCTGTGCTGCAGCACTGGCAGAGACTGGCCCCGCTCACCCAGCAGTGTCACCAGCGCCCTCCTCCTCTGCAACGGTGAGTGCCGCTCGAGTCTGTCACTGCTCCATGCTGTGCTGTGTCCATGCTGAGACAGCATGATACTCTGTGCTTTTGCACTGTCCCGGCCGGCATGCTTCTCCTACCTATAGACTGTGCCCCTGCATGGTAAGATGGGAGCGCTGCAGGGGGAAGGGGCACTAGTGATTGTGTGTGCTGTGGGGGAGCGCCGGTGACAATGTGCTGCGGGGGGCGGGGGGGGGGAGCGGGCGGGCGGCGGAGTACAGCAGACTATAGGGGGGGCGGGCGGCGGAGCGGAGCGCAGCAGACTATATGTGCTCTCCGGCAGGGGATGTCAGGGCTGAGAGCTGGTGCCTATGTATGTGCTGCGGGGAAGGGGGGAGTGAGCGCCGGTGACTGTTTGTGTGTTGTGCGGGGGCAGAGGTGAGAGCTGGTTGCTTTATATGTGCTGGGTGGGAGGTTTAGAGCAGGCTCCTACATATGTCACACAGGGCTCAGTGGCCTTCGCTGCAGCACCAGCGCAGGAAGAGGACCAGAGCTGCTGCACTACATGTCAGTCATCACTCCTCCCCTCGGCACCCCCACTGACACCCGTGATGACTATGGACACGCCCCTTCCCGCGCAATCACAGTGGACACCACCCTCCACCGCTGACACCCACAATCACAGTGGACACCACCCTCCACCGCTGACACCCACAATCACAGTGGACACCACCCTCCACCGCTGACACCCACAATCAGTGGACACCACCCTCCACCGCTGACACCCACAATCAGTGGACACCACCCTCCACCGCTGACACCCACAATCACAGTGGACACCACCCTCCACCGCTGACGCCCACAATCAGTGGACACCACCCTCCACCGCTGACACCCACAATCACAGTGGACACCACCCTCCACCGCTGACACCCACAATCACAGTGGACACCACCCTCCACCGCTGACACCCACAATCACAGTGGACACCACCCTCCACCGCTGACACCCACAATCAGTGGACACCACCCTCCACCACTGACACCCACATTAACTGTAGACACCCCCTCCACTGACACTCACGATCACTGTGTCTGGGGATGACAATGGGGGGATTTGAGATTGTGGCTACAATGTGTCTAAATGGTCACCTGGTGCAATGTGTATAACGCGCTGTACCCAGTGCAATGTGTATAACGTGCTGTGCCTGGCGCAATGTGTATAACCTGCTGTGCCTGGCGCAATGTGTATAACCTGCTGTGCCTGGCGCAATGTGTATAACCTGCTGTGCCTGGCGCAATGTGTATAACCTGCTGTGCCTGGCGCAATGTGTATAACCTGCTCTGCCTGGCGCAATGTGTATAACGTGCTCTGCCTGGCGCAATGTGTATAACGTGCTCTACCTGGCGCAATGTGTATAACGTGCTCTACCTGGCGCAGTGTGTATAACGTGCTCTGCCTGGCGCAGTGTGTATAACGTGCTCTGCCTGGCGCAGTGTGTATAACGTGCTCTGCCTGGCGCAGTGTGTATAACGTGCTCTACCTGGCGCAATGTGTATAACGTGCTCTACCTGGCGCAATGTGTATAACGTGCTCTACCTGGCGCAGTGTGTATAACGTGCTCTGCCTGGCGCAGTGTGTATAACGTGCTCTGCCTGGCGCAGTGTGTATAACGTGCTCTGCCTGGCGCAGTGTGTATAACGTGCTCTGCCTAGCGCAGTGTGTATAACGTGCTCTGCCTGGCGCAGTGTGTATAACGTGCTCTGCCTGGCGCAGTGTGTATAACGTGCTCTGCCTGGCGCAGTGTGTATAACGTGCTCTACCTGGCTCAGTGTGTATAACGTGCTCTACCTGGCTCAGTGTGTGCAACATGCTCTACCTTGCGCATTGTGTGTAACGTGCTCTACCTGGCTCAGTGTGTGAAACGTGCTCTACCTGGCGCGGTGTGTGTAACGTGCTCTACCTGGCTCAGTGTGTATAACGTGCTCTACCTGGTGCAATGTGCATATTGTCAGCTACCTGGTGCAATATGTATAATATGCTCTGCCTGGCGCTAAGTATATAACGTGCTCTGCCTGGCACTAATAACGTGCTCTGCCTGGCGCTAATAACGTGCTGTGCCTGGAGCAATATGTATAACGTGCTCTACCTGGTGCAGTGTGTATAGGAGGTTCTACCTGGTGCAATGTGTATAAGCGGCACTACTGTGTGGTATAATGTGAATTGGTACTATTATGTGGCCACGCCCCTTCTCCATTAAGCAATGCCCCTAATTTTTTTCGCGCGCCTTCGGCGCGCACTGCCTATACTTAGGGTTCTGGGAGATGGAGAACCGATTCACTTTCTGCCAAGGGGCACCAAAATGTCTAGTTACAGCTCTGGTGCAGGGTGTCCTGCATGCTACACAGCCCAGCAGCAGTCACCCCCATCCCCACCACCTTACAACAAGATTAAGATTAATAAAAACCTTCATTCCGATGGGACCCAGAAAAGGACCGGTAGGACCCCAATTTTTAAAAGTGAGGGGTCCCTGGGACCCACTTTTTTTTGGCCTCAGCGCGATCACTGGGATGTATGATTTCTGAGACTAAAGTGATTGCATTACAATCGCTTTACATCCCACTTTGCTCCTTCAGCTGCGCTACTTTGCATGTTCAAACCGGAGGTACAGGGGAGGGAACCTTTGGATCCCTCTTCTGAAAAACCTGCAAAAAGTAGTCCATAGGTTACTATAGGCCAACCCCATCTAAAACCTCTGGGGCTTGCTGTAGCTGTTGGAAATGCAGGGACCACTGCAGATATTGGGGATATTTGCTGTGGTCCCTCTTTGTTACTTCTTGGGTATACTTAATATTTGGGGGTACCCCCTAAATATGGGTGTATTCTGGGAGATATACTACAAATATAATTTAATAAATTGGCCCAGTTGAAATCCTGTCTTTATGGTTTAGTCCTTACACATCTGTTTCAGGAGTTTGTGAGGTCCTGCTGTTTAGTTTTTACTGTTGAACTCTCTTCACACTCTGCTCTGACCATACATTAAACTTTTTGGGAACCAATTACAGATGCCATCCTGTGAAATTGACAGGTAACATAA
The DNA here is from genome assembly GCF_028390025.1 of Pseudophryne corroboree. Classification (NCBI taxonomy): domain Eukaryota; kingdom Metazoa; phylum Chordata; class Amphibia; order Anura; family Myobatrachidae; genus Pseudophryne; species Pseudophryne corroboree. The sequence continues at coordinate 1,056,826,984 of NC_086444.1, forward strand.
TATAATACTACGTGCCAGGATCGCCACATTGCTGCAGTATCAATGACCCCCTATGCACACATCTACAAATGTAGTTTCTCCCAGTGCCCACAGTGATTACTGAGCTAGTCTACATCCTAGATAGAAATTAATAATACACCATGAAATCTATAAATGCCAAAATAGACAGACGGGAAAGATGGAATAAAGAGTGACGAGGATAGAAACTGGGAGAGACTGTGGCAAAGACACACAGCGTGGGAGGGAAGATGTTGCTGAAATCATAGCGCGAGTTGTGTGACTTTTGAGACTGGGGTCTGATGGTCAGTGTGTGTCTGACTGGGGCTTGTCCACTTTGCTCAAAGCTGTAGCAACTCTGAAAAAGCGTCTTATACGTACCTTAGAATGAGTCACTCCAACAGCTCCCTGCCGGGTCGCGACAATACTGACCCATGTGTACAGTGCTGTTTCGGTGGGCGTCTGTGTAAGATGTATTAGCAAGTCCAGCAGATGTTACCAGGCTGTGGCTGGAGCACGGGAAGAAGGTAAGGCATCAATTCCGCTTAGTAGGGGAAACGCGAGACACAGCCGCACTATTTCGGGATGGAGACTACCGATCAGTCGCTGACGCAGCTGCCACCTCGGGTGCACCAGCGCTAGGCCTGATGGTTCATAGGCTCTTGAGGGGTAGTATGAGTCAGCGATCCCTAGGGTTAATGTCGGCAGTGGGGAGTAAGAAGCTCCCTCGGTCGCCCCTCCCCAATTCATGACCAGTTTCCTCCGAGTTTCCCGCCATGGACTGAGTTCCCACCTCCGTCTGAGACGCTGTGTATTAAAAGGACCCAGTCGCAGCATAGGCGGCTGTACGAGTGGTGCGTCGGTGTTCACTTGGGCGTCTTTGTTCACTGTATGTTCACAGGGTGGTTGTGTACACTAATAGCGTCTTGATCCACTCTCGTGAGCTGGGTGATACAGCACTAATGGGTATATGCAATTGCGGTCGAATTCCCGGAATTGGCGAAAAACTGGACTTTTTTGCCAAAAAATAAATAAAATCGTCAATGCAATTCAGTACTTTCCGTCAAAAAAACGGACTTTCAAAATTCGACTTTTTGAAATTCGACTTTTGTCAAATTCGACTTTTCTGCAATGATACAAGTGCTGCAATTCGACCAAAGTATATTCAATTGAAGTTTGGAAATTCGACAACAGTGCTTTTAGACAGTAAATTCGTCATTTTCAATCCGCCACACTTTGGTGGGTGAAAATAATAAAAAAATTTTAAAACATGTTTTTTTTTTTGTTGTGTTTTTTATTGGTAATAGCATATCTATTTATATTAGAAGGGATTAGGTACTTGGTTTGTCTTTTTTGGAGGCACAAGTATTTTTTATATATTTTTAAAAATAATATATATATATATTTTTTTTAGATGGAATGGTAAAATCCCGGTAAAAAATGGCGTGGGGGTCCCCCCTCCAAAGCATAACCAGCCTCGGGCTCTTCGAGCCGGTCCTGGTTCTAAAAATCCGGGGGGGGGGGGGGGGGGGAATGACAGGGGATCCCCCGTATTTTTAAAACTAGCACCGGGCTCTGCGCCTGGTGCTGGTGCAAAAAATACGGGGGACAAAAAGAGTAGGGGTCCCCCGTATTTTATACACCAGCATCGGGCTCCACTAGCTGGACAGATAATGCCACAGCCGGGGGTCACTTTTATACAGCGCCCTGCGGCCGTGGCATTAAATATCCAACTAGTCACCCCTGGCCGGGGTACCCTTTGGGAGTTAGGACCCCTTCAATCAAGGGGTCCCCCCCCCCAGCCACCCAAGGGCCAGGGGTGAAGCCCGAGGCTGTCCCCCCCATCCAAGGACTGCGGATGGGAGGCTGATAGCCTTGAGAAAATGTAAAGAATATTGTTTTTTTCCTGTAGTACTACAAGTCCCAGCAAGCCTCCCCCGCAAGCTGGTACTTGGAGAACCACAAGTACCAGCATGCGGAGGAAAACCGGGCCCGCTGGTACCTGTAGCACTACTGGGAAAAAAATACCCAAATAAAAACAGGAGACACACACCTTGAGAGTAAAACTTTATTACACACCTGCCGACACACACATACTTACCTATGTTGACCCGCCGTCTGCCACGTCTCCTGATCCGACGATCCGGGGTACCTGTGAATCAAATTATACTCACCTCAATCCAGTGTCCAGATATAAATCCACGTACTTAGCAAAAAAACAAACCGCATTTACCCGAACCACGGACTGAAAGGGGTCCCATGTTTACACATCAGACACCTTTCACCGAATGCCGGGACACCACGTGACTGCTGTCACCGAGGTCCCTTCAGCCAATCAGCGAGCGCAACGTCCTGGCACTCTGCTGATTGGCTGGACGTCTGAGCTGTCAGACAGCGCCTCGCAAAGCCTCTCCATTATACTCAATGGTGGGAACTTTGCGTCAGCGGTGAGGTCACCCGCGGTCAGCGGCTGACCGCGGGTAACCCCACCGCTGACGGCAAAGTTCCCACCATTGAAAGTAATGGAGGGAGCTGTGCGATGCGCTGTCTGAGGTCACACGCGCACAGCCAATCAGATGAGCGCCACGGAAGTAGCGCTTCCTGATTGGCTGAAGGGACCTCGGTGACAGGAGTCACGTGGGGTCCCGGCACATTCGGGGAAAGGGGTCCAATGTGTCAACATGGGACCCCTTTCAGTCCGGCATGGTCGGGTATGCGTTTTCTTTTCTCTGACGTCCTAAGTGGATGCTGGGACTCCGTAAGGACCATGGGGAATAGCGGCTCCGCAGGAGACTGGGCACAACTAAAAGAAAGCTTTAGACTACTGGTGTGCACTGGCTCCTCCCACTATGACCCTCCTCCAGACTTCAGTTAGAATCTTGTGCCCGGCTGAGCTGGATGCACACTAGGGGCTCTCCTGAGCTCCTAGAAAGAAAGTATATTTTAGGTTTTTTATTTTACAGTGAGATCTGCTGGCAACAGACTCACTGCAGCGAGGGACTAAGGGGAGAAGAAGCGAACCTACCTGACTGGTGGTAGCTTGGGCTTCTTAGGCTACTGGACACCATTAGCTCCAGAGGGATCGACCACAGGACCCGACCTCGATGTTCGGTACCGGAGCCGCGCCGCCGGCCCCCTTACAGAGCCAGAAGCAAGAAGTGTTCCTGAAAATCGGCGGCAGAAGACTTCTGTCTTCAACAAGGTAGCGCACAGCACTGCAGCTGTGCGCCATTGCTTTTCATGCACACCTCACACTCCGGTCACTGATGGGTGCAGGGCGCTGAAGGGGGGGGGGGGGGTGCCGTGCCCTGAGGGCAATATAAGACACCTTGGCTGGAAAATCTACACCATATATAGTCAGGAAGGCTATATAGGTGTAAAAATACCCCTGCCAGAATTCCAGAAAAAGCCGGAGAAGTCCGCCGGAAAAGGGGCGGGGCCATCTCCCTCAGCACACTGGCGCCATTTTTCCCTCACAGCTCCGCTGGAAGGACGCTCCCTGGCTCTCCCCTGCAGTGTCAAGCTACATAAGGGTAAAAAAGAGAGGGGGGGGGCACTAAATTTAGGCGCAGTATATATAATATAAGCAGCTATAAGGGAAAAACACTCCTTTATAGTGGGATCCCTGTGTTATATAGCGCTCTGGTGTGTGCTGGCATACTTTCTCTGTCTCCCCAAAGGGCTTTGTGGGGTGCTGTCCTCTGTCAGAGCATTCCCTGTGTGTATGCGGTGTCTGTACGGCTGTGTCGACATGTTTGATGAGGCTTATGTGGAGGCGGAACAGATGCCGATAAATGTGATGTCACCCCCTGCGGGGTCGACACCTGAGTGGATGGTGCTGTGGAAGGAATTACGCGACAGTGTCGACTCCTTGCATAAAAGGTTTGACGACATACCAAATGTGGGACAGCCGGCTTTTCAGCCTGTGCCTGCCCAGGCGTCTCAAAAGCCATCAGGGGCTCTAAAACGCCCGCTACCTCAGATGGCAGACACAGATGTCGACACGGATACTGACTCCAGTGTCGACGACGATGAGACTAATGTAACTTCCAACAGGGCCACATGTTACATGATTGAGGCAATGAAAAATGTGTCGCACATTTCTGATGTTACCCCTGGTACCACAAAAAAGGGTATTATGTTTGGAGAGAAAAAACTACCAGTTGTTTTTCCTCCATCTGAGGAATTAAATGAAGTGTGTAAAGATGCGTGGGCTTCCCCTGATAAGAAATTGGTAATTTCTAAGAGGTTACTAATGGCGTACCCTTTCCCGCCAGAGGATAGGTCACGTTGGGAAACATCCCCTAGGGTGGATAAAGCGCTCACACGCTTGTCAAAGAAGGTGGCACTACCGTCTCCGGATACGGCCGCCCTGAAGGAATCTGCTGATAGAAAGCAGGAGGCTATCCTGAAGTCTATATATATATATACACACACAGGTGTTATACTGAGATCAGCTATTGCTTCAGCATGGATGTGCAGTGCTACAGCTGCATGGTCAGATTCCCTGTCGGAAAATATTGATACCCTAGACAGGGACACTATATTGCTAACCGTAGAGCATATTAAAGACGCACTCTTCTACATGAGGGATGCACAGAGGGATATTTGCCGGCTGGCATCTAAAATAAGTGCAATGTCCATTTCTGCCAGGAGAGGGTTATGGACTCTGCAGTGGACAGGAGATGCAGATTCTAAAAGGCACATGGAAGTTTTGCCTTATAAGGGTGAGGAGTTGTTCGGGGATGGTCTCTCGGACCTCGTTTCCACAGCAACGGCTGGGAAGTCTACATTTTTACCCCATGTTCCCTCACAGCCAAAGAAAGCACCGTATTATCAGGTACAGTCCTTTCGGCCCAATAAGGGCAAGCGGGTTAGGGGCGCGTCCTTTCTGCCCAGAGGCAGAGGTAGAGGGAAAAAGCTGCAGCATACAGCCAGTTCCCAGGAGCAAAAGTCCTCCCCCGCTTCCTCTAAGTCCACAGCATGACGCTGGGGCTCCACAGGCGAAGCCAGGTACGGTGGGGGCCCTTCTCAAAAATTTCAGCAATCAGTGGGCTCGCTCACGGGTGGATCCCTGGATCTTTCAAGTAGTATCTCAGGGGTACAAGCTGGAATTCGAGACGTCTCCCCCCCGCCGTTTCCTCAAATCTGCCTTACCAACAACTCCCTCAGGCAGGGAGGCAGTGTTACAGGCAATTCACAAGCTGTATTCACAACAGGTGATAGTAAAGGTGCCCCTACTTCAACAAGGACGGGGTTACTATTCCACAATGTTTGTGGTACCGAAACCGGACGGTTCGGTGAGACCCATTTTAAATTTGAAATCCTTGAACACGTATATAAAAAATTCAAGTTCAAGATGGAATCGCTCAGGGCGGTTATTGCAAGCCTGGACGAGGGGGATTACATGGTATCACTGGACATCAAGGATGCTTACCTGCATGTCCCCATTTACCATCCTCACCAGGAGTACCTCAGATTTGTGGTACAGGATTGTCATTACCAATTCCAGACGTTGCCGTTCGGTCTATCCACGGCTCCGAGGGTCTTTACCAAGGTAATGGCCGAAATGATGATACTCCTTCGAAAGAAGGGAGTTTTAATTATCCCGTACTTGGACGATCTCCTGATAAAGGCGAGGTCCAGGGAGCAGTTGTTGGTCGGGGTAGCACTATCTCGGGAGGTGCTACAACAGCATGGCTGGATTCTAAATATTCCAAAGTCACAGCTGATCCCTACGACATGTCTACTATTCCTGGGGATGGTTCTGGACACAGAACAGAAAAAAGTGTTTCTCCCGGAGGAGAAGGCCAAGGAGCTGTCATCTCTAGTCAGAGGCCTCCTAAAACCAAAACAGGTGTCGGTGCATCACTGCACGCGGATCCTGGGAAAGATGGTAGCTTCCTACGAAGCAATTCCATTCGGCAGGTTCCATGCAAGAACCTTTCAGTGGGACCTGTTGGACAAGTGGTCCGGATCGCATCTTCAGATGCATCGGCTGATAACCCTGTCTCCAAGGACCAGGGTGTCCCTGCTGTGGTGGCTGCAGAATGCTCATCTTCAAGAGGGCCGCAGATTCGGCATACAGGACTGGGTCCTGGTGACCACGGATGCCAGCCTTCGAGGCTGGGGGGCAGTCACACAGGGAAGAAACTTCCAAGGACTATGGTCAAGTCAGGAGACTTCCCTGCACATAAATATTCTGGAACTGAGGGCCATTTACAATGCCCTAAGTCAGGCAAAACCCCTGCTTCAAAACCAGCCGGTGCTGATCCAGTCAGACAACATCACGGCGGTCGCCCATGTAAACCGACAGGGCGGCACGAGAAGCAGGACGGCGATGGCAGAAGCCACAAGGATTCTCCGATGGGCGGAAAATCACGTGTTAGCACTGTCAGCAGTGTTCATTCCGGGAGTGGACAACTGGGAAGCAGACTTCCTCAGCAGGCACGACCTCCACCCGGGAGAGTGGGGACTTAATCCAGAAGTCTTCCAACTGATTGTAAACCGTTGGGAAAGGCCACAGGTGGACATGATGGCGTCCCGCCTAAACAAAAAGCTAGAAAAGTATTGCGCCAGGTCAAGAGACCCGCAGGCGATAGCTGTGGACGCTCTAGTAACACCGTGGGTGTACCGGTTGGTTAATGTGTTCCCTCCTCTTCCACTCATACCAAAGGTACTGAGGATAATAAGGAGAAGAGGAGTAAGAACTATACTCATTGTTCCGGATTGGCCAAGAAGAGCTTGGTACCCGGAACTTCAAGAAATGATCTCAGAGGACCCATGGCCTCTGCCGCTCAGACAGGACCTGCTGCAGCAGGGGCCCTGTCTGTTCCAAGACTTACCGCGGCTGCGTTTGACGGCATGGCGGTTGAACACCGGATCCTGAAGGAAAAGGGCATTCCGGAGGAAGTCATTCCTACGCTGATTAAAGCTAGGAAAGAAGTAACTGCAAACCATTATCACCGCATATGGCGAAAATATGTTGCGTGGTGTGAGGCCAGAAAGGCCCCAACGGAAGAATTTCAGCTGGGCCGTTTCCTGCACTTTCTACAGTCAGGGGTGACGACTATGGGCCTAAAATTGGGTTCCATTAAGGTCCAGATTTCGGCTCTATCGATTTTCTTCCAGAGAGAACTGGCTTCACTACCTGAAGTTCAAACTTTTGTTAAGGGAGTGCTGCATATTCAGCCCCCTTTTGTGCCTCCAGTGGCACCTTGGGATCTCAACGTGGTGTTGGATTTCCTAAAGTCACATTGGTTTGAGCCACTTAAAACCGTGGAATTGGAGAAGAAATGGGTGGAAAATAGAAGCGCTCAACACTATCTGACCCTGCGATCCAGGATTAATTCACAACCAAAGTGTCCAAAGGGATTTTTGATATATTAAAAAATATTTATTAAGATACAATAAAAATTGCACAATACCCCAGATATATATCTACCATAAAAACCCTTATCCTCACTGAAGTTCTGTATCAAATAATATTCTACATTCACATCAGTTGCAAGTGTCAGCTAGATGACTATCAGCAATTAAATTGTAACAATTGTTGCAGTAAAGTTACCAGGTTGTTTGTTTGACACTATTGAATGTTCAGTCAAACACAATTGCTAGATGTCAGATTAAATGTGAATATGGGATACAATCATAGGCTCTATATTCAAGAGCTGTATTCTAAAACGTCTCAAAGTTCCAGGAGCCGATATTGGTGATAATGAATGGTTAGATTACCTCTCCGATAAAGCTGAGTGGTCCCGAGCGTCCTCGGGTGAGCCCAGAAAGCCCAGATTGAATCGCAGAGTTGAAAGTGTTAGCCGTGCTGGCCGGGGTCCCACTATTTAGCCTGTTATCCCTGGGTGTGCATCGCCCGTTGCAGTCTATAGGGAGAGACAGGTGTGCGGCTGCTATAATGGAAAGCCCGCTGCAGGAATCAAATACTTGGTGGGACGCCTCAATCTCCCTGGACTGGCACCGTCCGTTGGAAAATGTAGGGGAGAGAGGCTGCTGGTTATCCACTGACGCTGTACGGAGCTAGGAGTTCGGCTGTGTCCTGTCCTGGCACCCGCACTGTTTGCTCCCGTAGAAGGTATACTGGAGCCGTGCAGAGAATCTCAGTGGTTACAATCAGTCAGTGAGGAATAAGGGGGAGGAGTCCTGAAGCGTTTCGTCACGTGACCCGTGACTTTTTCAAAGATGACTCCAATAGCTGTGTGCACTCTATTTAAGGTGTTCATAATAAACTACCCACATATTTTTTCAATTCAATCAGCACAATCAGTAATTTACCTTTTACAAGGCAATCCCTTCAAGACACCTTTGGTTGTTTATACACTAATTATAGCACTAATTATAACAACGGTTAGGTGGAGGCTCTCTCTCTCCATGATGACTGTTTATAAGTACCTATTACAAGGCACTGCATAAGACAGTGTAAGACAATGGCGGAGTTAAATTATAAATAGAAAAGAAATAAAGATAAAAAAATATATAATAATGTGCTAACACAATAAAAATAAGCATGATTGCATAATAATAATTAAAATAATTCAATTTGTTATTATTTTTTATTTTTTATTGCTATTTTTTATTTTTTATTTTTAATATGGCAGCTATCAACAGAAATCCACTGCATGGATTCAATGTGAAATATATTAAATAAGAATACATTGGCATAATGAAAATAAAAATATAAAAAAATATATATATATAAATAAAAGTAAAAATAAAAATCAAGAATGAAGAAAATCACCAATTAAAACTAAAGGAATGAGCGTATAAACTAAGGAGACAATATGCACTGAGCCCAAATGTTTTATGGTGATGGCCCTTTTTAAAGTTCCCATAATTATGATAGATTCAATAATCATGGGTAAACCCATTTTAGAGGAGGGGACTATAAATAGTTGTTCCAACTTCCACACCTTTGTCATGAGTGGAGGGATCAATAGTCATTAATAATATTCTAGCGGTCCTATAATATGTAATCTGCATAAAGAGCAACAGAAATAAGGAGAGACCCAAGGTTTCCTTATATTTTAAGGGAGATCAAAGAGGACCAATGGCGAAGCAATAAATGTGGGAATGACTGAAATTAAAGGAACAGAGAGAGGAGGGGACAGGGAGGTGCCGATGTTCTATGTACTATGTTATGGATCAATCTCAATATATTCGTTGAGGCCCTCAGGATTGAGGGTCCGCAACCGATGTATCCAGAAGTTCTCCCTGCGACATAGTCTGCCAAACCTGTCTCCCCCTCTAACTGTGGTGCTAATGGTTTCAATGCCCACAATTACTAGACCTTTAGGGTCCTGATTATGGGATTGGAAAAAATGCTTTGAAATCCCATGTTTAAGAAAGCCCTTTAGAATGTTACGCCTGTGTTCCAAAAAGCGGACTCTAAGCTTACGTGTGGTCCTCCCTATATATTGGAGGCCACAGGGGCAAACCAACATATAAATGACATACTCACTGTTACAATTGATAAATGATTTAATCACATGTTCCTCTCCCGTGGCAGATGTAAACACATGTGTATTGTTCTGGATATATGAGCATGTTATGCAACTACCTAGGCCACATCTAAAGCAGCCATAAGGTTTGGTTGTTAACCAGGCGGATGAAGAATTACATCTCTCACCATCCCCCCGTCTCCTGTCTATGAACAGACTAGGGGCGAGATGTTGTGTGAGATTCTCTGATTTTTTTAAAATTACAGAAGGGGTCTTACCAATTACTGGTTTAAGAATTTTATCCATGAGTAATATAGAGAAATTGTCATTCAAAACCTTTCTCTAACGTCCTAGTGGATGCTGGGAACTCCGTAAGGACCATGGGGAATAGCGGGCTCCGAAGGAGGCTGGGCACTCTAGAAAGATCTTAGACTACCTGGTGTGCACTGGCTCCTCCCACTATGACCCTCCTCCAAGCCTCAGTTAGATTTCGTGCCCGGCCGAGGTTGGATGCACACTAGGGGCTCTCCTGAGCTCTTAGAAAGTTATAGTCTTAGAATTTGTTCTTTTCAGTGAGACCTGCTGGCAACAGGCTCACTGCAGCGAGGGACTAAGGGGAGAAGAAGCGAACTCGCCTGCTTGCAGCCGGATTGGGCTTCTTAGGCTACTGGACACCATTAGCTCCAGAGGGATCGACCGCAGGCCCAGCCTTGATGTTCGGTCCCGGAGCCGCGCCGCCGTCCCCCTTACAGAGCCAGAAGCAAGAAGATGGTCCGGAAAATCGGCGGCATGAAGACTCAGTCTTCACCAAGGTAGCGCACAGCACTGCAGCTGTGCGCCATTGCTCCTCTCACACACTTCATACTCCGGTCACTGAGGGTGCAGGGCGCTGGGGGGGGGCGCCCTGAGGCAGCAATAAAAACACCTTGGCTGGCAAAAATACCTCAATATATAGCCCCAGGGGCTATATATGAGGTAAATACCCCTGCCAGAAGTCCATAAAAAACGGGAGAATAGGCCGCGAAAAAGGGGCGGAGCCTATCTCCTCAGCACACTGGCGCCATTTTCCCTCACAGCTCCGTTGGAGGGAAGCTCCCTGGCTCTCCCCTGCAGTCTACAAGGGTTAAAAAAAGAGAGAGGGGGCACTAAATTTAGGCGCAGTATACATTATATATATAGATATAAAGCTATAGGGGACATAACTCAGTTAGTCCCTGCAGTATATAGCGCTCTGGTGTGTGCTGGCATACTCTCACTCTGTCCCCCCAAAGGGCTTTTGTGGGTCCTGTCCTCGTTTAGAGCATTCCCTGTGTGTCTGCAGTGTGTCGGTATGGCTGTGTCGACATGTTGAATGAGGAGGCTTATATGGTGACGGAACAGAGGCCGATATATGTGATGTCGCCCCCTGTGGGGCCGACACCAGAGTGGATAGAGAGGTAAAAGGTATTAACCGACAGTGTCAACTCCTTACATAAAAGGGTGGATGACGTAACAGCAGTGGGACAGCCGGCTTCGCAGCCCGCGCCTGCCCAGGCGTCTCAAAGGCCATCAGGGGCTCAAAAACGCCCGCTCTCTCAGATGGCAGACACAGATGTCGACACGGAGTCTGACTCCAGTGTCGACAAGGTGGAGACATATACACAATCCAATCCGTGACTTGATCCCGGCAATAAAAAATGTGTTATACATTTCTGACTTTAACCTCTATAAATGGGTTTTAGGTTTGGGGAGAAAAAACAGGCAGTGTTTTGTTCCCCCATCAGATGAATAAATGAAGTGTGTGAAAAGCGTGGGTTCCCCCGTTAAGAAACTGGTAATTTATAAAAAGTTACTGATGGCGTACTCTTTCCCGCCAGGAGGATAAGTTACGCTGGGAGATATCCCCTAGGGTGGATAAGGCGGTCACACGTTTGTCAAAAAAGGTGGCACTGCCGTCTTAGGATACGGCCACTTTAATAGGTACCTGTTGATAAAAAAAAAAAAAAAAAAACAGGAGGCTATCCTGAAGTCTGTATTTACACACTCAGGTACTAGACTGAGACCTGCAGATAGTGCTGCTGCAGCGTGGTCGGTGACCCTGTCAAACAGGGATACTAGTTGGCAAACATAAAAACATATTAAAGACGTTGTCTTATATATGGGGGATGCACAGAGGGATATTTTGCCGGCTGGCATCCAAAATAAATGTAATGTCCATTCTGTCAGGAGGGTATTAGAGACCTGTCACTGGACAGGTGATGCTGACTTAAAAAGCACATAGAGAGCCTTATAAGAGTGAGGAATTATTTGGGGATGGTCTCTGGGACCTCGTATCCACAGCAACTGCTGGGAAGAAATAATTTTACCTCAGGTTTCCTCACAGAAAAAGGTACAGTCCTTTCGGCTTCAGAAAAGCAAGCGGGTCAAATGGCGCTTCCTTTCTGTACAGAGACAAGGGTAGAGGGAAAAAGCTGCACCAGTCAGCCTGTTCCCAGAATCAAGATTCTTCCCCCGCCTCCTGTGAGTACACACCATGACGCGGGTGCTCCACAGGTGTAGCCAGGTACGGTGGGGGGCCGCCTCAAAAATTTCAGCAATTAGTGGGCTCGCTCACAGGTGGATCCCTGTTTCTTCCAAGTAGTATTTCAGGGGTACAAGCTGGAATTAGAGATGTCTCCCCCCAGCCGTTTCCTAAAATATGCCTTGCTGACAACTCCCTCAAGCAGGGAGGCTGTGCTAGAGGCAATTAATAAGCGGTATTCCCAGCAGGTAATACTCAAGGTGCCCCTACTTCAACAAGGACGGGGTTACTATTCCACACGGGTTGGGGTACCGAAACCGCATGGTTCGGTGTGACCCATTTTATATTTAAAATCCTTGAACATAAAAAAATTCAAGTTCAAGATGGAATCGCTCAGGGCGGTTATTGCAAGCCTGGACGAGGGGGATTACATGGTATCCCGGGACATCAAGGATGCTTACCTGCATGTCCCCATTTACCATCCTCGCCAGGAGTACCTCAGATTTGTGGTACAGGATTACCATTACCAAGTCCAGACACTGCCGTTTGGACTGTACATGGCACCGAGGGTGTTTTATCAAGGTAATGGCCGAAATGATGATACTCCTTCAAAAAAAAGGGAGTTGTAATTATCCCGTAATTGGACAATCTCGTTATAAGGGCGAGGTCCAAGGAGCAGTTGGTAGTCGGGGTAGCACTATTTTGGAAAGTGCTACAACAGCATAGGTGGATTCTAAACAGTCCAAAGTCACAGCTGGTTCCTATGACACGTCTACTGTTCCTGGGGATGGTTCTGGACATAAACCAGAAATAGTGTTTCTCCCGGAGGAGAAAGCCAAGGAGTTGTCATCTCTAGTCAGAGACCTCCTGAAAACCAAAATAGGTAGCGGTGCATCATTGCACGCGAGTCCTGGGAAAAATGGTAGCTTCTTACGAAGCAATCCCATTAGGCAGGTTCCATACAAGAACTTTTCAGAGGGACCTGTTGGACAAGTGGCCTGGATCTCATCTTCCGATGCATAGGCTGATAACCCTGTCTCCAAGGACCAGGGTATCTCTACTGTGGTGGCTGCAGAGTGCCCATCTTCAAGAGGGCCGCAGGTTCGGCATACAGGACTAGGTCCTAGTGACCATGGATTCCAGTCTTTGAGGCTGGGGGGCAGTCGCATAGGGAAGAAACTTCCAGGGACTTTGGTCAAGTCAGGTTATTTCCCTACACATAAATATTCTGGATCTGAGGGCCATTTACAATGCCCTGAGGCCAGCAAGGCCTCTGCTTCAAAACCAGCCGGTACTGATCCAATCAGACAACATCACGGCAGTCGCTCATGTAATCAACAGGGCGGCACAAAAAGCAGGATGGCGATGGCAGAAGCCACAAGGATTCTCCGATAGGCGGAAAATCATGTGTTAGCACTGTCAGCAGTGTTCATTCCGGGAGTGGACAACTGGGAAGCAGATCTTCTCAACAGACACGACCTCCACCCGGGAGAATGGGGACTTCCTCCAGAAGTCTTCCAATAGGATTGTACACCATTGGGAAAGGCCACAGGTGGACATGATGGCGTCCCGCCTTAACAAAAAGCTAAAAAAGATATTGCTCCAGGTCAAGGGACCCTCAGGCGATAGCTATGGACGCTCTGGTAACACCGTGGGTGTACCAGTCGGTTTAGGTGTTCTCCCCTCTGCCTCTCATACCAAAGGTACTGAGAATAATAAGAAGGCGAGGAGTAAGAACGATACTCGTGGATGGCCAAGAAGAGCTTGGTACCCAGAACTTCAAGAATTTATATCAGAGGACCAATGGCCTCTGCCACTCAGTCAGGACCTGCGGCAGCAGGGGCCCTGTCTGTTCCAAGACTTACCGCGGCTGCGTTTGACGGCATGGCGGTTGAACGCCGGATCCTGAAGGAAAAGGGTATTCCGGAGGAAGTAATTCCTACGCTTACTAAAGCCAGGAAAGTGGTTACAGCAACTCATTATCAACGCATATGGCGAAAATATGTTGCATGGTGTGAGGCCGAAAGGGCCCCAACAGAGGAATTTCAACTAGGTCGATTTCTGCATTTCCTGCAAGCAGGAGTGACTATGGGCCTTAAATTGGGTTCCATTAAGGTACAGATCTCGGCTCTGTCGATTTTCTTTCAAAAAAGAACTAGCTTCAGTACCTGAAGTTCAGACATTTATAAAAGGAGTGCTGCATAGTCAGCCCCCGTTTGTGCCTCCTGTGGCACCTTGGGATCTCAACGTGGTGTTGAGTTTTCTTAAAATCACTTTGGTTTGAACCACTAAAAACCGTGGATCTGAAATATCTCACATGGAAGGTGGTTATGTTATTGGCCTTGGCTTCTGCCAGGCGAGTATCAGAATTGGCGGCTTTGTGTTGTAAAAGCCCTTATTTGATTTTCCATATGGATAGGGCAGAATTGAGGACTCGTCCCCAATTTCTCCCTAAGGTGGTGTCAGCGTTTCACCTGAACCAGCCTATTGTGGTGCCTGCGGCTACTAAGGATTTGGAGGACTCCAAGTTGCTAGACGTTGTCAGGGCCCTGAAAATATATGTTTCCAGGACGGCTGGAGTCAGAAAATCTGACTCGCTGTTTATCCTATATGCACCCAACAAGCTGGGTGCTCCTGCTTCTAAGCAGACTATTGCTCGTTGGATTTGTAGTACAATTCAGCTTGCACATACTGTGGCAGGCCTGCCACAGCCAAAATCTGTCAATGCCCATTCCACAAGGAAGGTGGGCTCATCTTGGGCGGCTGCCCGAGGGGTCTCGGCTTTACAACTTTGCCGAGCAGCTACTTGGTCAGGGGCAAACACGTTTGCAAAATTCTACAAATTTGATACCCTGGCTGAGGAGGACCTGGAGTTCTCTCATTCGGTGCTGCAGAGTCATCCGCACTCTCCCGCCCGTTTGGGAGCTTTGGTATAATCCCCATGGTCCTTACGGAGTTCCCAGCATCCACTAGGACGTTAGAGAAAATAAGAATTTACTCACCGGTAATTCTATTTCTCGTAGTCCGTAGTGGATGCTGGGCGCCCATCCCAAGTGCGGTTTATCTGCATTACTTGTACATAGTTATTGTTAACTAAATCGGGTTATTGTTGAGCCATCTGTTGAGAGGCTCTATTGTTTCATACTGTTAACTGTGTTTCATATCACGAGTTGTACGGTGTGATTGGTGTGGCTGGTATGAGTCTTACCCGGGATTCAAAATCCTTCCTTATTGTGTACGCTCGTCCGGGCACAGTACCTAACTGAGGCTTGGAGGAGGGTCATAGTGGGAGGAGCCAGTGCACACCAGGTAGTCTAAGATCTTTCTAGAGTGCCCAGCCTCCTTCGGAGCCCGCTATTCCCCATGGTCCTTACGGAGTTCCCAGCATCCACTACGGACTACGAGAAATAGAATTACCGGTGAGTAAATTCTTATTTTTTGATCTTACCGGAGGCACTGTTAAATTTTGAAATGAAATGTGGAGAATCTGCTTTAAAAGATGCATTCTCAACCCTGTAATGGAGAAGTTGTGTCCGATCCAGATTATTCGCCTTTTCCAGTGCAGAGTTAATTAAATCCACGGGATAACCTCTGGTTTTGAGAGCACTTGTAAGCTCAAGTGCTTGTATATTAAAATCCTCCTGATTGCTACAATTGCGCCGTAGTCGACGCAACTGTCCCAGTGGAATATTCTCCATCCAAGGTCTAAAATGCATACTTTCAAAGTGAAGAAAGTTATAATTGTCCACTTCCTTCCTATAAGTCTTGGTAACTAAGATATCATCCACGATAGAGAGAGCAATATCAAGAAAAGAAATGTGCTTATTATTAACTGTGCATGTGAACTGTAAATTAAATTCATTATCATTAAGCTGAGCAGTGAAATGTGTGAATTGTGAATGATCCCCATCAAAAATAAAAAACAGGTCATCTATGTAACGGCCATAGAAGACGAGGTCCGCGCCCAAGTCCCGCCCCCATATGTGCGCGTCTTCAAACGCGCCCATATATAGGTTGGTGAAACTCGGCGCGAACCTCGTCCCCATGGCCGTCCCAAGTATCTGTAGATAATAAATTTTGTTAAAAATGAAATAATTATGAGACAGGATGAAGGAAATTGAGTCTACAATGAATTTACGTAATCTATCTGACATAGTGTCAGTACTATTCAATTGATGTTCTATTACTGCTATCCCTTTATTGTGGGGAATATTAGAATATAAAGAACTTACATCACATGTGACAAAAAAATATGAGTTCTTCCACTTGATCTTAGCCATAGAATTCAAAAAAGCAGTGGTATCTCTGATATGTGAACGTAATGAAACAGCATGTGGTTGTAAAAAAAAGTCTACAAAATGTTATAAGTTAGCAGTGAGGGACCCAACACCAGAAATAATGGGTCTACCCGGGGGAGTGGTCAGTGATTTGTGTATTTTGGGTAAGTGATAGTAAGTGGGTGTGATGGGATGTGAGGGAATTAAATAACTGGTTTCTTCTTTCGATAAAGCTCCATCGTTAAATGCATCCTGTACCATTGAGGTTAGTGCCGATAAATAGGCTTTGGTAGGATTGCCTATTAATTTAACATAAAGATTACTGTCGCCTAATTGCCTATCGGCCTCTAAAAGATAGTCTGCTGTGTTCTGAATGACCATGCTCCCTCCCTTGTCAGCCGGCTTAATGACAAGGGAGGGATTTCTCATCAATTTCTGTAGTGAGTTTTTTTCTCGAGTATGCAAATTCTGTTTGTACTTAGCTATCTTAGCTTCCCTGATACAAATATCATTGAAGTCATCAAGGGTTTTCCTATAGAATATGTCAATTTGTGGACTTCTATATTGCAGAGGAAAAAACTGAGACCTATTTTTAAATCTATTAATTCGTTCATTAGATCTTGCCACACTGTACAGTGGTAACGGACATGACAAGGCATCACTCTCTAATTGTAGTGACTCAAGTAGTTCCACGGCACCTGCATCTTGATCGTCTAATACAATGGGTGAACCCATTATTTTCATTTTATCTAGTTTTTTAGATGCAAAATATATTTTTCTTGTCAATGTGCGGATGTATCTATTAAGATCAACGAATAAATTAAAATGGTCTGGGGGTTTAGTAGGGGCAAATTTAAGACCTCGGCTCAAAAGTTTGAGGTCATCCGGACTAAGCTCCGTTGAGGATAAATTATAAATAGTGGTATTTTTTAATATCTCGTGTCTCTCTTTTTTCCTCTGCATTCTGATTCCTCCTCGTTGGCCTCTACGCTTGGGTCTCTTCCTCTCTTGGGGGTGTTTAATCGTAATGAGCTGTATCTGTTCTGATGGTAATATGGAGACAGAGCTCGTTGCTGCTTTCTCTGCTTCTCTAAAAAAAACGGGACTATGGTTTTGTTTCTGTTGTGTTGAACTAACAGCATTATAGTTAGAGTGAAACTTTTGCTTCGGTCTAACCGCCATGGCCTCAGCTTGTTGCCCATCATAATCATTTTGAGGTGGCCTATCCCTCTGGTTATTCTGAGGTGCATACTTCTGAAGGGTCCGTGAATTGGACCGATTAGTGTATTGCTGACGCCAGTTAGATCTACTACGGGGTCTCCCTCTAAAGTTCTGTTTTTTATTATATGTGCGGACCTGGTTATTTGCATAATCAACGGTATCCCGTTCAAATTTCCGGTTTTTACCATCAATAATGTCCCTCTCAAACATCTCCAGTCTATGATTTAATTTTTGATCATTATGTTTATACTGTGGGTGTTCGGAATAAGTTAATAGTAATTTCTTAGTTTCCTCAATTTCCTTAGAGATGGTGGAGATCTTATCATTGCGATAGTTAATCAATAGTCCCATCAAGGCAAATGAGCACCCATCTAAAAGGGCGTCCCATTTGTCCTTTAAAGTCGGATCATCAATAAAAGATAATGTTTTAAAGATCCTTAAACCCCTAGGGATTTTATGGCTTTTTACATACTTTTGTAGAGTAACCATATCCCACCAATGGCGTGTCTCTGCCTTTAATAAATCCTCTAGTGTATAGAAGAGGGTATTAAATTCCTTATCTCTATCAATTGAAGTTGGTGAGGAGGCTATGGTTACACTATTGTCATTAAGTTCTTCCACATACTGTTGTCTCCTTTTTAGACGCTCAGAAAAACAAGTTAACTCCGCCATTGAATATTAACCAAAAAATAAATAAATAAAAAACACAATTTGCAAAATAAGAGATAATTGATAGGTTGACACCGGCAGCTGCAAACCAACACAAAAGCAAGAAAAAGAAAAGGAGATTTTTTTGCTGCGCCGATGTGTCTCAATTATCTTAATGAAATTTAAACAAAGCTGATGTCTTAGAAATGAGATCACAAGTGTCAGAAGTGTGTGCGCCTCTATAAGGAGTAGTGTGTTACTCCTATACTGATGAACTGGAGAAGAAATGGGTGGAAAATAGAAGCGCTCAACACTATCTGACCCTGCGATCCAGGATTAATTCACAACCAAAGTGTCCAAAGGGATTTTGGAATTGAAATATCTCACGTGGAAAGTGGTCATGTTGTTGGCCTTGGCTTCGGCCAGGCGTGTATTAGAATTGGCGGCTTTGTCATGTAAAAGCCCTTATCTGATTTTCCATATGGATAGGGCAGAATTAAGGACTCGTCCCCAATTTCTCCCTAAGGTGGTATCAGCCTTTCATCTGAACCAACCTATCGTGGTGCCTGCGGCTACTAAAGACTTGGAGGCTTCCAAGTCGTTGGATGTAGTCAGGGCCCTGAAAATGTATGTGTCCAGGACAGCTGGAGTCAGAAAGACTGACTCGCTATTTATCCTGTATGCGCCCAACAAGTTGGGTGCACCTGCTTCTAAGCAGACTATTGCTCGCTGTATCTGTAGTACGATTCAGCTTGCACATTCTGCGGCTGGACTGCCGCATCCTAAATCAGTGAAAGCCCATTCCACGAGGAAGGTGGGCTCTTCTTGGGCGGCTGCCCGAGGGGTCTCGGCTCTACAACTTTGCCGAGCAGCTACTTGGTCGGGGTCAAACACATTTGCTAAATTCTACAAGTTTGACACCCTGGCTGAGGAAGACCTAGAGTTTGCCCATTCGGTGCTGCAGAGTCATCCGCGCTCTCCCTCCCGTTTGGGAGCTTTGGTATAATCCCCATGGTCCTTACGGAGTTCCCAGCATCCACTTAGGATGTCAGAGAAAATAAGAATTTACTCACCGGTAATTCTATTTCTCGTAGTCCGTAGTGGATGCTTGGCGCCCATCCCAAGTGCGGATTGTCTGCAATACTTGTATATAGTTATTGTTTAACTAAAGGGTGTTGCCTTATAGGTAATTGTCTGCACTTAGTATAATATTAGGGCAATGGATATTGTCTGAATCAAAATATAATTCATTATAAATAGGCGATGTTACCATAGTGGACAGTATACTGGATATATATAGTAAGGAATAGATATGAAATAAGTTTGAATGTATGAGGTAATGTTTAGCTGATTTAAGAGATTAGGTTTGTGTATGTGTTTATATAGATATACTGTATATTTGTGTTTTACAGCAAGATGGTAAAAAATAGTGTAGGGAACAGGTTTATTCTGCTCTAGTCATAAATAAGGCCAGAGAGGTTACAGTAAGATCAAGAGTCATTGTAGAGAAAAGGTATTAGGCCATAAATGATAATAGGTATGTGACAGAGCTCTGTTGGTCATTGGAATTCACAGGTGTGCTTACAGTAGATCAGAATCTACTGGTTTGTCTATTGTCCAGTGAAGGTTAAAAGCTAGGGAGTATAAATTAACTACTATGAAAAGAGATCACATCCATTGATAAAACATTGTGTAACCGACCCCAGGAAAACTTGTCAATACAACAGAACTTTGGATGAAAAGACATTCCAGATTTTACAATACTATACTTGCTTAAGGCAGTGTGGACACCACACTTTTATGACACCATGCCTCCGTGAACAGGACACGACAGCCCAGTTCAATGTTTGTTTTATTACACCTTGGAATCTGACAAACCTATAATTACCTATTCCATTGGAAACTATGAGAATATGATAGTTTGAATTGGTAAAATATGAGATAAAAGGACCAGACTTGTAGTTAGGAGTTAGAAGGAAGAGGGAGAGGGAGAAGAAGAAGGAGAAGGAAGGAAGTCAGTCAGGAGGAGAAGTCATGGAGAACATGCAGAAGGAATGATTCTTGGGATGGCAATCTTTAACTTGCAAGTATACATTTTATGTTAGCAATTGAAACTGTTTGTGAAACTTATGTCATGTTGTTTTATGTTATGTAACGAAGGAAGCATATATAATTATAATTAGTATATATATCACTACTGTGTATATCTTATTCTGTACGATTTGATCTGCCTGTAAATAAAGAATCATATAAAAAGAGCGGTAATATTCAAGCTTGAACTCTCTTTAAGGAATCTTAACTTAATAACTTCATAAGTCATATGTATAAGGACTGCATATATGTATCAGCCAATTAGTTTGTAAGCCTGACATAATATATTTGCAGATATATATGATAAATGCATATTAATTGAAATATATCCATATATTAAATACCATATATGATATATTAAATATTAATATTCATAAATATGATTCCATAAATCAATATTGGCGACCACGAATTGGACTTGTTATTACTGAATCTGATTATCTGATCTATAATATTTATGAGGAGTAGCAGATGCTATAAGCTGGCTACCAAATCTGCAGAATCACGGTGGGGATGTATCTATGAAAATTTATTACCATTGTGTAATGTCAATTTTGTATTCTGTATAACCTAGGATAAATGTGTTAGTGCAATATACGTTATTTTAACTAACATAATATCTATTAGGAAGCAGCACCAAAGGCTATAAGCCTGCTGGCAAAATACAAGATCACAGTGGAATAGGTTACAAATGAGAATAAAGAATTTAAAGGCCTAGAATAGAAAATGTGCACAGTGGAAAAGAGTATTTCCAAATAAATGTATAAATGTACCAGGTATTAGAGTTTAACCTTAAGACACCGGTCAATCTTAAGGAGAGGATACCTTCAGTACTAAAAACAAAGAATATATAAATTTAGCATTGAAATGTTAAAAATGCAAAAGTTTTCTGTAGCATTTAGAAAAATGCGCAGAACTGCGGCTCTAGAAGCCAAACAGAAATGTAAAGAAGAATCAGGTTCACGTCTTCGTAAGGCGTGCCTGACCATTAATGCAAAAATGCATTCGTTATTTAAGTCCCTTAAACAGAAAAATAAACAGAAAAAGTTTGGGGCAGAAGCGAAAAGCCTGACAGTTTGTAATCAAATTGTCAAGATCTCTGATGAAGAGATAACATCCAGCAAGCAAGCTGAGATAGAAACACCAAACAGGAATAGTGTTGAGGTATGTGAAACTCTGTACACAGAGTCTACAGGAGTCAGAAATGACTTAATCAGTCAAGATCCTAAAATTAAGGAAAGTTACATGTTGCAGGACTGCATCAATGTGCAGCGCATGGAGTCTGCTATGGTCACACAGACCACCAGCAGAACAGCCTCTGTGGTAAAGGAAGAAAGTAGCAATGTGCCGGATGTGTCTATCATCAGACAGCACATTAATGTAAAGGAGGTAGCAGCAATAGGAGATGTCCCCTATACTGTGTCTAGTAAGGGGGAAGATCATTGTAACTCAGATTATGAGTATTCTGCTGAATACACTCTCAGAGTTCCCAATGTAAATGAAGAATTTGTTATGCCCTTAGGCAAAGGTGAATTGTCAGCAGATTTAAACACTGATAGCAGCAGTACAGTGCACACAGGGGTGGGGAAGTTCCCCATGGTGAAAACTCCCATGGCAACCAGAGTTGCAAACCTTGAAATGTATTCACCTGGAAACATGTTTAAAGGGAAAATCCATGAAATTAATTCAGGAATGCATGTTTACAAACAAAGTTCCCAAACTTATGTAACCCCCACAGAGCACTCAGAGACTTCTAGTGATGGTGCAAATGTTTGCATGCTCTCAGAGAGACCACATGCAGAGTGTCATTCTGCAAACCACACACCAATTAACAATGACAAAAAGGATCACCAGGATGAAAATGTTTTTATGCCCTGGTGCCATAACCATTTTATTACAGGTGTGGAAAGACAGAAAGCCCTGGGACCTGCAATACATATTTGGCAAAGTTTAACAAGTTTCTCTCCCCACAAAAGTAGGTTTTTTCAGAAGCTCCAAGATTCTTCCAAACTAAGGAGCCACACCAAGCAGCAAACGCTATGGTTAAAGACAGTCTGGGACCAGGCTGCATCACAAGGGAGTATGGTCACAAGTGAATACGGTAGTATCATTCCTTTACTTGTTAGATCCAATGAAGCCATTGTTTGCTTTGATGTTCAAACAGCCACAGTTTCCAAATTAAACCTGCATCATATCTGCAGCGACAATTGTGCTGTCATTGACACACAATGTGACAGGAAAGATTGGCACAGGCCAGAAACAATTGTTTGTTTGTTATTCAATCGTTAAAAGACACATTTGTAAATTCTGTACCTGATAACATGCAGCAGATAGGACAGAATGCATAGCAAGCTATGTTAAATCACTGTATAAATATCTGTGATAGTCATTGTATGTATTTTTGTTTGATTCATAGTAATCCTGGCAACCTGTATACAGAATGGTGCAAGACTCCAAAAAGACTCCAATTTACAAGGGAAAAGGTCTTCATTAACCCTTTCATCGCTGCTATCCAGCAAAATCTACATAGCATCCCTAAAGACTGATATATGGACAAATCCTCAAGGAGTTTTCCAGTTTCACAAGAAAGGGGAAGGTTTTCATTAACCCTTTCATCACAAGTAATCATTACTTGTCTTTCAAACTACATGTACACTCCCACAACAGTGTACAGCACATCTCATCACTGTGATTATACAGAACTGTCTCATCCCTTCATATACCTTAATCACATATATGTAAACATTTGTCTGAGATATATTTTATATCATTGCATATATACCTTGTAAATATTTTATGTTTTTTTTATATATTACACAATAGATACTACCTATGCTTCCTTCGTAAAAGCTTCAAAAGTAATTAAATATCTAATACAGGATGGTATACCACGTTATAACAAATTGGGCCGAGATTATTAAGTGGGATGAATAATTCTCTTAATAAAGACTGTCACAAGTCTAAGATAATTATTTGTAGCATAACAGGGTCACTGTATATGCACATGGCTGCATATAAAATAATATTGGATGGAATTAGATATATTTAAAGCCATTCCTAAATGATATTTAATATCTGTTTGAAGCAAAATTATATTCATTTATTGTATTGATAGGATGTTACTATATACACATCAAAAGCATTTTAAATAATTATTAGTCAAAATATAGGTAGGATAGAAAACGCCTTTATATGGGTTAAACTGGTATAAGTTTATGTAAGATTGAGATGTATAAATAGGTACAAGGTAGAATAAGGAGATTTAAGACTGCATGGTAATTTATTCAGTGAGGAAATACAGAACAGAGTAGGTGTACTACTCACAGCCATTTGTGGTACTATTGCCCGAAGACAATTAAGACCTACTATTAACAAGCAAGGAAAGAAAGAAAGAAAGAAAAAAAAAAAAAAAGACTGTTTCATATATGCCTGTTCTATTCAAAATCACAACCTGTTTGTGCAAAAGCAATATGGACACTGGTCACAACTGCGGCATTGGATAAACGCAAAGGAAACAGAACTGCTAAAGACTGTATAAAGACTATTACTATTACTGAGGGTCGTCACAAGTACTGAATGTTCAAGACACAGCACTCGACGTACACAGCCCTCTGCCTCAAACAGCGAAATGGCAAGCAAAGGAGCAGCTGCTACGAAGAATTCTACTTCTAGTAATGGTGCAAATGTTGCAAACGCAAGGCCATAATGCAAACGCAAGGCATCTCCAATTGCAAGCAAACCACGCAGATGACAGTCTTATCCCAGTAAATTGCTACATACAAGAACAGCAAAAATGTCCAAACGTACTGATCCAGATACAGAAAAAAGGTCTACAATTGGGCTATGGTATTCCAAATGTCTGTAGAAATTAGTTTTCCTCATGAATACTGAATAAAAACCTCAGTTTTGTCTGCTTTAGTTAAAAAGTAGAATAAGGTTAGGTAAGCTAAGAATTTTTAGAGATTTTTAAAATCATAATGGTTATTATTATTACACTTATGGTATATATTATGGTTACAACGAAAGTTATGTTTGAAGGAATATTTTGAAATGTATTTGGAAGCAATTACGCTAGTTTAATGTGTGGCCAATCAAAAGAATTTCTCATGGCCACAAGGGGGCGACTGTTGCCTTATAGGTAATTGTCTGCACTTAGTATAATATTAGGGCAATGGATATTGTCTGAATCAAAATATAATTCATTATAAATAGGCGATGTTACCATAGTGGACAGTATACTGGATATATATAGTAAGGAATAGATATGAAATAAGTTTGAATGTATGAGGTAATGTTTAGCTGATTTAAGAGATTAGGTTTGTGTATGTGTTTATATAGATATACTGTATATTTGTGTTTTACAGCAAGATGGTAAAAAATAGTGTAGGGAACAGGTTTATTCTGCTCTAGTCATAAATAAGGCCAGAGAGGTTACAGTAAGATCAAGAGTCATTGTAGAGAAAAGGTATTAGGCCATAAATGATAATAGGTATGTGACAGAGCTCTGTTGGTCATTGGAATTCACAGGTGTGCTTACAGTAGATCAGAATCTACTGGTTTGTCTATTGTCCAGTGAAGGTTAAAAGCTAGGGAGTATAAATTAACTACTATGAAAAGAGATCACATCCATTGATAAAACATTGTGTAACCGACCCCAGGAAAACTTGTCAATACAACAGAACTTTGGATGAAAAGACATTCCAGATTTTACAATACTATACTTGCTTAAGGCAGTGTGGACACCACACTTTTATGACACCATGCCTCCGTGAACAGGACACGACAGCCCAGTTCAATGTTTGTTTTATTACACCTTGGAATCTGACAAACCTATAATTACCTATTCCATTGGAAACTATGAGAATATGATAGTTTGAATTGGTAAAATATGAGATAAAAGGACCAGACTTGTAGTTAGGAGTTAGAAGGAAGAGGGAGAGGGAGAAGAAGAAGGAGAAGGAAGGAAGTCAGTCAGGAGGAGAAGTCATGGAGAACATGCAGAAGGAATGATTCTTGGGATGGCAATCTTTAACTTGCAAGTATACATTTTATGTTAGCAATTGAAACTGTTTGTGAAACTTATGTCATGTTGTTTTATGTTATGTAACGAAGGAAGCATATATAATTATAATTAGTATATATATCACTACTGTGTATATCTTATTCTGTACGATTTGATCTGCCTGTAAATAAAGAATCATATAAAAAGAGCGGTAATATTCAAGCTTGAACTCTCTTTAAGGAATCTTAACTTAATAACTTCATAAGTCATATGTATAAGGACTGCATATATGTATCAGCCAATTAGTTTGTAAGCCTGACATAATATATTTGCAGATATATATGATAAATGCATATTAATTGAAATATATCCATATATTAAATACCATATATGATATATTAAATATTAATATTCATAAATATGATTCCATAAAGCAATAAGGGTTATTGTTGAGCCATCTGTTGAGAGGCTCAGTTGTTATCATACTGTTAACTGGGTATTGTATCACGAGTTATACGGTGTGATTGGTGTGGCTGGTATGAGTCTTACCCGGGATTCAAAATCCTTCCTTATTGTGTCAGCTCTTCCGGGCACAGTATCCTAACTGAAGTCTGGAGGAGGGTCATAGTGGGAGGAGCCAGTGCACACCAGTAGTCTAAAGCTTTCTTTTATTTGTTCCCAGTCTCCTGCGGAGCCGCTATTCCCCATGGTCCTTACGGAGTCCCAGCATCCAGTACGGACTACGAGGAATAGAATTTCTCTAACGTCCTAAGTGGATGCTGGGGACTCCGTAAGGACCATGGGGATTAGCGGCTCCGCAGGAGACTGGGCACAACTAAAGAAAGCTTTAGGACTACCTGGTGTGCACTGGCTCCTCCCACTAAGACCCTCCTCCAGACCTCAGTTAGATTCTTGTGCCCGGCCGAGCTGGATGCACACTAGGGGCTCTCCTGAGCACCTAGAAAGAAAGTATATTTAGGTTTTTTATTTTCAGTGAGATCTGCTGGCAACAGACTCACTGCAGCGAGGGACTAAGGGGAGAAGAAGCGAACCTACCTAACAGGTGGTAGTTTGGGCTTCTTAGGCTACTGGACACCATTAGCTCCAGAAGGATCGACCGCAGGACCCGACCTTGGTGTTCGTTCCCGGAGCCGCTCCGCCGTCCCCCTTACAGAGCCAGAAGCACAAAGAAGGTCCGGAAAATCGGCGGCAGAAGACTTCGGTCTTCACCAAGGTAGCGCACAGCACTGCAGCTGTGCGCCATTGCTCCTCATGTACACCTCACACTTCGGTCACTGATGGGTGCAGGGCGCTGGGGGGGGGCGCCCTGAGGGCAATAAATAACACCTTGGCTGGCAAAATATACATCATATATAGTCCCAGAGGCTATATAGATGTAAAATTACCCCTGCCAGTATCACAGAAAAAGCGGGAGAAAGTCCGCCGAAAAGGGGGCGGGGTTTCTCCCTCAGCACACTGGCGCCATTTTCTCTTCACAGTGCAGCTGGAAGACAGCTCCCCAGGCTCTCCCCTGTAGTTTTCAGGCTCAAAGGGTTAAAAAGAGAGGGGGGGCACTAAATTTAGGCGCAATATTATTTATACAAGCAGCTATTGGGGGAAAAAAATCACTCAGTTATAGTGTTAATCCCTGCATTATATAGCGCTCTGGTGTGTGCTGGCATACTCTCTCTCTGTCTCCCCAAAGGACTTTGTGGGGTCCTGTCCTCAGTCAGAGCATTCCCTGTGTGTGTGCGGTGTGTCGGTACGGCTGTGTCGACATGTTGGATGAGGAAGGTTACGTGGAGGCGGAGCAGAGGCCGATAAATGGGATGTCGCCCCCTGTGGGGCCGACACCAGAGTGGATGGATAGGTGGAAGGTATTAACCGACAGTGTCAACTCCTTACATAAAAGGCTGGATGACGTAACAGCTGTGGGACAGCCGGCTTCTCAGCCCGCGTCTGCCCAGGCGTCTCAAAGGCCATCAGGGGCTCAAACAACGCCCGTTACCTCAGATGGCAGACACAGATGTCGACACGGAGTCTGACTCCAGTGTCGACGAGGTTGAGACATATACACAATCCACTAGGAACATCCGTTACAGGATCTCGGCAATGAAAAAATGTGTTACACATTTTCTGACATGAACCCAAGTACCACATAAAAGGGGTTTTATTTTTGGGGAGAAAAAACAGCCAGTGTTTTGTTCCCCCATCAGATGAATGAATGAAGTGTGTAAAGAAGCGTGGTTTCCCCCGATAAGAAACTGATAATTTCTAAAAAGTTACTGATGGCATACCCTTTCCCGCCAGAGGATAGGTCACGTTGGGAGATATCCCTTAGGGTGGATAAGGCGCTCACACGTTTGTCAAAAGGTGGCACTGCCGTCTTAGGATACGGCCACCTTGAAGGAACCTGCTGATAAAAAGCAGGAGGCGATCCTGAAGTCTGTATTTACACACTCAGGTTATATACTGAAACCTGCAATTGCCTCAGCGTAAATAGTGCTGCTGCGGCGTGGTCTGACACCCTGTCAGATAATATTAATACTTTAAGACAGGGATAATATTTTGCTAACATTGAGCATATTTAAGACGTTGTCTTATATATAAAGGATGCACAGAGGGATATTTGCCGGCTGGCATCCAGAATTAATGCAAGGTCCATTCTGCCAGGAGGGTAGTAGAAACCCGGCAGTGGACAGGTGATGCTGCATTTAAAAGGCACATGGAGATTCTGCCTTATAAGGGTGAGGAATTGTTTGGGGATGGTCTCTGGGACCTCGTATCCACAGCAACAGCTGGGAATAAAATTTTTTACCTCAGGTT
Organism: Pseudophryne corroboree; assembly: GCF_028390025.1. Lineage (NCBI taxonomy): Eukaryota > Metazoa > Chordata > Amphibia > Anura > Myobatrachidae > Pseudophryne > Pseudophryne corroboree. Next base: position 1,056,854,998 of record NC_086444.1, read on the forward strand.
TCCTCACAAAAGCCTAAAGAAAGCACCGTATTTTCAGGTACAGTCCTTTCGGCTTCAGAAAAGCAAGCGGGTCAAAGGCGCTTCCTTTCTGCACAGAGACAAGGGAAGAAGGAAAAAGCTGCACCAGTCAGCCAGTTCCAGGATCAAATATCTTCCCTCGCTTCCTCTGAGTCCACTGCATGACGCTGGGGCTCCACAGGTGGAGACAGGTGCGGTGGGGGCGCGTCTCTGGAACTGCAGGGATCAGTGGGCTTGCCCACTGGTGGATCCCTAGGTTCTGCAAGTAGTATCACAGGGATACAGGCTGGAGTTCGAGACGACTCCCCCTCGCCGTTGCCTCACATCAGCCTTGCCTGCTGCCCTCGGAGAAAGGTAGTACTGGCGGCAATTCACAAGCTGTACTTCCAGCAGGTGAAATCAAGGTACCCCTCCTTCAACAAGGCCGGGATTACTGTTCCAAAATGTTGTGGTCCCGAAACCAGACAGTTCGGTGAGACCCATTCTAAAATTTAAATTCTTGAACACTTATATACGAAGGTTCAAGTTCAAAATGGAATCGCTCAGGGCGATTATTGCAAGCCTGGAACACTGGACATCAAGGATACTTACCTGCATGTCCCTATTTACCCTCGTCACCAGGTGTACCTCAAAATTGTGGTACAGGATTGTCATTACCAATTCCAGACGTTGCCGTTGGTCTGTCCCCGGCACCGAGGGTATTTACCAAGGTAATGGCCGAAGTACTTATCCCGTACTTGGACGATCTCCTTATAAAGGCGAGGTCCAGGGAGCAGTTGTTCGTCGGAGTAGCACTATCTCGGGAAGTGCTACAACAGCACGGCTGGAATCTGAATATTCCAAAGTCACAGCTGGTTCCTACGACGCGTCTACTGTTCCTGGGTATGGTTCTGGACACAGAACAGGATAAAAAAAGGTTTTCTCCCGGAGGAGAAGTCCAAGGAGTTGGCGTCTCTAGACGGAGACCTCCTAATACAAATACAGGTATCGGTGCATCTATGCACGCGAGCCTTGGGAAAGATGGTAGCTTCTTACGAAGAATTTCCATTCACCAAGTCCCATGCAAGGATCTTCCAATGGGATCTGTTGGACAAGTGGTCCGGGTCGCATTCTCAGATGCATCGGCGGATAACCCTGTCTCCAAGGGCCAGGGTGTCGCTGTGGTGGTGACTGCAGAGTGCTCATCTTCTAGGGGGCCGCAGATTCGGCATACAGGACTGGGTCCTGGTGACCACGGATGCCAGCCTTCAAGGCTGGGGGGCAGTCACACAGGGAAGAAACTTCCAAGGCCTATGGAAAATTCAGGAGACTTCCCTACACATAAATGTTCTGGAACTATGGGCCATTTACAATGCCCTAAGTCAGGCTAGACCCCTGCTTCAACACCGGCCGGTGCTGATCCAGTCAGACAACATCACGGCGGTCGCTCATGTAAACCGACAGGGCGGCACAAGAAGCAGGATGGCGATGGCAGAAGCCACAAGGATTCTCCGATGGGCGGAAAATCATGTGTTAGCACTGTCAGCAGTGTTCATTCCCAGAGTGGACAACTGAGAAGCAGACTTTCTCAGCAGACACGACCTCCACCCGAGAGAGTGGGGACTTCATCCAGAAGTCTTCCAAATGATTGTACACCGCGGGGAAAAGCCACATGTGGACAGGATGGCGTCCCGCCTCAACAAAAAGCTACAAAGATATTGCGCCAGGTCAAGGGACCCTCAGGCGATAGCTGTGGACGCTCTGGTAACACCGTGGGTGTACCAGTCGGTGTATGTGTTCCCTTCTCTGCCTCTCATACCCAGGGTAATGAGAATAATAAGAAGGAGAGGAGTAAGAACTATACTCATTGTTCTGGGTGGTCAAGAAGAGCTTGGTACCCAGAACTCCAAGAAATGATCTCAGAGGACCCATGGCCTCTGCCGCTCAGACAGGACCTGCTGCAGCAGGGGGCCTGTCTGTTCCAAGACTTACCGCGGCTGCGTTTGACGGCATGGCGGTTAAACGCCGGATCCTGAAGGAAAAGGGCATTCCGGAGGAAGTTATCCCTACGCTATTTAAAGCTAGGAAAGAAGTGAACGCAAACCATTATCACCGCATATGGCGGAAATATGTTCCGTGCTGTGAGGCCAGTAAGGCCCCAATGGAGGAATTTCAGCTAGGTCGCTTTCTGCACTTCCTACAAGTCAGAGGTGACTATGGGCCTAAAATTGGGTTCCATTAAGGTCCAGATTTCGGCTCTATCGATTTTCTTCCAAAATAGAACTGGCTTCACTGCCTGAAGTTCAGACTTTTGTTAAGGGAGTGCTGCATAGTCAGCCCCCGTTTGTGCCTCCAGTGGCACCGTGGGATCTCAACGTGGTGTTGGATTTCCTGAAGTCGCATTGAGTTGAGCCACTTAAATCCGTGGAGCTACGATACCTCACGTGGAAAGTGGTCATGCTGTGGGCCGTGGCGTCGGCCAGGCGTGTATCAGAATTGGCGGCTTTGTCATACAAATGCCCTTATCTGTATTTTATATGGATAAGGCGGAATTGAGGACTCGTTCCCAATTCCGTCCTAAGGTGGTATCAGTTTTTCATGTGAACCAACCTATTGTGGTGCCTGCGGCTACTTGGGACTTGGAGGATTCCAAGTTTCTGGACGTAGTCAGGGCCCTGAAAAGTATATGTTTCCAGGACGGCTGGAGTCAGGAAAACTGACTCGCTATTTATCCTGTATGCACCCAACAAGCTGGGTGCTCCTGCTTCTAAGCAGACTATTGCTCGCTGGATCTGTAGCACGATTCAACTTGCACATTCTGCGGCTGGAATGCCGCACCCTAAATCTGTGAAAGCCCATTCCATGAGGAAAGTGGGCTCTTCTTGGGCGGCTGCCCGAGGGGTCAAGGCTTTACAAATTTGCCGAGCTGTTACTTGGTCGGGTTAAAACACTCTTGCAAGAGTCTACAAGTTTGATACCCTGGCTGAGGAGGACCTAGAGTTTGCTCATTCGGTGCTGCAGAGTCATCCGCACTCTCCCGCCCGTTTGGGAGCTTTGGTATAATCCCCATGGTCCTTACGGAGTCCCCAGCATCCACTAGGACGTCAGAGAAAATAAGATTTTACTCACCGGTAAATCTATTTCTCGTAGTCCGTAGTGGATGCTGGGCGCCCATCCCAAGTGCGGATTGTCTGCAATACTTGTATATAGTTATTGCCTAACTAAAGGGTTATTGTTCTGAGCCATCTGTTGAGAGGCTCAGTTGTTATCATACTGTTAACTGGGTATAGTATCACGAGTTATACGGTGTGATTGGTGTGGCTGGTATGAGTCTTACCCGGGATTTAAAATCCTTCCTTATTGTGTCAGCTCTTCCGGGCACAGTATCCTAACTGAGGTCTGGAGGAGGGTCTTAGTGGGAGGAGCCAGTGCACACCAGGTAGTCCTAAAGCTTTCTTTAGTTGTGCCCAGTCTCCTGCGGAGCCGCTAATCCCCATGGTCCTTACGGAGTCCCCAGCATCCACTACGGACTACGAGAAATAGATTTACCGGTGAGTAAATTCTTATTTTTTTTTTACCAGGTACGTGGATTATCTCCCGGACACTGGATCAGGTGAGTTTAATTTTTTTCACAGGTACCCCGGATTGTCGGAGACTGTGGCAGTCGGCGGGTCAACATAGGTAAGTATCTGTGTGTCGGCAGTTGTGTAATAAAGTATTACTATCAAGGTGTGTGTCTCCTGTTTTTATTTGGATATTTTTTTTCCAGTAGAACTACAGGTACCAGCGGGCCCGTTTTTCTCCCGCATGCTGGTACTTGTGGTTCTCCAAGTACCAGCTTGCGGGGGAGGCTTGCTGGGACTTGTAGTACTACTGGAAAAACAATATTCTTTCACATTTCTCAAGGCTATCAGCCTCCCATCCGCAGCCCTTGTATGGGGGGGACAGCCTCGGTCTTCACCCCTGGCCCTTGGGTGGCTGGGGGGGGGACCCCTTGATTGAAGGGGTCCCCACTCCCCCAGGGTACCCCGGCCAGGGGTGACTAGTTGGATATTTAATGCCACGGCCGCAGGGCACTGTATAAAAGTGACTCCCGGCTGTGGCATTATCTGTCCAGCTAGTGGAGCCCGATGCTGGTGTATAAAATACGGGGGACCCCTACGCTTTTTGTCCCCCGTATTTTTTGCACCAGGCGCAGAGCCCGGTGCTGGTTTTAAAAATACGGGGGATCTCTGTCAATTTCCCCCCCGGATTTTTAGAACCAGGACCAGCTCGAAGAGCCCGAGGCTGGTTATGCTTTGGAGGGGGGACCCCACACCATTTTTTTCCGGGTTTTTCCCGTTTTTAAAAACCGGAACAAAATCCGTCAAATCGGCCGTTTTTCGGCCGCGGGACTGTCGAATCCGTTTTTTATTGCATATGGTCAATTTCGGCACCCACTTGCCGAAATTAGCCTGTCGAATTGTGTCGAGTTGAAAAACGGACGATAATTTGCCGCGATTCGCCGCTAATTGCATATACCCCTAAGTCTCTATCTATCTTCGAGTACGAATAGTTGGATAAGTGCCTGCTGCATATGAGTCTATAAAGTATTGCTGTTTCTTTCGCTGCATTTGAATACGTTTAAATTCCTGTATCAGGTAATGCTGTAATGTGTTTAATACTTGAAATGTATCTGTAGTTGGTTATGTGCTCATATTGCTTATTATACTAATATATAATCTGTAACAACAATTAAACTGATAGCGCGAATGGCTGAAAGAAGGGTCATGCTAAAGAGCCATTATGAACAACAATGCCCGTGGTTCTATAAGAATAACATCAGTTTATTATATTCAATTTATACTCTTAAAATCACACTTTTAAAAAGCACATTGCTATGTATGGCAAGCAACGCTAAAAGGATACAAAAAAGGTGACAATTGAAGTTAGATGTTAGCTCAATTTATGCTACTATGTCGCAGTTCATTTCATAAATGTATCTATTAGCGAAGTCGAGACTACTATAGTCCCAGAGTAGACAAAATAGTGCAATTGATGCCAGGTGTAAAAAGACCGGTTGGAGACTGGTGCCCAGCAAGCATATGATCGTATTGTCAATGGATAATAGTCCCACCTGAAAGACTTACTATATTTGTAATCGCAGGTGATCCCTTAGTAATTGCAGGTATATAGTATGATAACGGGCCGTGCACAATGCCATTACTCACTCTATGTACCCGATGTTAGGGACCTATTCCAAGGTGAGAGGACATAGTCGCTACCCGAGCGTCCCCGTGTGCAGGCGATGGCTCGTGAGGCTACCAGCTGGATCAGCGGTTGCTTCCTGGATTAGGGCCTGAGGCCGTATGTGATCAAAAACACTCCAGTAGGATCCCCAGTGCTCGCAAGTTACAGACAGGAGTCCTAGACGCGTTTCATCACTTCCGGTGACTTTCTCGATAGGTGATACTCCTTACGGTTGACGGGATCCTTTTTGTATGCTAACATCCACACACCTCAGGTGTGACGCTATATAATAAGCAGTATGTAGGACGGTTTCCTACATACTGCTTATATAGCGTCACACCTGATGCATCCGCTGACGCAATCCAGGACGCAACCGCTGATCCCGCTGGTAGCCTCACGAGCCGTCGCCTTCATCAAGCCGCTTCACCCGGGGACTCTCGGGTAGCGACTATCTCCTCTCACCTTGGAATAAATCCCTAACATCGGTATAGAGAGTAACGGCATTGTGCATGGCCCGTTATCGGATTATGTCAGATTGGGAAGTTCTGACAACGGATGCCAGTCTTCAAAGCTGGGGAGCAGTGTCAGGAAGAAGTTGCTTCCAGGCGCAGTGGACCAAGGAAGAAAGTTGTCTGCCAATAAATATATTGGAACTTCGTGCCAAATATATGGCACTCATTCAGGCAAAGGACATCCTCCAGGGGAAACCAATTCAAATTCGCTCAAACAATGCGATGGCAGTAGCGTACCTCAATCATCGCATTGTAAGCTTGCGAGCAGGGCCATTCAACCTCTGTGTCTGTCTGTTTTTGCCCAGTTTTGTTCTATTACTGTTGTTCTAATTGTAAAGCGTAACGGAATATGCTGCGCTATATAAGAAATAATAATAATAATAATAATAATAAAGCACAGCTAAAAAGCAATGAAGGAGGTAAGTCGCACGTTAAGGTGGCAGAGCTTCATCATCCAGCCTTGTCCGCAGTATTCATTCCGGGAGTCCTAAACTGGGAAGCAGATTTTCTCAGTCAACTCGCTATTCATGCAAACTAATGGACTTTATACCCCGAGGTCTTCCAGACTCTGGTAGACAAGTGGGGGTTACCGGAGATAGATCTCATGGTGTCCCGTCAGAACAACAAAGTTCCCGAATAAAGGTCAAGAACAAAGGATCCCAGAGTGACCTTTGAAGATGCCCTGTCAGTGAGATGGGACTTTCGTCTGGCCTATGTGTTTCCACCGATCGCCCTGTTACCCATGGTGATGCGAAAGGTAAAACAAGGAATGTGCGCCGTGATACTAATGGCTCCGGCTTGGCCCAGACGATATTGTTACACAGATCTGCAGAGGCTGTCGATGGATGCTCCTACTCCTTCCTACTCCGTTAACGTCCAGATCTACTGTCCCAGGGTCCTTGCTATTACAAGCATCTGGATCGACAGTCTTTGACGGCGTGGCTCTTGAAACTTCTATCCTGAAAGCAAGAGGATTCTCAACAGGTAATTCAAACAATGCTCAGAGCAAGGAAATCATTCTCTGCTCGCATTTGTCACTGAATATGGCAAACCTATATTCAGTTGTGTGGGGACCGGAAATTTGACCCTAGGTCTTTCAGAGTTTCCAGAGTCCTAGCATTCCTTCAGGCAGGGGTGGACAAAGGTCTACGGGTGGTTTCCATGAGAGTGCAGGTGTCAGCATTGACTGTATGGTTTCAAAAGAAAATTGCTAACCTACAGGATGGGAATGCTTCACATCCAACCTCCTTTTGTTCCTCCTGCAGTGCCTTGGGATTTAAATTTAGTCCTAAAGGCGCTTCAAGTGCTACATTTGAACCACTAAAGCAAGTGGATCTTAAATGACTGACAGCTAAAGTTCTCTTTCTGCTGGCTATTGCTTCAGCTAGAAGAGTTTCAGATTTAGGGGCATTAATATATTGCTCTCTCTTTTTCTGATTTTTCATCCAGATAGAGCGGTTCTCAGAACCAAATCTGGGTATCTTCCTAAGGTGGTGTCTAAATTCTACCTTAACAAAGAAATTGTAGTCCCGGCCTTTCAAGGGCCAGACATTTCTGCGGGAGATGCATCGTTGGACGTAGTCCGTGCTTTAAGCATCTACGTGGATCGTACCAGTGCCATCAGAAAAACAGACACACTCTTTGTACTCTACGGATTTCACAAGAGAGGATGACCTGCTGACAAGCAGACACTGACGAGGAGGCTTCGGTTGACTATTTCAGAAGCATATTCTCAAGCTGATCTCCTGATTCCGGCTAATGTCTCTGCTCACTCTACTTGTAAGGTAGGTCCTTCATGGGCAGCACAATGTGGTGCTTCAGCTGAACAGAAATGTAAGACAGCCACATGGTCTTCCATTAACACATTCATTAGACATTAAGCCGTTGATACCTTTTGCCTCTCAGGACGATGAATTCGGGCGAAGGATTCTCTTGTCCAGTCTGGACCGTCCCCACCACTAAATTTGCTTTGTGTCATCCCAGTGTTTATCCTGTGGATAACGTGTGGACCCTGCAGGAGAAATAATCATTATGGTAGACTTACTGTTGTTAACTCTATTTCTCCTAAGTCCTCAGGGATCCCACCCTGACGCACTTGATTTGAGGAACCTTTCACATACTAACCTCTTCCTTCTTGTACGGAAGGGTGTGCATGTGTGTTCTTTTCGCCTGATTAGTGCTCTCTATGATGCGCCTGCCTTGAGCTTTGGAAAACAACTGAATTTGCCTGAGTCAGGAGGCGGGGATATACGAGACCGGCCCGGTGCATTCTGGGAGGCCGAAATCTTTGATCATTGGTGCCAATCTGCTGTCGCTACCTCATATCCCAATGTTTATCCTGTGGACTTGGGAGACCTAGAGTTAACAACGGTATGTCTACCATAACAATTATTTTTTTTAAGCAAGTTTTTCTTTTTTGAAGAATGACATCAAAGATGCGCTTATATATGTGCATATAAGTACAATAGAGCACACCGTAAAATTTTTTATCCAATAATAATAATCTTGAATTAGCAATATGGTCAAAAATTGTGTCAACCCAGAAACAAGTCTGGGAAAATAGTGTAAACCTGGATTCACGTCTTCCACCCTCTTCCCCCCCCCCCCCATCCATTTGTAAAAAGAAAAAAGATAACTCTGTCAAAGTTTTGATCCACCATAATCTAATCCTTTATCAAAAGAAATTTAGGGTTCTTGAGAGTATACTTGCGTTTTTGTACCATAAGGTATTCGGATAACACTTCCAGTGTTCTATAGGAGGGCTGGACAGGGTCTCTAAAACTTTCTCTTTTTGTAGAGAAGTTTCTAACCATTCCATTCTAAAAATCTGAAAGCGTTTTTCAGAAAAGAGAAAACTGAGGGGGCGCAGGTTGTATCCGCAGTTGCAGGATACATTTGCTAGCTATAGCTGATATAGATATAGCTATCGGCAATTTCTGTACCCCTTGTACTACTCGAGTGCCTTCACGTAAGATGCCAAGTATTGTCCATTCAGGGATTAGGGGCATGCAGTTTATTAAGTGACGATTAACATAGCCCTACACCTGTGTCAAAAATCTCCTTAACACTGGACACGCTTAAACAGTGCATTAAATTCACCCTTTGAGAGCTGCACCGAGGGCTGGAATGTTTATCTGTCACTTCTATAAGATGTCTCCGATGGGGTGATAGGTATGTCCAATGAAATGTTTCAAAATAGTTCTACATAGGACGCTGCAGGTATTAATTTAAAAGAAATCTCTTGTTTTTGCAACAACGTTTTTGTAGTTAAATACGAAAATTGGTCTCTCCATTGTGCTAACCCCGACCTCTGTGTATCATATTGTAATTTAGTTTGAATAATGGGCTAAAAATGCTCTATAGGACAGGTTCTTTCTCCCTTAACAAATAGTCTAAACCAGGGGTGGGGAACCTCCAGGCCCGAGGGCCGTATAAGGCCCTCAAAGCCACTTGATCCGGCCCGGCAAGGCTCACCTAAACGAGATGAGATGCAGAGCGCCCACTGAGATTTTACCACCAGCAGGCGCCCGGCTCCTCAGCAGCAGCTGGAGGCAGGGGCTCACTCCTGAGCTCCAGCTTCTGGCTCAGGCAGTGTACATGTGTGGCTGTGCGGCGCTATGGGAGAGACGTCATGACATCTCTCCCATAGTTTCGAGGAGAGGGAGGGCAGCGGTCCGGGAGCAGGGCTGGTGAACATTGTGTTTTTTTTCTCTTTTTAATGTGTGTGTGTGTAAGCGGCACTACTAGGGGGCATATTTAATGGGGCATAACTACAGGGTGCATATTTAATGGGCCAAAACAACTGACAGGGCATATCTAATGGGGCATGACAAGTGACTGGGGGCATAACTACTGACTGGGGGCAGGCTAATTTTTAAGGTGGTAATTTTTGTATGGCCCCCGAAGGATTTTATAAATAGCCAAATGGCCCTTGGTAGAAAAAAGGTTCCCCACCCCTGGTCTAAACAGTTATTACAGTCATCCGGTGAGAACACCCTGGAGATACCAGCCATGTAATGCTGGGCCTGCAAGAAAGCCAGAGGAAATGTACTGATAAATAGATGTTGATCCACTGCCTATGTAAATAACAGTGGCTTCCTTGTCACATCATTCATAAGCTGCCGAACACAAGAAATAACCTGCATGACTGGATTATACTCATCACCACCAGTGCCATTGCCATGTGGTGTCCCACAAGGTTCTATACTATTCCCCATGCTTTTTGCAGTATACATGCTCCCATTGGGCGAAATAATCAGGCGCCATGGCCTGGTCTACCACTGCTATGCAGATGATACACAACTGTACTTGTCCTTTGCTCCGGGCACTGATAACCCAATAGCAACCCTAAATGGCTGTCTAGCTGAACTACTGGAGTGGATGAGCGCCAGTTGGCTGCGACTGAACCCGGATAAAACAGAGGTCCTTATGATACGACCGCAACATCAAAGGACAAGACTGCAGCATACCTACCCAACTGGACTTACACTGGGGGACTCAGAATTACAGACCAGTGATCGTGTGCGTAATCTTGGCGTTGTCCTGGATGGTGGCTTGACACTTAAACATCAGATATCAGCCACAATCAAATCCTCATTCTTTCACCTGAGGAACATAGCCAGAATCGAGCACTTAATTCCCTCAGATGACATGCCAAAAGTCATACATGCATTTGTATCATCTCGTTTAGACTACTGTAATGCCCTCTACCTTGGTCTACCAGCAAAAGAATTGCAACGCTTACAGCTGGTGCAAAACACAGCTGCCAGGCTATTAACCAACCAGCCCCATTCTAGCCACATAACACCCATCCTCTACTCCCTTCACTGGCTGCCTGTAAGATGGCGAATCATCTTCAAGATTGGCTTACTGAGTTTCAAAGCATTACATGACCAAGGCCCAAGGTACCTGAAACAGCTTCTGACCCCATACTGCCCCACTCGATTACTGCGATCTGTAGATGAAGGACTTTTAGCAGTACCTAGAATCTACCGTAATTCATCTGGGGGTCGAGCTTTTAGTCATGCGGCTCCGACTCTATGGAACTCACTTCCCCGCACAGTGCGAGAGGCCCCAACTATAGAATCCTTCAAAAGTAGACTCAAGACTTTTCTGTTTACTAAAGCATTTCCATAGTGTCCCTTTTAGTATCTTCATGCTTCTGTATTTTATGAAAATGTACTTCATTATTTTCTGTACTATATTATGCTATGTATCTGTTAAGCGCCTTGAGTCCTATTGGAGAAAGAGCGCTATATAAATAAAATTATTATTATATTATTATAAAGTAGAACAGGGCTTGACAATTTATTTGAAAATCCAGGAAACAGGATGTTGGAGGCAGCCAGCCCATCGTCCCCCCCCCAAAAAAAGAAAAGAAAAATGAACCCCCCCCCCCCCCCCCCAGGCAAACAGCACATTAATGAATAGCTAACCCCTCTGGACAACTAACCCCCAAAGCTGCACAACTAAAGAGTTACCCTCAGGCAAAGCTTCCTTTCCCAGTCGCCTTCCTGCCAAACAATCCCCTGTGTCCACATCCCTACCCATTAGGTTGTAACAGACAGGCACAGCAGACAGCGCAGGCCGGGATGGACTCCTGTGCATGAAATGGCTGTCGCATACATGCATGCCCACTAATCTCCGCTGGGGATGGAGAGGAACTGCTTCCTCCCTCCCTGCATAATCTGGTAGCCAGGCAGCAATATATAGGGACCATTAACAAAGGCAGGAATGGAGATCCGTATGAGTTCTGGGAGCGCTTATGTATGGGTAGATGTTAATAATGGGTTTGCTTGAACAGACATTGATATCTTACGATCATGTAGTTGCAAGAAAGAAGTTAAACTAATATCTTTCAAGGAAGCAGACTTGAAGGTAGCATTAGCATGTATATTTTTCTTATGAAGCTAATCTCTCAAATAACGAAGATGGGCAGTGTAGCTATAAGCACTAATATTTGGTGGATTAGCACCACCATTGGATCTACTCTGTTGAAGCTTGACAAGGCCAATCCCAGCCCTCTCACCATTCCAAATAAAAGTACATCTTACTCTCTCAATCTCTATAGTGTCGTGCCTAGACAATAAAATAGGATGAGACTGTAGCAGGTAAAAGAGTCTTGGGAGTAAGATCACCTTTACCAAGTATGCTTGACCTAAATACGAGTGGAAAAAGGGTTCAATTTGGTACCGCACAGGACTAATGTAGTAATTTTTATAATGGGCTCTTATAAAATATGTCCCTTGTAAACCAACAGTGCATATACATAGGAGATGCCTGAGCTAGGTGCCCATGGAATTAGTGTTGTTGGTGGTGCACCCAGAGTCAAGGCACGTGTAGATATGTCAAAAGAGAAAAGGAAGACTGTGTTGGGGCACTCTTTATTTAAAAAAAAAAAAATTGAGCTTATAATTAACTATATGATAAAAAATATTGTACACAAACTAGCACACATAACAATACGTTAAGGGAGGTTTAAAAAATCTTTTCTCTAATGTCCTTGAGGATGCTGGGACTCTGTAAGGACCATGGGGAATAGACGGGCTCCGCAGGAGATAGGACACTTTAAGAAAGCTTCGGACTCTGGGTGTGCACTGGCTCCTCTCTCTATGCCCCTCCTCCAGACCTCAGTTTTACACTGTGCCCAGAGCAAGATGGGTGCACTGCAGAGAGCACTCCAGAGTTCTCTGCCTAGAAGCATTTTTGTTTGGATTTTTTTTCTACCTTTTACTACTTTTTCACAGGGAGCACTGCTGGCAACAGGCTCCCTGCATCAAGGGACTGAGGAGAGAGGAGCAGACCTTCTTGTCAAAGATAGGCTGTGCTTCCTCGGCTACTGGACACCATTAGCTCCAGAGGGGGTGAACGCAGGTTCTTACTGGGCGTCCACCCCCGGAGCCGCGCCGCCGTTCTCCTCACAGAGCTAGAAGTACAGAAGACAGAAGTCGTCAGGCGGCAGAAGCCTTCAGCTTCACTGAGGTAACGCACAGCACTGCAGCTGTTCGTCATTGCTCCCATACACCTCACACACTCCGGTCACTGTAAGGGTGCAGGGCGCAGGGGGGGGGGCGCCCTGGGCAACCATCTAAACCTCTGCATGGCAAAAAGACTATACATGTACAGGTGGGCTCTGTACATGTATATAAAAGACCCCCCCGCCATATTTCACGAAGTTTGAGCGGGACAGAAGCCCGCCGCCGAGGGGGCGGGGCTTCTCCCTCAGCACTCACCAGCGCCATTTTCTCTCCACAGCACTGCTGAGAGGAAGCTTCCCAGGACTCTCCCCTGCTTACACATGGTGAAAGGGTGCTTGAAAGAGAGAGGGGGGGCACATAGTTGGCGGTTTACATATTAGACAGCGCTGCTGGGGAAAAACATTTTGTGTTGGTCTCCAGTGTTATTGCGCTGGGTTGTGTGCTGGCATACTCTCTCTCTGTCTCTCCAAAGAACTTTGACAGGGATACTGTCTTCAGGAAAGGGGTTCCCTGTGTGTGTGTGAAGTGTGTCGGTACGCGTGTGTCGACATGTTTGACGAGGAAGGCTCGCTTAATGTGGAGGGGGGTGCTTGAATGTCAGGTCGCCGTCGGCAACACCGACACCGGAATGGGTGGATATGCTGAATGTCTTGAATGCAAATGTCAATCTATTGCATAAAAGATTAGACAGGGCAGAAGCTAGGGATCAGTCAGGTAGTCAGTCCATGCCTGTCCCTGGGGCGCCAGGTCCTTCGGGGTCTCAGAAGCGCACCATATCCCAGATCGATGACACAGATACCGACACAGATACTGACTCTAGTGTCGACTATGAAGATGCAAAATTACAGCCGAACGTGGCTAAGGGTATACGGTACATGATTATGGCCATTAAAGAGGTTTTGCATATTACTGAGGAACCCCCTGTCCCTGACACGAGGGTACACATGTATAAAGGGAAAAAGCCTGAAGTCACTTTTCCATCCTCATTTGAATTAAGTGACTTGTGCGAAAAGGCTTGGGAATCTCAGGATAGGAGACCACAAGTTCCCAAAAGGATTCTCATGGCGTATCCTTTTCCACAAACTGATAGGATACGCTGGGAATCTTCGGCAAAAGTTGACAAGGCGCTGACACGTTAGTCCAAAAAGGTGGCACTGCCTTCTCAGGATACGGCTTCCCTCAAGGAACCTGCTGATCGCAGGCAGGAAATTACCTTAAAGCACATTTACAATCATTCCGGTACTATTGCTCGACCGGCTATGGCGTCGGCCTGGGTTTGTAGTGCGGTTATGGCATGGGCAGATTCCTTATCTACGGAAATTGACACATTAGATAGGGACGCCATTCAAATGACCATAGAGCATATCAGAGATGCTGCCTTGTATATGAGGGATGCTCAGAGAGACATTTGTTTGTTAAGCTCCAGAATAAATGCTATGTCTATTTCTGCTAGGCGGCTCTTGTGGACCCGACAGTGGACGGGAGATGCCGATTCAAAGCGGCATATGGAGTCCTTGCCTTACAAAGGGGTGGAGTTGTTTGGAGACGGCCTCTCGGATCTTGTCGCTACGGCTGGTAAGTCAAATTTCTTACCTTATGTCCCCCCGCAGCATACAAAAAATGCACCTCATTATCAAATGCAGTCCTTTCGTTCTAATAAAAACAAGAAGGTACGTGGATCATCCTTTGTTGCCAGAGGGAAAGGCAGGGGAAAAAAGCTGCACACAGCTAGTTCCCAAGAGCAGAAGTCCTCCCCTGCGTCTGCAAAGTCCACCGCATGACGCGGGGGCTTTCCGAGGGGAGGCAGATCTGGTGGGGGCTAGTCTTCGGTTTTTCAGCCACGTCTGGGTTCACTCGCAGGTGGATCCCTGGGCATTAGAGATTGTTTCTCAAGGATACAGGCTGGAATTCGAAGACTTGCCTCCTCGCCGATTTTTCAAATCGGCTCTGCCGGCTTCCCCGTCAGAGAGGGAGCTAGTGTTGGCAGCAATCCAAAAATTGTATATTCAACAGGTGATTGTCACAGTTCCTCATCTCCAGCAAGGAGAGGGATATTACTCAGCCCTGTTTGTGGTCCCGAAACCGGACGGTTCGGTCAGACCCATTTTGAACCTGAAATCTCTGAACCTGTACTTGAAGAGGTTCAAGTTCAAAATGGAATCACTCAGGGCGGTCATCGCCAGCCTGGAAGGGGGGGATTGGATGGTGTCCCTGGACATAAAGGATGCTTACCTTCGTGTTCCGATATTCCTCCCGCATCAGGCGTTCCTGAGATTTGCAGTGCAGGACTGTCACTACCAATTTCAGACGTTGCCGTTTGGGCTTTCCACGGGCCCGAGAATTTTCACCAAGGTAATGGCGGAAATGATGGTGCTCCTGCGCAGGCAGGGGGTCACAATTATCCCATACTTGGACGATCTCCTCATAAAGGCGAGATCTCGGGAGAGGTTGCTGGACAGCGTGTCTCTGTCCATGAAGACGTTGCAGATACACGGCTGGATTCTCAATATACCGAAGTCCCAGCTAGTCCCTACAACGCGTCTGACCTTTTTGGGGCTGATTCTAGACACAGACCAGATAAAGGTTTATCTTCCGATTGAAAAGGTTCAGGAACTCATAGCCATGGTCAGGAACCTATTAAAACCAAAAAAGGTTTCAGTGCATCCTTGCACGCGGGTCCTGGGGAAGATGGTGGCTTCCTACGAGGCCATCCCTTTCGGCAGGTTCCATGAGAGGACTTTTCAATGGGACCTCTTGGACAAGTGGTCCGGGTCCCATTTACAAATGCATCAAAGGATCACCCTGTCTCCCAGGACCAGGGTATCTCTCCTGTGGTGGCTGAACAGTGCTCACCTACTAGAAGGTCGCAGGTTCGGCATTCAGGACTGGGTCCTGGTGACCACGGACGCAAGCCTCCGAGGCTGGGGAGCAGTGACACTGGGAAGAAATTTCCAAGGTCTCTGGTCAAGCCTAGAGTCTTGTCTCCACATCAACGTCCTGGAGTTGAGGGCCATATACAACGCCCTACGTCAAGCGGAGAAATTGCTTCGGAGAAAACCGGTTCTGATTCAGTCAGACAATGTCACGGCAGTGGCTCATATAAACCGCCAAGGCGGAACAAGGAGCAGAATGGCCATGGCAGAAGCGACCGGGATTCTACGCTGGGCGGAAGGCCATGTAAGCGCGCTGTCGGCGGTGTTCATCCCGGGGGTGGACAACTGGGAGGCGGAATTCCTCAGCAGGCACGACCTGCATTCGGGAGAGTGGGGACTTCATCAAGAAGTCTTCGCACAGATCACAGGTCGTTGGGGACTGCCTCAAATAGACATGATGGCATCCCGTCTCAACAAAAAGCAAAAGCGGTATTGCGCCAGGTCAAAGGACCCTCAGGCGGTAGCGGTAGACGCGCTGGTGACACCTTGGGTAGTTCAGATCGGTCTATGTGTTTCCTCCTCTTCCTCTCATACCCAAGGTGTTGAGAATAATACGAAGAAGCAGGGTCAGAACAATACTCATTGTTCCGGATTGGCCATGGAGGACTTGGTATCCGGAGCTGCAAGAGTTGCTCGCAGGGGATCCGTGGCCTCTTCCTCTAAGGCAGGACCTGCTGCGGCAGGGGCCCTGTCTGTTCCAAGACTTACCGCGGCTGCGTTTGACGGCATGGCGGTTGAACGCCGGATCCTAGCGGAAAAAGGGATTCCGGAGGAAGTCATTCCTACCCTGATCAAGGCTAGGAAAGACGTGACGTTAAAACATTATCATCTTATATGGCGGAAATATGTTTCTTGGTGTGAGGCCAGAGCTGCTCCTACGGAGGAGTTCCATTTGGGCCGTCTACTTCACTTCCTTCAAACAGGAGTGACTTTGGGCCTAAAATTAGGGTCCATAAAGGTCCAGATTTCGGCCTTATCCATTTTCTTTCAAAGAGAATTGGCCTCTATTCCTGAAGTACAGACCTTTGTGAAGGGAGTTCTGCATATTCAGCCTCCCTTTGTGCCTCCGGTGGCGCCTTGGGATCTTAACGTGGTGTTACGTTTCCTCAAGTCACCTTGGTTTGAACCACTCAAAACTGTGGAGTTGAAATACCTCACGTGGAAAGTGGTCATGTTGTTGGCGTTCGCTTCGGCAAGACGTGTTTCCGAATTGGCGGCTTTATCACATAAAAGCTCATACTTGGTTTTTCACGTGGATAGGCCAGAGTTGAAGACTCGCCCTCACTTTCTGCCAAAAGTGGTCTCATCTTTTCATGTGAACCAACCTATTGTCGTGCCTGTGGCTACACGGGACTTGGAGGATTCCGAGTCCCTGGATGTAGTCAGGGCTTTGAAGATTTATGTGACCAGAACGGCTAGAATCGGGAAGACTGAAGCTTTGTTCGTTCTGTATGCGGCCAACAAGGTTGGCGCTCCTGCTTCAAAGCAGACTATTGCTCGCTAGATCTGTAACACAATTCAGCAGGCGCATTCTACGGCAGGATTGCCGTTACCTAAATCGGTTAAGGCCCACTCCACTAGGAAAGTGGGCTCTTCTTGGGCGGCTGCCCGAGGGTTCTCGGTATTACAGTTGTGCCGAGCAGCTACTTGGTCGGGGACAAACACCTTTGCAAAGTTCTATAAGTTTGATACCCTGGCTGAGGAGGACCTTCTGTTTGCTCAATCGGTGCTGCAGAGTCATCCGCACTCTCCCGCCCGTTTGGGAGCTTTGGTATAATCCCCATGGTCCTTACGGAGTCCCAGCATGCTCAAGGACGTTAGAGAACATAAGATTTTACTTACCGGTAAATCTATTTCTCGTAGTCCGTAGAGGATGCTGGGCGCCCGTCCCAAGTGCGGACTTCTTCTGCAAGACTTGTAGATAGTTATTGCTTACATAAGGGTTATGTTATAGTTTTTCGGTGGAACCGTGGCTATGTTGTTGTTCATACTGTTAACTGGGTAAGTTTATCACAAGTTATACGGTGTGGCTGGTATGAATCTCGCCCTTAGATTTACAAAAATCCTTCCTCGTACTGTCCATCTCCTCTGGGCACAGTTTCCCTAACTGAGGTCTGGAGGAGGGGCATAGAGGGAGGAGCCAGTGCACACCCAGAGTCCAAAGCTTTCTTGAAGTGCCCTATCTCCTGCGGAGCCCGTCTATTCCCCATGGTCCTTACGGAGTCACAGCATCCTCTACGGACTACGAGAAATAGATTTACCGGTAAGTAAAATCTTATTTTTTTTTTTTTAACCTTCCACATCTGATAGCGTACTTAATAATCAAAAATTGGAGGTAAGTACTCTCCAAGAAATATGTTCTAGGTGACAGTAGCACCTAAGGTGAAAATATCAGAAATCTAATTGTCAGACAAATAACAGAAAAAATTCTACGCCCAATCTCGCCTGATCTTGGAAGCAAAGCAGTGATAAGCCTGATCAGTATCTAGATGGGAGACCACTAGGGAATATTGGGTGCAGTAAATAACACTCCGCATTCTACGTGAAAAGCAGAAGTGTTGGAGCAACCTTTGACCATTACCTATTTCATCCATCTATCTATCTATCTAGACTATAGAATCTTTGATCTACATACAGTAAATCTAGATCATACACCCATGTGATTACTAATCTACAAATAGCAAATTAGCTCATTCCAGGAGAAATTTTACAGCTGGTATTTATATTGGACTATTTCTACAGTCATAATTACTTGGATATATGCCACTGTTTTTTAATTTTATATTGTTTCTGTTATTTGTCTGACAATTATATTTCTGATATTTTCACCTCAGGTGCTACTGATACCCAGAACATATATTTGGTAGTTAATTAATTATTCTATGTTTTTCATATTGGAATTGTGTGTTGGGTGCTCCATAGTATAGGCTTAATCCGGGATCCATGGCTCAAGTTACACCTCCTATATACTGTATACACAAATATAAAATGTTTGTGTCTATCTATTAAGCTGAAGTACCTGTAAGCCTAAGTAATAATGCAGTAGCTTCAGGGTCCAATTGTCTATTGTAGTATTTAATCTTTTGTCCTTTTCTTTATGAATCACAAATAACAGTGTGAGCATAGTTCGATCAGTATGTGCTCTGATGTTTCTTTTCAAAGGTACTGGCCATTATTCAATTATGTATGTAACAAGTTTGAACACAGTTGGTTACATCAGATATATGAAGTCAGAAATGCTTTAAGCCAGTGGTTCGCAAACTGTATGCCTAGGCACTCTGGGGTGCCTTGGATTGGTGGTCCAGGACCAATTCAAATAATTTATGGTCAATATAATAGGGAAAAACCAGTGCTGATTGCTGTCAATCATAACATATGTGGACAAACAGAAGCAAATATTGGTCCGGATGTAATGGCTTGCGAGACATCCAGAGCTCCGAGACTCCGGCCAACTGGTACGTTTTTTTAATGCAGCAAACGGTTACAGCTTAAGACCAACCAGGTTTTGCCTTGTAAACGTTTGCTGCTTTAAAAAAAGTACGAATTCAGCGGAAGTCTCTTAGCTCTGGCCGTCTTGCAAGCCATTACATCCGGCCCCACGTCCCTCTCCACACAATTGAACCTAAGAATGACGCGTAAACACTATTTACTTAATGTAATGTATATTTTTTTTTAGTTTGAGAATTCCTGATTATTTCTAATAAATATTTAAAATGCCAGCGTTAATGTATGCTGCGGACGCAAGGCGCATCTTATTACCATATACGATAAAAGTGCGCTGTACGTCGCAAACATTACAACCCTTAAGAGAACAAAAGCACTCGCACACATTGTATTACTGAGGTCCAACGCTCAGATGTATATATATTTGATATTAAAAGGGTATGCATACAATATAACACATGTACAGTATATATATATATATATATATATTTACAGAGTTACAATTACACAAGAAGCAGTTGTAGTCACATAAGGATCAATCACAGCCAGCATACTTCACCCTGTCACTTGCTCAATGCACAGTCCGCTCCATCTTTGAATCTGCACCAACAGCAACAAAAAACAGAACTTCTTGGGTGAGGGGAATTACCTATATACTGTGTATTGGGGGAAGTACATGTCTGGGACTGAGTCTTCTGTTATTGGTACAGGGGAGGGAGATCTCTCATTCACGATGCGTCATTGGTTAGTTCATATGCAAGCAACGTCCAGCCTTGAAGATGCCATCATAGGGATTAGCCATGCTGTCTTTCAGGAAGTTCTTTGTTCACTTTTGAATTGTGGCTTCATAGTCATACATTCAATCATAACTAATCGTTGCAATGTGCTACAACCTAACCACGCTATCAAACCAACACACACATTCTCCTGAACATTTTGACACCAAGCATGACATGTTTATCTTGTTCCGTTCCAATAATACATATATATCTGATGTTAAACTCTATTATATAATTTAATACATAAAGATGCTAAATATGTTTTGTTTATGTGTTGTATGAATATGTTGTATATGTCTTTGTTGCTTCTCTGTGCGAATGCGTATGCTACCGTATATGCGCAAAATGCACGAACAGAGACCCATCTGTTTGTAGTTTGTATGTGGTGTGTATGTAATATTTTTTGACTGCGACAAGTTTCTCAATAAGAAACTTTTGGCCTAGTGGTGCTATGATTCAAATAAGTTTGGGAACCACTGCTTTAAGTAGCCTGTGAGCTTAAAAAAAAAAAAATAAAAAAGCTTTCTCTGACGTCCTAAGTGGATGCTGGGGACTCCGTCAGGACCATGGGGATTAGCGGCTCCGCAGGAGACAGGGCACAAAACTAAAGCTTTAGGATCAGGTGGTGTGTACTGGCTCCTCCCCCTATGACCCTCCTCCAAGCCTCAGTTAGGTTTTTGTGCCCGTCCGAGCAGGGTGCAATCTAGGTGGCTCTCTTAAGGAGCTGCTTAGAAAAAGTTTTTAGGTTTATTATTTTCAGTGAGTCCTGCTGGCAACAGGCTCACTGCATCGAGGGACTTAGGGGAGAGAAGTTCAACTCACTTGCGTGCAGGATGGATTGGCTTCTTAGGCTACTGGACACCATTAGCTCCAGAGGGAGTCGGAACACAGGTCTCACCCTGGGGTTCGTCCCGGAGCCGCGCCGCCGACCCCCCTTGCAGATGCTGAAGATTGAAGGTCCAGAAACCGGCGGCAGAAGGCTTTTCAGTCTTCATGAAGGTAGCGCACAGCACTGCAGCTGTGCGCCATTGTTGTCACACACTTCACACCAACGGTCACGGAGGGTGCAGGGCGTTGCTGGGGGCGCCCTGGGCAGCAATGTATAATACCTTTATTCTGGCTAAAAATACATCACATATAGCCCCTGGAGGCTATATGGATGTATTTAACCCCTGCCAGGTCTCAGAAAAACGGGAGAAGAAGCCCGCCGAAAAGGGGGCGGGGCCTATTCTCCTCAGCACACAGCGCCATTTTCCCTCACAGAAATGCTGGTGGGAAGGCTCCCAGGCTCTCCCCTGCACTGCACTACAGAAACAGGGTTAAAACAGAGAGGGGGGGCACTTATTTGGCGATATGTATATATATATTAAAATGCTATAAGGGAAAAACACTTATATAAAGGTTGTCCCTGTATAATATAGCGTTTTTGGTGTGTGCTGGCAAACTCTCCCTCTGTCTCCCCAAAAGGGCTAGTGGGGTCCTGTCCTCTATCAGAGTATTCCCTGTGTGTGTGCTGTGTGTCGGTACTTGTGTGTCGACATGTATGAGGACGATGTTGGTGAGGAGGCGGAGCAATTGCCGGTAATGGTGATGTCACTCTCTAGGGAGTCGACACCGGAATGGATGGCTTTTTAAGGAATTACGTGATAATGTCAACACGCTGCAAGGTCGGTTGACGACATGAGACGGCCGGCAAACCAATTAGTACCTGTCCAGGCGTCTAAAACACCGTCAGGGGCGTTAAAACGTCCTTTTTACCTCAGTCGGTCGACACAGACACAGACACGGACACTGACTCCAGTGTCGACGGTGAAGAAACAAACGTATTTTCCTTTAGGGCCACACGTTACTTGTTATTTCTGATACTACAAGTACCACAAAAAAGGGTATTATGTGGAGTGTGAAAAAACTACATGTGGTTTTTCCTGAATCAGATAAATTAAATGAAGTGTGTGATGATGCGTGGGTTTCCCCCGATAGAAAATTATTGGCGGTATACCCTTTCCCGCCAGAAGTTATGGCGCGTTGGGAAACACACCTTAGGGTGGATAAGGCGCTCACACGCTTATAAAAACAAGTGGCGTTACCGTCTCCAGATACGGACG
Organism: Pseudophryne corroboree; assembly: GCF_028390025.1. NCBI lineage: Eukaryota > Metazoa > Chordata > Amphibia > Anura > Myobatrachidae > Pseudophryne > Pseudophryne corroboree. The sequence goes on from NC_086444.1 coordinate 1,056,876,974, forward strand.
CCCTCAAGGAGCCAACTGATAGGAGGTTGGAAAATATCCTAAAAGTATATACACACATACTGGTGTTATACTGCGACCAGCGATCGCCTCAGCCTGGATGGGCAGCGCTGGGGTGGCTTGGTCGGATTCCCTGACTGGAAATATTGATACCCTTGACAGGGACAGTATTTTATTGACTATAGAGCATTTAAAAGATGCATTTCTATATATGCGAAACTCTGGCATCAAGAGTAAGTGCGATGTCCATATCTGCCAGACGATGTTTATGGACACGACAGTGGTCAGGTGATGCAGATTCCAAACGGCACATGGAAGTATTGCCGTATAAAGGGGAGGAGTTATTTGGGGTCGGTCCATCGGACCTGGTGGCCACGCCAACAGCTAGAAAATCCACCTTTTTTACCCCAAGTCACATCTCAGCAGAAAAAGACAGTCTTTTCAGCCTCAGTCCTTTCGTCCCCATAATATCTGCCCAGGGATAGAGGTAAGGGAAGAAGACTGCAGCAGGCAGCCCATTCCCAGGAACAGAAGCCTTCCACCGCTTCTGCCAAGTCCTCAGCATGACGCTGGGGCCGTAAAAACAGGTGCGGTGGGGGGTCGTCTCAAGAGTTTCAGCACGCAGTGGGCTCACTCGCAAGTGGACCCCTGGATCCTACAAGTAGTATCCCAGGGGTACAGATTGGAAATTCGAGACGTCTCCCCCTCGCAGGTTCCTGAAGTTTGCTTTACCAACGTCTACCTCCGACAGGGAGGCAGTATTGGAAACAATTCACAAGCTGTATTCCCAGCAGGTGATAATCAAAGGTACCCCTCCTACAACAAGTAAAGGGGTATTATTCCACACTATATTGTGGTACTGAAGCCAGACGGCTCGGTGAGACCTATTCTAAATGGAGTCACTCAGAGCAGTGATAGCGAACCAGGAAGAAGGGGACTATATGGTGTCCCTGGACATCAAGGATGCTTACCTCCATGTCCAAATTTGCCCTTCTCACAAAGGGTACCTCAGGTTCGTGGTACAAAACTGTCACTATCAGTTTCAGACGCTGCCGTTTGGATTGTCCACGGCACCCCGGGTTTTTACCAAGGTAATGGCCGAAATGATGATTCTTCTTCAAAGAAAAGGCGTCTTAATTATCCCTTACTTGGACGATCTCCTGATAAGGGCAAGGTCCAGAGAACAGTTGGAGGTCTGAGTAGCACTATCTCAAGTAGTTCTACGACATCACGGGTGGATTCTAAATATTCCAAAATCGCAGCTGTCTCCGACGACACGTCTGCTGTCCCTAGGGATGATTCTGGACACAGTACAGAAAAAGGTGTTTCTCCCGGAGGAGAAAGCCAGGGAGTTATCCGAGCTAGTCAGGAACCTCCAAAAACCAGGAAAAGTGTCAGTGCATCATTGCACAAGGGTCCTGGGAAAAATGGTGGCTTCTTACGAAGCGATTCCATTCGGCAGATTTCACGCAAGAACTTTTCAGTGGAATCTGCTGGACAAATGGTCCGGATCGCATCTTCAGATGCATCAGCGGATAACCCTGTCTCCAAGGACAAGGGTGTCTCTTCTGTGGTGGCTGCAGAGTGCTCATCTACTAAAGGGCCACAGTTATGCATTCAGGACTGGGTCCTGGTGACCACGGATTCCAGCTTGAAAGGCTGGGGAGCAGTCACACAGGGAAAAAATTTCCAGGGAGTGTGATCAAGTCTGGGGACTTCTCTCCGCATAAATATACTGGAGCTAAGAGCAATTTACAATGCTCTAAGCTTAGCAAGACCTCTGCTTCAAGGTCAGCCGGTATTGATCCAGTGGGACAACATCACGGCAGTCGCCCACGTAAACAGACAGGGCGGCACAAGAAGCAGGAGGACAATGGCAGAAACTGCAAGGATTCTTCGCTGGGCGGAAAATCATGTGATAGCACTGTCAGCAGTTTTCATTCCGGGAGTGGACAACTGGGAAGCAGACTTCCTCAGCACGACCTCCACCCGGGAGAGTGGGGACTTCATCGAGAAGTTTTTTCCACATGATTGTGCACCGTTGGGAAAGACCAAAGGTGGACATGATGGCGTCCCGCCTGAACAAAAAACTGGACAGGTATTGCGCCAGGTCAAGAGACCCTCAGGCAATAGCTGTGGACGTTCTGGTAACACCAGGGGTGTACCAGTCGGTGTATGTGTTCCCTCCTCTGCTTCTCATACCAAAGGTACTGAGAATTATAAGACGTAGAGGAGTAAGAACTATACTCGTGGCTCCGGATGGGCCAAGAAGGACTTGGTACCCGGAACTTCAAGAGATGCTCACAGAGGACTCAGGGCCTCTGCCGATAAGAAGGGACTTGCTGAAACAAGTACCATGTCTGTTCCAAGACTTACCGCGGCTGCGTTTGACGGCATGGCGGTTGAACGCCGGATCCTAAGGGAAAAAGGCATTCCGGAAGAGGTCATTCCTACCCTGGTCAAAGCCAGGAAGGAGGTGACCGCACAACATTATCACCACATGTGGCGAAAATATGTTGCGTGGTGTGAGGCCAGGAAGGCCCCACGAAGAGATTTCAACTCGGTCGATTCCTGCATTTCCTGCAAACAGGAGTGTCTATGGGCCTCAAATTGGGGTCCATTAAGGTTCAAATTTCGGCCCTGTCGATTTTCTTCCAGAAAGAATTGGCTTCAGTTCCTGAAGTCCAGAAATTTGACAAGGGAGTACTGCATATACAACCCCATTTTGTGCCTCCAGTGGCACTGTGGGATCTCAACGTAGTCCTGGGATTCCTCAAATCACGTTGGTTTAAACCGCTCAAATCTGTGGATTTGAAATATCTCACATGGAAAGTGACCATGATGTTGGCCCTGGCCTCGGCCAGGCGAGTGTCAGAATTGGCGGCTTTGTCTCACAAAAGCCCATATCTGATTGTCCATTCGGACAGGGCAGAGCTGTGGACTCGTCCCCAGTTTCTCCCTAAGTTGGTGTCAGCGTTTCATCTGAACCAGCTTATTGTGGTACCTGCGGCTACTAGAGACTTGGAGGACTCCAAGTTGCTAGATGTTGTCAGGGCCCTGAAAATATAGATTTCCAGGACGGCTGGAGTCAGGAAAACTGACTTGCTGTTATCCTGTATGCACCCAAAAAACTGGGTGCTCTTGCTTCTAAGCAGACGATTGCTAGTTGAATGTGTAGTACAATTCAGCTTGCACATTCTGTGGCAGGACTGCCACAGCCAAAATATATAAATGCCCATTTCACAAGGAAGGTGGGCTCATCTTGGGCGACTGCCCGAGGGGTCTCGGCTTTACAACTTTGCCGAGCTGCTACTTGGTCAGGAGCAAATACGTTTGTAAAATTCTACAAATTTGATACCCTGGCTGAGGAGGACCTGGAGTTCTCTCACTCGGTGCTGCAGAGTCATCCGCACTCTCCCGCCCGTTTTGGGAGCTTTGGTATAATCCCCATGGTCCTGACGGAGTCCCCAGCATCCACTTAGGACGTCAGAGAAAATAAGATTTTACTTACCGATAAATCTATTTCTCGTAGTCCGTAGTGGATGCTGGGCGCCCATCCCAAGTGCGGATTGTCTGCAATACTTGTACATAGTTGTTGTTACAAAAAAATCGGGTTGTTATTGTTGTGAGCCGTCTGTTCAGAGGCTCCTACGTTTGTCATACTGTTAACTGGGTTCAGATCACAAGTTATACGGTGTGATTGGTGTGGCTGGTATGAGTCTTACCCGGGATTCAATATCCTTCCTTATTGTGTACGCTCGTCCGGGCACAGTATCCTAACTGAGGCTTGGAGGAGGGTCATAGGGGGAGGAGCCAGTACACACCACCTGATCCTAAAGCTTTAGTTTTGTGCCCTGTCTCCTGCGGAGCCGCTAATCCCCATGGTCCTGACGGAGTCCCCAGCATCCACTACGGACTACGAGAAACAGATTTATCGGTAAGTAAAATCTTATTTTTCCAAACATGCAAATAAAAACAATGTTCTGAAAAATGGCACTGTTGTGCATTATAAATGATAAAATCTTGTTGTGTAGACCGCCTGGAACCATGGCTGTCCGACGCTGTTATCCCTTCAGAAGGTAATTCTTTACTGTGCTCACCAGCATTGGTGGTCCTTATCATGTGGTTTTACCAGCAGCTCGAAAACGGGCTATACCTGTATACCATACAGTTCCGCTGGAGGGGAAGTTGTGACTGGTAACAGATGACTTGCGGAGAGAAGTTGGCTGTGTGCCTACCTCGCTACTGCAGTGGAGCAGTCCCACTTGCTAACGAGCTCCCAGGAAGGAGGACACCATTTCTCAATGTTCATGTGGCAGCCTTTATCTGTGTTGTATTACGGTTTGCTAGATTCACTGTGTCAACTTCTGTGCAATCTGCAAACCAGCTTCCTTCCTGATTATTACTGTCTTATTATGGCAGACAAGTCTAAGTCCACTAAAGGGTGTGTGGTGGCCATGTCTTTTTATTCGGCCCAATGTAATGTCAAAGTGCCCTGTTGACAGTTGGACTCTGTGACCCTGCACTGACTAATGCAGGGTCCGATGATTTCTCAGTTCTGGTGAATTGCAATTCCTTACATGGTGGTGTCATCTCAAGATTTAAGCAGGGCTGCTGGTTATGTTGGTCTCCCACCTTTTAAAATGACATTATTATTTTATTTGACCAGTGATCACTTGTCTTACACTATACTCATTGTGTGATATAAAGCACCCATTATTTCCACTATGTAATGCAGTCATAACTTTATCTAGGTGGAAAGAAGAGAAACATTCCCTTTAGACGGCAGCGCATGCAGATTGATCAGCCTCTCCCACCATCTGGTGTGTGCAGCCACCCTGTACCTCAGCCAGATGATCCTTATGTTGCTGATCTGCTTCAAGTTGCTGATGACCGGTATGTCCTGTCTATACTACTTAAGCCCATATTAAATATAATAAATGTCAAAAAACTAAAAGCACATTAATTAAGCTTTTCGTGTCTTGCATGTTCTTCTGCTGCAAGCACTGCTTTATGTTCATCTGGGCAAACGGTCCGATAACTGAGGTTCTCATTTTATTTTGTGAATATCAGAATTCAAGAGCTTCGGCTTGATGTGACTACTCTACAGGAAAAACTGGAAGCATCCGAGAGAGCAGCAAAACACCTTACACATCAGGTTTTGATTCTATCTATCTATCTATCTATCTATCTATCTATCTATCTATCTATCTATCTATCTGTTTGTTTACTCTTTAATGATGAAAGATCCTTCATTTGTAGTTTCTCTGCTGCTAGAATCTCTTCTCTGTGTAAAGTAAATTTTTAACCCTTCCCTCTTACTATTGATTATTCCCTTCCTTCCTCTACCACCTTCAGTGTCTAAGTTTCTACATTGTAACAAGCAGTCCAATCATACATTGGTTGCATGCATGTTCTGTTCTCGGGTCTATGTATGTGTGCCTATATAGGTTTGTGTGTATGCATACACTGTGTGTGTGTGTGTATGTATGTGTGTGTGTATATGTGTGTGTATGTATGTATATGTGTGTATATATATATATATATATATGTGTGTGTGTGTGTATATATATATATATATATATATATATATATATATATATATATATTAGTAATTTTATTTACTGTATTCATAAAGGTTGAAGTGAGAGATAAGGAGGTAGAGCGTTTGGCACTGGCCCTGGATGGCGGGCGTTCTCATGATGTTATTTCCCTTGAAGCCAGATACAGAAGTAATGAGAAGCTTGTCGCCCATCTAAATATCCAGGTAACCTTGCATTATATGTTAAGCTCATTTACTCAGCTTGATTGCATTGAGGGCCTGTATACTGGGTCAGAGTAATGTAAGGTTGGTGAGTAGTCTGAAACTTGCATATGTAGTGTGGCAGTATAAAATACTGGCAGTTAAATACAAACAATTGGGGTCATCAGCTTATTTGATTCGCTCAGCAAGTGGTTCTGTGGTTGAAGTTGTGCTGTTATACTGTAGGGACATTATAGAGGGGATGGTATCAGCTTACTGGCAGTCAGAATACCAACAGCGGCATCCCGATGCTCAGGTTACCTACACTCACTAGGTATCTTTGCTACCCCTAATCCCTAACCCTCCATACCCGCAGCCTGAACCTAGCCCTCCTTGGTGGTGCCTAACACTAACTCCCCCTCCCCGCAGCCTAAAAATACCCCCCCTCCAGCAGCTTATCTCTCTGCAGTCCTTCGTTCGGGATCCCAGCTCCGTCATTGTTATCCATGACGGGATCCCGGCGTCTGTTTTCCTACTGACGAGATCCCCAATGGATCCCATTTTAGAGGACTCCCTGAACTATACATGAGTGTCGGATGAAATTTGGCCCATGAGAGAGAATGCTTATGCTGGATGAGCAAATCTGTTTTAGACCTGTCATTTTTTTAGGGAGGCATTTGATATGCCAGCTGTCAGGATCCCGGCGCTCACCATACCGATGCCGGAATCCCGACAGCCGGCATACCGACAACTATTCTCCCTCTTGGGGTGTATGCTGGGTATGGTGAACGCAGGGATCCCAGGCACCGGCATAACATACTACACCCCATTTTATTATGCCTCTCTACGAGCAGTATTGAAATGGATAAAATGATATAGGATATAAGAAATTGAATTAAAGAAGATAATTCTGATATGGACAGATAGTTATGTATTATCTGATGTAAACATAATAGTTGAAGAAGAGGAGGAGGAGGGGAGTATGTCATAAAGCTTATCTTCTGTCACTCCCTCAAACTACTTTCCCCAAGCATGCACTTTACATATCAGCAAGTTTATATCAGTGTTGCTAAACCTGTTTTTGGTGATAGTAGGGGAACTGTTATTTTTTTTGTTTTTTGTGTTTTTTTTTTTAACTTAATTCTGAAAAATCGTGATCAACATTTAAAACACACTTAAATATATTTGTAGATCGAATATCTCCAGCAAGCCAATCAAGATCTTGAAAAAAGAGTACAAGAGCTCCTAGAAACAAGACAAAATGTCACGAGTGAAGTGGTTAATCTAAGCACCAAAAATGAGGAGCTCTGTAAAGAACTCTCTGAGATAGACCAAATGGCACAACAGCTGGAGCGCGACAAAGAAATGGTACTGGAAACTGCAGATGCTGAAATTGAAGAAGCAAAGGTAAGTGTCATTCTCCATCATGAAAAAAGAGAATAACTAACGAAAACAAAATATCTAGTATGCTAAAGATGAGCTCTATAAGAGTCGTTTGGCATCATTATGTTAAAATATAAATTTCTTACATCCTATGAGCAGCATGGATGGATGGGCGTATAAGGCACAGATGGAGGTTTAGCACTTAATTATGTATACACAGAATTAATGAGTCCTTGTGTGTTATGCAGCTAATTTACGCGGTTTTACAGCTATGTAGCATGAGGATAAAATTGTGTTGCATGCTTTTAATATTCGACACAATGGGCTTATTGGCCATTCTGCTAGGTGGAAATACTCGTAGTTTACCTGCTACTTTGGCTTAACAATAAGTCCTATGTTCTCAGTCTTAGTTTATCCACTTCTGGTTTGGTGTTGTCTAGATTTTCCCTGGAATGGACTTAGTTGTAAATATCTCCTATTTGGGTCACTACTGACTCGACACACCTGTCCGCTCATAGTATCCTTGAAAGGTAGAAGTCATAACTATCTTATGCCTATTGTTTGTAACTGGGATGATTCATTTAATCAAAATAAGATTCCCCACTGGTGGGTATGTGAGTGGGGGGAGGGGGTGTCTATGGATGAAATGGTAATTATAATCCGCGGCTAGCACCCATAGGCTGTTAGTCTAGAAGCTTACTGGGAACAAGACCCGGAAACTAATGACTCACTGATGGGCCAGCATTGGAGAGTCATTAGCTTCCCTCGCTCATTATTGGATGCCTCAGGTAATAACTCGTTTTTATGGCCCTCTGGAGGTGGAGTTACCAGCAGTGAACCTCTCTCCCCTCCTCAACCAGCACACAGACGTTCCCGCTGGAGACGGACTTGCATAGATGCAGCAGAGTACTGCAGCATTTCACTGATATTCAGCAGCATTATTGCATTTCAGGGTCCAGACGGGACCTGCTGCAAATCGCGATCCGGCGCGGCCATTAGGAGACAGGCTGCGCGCGCTGGCGTGGGCACTGTGTTGGTACAGGGACCGCACTAGTCCACAGGACAGGGGCACAGGTCGGATTCTCCTATAATCTGTTTTTCTAAGGCCCACAGTACCCGGTGGTTAAGTCCAGCAAGGGGATAAAGCTTTGACCTGTAGCCCCCGCAGGGCGTCATTTACAGTGAATGTTCCTTCCCTGGAGCTGCATCTCTCTCTCTCCCTCACTCCCTGTCAGCGTTTGGCGCCATCACTACATGCTGAGCTGACTTTGGGACTGCTGGGCAAAGTCTTCTCTGTAAAGCCACCTGCATCATCAGCGCTGTGCATTTTACAGGAAACTTAAGTATTCTACATGTCTTTTGACAGTGTTAGTTAAGAAACAGTGCATTACTACAGGGCTATGTAGTACAAGTACCCTGTGATATACATCCATTATTTACTGTGCATTGATATATCTAGAAGTCTATATAGCTTTACTTGGTACTACTTAGTATTGCTAGTCCAGTGCAGTTTTATTGTTTATCATAATTTCTGCTGCGGGGTACACTGGGCTCCACAAGGAATTACATCGGGTGTAGAGTAAATTTGAGTGATGATCTCACTGAAAACTGCATTGTTTATTTTACCTTTTCTGTGCTTCCTATCATTTCATCACGGTCTCTGGGAAGATTAATGATGCAGGATCACTTTCAGAAAAGAGTGGCACGGTACAATAAGTTTTTGCCTGTACTAGATGCAAATCAAAATTTTCTCATGCTCTGACTGGGGAGCAGTTTGTGAGGTGTGTGATACTGAGGCCTGAGACGCTGTAGTGTGTACATCCTCTCCAGTGGATACGATGGCTTGGGTGGCGATGCTGGCTGGTGCTGTGGCAGAACTATTGCAACAGTTGTCAGCCTCCAGAACTGCACCCTCCAGAACTGCACCCTCCTCGCTGCTCTTGTCAGGGACCTCAGCGACCGCTTGTCTTTAGGGGTCAATAGGGGAGACTTCCTGCTGTGTTTGCAATTGAATGTCAATCCAGTTTTCAGCTTTGCTTTCTCTATCTGCCAATCCACCCTGGGCTCAAGGTTTGGCCCGTTCAGTCCAAGGTTTGGTGGAAGTCTTTTCTTCACTTGAGAGACTACTGAACCCTTCTTCCAGAGGCTTGTGTGAGTCATCCAAACACAGTGGTGTTCAAAACTGGGGCCTTCCAACTACACTGCAGGCATGTCAAGAATCAACTTCTGTGGGTTCTTCTCAGGGTGAGGAGGACCATCTTGAGGACTTGGTTACTACTTTTTTCAGTAATAGAAGATGACGCCTCAGTGTACAAGGGGTAGGAGCCTTAATGAAGCCGTTGGACAAGTATTGAACATATCTAATGCGGAGCCTCCACAGTCACTGAAGGTGTTTTTCTTCAAGCGAAAATGTAAGCGGCCAGTAACCTTTCCTCCATCTCTTCAGAAAGAGTACATTGTGTCCGAGCTCAAGTCCAGGCCTTCCCAGTGCCCGGATGCAAAACCTTCAGAAAATCCAGACGCATAATTGGTTACCCACCCATGTTAGGGATCTTATGGTGGATTCCCACTTCCAATTCTAGGCCCTTTGCTTTGGCATCTCCTCTGTCCCACACGTCTTTACCAAGACAGTTGTGGCAATATTTGCTCAGCATTGGTTGTTGGGAGTTCTGATCGTCCCCTACCTACGATGTTCTATTAAAGACCGCTTGCTCTGAGACTTTTTCCAATGTACAGCTAACCCACCAGATGCTCATCTCTCATGGGTGGTAAGTAAATTTTAAAAGTCTTTGAGACTTCTGTTCCCTTGAATGTTGTTCAGCACGTCCTTAGAGGCTCTTCCACAGGACAAAACCTTAGCTCTCCAATTGCTGATACGACAGGTTCTCAAGAAAATGGTGATCTTGATCCAACTGTGAATGTATCACCTGGGCAAACTTGTCTCCTACTTACAGGCAGTTCCGTTCAGAAGGCTCCATTCCTGGGGAACTTCAATTTGACCTGCTCTCCAAGTTGGAAAAATCTTTTTTCATCTGTCTGAAGCCATTCAATTCTTCCATCAGTCCTGCATATCCCTCCTTTCGTGTTGGTGGCTCGTTCACCAAATGGGATTGGCGGCTGGGACACAATGGTCCCTGCTCTCGACAGAAAGCAATGCTACCTATAAATGTTCTAGAATTCAGGGCAATTCTCAACGCATTGTTGGCAGCCCAACTGCATCTGCGAGGACATACCATAAAATTCCAGTCTGACAACGCCAGAGTCCCTTGGCTATGAGGGAGATATTTAGATGGGCAGAAGAGCAGTTTCCAGCTCTGTTAATTCCCAGGGTCAAAAATCAGGAGGCAGATTCCCCCGGTGAGTGGTTCTTTCACATGGGGAGTTATACAGGTAATGAGAGAGGGCTTTCCAGACATTGATCATATGGTATCTCAAGTACAATTTCTCTATCATCCATAGGGGACACTGGGTATAGGTGGCTGAGCTGGAGTGTGGGCACCACATAGTTAAGTTTCTTCTTACAGCAGCCCAGGCTCCCTTTACCCTATACCCCGGCCTCAGGATCCTGTTTTCGTTTGGTGCCTGCAAGGAGCTGGCACTGTTTTCCAGGGGCTACTTTTAAGCAACCTTTATTGTAGTGTCTTTATTGTCTTTTATTTCTAGTTTTATTACTACTGAGCAGGCAGTGAGTCAACGCCACCCTAACTGTCGCTCCACAGAGTCCTAGCCCCGCGATCCAGTACGGGAGTGCACATCACGGGAATTGCAGACAGATGCAGTGGGGAGCAGGTAGAACGGAGCTAGCAGGGAGCTGCACCCATTACGGCTGTCACCAGCGGTGAAGGAAACCACTGTCAGTGGGGGGCCCAGGTTGTCTCCACACCCCCACTAGTCCACCAGGGCATTGTATTAGCAACGGGGCATTACATAGTGGTAGCCATTGCTCTTTGGTGCGGGCCAGAAGGGGGAGGCATGCTTACCCTGTTAGCCCCTTACCTCCCCCTTCACAAATTCCATCACAGCAGATATCCTGTGACGGGGCTTACTCCTCTTCTCTCTCCTCCCTCTTAAAGATGCTGAGCAGGCATTTTCTGTATTGTCTGCCACAGTACCTTATCAGAGAGAAACACAGGCTCCAGTCTCCCTGTATACCTCTCGTGGTCAGGTTATAGATGCAGCTCCTTCCTTCCCCTGTTTTGGGTTGGTTTTTGAGCACTATTTGCCCATTTATTTGATTGCATTGCACTATTTGCCCATTTCTTTGATTGCATTGACTGTTCTGTGGGCATTTAAGTGGAATACTTTTTGTTTTTGTTTGCTTTTCTTAATATATCTGATATAGATACTACTGATATTTGTTACACCAGAGTGAACACCAATTTGCCTATTGCCATTCACACTTTTATATCACTTTTCTACACAGCACCACTTATTTGTATATTGTGACGCTTTAATATTCATTGCACTGCCCTTTGCTAGCATACAACTGTTTGGCAACATTTGTGAGATAGCTTTGTACCTGGTGCGCCGATGTAGATCATAAAAGAGGCCCTAGGAGCTCTGTAATTTTTGGGGGAGGTTCTCTTTGACCTGGAGTTGGGCAAGATTGCTTTTCTTTCTTCTCCGACAGCCCAGGTTGCGAACTTCAAATTTTTGCTTTTTTTGTCAGCAGGATAAGGCTAAGGATTAGTCTGTCTTCAAGTCCAGGATTCTTCTACAAAGGGCTCCTGATCCACCACACATCCTGCTCCCAAGCCGACCGACAACTGCCACATGACAGGGCGGCCTCCACCTGGGGGACCCCAGCGTGGGAGGCTGGCTTCTGGTTTTCTCTGATACACAGATGGTGACCATAACGGATACCTGGGTCAAAGGTGTAATTTCCCAGGGCTACACCCAACCTTCCTTCACTAAACCCCAGTGTAGAAACCTGTGTTTCTTCTGGATTTCAAGAACCGAATTTAACAGGTCAGAACATAAATCTCCTTATTTCTCTTTACTTTAGAACGAGGGACACAACATCTCTCCAACAGACTCTCTGACGCTACCGTGGTCGTTTTGCCTGATTTGTTTGTTCCCGTCTAGAGCGTCTGCGCTATCTATCTTTTTCCAGTGATGTTTGGCCTTGCTTCCAACAATACGGCTGTTTATGTAGTGGTTTTATCATCTGCAACCACCGTTTCTTCCTTCCACGGCTCCGTGGGACTTGGAATTCTCACATAAACCATACTATTGTGGTTCCAGCTTTTCCCAGTGGAGATGCTTTCTCCGCTTATTCTCCTAGATGTGTGGTACAAGCTCTTCGGTGGTGTGGCCCGGATGTCAGCCTTGCGCACAGTGGATGTCTTGTGTATCATGATGCCCACAAGCGGGATTTCTCTATCGTCCTAGTGGATGCTGGGGTTCCTGAAAGGACCATGGGGAATAGCGGCTCCGCAGGAGACAGGGCACAAAAAGTAAAGCTTTTCCGATCAGGTGGTGTGCACTGGCTCCTCCCCCTATGACCCTCCTCCAGACTCCAGTTAGATTTTTGTGCCCGGCCGAGAAGGGTGCAATCTAGGTGGCTCTCCTAAAGAGCTGCTTAGAGAAAGTTTAGCTAGGTTTTTTATGTTACAGTGATTCCTGCTGGCAACAGGATCACTGCAGCGAGGGACTGAGGGGAGAAGGAGTCAACTCACCTGCGTGCAGGATGGATTGGCTTCTTGGCTACTGGACATCAAGCTCCAGAGGGACGATCACAGGTACAGCCTGGATGGTCACCGGAGCCGCGCCGCCGGCCCCCTTGCAGATGCTGAAGACAGAAGAGGTCCAGAATCGGCGGCTGAAGACTCCTGCAGTCTTCTAAAGGTAGCGCACAGCACTGCAGCTGTGCGCCATTTTCCTCTCAGCACACTTCACACGGCAGTCACTGAGGGTGCAGGGCGCTGGGAGGGGGGCGCCCTGGGAGGCAAAATGAGTACCTATAAAGGCTAAAAATACCTCACATATAGCCCTAGAGGCTATATGGAGATATTTAACCCCTGCCTGATTTCTCAAAATAGCGGGAGACGAGCCCGCCGGAAAAGGGGCGGGGCCTATCTCCTCAGCACACGGCGCCATTTCCTCTCACAGCTCCGCTGGTCAGGACGGCTCCCAGGTCTCTCCCCTGCACTGCACTACAGAAACAGGGTAAAACAGAGAGGGGGGGGCAAATTTATGGCGATATTTTTATATAACAAAGCAGCTATAGGGGAGCACTTATTATAAGGCTATCCCTGATATATATATAGCGCTTTTGGTGTGTGCTGGCAAACTCTCCCTCTGTCTCCCCAAAGGGCTAGTGGGTCCTGTCTTCATTAGGAGCATTCCCTGTGTGTCTGCTGTGTGTCGGTACGTGTGTGTCGACATGTATGAGGACGATATTGGTGTGGAGGCGGAGCAATTGCCAAATATGGGGATGTCACCTCCTAGGGGGTCGACACCAGAATGGATGCCTTTATTTATGGAACTACGGGATAGTGTCAACACGCTAAAGCAGTCGTTTGACGACATGAGACGGCCGGACAATCAATTAGTGCCTGTCCAGGCGACTCAAACACCGTCAGGGGCTGTGAAACGCCCTTTGCCTCAGTCGGTCGACACAGACCCAGACACAGGCGATGACTCCAGTGGTGACGGTGACGAATCAACCGTATTTTCCAGTAGGGCCACACGTTATATGATTTTGGCAATGAAGGAGGCGTTACATTTAGCTGATACTACAGGTACCACTAAACAGGGTATTATGTGGGGTATGAAAAAACTACCTATAGTTTTTCCTGAATCAGAAGAACTAAATGACGTGTGTAATGAAGCGTGAGTTGCCCCTGATAAAAAGCTGATAATTTCAAAGAAATTATTGGCATTATACCCTTTCCCGCCAGAGGTTAGGGAGCGCTGGGAAACACCTCCTAGGGTGGACAAGGCGCTAACACGCTTATCTAAACAAGTGGCGTTACCCTCTCCTGAGACGGCCGCACTTAAAGATCCATCAGATAGGAGGATGGAAAATATCCAAAAAAGTATATACACACATGCAGGTGTTATACTACGACCAGCTGTAGCAACTGCCTGGATGGGCAGTGCGTGGGTAGTTTGGTCAGAATCCCTGATTGAAAATATTGATACCCTGGACAGGGACAATATTCTACTGTCGTTAGAACAAATAAAGGATGCATTTCTTTATATGCGTGATGCACAGAGGGATATATGCACACTGGCATCACGGGTAAGTGCTATGTCCATTTCGGCCAGAAGAGCTTTATGGACGCGACAGTGGACAGGCGATGCGGATTCAAAACGGCATATGGAAGTTTTGCCGTATAAGGGGGAGGAGTTATTTGGAGTCGGTCTATCAGATTTGGTGGCCACGGCTACAGCCGGGAAATCCACCTTTCTACCTCAAGTCACTCCCCAACAGAAAAAGGCACCGACTTTTCAACCGCAGCCCTTTCGTTCCTTTAAAAATAAGAGAGCAAAGGGCTATTCATATTTGCCACGAGGCAAAGGTCGAGGGAAGAGACAGCAACACGCAGCTCCTTCCCAGGATCAGAAGCCCTCCCCGGCTTCTACAAAAGCCTCAGCATGACGCTGGGGCTTCTCAAGCGGACTCGGGGACGGTGGGCGGTCGTCTCAAAAATTACAGCGCGCAGTGGGCTCACTCGCAAGTAGATCCCTGGATCCTGCAGATAATATCTCAGGGATACAGGTTGGAATTAGAGACAGATCCACCTCGCCGTTTCCTGAGGTCTGCTTTACCAACGTCCCCCTCCGAAAGGGAGACGGTGTTGGAAGCCATTCACAAGCTGTACTCTCAGCAGGTGATAGTCAAGGTACCTCTTCTGCAACAAGGGAAGGGGTATTATTCCACTCTTTTTGTGGTACCGAAGCCGGATGGCTCGGTAAGGCCTATTCTAAATCTGAAGTCCTTGAACCTGTACATAAAGAAGTTCAAGTTCAAAATGGAGTCACTCAGAGCAGTGATAGCGAACCTGGAAGAGGGGAACTTTATGGTATCCTTGGACATCAAGGATGCGTATCTCCACGTTCCAATTTACCCCTCACACCAGGGGTACCTCAGGTTCGTTGTACAAAACTGTCACTATCAGTTTCAGACGCTGCCGTTCGGATTGTCCACGGCACCTCGGATCTTTACAAAGGTAATGGCCGAGATGATGATTCTTCTTCGAAGAAAAGGCGTATTAATTATCCCATACTTGGACGATCTCCTAATAAGGGCGAGGTCCAGAGAACAGCTAGAGATGGGATTAGCACTGTCTCAAGAAGTGCTAAAACAGCACGGGTGGATTCTGAATATTCCAAAATCCCAGTTAATGCCGACAACTCGTCTGCTGTTCCTAGGGATGATTCTGGACACGGTTCAGAAAAAGGTTTTTCTCCCGGAGGAAAAAGCCAAGGAGCTATCCGAGCTTGTCAGGAACCTCCTAAAACCAGGAAAGGTGTCTGTACATCAATGCACAAGAGTCCTGGGAAAAATGGTGGCTTCTTACGAAGCGATTCCATTCGGCAGATTCCACGCAAGAATTTTCCAAAGGGATCTGTTGGACAAATGGTCAGGGTCGCATCTTCAGATGCACCTACGGATAACCCTGTCTCCAAGGACAAGGGTGTCTCTTCTGTGGTGGTTGCAGAGTGCTCATCTATTGGAGGGCCGCAGATTCGGCATACAGGATTGGATCCTGGTGACCACGGACGCCAGCCTGAGAGGCTGGGGAGCAGTCACACAAGGAAGAAACTTCCAGGGAGTATGGACGAGCCTGGAAACGTCTCTTCACATAAACATTCTGGAACTAAGAGCAATATACAATGCTCTAAACCAGGCAGAACCTCTGCTTCAGGGAAAACCGGTATTGATCCAGTCGGACAACATCACGGCAGTCGCCCATGTGAACAGACAGGGCGGCACAAGAAGCAGGAGGGCAATGGCAGAAGCTGCAAGGATTCTTCGCTGGGCAGAGAATCATGTGATAGCACTGTCAGCAGTGTTCATCCCGGGAGTGGACAACTGGGAAGCAGACTTCCTCAGCAGACACGATCTTCACCCGGGAGAGTGGGGACTTCATCCAGAAGTCTTCCACATGCTGGTAACCCGTTGGGAAAGACCAATGGTGGACATGATGGCGTCTCGCCTCAACAAAAAACTGGACAGGTATTGCGCCAGGTCAAGAGATCCGCAGGCAATAGCTGTGGACGCGCTGGTAACGCCTTGGGTGTACCAGTCGGTGTATGTGTTTCCTCCTCTGCCTCTCATACCAAAAGTATTGAGAATTATACGGCAAAGAGGCGTAAGAACGATACTAGTGGTTCCGGATTGGCCAAGGAGGACTTGGTACCCGGAACTTCAAGAGATGATCACGGAAGATCCGTGGCCTCTACCTCTAAGGAGGGACTTGCTTCAGCAGGGTCCCTGTCTGTTTCAAGACTTACCGCGGCTGCGTTTGACGGCATGGCGGTTGAACGCCGGATCCTAAAGGAAAGAGGCATGCCGGAAGAAGTCATTCCTACTTGGATTAAAGCAAGGAAGGAAGTAACCGTGCAACATTATCACCGAATTTGGCGAAAATATGTTGCGTGGTGCGAAGATCGGAGTGCTCCGACGGAGGAATTTCAACTGGGTCGATTCCTACATTTCCTGCAATCAGGATTGTCAATGGGTCTCAAATTGGGATCTATTAAGGTTCAAATTTCGGCCCTGTCGATTTTCTTTCAAAAAGAATTGGCTTCAGTCCCTGAAGTCCAGACCTTTGTTAAGGGAGTGCTGCATATACAGCCTCCTGTGGTGCCTCCAGTGGCACCGTGGGATCTAAATGTGGTTTTGGACTTCCTAAAATCTCATTGGTTTGAACCACTAAAAAAGGTGGATTTGAAATATCTCACATGGAAAGTGACCATGCTTCTAGCCCTGGCTTCTGCCAGGAGAGTGTCAGAATTGGCAGTTTTATCTTACAAAAGCCCATATCTGATTTTCCATTCGGACAGGGCAGAACTGCGAACTCGTCCGCATTTTCTCCCTAAGGTGGTGTCAGCATTTCATCTGAACCAGCCTATTGTAGTGCCTGCGGCTACAAGTGACTTGGAGGACTCCAAGTTACTGGACGTTGTCAGAGCATTAAAAATATATATTGCAAGGACAGCTGGAGTCAGAAAATCTGACTCGTTGTTTATATTGTATGCACCCAACAAGATGGGTGCTCCTGCGTCTAAGCAGACGATTGCTCGTTGGATCTGTAGCACAATCCAACTTGCACATTCTGTGGCAGGCTTGCCACAGCCTAAATCTGTAAAGGCCCACTCCACAAGGAAGGTGGGCTCATCTTGGGCGGCTGCCCGAGGGGTCTCGGCATTACAACTTTGCCGAGCAGCTACGTGGTCAGGGGAGAACACGTTTGTAAAATTTTACAAATTTGATACTCTGGCTAAGGAGGACCTGGAGTTCTCTCATTCGGTGCTGCAGAGTCATCCGCACTCTCCCGCCCGTTTGGGAGCTTTGGTATAATCCCCATGGTCCTTTCAGGAACCCCAGCATCCACTAGGACGATAGAGAAAATAAGATTTTACTTACCGATAAATCTATTTCTCGGAGTCCGTAGTGGATGCTGGGCGCCCATCCCAAGTGCGGATTATCTGCATAAGTTGTACATAGTTATTGTTAACTAATTCGGGTTATTGTTAAAGGAAGCCATCTTTCAGAGGCTCCGCTGTTATCATACTGTTAACTGGGTTTAGATCACAAGTTGTACGGTGTGATTGGTGTGGCTGGTATGAGTCTTACCCGGGATTCAAAATCCTCCCTTATTGTGTACGCTCGTCCGGGCACAGTACCTAACTGGAGTCTGGAGGAGGGTCATAGGGGGAGGAGCCAGTGCACACCACCTGATCGGAAAAGCTTTACTTTTTGTGCCCTGTCTCCTGCGGAGCCGCTATTCCCCATGGTCCTTTCAGGAACCCCAGCATCCACTACGGACTCCGAGAAATAGATTTATCGGTAAGTAAAATCTTATTTTCCTGTCTTAGAAGAAAATTTTGTTTTGAGGTGATTATTCAACAAATGTAAGTTTTTAGTGGTCATATGGCACCCTCCAGGAATATGGCTCATTCCAGTCTTCTGCTACTAAGCTGTGTCAGGGTGCCACATGGTCTTCCGTGCATGCCTTTGTAATATTCCACCAGTTTGTTACTTTTGCGTCTAAGGATGCTGGTTTTGGGTGCAGGGTGCTTTGTGCATTTCACGTGAAAAGTCCGGTCATGTGAAATGCAATGACAGCCTATTCAATTATCCTGGAAAATTTATCGGTGATCATGTTTTCACTAATTTCACTTCATCTTCTCTGAAGCAGGTGAAAAGTTGGGAAAAGTCACTATTTTAAGGTAAAAATGTTTGGATATGGTACAGAACTCCTGGGACACCCCCCTTTATGACTAATTAGGCACGTTGAAGTTTTTAATTATTTTTAATTGGCCAATAATGACATGTCATTTTTGGGGTGAAAAAGTAAAAAGTGATGGAAATTGGGGTTCAAGGTATGGGACAGGTATATTGGGGTGCTTTATGAGTGGGACAGGTGTTTTTTAGGCTTGCAGATGGGAGTAATCGGTCTGTTTCCACTTTTTTTTTTAAAGTACCCTAAAATGACCCAAATATATACTTATACCCATTTTCATGTACCCCAAATTTAATGAGAGCATTTATTTTGCTCAAAAAAACTTGCTTTCTATAATTTTTTTGCATTTAAAAAAAAATGCATATAACCGCCATTTCACACAATTTAAGTCCCCAAAAACTCTCTAATGTGATCTCTAACACACTTCTCTTCTGTTTTCCTATGTTAGTTTAGCATTTTTTGGGGTACAGGCTGATTTCCCCATTTTCACCTGCACTTTTCACTGCAAGAATTTTCACGTGAAACCCGGTCGGAATTGAATAGGTCGAAAAATGGAGCGTTTTCGCTGCAATTTTCGGCCGATTGCCGCGAAAAATTGCCGCGAATTTGCGGATAATTGAATACCCTAGTAAATTTGTATTTGAAATGGATTAATTCTTGTCATCAATTGACCAGCCAGTTTAACAGTCTGTCTGCAGGGATGTGATGGTTGCTTCTCTGGTAGCTCAGACTCAACAAAAATTGTGACATAGTACTGGACAATTGTGTTGCCAAGGCTAAAATGGCATTCTGGAAGGGTGTAAGTTGGCATACCAGTAAACTGCTTGAGAATGTTAACACACTGCAAATTTCAGGTGCATGAGGTAGAAGGTAACAGAAGGTCTAGATACAGTGTTCACTTTCTGTCTTAGTTTTTTACGCAGACTTGTAACAAAAGTTCTACATTGAGTCCTAAACTGGTTTTTGCACAAACTACAGTTTCAGAGATTGTTGTAAGTTCCAAATGTTGTGCATTGTTTCTTATTTCCTGTGGTTATGAAGGTACAGAATACTTGATTTCTAAGCTTTTCTAACCAAATTCATACTTGTGTTTTAGAGTGAAATAAAAAGACTACACCTGGAAGTCCACAAACTTGAATCCACCATTTCTCAGTATAAAACTGTAAGTAACTTCCCCATTTATACAACATTTCATGTCTAATTTACATATGCATATTTGTATCTGTGTCTCATAGGAAAATATAGGTAATATGAGATATCTCGCTTTCTCTCCCCTCCTTAATTATTTTTACATTATGACAAGGAAAAACATCCATTTGCTGATAATCTTCAATGACTTCAGCGTGACAACCAAGCACCACAACTGCGTATTTGCCCATACAGTAATCCGTATTTGCCACCTGATTTTGCTGAGTTCTTTTATTTCTGCAGCGGGGTACACTGTGATCCACAGGGAAACATCGGGGTGTAGAGTTGAATTTTGATCCAGAGACGCCAACAGGCTAAACCTTTGACTGTTCCCAGGATGCATTGCAGGGCCTCATAACCCCGCCTCCGTGCACTGGAGCTCAGTTTGTAAGTTGGTTCCTGCAGAGCAGGTCACTTAACAGGGGGGACTGCGCTAGGCAGCCCTGAAAAGAGCCTGGTTAGAAGAATCTACAAGGGCTGCAGCACTCTTATGTCCTAGTGACATGCTGTGCTGCGGCTCCATCACCTCCCCAGCAGCACCGCATACTCCCGCTGGCTGAGTTCCCGGGTACTTGCGGCGGAGGCGCTCCGGTTCCTAGGCACACTGACGCTCTCGCTCTCCAGGATCGCGTGGCTGCTTTTTTGGGAGGTGGGACCTGCCGAAATCGCGTTTCGGGTGCGGTCTTTGGAGAAGGACCACAACGCTGGCATAGACACTGTGCCAGAGCAGGGACCCCACTATATCCACCAGGGCAGGGAGCACAGGTCGGATTATACAAAAAGCCAGTTTAATAAGGCTCCATAGTACGCGAGGACCAGCATAGGGAATAAGACGCTTGACCTGTAGCCCCTCCCGCAGCTCCGGGCGCCATCTACTGCTGGTGTTCCTGCCCTGGAGCTGCTTCTCACTCTCCCTCACTCCCTGACAGGGATTTAGGCGCCATCTTTCCACAAGTAGCTGTGGCTGGTCTTCCGGATTGCATGGCAATATCTCCTCTGTAAATCCGCCTGCTTGCTCAGCGCTGTGCATTTAGTCACTTAAGTATTCTACATGTCATTTTAGACCGTGTTAGTTAAGAACAAGTGTCCTTCTACCTGAATATTTAGAACAGGTATTCTGCTATATACATCCAGTCTATGACTGTGCACTGTGCATTGAGATATATATATATATATATATATATATATATATATATATATATATATATATATATATATATATATATATATTTTTACTAGTCCAGTGCAGTTTTATTGTTTGTCTGAAATAATTTCTGCATTGTCACTGTGACTGGGTGTGCCTGCATCTGCTGTGTGGATTTCACTTTCAGTGTATCCCTCCTATTGCCATCACTGTATTCGGTACCTTGGTGGGGCTAGGTGCGTCAGGGTCTCATATATAGTGCTACGCAGTGTGTGTGTGTGTGTATGTATGTGTGTGTGTATGTATGTATGTATGTATGTATATATATATATATATATATATATATATATATATATATATATTGTATATGTATATATTGTATATGTATATGTTTAGTGCGTTTTACTGTGTATTTCAGTCACCTCATACCCCTTTAATTCTCTGTTTGTGCCCTGTATTTACTGTCACAATAACTCAGGGAGTTATTTGCAGGTATTGTATTTGTCTGGCTGTATTGTACTGTTACGCTCTGCGGCTACATTCCTTGCAATGTCTGCAACAAAGGGCGGGCAATCCACGGATGCTCCTGCATCATGCAGTGCTTGCACCACGGATTTCCCTGAAGGGGAAATTTTGACTGATGGTCTCTGTACTGGGTGTTGTACATCTCCTAGTCAGCCCGCTGTTTCGGTAGCCAATCAGGAATCACCTTGGACGCCGTTTTCAACTATGCTTAAGACAGTAGTCACATGCGGCTGCAATGGCACAGGAGGTCCCATAGGGGGCCTATGGGACCTCCTGTGCCATTGCAGCCGCATGTTGTTCCTGTGGTTAATCCGCCCTGGGCGGATACGCTATCTCTCCGGATTCAACAATTGAATCATTCTTTGGTTAGTCAGAAACCTACTACACGTCCCTCTAGGGCCAAGGGGTTGTCTAAGCGGGCTACTTCGCCTCGCAATCCACTAATATTTCAAATGTTACTTCTGATGAGGATGGAGAATTCACCGACCCATCAGACACTGATACAGTTGCTTCTGACGAGGAATCTACAGCTCAGGTTGATGTCCCTGACCTAGTGGTGGCTATTAAACTGATTCTACAAATTGATGTTGAGGTAGATCCCACTACTGCATCTAAGAAACCTGAAAAATTTAAACGTCAGAAGGTAACTAAGGTAGTATTGCCACATTCTGACCACTTAGTTGTCATACGTCGGGAACCCTGGTCTTCTCCAGGAAAGAAATACTGCCTGTCTAAAAAGATGCTAGCTCGTTATACTCTCCCTGCTGAGTTGTGTAACCAGTGGGAAAATTCACATCTGGCGGAATCCCATGTCACCCAGCTTGTGGTGTCATCTACTCTGCTGTCACCACTGTCACTTCATTGAAGGAACCGACAGATAATTGTGTGGAGGGATGCCTGAAGTCCATTTACTTCCTTACAGGTGCGGTACATAGACCCACTATAGCAGTCTCTTCGGCCGCAAAAGGTATCGAAGCATGGGTTCAGGCTATTGAGGAAGAGCTACCTCAGGATATTTATGATATTGCCAGACAATATCTGTCTCATATTGCCACAGTCTCCCATTATATTCAGGAGGCGTCCTCCAAGGCAGGTGCAATGGCGGCTAAGGCGTCGACTACGTCCATCTTGGCTCGTATTCTGTGGTTGAGGTCATGGAAGGTGGATCTGGACTCCAAGAAGACTTTGGAGATACTCCCTTTTAAGGGAGACTTACTGTTTGGGGAAGATCTTAATAAGATTGTGACTGACTTAGCAGCTGCTAAAACTGCGTTTCTCCCGAATACTAATCCTTCTGCCCTGAAGGCAAAGAGCACCACTTTTCATTCCTTTCGGCCTCCAGGGAAGCAAAGGGTCAGGCGTACCCGAGACAGGCTCGTGCTTCCAAAACCACCAAACCCAAACCTAGACAATCCTGGGCTGCCTTTTAGCATGCTTCCAAACAAGACAAGCCAGCTGCATGATGAGGCGGGCCTCCTCCTGGGGTGTAGTATGGTATGCCGGCGGTCGGGCTCCCGGCGACCAGCATACCGGCGCAGGGAGCCCGACCGCCGGCTTACCGACAGTGGGGCGAGCACAAATGAGCCCCTTGCGGGCTCACTGCGCACACCACGCTGCGGGCACGGTGCTATTTTATTCTCCCTCCAGGGGGGTCGTGGACCCCCACGAGGGAGAATGTGTCGGTATGCCGGCATACTGAAGACCACCCTCCTCCTGGGGTATCCCAGGGTGGGAGGCCGACTTCTTCAATAAGGCCAGGTCTGGTTAAGGACCACTTCAGATGCCTGGGTGCGAGAAGTTGTCTCTCACGGGTACAAAGTCTCTTTGAAGAGCCGTCCCCCTCGCCATTTCTGCACAACGGTTATCCCTTCAGATCAGTTGAAAGCGCAAGCTCTACACCTGGTTGTGCGGTCCCTCCTGGATACAGGAGTGGTGGTGCCGGTAGCTCTGTCCCAGAGAGGCAGGGGATACTATTCGACCCTGTTTCTAGTTCCGAAACCCAATGGGTCTTTCCAGTCTGTACTCAGCCTCAAATCACTGAACAAGTTTGTGAGAGTGTCCAAATATCGTATGGAAACGCTGCGCTCGATTGTACTGGCCATGGAACCCGGAGACTACAGTATATGGTATCCCTGGACATACAGGATGCTTACCTGCATATACCTGTTGCCATATCGCATCAGCAATATCTGCGGTTTGCTATTGGCAACCTACACTATCAATTCCAGGCTCTGCCGTTTGGACTGGCCCCAGCCCCTCAGATCTTCACCAAGGTCATAGCCGTGATGACGGCCCTTCTCCGCCATCAGGGAATCAGGATTCTGCTGTATCTGGACGACTTGCTGATCCTGGCGAACTCCCAAAATGTTCTCCTCAGTCATCTGAATCTCACGGTCCAATTCCTACAAGCCCACGAGTGGCTCATCAACTGGAAGAAGTCCTCGCTGGTACCTGCTCGGAACATGGTGTACCTGGGGGTACGGCTGGACACATACAGTCAAAGACTGTTTCTGTCTCAAGAGAAAGTCCTGAAACTTCAGGACAGGATCAGATACTTCCTTTCTCGCCCAAGGGTGGTGATGCACTCGGCGATGCAAGTACTAGGCCTCATGGGGTTGGCTTTCGACATGGTAGAGTACACTTAATTTCATTCCCGCCCTCTGTAGCAGTTGATTCTTTCCAAGTGGGTTGGCCTGCCTCATCGGATCAGGTCTCAAATTATATCCTTGAGGTTCGTTTGTCACTGGGCTGGTGGCTACAGGACCAACAGTTGAGCAAGGGCCGTCCCTTCTGGATTTCCAACTGGGTCCGACTGACTACGGACGCCAGTCTGCGGGGTTAGGGCGCTGTGCTAGAGCAACACTCTCTCCTGGGTCGGTGGACCAAGGAGGAATCTCTCCTCCCGATAAACATTCTGGAATTGCAAGCAGTGTTCAATGCTTTGACTCTTGCCCTGCCTCTGATGCAGAACAGGTCTATTCAAGTACAATCAGACAACACCACCACGGTGGCACACAGAAATCATCAAGGCGGCACTTGAAGCCGCATGGCAATGTAGGAAGTGTCAAAAATCCGTTGTTGGGCGGAACGCCATCTGCCAACAATATCGGCAGTGTTCATTCTGGGAGTCCTCATCTGGAAGGTGGACTTCCTCAGTCGTCAGGACGTACATGCTGGAAAGTGAAGTCTTCATCAGGAAGTCTTTCAACTCCTAGTGGACAAGTGGGGTCCACCAGACGTAGGCGTCTCGGCACAATCACAAAGTTCAGGTTTACGGATCAAGAACAAGGGATCCTCAAGCAGCGTTCGTGGACACACTGGCAATTCAATGGAACTTTCGGCTGCCCTGCGTGTTCCCTCCAGTGTGTCTCCTGCTCAGGGTACTACGGAAGTTCAAGCAAGAAGGAGGAATACTACTTCTTCTAGTCACTCCAGCGTGGCCCAGACGGCATTGGTTCTCAGACCTGCAGGGTTTATCGATAGAGCGTCCTCTTCTACTTCCTCAACTTCCAGACCTCCTCGTTCAGGGCCTTTGTGTCTTCCTGGACCTGGCCAGGCTGGCTTTGACGGCGTGGCACTTGAGGCATCACTGCTGAGGGTCAAAGGATTCTCCGAGGCGGTTATCCAAACTATGCTGAAGGCCCGCAAACCGGCTTCTGCGCGGATTTATTATAGGGTCTGGAATTCCTACTTCACATGGTGTGCTGCTAAGAATTATGACGCATACAAACTCAGAACTTCCAGACTTTTGGATTTTCTGCAACAAGGCCTGGACTTGGGCCTTCGTCTGGCCTCCCTCAATGTTTACATATCTGACTTGTTGGTGTAGTTTCAGAGGAAAATTGCATCTATTCCTGATGTTCATACTTTCACTCAGGGTGTTTTACGGATTCATCCTCCCTATGTCTCTCCTGTGGCTCCATGAGATCTGTCTGACTGCCCTGCAAGAGTCTCCATTTGAACCTCTTGAGTCAGTTGACCTTAAATGGCTTACGCTTAAGGTCGTGTTTCTGCTGGCTATTGCCTATGCTAGGAGGGTGTCTGATTTTGTCCTGTCTTCCACCCTTTCTGATTTTTCACAGTGACCGGTCAGTTATTAGAACTTGTCCTGGTAATCTCCACCTTTCCATCTTAACCAAAAGAATGTGGTTTCGGCTTTATCTCTTCTGGTTTGTCCTCTGAAGAGCGGTCTTTGGATGTGGTACGGGCTCTCCGTATTTACGAGGAGAGGACTGCCTCTCTCCGGAGCTCAGATACCCTTTTCGTACTTTTTGGTTTTCGCAAACGTGGCTGGCCTGCGAATAAGCAAACCTTGGCCAGATGGATTAGAATGGTGATTGCACAAGCGTATGCACAGGATGGTCTTCCGGCTCCTGCTGCTATTAATTAGAATGGTGATTGCACAAGCGTATGCACAGGCTGGTCTTCAGGCTCCTGCTGCTATTAAAGTCCATTCTACTCGGTCTGTTGGACCTTCTTGGGCGGCCCACCGTGGCGCGTCCGCTGAACAATTGAGCATGGCTGCTCAGTGAACACGTTCATTAGGTACTATGCCTTTGATACTTCCGCCTCCCAGGATGCTTCCTTTGGACGCCGGGTTCTTGTACCCGTTACGGTGTGTGCCCTCCCATGAGTACCTGCTTTATGACATCCCCGATGTTTCCTTGTGGAACACAGTGTACCCTGCTGCAGAAAAGGAGATTTATGGTAGACTTACCATGGTTAAATCTCTTTCTGCAAGGTACACTGGGTTCCACACGGCGCCCACCCTGACGCACTTAGCTTCTTTGGGTTTGTATGGCATAAGCCGCTGGTCCCTTCTCCTGTCGTGAGAACGTGGTTCTGTGTGACCAACATCTGCCTTCTCTTTTACCTGCTACTGCATTGGACTGGTTAACGAAACTGAGCTCCAGTGCCTAGAGGCGGGGTTATAGAGGAGGCCCTGCAATGCAACCTGGGAACAGTCAAAGCTTTAGCCTGTTGGTGCCTCTGGATCAAGATCCAACTCTACACCCCGATGTTATTCCCTGTGGAACCCAGTGTACCTCACAGAAAGCTTTAACCATGGTAATGCTACCATAAATCTCCTCTTAATTTTTCATCTTGCAAAACATATTGGATTTTATTTAGTCCATTTTTTTTTTAATTTTTTTTTATTCAACCTATGGCGGTGGTGATGTATAAAAAGAGTGGAGAAGTTGCCCATGGCAACCGGTCATCTGCTACCTAGAATTTTATGGAATGTACTTGATACATTTTGCTTCAAAGCTAATGGTTGCTATGTCAACTTCTCTACTGGTCTACTTCTCCACTCCTTAAAAATCGGACTTCTAATGCAATAATCATTTCATTAATCATGTTCATTTTTGTCCCCCTCAGGACCTAAGTACACGTGAATTTGAGAAGGACAAGCTGTCTGATGAACTTGAATCTAGAAAAGATGAAGGCCGCAAGTTAGAATCTCTGTTGAGCCATTTAGAGACTGAAAAACAGCGGCTTTCAAATAAACTTGAAAAACAGATGGTGACAGGTCATTCTTATGTGCATGTGTTAGTGAATTGTTCTAGTGGGAGTCATTTTATGCCCTTTAAAATATCCACACGTTTTGCATACAATAGAGAAGTTTTTTCCTCTGAGTGGAGCAGTTCAAAAGGTGCAAAGAAAGTGTATAACTTACTAACTGTATGGGTAGTTTTTGGTATTTCGGTGAAACAAATGTGGTTCTTACTATCTTTAGAAAGAGAGCTGGTGTTAGAAGTGGAGAGAATGAGGACACAATATGGCATTTTGCGCACGGATCGCTCACCTTCTCGTCTGGACTCTTTTGTAAAATCCCTGGAGGAGGAAAGGGACCATTATAGAACAGAAATGGAGAAACTGGAGCGGACAGCTAATCTAAAATCCAGCTTTCAAAATCGTTCTAGACAGGACACCAGCAAAATGCACAGTTCCTCAGAAAAGGTATTGGGGCTTGTTCTATACTTTTTAAACCCCCTTCTCCAAGACAAATGTGGATAACAGCTTTTCTCTTACGTCCTAGAAGGATGCTGGGGTCCATTTAGAATCATGAGGTATAGACGAGTCTTTTGGGAGCCACTGGCACTTTAAGAGTTTAATAGTGTGGGCTGGCCCCTTCCTCTATGCCCCTCCTACCAGACTCAGTTTAGAAAATGTGCCTGGAGGACCTGGAGAGCTCCTAGGAGTTTTTCTAGTTTTATTTTTTTTCTAAGGTTGTTAGGTATAGGAAGGCTGCTGGCAACAGCCTCCCTGGTTCGTGGGACTTGGGGGGGGAGTAGGAACCAACTCTGGAAGTTAATGGTTCATTATCTCCGCTGACAAGACACTGAGCTCCTGTGGGTGCTGATCGCAAGCCCTCGAGGCGACCGCTCACTCCCGCAGCACGGCCGCACACCACCTAACAGAGCCAGAAGAATGAAGAGTGGTGAGTACAGCGCCGGCTGCCCGGTTAGCGGGTCGCCGGCAGGAATGTCGGCACAAGGGTGGGAGTGCTCTTGCGCTCCATGAAGGCTCAGCAACATGCATATGTAGACGCTGCTGAGGGGCGTCCTGGGCCAGCGCGATCACCCTAAAACTGGTAAATACAGCTAACAGGGGCTAATCCCACTGTTAACAACAAGGACCTCAGAACAGTATAATCGAATTGTGCGGGAAGCCGCACGCCATTACAGGGGGCGGGGCTTCTCCTCAGAGCGGATCCAGCACTCACCAGCGCCATTTTCTCCCTGCAGATCACTGAAGCAGGACGCTGACAAGGAGCGCTGACCCTCACATAACTCCAGTTATCCTCTGCGGTACCAGGGTGTTATAGACAGGGGGGGGAGAGTGTAGTTAGTACTAATTAACCTATTAAGTAAAGTTAGTCAACACCGGGCTTTTATCATAATAACTGCCCACAGGGGCTCTGTGTGGCTGGCTCCTCATACTCTGTGACTCTCTGAAGGTACTCTGGGGGAATCTTGTCCGACATTTTCCTGTATATTTGTGTAAGTGTATATATCCACATTACCATGTCTATGGGCTCTGTGTCATGTGCTGCAAAGTGTGTATCTTCTCCGGAGGAGTCTATTCCATGTACTTAGGACTGCAATGTGCTTTCCCTACCTTCTGAATCCGAACCCCCATGGGCGGATTCTTTAATGGGATTGATATCCCAGATTTCAACAAGGATGTCACATAATGAGAAAGAGACGCAGGTTTTGAGGAAGTCTGTAGAGGGTTTGAAGTATTCAGCTCCCACTACTTCCTCAAATACCCCACCTACATACCCGAAAAAACGTACACTTGCCCAGATAATGCAAGTTGACACTGATACCAACTCTGATACAGGGGACCATGATGGGGATATGCAGGGGCGTCATGCATCCCTTGCTAAAGGGGTGCAGCTAAAGATTGAAGCATTAGGGATGTTTTACATATTTCTGAGAAGGTACCTGAACAAGCAGAGGAATCTTTTACAGAAAATAGGAAATCCTTGCTTACCTTCCCTGCTTCTAAAGAGTTAAACTCTTTATTTGAAAAATCCTAGGAAAACCCAGAGAAAAAATTCCAGATCCCTAAAAGAATCCTCATTGCTTTCCCATTCCCTGAAGAGGATAGAAAGAAGTGGGAAAACCCACCTATAGTAGACGCTTCTGTATCTAGGTTGTCTAAAAAGGTGGTTTTACCTGTCGCTGGTTCAACCGCCTTAAGAGCCGGCTGTTCGCAAGATTGATACTATGCTCAAATGACTATACACTGCTACAGGCGTGGCTTTAAGGCCCACTATTGCTTGTGCTTGGATTTCTAAAGCCATAGTGAAGTGGTCAGGCACATTACTAGAGGACTTAGATACTATGGCTAGGAGTGACATTGACTTGTTTTTACGTCACATACAGGATTCTGCTGGCTTCATGGTGGAGGCCATAGTGGTCTCGGCACGCAGAGGACTCTGGCTATGCTAATGGACTGCGGATGCAGAATCCAAGAAAAGTGTGGAGAACCTACCCTTCACAGGTCAGGCTCTGTTTGGGGACGCATTGGTTGCGTGGATCTCCATGGCATCTGCGGGTAAGTCAACCTTTCTCCCCTCAGCAGCACCACCGAGTAGGAAATCTTATCCTACATCTACACTGCAGTCCATTCAGACCGCAAAATTTAAAAAATCCAAATCCCCTTCCACCTTCTTTAGGGGTGGTTGGGGAAAATCCAGAAAATCCAGAAAACCTGCACCAACTGGTTCTCAGGAACAGAAACCAGTTTCTGCTTCCTCAAAATCTTCAGCATGACGGTGGACCTCCCAGCCTGGAGATTGGGCAGGTGGGAGCGAGACTAAAAGATTTCAGTCACGGAGGGCGTGGCTTTGGAAGACATGGAGTAGCACACAGGCTGTGTCTCTCCAGCTTCATTATCCTGATTTTGTATCCTGTGTTCCCCCCCCCCTGGGCCCGAAAACCACCCCATTGTCTGCCTGAGGGTGTGGAGGAGCCACTGTGCTGTGCTGGGACCTGCTCGCCCGTCTCCCGCTGCGGCCGGGACGTTTGTGTGCCGTGTCCCTGGCCTGCTCTGTCACGTGGGACTCCGCTCTCCTGTACCCGCGCTGTCCGGCCGCTGCCCTGCCTGTCTTCCTACCTCCTGCAGCCCCGTGTCTTAAGCTTGGAGAGCGCCGGTGTGCGCTCCGTCTGCCCCCACATCTGCCTGGGTGAGTGCTTGCCGGGTCTTCCGCTGAGACGCCGCCGCGTGTCCGGCCGCTGCTCTCCTCCTCCCTGCGGCTTTTGCCTCTGCCCTCCGGCTCCCCTGCTGATCTTCCGGACCGCGCCGTGGGGCGGGCGGCACACGGACTGGGAGTCTGCCTCTCTGTGTGCCCCAGGTGCAGTGTTGCCCCACATATTCAGGAGACACTTATTCCACCTGCATTAACCCCTGGAGGGTCTGCCTTCTACTGTATATGTTCCTACTACCCTGTCTCTGATACCCGGAGGTCCCCTGGGACTAAGGGGGTGAACTGCTGCGGGACAGAGTTTGGCCGCCATTTTGTGCACTCTCCGTCTCCATTGTACAGCGGCTGGAGAGAGGGCTTTTGATATACCGTGCTTCCTTGCTGGCGGCGTCCGGAGGATTCTGATATGATATCTGTGCCCACAAGCAGTCACTGGTCAGTTTTGATATACTAAACACTTTTTCTTGGACGGCAACTGGACAGTTTTGATGTACTATACTTCTAACAGGTGGCGACTAGACAGTCCTGATATACTACACTCCCTGATTCCCTCAGCCAGTCAGCTATGATGGTCCGACAGCACCAAAGTAACGCTGCCACAGCAGCGAAATTAGAAAAGTTTGCTAGAAACCCTCCGGCTCGGCCAGAGCGTGGGGGGGGATGCACATTTGGCCTCCTCACCGTCACCACCGTCGCCCTCCAATAGCTCCTCATCTGTAGAAGCCTCGGATGCTGCGCTGCAGAAGGTCCTAGACGCAGTCACCGCCAGCGAGGCCCGCCTGGCCGATATGATCGGTCAGGTCCAGGTGGACCTCTCCATTATACACCAAGACCTTCAGCGAGTGCGGAAGAGGGTTGGTGAAGTTGAAACGCGCATTTCCACGCTGGAAGATACGGTTTCGCCACTCGGTAGACACACCTCTGCTCTGGAGTCTCAGATGACGGAGGTACACAAGAAGATGACGGATATGGAAGGGAGACTGCGACGGAACAATGTCCGTTTTGTTGGCCTGCCTGAAAAGGAGGAGGGTGACTCCCCCGAGAAATTCCTTGAGCGCTAGCTGTTGGATGCGTTTGGAGCAGAGGAGTTTACCTCACACTTTGCAGTGGAGCGCGCTCACAGAGTCCCGATGCGTCCGCTACCTCCAGGGGCACCTCCCCGTACGTTCATAGCGAAGCTTCTTCGTTATCGTGACAGAGATGTGATTTTGAAACTAGCCCGCACTAAGGGTTCTCTCAAGTGGAACGGATCTCCGATTTCAGTCTTTCCAGACTTTGCTATTGACGTTCAAAAGGATAGAGCTCAGTTTGTCCCGGTGAAGCGCAGGCTGCGAGAACTAGTTATCCCGTATGCCATGCTCTTTCCGTCCAAACTGCGGGTGGTCTCGGACGTAGAGACTAAATTCTTTATGACTCCCCGCGAGGCGTCAGTGTGGCTGGACAGACGCTTTCCGACTCGGAGAGCGTTAGCCGCTGATTGAACTCCTGCATTTAGTCCCTCTACTTGCCAATGTTTTACTCCTTGAATTTCTGCTGTTATTTTTGCAATGTGGTTTCGGGTGGGGGTTTCTCATGCTGTTGTTTTGTGTTATGGCTTATGTAGGCCTTCTCTGGGATCGGGTGGCTCTGTGGGGAAGGAGAGACTATTAGTTGCTACTTCAGTGCTGTTATTAGGCCCTATACACTAGACGTTTGTCCTGATATATAGTCTTCAGGGGTTAAACTGTTAGTTAGTTGGAATGGGTGTAGTGGTCTGGGGGTGGATTCGAGCTTAGCTGGGAGATTCTCCTGTCTTAAGGTCATTATATTCTTGGCCCTCTTTTTTGATATAGGAATTTGGTTTTGTTTGGTATCAGCGGAGTATGTGAAGGTGTTCTCTGCCTTAGCTGTTGCCGTTGGTATTTAGGGAATTTTGTTCGTTAGGGAACCAGGTATGCTGCAAGTTTTTGGTGGTATATGGGGTGCGGGTGGGGGTTATTTTAGGCTGCTCATATTGGTTTGTTTTTGTTTTTTGCTGTGCTTATTTCCGCTATGTTTATGTCGCATCTAGCTGCAGGCGTATTTCTTTATATAGTTGCAGGAGGTGGCTGGCAGCGGGTAGTCTGCAATATCACAGTGATGCTTTGCTATGGCTTTGGTTAAGTTTCTGTCGTGGAACGTGCGGGGGATCAATGACAAAGTTAAGCGCTCCCTGGTGCTTCGACAGATTAAGCATTATGCCTCGGATATAATTTGCCTGATGGAAACCCACTTATTGGGTACTAAGATTATGTCCCTTAAAAAACCTTGGGTGGGCTGGGCTTTTCATGCCATGCATATCGCAGTGTCCCGGGGAGTATCGATCCTAATTAGAAAATCTGTTCCCTTTGCGCTTGATTCTGTGCAAACGGATCAATGGGGTAGATATGTGTTTCTCAAGTGTAAAATCAACTCCGTCCCCCTATTATTGTTGGCTATGTATGTGCCCCCTCCATATTCGCATGATGTGCTTAAAAAGGCATCTGCCTGCATCTGCCTTTATGGCTGCATCCCCTGGGGTAACCGTTATCTGTATGGGTGACTTCAACAACGTTTTAAACCACGAGATGGATAGGCTGTCTACGGCATCCTCCAACCCACAGCCCAAGCGATCCCCATTCACAGACACTGTCTCTGAGTTGGGTTTGGTTGACCCCTGGAGATTGAAGTATCCCGATTTGAGGCAGTACTCATGTTTTTCACATTCTCACTCTTCCTTTTCTAGGATAGATTTGGCTCTCCTGTCTCGGGAGCTTTTGCCCAAAGTTCAAAATGTCAGATATGAGACCAGGGGTATTTCGGATCACTCCCCTATATCATTACATATTGACCTAAACTGTCAGCGAGGCCAAGCAGTGTGGAAATGTAATCCTTTCTGGCTGACGCATATGGGTGAGGGATTCGACTTGGAGGCTAGCTGCTTAGAATTCTTTGTTATGCATGACGACACCACGGATATGTCTCTGCAGTGGGACACTTTTAAGGCTTTTTTGAGAGGAACATTGATTAAACGGGTAGGGAGTCTTAAATCCTTCTTTAGGAAACGTGAAGCTGAATTGGAGGCCCGGGTTGTTGCTTCAGAGATGACGTATGTGCGAGATGGCTTGGATGCCTCTAAGTTGGTGTGGCTCCATGCTCAGGGTGAGTGTAAGGAGTACCTGTGGGGGAAAGACCAGCACAGACTTCTCTTTTCCTCGCATGCCCAGTATGCTACCGGGGATAGACCAGGCTCTTGTCTGGCTACTCTTGCGAGAGGGCACCGCTCCTCTCATACTGTGGTGGAGGTTTTGAATTCGGATGGGTCAGTATTGGACCGCACCCCCCAGATTGTGGCAGAATTTGTCTCCTACTATCAAGCACTATACAGTTCCAAATTGACATGTTCCCCGCTAGAACTGTGTGATTACTTGGGTGGAATCCAATTGCCCCGTGTCTCCAGTGAGGCCAGGGCTCTTCTCGATGCTCCTTTGTCATTGGAGGAGATTGAGATGGCGATCTCTGCCTCCCCCAGAGGTAAAGCCTCTGGCCTTGATGGCATTCCATCAGAACTATATAAGAAGCATACAAAATTTTTTGCCCCTCAGTTGCTTAGGGTGGTCTTCAGTTTGCCGAATGCCGGGATACCGGCGCCGGAATCCCGACACACGGCATACCGGCATATATTCTCCCTCGTGGGGGTCCACGACCCCCCTGGAGGGAGAATAAAATAGTGTGGCGAGCGCAGCGAGCCCGCAAGGGGCTCCTTTGCGCTCGCCACGGTGTCGGTATGCCGGCGGTCGGGCTCCCAGCGTCGGTATGCTGGTCACCGGGAGCCCGACCGCCGGCATACAATACTACACCCGTTGCTTAATTTATTCAATAACATTTTTGCCCAAAGCGCGCTTCCCCCGTCTATGGCGGAGGCTTTGATTATTGTTATTCCCAAGCCAGATAAGGACCCCAGGAGGGTTGAATCATAACGTCCTATTTCCCTGCTGCCCACGGATATTAAAATTCTAGCCAAGGTTCTGGCTTCCAGACTTAACCGGGTCATCACCCAAATTATTCACCCTGACCGAACAGGCTTCATGCCTGGTAAGTCCACTGCTGTTAATTTGAGGCGTCTGTTCACTCATTTCCAGGTTTCTCAGGGGGAGGACTGCTCTGCCGTTTATAGCCTCTTTAGATGCCGCTAAGGCCTTTGATTCGGTGGAGTGGGCCTTCCTCTGGGAGGCTATGAGAAGGTTTGGCATGGGCCCCAACTTTATCAGTTACGTTAAATTAATGTACTTCCTGCCCATGGCCAGAGTTTCTGTGAACGGGTTTGTTTCGAACTCCTTCCCCCTGTCCAGGGGAACGAGACAAGGCTGCCCTCTGTCCCGACTCTGTTTGCCATCGCTATTGAGCCACTGGCATGTTTGATTAGAGCGACTCAAGATATAGTTGGTATTAAAGTGGGCGCAAGAGAGGACAGGATAGCGTTATATGCTGATGACCTTTTGCTCTTCTTGGATGATTGTTTCCTCCCTGCCTAAAATTCTTGATTTGATAACCCAATACGGACGCTTCTCCGTGCTCAAAATTAACTGGGATAAATCCACCATTACTCCCCTTAGAGGCCCGGTCCCGGTGGCCCCATTGATCCATACCCCACTTAAATGGGTTGATTCTTTCAAATACCTGGGTATTTGGGTATCGAATGACCCTTGTACCTATGTTTCGCTTAATATTATGCCGCAAATGGTGTATCTCCGCTAGAAGGTCAAGGTTTGGGGGACACTGCCCCTGACTGTTACTGGTAGGGTCAACTTGGTAAAAATGGTGTATTTGCCTAAACTCCTTTATGTTCTCCAGCAATCCCCTGTATATATTAACTTGAAAATATTCAGACAGATTGACTGTTTGCTCTCTTCTTTGATTTGGGCCAGCAGGAGAGCGCGGTTGAGACTTGACATTTTG
Source organism: Pseudophryne corroboree (assembly GCF_028390025.1). Lineage (NCBI taxonomy): Eukaryota > Metazoa > Chordata > Amphibia > Anura > Myobatrachidae > Pseudophryne > Pseudophryne corroboree. The sequence continues at coordinate 1,056,912,046 of NC_086444.1, forward strand.
TCCAGACCGAGAGTGTTGGGTGGCTTAGCTCTTCCTATATTTCGATTTTACTACTATGCCGCGCAGTTGGCACATATATGGGAGTGGGTGACTGCCACAGATGCTCTCACTATACACTCACAAATGCTTTTACAGGTGTACCCTGACGGCTCTCCACTACAGATGCTTCTTTGTGGGAACCATAAACTGTCCAAGATCCCTATAATAAAACAGGCCATTCTCATATGGAAACAGGTACATGTTCTCCTATTGTGCCGGGGTATAGACCCAGATACCCCTTTGGACAATGCTTTAGGCTTCCCAGAGTTGGCTTCGCTGCAGACTGGGGAGGTGGGGGGTGATATCCCTAGGGCACTTGTGTAATGATGGTATACTGAAGTCCTTCCTGCAACTTCAGCAGGATTACGGTATACCCTCTTCTCATTTCTACCGCTACCTGCAATTGAGACATGCACTTAACGCACAATTTCCCAATGCTCCTCCAATACTTACTAACTCCCCGGTCAAGTCTCTCCTGCAGTCCCTGGAAGGCGGACATCTGGTGTCCAACATTTATACAGGCGTGCTTCGATCTCACTACCCTGACCCGTTGTCCCTTCTTAGGGACAAGTAGGAATCAGACTTGGGTGCCATCTCTGATGAGCTTTGGGAGGGTGCTCTATGTTCTCCATGGTACTCTTCTACCACCACTAGATACCAACAAATACAACTGTTTATATTACACAGAGTATATATGACACCAGTGCGATTGAGCCATATAGGGGGTACTCATTCCTCCAGATGTCCTAAGTGTGACAGTCTGGATGCGGACTTCTGGCACATTATCTGGCTCTGCCCCAAGATTGCCGTATTCTGGTCGGATGTTATCAATGCCCTGGTGTCGACTGGAATTCCCTCGTCGGTATGTTCCCCGACGACGTGTGTATTATCGGCTGTGGGGGAGGATGCCCTGGACCCCCCTGCCAGGAGATATGTAATTAATCTATGTGGCCTGGCCAAGGTGTGTATCGCCAGGCTTTGTCTAGCCAAAGATACGCCCACTATACGGTCCTGGGTCTCACTTGTAAATGATACGGCCTCTCACGAGAAATATGTATACTTAGCTAGAAAAGCCGTGAAAAAATATCAAGACCTGTGGGGTAGATGGCTTGAGTCTCCGCACTCCGTGAGCCGGAGTGTTTAAGCACTAGTCACTGTGGGCTCCATATTTAGAGGTGTCGGAGAAGGGACATGTAAAAAGGGGGGTTAGAATGAGTCTGGGATCCTGGATGCGCATCGGATGAACTGTCTTTTCCTTTTTTTTTTTATATAGTACCCTGGCGCCTGCGGTCAGCCATTCCATTGCCCGTTATGTAGCTATGTGATCTGTACAATAATTATGTTGTGTTGCCATAGACCACTCTGTATACTGTACAATGCGTATGTACGCTCCATGCAAATATGTAACATTAGCCCTAATTTACAATCTCTGTATTGGAATTTCTCTATCGTCCTAAGTGGATGCTGGGGTTCCTGAAAGGACCATGGGGAATAGCGGCTCCGCAGGAGACAGGGCACAAAAAAGTAAAGCTTTTACCAGATCAGGTGGTGTGCACTGGCTCCTCCCCCTATGACCCTCCTCCAGACTCCAGTTAGATTTTGTGCCCGAACGAGAAGGGTGCAATCTAGGTGGCTCTCCTAAAGAGCTGCTTAGAGAAAGTTTAGCTTAGGTTTTTTACTTTACAGTGAGTCCTGCTGGCAACAGGATCACTGCAACGAGGGACTTAGGGGAGAAGTAGTGAACTCACCTGCGTGCAGAGTGGATTTGCTGCTTGGCTACTGGACACTAGCTCCAGAGGGACGATCACAGGTACAGCCTGGATGGTCACCGGAGCCGCGCCGCCGGCCCCCTTGCAGACGCTGAAGAGAGAAGAGGTCCAAAATCGGCGGCTGAAGACTCCTGAGTCTTCATAAAGGTAGCGCACAGCACTGCAGCTGTGCGCCATTTTCCTCTCAGCACACTTCACACAACAGTCACTGAGGGTGCAGAGCGCTGGGGGGGGCGCTCTGAGAGGCAAATAAAAACCTTATTAGAGGCAAAAAATACCTCACATATAGCCCACAGAGGCTATATGGAGATATTTAACCCCTGCCTAACTTCAAAAATAGCGGGAGACGAGCCCGCCGTAAAAGGGGCGGGGCCTATCTCCTCAGCACACAGCGCCATTTTCTCTCACAGAAAAGCTGGAGAGAAGGCTCCCAGGCTCTCCCCTGCACTGCACTACAGAAACAGGGTTAAAACAGAGAGGGGGGGCACTGATTTTGGCGATATTGTATATATATAAAAGATGCTATAAGGGAGAAACACTTATATAAGGTTGTCCCTATATAATTATAGCGTTTTTGGTGTGTGCTGGCAGACTCTCCCTCTGTCTCCCCAAAGGGCTAGTGGGTCCTGTCCTCTGTCAGAGCATTCCCGGTGTGTGTGCTGTGTGTCGGTACGTGTGTGTCGACATGTATGAGGACGATGTTGGTGAGGAGGCGGAGAAATTGCCTGTAATGGTGATGTCACTCTCTAGGGAGTCGACACCGGAATGGATGGCTTATTTAGAGAATTACGTGAGAATGTCAACACGCTGCAAGGTCGGTTGACGACATGAGACGGCCGACAATCTATTAGGACCGGTCCAGGCGTCTCAGAAACACCGTCAGGGGTTTTAAAAACGCCCATTTACCTCAGTCGGTCGACACAGACACAGACACGGACACTGAATTCAGTGTCGACGGTGAATAAACAAACGTATTTCTCATTAGGGCCACACGTTAAGGGCAATGAAGGAGGTGTTACGTGTTTCTGATACTACAAGTACCACAAGAAAGGGTATTATGTGGGAGTGGAAAAAACTACCTGTAGTTTTTCCTGAATCAGATAAAATAAAATGAAGTGTGTGATGATGCGTAGGGTTACCCCGATAGCAAATATTGGCGTTATACCCTTTCCCGCCAGAAATTAGGGTACGTTGGGAAACACCCCTTAGGGTGATAAGGCGCTCACACGCTTATCAAGTGGCGTTACCGTCTCCAGATACGGCCGCCCTCAAGGAGCCAGCTGATAGGAAGCTGAAAAAATATCCTAAAAAGTATATACACACATACGGTGGTTATACTGCGACCAGCGATCGCCATCAGCCTGGAGATGCAGTGCTGGGTTGGCTTGGTCGGATTCCCTGACTGAAAATATTTTATTCATGTAGAGCATTTAATAGGATGCATTCTATATATATGTATGTGAGATGCACAGAGGGATATTTGCTCTCTGGCATCAAGATAAGTGCGTTGTCCATATCTCCCAGAAGATGTCAGGGACACGACAGTGGTCAGGTGATACAGATCCCATACGGCAGATGGAAGTATTGCTGTATAAAGGGAAGGAGTTATTTGGGGGTCGGTCCATCGGACCTGGGGACCACAGCAACAGCTGGGAAAACCTTTTTTACCCCAAGTTACATCTCAGCTAAAAAAGACACCGTCTTTTCAGCCTCAATCTTTCCTTTCCCATGAGGGCATGCAGGCAAAAGGCCAGTCATATCTGCCCAGACATAGAGGTAAGGGAAGTAGACTGCAGCAGGCAGCCCTTTCCCAGGAAAAGAAGCCCTCCACCGCGTCTGCCAAGTCCTCAGCATGACGCTGGGGCCGTGCAAGCGGACTCAAGGTGGGGGGGTAGTCTCAAGAGTCTCAGGGCGCAGTGGGATCACTCGCAAGTTGACCCCTAGATCGTACGAGTATTATCCCAGGGGTAAAGATTGGAGAGTCGAGACATCTTCTCCTCGCAGGTTCCTGAAGTCTGCTTTACCAACGGCTCCCTCCGACAGGGAGGCAGCATTGGAAACAATTCACAAGCTGTATATCCAGCAGGTGATAATCAAAGTACCCCTCCTACGACAAGGAAAAGGGTATTATTTTTCCACACTATATTGTGGTACTGAAGCCAGACGGCTTGGTGACACATAGTCTAAATCTAAAATGTTTTGAACACTTACATAAAAGGTTCAAATCGAGATAAAGTCACTCAGAGCAGTGATAGCGAACCGGAAAAAAGGGGACTATATGGTGTCCCTGGACATCAAGGATTACCTCCATGTCCAAATTTTGTCCTTCTCATCAAGGGTACCTCTGGTTCGTGGTACAGAACTGTCAATATCAGTTTCAGACGATGCCGTTTGAATTATCCACGGCACCCCGGGCCTTTTTACCAAGGTAATGGCCGAAAAGATGTTTCTTCAAAGAAAAAAGGCATCTAAATTATCCCTTACTTGCACGACCTAAAAAGGGCAAGTTCCAGAGAACAGTTGGAGGTCGGAAGAGCACTATCTAAAGTAGTTCTTCGACGGCACGACTGGATTCTAAATATTCCAAGAATCGCAGCTGTTTTCCGACGATACGTCTGCTGTTCCTAGGGATGATTCTGGACACGGTTCAGAAAAAGGTTTTTCTTCCCGAGGAAAAAGCCAAGGAGTTATCCGACCTGTCAGGAACCTCCTAAAACCAGGAAAGGTGTCTGTACATCAATGCACAAGAGTCCTGGGAAAAATGGTGGCTTTTTACGAAGCAATTCCATTCGGCAGATTCCATGCAAGAATTTTCCAAAGGGATCTGTTGGACAAATGGTCAGGGTCGCATCCTCAGATGCACCTGCGAATAACCCGGTCGCCAAGGACAAGGGTATATCTTCTGTGGTGGTTGCAAAAGGCTCATCTATTGGAGGGCCGCAGATTCGGCATACAGGATTTGATCCTGGTGACCACGGACGCCAGCCTGAGAGGTTGGGGAGCAGTCACACAAGGAAGAAACTTCCAGGGGGTATGGACGAACCTGGAAAAGTCTCTTCACATAAACATTCTGGTACTAAGAGCAATCTAAAATGCTCTAAGCCAGGCGGAACCACTCCTGCAAGGAAAACCGGTGTTGATTCAGTCGGACAACATCACGGCGGTCGCCCATGTAAACAGACAGGGCGGCACAAGAAGCAGGAGTGCAATGGCAGAAGCTGCCAAGATTCTTCGCTGGGCGGAGAATCACGTAATAGCACTGTCAGCAGTGTTCTTCCCGGGCGTGGACAACTGGGAAGCAGACTTCCTCAGCAGACACGATATTCACCCGGGAGAGGGGGGTCTTCATCCAGAAGTCTTCCACATGCTAATAAACTGTTGGGAAAGACCAATGGTAGACATGATGGCGTCTCGCCTCAACAAGAAACTGGACAAGTATTGCGCCAGGTCAAGAGATCCACAGGCAATAGCTGTGGACGCACTGGTAACACCTTGGGTGTACAAATCAGTATATGTGTTTCCTCCTCTGCCTCTCATACCAAAGGTATTGAAGATTATACGGTGAGGAGGAGTAAGAACAATACTAGTGGCTCCGGATGGCCAAGAAGGACTTGGTACCCGGAACTTCAAGAGTTGGTCACGGACGACCCGTGCCCTCTACTTCTGAGAAGGGACCTGCTACAACAGGGTCCCTGTCTCTTTCAAGACTTACCGCGGCTGCGTTTGACGGCATGGCGGTTGAACGCCAGATCCTAAAAGGGAAAGGCATTCCAGAAGAAGTCATTCCTACCTTGATTAAGGCAAGGAAGGAAGTCACCGCGAAACATTATCACCGCATTTGGCGAAAATATGTCGCGTGGTGCGAGGATCGGAGTGTTCCGACGGAGGAATTTCAACTGGGTCGTTTCCTACATTTCCTACAATCAGGATTGTCTATGGGTCTCAAATTGAGATCTATTAAGGTTCAAATTTCGGCCCTGTCAATATTCTTCCAAAAAGAATTGGCCTCAGTTCCTGAGGTACAGACTTTTGTTAAAGGAGTACTGCATATACAGCCTCCTGTGGTGCCTCCGGTGGCACCGTGGGATCTAAATGTAGTTTTAGATTTCCTCAAATCCCATTGGTTTGAACCATTGAAAAAGGTGGATTTTAAATATCTCACATGGAAAGTGACTATGTTACTGGCCCTGGCTTCCGCCAGGAGAGTATCTGAATTGGCGGCTTTATCTTATAAAAGCCCTTATCTAATCTTCCATTCGGATAGGGCAGAACTGAGGACTCGTCCGCATTTTCTCCCTAAGGTGGTATCAGCGTTTCACCTGAACCAACCTATTGTGGTGCCTGCGGCCACTGGCGACTTGGAGGACTCCAAGTTGTTGGACGTTGTCAGAGCCTTAAAAATATACATTTCAAGGACGGCTGAAGTCAGAAAATCTGACTCGCTGTTGATACTATATGCACCCAACAAGTTGGGTGCCCCTGCTTCTAAGCAGACGATTGCTCGTTGGATTTGTAACACAATTCAACTTGCTCATTCTGTGGCAGGCCTGCCACAGCCTAAATCTGTTAAGGCCCATTCCACAAGGAAGGTGGGCTCATCTTGGGCGGCTGCCCGAGGGGTCTCGGCATTACAATTCTGTCGAGCAGCTACGTGGTCGGGGGAAAACACGTTTGTAAAATTCTACAAATTTGATACCCTGGCAAAAGAGGACTTGGAATTCTCTCATTCGGTGCTGCAGAGTCATCCGCACTCTCCCGCCCGTTTGGGAGCTTTGGTATAATCCCCATGGTCCTTTCAGGAACCCCAGCATCCACTTAGGACGATAGAGAAAATAAGAATTTACTTACCGATAATTCTATTTCTCGGAGTCCGTAGTGGATGCTGGGCGCCCATCCCAAGTGCGGATTATCTGCAATACTGTACATAGTTATTGTTAACAAATTCGGGTTATATTGTTAAGGAGCCATCTTTAAGAGGCTCTTTCTGTTATCATACTGTTAACTGGGTTTAGATCACAAGTTGTACGGTGTGATTGGTGTGGCTGGTATGAGTCTTACCCGGGATTCAAATTGCCTCCCTTATTGTGTACGCTCGTCCGGGCACAGTACCTAACTGGAGTCTGGAGGAGGGTCATAGGGGGAGGAGCCAGTGCACACCACCTGATCTGGTAAAAGCTTTACTTTTTTGTGCCCTGTCTCCTGCGGAGCCGCTATTCCCCATGGTCCTTTCAGGAACCCCAGCATCCACTACGGACTCCGAGAAATAGAATTATCGGTAAGTAAATTCTTATTTTAAGCCTGCACTTCTTTAATATTGTAAGCGGTTACTGTTAGAATTGGGAATCTTTGTATCCCCTGGATTCGGAATTGTATAGTTTCGTTTTTGTTTTCTGTATGTTTTTGTTTCTTTGAAAAACAAAATCAATAAAAAAACTATTGAATTTAAAAAAAAAAAGATTTCAGTCACATCCGGGCGTCATCATGCCTAGACCCCTGGTTGACAGACATTGTTACCCAGGGCTACAGACTGGAGTTTCAGGAACTCCCACCTCACTGATTCTTCAAATCAGGCTTACCAGTTTCGCTGACAGAAAGTGATATCCTGTAGGAAGCCATTCGAAAATTGGTCCAAACAAATGATATTGTTCCATTTCCACCTCGCCTAAAACACAAGGGTTATTACTTGTGTGTGTTACCGAAACTGGACAGTTCAGTAAGGCCGATATTAAACCTAACGTCATTGAACCCCTACTTGAGGTAATTCAAATTCAAAATGGAGTCTCTGAGAGCGGTGATCTCAGGTTTGGAGGAGGGGGGATTCCTAGTATCCCTGGAAATCAAGGATGCATACCTTCACATTCCGATATGGCTGCCTCACCAGGCTTATTTCAGATTTGCGCTGCTGGATTGTCACTATCAGTTCTAGCCACTGCCTTTTGGCCTCTCCACAGCACCGAGAGTTTTCACCAAGGTCATGGCAGAGATGATGCTACTCCTCCGCAGGCAAGGAGTGAACGTAATTCCATATCTGGACGATCTGCTGATAAAAGCATCTTCCAGGGAGAGGTTGTTGCAGAGTATTGCTCTCTCAACTTGACTACTCCAGGATCATGGGTGGACCCTGAACCTTCCAAAGTCACATTTGGAGCCGTCAAGGAGACTGCTCCTCCTTGGATTGATACTTGACACAGAAGTGCAGAGGGTGTTTCAAGCAGTAGAGAAAGCGTTGGTGATCCAATCAATGGTACGGGATGTCCTGAAGCCAGCCTGGCTATCGGTTCATAAGTGCATTCGCCTTCTGGGGAAGATGGTTGCCTCCTACGAGGCCGCTCCGTGCAGAAGATTCCATGCAAGGTCCTTCCATCTGGATCTCCCCTAGACAAATGGTTGGGATCACATGTTCACATGCACCAGCGGATAAGCCTGTCGCCGAAAGCCAGAATTTCACTCCCCTGGTGGCTGCAAACTTCTCACCTACTTGAGGGCCGCAGGCTCGGGATTCAGTACTGAATCCTTCTAACCACGGATGCAAGTCTCAGAGGTTAGGGAGCGGTCACCCAAGGGGAAAACTTCCAAGGAAAGTGGTCATGTCTGAAATTCATTCTTCTGATAAACATTCTGGAACTAAGGGCCAAATGCAACGGCCTTCTACAAGCAGCACATCTTCTGCAAGATCAGGCCATTCAGGTTCAGTCGAACAATGTAACGGCAGTGTCCTACATAAACCAGCAGGGCGGAACGAAGAGCAGAGCGGCAATGTCAGAGGTAACAAGTATCCTCTTCTGGGCAGAAAAGCACGTGATGGCGTTGTTAGCAATCTTCATTCCGGGAGTGGACAACTGGGAAGCGGACTTCCTCAGCAGACACTAACTCCATCCAGGAGAATGGAGCCTCCACCCGGAGGTTTTCGCAGAGGTAACAAGCCGATGGCACGTACCTCAGGTAGACATGATGGCCTCCCGCCTCAAAGAGAAGCTTCGCTGGTACTGTTCCAGGTCGAGAGACCCACAGGTAGTGGCAGTGGACACTCTGGTAACTCCTTGGGTGTTCCAATCAGTGTATGTGTTCCTTCCACTTCCACTCATTCCAAGGATTATCAAACTAATAAACAGAACAAGCGTTCATGCGATCCTCATTGCTCCGGACTGGCCAAGGCGAGCTTGGTACGCGGATCTTCTGGAATCACTGCTGGAGGATCTGAGGCCTCTTGCTCTTCACGAGGACCTTCTGCAGTAGGGGCCGTTCGCCTATCAAGACTTACCGCGGCTACGTTTGACGGCATGGAGGTTGAGCGCCAGATCTTAGCTCGGAAGGGTATTCCGAAAAAGGTGATTCCTACGCTTGGACTCCATAAAGGTCCAGATTTCGGCCTTGTCCTTTTTCTTTCAGAAACAATTGGCTGCCCTCCCTGAGTTTCAGATATTCTTGAAAGGGGTTCTGCACATTCAACCACCCTTTGTGCTTCCTACGGCACCTTGGGATCTTAATGTGGTGCTGCAGTTCCTGCAATCGGATTGTTTTGAACCTTTCCAGAAGGTGGACGCCAAGTTTCTTACTTGGAAGGTGGTCACACTGTTAGCATTGGCATCTGCTAGACGTGTGTCAGAATTGGGGGCATTGTCATGCAAGAGCCCCTACTTTGATTATTCATGAAGATAGAGCTGATCTCTGAACGCATCCGCAATTTCTTACAAAGGTTGTGTCGTACTTTTCATATCAGCCAACCTATTGTGACTCCAGTGGCTACTGACCCCTCAATTACCTCAAAGTCCTTGGATGTGGGGAGGGCTTTGAAAATGTATGTGAAGAGAACTTCTCGTCACAGGAAGTTGGACGCTTTATTTTGTTCTTTATGATCCCAACAAGGTTTGGTGTCCTGCTTCTAAGCAGACGATATCTCGCTGGATCAGGTTTACTATCCAGCATGCTTATTCGACGGCAGGCTTGCAGTGTCCAAAATCTGTTAAGGCCCACTCTACTCGTAAAGTGGGTTCTTCCTGGGCGGCTGCCCGGGGTGTCTCTGCTTTACAGCTTTGCCGAGCAGCTACTTGGTCGGGGTCAAACACGTTTTGCTAAGTTCTACAAGTTTGATACTTTGGCCTCTGAGGACCTAAAGTTTGGTCAATCTGTTCTGCAGGAACCTCAGCACTCTCCCCTCCTGTACTGGGAGCTTTGGTACATCTCCATGGTACTAAATGGATCCCAGCTTCCTCTAGGACGTAAGAGAAAACAGGATTTTAATTATCTACTGGTAAATCCTTTTCCCGTAGTCCATAGAGGATGCTGGGCGCCCGCCCAGTGCTTCGTATTCCTGCATTGTTACGTTTCAGTATTGTTGTTTCAGCTGTTGCTGAATTGTTCCAAGTTGGTTAGCTTGGCTTTCCTTTTTGTTACGTGTGAGCTGATGTGAATCTCTCCACTATCTGTGTATTTCCTTCATTCGAAGTATGTCAGTCTCCTCGGGCAGAGTTTCTAGATTGAGTCTGGTAGGAGGAGCATAGAGGGAGGGGAAAGCCCACACTTTTAAACTATTAAAGTGCCAGTGGCTCCCGAAGGACCCGTCTATACCTCATGTAACTAAATGGACCCCAGCATCCTCTACGGACTACGACAAAAGGATTTACTGGTAGGTAATTAAGATCCTATTTTCTGCAGCGGGGTACACTGTGTTCCACAGGAAAATTGGAGTGTAGAGTGGATTTTGATCCAGAGTCACCAACAGATTAAAGCTTTTGGCTGTCCCAGGATGCATTGGGGTCTCCTCTGTAACCCTACCTCCAGGCACTGTGAGCTCAGTTTCGAGTTGGTGTCTGTAGCAGCAGGTCACCTAACAGGAGGACTGCACTGGGCAGCCCTGAAAAAGCTTTTCCTGACAGAAAATGTCTTCAAAACTGGTCTGTCAGCGCTGTATGTCATTTTGACACTTCAGCGCTGCAGCTCCATCACCACCCAACTGGCGTTGCATTCTCCTGCGGCTTAGTTCCCGAGTACTTACGGCGGAGATGCTACGATTTTACGCACACAGTCTCAGATGCTCTCGTGGTTCGCGTGGCTGCTACGGGGAGGAGGTAAGAGGGTCCCCCAGGCAGGACCTGCCACTAAATCACGCTCCTGATCGCAATCTAGGGAGACCCCACTATATCTGCCAGGGCATAGGAGTACGGGTTGGATGTACTAACTCCCCTATTGATAAGGCTCCGTAGTACCGGTTGTGAGGTCCAGCATTGGGGAGACGGCGCTTGACCTGTAGCCTCTCCCTGGCCCAGGTTGACATCTACTGCAGATTTTTCTGACCCTGGAGCTTCCTCACACACTCCCGCACTCACTGACTGAGACGCTGGTCACCATCTTAGAAGTATAGCTGCGGCTAGTCTCTGGGACTGCAGGGCAAGGTCTCCCTTGTGAAGCCGCCTGTATACAGCGCTTTGACTTTACAAACATTTGAGTATTCTACATGTCTCTATACATACAGTGTTAGTTTAAAAAAAAAAAGTGTACCAAATACAGAACACACACACACACACACACACACACACACACACACACACACACACACACACACACACACACACACACACACACACACACACACACACACACACACATTTTATTTCCATACTAATAATTATCTGTATTGCTAATGGGACTTTGTGTGCCTGTATCAGCTGTGAGGTTTCACTTTCAGTGTTTGTTTACCAGAGATCTGTCACTATATTCTGTACCCTAAGAGACTAGGTGCGTCAGGGTCATTTATATAGTGCGTCACAGTATTTACCTTTTCAGTGTATTCTACTGTGTACTCAGTCACATAATACCGGATTTATTCTCAGGTGTTGTGTACTGGGCACTCAGTCACATACTACTGGATTTATTCACAGGTATTATACTCTGTCTGGCTTCATCGTACTAAACCGCTCTCTGTTCCATTTGTGTACAATGTCTAACAGTAAGGGCAGTAAATCTGTGGACGCTCCTGTATCATGCAGAGTAAGCGCCAAAGAGTTACCATAGGGGGAAGCGGTGTATGATGGTCTGTGTTCGATGTGTCATACACCCTCCAGTCAGCCCGCAACTCCAGTAGCCAATCAGGGTCCACCCTGGGCCGTGTTCTCAAGCCTACTGGGTACTCTAGTGGAACGTCTAACGCCCCCTAATGGACCATCTGTTCCATTACAGTCTCAAATAGTCCCTATGGTTAATCCGCTTTGGGCTGATAACTTGTCTATCCAGTTGCAGCGTCCTCTTCTACTTCCTCAGCGACCAGACCTCCTCGTACAAGTTGACTCATTCCTTGGTCAGACAAATATCTACTTCCGGTCACTCCCGTAGCGCTAAGTCATCTAAGCGGACTGCTTCCTCCTCACAATCCACAAATCTCTCAGATGTTTCATCTGAAGAGGAGGGGGAGCATACTGAATCAGGCGTTTCTGACGAGGATTCTACAATGCAAATTGATGTCCCTTCTCTAGTGGTTGCTATTAAGCAAATTCTACAAATCACTAATAATGAGGAACCCACTACTGTCATTAAGAGAACTGACATGTTTAAACAGCAGAAGGTGGCTAAAAATTTGTTACCCCATTCTAACCATTTGGTTGACATCAGGCAGGAACTCTGGTCTAATCCAGGGAAGAAATTCTATCTCTCTAAACGGGTTTTAGTTCGCTACCCTCTCCCTGCAGAATTATGTAACAAGTGGGATAATTAATCGCTGATGGATTCTCATGTCACCCGCCTAGACAATACCTGTCTCACATCACCATCGCCTCTTATTATATTGAAGTAGCGTCCTCTGAGGTGGGTGTGTTGGCGGCCAAGGCGTCGACTACGTCTGTCCTAGTTCGTCGTTTTCTGTGGTTGAGGTCATGGAAGATGGACCTGGACTCCAAAAAGACTTTGGAGGTACTCCCTTTTAAGGGAGACATATTGTTTGGGGAAGACCTAAATATAATTGTATCTGAACTGGCGGCTGCCAAGACTGCCTTTTCTCCCACATACCAATCCTTCTGCACAGAAGGCAAAAGGTACCAATTTTCATGCCTTTCGACCACAAGGGAAAGCAAAAAGTCAGGCATATCCGAGACAGTCTCGTGCTTCCAAAACCACTAAGCCCAAGACGAAGCAGTCCTGGTCGGCCCGTCAGCCTGCTTCTAAACAAGACAAGCCTGCCGCATGACGGGGCGTTCCGGAGGCCAGGGTGGGAGGCTGACTTCTGCAGTTCACCCAGGTCTGGTTGAAGAGCACTTCAGCCTCATGGGTGTGAGAAGTTGTCTCTCACAGGTACGCAGTCTCTTTCAAGAGACCCCCGAGCCAATTTTGCACCACAGTCATCCCATCGGATCCAATTAAAGGCGCAGGCTCTGCAGCAGGTTGCGAGTTCTCTCTCCAGGATACAGGAGTGGTAGTGCCGGTAGCTCTGTCCCATCTCGCCTATACTCAACCTCAAATCACTAAACAAGTTTGTGAGAGTGTCCAAGTTCTGTATGGAGCCACTGCGCTTAATTGTACTGGCGATGGAACTCGGAAACTATATGGTATCCCTGGATATTCAGGATGCATACCTGCATATACCTATTGCCAAGACACATCAGCAGTATCTCCGGTTTGTTATTGGCAACCTACACTCTCAGTTCCAGGCTCTGCCATTTGGACTGGCTACGGCTCCTCGGATCTCCACGAAGGTCATGTCTGTAATGACGGCACATCTCCATCGCCAGGGAGTCAGGATCCTGCTCTATCTGGACGACTTGCTGATGCTGGAAAGCTCCCAAGATGTCCTCCTCAGTTATCTACAACTGACGGTAACCTTCCTACAAGCCTACGGGAGACTGCTCAATTGGAAGAAATCCTCGCTGGTCCCAGCTCAGAGCATGACGCACCTGCACACACAGTTATACCCCTTTTCCACTTGCTAGCACGGGTTGCAGCTGGGAGCCTGACATGGCTGCGCCCCGTGCTAGAGCCCCCTTCTACACTGCGCTCACCAATCCGGCATATTGCCGGGTTGGTGATGCTGATGCGGCAGAGGCTGCTCTGGGAAATCGCATGATCTCCCAGCGCCGCCCTTCCATTCACTGTGAACAGGAGCCTTGACGCATCGACGCGGATTCCGTTTACACTACACAGCTTACCGGGTTTAAACACGTGTTCAACCTGCTCGGGTAGGAGTCCCGGATAACTTGATCTGGGAATTTGCAGGGGGGGGCCGTTTCCACTAGAAAAGAACACTGGTAAATGCACGCCCCTGGATTAGAATGATGATTGCACAAGCTTATGCGCAGGCTGAACTCCCAGCTCCTGCTGCTGTTAATGTCCATTCTACTCTATCTGTTGGACCTTCTTGGGCGGCTACGTGGTCCTCGGTGAACACTTTTTGGGGGTCTATGCCTTTGATACTTCCGCCTCCCAGGATGCTTCCTTTGGACGCCGGTTCTCATACCCGCTAAAGCGCGTTCCTTCCATTGAGGAACTGCTTTAGGACATCGCCAATATTTTACTGTGGAACACAGTGTATACTGCTGCAGAAAAGGAGAGTTATGGTAGGCTCACCATGGTTAAATCTCTTTCTGCGAGGTACACTGGGTTCCACAGTGCGCCCACCCTGACGCACCTAGCTTTTTGGGTTTGTATGGCATTAGCCGCTGGTCCCTTCTCCTGTCGTGAGAATGTGGTTCTATGTGACTAATATCTTCCTTCTCTCTTACCTGCTCCTTCATTGGACTGGATAATGAAACTGAGCTCTCAGTGCCTGGAGGCAGGGTTATAGAGGAGTTCACAGTGCATCCTAAGACAGTCTAAAGCTTTAGCCTGTTGGTGCCTCTGGATCAAGATCCACTCTACACCCCAAAGTTTTCCTGTGGAACCCAGTGTACCTTGAAGAAAGAGTTAACAATGGTAAGTCTACCATAACTCTCCTTATTTAAAATATTAAGGGGAGTATCCAATTACACACGGTAGTTAACTGCAAGTAAATTGTATCCTCGTGGTCTTTCAGGGATTTTTTTTTTGCTGTTTGCTTTCATGATAATTTTTTTTTTTACTGTACATCTAATTGGATAGGCTACCCCAAAATCTCTAAACAAAGTTATGTGCAGTACACTAGGGGGATTGACAACAATTTACATTGTGACCTAATCTTACTATTTGTGTTTATGCAATGATACAGTTGTAACAAAGTGCCTGTTATTTTACTGCCAGTGCAATAAATATTGTTGAGAGACTGCAGTTTGTAACAATTTAGTATCACATTTTCATATTTTGCTGTTGAGGAGCAGATGATTATTATAAACTAAACATTTTACTTTTCCATGCTATATTTTGGGATTGTTTATTATGAGGGAGATGAACTAACGATCCATTGGAATTTTTGATAATACAATTTTTATTAGAGTTACCACCTATTTAGACTTCTGACATATACGTGACCTGTGATTTATTTGATTTTGACCTTTCATTACAAGAAATATCTGCATAATTAATGTATGCCTTGGGATATAAATCATTATACTAAATATAATAATACATTTTTCATTAGAGTGCTCACATAGGAATACATTTCAACACACAATATTAATAGACAAAAATGTTTTATTCCATAATTCACATTTTTTTAATATTTTTTTAATGTCACTGAACACTTTGCCTGCTTATTTAAGAGTTTATTAGTAATTGACAATAAAGGTCATGTTTTAATATAAGAAATCTGGATCTTGAGAATATTTTACACTTCACTATTACTATACCAGTTTTATAATCAGTTCAGTAAGTGCCCCATACAGGAATACTTTTCTTTTGTGCCTTTCTATAGTAATAACCAGTTGGCAGATACCAATATTTATATATTATTTTCCTTTTTTGATTACTTGTTCTATTCTAGTATGTGATTGTTTTCTCCTCTAGGGTGTGGAATACAATTTGGATATTAAGCGTATCACCAGGGAAAGGGATGATCTCCAGAATATGTTAGATAGATTTGAAAAACACATGGTGGAGATCCAGTCCAATGTTAAAGTGCTAACAAAGGAGCGAGACAAGTATCGTGTTCTGTTGGAGCAGGTAAGATGCATATCACATTATGTAGCTCGCTATAAGTTATTTCCAGTCTGATCACATATTTATATGTAAATCCACAACAAAAGTCACCATTATCTCGTGTTTTTCTTCATAGCTTTCCATGTTAACATGCTTGGCATACCATTTAATCTAGCATTTACTGTAACTTTTTGGCTAAATTCAACTTTTTATTTGTCTACTACATTGCAGCCTTACATAAACTTTCTTGTCAGCTGAGTACAGACAAGAAAGAGAAACTTCTTTGGATGGTATGGTGGTAGTGTGACAACTCCTTCTGGTATCGGTTTACTGTCTCTCAGCAGAATAAGCAGTCTTGTTTAAGTGTAGTTCGTTTTTCTCTGACGTCCTAGTGGATGCTGGGGACTCCGTAAGGACCATGGGGGAATAGACGGCTCCGCAGGAGACTGGGCACAATTAAAGAAAGCTTTAGGTCTATCTGGTGTGCACTGGCTCCTCCCCCTATGACCCTCCTCCAAACCTCAGTTAGATTTTTGTGCCCGGCTGAGCTGGATGCACACTAGGGGCTCTCCTGAGCTCCTAGAAGAAAGTTTTTAGTTTAGGTTTTTTATTTTCAGTGAGATCTGCTGGCAACAGGCTCACTGCAACGTGGGACTAAGGGGAGAAGAAGCGAACCTACCTGCTTGCAGCTAGCTTGGGCTTCTTAGGCTACTGGACACCATTAGCTCCAGAGGAATCTAACACAGGACCCGACCTCGTTGTCCGGTCCCGGAGCCGCGCCGCCGTCCCCCTTACAGAGCCAGAAGCAAGAAGGTGGTCCAGAAAATCGGCAGCAGAAGACTTCGGTCTTCACCAAGGTAGCGCACAGCACTGCAGCTGTGCGCCATTGCTCCTCATGCACACCTCACACTCCGGTCACTGATGGGTGGGTGCAGGGTGCTGGGGGGGGGGGGGGGGCGGCGCCCTGAGCAGCAATAAATAACACCTTGGCTGGCAAAACATACACCATATATAGTCCCTGAGGCTATATAGGTGTAAATTACCCCTGCCAGAATTACACAAAAAGCGGGAGAAAGTCAGCCGAAAAAGGGGCGGAGCCATCTCCCTCAGCACACTGGCGCCATTTTCCCTCACAGCTCCGCTGGAAGGATCGCTCCCTGGCTCTCCCCTGCAGTCCTGCACTAAAAAAGGGTAAAAAAGAGAGGGGGTGGGCACTAAATTTAGGCGCAGTATATAAAATACAAGCAGCTATAGGGGAAAACACTCTGTATAGTGATATCCCAGTGTTATATAGCGCTCTGGTGTGTGCTGACATACTCTCCCTCTGTCTCCCCAAAGGGCTTTGTGGGGTCCTGTCCTCTGTCAGAGCATTCCCTGTGTGTGCGCGGTGTGTCGGTACTGCTGTGTCGACATGTTTTTTTTTTTTTTTTTAATAAAGTAATTTTTATTCAATAATATGTAGATTGAGTTACAGACATTGCATATCATCAGCATATCGCATCATCACATTAATCGCATCTTCTTTACCATACATTTTGTCAGCCCGTCTGCACTTGTAACATCTGCATCCAATATATGAATCAACATATCGATTTTTTAATTTTTACCCTTAAACTAACCCACATAAGGGTACGTAAAAAGAAAAAAAAAAAAGAAAGAGAAATAAGAAACATAAGAAGGACGTAATGTCATCTGAACTAGGACCTTATCAGTCGCATATGTATTAAGGCAAGCCCGCAGAGCTACGCTGTCAGCCCTCTAGATATACATCATTATATATTAGATCAGATCAGTGGCACAATAGCTCTTCGGTATCAATTATGATCAAGGGACTAGGTGGGAGTGGGGAGATTCCAGCCAGCGAGACCAAATTCTTTCAAACTTGGCCGATGCGTTCTGCTTCATATAAATATATCTTTCCTTAAGTATTGTGTCATTAACCAAGGTCTTGAATGCAGAGACTAAAGGACCGCTAGGGGCCATCCATAGTCTCGCAATGCACACCTTAGCCAAGGCACATACATTGCGAGCATACAGATCAACTGGGCCAGTCTCAGAAGTAGAGCCTCCTATCCCCAAAATGCAGAACTGTGGGGTAAGCAGTCCGCCAGTCACTCCCGTACTCTCCAGCACCGATCTAACCCCCGACCAGAACACCCTCAGCCTTGGACAATCCCACACCATATGCCAAAATGTTCCCATATCCGCCTCGCACTTAGGGCAGAGACCAGATCTACCAGTCCCAAAAGAGGCCAGCCTAGCTGGAGTCATATATGTCCTATGTAGAATGAAAAATTGAATCTGTTGGTATCTGAGGGACTTGGTGACCGTGGCGGGGCATTCCAGAGCAAGAGCCCAGTCCTCCTCACCCATAAGGCCTACATCCTCCTCCCATTTTCCACGGAGACGTGTCAGCGGGTCCGCATGGATTTTGGTGAGAAGATATCCATACGCAAGGGAAACCATCTTGGTTCGACCCAATGTAGTTACAAAAGTCTTGATGGGAAATGGGAGGATTCGCGGGGGGGAATCCGCAAACTGGGACTGGAGGGCATGTCGAAGTTGAAGGTATCTGAAAAAAAATGAGTTGGGTAAGCCAAACTCATCTTTCAGTTGCTGGAAGGATTTGAGTGAGTCATTTAGGTAGAGTTGGGAAATAGAGACCACTGCTCTAGGGGCCCACACCTCCCGTCCCTCAAGCGCATGCAGCTCAGGAAGCCAGTCAGAGTACCAAAGGGGGGTGTCTGGGTCCAGGTCGTCGTACCCTAAGAGGTCTCTCAGGGCCCGCCATATCTTTAAGGCCTGAAAAATAATAGGGGGAAGGAACCGGGCCCCATTCCCACTCAGCAGCAGCTGTACAGGAGAAAGGTGAGGAAAATAACAGCGGATAAACTCACATTGCAAGGTGTCATCACCAGAATCCCGCACCCATTCACTAATACGAGTCAGCTGGGCAGCGTAGTAATACATCTGGAAATTAGGCAAGGCTAGGCCGCCATCCGAGCGCAGCCTAGTAAGAGTATTTAATTGTATCCTAGGTCGTCTGTTAGCCCAAACAAGCGAGGATAGGATACTGTTCAGTTTCCTAAAGAATGTTGGATAGATATATACGGGGGATTGAAGTATAATATATAGGAGTTTGGGCAGTATGATCATTTTAATGAGATTAACCCTGCCAGACACCGTCAATGGGAGCCTACACCAGGTTTTAGATTTGCACACGATCTGCTGCATGGTCGGGTCCAGATTCAGAGGGATGAAATCAGAAGGATCATTAGTTATTTGGATTCCAAGGTATTTAAATTGTGTTGTCCAGCATAATGGTAGGGAAATTTTTGGAACAGTAGGAGGGAGGCCTATGACTGGCATAATATATGATTTAGACCAGTTGATCAGAAGACCCGAATGAGCACCAAAGTCCTCAATCACACGCAGCAGAACGGGCATTGACCTTGCGTAGTCTTGCAGAAATAATAACATGTCGTCGGCATAAAGTGCTATCCTATCCTCGCGTGAGCCCGTGCAAATTCCCACAATATCTGGGTGTGATCGTATCAAACAGGCCAAGGGCTCAATGGCCAAGGCAAACAGTGCGGGGGATAGGGGACAGCCCTGTCTGGTACCCCGGGACAATTGAAAGGAGGGGGATACATAACCATTCACCAAGATCCTGGCACTCGGATGCTGGTACAGTAATTTAGTCCATCTGATATAGTTGGGCCCAAAGCCCATACAAGACATCACCTCCCATAAATAGGCCCATTCAATACTGTCAAAGGCCTTGGCCGCGTCTAGCGAGACCACAGCCGAGTCAGAAGGGGAGTCACGTGGGAGTTGTAAAATGGTATACAGTCTACGCAGGTTGATAGATGTGGACTTCCCAGGCATGAAGCCAGTCTGATCAGGATGAATGAGGGAGGTGATCACTGTATTAAGTCGTACTGCCAATATCTTTGCCAGGATCTTGGCGTCGGTGGGGATTAGGGATATTGGTCTATAGGAATCCGGAGACCTAGGGTCTTTACCGGGCTTCGGGATCACTATTATAATTGCCTCTGACATAGAGGGGGGAAGTTCGTTATTGGTAAATATATCTAGGAATAAGGCATGGAGCCTGGGCCCGAAAAAATCAACATGAGTTTTGTAAACTTCTGAGGGAATTCCGTCACACCCCGGGGCCTTGCCACTGGGAGACATACCAATAGCCGCAGTCACCTCCGCGAGCGTCAAGGGTGCCTCCAGTGCCACACGGGCCTCGGGGGGGAGCACGGGTAGTGAGATACCCGCCAAATAGTAGGAGAGATCCCTAGTGGAGAACGTCAATTGTGAACTGTAAACTTTGGTGTAATAGGATCGGAATAGCTGCGCAATGTCCGGTGTGGTGTCAACAAAGGACCCATCCCCATCGGACATTTGTGTAATTACAGTCCCAGGGCGATCCTGATGTATCAGCCGAGCCATGAGGCCACCCGTCCTATCAGCCTGCATATAAATATTAGTGGCCCTAAAAAGGAGGGACCGTGAGTTTTTATCGGTCAGGTGGGCAAGCCAC
Source organism: Pseudophryne corroboree (assembly GCF_028390025.1). Classification (NCBI taxonomy): domain Eukaryota; kingdom Metazoa; phylum Chordata; class Amphibia; order Anura; family Myobatrachidae; genus Pseudophryne; species Pseudophryne corroboree. The sequence continues at coordinate 1,056,932,437 of NC_086444.1, forward strand.
GCCGACTGGGCCACCAGCCATCGTGTTTTCGTCGTAGGGGTACCATCAAGCAAATATTGAGACTCTAAATCCCTGGCGTCACTCTCCAGGGCCTTCTCCCTTTCTCTAGAGGACACTTTGTGAGCTGCTATATGTCCTATATAAGAGCCCCTCAGAAAAGCCTTAAATGAATCCCATACCATAGTTCCCGGGGCAGATCCTGTGTTGTCGCTAAAGTAACCCTCCCACTGAGTCTCCAGGTCCCCACAGTCACTCAGTTGAGTCAGCCAAGATGGGTGCAGCTTCCAATAAGAGTGTCCCCTCTGACCCTTCACAGCTAGAGTCATCAGCAAGGGGGAATGGTCAGAGATCCCTCGGGCCTCATAACGTACGTCAGTGATCGCAGGGATAAGGGCGGGGGACACCAGTACCAGGTCTATTCTAGAAAAGGAGCCATGTGTGCTGGAGAAACAGGAGAACCGACGGACTGCAGGGTGGCGAAGCCTCCACACATCAACCCATTGAAGATTATTCAAAAAATCAGCAAATTTGGTATACCCACTACCCACCATCACATCATTCGGAGACCGCCATCGGTCCACAGAGACATCTAATATATTATTAAAGTCGCCCAGACATATCACCGGAGTGGTAGGGGAGGAAGCTATAAAAGATGCAGCTTGCTGCAGTACAGCGTATGAAAAAGGAGGGGGGACATACACTGCTAAAATGTAATATGGCTGGGAACTTAGTTTGCATTCTAGAAACACAAATCTGCCATACGTGTCAGTTTTGACCGATATTAACTCAAATTGCACCGTTTTCTTAATCAGAACAGATACTCCCCTGGAGAAGGAGGAATGAGAGGCATGGTAAGCCCATCCCACCCAGGCCCGTCTTAGAGATAACAACCTATTTCCCTGCAAGTGGGTCTCGCTAAGACATGCAATGTCCGGGTCATATTTCTTAATCGTATTTAGAACCAAAGAACGCTTAATTTTGTTATTTAGTCCCCGGACATTCCATGCCAGGAATTTCAAGTTACTCATGACCCCAGGTATATTCTATGTACCACACGGATAGAAATCGCACAATATATATCCAAACATCAGCACCGTTACCCATAGCGACATATATCTCATAGGAGCTCTGCGTTATAAGCCACAATACCTGGTATATCAAACATCCTAGTTTCAGAAAAAACGTAGATATGAAAAATAATAAACTAAAGAAAAGAAACCAAAAACAACAAGAAGAGCCGCAACTAGCAGCTTCCCAACCTTCCCTCCCCTCCCCGTACACCACCCCGAACTCCGGCATACTTATATCCCAAAACGCCAAATCCAACTACCAAATGCTAAGAAGGCCCAGATTCTCAACTTAACCTAAACCCTCCAAACCAGTAGTGAACTTAGAAAAGTCTTGAGCCACCAATGCAAAAGGTGGGGGGCTCCCCGAATTGTGGTCGTCTCCTCCGGTGGTCAAGATCCCGGTATCTTCAGCGCGGGAAGTCAGTCCGGAGCTAGCTGACGAGCACCCGGCGCATATCCGTCCAGCCACTGGGCCGCCTCTCTAGGAGAATTAAAAAACTTGGTCTCCCCATCTGCCACCACTCGGAGCCGAGAGGGAAACAGCGTGGAATATGAGAGGTTGAGGTCCCGCAGGCGTCGCTTGATAGGCATAAACTGGGCCCTGTCCTTCTGAACGTCCGCGGCAAAGTCCGGGAAGGCCGACACTCTGACTCCGTTGCGGACCAATGGGCCCTTTGTACGGCCAAGGCGGAGGACCGAGTCCCGATCCTTATAGTGCAAGAATTTGGCGATGAAGGTGCGAGGAGGGGCACCAGGAGGTAATGGCCGAGATGGTATCCTGTGCGCTCGCTCCACCGTAAATTGTGCAGTAAAGGACTCAGCTCCATATATCTCTTTGAGCCAGGATTCGAGGAAGTCCTCCGGCTGCGAGCCCTCCTCTTTCTCCGGCAGACCCACAAATCGGACATTGTTTCTGCGTAGCCGACCCTCCATATCTAGGAGCTTGGTTTGGAGAGATGAGACCTGCTGGGTCACTGCGGACACGGATTGCTTAAGGGGGCCACACACATCCTCCAAGTTGGAAACACGCGTCTCCGCCTCACCCACTCTCTCCCGTATACGTTGGACATCTTGTCGTAGTAAGGAGGGGTCGCACTGCACTTTTTCCATCTTATCGGAGAGACGCTGCTCACTGCCCGCTATAGCTTCCAACACCTGCTGGATAGACGGCGCCTCCGCTGTCATTGGGGAGTTGGTGACAGACGCTGGAGGGGAACTTGAGTGTACTGGAGAGGCACCCTGAGGTGGAGCCGATGAGCCCCTGGGGTTGGGTTGCCTTGTAAATCTTTCCAGTTTGGCCGCGGCCGCGCTCCGGCCTCCCCCAACCATATTGATAAATGTCGGTCACCCACTTCTCCGAGCAGAGTTGTAGTATAAAGTATAGTTAGGAGACAGCAGGCTGTATGATTTTAAAGCCGGGAAGGATCTTTGGCTCCAAATATCAATGGACAAGAGCACAGGCTTTGTGTAAAATAAAAAGTAGTAAATGATAATGATGTTATTGAGGGGAGAATGTCCAGCAGTGAATTCCAGGTAGAAGCAGAGTATGATTGTGTGTCACACTGTGATTTATTAATGTGACACAAAGGTGCATTGAGTTGCAGTGTGCATGCTGTCCTTGCAGGGTAGGCAGGGATGTCTGTGTGCTGAGACTATCTATTGAACTGCACCCAAAATGGCCACCGGGCTTGTGATCACTTCATCCCTCCACTGGAGTACCTGTGTCTTATTGTGCAGTCAGGAGTCTCAGGTCCTCATCAGCCAGGTATAGGAGGGCAGGAGGGCTTGCAATATCCCCTGCAGTGTGCCCAGCTCTAGCCAGCGCCGCCCGTCCGTTCGTCCGTTCGTCCGTCCGTCGTGAGGGTCCTGGAGCCGCGCGGCCGGGAGCGCCAAACTCAAGGCCGGGGGGGTCCGGAGGAGTCACAGGCCTCAAAACCGGAAGTCGTCCGCCGCGGTCAGACAGCGCCCAGAGACCCCGGACAAAGGTGCCCGCCGCTGCTCGGAGGCGAGGGGGGACCAGCACCGGGGGGTAGACGCTCCGGAGGGACACAGGATAGGTGCAGGATCTATAATATCGGGGAGCTCCCGGGATCCGCTGCTTACTCCCTCACCGCCGTGGCCACGCCCTCGTGTCGACATGTTTGATGAGGATAATGATGTGGAGGCGGAGCAAATGCCGGTAAATGTGATGTCACCCCCTGCGGGGTCGACACCTGAGTGGATGGACTTATGGAAGGAATTACGTGACAGTGTCAGCTCCTTACATAAAAGGTTTGACGACATGGGACAGCCGGCTACGCAGCTTGTGCCTGTCCAAGCGTCTCAAAAGCCATCAGGGGCTCTAAAACGCCCGTTACCTCAGATGGCAGACACAGACGTCGACACGGATACTGACTCCAGTGTCGACGACGATGAGACTAGTGTAACTTCCAATAGGGCCACACGTTACATGATTGAGGCAATGAAAAATGTATTACACATTTCTGATATTACCCCCGGTACCACAAAAAAGGGTATTATGTTTGGTGAGAAAAAACTACCAGTAGTTTTTCCTGCATCTGAGGAATTAAATGAGGTGTGTGAAGAAGCGTGGGCTGCACCTGAAAAGAAATTAGTAATTTCTAAACGGTTATTAGCAACGTACCCTTTCCCGCCAGAGGATAGGTCACGTTGGGAAACACCCCCTAGGGTAGATAAAGCGCTTACACGTTTGTCAAAAAAGGTGGCACTACCGTCTCCGGATACGGCCGCCCTAAAGGAACCTGCTGATAGAAAGCAGGAGGCTACCCTGAAGGCTATATATACACACACGGGCATTTTACTGCGACCAGCTATTGCCTCAGCATGGATGTGCAGTGCGGCAGCTGCGTGGTCAGACTCCCTGTCGGATAATATTGATACCCTGGATAGGGACAATATTTTACTGACAATAGAGCATATAAAAGACGCAGTCTTATACATGCGTGATGCACAGAGGGATATTTGCCGTCTAGCATCAAAAATAAGCGCAATGTCCATTGCCGCCAGGAGAGGGTTATGGACTCTGCAGTGGTCAGGCGATGCCGATTCCAAAAGGCACATGGAAGTTTTGCCTTATAAAGGGGTGGAGCTGTTTGGGGATGGTCTTTCAGACCTTGTTTCCATGGCTACGGCTGGGAAATTAACATTTTTGCCACAAGTTGCCCCACAGCAGAAGAAGGCACCGTATTATCAGGTTCAGTCCTTTCGGCCCCATAAAAACAAGAGGCCTAGAGGCGCATCCTTTCTACCGAGAGGTAGAGGTAGAGGGAAAAAGCTGCAGCATACAGCCAGTTCCCAGGAGCAGAAGTCCACCCCCGCTTCCGCTAAGTCCACCGCATGACGCTGGGGCTTCACAGGCGGACCCGGATACGGTGGGGGCCCGTCTCAAAAATTTCAGCACACAGTCGGCTCACTCACAGGTGGATCCCTGGATCCTTCAAGTAGTATCTCAGGGGTACAGGCTGGAATTCGAGACGTCTCCTCCCCGCCGTTTACTAAAATCTGCCTTACCAACAACTCCCTCAGCCAGGGAGGCAGTGTTGGAGGCTATCCACAAGCTGTATTCACAGCAGGTGATTATCAAGGTACCCCTCCTTCAACAAGGAAGGGGTTACTATTCCACAATGTTTGTGGTACCGAAACCGGACGGTTCGGTGAGACCCATTTTAAATTTAAAATCCTTGAACACATATATCAAAAGATTCAAGTTCAAGATGGAATCGCTCAGGGCGGTTATTGCAAGCCTGGACGAGGGGGATTACATGGTCTCCCTGGACATCAAGGATGCTTACCTGCATGTCCCCATTTACCCTCCTCACCAGGAGTACCTCAGGTTTGTGGTACAGGACTATCAGTTCCAGACGCTGGCGTTCGGGTTATCCACAGCGCCGAGGGTCTTTACCAAGGTAATGGCCGAAATGATGATACTCCTTCGGAAGAAGGGGGTTTTAATTATCCCGTACTTGGACGATCTCCTGATAAAGGCGAGATCCAAGGAACAGTTGTTGGTGGGGGTAGCACTTTCTCTGGAAGTGCTGCAGCAGCACGGCTGCTTTCTCAATATCCCAAAGTCACAGCTGGTCCCGACGACACGTCTTCTGTTCCTGGGAATGATTCTGGACACAGACCAGAAAAAAGTGTTTCTTCCAGTGGAAAAAGCAGAGGAGTTGTCATCTCTAGTCAGAAACCTCCTAAAACCAGGATAGGTGTCGGTGCATCAATGCTCGCGTGTCCTGGGAAAGATGGTAGCTTCATACGAAGCAATTCCATTCGGCAGGTTCCACGCAAGAACTTTCCAGTGGGACCTGTTGGACAAGTGGTCCGGGTCGCATCTGCAGATGCAGCAGCGGATAACCCTGTCGCCAAGGACCAGGGTGTCTCTACTGTGGCGGCTGCAGAGTGTTCATCTCCTAGAGGGCCGCAGATTCGGAATACAGGACTGGGTCCTGGTGACCACGGATGCCAGCCTTCGGGGCTGCGGAGCGGTCACACAAGGAAGAAATTTCCAGGGACTGTGGTCAAATCAGGAGATTTCACTTCACATAAATATTCTGGAGCTAAGAGCCATTTACAATGCCCTAAGCCAAGCAAGACCCCTGCTTCAAAACCAGCCGGTACTGATCCAATCAGACAACATCACGGCGGTCGCCCATGTAAACAGACAGGGCGGCACAAGAAGCAGGAGGGCAATGGCAGAAGCCACAAGGATTCTCCGATGGGCGGAAAATCACGTCTTAGCACTGTCAGCAGTGTTCATTCCGGGAGTGGACAACTGGGAAGCAGACTTCCTCAGCAGGCACGACCTCCACCCGGGAGAGTGGGGACTTCATCCAGAAGTGTTCCAATTGATTGTAAACCGTTGGGAAAGACCACAGGTGGATATGATGGCGTCCCGCCTCAACAAAAAACTAAAAAGATATTGCGCCAGGTCAAGGGACCCTCAGGCGATAGCTGTGGACGCTCTAGTGACACCGTGGGTGTACCAGTCGGTTTATGTGTTACCTCCTCTGCCTCTCATTCCCAAGGTACTGAGAATAATACGAAGGGGAGGAGTGAGAACTATACTCATGGTTCCGGATTGGCCAAGAAGGGCTTGGTACCCGGAACTTCAAGAGATGCTTTCAGAGGACCCATGGCCTCTACCGCTAAGGCGGGACCTACTGCAGCAGGGACCCTGCCTGTTCCAAGACTTACCGCGGCTGCGTTTGATGGCATGGCGGTGGAACACCGGATCCTGAAGGAAAAGGGCATTCCGGAGGAAGTCATCCCTATCCTGATCAAAGCCAGGAAGGATGTAACTGCAAAACATTATCACCGCATTTGGCAGAAATATGTTGCTTGGTGTGAGGCCAGGAAGGCCCCAACGGAGGAATTTCAACTGGGTCGATTCCTGCATTTCCTGCAAGCAGGGGTGACGATGGGCCTCAAATTGGGGTCCATTAAGGTCCAGATTTCGGCTCTGTCGATTTTTTTTCCAGAAAGAACTGGCTTCACTGCCTGAAGTTCAGGCATTTGTCAAAGGAGTTCTGCATATTCAGCCTCCTTTTGTGCCCCCAGTGGCACCTTGGGATCTCAATGTGGTTTTGGGGTTCCTGAAATCACATTGGTTTGGGCCACTTAAAACCGTGGATTTGAAATATCTCACGTGGAAAGTGGTCATGCTGTTGGCCCTGGCTTCAGCCAGGCGTGTATCAGAATTGGCGGCTTTGTCATGTAAAAGCCCTTATCTGATTTTCCATATAGATAGGGCAGAGTTGAGGACTCGTCCTCAGTTTCTCCCGAAGGTGGTATCAGCTTTTCACTTGAACCAACCTATTGTGGTGCCTGCGACTACTAGGGACTTGGAGGATTCCAAGTTACTGGACGTAGTCAGGGCCCTGAAAATTTATGTTTCCAGGACGGCTAGAGTCAGGAAAACTGACTCGCTGTTTATCCTGTATGCACCCAACAAGCTGGGTGCTCCTGCTTTTAAGCAGACTATTGCTCGCTGGATTTGTAGCACTATTCAGCTTGCGCATTCTGCGGTAGGACTACCGCAGTCTAAATCAGTAAAAGCCCATTCCACAAGGAAGGTGGGCTCATCTTGGGCGGCTGCCCGAGGGGTCTCGGCATTGCAACTTTGCCGAGCGGCTACTTGGTCAGGGTCTAACACTTTTGCTAAGTTTTACAAATTTGATACCCTGGCTGAGGAGGACCTTGAGTTTGCTCATTCGGTGCTGCAGAGTCATCCGCACTCTCCCGCCCGTTTGGGAGCTTTGGTATAATCCCCATGGTCCTTACGGAGTCCCCAGCATCCACTAGGACGTCAGAGAAAATAAGAATTTACTCACCGGTAATTCTATTTCTCGTAGTCCGTAGTGGATGCTGGGCGCCCATCCCAAGTGCGGATTGTCTGCAATACTTGTAAATAGTTATTGTTAACAAATCGGGTTATTGTTGAGAGCCATCTGTTCAGAGGCTCCATTGTTATCATACTGTTAACTGGGTTTATTATCACGAGTTGTACGGTGTGATTGGTGTGGCTGGTATGAGTCTTACCCGGGATTCAAAATCCTTCCTTATTGTGTCAGCTCTTCCGGGCACAGTATCTTAACTGAGGTCTGGAGGAGGGTCATAGGGGGAGGAGCCAGTGCACACCAGATAGACCTAAAGCTTTCTTTAATTGTGCCCAGTCTCCTGCGGAGCCGTCTATTCCCCCATGGTCCTTACGGAGTTCCCAGCATCCACTACGGACTACGAGAAATAGAATTACCGGTGAGTAAATTCTTATTTTTATTTTATTCAGTGTAAGTTTACCCATTTTCCTGGAGAACAGGGAAGCCCGAGGAAGATCTGGCACCGTACCCAAAGACCATGTGCCATTGGAGAAGTCGGCAGGATTTTAGTTTGGGTGGAGCGATTTCTCCCCACTCTCTCGGCAGTTTACATCCTGTTGATCCAAAGGTGGATTATCTCAGTTGCCAAGATGCAGACTGAAGGTCTTTCCACCCAAAGAGTTCCTAATGTTGGTGGATTGTCCAAGTCGTTCAGACATGAGTGGCCTACTGTCACAATCTCAGATCTCCCCAATACTGCTCCCAAAGAGAGTTGGCAACCCTGCTGGTAAACATCTGGTCATTTCCATGGACATTTTTTCTCATTTACCTCTTCAATTTTGATGTTACTTCAAATACTTTGCAAGCTTAATCTGGAGGGTGGATTGACCATTCTAGTTGCTCCAGACTGATTATGTGGGAATTGGTATGTGGATTTTCTCGATTGTATCACCCCCTCCTCTTGTCGTCTTCCTCTCATGCTGGACTTTTTGTCCCAGGGCCTATGCATACACTCAGATCTCACTTAGATGGCTTTGACAGAATGATTGTTGTAAAAGCCCTCCTAAAAGCTAGGGTTATTTTTCAGACATGGTGGCATGCACTGTTAATTTGTGCAAGGAAACTGGTGTCAGAGAGAGCATATTATTGGGTGTGGCGTGCCTATTTTGATTGGTACTTGGTACAGAAATAAGATTCGGCAGCCTTCCTATCCCGGCTCTTTTCCTTTTTACAGACTGGGCTGGATTAGATCTTTCTTCTTCAAAGGTGCAAGTCTCTGCCCTTTCAATCTTGTTCCAGATTGCAGTTATGCCGACTGTTCAGATTTTCCTCCAGGGAGTGTTTTATATTCAACCACCCTTCCTTCCCATATTAATCTGTGGTATGATCTGTGGGCTCTGTTTTATTCCTTTGTTTGTTTGAATTTCTTTTAATGGTGGACCTCCACTGGCTTGCGGAGAACACTGTTCATTCTGGCTATTCTGCTTGATAGGAGTCTGATTTAAGTGCTTTACCTCATACATTACCATATTTTGTTAAGACTGTGCAGTCCTCCACACGAGACTTGATTATCTTCCGAAGGTGGTTTCTAAATTGTATCTACAAAATTGTGGTTCTCTCTCTACAAGAGAAAGTGTAACAGGATTAGAGTTTTTTTTTTTGCTTTGCTGGACGTAGTGCAGGCCCTTCCACATTTATGGAGAGAGGACTAAGTATTTGTGCCAGTTGGATTTTCATAGAAGGGGCTACCAAGCAGACACTGGACCATTGGATATATTTGTGAACAAGCCTATTTCTAACTTGTTTGAACCTATTCTACTCAGTCAGTGGGCACTTCCTGGGTGGCTATGAGAGGTTTGAGAGGTTCTTCTGCAGAAGAATTCTGCCCGAATGCTACATGGTCCTCTGTTTACGCTGACACCAAATTCTACAGTTATGAACCCTTCACCTCTAGAGAGGCTAGTTGTGGGTATTGGGCCTATACACAGCGTTGTGCTGTACCCCAGTTCCACTATGTCCCATGGATGAAAGAGAAAAATAAGAATTTACTCACCGGTAATTCTATTTCTCGTAGTCCGTAGTGGATGCTGGGGACTCCGTAAGGACCATGGGGAATAGACGGCTCCGCAGGAGACTGGGCACATCTAAGAAAGATTTAGGACTATCTGGTGTGCACTGGCTCCTCCCCCTATGACCCTCCTCCAAGCCTCAGTTAGGAACTGTGCCCGGAAGAGCTGACACAATAAGGAAGGATTTTTGAATCCCGGGTAAGACTCATACCAGCCACACCAATCACACCATATAACACGTGATAGGAACCCCGGTTAACAGTATGATAACAAAATGGAGCCTCTGAAGAGATGGCTCACAACAAAACCCGATTTTTGTAACAATAACTATGTACAGGTATTGCAGACAATCCACACTTGGGATGGGCGCCCAGCATCCACTACGGACTGCGAGAAATAGAATTACCGGTGAGTAAATTCTTATTTTCTCTGACGTCCTAGTGGATGCTGGGGACTCCGTAAGGACCATGGGGATTATACCAAAGCTCCCAAACGGGCGGGAGAGTGCTGATGACTCTGCAGCACCGAATGAGAGATTTCCAGGTCCTCCTCAGCCAGGGTATCAAATTTGTAGAATTTTGCAAACGTGTTTGCCCCCGACCAAGTAGCTGCTCGGCAAAGTTGTAAAGCCGAGACCCCTCGGGCAGCCGCCCAAGATGAGCCCACCTTCCGTGTGGAATGGGCTTTTACAGATTTAGGCTGCGGTAAGCCTACCGCAGAATGCGCCAGCTGAATAGTGCTACAAATCCAGCGCGCAATAGACTGCTTAGAAGCAGGAGCACCCAGCTTAGCGGGTGCATACAGGATAAACAGCGAGTCAGTCTTTCTGACTCCAGCCGTCCTGGAAATATACATTTTTAGGGCCCTGACTACGTCCAGCAACTTGGAATACTCCAAGTCCCTAGTAGCCGCAGGCACCACAATAGGTTGGTTCAAGTGAAAAGCTGAGACCACCTTTTGGGAGAAACTGAGGACGAGTCCTCAATTCTGCCCTATCCATATGGAAAATCAGATAAGGGCTTTTACAAGACAAAGCCGCCAATTCTGAAACCCGCCTGGCCAAGGCCAACAGCATGACCACTTTCCACGTGAGATATTTTAAATCCACAGCCTTAAGTGGTTCGAACCAATGTGATTTCAGGAATGCCAAAACCACATTGAGATCCCAAGGTGCCACTGGGGGCACAAAAGGAGGCTGAATATACAGTACTCCTTTGACAAAAGTCTGAACTTCGGGTAGTGAAGCCAGTTCTTTTTGGAAGAAAATCGACAGAGCCGAAATCTGGACCTTTATGGACCCCAATTTGAGGCCCAACGTCACCCCTGCTTGCAGGAAGTGCAGGAATCGACCCAGTTGAAATTCCTCCGTCGGGGCCTTCATGGCCTCACACCAAGCAACATATTTTCGCCAAATGCGGTGATAATGTCTTGCGGTGACATCCTTCCCGGCTTTGATCAGGGTAGGGATGACTTCCTCTGGAATACCCTTTTCCTTCAGGATCCGGTGTTCAACCGCCATGCCGTCAAACGCAGCCGCGGTAAGTCTTGGAACAGACAGGGTCCCTGCTGCAGCAGGTCTTGTCTGAGCGGCAGAAGCCAAGGGTCCTCTGTAAGCATCTCTTGAAGTTCCGGGTACCAAGCTCTTCTTGGCCAATCCGGAACCACGAGTATGGTTTTCACTCCTCGCCTTCTTAATATTCTCAGTACCTTGGGTATGAGAGGTAGAGGAGGAAACACATAAACCGACTGGTACACCCATGGTGTCACTAGAGCGTCCACCGCTATCGCCTGAGGGTCTCTTGACCGGGCGCAATATCTTTTCAACTTCTTGTTGAGGCGGGACGCCATCATGTCTACCTGTGGTTTTTCCCACCGGTTGACCAGCATTTGGAAGACTTCTGGATGAAGTCCCCATTCTCCCGGGTGGAGGTCGTGCCTGCTGAGGAAGTCTGCTTCCCAGTTGTCCACTCCCGGAATGAACACTGCCGTCAGTGCTAACACATGATTCTCTGCCCATCTGAGAATCCTTGTGGCTTCTGCCATCGCCATCCTGCTTCTCGTGCCGCCCTGTCTGTTTACATGGGCGACCGCCGTGATGTCTGACTGGATCAGTACCGGCTGGTTTTGAAGCAGGGGTCTTGCTTGGCTTAGGGCATTGTAAATGGCCCTTAGCTCCAGGATATTTATGTGAAGAGAAATCTCCTGATTTGACCACAGTCCTTGGAAATTTCTTCCCTTTGTGACTGCCCCCCAGCCCCGAAGGCTGGCATCCGTGGTCACCAGGACCCAGTCCTGTATTCCGAATCTGCGGCCCTCTAGTAGATGAGCCCTCTGCAGCCACCACGGCAGCGACACCCTGGTTCTGGCCGATAGGGTTATCCGCTGTTGCATCTGGAGATGGGACCCGGACCATTTGTCCAACAGGTCCCACTGGAACGTCCTTGCGTGGAACCTTCCGAATGGAATTGCTTCGTACGAAGCTACCATTTTTCCCAGGACTCGTGTGCATTGATGTACCGACACTTTTCCTGGTTTTAGGATGTCTCTGACCAGAGATGACAATTCCTCTGCTTTTTCCAGTGGAAGAAACACTCTTTTCTGGTCTGTGTCCAGAATCATTCCCAGGAACAGAAGACGTGTCGTCGGGACCAGCTGTGACTTTGGAATGTTTAGAATCCAGCCGTGCTGTTGTAGCACTTCCTGAGAAAGTGCCACCCCCACTATCAACTGTTCTTTGGACCTCGCCTTTATCAGGAGATCGTCCAAGTACGGGATAATTAAAACTCCCTTCTTGCGAAGGAGTATCATCATTTCGGCCATTACCTTGGTAAAGACCCTCGGTGCCGTGGATAACCCGAACGGCAGCGTCTGGAACTGATAGTGACAGTCCTGTACCACAAATCTGAGGTACTCCTGGTGCGGAGGGTAAATGGGGACATGCAGGTACGCATCCTTGATGTCCAGGGATACCATGTAATCCCCCTCCTCCAGGCTCGCAATAACCGCCCTGAGCGATTCCATCTTGAACTTGAACCTTTTGATATAAGTGTTCAAGGTTTTTAAATTTTAAGATGGGTCTCACCGAACCGTCCGGTTTCGGTACCACAAACATTGTGGAGTAGTAACCCTTTCCTTGATGAAGGAGGGGTACCTTGACTATCACTTTCTGTGAATACAGTTTTTGAATAGCCACCAACACTGCCTCCCTGGCAGAGGGAGTTGCCGGCAAGGCAGATTTTAGGAAACGGCGGGGGGGGGGGGGGGGGGGGGGGACGTCTCTAATTCCAGCCTGTACCCCTGAGATACTACTTGAAGGACCCAGGGATCCACTTGTGAGAGAGCCCACTGTGTGCTGAAAAACCTGAGACGTGCCCCCACCGTTCCCGATTCCGCCTGAGCAGCCCCAGCGTCATGCTGTGGACTTACCGGACGCAGGGGAGGACTTCTGCTCCTGGGAACTAGCTGTGTGCTGCAGCTTTTTCCCCCTTCCTCTGCCCCTCGGCAGAAAGGATGAGCCTCTAGCCCGCTTATTTTTCTGGGGCCGAAAGGACTGTACCCGATAATACGGTGCTTTCTTTTGCTGTGGGGTAGCCTGTGGCAAAAAAGTCGATTTCCCAGCAGTAGCTGTGGAAACGAGGTCTGAAAGACCTTCCCCAAAAAGTTCCACCCCTTTATAGGGTAAAACTTCCATGTGCCGCTTGGAGTCGGCATCACCTGACCATTGCCTAGTCCATAACCCCCGTCTGGCGGCAATGGACATAGCGCTTATTTTTGATGCCAGCCGGCAAATATCCCTCTGTGCATCACGCATGTATAAGACCGCGTCTTTTATATGGTCAATCGTTAGCAAAATATTGTCCCTATCCATGGTATCAATGTTTTCCGACAGGGAGTCTGACCACGCAGCACTGCACATCCAAGCTGATGCAATAGCGGGTCTCAATATAATGCCAGTGTGTGTGTATATAGCTTTTAGGGTACTTTCCAGCTTTCTATCAGCAGGTTCTTTTAGGGCGGCCGTATCCGGAGACGGTAGTGCCACCTTCTTTGATAAGCGTGTCAACGCTTTATCTACCCTAGGGGGTGTTTCCCAGCGTGACCTATCCTCTGGCGGGAAAGGGTACGCAGCCATTAACCGTTTAGAAATGATCAATTTCTTATCTGGGGAAGTCCACGCTTCCTCACACACCTCATTTAATTCGTCAGATGCAGGAAAAACTACTGGTAGTTTTTTCTCACCAAACATAATACCCTTTTTTGTGGTACCTGGGGTATCATCAGAAATGTGTAAAACATTTTTCATAGCCTCAATCATATAACGGGTGGATCTATTGGAGGGTACACTCGTCTCATCATCGTCGACACTGGAGTCGGTATCCGTGTCGACATCTGTATCTGTCATCTGAGGTAGCGGGCGTTTTATAGCCCCTGGTGACATTTGAGACGCTTGGACAGGCACAAGCTGAGTAGCCGGCTGTCCTATGTCGTCAAACCTTTTATGTAAGGAGCCGACACTGTCACGTAATTCCTTCCATAAGTCCATCCACACTGGTGTCGACCCCGCAGGGGGTGACATCACATTCACAGGCATTTGCTCCGCCTCCACATCATTATCCTCATCATACATGTCGACACAGCAGTACCGACACACAGCAGACACACAGGGAATGCTCTTACAGAGGACAGGACCCCACAAAGCCCTTTGGGGAGACAGAGGGAGAGTATGCCAGCACACACCAGGGCGCTATATAACACAGGGATATCACTATACAGAGTGTTTTCCCCTATAGCTGCCTATAATATATATATACTGCGCCTAAATTGTGCCACCCCTCTCTTTTTTACCCTTTCTGTAGTGCAGGACTGCAGGGGAGAGCCAGGGAGCTTCCTTCCAGCGAAGCTGTGAGGGAATAATGGCGCCAGTGTGCTGAGGGAGTTGGCTCCGCCCCTTTTTCAGCGGGCTTTCTCCCGCTATTTTATCGTTTCTGGCAGGGGTTAATATACACCTATATAGCCTCTGGGGCTATATATGGTGTTAGTTTTGCCAGCCAAGGTGTTATTATTGCTGCTCAGGGCGCCCCCCCCCCAGTGCCCTGCACCCATCAGTGACCGCAGTGTGTGGTGTGCATGAGGAGCAATGGCGCACAGCTGCAGTGCTGTGCGCTACCTTGGAGAAGACAGAAGTCTTCAGCCGCCGATTTTCCGGACCACCTTCTTGTTTCTGGCTCTGTAAGGGGGACGGCGGCGCGGCTCCGGGAACGGACGACGAGGTCGGGTCCTGTGTTCGATCCCTCTGGAGCTAATGGTGTCCAGTAGCCTAAGAAGCCCAAGCTACCACCACTTAGGTAGGTTCGCTTCTCCTCCCCTTAGTCCCTCGTTGCAGTGAGCCTGTTGCCAGCAGGTCTCACTGAAAATAAAAAAACTAAACTATACTTTCTTCTAGGAGCTCAGGAGAGTCCCTAGTGTGCATCCAGCTCAGCCGGGCACAGAAATCTTTCTGAGGCTTGGAGGAGGGTCATAGGGGGAGGAGCCAGTGCACACCAGATAGTTCTAAATCTTTCTTAGATGTGCCCAGTCTCCTGCGGAGCCGTCTATTCCCCATGGTCCTTACGGAGTCCCCAGCATCCACTAGGACGTCAGAGAAATGTGATATCAGTTCCTACCTTTTAAAACTGTTAAATTCTTTTTTTCTTACTACTAGAGGATACTGGGGTCCCATTTAGTACCATGGGGTATAGATGGGTCCACTAGGAGCCATGGGCACTTTAAGAATTTGATAGTGTAGGCTGGCTCCTCCCTCTATGCCCCTCCTACTAGACTCAGTTTGTAAAATGTGTCCGGAGGAGCCGGTCACGCTTATGGATGCTCCTGAAGAGTTTTCTGCATTTATTTTATATGTTTGTTATTTTCAGGCAGGGCTGGATGGCACCAGCCTGCCTGCTTCATGGGACTTGCTTCCTGAGGGAACTATTCGCAATCCCCACCACGGCGAGCGTACATTCCCAAAGCACACCGCCACTCCTAACAAAGTCACAAGAATGAAGAGTGGTGAGTACTAAGCCGGCGTCCCGGTTAGCGAGGCACCGGCCATTATGGGGGCATGAAGGTACGGAGACGCACAGCTTCTAACCGGGCAGAGTGCATCTCCAGACACAGTACACAGCTGCGTCTCAGTACACTGTACACAGTACCCACACTGGCAAAAACAGCCTTAATACGGTTTTCTCTCCATTTTAAGCACCAGAATACCCCAGCCAGTATAAAACAGTGTGAAAACCGCTCGCCATTGAAGGGATGGGGCCTTCACTATGAACGTATCCAGCAGCTGAACAGCGCCATTTTCCCTCTGCAGTGGACACAGACGCTGACTGACAGGGATGCGCAGCTCCTCCGGAGAGTCTCCAGATTACCTCAGCGGTACCAGGGGGTCATAGCAGGGGGGGGAGCGACTATTAGTGTACTAAATCCCCAATCAAGGTACTTAGTCTGCGACCCAGCTAAGCTTGGCATTAGTGATAAGGGCGCGGTTGGGGCTGGCTCCAAATAATTCTGTGTCTCCCTGAAGGGCACTTGGTAGGTTAATTGTGCTTAACCTTTTCCTGTGTGTGCTGTCACATTTACATTATGTCAGGCAAAGAGTGTGTTTCTTGCACAGCGGTGTGTTCCTCTTCACCAGGGTGCTCACTACTGGGTACTCAGTGCAGTGCACCTTCCCAGAATAGTAGGGCTGAACCGGAGTGGGTTAATTCCATTAAAGGAATGATCTCCAATATTTCTACGAAATTATCCCGCAATGAGAAAGAGACGCAATACTTAAGGCAGACTGTGGATGAGTTTATGAATAGAGACTCAGTCCCCAAACCAGTATCTCAATCCCCTCCCATTTGTTCGCAAAAGCGATCTCTGGCCCATATCCTGCAGTCTGACTCTGATGGGTCAGACATGGAGGAGGGTGAGGTGGATTTGGAGGGTGGGGATGCTACTGTCACAGGGAAAAGAGACTCTGATAGAGGCTATCAGAGATGTTCTGCAAATTCCTGATAAGGTGTCAGAGGAGTGTGAGGAATCTTATTTTAATGTAAAAAAGAAGTCCTCAGTCACCTTTTCCTGCGTCAAAGGAATTGAATACTCTGTTTGAAGAACCATGGGTTAATCCTGATAAGAAATTTCAAATCCCTAAAAGATTGCTCTCATCTTTTCCTTTTCCTCTGGAGGATAGGCATCAATCTCTAGGCTGTCACGAAAAATTGTTTTGCCTGTCCCTGGTGCAGCCTCCCTAAAAGACACGGCTGATCGTAAAATTGAGACTACACTCAAATCATTGTACACAGCTGCTGTGGTGGCCCAGAGACCCACTATTGCATGTGCGTGTATCACAAAAGCCATTGCTTAAATGGTCAGACAAGCCTAATTGAGAGGTTAGATTCCTTGTCTAGGGGGGATGTTGTTTTACTCATGTAGCATATACAGGACTCTGAACTTTATGGTAGAAGCCATAAAAGAAATAGGCTTGCTTAATGCACGCACCACTGCTATGGCAGTGTCAGCACGCAGAGGCTTGTGTCTACGCCAGTGGACTGCTGATATGGACTCCAGGAAAGGCGTAGAACGCCTACCATTCACAGGAGAGGCCTTGTTTGGAGAGTAACTAGACAACTGAATCTCCCAAGCTACTGCTGGTAAGTCTACGTATCTTCCTTCTGCAGCTCCCCCAGCTAGGAAAGCTTGTTCAGCTTCAAATTTACAGTCCTTTCGGACGGCCAAGTTTAAGGCCAAATCCAGAGGTGCTTCTAAGGCCTCCAGAGGCGCAAGAGGTAACCCATGCAAAGCAGCAACTGCAGGTGCTCAGAAACAGAACTAAGGCTCTGGTTTCTCAAAGCCTTCAGCATGACGGCAGTCCGCGATTCCTGGAGGGCTGTCAGGTGGGAGCCCTACTAAAATTTTTCAGTCACATCTGGACAACATCATGCCAGGATCCCTGGATCATAGATCTTATTTCCCAGGGCTACAGACTGGAGTTTCAGGAGCTCCCACCTCAGATTCTTCAAATCAGGCTTGCTAGTTTCACAAGAGGCAAGTATAACCTTACAGGATGCCATTCAAAAGCTGGTACAGACTAAGGGGTCCAGTTACTAACAGTACTCTGCTCCCTGCGCTAATCCTCCTCCTGCTTCGCCTGCTTAACGCTGTGTTTCTGGGTGCAGTTACCGCTTCTATTACTAAGATTCTGCTAGACGAAGCGGCTGAACGGTAACTCACCCTCTCTGCGATGACTGTCCTAGTTCATAGCGCTGGTATACTGCGCATGTGCAGCCTCCTTTGGCCAATCCCAGACGGGCCTGCTGTGATTGGTTGAGAAACGCTCCTCACGCACAGACTCCTGGGAACTTTTTGCCCAGTTAGAGTCAGGCATTGTACATCCTCACATGCTGCGCTACATGTGCTGAGATGACAGCTCCTGGAGACCAGTGTCCTTGCTTATACTGCCTGCACTTCCTTCTCACACTACATATAGCTCAGCGCTGCCAACTACCAGGTGCTGCTGTCTGTGCCTCTGTGGAGCAGAGCTCCGTGTGTCTGCCGCGGAGTGCCTTCCTTATCTTCCCCCCGCCTCCTCCCCCCTCTCCTGCCAGAGCTCCTGTCCGTGAGTGTGATTTTCACTCTCTCTCTTTCACGGTCCCTCTCCCTCCTCCTGTATCTACCCACTTCCCTATCTGTAACTTCTGTCTCTCTCCTCGGTGACTGTAATTTACAGCTCAATTTATTGTCCACAGATCCCTGTATATATATCTATATACCTGCAGTATATAGGAATCTATATGTGCTGTATTTAGTGCTCTACCTGCTCTGTATATACAGGGATCTGTGTGCTGTTTACCTGCTGTATGTAGGGATATATGTGCTGTATACCAGGTTCATACAGGGCTGTATGTACTGTATAGTGTGATGTATACCCTTTGAGCATAGGGTTAAATGTGCTGTATAGTGATATGTGTACATGCTGTATAGGGATATGTTAGTTGTATATGTGGGTACCTAGGGGTCTATTCATGCAGCAGTGAAAAGCCCTGTTTTGCGTTAAACAGGGCTTTTCTCTGCCTTATGCAATTCACAGAGCGGGTTACCGTGGAGAAGTGTCTGACTTCTCCAGCGGTACCTCCGCTCTGTGCCTAAATACCATCACCATACCTTTGTATGGTGAGTGCGATTCATGAAGGTGCGGAAAGCTCTGCTTTCCGCTTCTCCATGGAGTTCAGGTTCGCCATCTCAGGACGGCGTAACCTGAACTGTGGTGCGGAGACGGCAGGGAAGCTCAATGCTTCCCTGATCGCTGCTCTGCACCTCACGCTGGCTCCGCCCCCCTACCTCCCAGCAACCACTGCGGCCTGCCGGAAGGTCAACACCCTGCGCATGCGCAAAGCGACCCGCCGCTGGACCCCGCGCATCGCTGGGAAGGACCGCTGGAGATGACCTCACCGCAGGAGCCCCAGACACCGCAGCGCATCGTCGGAAGGGTGAATATACATGAATTGCTACTTATTACAGCTATACATCGCATCGAAGAGATGCGATGTATAGTGATAAGTAGCAATTCTGTTTTCGTTTTCTGTATGAATAGACCCCCTAGTGTGTGGGGATGTATCTTAATTTGGGGATGTACATGTGATGTATATGTAGTTATTTAGCTGGTGATAGTCATGTGAGGTATGAATAGCAGACTGCATGGGCACAAGACCTGTCACTCTGAGCTTGGCCACGTATGAATAGGAGACTACATGGGCACAAGGACCTGTCACTTGCTATGACCTGGGACATGTATGTTTCTGAGACTGCATGGGCACAAGACCTGTCTTTTGCAATGAGTTGGGATATATATGATCTCGAATATTCACATGGGGCTGATTCAGACCTGATCGTATATGTGCTAAATTTAGCACATCTACGATCAGCTTCCCTGACATGCGTAGGGACGCCCAGCACAGGGCTACTTCGCTCCGCATGTCAGGCCCTACCCCGCCACACAAGTGCAAAAGCATTGCATAGCGGTGATGCTTTTATACTTGAAGAGTAGCTCTTTACCAGCGCAGCTCCTAGAGCTACTCGTCACTGTCCGGGTTGCAGCGGCTGCGTGTTGTCACACTCGCGGCGCTGCGGCTGCCGCACTTACCGTTCCGGGTGCGCTGTGTCTCTCGCCGTTCGTCACCCCCCGGTGGGCTCCGGGTCGTTGCGTCTTGCTGACGCTGCCTCCGGCGGGTTCCCTGGGTGTGTGCGCCGCCATTGGGCCCGGCGTCCACGGGAGCGTGGTGAGCGGGTGACGTCGTCGGCCCCTTCCGCCAATCAGGAGAGGGCGGGAAGTTCAAAGGCAGACACCATACAGAGCCCCGGCGCCTGAGTATCGTCTTTCCAATGATCACCAGTGCTAGCAGCGTTCAGCGTGTTCTCAAGCTGAACGTCTCCTGTGTTCCAGCGTTGCAGAGTATCTTTCAGTGAGACATTCCCTGTAATACCAGCGTTACAGTGTATCTTTCAGTGAGACATTCCCTGTGCTACCAGCGTTACAGTGTATCTTTCAGTGAGACATTTCCCTGTGCTACCAGTGTTACAGTGTGTCACTCAGTGATACATTCTCTGTGCTACCAGCGTTACAGTGTATCTCCCAGAGGGACATCTCCTGTGCTTCCAGTATTACAGGGTATCCCTAAGTGGAACGCCTCCCATACTTCCAGAGCTACACTGAATCTCAAATCCTCATTTATTTCTTCAGCATCACTCAGAAGTTCTCCAGTCTTCTGTGTGTTTCAACATCGTTCTCAAATCTTCATTCATTTCTTCAGCAGCGCTCAGAAGTTCTTCAGTCTTCTGTGTGTTTCAACATCGTTCTCAAATCTTCATTCATTTCTTCAACATCGCTCACAAGTTCTTCATTCTTCTGTGTGCTTCAACGTCGTTCTCAAGTCCTCATTCATTTCTACAACATCGCTCACAAGTTCTTCATTCTTCTGTGTGCTTCAGCATCGCCCCAAGCCTTGGCCACAACTAATTCTTCAGCATTTGTACGTCGGTTGCAACAACTGAGTTCTGCATGAGGAAAACCTACATCCGGCCATCCCTGCTCGGGCCCAGCTGTGGTTCCTCTTCCCAATCATCGGCACCCCCCACACAGGCACATTGCAGGGACGGACTGCTTTTGGAGCACTTGACACTGTGGGGTATATGCAATTGCGGTCGAATTCCGGCTGGAATTCGACCGTTTTTAAATTCGACACATTTCGACTGTCGAATTCCGGCCGCCGGCGCCGGAATTCGACATATTCAATAAAAAACGGATTCGACAGTCACGCTGTCGAAAAACGTCGGAATTGACGGATAAGTGCGCCCTCGATTCGACTTTTCCGACGGTACAAAAAGGGTTAAAAAACAGGGGGGGGAAAATGCGTGGGGTCCCCCCTCCTAAGCATAACCAGCCTCGGCCTCTTTGAGCCGGTCCTGGTTGCCAAAATATGGGGGAAAAATTTCAGGGGATCCCTCGTATTTTAACAACCAGCACCGGGCTCTGCGCCTGGTCCTGGTGCAAAAAATACGGGGGACAGAAAGCGTAGGGGTCCCCCGTATTTTTTGTACCAGCACCGGGCTGCACTAGCTGGACAGATAATGCCACAGCCGGGGGACACTTTTATACCGCTCCCTGCGGCCGTGGCATTAAATACCCAACTAGTCACCCCTGGCCGTGGTACCCTGGAGGAGTGGGGACCCCTTCAATCAAGGGCTCCCCCCCCCCCCAGCCACCCAAGGGCCAGGGGTGAAGCCCGCGGCTGTCCCCCCCCCCCCCCCATCCAAGGGCTGCGGATGGGGGGCTGATGGCCTTGATGAAAATGAAAGAATATTGTTTTTTTGCAGAAGAACTACAAGTCCCAGCAAGCCTCCCCCGCAAGCTGGTACTTGGAGAACCAAAAGTACCAGCATGCGGGGGGGAAACGGGCCCACTGGTACCTGTAGTTCTTCTGTAAAAAAAAATACCCAAATAAAAACAGGACACAGACACCTTGAAAGTATAACTTTATTAAATACATGCCGACACATACATACTTACCTATGTTGACACGCCGACTGTGTCCACGTCTCCAATGCCGACGTCCGGGGTACCTGCAAATAAAATTTATACTAACCTGATCCAGTGTCCGGTTTTTGTAATCCTCGTACTTGGCAGCAAAAAAAAAAACGAATACCCGATCCAGCCGGACTGAAAGGGGTCCCATGTTTACACATGGGACCCCTTTCCCCAAATGCAGAGACCCCCTGTGACTACTGTCACAGAGAGTCCCTTCAGCCAATCAGGAAGTGCCACGTCGTGGCACTCTCCTGATTGGCTTTGCGCGTCTTAGCTGTCAGACAGCGCATCGCACAGCTCCCTCCATTACTTTCAATGGTGGGAACTTTGCGGTCAGCGGTGGGGTTACCCGTGGTCAGCCGCTGACATGTTGAATTTGAGAAATGTCGAATTTGAAAAAGTCGAATTTCAAACGTCTGTTTTTTTGTCGAAAAGTCCTGTATTGCATTGTCGAATCCAATTCGACATGTTTTATGTGTCGAAAACGGCCCGTTTTTCGACTTTTCCGGCAATTCGCCGGCAATTGCATATACCCCTGTATGTGCTGCATGGCTGATAGGATCGCAAATTGCAATGCGATCCTGAGGCGTTAAGACCCCACCCAGATCACATGCATGCAATATGCGATCCTTGACAAATGCCTCTATTAACTTCATGTTTTGTGAACAAATTGTGATGTACTGATAATCCAAATGTCCCCTCGTACAGGGCAAGTCTCCCAGCTCTTGGGGACTAGGATCACATACAGAGAACCTGTCCTGCTCACGTTAGGCCCAGGTTACACAGTACACTGGGTGGGCAGCGCTTAGCCTACTGGCTCTCGATCAAGGCATCCAGCCGGCGCATAACACATCAGCTTTCACGAAACCCCTCCACACTCTGATTGGACCAGAGTGTGCAGAGATGGAAGGGAGGAGATGCCATGTCTAACATGCATGTGTATCATCAAAGCCCAAACTCTTACTGATTTCAAGTGGTATATTTGTAAAACAGATTTATTTTAAAACATGAGTATTCAGAGGAACTCGGCAGAATTTAAGATTTCCCTGAGGACATAAAAAGGGAAGCACAGCGCATACAGGGGTGTATTTACTAAGCCTTGGAAGGAGATAAGTACCAAGCAACCAGCTCCTGACATTTAAAAAAAAAAAAACTGTGACAGTTACGAGCTGATTGACTGGTAGTTTATCACTAACCACTTTATCTCTCTCCATGGCTTAGTAAATAGAGACCACGGTCCTGGCCAATATTGATTGCACCTTTAGACCTCATATGAATCCAAGTTGGCGGGAAAAGGGCCAAATTTGTGGTGCTCCGAAAAGCTCATCCATATGTAGATGACATTCGCCAACACAGCCATTGGGTTCCATTAACACAGTTTGGATATGAGGAGCTCAGTAGCTCTGCTTAGTCCACATAGAGAATGTAAACTACTGTACTCATGTAAAATATTTTTCATTCTAGTCTGCACAGTGACGGGATCTTATTGGAGCTGCTGTCCCTGCAGGATAATATGGAAAAATAGCCCTGGAAATTAATTTCTTATTACCAGGATATTGGGAGAAAAACACGGGACATAATTTAAAAGCCTCTAATTTGGTTCACGTCCAACCCCTGCGATGAGAAGAAAAAAGGGTGTGCAGTGAGGAACAGACCTGGTGGAGATAGGGGAGGTCATTCCGAGTCGTTCGCTCGTTAAATTTCTTCGCATCGCAGCGGTTTTCCGCTTAGTGTGCATGCGCAATGTCCGCACTGCGACTGGGCCAAGTAAATTTGCTAAGAAGTTAGGATTTTTACTCACGGCTTTTTCATCGCTCAGGCGATCGTAGTGTGATTGACAGGAAGTGGGTGTTTCTGGGCGGAAACAGGCCGTTTTATGGGCGTGTGGGAAAAAACGCTACCGTTTCTGGGGAAAATCTGCTAAAATCGCCTTGCGAGCGAACAACTCGGAATGAGGGCCAGGGTTGGGAGCAGGGACCTGCAGTCAGGGGAGGCATCCCCTGTGATTAATTAGTAAAAGAATACATACAAGATACTTATGACACATATTCTATGTCATAAGTATCTTCCTTATGTAATGGCATATTTTTTTTTGGGTGAAATTACTTTGGGAGGCACTGTTAGCAGTGCCTCCCATACAGAATAGGAACGGGGATAGAGCGGGGGGAGGAGCCTAGCACCGGGCTGTAAAAGCCCATTGAAATACAGTGGCAAAGCGGCACTGAAAAAAGTGCCTCGCTGACAGGGACACCACCCCCATGTCAGCGAGGCAGCTGTGCTTGGACTGCGGATCCAGCACTGGATCCGCTGTCCAATCACCAAGACGCGGCGGGAGGCAGAAGTTGGGACGGGAGCAGCAGCAGCAGCGGTGGGTCTGCAGTGACTGCTGCTCTCCCCTGTCATGCTCCGCTGGCTCCGTCCCCCCCTCCTGCACACAGGCACCAGACGTCTTTCCTGTGGGCAGCTGACAGCTGCCAGAGTCCGGCGGCTCCGTCCTCCCCTCCCGCTGACTGCTTGTACTCTGTGCGGCTCTCTCCGGGCGGCTGCTCCGTCCGCATACAACAGCACGCAGGTATTTTCTCTCTCTCTCTCTCCCTCTCCTTCTCCCCCTCTGTAACTCCTTATTTTCATTCACTTTTACAGGTCCCACTATTGGATTCTACTGGACAAGTGGACGTGATTCTCGGCGTGGGATGTAGGTAAGTAATCTCTCATTTTTACAGGTCCGCTATAGGATTCTACTGGACAAGTGGACGTGATTCTCGGCGTGGGATGTAGGTAAGTATGTGTGAGTGTGTAAGTGTGTTATAATAAAATTTTACTTTCACGGTGTGTGTGTTGTGTTTTTATTTGGGTATTTTTTTTGTTGTAGAACTACAAGTATCAGTGAGCCCGTTATTTCTGCGAATGCTGGTACTTGCGGTTCTCCAAGTACCAGCAAGCGGGTGAGGCTTTCTGGGCCTTGTAGTTCCACGACAAAAAACAATATTCTTTTTTAACACTCATGACTATCAGCCTGGCACCCACCGCCCAGGGGTGCTGGGGACAGCCTCGGGCTTCACCACTGGCCCTTGGGTGCCTGGAGGGGGGGGGGACCCCTTGATTTAAGGGGTTCCCACTCCTCCAGGGAACCCCGGCCAGGGGTGACTAGTTGGGGGGGTAATGCCACGGCCGCAGGGACCTACGTAAATGTGTTACCTGGCTGTGGCATTATGTCCCTGGCTAGTGGAGCCCGGTGCTGGTTTTAAAAATACGGGGGACCCCTACATCTTTTGTCCCCCGTATTTTTGGAACCAGGACCGGCCTAAGAGCCCGGTGCTGGTTGTCTAAATACGGGGAACCCCTGTCCAATTTTTCCCCAGTATTTAAACAACCAGGACCGGCTCAAAGAGCCCGAGGCTGGTTATACTTAGGAGGGGGGACCTCACACATTTTTTTTTTTCTACATTTTTTAACCCATTCAGACCCTTCTCCATTAAGTTAATGGAAGCCATGGACAACAGAATTGCATTCATGTCCTCCTCCCACTCCCTTCCCAGTACCAAACACTCATTTTTTTTCTATAAAAATGTACAATATATCACAAGTATGATGAACAGACAGGCAGCAGGCATTGGCGGCATCAGAGTTAGATGCAAATTAGTGGCGGAGGGATGGGTCAGTTTATGGTGGCCGAGTTTGTAAGCCGGTGGCGGTGGCAGCGGGCATCGACTCAGGGGCAGTAGCGGGCATTGGCTCGGTGGCGGTAGGGGTCATCGGCAGATTCGGCGGACGTTATGGCTGTAGTGCCTCACCAGCCACTGACCTCACCGCACGCCACTGGTTGGGAGAGAGACACATGGGGCATAAGGAGACAGATATAGAGGTGTAGGGAGAGAGCCAAAGGGGTAGAGAGAGAGACAGAGGGTGGGGAGAAAGATAAACCTGTAGGGGGTAAGAAAGAGAGACACCGAGGGTGAGGAGAAAGGTAATCCTGTAGGGAAAAAGAGTATGAGAGATACAGAGGGAAAGGATAAAAATATACCTGTAGTGAAAAAGAGTTTGAGAGACAGGCTTGTAGGAAAGCAGGACCGAGAGACATGGGGGGTCATTCCGAGTTGTTCGCTCGCTAGCTGCTTTTAGCAGCAGTGCACACACTAGGCCGCCGCCCTCTGGGAGTGTATCTTAGCTTAGCAGAAGTGCGAACGAAAAGGATCGCAGCGCTGATGCAAAAATATTTTCAAGCAGTTTCTGAGTAGCTGCAGACCTACTCCTACCTTGTGATAATTTTCAGTCTATTTAGTTCCTGCTTTGACATCACAAACACACCCTGTGTTCGGCCGGCCACTCCCCCGTTTCTCCAGCCACTCCCCCGTTTCCCCAGGCACGCCTGAGTTTTTTAGCACACTCCCGGAAAACGCTCAGTTACCACCCAGAAACACCCACTTCCTGTCAATCACTCACCGATCAGCAGGGCGACTGAAAAGCGTCGCTCGACCTTGTGTAAAAATGCATCGTTTTGTGTGAAAGTACTTCGCGCGTGCGCACTGCGGCCCATACGCATGCGCAGAAATGGAGATTTTTAGACTGATCGCTGCGCTGTGAACAACGGCAGCTAGTGAACAACGCGGAATGACCCCCATGGAGGCTAAAAGTACAAACGACTGGCAGATAAAATGCACGATATGAACGTTCTCATTCATTAATGAACGAGAACTCGTTCATATCGTGCAGTGTGTAGGCACCAACGACTAACGATGTGCGGCCCCGCGCTCGTTAATCGTTGGTGCCCCGTCGCTTATGCATGCAGGCCAATATGGACAATCTCGTCCATATTAGCATGCAATGCTATGGAGCCGGGTGACGTGGGGAGTGAAGAAACTTCACTGCCCCGTCACCGGGTCGTCCGTCAGCTGTATCCGCCGTTTGGCAGCTCGGTGGCGTATCTGCCAGTGTGTATGGCCAATTAGGATTTGAAAGGAAACATTAAAGGGGAGTGGAAGAGAAAGATATGGGGGGTGGGTAGGAGTTGGGATCAGGAGCCCAGCGTCCAGCATCCCACTGGTCTGATTACAGGCAGTGGGATGCTGGCTGACAAAGTGCAGGCAGCGTGGTGAACGCTCACAAGGCAGAAAGACAGAGGGGAGCAAACAGTGTAACAGGGGTTATGGGAAGAGGTACGGTTGATTCTATTTCGGAGTGGGAGAAGGGACCTTCTGACGTATCTAGGGGAGGAGACACGTCACCAGGGGGAGGAGCTACGGGCGAACAGGGTACCCGAAAAGTACCCTCGCGGGCTCACTTCGCTCGCCACCTGATTACTAAAGGTAATAGTTGGTGGCGTGGATAGTAGAGGAACTATCCCGCTGGCCTAGCTCCTCCCCCTTGTGTCATAACCCCTCCCCCTTACGGAAAAGGTCCCTTAGCCCACTTGTTTCTAGCATCTACCGAAGAGGTATACCTAGAGGGAGAGAGAAGGGGAGTAGGGAAAGAGAGATATGTGGGTTTGGGAGATGTAGGTGACATGAGACAAGAGAAAGGACCTATAATGAAACTTTTTCTGAAGATATATGTAGCAGTAGTCAGACCTGTCTGATGTATGTGGTCTTGGTGTGGTGCAATGACAGAAACCCCTTTACTGACACTGCAGCACAATAGTAAAGATATATAGCTGACAAGAGGTCATCATCCTGTCATGTCTACATATGGTTCTGCTGCTGCCAACACAAAGACATCACCCAGAGCCCACCCACACAACAGGCACAGTCACAGTAAGTCAAAGCCTTTATTAAATAAAAACTCACAATTTACATTGAGTATCCTGACCAGGGCTAAACAAGAGAGAACTCAAATACATAAACAATCCAGGATCCAGAAACACACTGCACAGCTGCAGCAGCCTGCCTCGAGGACACAGAGTGAAGCACGTGACGTCAGCTGACCTGCTCCAGCAGGATTTTTTTTTTACAAACAAGAAAAACTTTAATCAGAAAACAAAAAACGAACACTGCAGGTCAGCAGACAACGGCTCTGTGCTGCCCGGAGGGCTGTTAACGGCAGCTAAACCTGACGAAGCGGGCACAGGAGGAAAGGGGCAGCGGTGAGCCATCAGAGGTTTTAGTAATAGCAGAGGGGAATATCGCCGCCATAGTAGCCTATGGCAGTGCGATATTAGGCACAGTACTTAGCGCAGGCAGATAACAGGCAGTGAAAATGCTTTAGTACATGCAGAGAAGCGATATGTACAAGCATTTTCACTGAATTTTTCGTTGTGGAGGCTTATCTTCGTTTAGTACATGGACCCCTTAGTTCACTGTTCCAGTTCCACCTCATCTACGAAACAAGGGATATTATTCCAACTTCTTTGTAGTACTGAAACCGGACGGTTCGTTAAGACCGATTTTGAATCTAAAATCGTTGAACCCGTACTTAAGAGTGTTCAAGTTGAAGATGGAGTCTCCTGAGAGCGGTGATCTCAGGTCTGCAGGAGGGAGAGTTCCTAGTGTCTCTGGATATCAAGGATGCGTAGCTTCACATTCCTATCTGGCCGCCTCATCAGGCTTATCTACGGTGTGCACTGCAGGACTGTCACTACCAGTTCCAGGCCTTGCCTTTTGGTCTCCCCACAGCACCAAGGATATTCACCAAAGTGATGGCAGAGATAATACTTATACTCCGCAAACAGGGAGTGAATATAATTCCGTACCTTGACGATCTTCTGATAAAGGCGCCGTCCAGGGAGAGGTTGCTTGAAATCTCACCTAGAGCCAACACGGAGGCTTCCATTCCTGGGAATGATACTGGACACTGAGTCGCAGAAAGTGTTCCTTCCCCTGGAAAAGGCATTAGTAACCCAGTTTATGGTTCGGGATGTCCTGATGCCAACCCAGATATCGGTGCATCTATGCATTCGCCTTCTGAGGAAAATGGTGGCCTCTTAGGAGGCGCTTCAATACGGAAGGTTTCACGCAAGATCCTTCCATCTCGATCTGTTGGACAAATGGTCCGGATCGCATCTTTACCTGCACCATAATATCCGTCTGTCGCCGAAAGCTAGGATCTCCCTTCTATGGTGGCTATAGACTTCTCGCCTCGTTGAGGGTCGGAGATTCGGAATTCAGAACTGGATCCTGTTAACCACGGACGCAAGCCTCAGAGGTAGGGGAACAGTCACCCAGGAGGTGCAGTTTCAAGTAAGATGGTCAAGTCAGGAAGTCATCCTTCCAGTCAACATTCTGGAACTCAGGGCCATATACAACACCCTTCTGCAGGCCTCATTTTTTCAAGATTGGGCCATTCAGGTCCATTCGGACAATATGACGGTAGTGACGTACATAAACCGACAGGGCAGAAAGAAAAGCAGAGCAGCAATGTCAAAGGTGTCACCCAGAAGTGTTCAGGTGCTTGACACGTCGATGGTGATATCCACAAATCGACATGATGGTCTCTCGTCTCAACAAGAAGATCAAGCGTATTGTTCCAGGTCGAGAGACCCACAGACAGTGGCGGTAGACGCTCTAACGACTCCATGGGTTTAGCAGTTGGTGTGTGTGTTTCCTCCACTTCCTCAGATCCCAAAAATTCCCAAAAGAATAAAAAAGGGAAAAGTTTCAAGCAATACTCATTGCTCCGGACTGGCCAAGAAGGGTCTGGTACACGGACCTTCTGGAGATTCTCTTCGAAGATCCATGGCCTATACCTCTTCACGAGGGTCTTCTGCAACAGGGTCCGTTGGTCTATCAGGACTTACCGTGGCTACGTTTGACGGCATGGAAGCTGAACGGATGATTCTAGCCAGAAAAGGTATCCCTAACATGGTTATCCCGACTATGATCCAAGCCAGGAAGGGGGTAACGTCTAAACATTACAACTGTATTTGGAAGAAATACTTCTTTTGGTGCGAGGACGGTAATTATTCTGCAGTGGAATATCATCTAGGACGTTTCCTGCGTTTTCTCTTACGTCCTAGAGGATGCTGGGGTCCACATTAGTACCATGGGGTATAGATGGGTCCACTAGGAGCCATTGGCACTTTAAGAGTTTGAGAGTGTGGGATGGCTCCTCCCTCTATGCCCCTCCTACCAGACTCAGTCTAGAAAATGTGCCCGGAGGAGCCGGTCACAGCTAGGGGAGCTCTCCTGAGTTTTCCTAGTAAAATGTTGTTTTACAGTTTTTTTTTGTTTTACAGGGAGGCTGCGGGCAACAGCCTCCCAGCAGCGAGGGACTTGGGGAGGGGGGGGGGGGAGCAGTGTCCGCTTTGCGGGGTCTGAGCCACTGTCTCCGCTGACTAGACACTGAGCTCCACAGGGGTCCGTCTGATCGTTCTCCGCCACGGGGACCGCTTGCCCCAGCAGCATGCCGCCACCCCCTTGCAGAGCTGAAGATTAGGTTGCGAGTGAGACACGGACCCCCCTAGCAAGCGGGGGATCGGTGTGAAGGTGACGGCAACAGGGTAGGGACGCAGTATTAACTGAGCTACGGGGATGGCTCCAGCGGTACATGGTGCGCCGCTGTGAGGGGCGCCCTGAGCCAGCGCTACACCTTACACTGGTCCAGAAGCCTGTCAGGCTTTTCCTGCCTGCACAGCACTTACCAGGAAAGAAGGTCCCTCCACAGCAACTCCAGCTATCTGTACACGGTACCAGGGGGTTGTAGCAGGGGGAAGGAGGCTGCAATTCGATTGTGTATGCTTTTAAGGTGCACAATCTGCGCTGACAAGGGGTCTCCCTTTGGTAAAAGCGCTGTGTTTGGGTTGGCTCCAATCTCTGTGTCTCTCTTGCCATTCTTGGGGGGGGGGGGGGGGGCGGGACGGGGGGGACTCTGTCTGCGTGTGTGTGGTCTCCTTTAGCTATGTCCAGGGACACTGTCATATGCTGCAGAGGATATGTCCTCACAGGATGATCCCATTCCATGTAATCAGGATAGCATTAGTTTAGCACAGATTCCAGCAAGGGAACCTGAGTGGTTTTCCTCTATCAAATCTTGGATTACTCAAATTTCTGACAGGGTTGCGAGTAATGAGTCTGCAACCCAGCTATTACAGTTCTCCATGGCAGTATGGCCCGATTCTGGTACCCCAGGACACCCCGCTATATACCCCCAAAAATGTGCGGTTCACATCACGCAAGATGACACTGATACTGATTCTGATATCACAGACGGTAATGGGGATGTGTTACGGAGTCTGCCTCTCTTGCAGAGGGGGTGCAATTAATGATAGAGGCTATCAGGGATGTGTTAAATATAAATGATACCACATATTCAGAAACACACAAGAACAAAAATAGCAGCGCTGATTGAAATGTTGTGAGCAATTAAAAATAATAAGAAGGATTGAGTGATGAATTAATTTGGCAATTTAATAAAAATAAAAATATCAATATCGGCCTTTTTGAATAAAAAATGGATATGAATCCACAAACATTGACAAACACTTAAGATCAATACATATGGGTCAAATAAAATGATGACTGTCTAACACATTAGCATCCGTTCCTGATTAATAACCTGGACATTTTAGCAGATGGAGACAGACTGACAGCGCAGTCACACCAATACACTTTACCCGAATACCGTTAGAGGTGTAGTCCCTTTGAGAATGTCTCTGATGTTTTTTGCTCAAAATCAACCAGATTGGGGATCCTCATTTAACACGGTGTCCTCTTTGTCAAGATGGGGTAAATGGTGCTCCTTAGTCGTGGAAAAGTTGTCTCAATTGAACTGCAGATGGCAAAGTCCAGTGTTTGGTCCGGATGTGATACGGCAGTCAAACTAGCGTGGTAATTGACCCAAGTGGCCTCCTCCTAACGCGTTTCACTGCAAGGCACTGCAGCTTTATCAAAGGTCCTTTGATAAAGCTGCAGTGCCTTGCAGTGAAACGCGTTAGAAGGAGGCCACTTGGGTCAATTACCACGCTAGTTTGACTGCCGTATCACATCCGGACCAAACACTGGACTTTGCCATCTGCAGTTCAATTGAGACAACTTTTCCACGACTAAGGAGCACCATTTACCCCATCTTGACAAAGAGGACACCGTGTTAAATGAGGATCCCCAATCTGGTTGATTTTGAGCAAAAAACATCAGAGACATTCTCAAAGGGACTACACCTCTAACGGTATTCGGGTAAAGTGTATTGGTGTGACTGCGCTGTCAGTCTGTCTCCATCTGCTAAAATGTCCAGGTTATTAATCAGGAACGGATGCTAATGTGTTAGACAGTCATCATTTTATTTGACCCATATGTATTGATCTTAAGTGTTTGTCAATGTTTGTGGATTCATATCCATTTTTTATTCAAAAAGGCCGATATTGATATTTTTATTTTTATTAAATTGCCAAATTAATTCATCACTCAATCCTTCTTATTATTTTTAATTGCTCACAACATTTCAATCAGCGCTGCTATTTTTGTTCTTGTGTGTTTCTGAATATATGGTTGGGGTGTAACTACCCCCATACGTCATAGCAGCAGCATTAGAAACACAGCACCTGTAAGCGCCCGATCCTCCATTCATTTGGTAAACACTTTTTTGCATAAATGATACCACACCTGAGCAGGTTGAGGAGGCTTTTTTCACTGAAAATAAGAAAGCCTCGCTAACCTTCCCTGCGTCAAAGGAATTGAATGCTATATTTGAGAAATCATGGGAAAATATGCAGATCCCTAAAAGGGTCCAGGTGGCGTTTCCTTTCCCTGAGGAGGATAGGAAAAAAAGACCCGCCTATTGACGCATCTGTCTCCAGACTCTCATAAAAGGTGGTTTTACCTGTTCCAGGATCTACTGCCTTAAAGGAGCCGGCTGATAGAAAAATTGATTATACACTTAAATCAGTGTACACTGCTTCAGAGGCCATATTACGTCCCTACTGCATGGATTGCAAAAGCTATAGTAAAATGGTCGGGCACCTTACTTGAGGATTTGGATAAAATGGATAAGGGTGATGTTGAATTGTTTTTGCGTAACATTCACCATTTAATAGGTTTTCTGGTAGCATCCATGAAAGACCTGGGTTCCATGGCTGCTGGGATTTCTTCCATGTCTGTTACAGCTCGTCGGGGACTGTGGCTGCGCCAGTGGTCGGCCGACTCGGAATCCAGGAAAAGTGTGGAGTCCCTACCCTAAAGTCAGGCTCTCTTTGGGTTAGCTTTGAATGCGTGGATATCCACGGCTACAGCGGGTAAGTCTCCGTTCCTTCTCTCAGCTGCACCTGCTCCAAAGAAATCCTTTTCTTCATCAGCATCACAGTCCTTTCGGTCTAACAAGCCTAGAAAGACCAAACCGTCCAATACCTTCTTTAGGGGAGGTGGAGCTTAATCCAAGAAACCTGCTGCTGCTGTTTCCCTTTAAACTAAGCTTGCTTCCAGTACGCCGGAGTCCTCCGCATGACGGTGGACTGCGCAGCCTGGAGGTGGGGCCAGTGGGAACAAGACTCAGACAGTTCAGTCACGTCTGGGTATTATCCGAACTCGATCCCTGGGTGATAGATATTGTGTCCTAGGGATACAGGCTGGATTTTCAAAATCTACCTCACTGATTTTTCAGTGAGGAGGGTCATTGTGCCAGTGCCTCCTCATTTGCAAGCCACGGGTTACTATTCAAACCTTTTCGTGGTACCGAAACCGTATGGTTCTGTCAGGCCCATGCTGAACCTAAAACACTGAACCCTTTTCTGAAGGAGTTCAAATTCAAAATGGAGTCTCTCAGGGCGGTGATATCAGGTCTGGAAAAGGGGGAATTCCTGGTATCCCTGGATATCAAGGATGCGTAACTCCACGTTCAGATTTGGCTACCGCATCAGGCTTATCTCCGTTTTGCATTACTGGACTGTCATTTCCAGTTCCAGGCGCTGCCATTCGGCCTCTCTACAGCACCTCGGGTTTTCACTAGGGTGATGAGGGTTCTACTCCGCAAACAGGGGGTGAACATCATTCCATATCTGGACGATCTACTGATAAAGGCATCGTCCAAGGGGGAGCTGTTACAATCCATTGTATTCTCAACCCACCTACTCAGAGACCACGGTTGGATTCTGAACCTTACAAAATCACATTTGGAACCAACCCAGAGGTTGTCTTTTCTGGGGATGATCCTTGACACGGAAGTGCAGAGGGTGTTTCTTCCACAGGAAAAGGCGTTGGTGGTACAAACAATGGTCCGGGATGTCCTGAAGCCTGCCCGGGTGTCGGTTCATCAAGGCATTCGCCTTTTGGGAAAGATGGTGGCCTCTTACAATACTTTCCATTACGGGAGGTTCCATCCTCTGTCCTTCCGACTGGATCTCCTGGACAAGTGGTCAGGAGAGGAAACCTTCCAAGCAAGGTGGTCAAGTCTGGAAGCAGACTTCCTCAGCAGACACTATTTCCATCCGGGTGAGTGGGTTCTCCATCCGGAGGTGTTCAAGGAAATAACAGACCTTTGGGTGTTACCCCAAGATAAACGTGATGGCCTCTCGTCTCAACAAGAAGCTTCAACGCTATTGTTCCAGGTCGAGGGACCCACAAGCAGTCTCAGTGGCCGCCCTGTTGTCTCCGTGGGTGGTTCAGTCGGTGTACGTGTTTCCACCACTCCCACTCATTCCAAGAGTTCTTAAGCTCGTAAGGAGAACAAGAGTTCAATCAATCCTCATTGTTCCGGACTGGCCAAGGCGGGTTGGTACGCGGATCTTCTGAATTTCTTGCAGGAAGAGCCGAGGCCTCTTCCTCTTCGGGAGGACCTGCTGCAGCAGGGGCCGTTCGCCTATGAAGTCTTACCGCGGCAATGTTTGACGGCATGGAGGTTAACGCCTGATACTAGCTCGGAAGGGCCTTCAGAAGAAGGTCATTCCTATCCTGATACAGGCTAGGAAAGGGGTAACGTCTAAACATTACCATCGTATTTTGAAGAAATGTGTCTCTTGGTGTGAGTCCAAGAAGTTCTTTGATGGAGTTTCGTCTGGGATGTTTTCTCCTCTTCCTGCAAGCAGGTTGGGATCTGTGAAGGGCCAGATTTCGGCCCTATCCATTTAGCTCCAGAAACAATTGGCTGTCCTCCCTGAGGTTCTGACTTTTTTGAAGGGAGTTCTGCACATTCAACCTCCCTTTGTGCCGCCTACGGCGCCTTGGGACCTTAACGTGGTGTTGCAGTTACTCCAGTCGGACTGGTTTGAGCCTCTACAGGAGTTTGAGGTCAAATTTCTTACATGGAAGGCTGTCACGTTGTTGGCCTTAGCTTCTGCTAGACGTGTGTCAGAATTAGGAGCTTTGTCCTGTAAAAGCCCTTACTTGATCTTCCACGAAGATAAAGCTGAGCTCCGGACACGTCAGCAGTTTTTTCCAAAGGTTGTGTCGGCATTTCATATCAACCAACCTATGGTGGTGCCAGTGGCTACTGACTCCTCAATTTCATCAAAGTCCTTGGATGTTGTGAGGGCTTTGAACATCTATGTGAAGAGGACTGCTCGTCACAGGAAATCGGACTCTCTGGTTGTCCTGTATGATCCCAAGAAAATTGAGTGTCCTGCTTCAAAGCAATCTCTATCTCGCTGGATTAGGTGCACTATCCAGCATGCTTATTCTACGGCAGTATTGCCGTGTCCGAAATCTGTTATGGCCCACTCTACTCGTAAGGTGGGGTCTTCCTGGGCGGCTGCCCGGGGGGGCTCGGCAGTGCAACTTTGCCGAGCTGCAACTTGGTCTGGGTCGAACACGTTTGCAAAGTTTTACAAGTTCGATACTTTGGCCTTTTGATGATCTGAAGTTCAGTCAATCAGTTCTGCAGGAGCCTTATTGCTCTCCCTCCCATTCTGGGAGCTTTGGTACATCCTCATGGTACTAATGTGGACCCCAGCATCCTCTAGGACGTAAGAGAAAATAGTATTTTGGTTACCTACTGGTAAATCCTTTTCTCGTAGTCCGTAGAGGATGCTGGACGCCCACCCAGTGCTTCGTTTTCCTGCAACCGTTATCTGGTTCAGTACAGCTTTGTTTAGTTATGTACTGCATTGTTACTTGGTAAGTAACGTTTCAGCAGTTGCTGAGTTGTTCAAGCTAATTAGCTTGATGTGCCTTGTATGTGTATGTATGAGTTTGGTTGGAGGGGCATAGAGGGAGGAGCCAGCTCACACTCTCAAATTCTTAAAGTGCCAATGGCTCCTAGTGGACCTGTCTATATCCCATGGTACTAATGTGGGCCCCAGCATCCTCTACGGACTACGAGAAAAGGATTTACCGGTAGGTAACCAAAATCCTATGTTCTGCAGGCAGGTGTGGGGATGTGG
This sequence comes from Pseudophryne corroboree, assembly GCF_028390025.1. NCBI lineage: Eukaryota > Metazoa > Chordata > Amphibia > Anura > Myobatrachidae > Pseudophryne > Pseudophryne corroboree. The sequence goes on from NC_086444.1 coordinate 1,056,968,256, forward strand.
GCCTACGTCTGGGCTCCATAAAAGTCCAGATTTCAGCCTTGTCCATGTTCTTTCAGAAACAGTTGGCTTCTCTCCCTGCGGTCCAGACATTCTTGAAAGGTGTTCTGCACATCCAACCTCCTTTTGTGCCTCACACGGCACCTTGGAATCTCAATTTGATGCTGCAGTTCCTCCAATCAGACTGGTTTGAACCGTTACAGGAGGTGGACGTAAAATATCTTGTGTGGAAGACCGTCACACTGTTGGCCTTGGCTTCAACAAGATGTGTGTCGAAGCTGGGGGTTGTGATTCAGACATTATGCAGGAATCAGTCTTCAACTCTACAAAGGAGTTGGGAACAATACACTCATTCAGGGACAGATTTAAAAGCTGTGAGCTAACGGCGATTGCGCATATTTCTACACGTTACAGTAGGCAGATACGGTTTGCATTTTTTTATTTTTTTTTATTAGAGTATTTTTATTCAACAAGGATAAAATCGTTAGACATTTCAGTGTACACTGGGAACTTCAATTATTATTACACAATATGTTCACACCCATATCCTTCTCAAACAATATATATACTGCATGATGAAACCGTATGTTGTCATTCTGCATATACCAGTTTCTCTGAAGTCTGCAATCAAATGTCAAACACATACTAACATTTCTTGTTTTCTCACCGAAATACTTTAATAACCCCCCCACCCCCCAACTATAAGGCCTGATAAAGCCTACAAACCATAAACAGAGCAAATCAAAACAACTCCTTCTAGCCTAGAGTCATACAGTTGTGCGAGGTGAGGTGCGTAATCCCTATAGTGTGTGATGGAACCCAGGCCGCTGGGCTGTCGTTGAAGGCATGCGGCATGTCAATTAATTAATTCTTTTAATTCTAAATTCTAAGGGCAGGGGAAGAATATGTAGAATTAATCCAATGGGACCATATCTTCTCATGTTTAGGAAGAGCATTATTTTTCATATAGATATATCGATCCTTCAGTACTGTGTCATTCACCAGGGCCTTTAAAGCAGACATCGTAGGGGAATGTGGCGCCATCCATGTCCGTGCAATACACACCTTGGCGAGGGCGCAGATACTGCGAGCATATAAGTCCTCCCACCTAGACCCAGATTCAGGTCCCCCCATTCCCAGAATGCAAAATCCTGGAGTCAACATTCCTCTTGGTATCCCCGTACGTTCCAGAATCGACCCGACCCCAGCTTAGAACGCCTGTAAGGATGGACACTCCCACACCAGGTGCCAAAACGATCCGCCAGTGGCTCCGCATTTAGGACAGGCGGCTGCGCCACCAGCCCCAATTCTGGCCAACCTATTCGGTGTCATATATGATCTATGTAATATAAAGAGTTGGATTTGTTGGAACCGTAGTGATTTGGTGACCTGGCTCGAGTTCCCCAGCGCCACCTCCTAGTCTTCAACATCTATGGGGCCCAGATCACGCTCCCAGCGCTCCCGAAGGTTCGAGAGCGGGTCCGCATGAATTATTTTTATAAGGTACGAGTAAGTGAAGGAGAGCACCTTAACTCGACCCAGTGTGCATAGAAAGGCCTTTATGGGGAAAGGGAGGAGCGCCTGTGGAGAATCCCCAAACTGTGATTGTATAGCGTGCCTAAGCTGTAAAAATCTGTAGAAGTAAGAGTTTGGGAGACCAAACTCCTCCTTTAGTTGTTGAAAGGACTTCATTGTACCATTGTTGTACAACTGAGATATGGAAGTTACTGAATATGGGGCCTAAACCTCCCCCCCCTCGAGAGACCCCAGTTCAGGGAGTGATGCGGAGTGCCAAAGGGGAGTATCCGGATCCATACTATCGTACCCAAGCATTCGTATCAAAGCCTGCCAGATCTTCATGGCCTGAAAAACAATAGGAGGGGACAGCCGGGAAGTGCTCCCCCCACCAGAATCTGCGCCGGAGAGAGGTCCGGGTAGTAGCATCGGAGAAACACCCAGCATAGACCAGCCTCATCTCTTTCCCGCAACCAGATACTGATGTGTGCCAGCTGGGCCGCAAAGTAATATAGTTGGAAGTGAGGCCAAGCCACCATCAACTTTTTGTCTAGTGAGGGTGTATAACTTTATTCTAGGTCTTTTATTGGCCCATACCAGAGATGTTAGTATACTATTTAATTTCTTAAAGAAGGCCGGGAATATGTATACAGGGGATTGTGAAAGGACATACAGTAGCTTGGGCAAAATTATCATCTTAACAAGGCTAACCCTACCTGTCATTGTCAGCGGGAGTTTACACCAAGCCCTTGACTTGTGTACAATCAGCTGTACAAGCGGGTCAAGGATATGAAATCCGAAGGGTCGTTAGTAACCTGGATCCCAAGATATTTAAACTGGCCTGTCCAGCTTAGCGGTAGGGAAATCTTTGGGACCCGGGGAGGAGAGCCCATAATGGGCATTATAAATGATTTGGACCAGTTTATGCAGAGACCAGAGAATCTGCCGAAGGTCTCTATGACCTGCAACACCATAGGCATATCCACACTGTAGTCGTGTAAGAAAAGTAACAGGTCGTCCGCATAAAGGGCTATTTTGTCAGTACATGGGCCCGATTCAACTCCCCCAATGTCCGGTTGCGATCTGACTAAACAAGCCAAGGGTTCAATGGATATGGCAAACAAAGCTGGGGAGAGGGGGCATCCCTGTCTGGTGCCCCGAGTCAAAGTAAAGGAGGAAAAGACATAGCCATTTACCAAGATCCTGGCGCATGGGCTTTGATATAGCAGTTTGATCCATTGTATAAAATTAGGGCCGAAGCCCATACATGTCATGACCCCCCACCAGATACGGCCATTCGACGTAAGGTCACCGGCCTTACGAAGTACAGAGCCGCTTCCCCAGTGCAGTACCACTGTCCTGAGGGGTTGTTGTTTAGCGGGGCACTGCGCCTTGGAGGCGGCGGATCTAACTCAGAGCGGGACCAGAGGCATTTTAGAGCCTTCCTCTGCTTTCTGCAGCCATGGACAGCACACACAGCGCTTCATGACTCCTCAGCCACGCTGGATATCTGGTACAGGGTGTAGCAAAGGGGGAGATCCGCTACTTTACACTATCTGGGTCCTCTACAGGACAGAATTTATTAGTGGTTACTGTGATAAAGTTAGCTGACAGCCTCACTGGGGCTGTACAGCTAGGGGTGTGCTGATGTTCTGCTCTCTGTGTGTCTCACATATAGTAGGGCAGGCTTGCAATATATCACTGATTATTTGTATGTCATTGTGCTTACTGTGAAACATGGGTAAACACAAGCTGTGCAGTGTATGCCACACCAGATTATCTCCATTATCATCTGATTCTGTTTTATGTGAACAATGCAGCCAATCTTCTCAGATCACTGAAGGGGCTGTGGGAGAGTGTCCAGAGCCCTTCTGGTTAGGGTCTCTAAAAACTATGATTCTCTATAAACTATATGTCATCCCATCTCACTGCTAATGTTAAAAAAACTCAGCTACTACAACAGGCTGTTGCAGAGTTAGCTGCTAGGGCAGATACCCAGCCCCCCCTCTCTCATGTAGGTCCACGAAAGCGTGATTTTCCTGCCCTACACAGGTGAGGATATACAGGAGGATGGGGAGGACATGGATCCCGTTGGTGGGGATTCCAATTCTGCTCAGGGTATTGAACCTCTCATTCTGCCTATATGGGATGTGTTAAAGCTCTCTCTAGAGGATGCTGCTTCACAGCAGTCATTTTTCTTTACACAGAACAAGCCTAATGTCACTTTTCCTGATTCTGCAGAGTTAGGTGACCTGTTCAAGTTAGCTTGGAAAAATCCAGACAAAAAATCTCAAGTGTCCAAAAAGTTTTGCACACTTTCCCATTTACTCCTGAAGGTAGGACATTTTGCGAGGAACCCCCCCGGGGGTTGATGTATTAGTCTCTTGACTGTCCAAAATGGGGATGATGCCTGCCCCGGGCTCCTTTAACATAAGGGATCCTCTGGATCGGAAAATAGAAGGTACACTCAAATCTATTTGCATGGCAGCAGGTATATCGCAAAGACTGGTCTTTGCGGATTGCTGGATGGACCCATGCCATTCATTCATGGGCCACCCAAATTCATGAGGGCCTCTCCGGGGCTATGCCGCTGGTCACTATGGTGACCCTTCTAAAGCACATTCAGGACACTACACGCATCCTCTGTGATTCTCTCAAGGAGATGGGGAACATTAATGCTAGGACCTCTGCAATCGCCTTATGGTTGCGTCAGTGGATAGCGGACGCGGAATCCAAACGCAGTGTGGAATCCCTCCCCTCTTCAAGGGAATGGCTCTTTGTGGTTGAATTGGATATGTGGATTTCCAAAGTTACTGCTGGGAAATCCATGTTTCTCCCCTCTGGGGCCCTGATGGCGAGATGCTCCTACCCAAGGCCATCTGTACAGTCCTTTTGGTCTCACAGATTGCGATCTAAGGCTAGAGTTGCCTCAAATAAGACTAGAGGCACCAGAGGTAGGCCAAGAAAGCCTGCAAGCACCACAGCTGTCAGGAACAGACCACCAGTTCTGCTTCCACTAAGGCCTCAGCATGACGGTGCCCATCCACCCCGAGGGGATCTCGAGGTGGGAGCTCGACTGCATCACTTCAGCCGCGTCTGGGAGGCTTCCTGCCAGGATACCTGGGTCAGGGATCTCGTTTCTCATGGCTACAAGCTGGAGTTCAACAGTGCTCCTCCCCAACGATTTTTCAAATCAAGCTTATCAGCTTTGGAAGATATGCAGGTTACGTTTGCAACAGGCCATCCTAAAGTTGGTCCAGTCCCACGTCATTGTTCCTGTACCAATATCACAACGAGGCAAAGGTTATTACTCCAACCTGTTTGTGGTACCGAAGCTGGACGGTTCGGTAAGGCCCATTTTGAATCTAAAGTCCTTCAATCCTTACCTGAAGGTGTTCAAGTTCAAAATGGAATCCTTGCAAGCAGTGATTGCGTTCCTGGAAGAACAGGAATTCATGATTTCCTTGGATATTAAGGTCGCCTACCTCCATATTCCGATTTGGTCACCTCATCAGGCGTACCTGAGGTTTGCCCTGCTGGACAATCACTACCATTTCCAGGCACTGCCCTTCGGCCTATCCACAGCTCCGAGGGTGTTCACAAAGGTGATGACTGAGATGATGGTCCAGCTCCGGGCCCAGGGAATCAATATTGTCCCTTACCTGGACGATCTTCTGATAAAAGCAAGATCCAGGGAGCTTTTGTTGCTCAATATCGACCGCACTATCCAACTTCTGTCACGCCATCGGTGGATCCTCGACTTCCAGAAGTCTCACCTGGAGCCGACTCAGCGGCTCCTGTTCCTAGGGATGTTGCTGGATGCTGTGGCCCAGAAGGTGTTACTACCAGAGGACAAGGTGAGAACACTTCAGGATATGGTCTGCATGGTGCTCCGACCTACTCGAGTATCCATCCATCTTTGCATAAGATTGTTGGGAAAGATGGTCGCCTCACACGAGGCGATCCATTATGGGAGGTTCCATTCCAGGACTTTTCAGATGGATCTCCTAAGCAAATTACATCTTCAGATGCACCGGATGATACGGCTGTCGCCTCAAGCCTGGATTTCCCTCCTGTGGTGGCTGCAATCCTCCAATCTCCTGGAAGGCCGGAGGTTGGGGTTTCAGGATTTGATCCTCCTCACAACTGATGCGAGTCTGAGAGGATGGGGAGCTGTCACCCAAGGGTCTCAGTTCCATGGCAGGTGGCAAGCCCACAAAGTCCTCCTTCAGATCAACATTCTGGAACTTCGGGTGATCTACAATGCTCTGCTTCAGGCCTCTCCTCAAGTATCGCGCGATCCAAGTACAGTCGGACAACGCCACAGCAGTGGCGTACATGAGTCGACTAGGAGGAACAAAAAGCAGAGCCTGCATGCGAGAGGTGTCAAAAATACTCGGAAATAAAGGTCGTTGAGGGGAAATCAAAGGCGATACTGAATAATTGAAACAAGGTAGAGCAAATAAATAATTAAGTATACATCACATGGAATTTCGACGAGCTGGTATCAATTTGAATTTCTTTCTCATCCAATGTCTACAATGAATTTTTTTCCTTTTTCAATTCAGATAAATCTCCAACGTGAAATACATAGGAAACAAAAAATGGGAGAGAGGCACACAATGTGTAGTAATGTTTGTTATAAGGTGATATAAATGAATCCAGTGACTTCTCCAATGGGAAAAGAACCCTGTATGGTGGAAATCTTGATAGCTGAGAAAGGGACAGTTCCTCACCACCTTTTCATTTAAGGATAAACGTACCAAAACTCACTTAAAATGGTGTAGTATCATACATATCAAGGTATCTTTATCAATTCATGAATAAAAGACAATAAAACAAATCGAAATTCGTTCAATTTGAACGTACCACACTCACTTTCTTGGAGTGTGGGTATCCTCATGTAACGGTTTCTTTAGAATGGATATGAACGAAGCCGTCTCTTTCCAAAAAAGCTTGTTTATTGTCACAAAATTAAAAATTACATAAAAATTTCTCCTTATATATTACCATCACAAGGTATATACACAAAGGGTGGGTCAGATGAAATGAGACTAACCTAGGTGAATTCCGGACTAACACCTAGGTAACACCCATGTACTATACCTTCAAGATTTGGATGGTAACAGGAGGACGCAGTAAAAATAAGAATTTACTTACCGATAATTCTATTTCTCATAGTCCGTAGTGGATGCTGGGGACTCCGTAAAGACCATGGGGATAGCGGCTCCGCAGGAGACTGGGCACATCTAAAGAAAGCTTTAGGACTATCTGGTGTGCACTGGCTCCTCCCCCCATGACCCTCCTCCAAGCCTCAGTTAGGATACTGTGCCCGGACGAGCGTACACAATAAGGAAGGATTTTGAATCCCGGGTAAGACTCATACCAATCACACCGTATAACCTGTGATCTGAACCCAGTTAACAGCATGATAACAGAGGAGCCTCTGAAAGATGGCTCACAACAATAATAACCCGATTTTTGTAACAATAACTATGTACAAGTATTGCAGACAATCCGCACTTGGGATGGGCGCCCAGCATCCACTACGGACTATGAGAAATAGAATTATCGGTAAGTAAATTCTTATTTTCTCTAACGTCCTAAGTGGATGCTGGGGACTCCGTAAGGACCATGGGGATTATACCAAAGCTCCCAAACGGGCGGGAGAGTGCGGATGACTCTGCAGCACCAAATGAGAGAACTACAGGTCCTCCTCAGCCAGGATATCAATTTTGTAGAATTTTACAAACGTATTTGCTCCTGACCAAGTAGCTGCTCGGCAAAATTGTAAAGCTGAGACCCCTCGGGCAGCCGCCCAAGATGAGCCCACCTTCCTTGTGGAGTGGGCATTTACAGATTTTTGGCTGTGGCAGGCCTGCCACAGAATGTGCAAGCTGAATTGTACTACAAATCCAACGAGCAATAGTCTGCTTAGAAGCAGGAGCACCCAGCTTGTTGGGTGCATACAGGATAAACAGCGAGTCAGATTTCCTGACTCCAGCCGTCCTGGAAACATATATTTTCAGGGCACTGACAACGTCTAGCAACTTGGAGGCCTCCAAGTCCCTAGTAGCCGCAGGCACCACAAATAGGTTGGTTCAGGTGAAACGCTGAAACCACCTTGGGGAGAAACTGAGGACGAGTCCTCAATTCCGCCCTGTCCGAATGGAAAATCAGATAAGGGCTTTTTCAGGATAAAGCCGCCAATTCTGACACGCGCCTGGCCCAGGCCAGGGCCAACAGCATGACCACTTTTCATGTGAGATATTTTAACTCCACAGATTTAAGTGGTTCAAACCAATGTGACTTTTGGAACCCAAAACTACATTGAGATCCCAAAGTGCCACTGGAGGCACAAAAGAAGGCTGTATATGCAGTACCCCTTTTACAAACGTCTGAACTTCAGGGACTGAAGCTAGTTCTTTTTGGAAGAAAATTGACAGGGCCGAAATTTGAACCTTAATGGACCCCAATTTCAGGCCCATAGACACTCCTGTTTGCAGGAAATGTAGGAATCGACCCAGTTGAATTTCCTCCGTCGGGCCTTACTGGCCTCGCACCACGCAACATATTTTCGCCAATTGCGGTGATAATGTTTTTGCGGTTACATCCTTCCTGGCTTTGATCAGGATAGGGATGACTTCATCCGGAATGCCTTTTTTCCTTCAGGATCCGGCGTTCAACCGCCATGCCGTCAAACGCAGCCGCGGTAAGTCTTGGAACAGACAGGGTCCTTGCTGAAGCAGGTCCCTTCTTAGAGGTAGAGGCCACGGATCCTCCGTGAGCATCTCTTGAAGTTCCGGTTACCAAGTCCTTGGCCAATCCGGAACCACAAATATAGTGCTTACTCCTCTCCATCTTATCAATCTCAGTACCTTGGGTATGAGAGGCAGAGGAGGGAACACATACCCTGACTGGTACACCCACGGTGTTACCAGAGCGTCTACAGCTTATTGCCTGAGGGTCCCTGGACCTGGCGCAATACCTGTCGAGTTTTTAATCATGTGGAAGACTTCTGGGTGAAGTCCCCACTCTCCCGGGTGGAGGTCGTGCTGAGGAAGTCTGCTTCCCAGTTGTCCACTCCCGGAATGAATACTGCTGACAGTGCTATCACATGATTTTCCGCCCAGCGAAGAATCCTTGCAGCTTCTGCCATTGCCCTCCTGCTTCTTGTGCCACCCTGTCTGTTTACGTGGGTGACTGCCGTGATGTTGTCCGATTGGATCAACACCGGCTGACCTTGAAGCAGAGGTCTTGCTAAGCTTAGAGCATTGTAAATGTCCCTTAGCTTCAGGATATTTATGTGAAGTGATGTCTCCAGGCTTGACCATAAGCCCTGGATATTCCTTCCCTGTGTGACTGCTCCCCAGCCTCGCAGGCTGGCATCCGTGGTCACCAGGACCCAGTCCTGAATGCCTAATCTGCGGCCCTCTAGAAGATGAGCACTCTGCAACCACCACAGGAGGGACACCCTTGTCCTTGGTGACAGGGTTATCCGCTGATGCATCTGAAGATGCGACCCGGACCATTTGTCCAGCAGGTCCCACTGGAAAGTTCTTGCGTGGAATCTGCCGAATGGGATTGCTTCGTAGGAAGCCACCATTTTACCCAGAACCCTTGTGCATTGATGCACTGAGACTTGGCTCGGTTTTAGGAGGTTCCTGACTAGCTCGGATAACTCCCTGGCTTTCTCCTCCGGGAGAAACACCTTTTTCTGGACTGTGTCCAGGATCATCCCTAGGAACAGAAGACACGTCGTCGGAACCAGGTGCGATTTTGGAATATTGAGAATCCAATCGTGCTGCCGCAACACTACCTGAGATAGTGCTACACCGACCTCCAACTGTTCCCTGGATCTTACCCTTCTCAGGGAATTGTCCAAGTAAGGGATAACCAAAATTCACTTCCTTCGAAGGAATATCATAATTTCGGCCATTACCTTGGTAAAGACCCGGGGTGCCGTGTACCATCCATACGGCAGCGTCTGAACTGATAGTGACAGTTCTGTACCATAAACCTGAGGTACCCTTGGTGAGAAGGGTAAATTTTTTACATGAAGGTAAGCATCCTTGATGTCCCGAGACATCATGTAGTCCCCTTCTTCCAGGTTCGCAATCACTGCTCTGAGTGACTCAATCTTGAATTTGAACCTCTGTATGTAAGTGTTCAAAGATTTTAGATTTAGAATCGGTCTCACCGAGCCGTCTGGCTTCGGTACCACAACAGTGTGGAATAATACCCCGTTCCCTGTTGCAGGAGGGGTATCTTGATTATCACCTGCTGGGAATACAGCTTGTGAATGGCTTCCAAAACTGTCTCCCTGTCAGAAGGAGACATCGGTAAAGCCGACTTTAGGAAACGGCGAGGGGGAGACGTCTCGAATTCTAATTTGTACCCCTGAGATATCACCTGAAGGATTCAGGGGTCTACTTGCGAGTGAGCCCACTGCGCGCTGAAATTCATTGAGACGGGCCCCCCACCGTGCCTGATTCTGCTTGTAAAGCCCCAGCGTATACTGAGGGCTTGGCAGAGGCGGGAGAGGGTTTCTGTTCCTGGGAACTGGCTGATTTCTGCAGCCTTTTTCCTCTCCCTCTGTCACGGGGCAGAAATGAGGAACCTTTTGCCCGCTTGTCCACGAAAAGACTGCGCCTGATAATACGGCGTCTTCTCATGTTGAGAGGCGACCTGGGGTACAAACGTGGAATTCCCAGCTGTTGCCGTGGCCACCAGGTCTGAAAGACCGACCCCAAATAACTCCTCCCCTTAATAAAGCAATACTTCCAAATGCCGTTTGGAATACGCATCACCTGACCACTGACGTGTCCATAACCCTCTACTGGTAGAAATGGACAACGCGCTTAGACTTGATGCCAGTCGGCAATTATTCCGCTGTGCATCACGCATATATAGAAATGCATCTTTTAAATGCTCTATAGGCAAAAATATACTGTCCCTATCTAGGGTATCAATATTTTCAGTCAGGGAATCCGACCACGCCAACCCAGCACTGCACATCCAGGCTGAGGCGATTGCTGGTCGCAGTATAACACCAGTATGTGTGTAAATACCTTTTAGGATACCCTCCTGCTTTCTATCAGCAGGATCCTTAAGGGCGGCCATCTCAGGCGAAGGTAGAGCCCTTACAAGCGTGTGAGCGCTTTATCCACCCTAGGGGGTGTTTCCCAACGCACCCTAACCTCTGGCGGGAAAGGATATAATGCCAATAACATTTTAGAAATTATCAGTTGTTATCGGGGGAAACCCACGCATCATCACACACCTCATTTAATTTCTCAGATTCAGGAAAACTACAGGTAGTTTTTCCGCACCGAACATAATACCCCTTTTTTGGTGGTACTCGTATTATCAGAAATGTGTAAAACATTTTTCATTGCCTCAATCATGTAACGTGTGGCCCTACTGGAAGTCACATTCGTCTCTTCACCGTCGACACTGGAGTCAGTATCCGTGTCGGCGTCTATATCTGCCATCTGAGGTAACGGGCGCTTTAGAGCCCCTGACGGCCTATGAGACGTCTGGACAGGCACAAGCTGAGTAGCCGGCTGTCTCATGTCAACCACTGTCTTTTATACAGAGCTGACACTGTCACGTAATTCCTTCCAACAGTTCATCCACTCAGGTGTCGACCCCCTAGGGGGTGACATCACTATTACAGGCAATCTGCTCCGTCTCCACATCATTTTTCTCCTCATACATGTCGACACAAAAGTACCGACATACAGCACACACACAGGGAATGCTCTGATAGCGGACAGGACCCCACTAGCCCTTTGGGGAGACAGAGGGAGAGTTTGCCAGCACACACCAGAGCGCTATATATATACAGGGATAACCTTATATAAGTGTTTTTCCCCTTATAGCTGCTGTATAGTTAATACTGCGCCTAATTAGTGCCCCCCTCTCTTTTTTAACCCTTTCTGTAGTGTAGTGACTGCAGGGGAGAGCCAGGGAGCTTCCCTCCAACGGAGCTGTGAGGGAAAATGGCGCCAGTGTGCTGAGGAGATAGGCTCCGCCCCCTTATCGGCAGCCTTATCTCCCGTTTTTCTATGTATTCTGGCAGGGGTTAAATGCATCCATATAGCCCAGGAGCTATATGTGATGCATTTTTTGCCATCCAAGGTGTTTTTATTGCGTCTCAGGGCGCCCCCCCCCAGCGCCCTGCACCCTCAGTGACCGAAGTGTGAAGTGTGCTGAGAGCAATGGCGCACAGCTGCAGTGCTGTGCGCTACCTTGTTGAAGACAGGACGTCTTCTGCCGCCGATTTTCCAGACCTCTTCTGCCTTCTGGCTCTGTAAGGGGGCCAGCGGCGCGGCTCTGGGACCCATCCAAGCTGGGCCTGTGATCGTCCCTCTGGAGCTAATGTCCAGTAGCCTAAGAAGCCCAATCCACTCTGCACGCAGGTGAGTTCGCTTCTTCTCCCCTTAGTCCCTCGATGCAGTGAGCCTGTTGCCAGCAGGTCTCACTGAAAATAAAAAACCTAAACTAAAACTTTCACTAAGAAGCTCAGGAGAGCCCCTAGTGTGCACCCTTCTCGTTCGGGCACAGAGATCTAACTGAGGCTTGGAAGAGGGTCATGGGGGGAGGAGCCAGTGCACACCAGATAGTCCTAAAGCTTTCTTTAGATGTGCCCAGTCTCCTGCGGAGCCGCTATCCCCATGGTCCTTACGGAGTCCCCAGCATCCACTTAGGACGTTAGAGAAAAACACGAATAAATCACTGTCTAGGAGCACCAACGCCGTTTCGACCCAAAGGTCTTTTTCAAGGTGTGTGCCCAGACAGTGATAGGCAGGATATTTATGTCATAAAACAGGAAGTAGTGAAGGAACATGGGTAATGACTTCTATTGAGATCACAGACTCTAATCCTATATTACCGTTATTAATTCCTATCTACGAGACCAATTCTTATGTTCACAAGTCTCATATATGCACTTTAGGGTATTACAATAAAAGTAGACAGCTTAAAAGGTCCAGGACGAGATCGCGGGATACCTACTTCCGCGTTCCAGCGTGCATTCCCCGGAACCGGAAGTAGCCCGCGATCGCGTCATGCTAAAGAATCCTCTAGTGTGTACAAGACCACTTATTATATTTACCAGTCTTATATATGTGCTTTAGGACATTGCAGTAAAAAAAGGTAAAGAACTCGAAATATCCGGGATGAGATCGCGGGATGCTTACTTCCGCGTTCCGACATGCGTTCCACGGAACCGGAAGCAGCCCGCGATCGTGTCTGCCTGAAAATACACTAGTTTGTACTTAGTGTTAAATAGTCCTACAACACTTGTGCAGGCTCACCCAAAGTATACTATGTGTGGGCACTTTGTACTGGTGGTGAATTGATTCCCTCGTAATTATTTTCTTATGGAAGCCACACTTCCGCGTTCCATTGTGCGTTCCACTTACCCGTAAGTGGTACACACTCATGTCTGCACCAGTTATAAATTTACAAATAGAATTATGTGTGGTATTTTTAGCATAAGTCTATGCATTTGAGGGTATGGGATTAAAACAACTTGCATTCCCCTTATATTTGATCCTCTTCCACAATGCTTCTGTGTATTACACATTGCCTAAATAAACAAAACAAAGAACCCATAATAATACAGTATAATAAGAAAAATAACCGTCTCAATGAAATAACAATAGATGGGTTACGATCATAGCATAATCAATTCACATAAACCATTTTAATTCGAAATCCGAATTTCTCTAACGTCCTAGTGGATGCTGGGAACTCCGTAAGGACCATGGGGAATAGCGGGCTCCGAAGGAGGCTGGGCACTCTAGAAAGATCTTAGACTACCTGGTGTGCACTGGCTCCTCCCACTATGACCCTCCTCCAAGCCTCAGTTAGATTTCGTGCCCGGCCGAGGTTGGATGCACACTAGGGGCTCTCCTGAGCTCTTAGAAAGTTATAGTCTTAGAATTTGTTCTTTTCAGTGAGACCTGCTGGCAACAGGCTCACTGCAGCGAGGGACTAAGGGGAGAAGAAGCGAACTCGCCTGCTTGCAGCCGGATTGGGCTTCTTAGGCTACTGGACACCATTAGCTCCAGAGGGATCGACCGCAGGCCCAGCCTTGATGTTCGGTCCCGGAGCCGCGCCGCCGTCCCCCTTACAGAGCCAGAAGCAAGAAGATGGTCCGGAAAATCGGCGGCATGAAGACTCAGTCTTCACCAAGGTAGCGCACAGCACTGCAGCTGTGCGCCATTGCTCCTCTCACACACTTCATACTCCGGTCACTGAGGGTGCAGGGCGCTGGGGGGGGGCGCCCTGAGGCAGCAATAAAAACACCTTGGCTGGCAAAAATACCTCAATATATAGCCCCAGGGGCTATATATGAGGTAAATACCCCTGCCAGAAGTCCATAAAAAACGGGAGAATAGGCCGCGAAAAAGGGGCGGAGCCTATCTCCTCAGCACACTGGCGCCATTTTCCCTCACAGCTCCGTTGGAGGGAAGCTCCCTGGCTCTCCCCTGCAGTCTACAAGGGTTAAAAAAAGAGAGAGGGGGCACTAAATTTAGGCGCAGTATACATTATATATATAGATATAAAGCTATAGGGGACATAACTCAGTTAGTCCCTGCAGTATATAGCGCTCTGGTGTGTGCTGGCATACTCTCACTCTGTCCCCCCAAAGGGCTTTTGTGGGTCCTGTCCTCGTTTAGAGCATTCCCTGTGTGTCTGCAGTGTGTCGGTATGGCTGTGTCGACATGTTGAATGAGGAGGCTTATATGGTGACGGAACAGAGGCCGATATATGTGATGTTGCCCCCTGTGGGGCCGACACCAGAGTGGATAGAGAGGTAAAAGGTATTAACCGACAGTGTCAACTCCTTACATAAAAGGGTGGATGACGTAACAGCAGTGGGACAGCCGGCTTCGCAGCCCGCGCCTGCCCAGGCGTCTCAAAGGCCATCAGGGGCTCAAAAACGCCCGCTCTCTCAGATGGCAGACACAGATGTCGACACGGAGTCTGACTCCAGTGTCGACAAGGTGGAGACATATACACAATCCAATCCGTGACTTGATCCCGGCAATAAAAAATGTGTTATACATTTCTGACTTTAACCTCTATAAATGGGTTTTAGGTTTGGGGAGAAAAAACAGGCAGTGTTTTGTTCCCCCATCAGATGAATAAATGAAGTGTGTGAAAAGCGTGGGTTCCCCCGTTAAGAAACTGGTAATTTATAAAAAGTTACTGATGGCGTACTCTTTCCCGCCAGGAGGATAAGTTACGCTGGGAGATATCCCCTAGGGTGGATAAGGCGCTCACACGTTTGTCAAAAAAGGTGGCACTGCCGTCTTAGGATACGGCCACTTTAATAGGTACCTGTTGATAAAAAAAAAAAAAAAAACAGGAGGCTATCCTGAAGTCTGTATTTACACACTCAGGTACTAGACTGAGACCTGCAGATAGTGCTGCTGCAGCGTGGTCGGTGACCCTGTCAAACAGGGATACTAGTTGGCAAACATAAAAACATATTAAAGACGTTGTCTTATATATGGGGGATGCACAGAGGGATATTTTGCCGGCTGGCATCCAAAATAAATGTAATGTCCATTCTGTCAGGAGGGTATTAGAGACCTGTCACTGGACAGGTGATGCTGACTTAAAAAGCACATAGAGAGCCTTATAAGAGTGAGGAATTATTTGGGGATGGTCTCTGGGACCTCGTATCCACAGCAACTGCTGGGAAGAAATAATTTTACCTCAGGTTTCCTCACAGAAAAAGGTACAGTCCTTTCGGCTTCAGAAAAGCAAGCGGGTCAAATGGCGCTTCCTTTCTGTACAGAGACAAGGGTAGAGGGAAAAAGCTGCACCAGTCAGCCTGTTCCCAGAATCAAGATTCTTCCCCCGCCTCCTGTGAGTACACACCATGACGCGGGTGCTCCACAGGTGTAGCCAGGTACGGTGGGGGGCCGCCTAAAAAATTTCAGCAATTAGTGGGCTCGCTCACAGGTGGATCCCTGTTTCTTCCAAGTAGTATTTCAGGGGTACAAGCTGGAATTAGAGATGTCTCCCCCCAGCCGTTTCCTAAAATATGCCTTGCTGACAACTCCCTCAAGCAGGGAGGCTGTGCTAGAGGCAATTAATAAGCGGTATTCCCAGCAGGTAATACTCAAGGTGCCCCTACTTCAACAAGGACGGGGTTACTATTCCACACGGGTTGGGGTACCGAAACCGCATGGTTCGGTGTGACCCATTTTATATTTAAAATCCTTGAACATAAAAAAATTCAAGTTCAAGATGGAATCGCTCAGGGCGGTTATTGCAAGCCTGGACGAGGGGGATTACATGGTATCCCGGGACATCAAGGATGCTTACCTGCATGTCCCCATTTACCATCCTCGCCAGGAGTACCTCAGATTTGTGGTACAGGATTACCATTACCAAGTCCAGACACTGCCGTTTGGACTGTACATGGCACCGAGGGTGTTTTATCAAGGTAATGGCCGAAATGATGATACTCCTTCAAAAAAAGGGAGTTGTAATTATCCCGTAATTGGACAATCTCGTTATAAGGGCGAGGTCCAAGGAGCAGTTGGTAGTCGGGGTAGCACTATTTTGGAAAGTGCTACAACAGCATAGGTGGATTCTAAACAGTCCAAAGTCACAGCTGGTTCCTATGACACGTCTACTGTTCCTGGGGATGGTTCTGGACATAAACCAGAAATAGTGTTTCTCCCGGAGGAGAAAGCCAAGGAGTTGTCATCTCTAGTCAGAGACCTCCTGAAAACCAAAATAGGTAGCGGTGCATCATTGCACGCGAGTCCTGGGAAAAATGGTAGCTTCTTACGAAGCAATCCCATTAGGCAGGTTCCATACAAGAACTTTTCAGAGGGACCTGTTGGACAAGTGGCCTGGATCTCATCTTCCGATGCATAGGCTGATAACCCTGTCTCCAAGGACCAGGGTATCTCTACTGTGGTGGCTGCAGAGTGCCCATCTTCAAGAGGGCCGCAGGTTCGGCATACAGGACTAGGTCCTAGTGACCATGGATTCCAGTCTTTGAGGCTGGGGGGCAGTCGCATAGGGAAGAAACTTCCAGGGACTTTGGTCAAGTCAGGTTATTTCCCTACACATAAATATTCTGGATCTGAGGGCCATTTACAATGCCCTGAGGCCAGCAAGGCCTCTGCTTCAAAACCAGCCGGTACTGATCCAATCAGACAACATCACGGCAGTCGCTCATGTAATCAACAGGGCGGCACAAAAAGCAGGATGGCGATGGCAGAAGCCACAAGGATTCTCCGATAGGCGGAAAATCATGTGTTAGCACTGTCAGCAGTGTTCATTCCCGGAGTGGACATCTGGGAAGCAGATCTTCTCAACAGACACGACCTCCACCCGGGAGAATGGGGACTTCCTCCAGAAGTCTTCCAATAGGATTGTACACCATTGGGAAAGGCCACAGGTGGACATGATGGCGTCCCGCCTTAACAAAAAGCTAAAAAAGATATTGCTCCAGGTCAAGGGACCCTCAGGCGATAGCTATGGACGCTCTGGTAACACCGTGGGTGTACCAGTCGGTTTAGGTGTTCTCCCCTCTGCCTCTCATACCAAAGGTACTGAGAATAATAAGAAGGCGAGGAGTAAGAACGATACTCGTGGATGGCCAAGAAGAGCTTGGTACCCAGAACTTCAAGAATTTATATCAGAGGACCAATGGCCTCTGCCACTCAGTCAGGACCTGCGGCAGCAGGGGCCCTGTCTGTTCCAAGACTTACCGCGGCTGCGTTTGACGGCATGGCGGTTGAACGCCGGATCCTGAAGGAAAAGGGTATTCCGGAGGAAGTAATTCCTACGCTTACTAAAGCCAGGAAAGTGGTTACAGCAACTCATTATCAACGCATATGGCGAAAATATGTTGCATGGTGTGAGGCCGAAAGGGCCCCAACAGAGGAATTTCAACTAGGTCGATTTCTGCATTTCCTGCAAGCAGGAGTGACTATGGGCCTTAAATTGGGTTCCATTAAGGTACAGATCTCGGCTCTGTCGATTTTCTTTCAAAAAAGAACTAGCTTCAGTACCTGAAGTTCAGACATTTATAAAAGGAGTGCTGCATAGTCAGCCCCCGTTTGTGCCTCCTGTGGCACCTTGGGATCTCAACGTGGTGTTGAGTTTTCTTAAAATCACTTTGGTTTGAACCACTAAAAACCGTGGATCTGAAATATCTCACATGGAAGGTGGTTATGTTATTGGCCTTGGCTTCTGCCAGGCGAGTATCAGAATTGGCGGCTTTGTGTTGTAAAAGCCCTTATTTGATTTTCCATATGGATAGGGCAGAATTGAGGACTCGTCCCCAATTTCTCCCTAAGGTGGTGTCAGCGTTTCACCTGAACCAGCCTATTGTGGTGCCTGCGGCTACTAAGGATTTGGAGGACTCCAAGTTGCTAGACGTTGTCAGGGCCCTGAAAATATATGTTTCCAGGACGGCTGGAGTCAGAAAATCTGACTCGCTGTTTATCCTATATGCACCCAACAAGCTGGGTGCTCCTGCTTCTAAGCAGACTATTGCTCGTTGGATTTGTAGTACAATTCAGCTTGCACATACTGTGGCAGGCCTGCCACAGCCAAAATCTGTCAATGCCCATTCCACAAGGAAGGTGGGCTCATCTTGGGCGGCTGCCCGAGGGGTCTCGGCTTTACAACTTTGCCGAGCAGCTACTTGGTCAGGGGCAAACACGTTTGCAAAATTCTACAAATTTGATACCCTGGCTGAGGAGGACCTGGAGTTCTCTCATTCGGTGCTGCAGAGTCATCCGCACTCTCCCGCCCGTTTGGGAGCTTTGGTATAATCCCCATGGTCCTTACGGAGTTCCCAGCATCCACTAGGACGTTAGAGAAAATAAGAATTTACTCACCGGTAATTCTATTTCTCGTAGTCCGTAGTGGATGCTGGGCGCCCATCCCAAGTGCGGTTTATCTGCATTACTTGTACATAGTTATTGTTAACTAAATCGGGTTATTGTTGAGCCATCTGTTGAGAGGCTCTATTGTTTCATACTGTTAACTGTGTTTCATATCACGAGTTGTACGGTGTGATTGGTGTGGCTGGTATGAGTCTTACCCGGGATTCAAAATCCTTCCTTATTGTGTACGCTCGTCCGGGCACAGTACCTAACTGAGGCTTGGAGGAGGGTCATAGTGGGAGGAGCCAGTGCACACCAGGTAGTCTAAGATCTTTCTAGAGTGCCCAGCCTCCTTCGGAGCCCGCTATTCCCCATGGTCCTTACGGAGTTCCCAGCATCCACTACGGACTACGAGAAATAGAATTACCGGTGAGTAAATTCTTATTTTAAACCACAAGGGAAAAGGGTATTTAATCTAAAGATCCAACGCATTTCAGCTTTAGCGAGATTGGTCTCAATACCCCTATCTCTCCAGTTAGATCTAATTTGCTGAATACCCAAAAAGTATATTATTTTGGAGGTGGAACAGTTGTGTTTTTTGGAAAAGTGTTCAGAAAGTGAGTGTGTTTGCAGGCCTTTCTTTATATTGCGTATATGCTCTGCTATCCTTGTTTTTAGGGCTCTACCTGTTCTGCCCACATAAAATAAACCACACTCACATTTTACCAGATACACAACATTAGTTGTGTGACAAGTGATAAAAGTATTAATTTTATATTCTGTATTGTTGACCATGAAACTGGTAATTTTTGAAGTATCTGACTGTATGGTGCGGCAAGCTATGCATGTGCCGCATCTGTGAAATCCCTTTGTTCGTATGGAATTAGTGGAATCAACTGAGAGCGCTTTTTACCAAAGTGCTTTGGTAAAAAGTGCTCTCTCAGTTGATTCCACTAATCCCATACGCACAAAGGGATTTCACAGATGCGGCACATGCATAGCTTGCCGCACCATACAGTCAGATACTTCAAAAATTACCAGTTTCATGGTCAACAATACAGAATATAAAATTAATACTTTTATCACTTGTCACACAACTAATGTTGTGTATCTGGTAAAATGTGAGTGTGGTTTATTTTATGTGGGCAGAACAGGTAGAGCCCTAAAAACAAGGATAGCAGAGCATATACGCAATATAAAGAAAGGCCTGCAAACACACTCACTTTCTGAACACTTTTCCAAAAAACACAACTGTTCCACCTCCAAAATAATATACTTTTTGGGTATTCAGCAAATTAGATCTAACTGGAGAGATAGGGATATTGAGACCAATCTCGCTAAAGCTGAAATGCGTTGGATCTTTAGATTAAATACCCTTTTCCCTTGTGGTTTAAATTCGGATTTCGAATTAAAATGGTTTATGTGAATTGATTATGCTATGATCGTAACCCATCTATTGTTATTTCATTGAGACGGTTATTTTTCTTATTATACTGTATTATTATGGGTTCTTTGTTTTGTTTATTTAGGCAATGTGTAATACACAGAAGCATTGTGGAAGAGGATCAAATATAAGGGGAATGCAAGTTGTTTTAATCCCATACCCTCAAATGCATAGACTTATGCTAAAAATACCACACAATTCTATTTGTAAATTTATAACTGGTGCAGACATGAGTGTGTACCACTTACGGGTAAGTGGAACGCACAATGGAACGCGGAAGTGTGGCTTCCATAAGAAAATAATTACGAGGGAATCAATTCACCACCAGTACAAAGTGCCCACACATAGTATACTTTGGGTGAGCCTGCACAAGTGCTGTAGGACTATTTAACACTAAGTACAAACTAGTGTATTTTCAGGCAGACACGATCGCGGGCTGCTTCCGGTTCCGTGGAACGCATGTCGGAACGCGGAAGTAAGCATCCCGCGATCTCATCCCGGATATTTCGAGTTCTTTACCTTTTTTTACTGCAATGTCCTAAAGCACATATATAAGACTGGTAAATATAATAAGTGGTCTTGTACACACTAGAGGATTCTTTAGCATGACGCGATCGCGGGCTGCTTCCGGTTCCGTGGAATGCACGCTGGAACGCGGAAGTAGGTATCCCGCGATCTCGTCCTGGACCTTTTAAGCTGTCTACTTTTATTGTAATACCCTAAAGTGCATATATGAGACTTGTGAACATAAGAATTGGTCTCGTAGATAGGAATTAATAACGGTAATATAGGATTAGAGTCTGTGATCTCAATAGAAGTCATTACCCATGTTCCTTCACTACTTCCTGTTTTATGACATAAATATCCTGCCTATCACTGTCTGGGCACACACCTTGAAAAAGACCTTTGGGTCGAAACGGCGTTGGTGCTCCTAGACAGTGATTTATTCGTGTTTTTTACTGCGTCCTCCTGTTACCATCCAAATCTTGAAGGTATAGTACATGGGTGTTACCTAGGTGTTAGTCCGGAATTCACCTAGGTTAGTCTCATTTCATCTGACCCACCCTTTGTGTATATACCTTGTGATGGTAATATATAAGGAGAAATTTTTATGTAATTTTTAATTTTGTGACAATAAACAAGCTTTTTTGGAAAGAGACGGCTTTGTTCATATCCATTCTAAAGAAACCGTTACATGAGGATACCCACACTCCAAGAAAGTGAGTGTGGTACGTTCAAAGTGAACGAATTTCGATTTGTTTTATTGTCTTTTATTCATGAATTGATAAAGATACCTTGATATGTATGATACTACACCATTTTAAGTGAGTTTTGGTACGTTTATCCTTAAATGAAAAGGTGGTGAGGAACTGTCCCTTTCTCAGCTATCAAGATTTCCACCATACAGGGTTCTTTTCCCATTGGAGAAGTCACTGGATTCATTTATATCACCTTATAACAAACATTACTACACATTGTGTGCCTCTCTCCCATTTTTTGTTTCCTATGTATTTCACGTTGGAGATTTATCTGAATTGAAAAAGGAAAAAAAATCATTGTAGACATTGGATGAGAAAGAAATTCAAATTGATACCAGCTCGTCGAAATTCCATGTGATGTATATTTAATTTTCTCTAACGTCCTAGTGGATGCTGGGACTCCGTCAGGACCATGGGGAATAGCGGGCTCCGCAGGAGACAGGGCACATCTAAAAAAGCTTTTAGGTCACATGGTGCGTACTGGCTCCTCCCCCTATGACCCTCCTCCAAGCCTCAGTTAGGTTTTTGTGCCCGTCCGAGAGGGTGCAATCTAGGTGGCTCTCCTAAAGAGCTGTTTAGAAAAGTTTTTTTTTAGGTTTCAATCTCAGTGATTCCTGCTGGCAACAGGATCACTGCATCGAGGGACTTGGGGGAGAGATTTCCAACTCACCTGCGTGCAGGATGGATTGGAGTCTTAGGCTACTGGACACTTAGCTCCAGAGGGAGTCGGAACACAGGTCAGCCTGGGGTTCGTCCCGGAGCCGCGCCGCCGATCCCCCTTACAGACGCTGAAGAGACGGCAGAACGAAGGTCCGGAAAGCAGGCGGCAGAAGACTCCTCAGTCTTCTTGAAGGTAGCGCACAGCACGGCAGCTGTGCGCCATTGTTGTCACACGGCTCACTGACTCAGTCACGGAGGGTGCAGGGCGCTGCTGGGGGCGCCCTGGGCAGCAATATAATTACCTTTAGTGGCAAAATAAATACATCACATATAGCCATTAAGGCTATATGTATGTATTTTAACCCAGGCCAGTTTCTTAAAAACCGGGGAAAAGCCCGCCGAAAAAGGGGCGGAGCTTATTCTCCTCAGCACTCAGCGCCATTTTCCTGCTCAGCTCCGCTGGTGAGGAAGGCTCCCAGGTCTCTCCCCTGCACTGCACTACAGAAACAGGGTAACAAAGAGAAGGGGGGCATAAATTGGCGATATTTATATATTAAGAGCGCATATATAGTAAACAACACCTTCTAGGGTTGTTTATATACATTTATAGCGCTTTTGGTGTGTGCTGGCAAACTCTCCCTCTGTCTCCCCAAAGGGCTAGGGGGTCCTGTCTTCGATTAGAGCATTCCCTGTGTGGCTGCTGTGTGTCGGTACGTGTGTGTCGACATGTATGAGGACGATGTTGGTGTGGAGGCAGAGCAATTGCCGATGATGGTAATGTCACCCCCTAGGGAGTCGACACCGGAATGGATGGCTTTAGTTATGGAATTACGTGATAATGTCAGCACATTACAAAAGTCAGTTGACGAAATAAGACGCCCGGCTAACCAGTTAGTACCGGTTCAGGCGTCTCAGACACCGTCAGGGGCTGTAAAACGTCCTTTACCTCAGTCAGTCGACACGGGTACCGACACAGATGAATCTAGTGTCGACGGTGAAGAAACAAACGTATTTTCCAATAGGGCCACACGTTATATGATCACGGCAATGAAGGAGGCTTTGCAGATCTCTGATACTGCTGGTACCTCAAAAAGGGGTATTATGTGGGGGGTGAAAAAACTACCTGTATTTTTTCCAGAATCAGAGGAATTGAATGACGTGTGTGATGAAGCGTGGGTTAACCCCGATAGAAAACTGCTAATTTCCAAGAAGTTATTGGCATTATACCCTTTCCCACCAGAGGTTAGGGCGCGCTGGGAAACACCCCCTAGGGTGGATAAGGCGCTCACACGTTTATCAAAGCAAGTGGCGTTGCCGTCTCCTGATACGGCCGCCCTCAAGGATCCAGCAGATAGGAGGCTGGAAACTACACTGAAGAGTATATACACACATACTGGTGTTATACTGCGACCGGCAATAGCCTCAGCCTGGATGTGCAGTGCTGGGGTAGTGTGGTTGGATTCTCTGACTGAAAATATTGATACCCTGGATAGGGACAGTATTTTATTGACTCTAGAGCAATTAAAGGATGCTTTCCTTTATATGCGAGATGCTCAGAGGGATGTTTGTACTCTAGCATCAAGAGTAAGCGCGATGTCCATATCTGCCAGAAGAAGTTTATGGACGCGACAGTGGTCAGGTGATGCGGATTCCAAGAGGCATATGGAAGTATTGCCATATAAAGGAGAGGAATTGTTTGGGGTCGGTCTTTCGGACCTGGTGGCCACGGCAACTGCCGGCAAATCCACTTTTTTACCTCAGACCCCCTCCCAATAGAAAAAGACACCGTCTTTTCAGCCGCAGTCCTTTCGCTCCTATAAAAAGCGATCAAAAGGACAGTCTTATCTGCCGCGAGGCAGAGGAAAGGGTAAGAAAGGGCAGCAAGCAGCCCCTGCCCAGGAACAGAAGCCCGCCCCGGCTTCTACAAAGCCATCAGCATGACGCTGGGGCTTTACAAGCGGACTCAGGAACGGTGGGGGGTCGACTCAAGATTTTCAGCAATCAATGGGTTCACTCACAAGTGGACCCGTGGGTCCTGCAGATAGTATCTCAGGGTTAAATGCTGGAGTTCTAAAGGTCTCCCCCTCGCCGGTTCCTAAAGTCTGCTTTACCAACGTCTCCCTCAGAAAGGACGTCGGTTTTGGAAGCCATTCACAAGCTGTATTCTCAGCAGGTGATAGTCAAGGTACCCCTCCTACAACAGGGAAAGGGGTATTATTCCACACTATTTGTGGTACCGAAACCGGACGGTTCGGTAATGCCTATTCTAAATCTGAAATCCTTGAACCTGTACATAAAGAAATTCAAGTTCAAGATGGAGTCACTCAGAGCAGTGATAGCGAATCTGGAAGAAGGAGACTTCATGGTGTCCTTGGACATAAAAGATGCTTATCTACATGTCCCGATTTACCCCTCACACCAAGGGTATCTCAGGTTCGTGATACAAGACTGTCATTATCCGTTTCAAACGCTGCCGTTTGGGTTGTCCACGGCCCCTCGGGTCTTTACCAAGGTAATGACCGAAATGATGGTTCTTCTACGAAGAAAAGGCGTATTAATTATCCCTTACTTGGACGATCTCCTGATAAGGGCAAAGTCCAGAGAACAGCTGGAAGTCGGTGTAGCGCTAACACAAGTAGTGCTTCAGCAACACGGGTGGATTCTAAATCTTCCAAAATCTCAATTGACCCCGACAACACATCTGCTGCTCCTGGGCATGATTCTGGACACGGTTCAGAAAAAGGTATTTCTCCCGGAAGAGAAAGCAAGGGAGTTATCCGAACTTGTCAAGAACCTCCTAAAACCAGGAACTGTGTCAGTACATCAATGCACAAGAGTCCTGGGAAAGATGGTGGCTTCGTACGAAGCGATTCCATTCCATGCACGAACATTTCAGTGGGATCTGCTGGACAAATGGTCCGGATCGCATCTGCACATGCATCAGCGGATAACACTGTCACCGAGAACAAGGTTGTCTCTCCTGTGGTGGTTGCAGACTGCCCATCTGTTAGTGGGCCGCAGATTCGGCATACAGGACTGGGTCCTGGTGACTACGGATGCCAGCCTACGAGGTTGGGGAGCAGTCACAAAGGGAAGAAACTTCCAGGGCGTGTGGTCAAACCTGGAGACGTCTCTTCACATAAATATACTGGAGCTAAGAGCGATCTACAATGCTCTAAGCCTGGCAAAATCGCTGCTTCAGGGTCAGCCGGTGTTGATCCAGTCCGACAACATCACGGCAGTCGCCCACGTAAACCGACAAGGCGGCACGAGAAGCAGGAGTGCAATGGCAGAAGCTGCAAGGATTCTGCGCTGGGCGGAGAATCATGTCGTAGCACTGTCAGCAGTGTTCATCCCGGGAGTGGACAACTGGGAAGCAGATTTCCTCAGCAGACACGACCTTCACCCGGGAGAGTGGGGACTTCATCCAGAAGTTTTCCACATGATTGTGAACCGTTGGGAAAAACCAAAGGTGGACATGATGGCGTCTCGCCTCAACAAAAAATTGGACAGGTATTGCGCCAGGTCAAGAGACCCTCAGGCAATAGCTGTGGACGCTCTGGTAACACCGTGGGTGTACCAGTCAGTGTATGTGTTCCCTCCTCTGCCTCTCATACCAAAGGTACTGAGAATTATACGGAAAAGAGGAGTAAGAACAATACTGGTAGCTCCGGACTGGCCAAGAAGAACTTGGTATCCGGAACTTCAAGAGATGCTCACGGAGGATCCGTGGCCTCTACCTCTAAGAAGGGATCTGCTTCAGCAGGGACCTTGTATGTTCCAAGACTTACCGCGGCTGCGTTTGACGGCATGGCGGTTGAACGCCGGATTTTAAAAGAGAAGGGCATTCCTGAGGAAGTTATTCCTACTTTAATTAAAGCCAGGAAAGAAGTGACCGCACAACATTATCACCGCATTTGGAGAAAATATGTTGCGTGGTGTGAGGCCAAGAAGGCTCCAACGGAAGAATTTCAATTGGGTCGATTCTTACATTTCCTGCAAGCAGGATTGTCTATGGGCCTCAAATTGGGGTCCATTAAAGTTCAAATTTCGGCCTTATCAATTTTCTTCCAGAAGGAATTGGCGTCAGTGCCTGAAGTACAAACTTTTGTCAAAGGTGTACTACATATACAACCCCCAATAGTGCCTCCAGTGGCACCGTGGGATTTGAACGTGGTTCTAAATTTCTCAAATCTCATTGGTTTGAGCCTTTAAAATCGGTAGATTTAAAATACCTTACATGGAAGGTAACCATGCTGTTGGCCCTGGCTTCAGCCAGGAGAGTTTCGGAGTTGGCAGCTTTGTCATACAAAAGCCCATATCTGATATTCCATTCGGACAGGGCAGAATTGAGGACACGTCCTCAATTTCTCCCTAAGGTGGTTTCGGCATTTCACTTGAACCAGCCTATTGTGGTGCCTGCGGCTACTAGCGACTTGGAGGACTCCAAGTTACTGGACGTTGTCAGAGCATTAAAAATATATATTTCAAGGACAGCTGGAGTCAGAAAATCTGACTCGTTGTTTACATTGTATGCACCCAACAAGTTGGGTGCTCCTGCGTCTAAACAGACGATTGCACGTTGGATATGTAGTACAATCCAACTTGCACATTCTGTGGCAGGCCTGCCACAGCCTAAATCTGTAAAGGCCCATTCCACAAGGAAAGTGGGCTCATCCTGGGCGGCTGCCCGAGGAGTCTCGGCATTACAACTTTGCCGAGCAGCTACGTGGTCAGGGGAGAACACGTTTGTAAAATTTTACAAATTTGATACTCTGGCTAAAGAGGACCTGGAGTTCTCTCATTCGGTGCTGCAGAGTCATCCGCACTCTCCCGCCCGTTTGGGAGCTTTGGTATAATCCCCATGGTCCTGACGGAGTCCCAGCATCCACTAGGACGTTAGAGAAAATAAGAATTTACTTACCGATAATTCTATTTCTCATAGTCCGTAGTGGATGCTGGGCGCCCATCCCAAGTGCGGATTGTCTGCAATGCTTGTACATAGTTATTGTTACAAAAATCGGGTTATTACTGTTGTTGTGAGCCATCTGTTCAGAGGCTACTTCGTTTGTGTTATCATACTGTTAACTGGGTTCAGATCACAAGTTGTACGGTGTGATTGGTGTGGCTGGTATGAGTCTTACCCGGGATTCAAGATCCTTCCTTATTGTGTACGCTCGTCCGGGCACAGTACCTAACTGAGGCTTGGAGGAGGGTCATAGGGGGAGGAGCCAGTACGCACCATGTGACCTAAAAGCTTTTTTAGATGTGCCCTGTCTCCTGCGGAGCCCGCTATTCCCCATGGTCCTGACGGAGTCCCAGCATCCACTGCGGACTATGAGAAATAGAATTATCGGTAAGTAAATTCTTATTATTTATTTGCTCTACCTTGTTTCAATTATTCAGTATCGCCTTTGATTTCCCCTCAACGACCTTTATTTCCTATTATTGTATGTGGTTTGAGACTGGGCAAATCACAAGAGGAGTGAGATTGGGCTGATACTTTAAACCGCGCCAGAATACACACACCATATTGGTATTCAGTGTGTCAAAAATACTCGACTGGGCGAAAAGAAATGCAAGGGCAATGCAGGCAATCTTCATTTCGGGTGTGTACAACTGGGAAGCTGATTTTCTGAGTCGTCACGATCTCCACCCGGGGGAGTGGAGTCTCCACCAGCAGGTGTTCCAACAGATCGTCCCCCATTGGGGCTGCCCACAGATAGACATGATGGCTTCTCATCTCAAAAATAAGCCTCATTGGTATTGCTCACGAACCTGGGACCCTCAGACGAGGGCAGTAGATGCACTGACGTCACCTTGGTCTTATCGGCTGGTCTACCCGTTTCCTCTGTTTCCGTTGCTCCCAAGGGTGCTCAAGTGCATCAGACATCGGGGAGTCCAGGCAATTCTACTTTCCTTGGAGGGCGTGGTACGCGGATCTTCTGGACATGTCCATAGAAGACCATTGGTCTCTACCTCTCAGAAGAGATCTCCTTTAACAAGGACCGTTCGTCTACCTGGACTTATGGCGACTTCGTTTGACGGCATGAACGTTGAGCGGATCATCCTAAGGCCTTTCCAAGAAGGTTATTACTACCATGGTTCAGGCCAGGAAACCTGTGACGTCAAAACTCTATCATCATATCTGGAGAAGATATGTCTCTTGGTATGAGGAACGCATGTATCCGCCTGCGGAGTTCCACTTGTGATGGTTCCTGCAGTCTGGTTTGGATAAGGGCTTATGTCTGGGTTCCATTAAGGTCCAGATTTCAGCTCTCTCAATTTTCTTCCAGAAGAAATTGGCAGTGTTGCCAGAAGTTCCCACCTTCTTGCAAGGGGTACTCCACATACAACCTCCTTTTGTGCCTCCTACGGCACCCTGGAATTTGAATGTAGTGTTGGATTTTCTACAGTCCTCCTGGTTTGAACCTCTACTGACCGTGGAAGACAAGTATCTCATGTAAAAGGTGGTGATGTTACTGTCCCTGGCTTCTGCTCGTCATGTCCCAGAATTGGGGGCCTTATCGTGTAAAAGTCCGTACTTGGTATTTTACGAGGACAGAGCGGAGCTCCGGACTAGATAGCAGTTCCTGCCGAAGGTGGTCTCCGCCTTTCACCTGAATCAACCAATTTTGGTTCTGTCCAGTTCTGATACTTCTGTTCCTCCGGAGGCATTGGATGCTGTGCGTGCCTTAAAAATCTTTGTCAAGCGAACAGCTCGGATCAGAAAGACAGATTCCTTGTTCGTGCTCTATGTTGCGCAGATGAAAAAAGTTGTCCTGCTTTGAAGCAGTCCATTGCTCGTTGGATTAGGCTTACTATCCAACAGGCCTATGTGTCGGCAGCCTTACCTGTTCCTAAGTCTCTGAAGGCCCACTCTACAAGATCAGTGGGCTCTTCCTAGGTGGCTGCCCGTGGAGTCTCTGCCTAGCAACTGTGCCGAGCTGCTACCTGGTCGGGGAAGAACACTTTTGTCAAGTTCTATAAGTTTGATACCCTGGCCAAAGAGGATACCCAGTTTGGGCAGGCGGTGCTGCAGCAGTGTCCGCATGTTCCCTCCCGTTCTGGAGGCTTTGGGACGTCCCCATCGTACTATGTTTCCCCAATATCCCTTATGGATACTAGAGAAAATAGGATTTTAATTTCCTACTGGTAAATCCTTTTCTCATAGTCCGTAAGGGATATTGGGCGCCCCCCTCAGTGCGTTGACTTTTCTGCAGGTTCTTTTTTTATGTGGTTACCTGTTCAGCTGCTGTTGTGGTTTCCAGCCGCTGCTGGTCGTTGTTGGTTAGTGGTGTGCTGGTTTATAAATTTCACTACTCTTTGTTGTCATGTTTCCTTGTCTCATATATGTCCTTTCTCCTTCGGGCACGTTTTTACCTATAACTGCCTGTGGGAGGGGGTATAGAGGGAAGGAGCCAGCACACCCAGTGAAGAAATTCAAAGTGCATCGACTCCTTTGGACCCCGTCTATACCCCATCGTACTAAGTCTACCCAATATCCCTTATGGACTATGAGAAAAAGGTTTACCGGTAGGTAATTCAAATCCTGTTTTTGAAGTCCTGATGGGGATTCTAAATCCCATTGTTCAGTTTCTTTCAATGAACTCAGTAATTTGTTTAACTTAATTATACAAATTAATTTTTGCTTTTGTTTCCAATTAAATGGAAGTGGGGTTAACTTTGTCCTCAGACTGTGACCTCTTCCTCCTTGGCCTGGTCTCGTAACTTTTTAAGTAAAAATGTATGGTCATCTTGACACTGAAAACTGAGGTGATTTCCTCTTTTATTACTTTAAATAATAAATGCTGTCGGCATATAAAATATGCAGTCTGTATAAATACAGTAGTTTATCTCTTTATTTTCAGGCCCAGCATGAGCTGATCATGGCAAAGCGAGACTTGTCTCCTCTACGCAAGAATGCCTCCTCAGTCAGCGAGTTCCTCCATCTAGAGGAGAAAAGAGATCTCATGAAGTCTGATTTGCAGAGAGCTCACAATGAAAATGAAGGGCTGAGAGACCAAATAAAGGTTCATTACAAATATATTCAAGATTATTTCCTTTATTAATGTCCAAAATATAGGCAGCGCATTAATTATATCTTGTGATGTGTTAACAATGGCTGTCTTCACTCGCATCCCCCTAACAGTGTATAGTGAGACACCATTGCATCAGAGCCCCCCTCTGATGTATGGTTCCAACCCAGCCCTATTTAAAAAGAAACACACAAACAAACAACAACATATCTGTCATAGAAATGTGTAAGTATTGTCAGAAAAGCTAGATCATGTTTAGATGTTATAAAAGACCATAACTTGGGACATTGTGACATATACTGTACCTCTTTTCATCCTTAAGTGCAGCACATTTCCTCAGTGTTACGTAGTCTAACGCAAATTCTTAATAAATTGTATTCCTTAGTCATATTTATGTTGACATATACAGAATGTCCACATACAAGTATCCTCAAATTATGCCAAAGTGCCTGTTTATTGCGCCACAGACTTTGCTACTTAGCCGCACCAAAGTATCTGAACTAAGACGCAGAATTGATGAGATTGTAGCACATTAAAGGAAAATGTATTTAATCCAGCTTTAACAGGCAAAATATAATTTTCATCCAAGTGACTTTCATCATTGCACCAATTTTGTGAGAAAAAACCCCCCTAATACTTGGGTATATTTACTAAAGTTCAGGTTTTCAGAAGTCGAGATGTTGCCAATCAGATTCTACTTATCATTTATCTAGCACCTTCCAGAAAATAATAGGTAGATTCTAATTGGTTGCTCTGGGTAACATCTCCATTTCTGAAAAACTGAACATTAGTAAATATACCCTTAAGTACCAGGTCCACTGTTTGCAAACTCAGACACAAAATTGAGGACAACTTAGCACAGTGATGGAAAAAGTTGCAAAGTTGATGAAAAGGTACACCATACATGTTAAACAGACAAGACTTTACAGAAAGGGTAGTGGACAAGGGGAATAGCCTCCCATCAGGGGAGGTAGAGGCGACTACAGTAAAGTAATTTAAACATGCTTGGGATAGACATTAGGATAGTTTACCAAGAACTAAGGCTCTAATAGGGTTTGAGGTAACAATAATGTTAAAAAGGGGCAGGGTAGATGGGCCAAGTGGTTCTTATCAAATTCTGGGGCAGATGTATTAACCTGGAGAAGGCATAAGAAATGATAAAGCAGTGATAAAGCAGTGTTAAGTGCAAGGTGATAATGCACCAGCCAATCAGCTCCCATATGTAAATTAACAGGAGCTGATTGGCTGGTGCATTATCACCTTGCACTTAACACTGCTTTATCACTGGTTTATCACTTCCTTATGCCTTCTCCAGGTTAATACATCTACCCCAATGTGTGACAGGTCCCATACTGAGTCTTTGGGGTATATGCAATTCACGGCGAATCGCGGCAAATTATTGCCGTTTTTTAATTCGACACAATTCGACAGGTGAATTCCGGCAGGTGGCTGCCGGAATTCACCATATTCAATGAAAAACGGATTCGACATTCCCGCGGGCGAAAAACGGCCGATTTGCCGGATTTTGCCGCGATTTTAAAAAACGGGAAAAAATGGCGTGGGGTCCCCCCTCCAAAGCATAACCAGCCTCGGGCTCTTCGAGCTGGTCCTGGTTCTAAAAATGCGGGGAAAAATTTGACAGAGGATCCCCCGTATTTTTAAAACCAGCACCGGGCTCTGCGCCTGGTGCTGGTGCAAAAAATACGGGGGACAGAACGAGTAGGGGTCCCCCGTATTTTTCACACCAGCATCGGGCTCCACTAGCTGGACAGATAATGCCACAGCCGGGGGTCACTTTTATACAGTGCCCTGCGGCCGTGGCATTAAATATCCAACTAGTCAACCCTGGCCGGGGTACCCTGGGGGAGTGGGGACCCCTTCAATCAAGGGGTCCCCCCCCAGCCACCCAAGGGCCAGGGGTGAAGCCCGAGGCTGTCCCCCCCCCCCCCCCCAATCCAAGGGCTGCGGATGGGAGGCTGATAGCCTTGAGAAAAATGACAAGAATATTGTTTTTTCCAGTAGTACTACAAGTCCCAGCAAGCCTCCCCCGCAAGCTGGTACTTGGAGAACCACAAGTACCAGCATGCGGGAGAAAAACGGGCCCGCTGGTACCTGTACTACTACTGGAAAAAAAATACCCAAATAAAAACAGGAGACAGACACCTTGATAGTAAAACTTTATTTCATACGTCGACACACATACTTACCTATGTTCACACGCCGACATCGGTCCTCTTCTCCAAGTAGAATCCACGGATACCTGAAAAGAAAAGAAATATACTCACCTCAACCAGGGTCCAGAGATAAATCCACGGACTTGTAAAAAAAAAAAAAACGGACACCCGACCAAACGGACTGAAAGGGGTCCCATGCTTACACATGGGACCCCTATCCCCGAATGCTGAGACCGCTCCGTGACAGCTGTCACAGAAAGGTCCCTTCAGCCAATCAGGAAGCGCTACTTCGTGGCGCTCACCTGATTGGCTGTGCGCTGTCTGAGCTGTCAGACAGCGCATCGCAAAGCCTCTCCATTATGTTCAATGGTGGGAACTTTGCCGTCTGCAGGGGTTACCCGCGGTCAGCCGCTGACCGGCGGGTGACCCCACCGCTAGCCGCAAAGTTCCCACCATTGAATATAATGGAGGGCGCTGTGCGATGTGCTGTCTGAGTTCAGACAGCGCACAGCCAATCAGGTGAGCGCCACGAAGTAGCGCTTCCTGATTGGCTGAAGGTACCTTTCTGTGACAGCTGTCACGGAGCGGTCTCCGCATTCGGGGAAAGGGGTCCCATGTGTAAGCATGGGACCCCTTTCAGTCCGTTTGGTCGGGTGTCCGTTTTTTTTTTTTTTTACAAGTCCGTGGATTTATCTCTTGACCCTGGTTGAGGTGAGTATATTTATCTTTTCTTTTCAGGTATCCGTGGATTCTACTTGGAGAAGAGGACCGATGTCTGCGTGTGAACATAGGTAAGTATGTGTGTGTCGACGTATGAAATAAAGTTTTACTATCAAGGTGTCTGTCTCCTGTTTTTATTTGGGTATTTTTTCCCCAGTAGAACTACAGGTACCAGCGGGCCCGTTTTTCTCCCGCATGCTGGTACTTGTGGTTCTCCAAGTACCAGCTTGCGGGGGAGGCTTGCTGGGACTTGTAGTTCTTCTGGGAAAAACAATATTCTCTAATTCTACCAAGGCTATCAGCCTCCCATCCGCAGCCCTTGGATGGGGGGGACAGCCTCGGGCTTCACCCCTGGCCCTTGGGTGGCTGGGGGGGGGGGACCCCTTGATTGAAGGGGTCCCCACTCCCCCAGGGTACCCCGGCCAGGGGTGACTAGTTGGATATTTAATGCCACGGCCGCAGGGCACTGTATAAAAGTGACCCCCGGCTGTGGCATTATCTGTCCAGCTAGTGGAGCCCGATGCTGGTGTGAAAAATACGGGGGACCCCTACTCGTTTTGTCCCCCGTATTTTTTGCACCAGCACCAGGCGCAGAGCCCGGTGCTGGTTTTAAAAATACGGGGGATCCTCTGTCAAATTTTCCCCCGCATTTTTAGAACCAGGACCAGCTCGAAGAGCCCGAGGCTGGTTATGCTTTGGAGGGGGGACCCCACGCCATTTTTTTCCGGGATTTTACCATTCGATCTATAAAAAAAAAAAAAAAAATATTATTTTTAAAAATATATAAATAATACTTGTGCCTCCAAAAAAGACAAACCAAGTACCTAATCCCTTCTAATATAAATAGATCTGATATTACCAAGAAAAAAAAACACAAAAAAAACATGTTTTAATTTTTTTTTATTGGTTTCACCCTCCAAAGTGTGGCGGATTGAAAATGACGAATTTGCTGTCTAAAAGCACTGTTGTCGAATTTCCAAACTTGAATTGAATACACTTTGGTCGAATTGCAGAAAAGTCGAATTTCAAAAAGTCGAATTTTGAAAGTACGTTTTTTTGACGGAAAGTACTGAATTGCATTGACAAATTTTTTTTTTTGTCGAAATTGTCCCGAAATTCGACAATTTCGGGAATTCGACCGCAATTGCATATACCCCTTTATGTTCAACCTATGACTTTAGAACCATTTCTTTGCAACAAAAATACCAATCCTAAGTACAAAATAAACTTTGTACGGACAGATGCAAACTTTGAAGAAAAAGTACTGCACAGTAATCTTGTGCCATATGCTGCAAAAGATGTAGGTAAATAAGAACACATCTGTATGTACTGTAGGCAATACATTGCTGTGATTAGCATGGGCTGGGACAGGGCTACAGGATTTTGCATGCTGTAGAATGGATTTCCCTCTGTTTTTTGTCTCTAGGTGTGAATTGGCTGAGGCAACCATTTATAATAGGCAGTTAGGCATCTCATGTCGGATTGTTGAGCGCTGCAGCGCTTCTTGTTGAGATGAAAGGGAGGCTTTTGCTCTTCCTCTAATCTGGTTCTAAGTTAAGCTTGTTACATAGAGACAATTCTACAAAACATTGTAAGGTGGCCATACATTAAGCCGAGGTATCACATGCGATACCTCGGCAACTCCCCGCTGGAGGCTTTATGGCTTACGATACATCATATGCGGTCATTTTGCATACAATGTTTCACATACTATCCCATTCACTGCTTCGGGATACGATGTATTCTTGGTGCAGCAGTGGCAATCTCCCGATCCAACGTGCACGGGACCGCTGATCAGAATCGGAAGTAAATGACACACAATTTGACACTTATCTCACGATTTTTCTCTATCGTCCTAGTGGATGCTGGGGTTCCTGAAAGGACCATGGGGAATAGCGGCTCCGCAGGAGACAGGGCACAAAAAGTAAAGCTTTAGGATCAGGTGGTGTGCACTGGCTCCTCCCCCTATGACCCTCCTCCAAGCCTCAGTTAGATTTTTGTGCCCGGCCGAGAAGGGTGCAATCTAGGTGGCTCTCCTAAAGAGCTGCTTAGAAAAGTTTAGTTTAGGTTTTTTATTTTACAGTGAGTCCTGCTGGCAACAGGATCACTGCAACGAGGGACTTAGGGGAGAAGAAGTGAACTCACCTGCGTGCAGGATGGATTGGCTTCTTTGGCTACTGGACATTAGCTCCAGAGGGACGATCACAGGTACAGCCTGGATGGTCACCGGAGCCTCGCCGCCGGCCCCCTTGCAGATGCTGAAACGAGAAGAGGTCCAGAATCGGCGGCAGAAGACTCCTCAGTCTTCTTAAGGTAGCGCACAGCACTGCAGCTGTGCGCCATTTCCTCTCAGCACACTTCACACGGCAGTCACTGAGGGTGCAGGGCGCTGGGAGGGGGGCGCCCTGGGAGGCAAATGAAAACCTTTTTTGGCTAAAAATACCTCACATATAGCCTCCGGGGGCTATATGGAGATATTTAACCCCTGCCAGAATCCATTAAAGAGCGGGAGACGAGCCCGCCGAAAAAGGGGCGGGGCCTATCTCCTCAGCACACAGCGCCATTTTCCCTCACAGAAAGGCTGGAGGGAAGGCTCCCAGGCTCTCCCCTGCACTGCACTACAGAAACAGGGTTAAAACAGAGAGGGGGGGCACTAATTTGGCGTTAGAAATATATAAAAGATGCTATAAGGGAAAACACTTATAGAAGGTTGTCCCTATATAATTATAGCGTTTTTGGTGTGTGCTGGCAAACTCTCCCTCTGTCTCTCCAAAGGGCTAGTGGGGCCTGTCCTCTATCAGAGCATTCCCTGTGTGTGTGCTGTGTGTCGGTACGTGTGTGTCGACATGTATGAGGACGATGTTGGTGAGGAGGCGGAGCAATTGCCTGTAATGGTGATGTCACTCTCTAGGGAGTCGACACCGGAATGGATGGCTTATTTAGGGAATTACGTGATAATGTCAACACGCTGCAAGGTCGGTTGACGACATGAGACGGCCGACAAACAATTAGTACCGGTCCAGACGTCTCAAAAACACCGTCAGGGGTTTTTAAAACGCCCGTTTACTTTAGTCGGTCGACACAGACACAGACACGGACACTGAATCCAGTGTCGACGGTGAATAAACAAACGTATTCCTTATTAGGGCCACACGTTAAGGGCAATGAAGGAGGTGTTACATATTTCTGATACTACAAGTACCACAAAAGAGGGTATTATGTGGGATGTGAAAAAACTACCGTAGTTTTTCCTGAATCAGATAAATTAAATGAAGTGTGTGATGATGCGTGGGTTCCCCCCGATAGAAAATTATGGGCGGTATACCCTTTCCCGCCAGAAGTTAGGGCGCGTTGGGAAACACTCCTTAGGGTGGATAAGGCGCTCACACGCTTATCAAAACAAGTGGCGGTACCGTCTATAGATAGGGCCGTCCTCAAGGAGCCAGCTGACAGGAGGCTGGAAAATATCATAAAAAGTATATACACACATACTGGTGTTATACTGCGACCAGCGATCGCCTCAGCCTGGATGTGCAGAGCTGGGGTGGCTTGGTCGGATTCCCTGACTAAAAATATTGATACCCTTGACAGGGACAGTATTTTATTGACTATAGAGCATTTAAAGGATGCATTTTCTATATATGCGAGATGCACAGAGGGATATTTGCACTCTGGCATCAAGAGTAAGTGCGATGTCCATATCTGCCAGAAGATGTTTATGGACACGACAGTGGTCAGGTGATGCAGATTCCAAACGGCACAAAGGTGTATTGCCGTATAAAAGGAGTTATTTGGGGTCGGTCCATCGGACCTGGTGGCCACGGCAACTGCTGGAAAATCCACCGTTTTTACCCTAAGTCACACATCTGCAGAAAAAGACACCGTCTTTTCAACCTCAGTCCTTTCGTCCCTATAAGAGTCATATCTGCCCAGGGATAGAGGAAAGGGAAGAAGACTGCAGCAGGCAGCCCATTCCCAGGAACAGAAGCGTTCCACCGCTTCTGCCAAGCCCTCAGCATGACGCTGGGACCGTACAGGACCCCTGGATCCTACAAGTAGTATCCCAGGGGTACAGATTGGAATGTCGAGACGTTTCCCCTTCGCAGGCTCCTGAAGTCTGGTTTACCAAGGTCTCCCTCCGACAAGGAGGCAGTATGGGAAACAATTCACAAGCTGTATTCCCAGCAGGTGATAATCAAATTACCCCTCCTACAACAAGAAAAGGGGTATTATTCCACACTATATTGTGGTACTGAAGCCAGAAGGCTAGGTGAGACCTATTCTAAATCTAAAAAAATTTGAACACTTACAAAGGTTCAAATCAAGATGGAGTCACTCAGAGCAGTGATAACGAACCAGGAAGAAGGGGACTATATAGTGTCCCGAGACATCAGGGATGCTTACCTCCATGTCCCAAAATTTGCCCTTCTCACTAAGGGTACCTCAGGTTCGTGGTACAGAACTGTCACTATCAGTTTCAGACGCTGCCGTTTGGATTGTCCACGGCACCCCGGGTCTTTACCAAGGTAATGGCCGAAATGATGATGATTCTTCGAAGAAAAGGCGTCTTAATTATCCCTTACTTGGACGATCTCCTGATAAGGGCAAAGTCCAGGGAACAGTTGGAGGTCGGAGTAGCACTATCTCGGATACTGCTACAACAGCACGGGTGGATTCTAAATATTCCAAAATCGCAGCTGATCCCGACGACAAGTCTGCTGTGCCTAGGGATGATTCTGGACACAGTCCAGAAAAAGGTGTTTCTCCCGGAAGAGAAAGCCAAGGAGTTATCCGAGCTAGTCAGGAACCTCCTAAAATCAGTGCATCATTGCACAAGGGTCCTGGTAAAAATGGTGACTTCCTACGAAGCAATTCCATTCGGCAGATTTCACGCAAGAATTTTTCAGTGGGATCTGCTGGGCAAATGGTCCGGATCGCATCTTCAGATGCATCAGCGGATAACCCTATATCCAAGGACAAGGGTGTCTCTCCTGTGGTGGTTACAGAGTGCTCATCTTCTAGAGGGCCGCAGATTCGGCATTCAGGATTGGATGCTGGTGACCACGGAGGCCAGCTCGAGAGGCTGGGGAGCAGTCACACAAGGAAAAAATTTCCAGGGAGTGTGATCAAGTCTGGAGACTTTTCTCCACATAAATATACTGGAGCTAAGGGTAAATTTATAATACTCTAAGCTTAGCAAGACCTCTGCTTCAAGGTCAGCCGGTATTGATCCAGTGGGAAAAAACATCACGGCAGTCGCCCACGTAAATAGACAGGGCGGCACAAGAAGCAGGAGGGCAATGGCAAAAACTGCAAGGACTTTTCGCTGGGCGGAAAATCATGTGATAGCACTGTCAGCAGTGTTTCATTCCGGGAATGGAAACTGGGAAGCAGACTTCCTCAGCAGGCACGGCCTCCACCCGGCAGAGTGGAAACTTCATCGGGAAGTTTTCCACATGATTGTAAACCGTTGGGAAATACCAAAGGTGGACATGATGGCGTCCCGTCTGAACAAAAAACGGGACAGGTATTGCGCCAGGTTAAGAGACCCTCAGGCAATAGCTGTGGACGTTCTGGTAACACCGTGGATGTACCAGTCGGTGTATGTGTTCCATCCTCTGCTTCTCATACCTAAGGTACTGAGAATTATAAGACGTAGAGGAGTAAGAACTATACTCACGGCTCCGGATTGGCCAAGAAGGACTTGGCACCCGGAAATTCAAGAGATGCTCACAGAGGACTTATGGCCTCTGCCGCTAAGAAGGGACTTGTTTCAGCAAGTACCATGTCTGTTCCAAGACTTACCGCAGCTGCGTTTTGACGGCATGGCGGTGGAACGCCGGATCCTAAGGGAAAAAGGCATTCCGGAAGAGGTCATTCCTACCCTGGTCAAAGCCAGAAAGGAGGTGACCGCACAACATTATCACCACATGTGGCAAAAATATGTTGCGTGGTGTGAGGCCAGAAAGGCCCCACGAAGAAATTTCAACTCGGTCGATTCCTGCATTTCCTGCAAACAGGAGTGTCTATGGGCCTCAAATTTGGGTCCATTAAGGTTCAAATTTCGGCCCTGTCGATTTTCTTCCAGAAAGAAGTGGCTTCAGTTCCTGAAGTCCAGAAGTTTGTCAAGGGAATATTGCATATACAACCCCCTTTTGTGCCTCCAGTGGCACTGTGGGATCTCAACGTAGTTCTGGGATTCCTCAAATCACATTGGTTTAAAACCAGTCAAATCTGTGGATTTGAAGCATCTCACATGAAAAGTGACCATGCTCTTGGCCCTGGCCTGGACCAGGCGAGTGTCAAATTGGTGGTTTTTTTCTCAAAAAAGCCCATATCTGTTTGTCCATTTGGACAGGGCAGAGCTGCGGACTCGTCCCCAGTTCTCTCCCTAAGGTGGTGTCAGTGTTTCACCTAAACCAGCTTATTTTGGTGCCTTGCGCCTACTAGGGACTTGGAGGACTCCAGGTTGCTAGATGTTGTCAGGGCCCTGTAAATATAGGTTCCAGGACGGCTGGAGTCAGGAAAACTGACTTGCTGTTATCCTGTATGCACCCAACAAACTGGGTGCTCTTGCTTCTAAGCAAACTATTGCTAGTTGGATGTGTAATGCAATTCAGCTTGCACATTCTGTGGCAGGCCTGCCACAGCCAAAATATGTAAATGCCCATTCCTCAAGGAAGGTGGGCTCATCTTGGGCGGCTGCCCGAGGGGTCTCGGCTTTACAACTTTGCCGAGCGGCTATTTAGTCAGGGGCAAACACGTTGGTAAAATCCTACAAATTTGATACCCTGGCTAAGGAGGACCTGGAGTTCTCTCATTCGGTGCTGCAGAGTCATCCGCACTCTCCCGCCCGTTTGGGAGCTTTGGTATTATCCCCATGGTCCTTTCAGGAACCCCAGCATCCACTAGGACGATAGAGAAAATAAGAATTTACTTACCGATAATTCTATTTCTCGGAGTCCGTAGTGGATGCTGGGCGCCCATCCCAAGTGCGGATTATCTGCAATACTTGTACATAGTTACAAACATCGGGTTATTATTGTTGTGAGCCATCTTTTCAGAGGCTCCGCTGTTATCATACTGTTAACTGGGTTCAGATCACAGGTTGTACAGTGTGATTGGTGTGGCTGGTATGAGTCTTACCCTGGAATCAAAATCCTTCCTTATTGTGTACGCTCGTCCGGGCACCGTATCCTAACTGAGGCTTGGAGGAGGGTCATAGGGGGAGGAGCCAGTGCACACCACCTGATCCTAAAGCTTTACTTTTTGTGCCCTGTCTCCTGCGGAGCCGCTATTCCCCATGGTCCTTTCAGGAACCCCAGCATCCACTACGGACTCCGAGAAATAGAATTATCGGTAAGTAAATTCTTATTATCAGCCCGATGGGTCGAAATTGTGTAGATAAGGGCCAAATCATTCTAGTGTATGGCCTTTATAAACGATAGTGATTGCATTATTTTCAGGACTGTTTTTAGCCAATGCGCTACAGACGGTATCCGGTCTCTAGGTCGACCACACTTAGGTTGACAGTCACTAGGTCGACCACTATTTGTCGTCATGCATTAGGTCGACATGTTCTAGGTTGACATGACAAAAGGTCGACATGAGTTTTTCACTTTTTAATTTCTTTTTAAACTTTTTCATACTTCATGATCCACGTGGATTACAATTGGGAACGGTGACTTGTGCCGAGCGCAGCGGTAGCAGAGCGAGGCACCTTGCCTGAAGCATAGCAAGCCATGTGAGGGGACACGGTGCTCTAATTGTGGTTCCTAATCACTCTACGGAGAAAACAACACTCTTTTAAACCTCATATAGACCTTTTTTTATGTTGACCTATTTTGTGTGTTGACTTAGTTACTGTCGACCAATAGTGGTCAACCTAGACACTGTCGACCTAAGTGTGGTTGACCCTATGAACCACACCCCTACAGACTTGGGTGAACAAAATGTAACTGCAAGTAGTCATTTTATTACTCTATAAGTCAGGGCTCGACAAATCTCATGGGCCAGGTTGCCATGGCCCCTAGAATTTGCTGCCTGGCTTCCAGATTATTGAGGAAGGGAGGAATCTGGTCCTCTTCAGCATCAGCGCTTTGTGGGCTTGCTTGTATTGTGGTGACCATTTCATGCACAGGAGTGCATGTGCCGAGTGTCCAGCCTGGCCTGTGCTGACTGTTGTGCCTGCCCATCTGCTGTCTCCATACTCCGGCTGCATAAAGCTCTCCAATAAGAGGGCCTATGCGTGGCCTGGTATTGCAGCTTTGGAGGGGACAGTGATGTTGCCACAGGGCGGGGTGGGTTGTTCACCCGGGTAAGTGGCAGCAGAGTGGTGGTTTGCCTGGGGTTAACCCTTAGTTATGTGGCTGTGTGGATTGGTTGCCCAGGGGGTTGTTGGCTGCTCATTAAATGTGGTTTTGGGGATACGTTGTTCGGGCAAGCTGCATGGCAGTGTGGCTGTGGAGAGCTGGTTTGCCTGGGGGGTACACCTTAGTTGTGTGGCCATGGGGGTTGTGGAGAGGCTGCTCAATAATGTGGGGGGGGGGGGAGGGGGGTTTCAGTTATGTTTTTGGGGGACAGTGGTCTGGCTCCTTCCCCTGTATCCTGGCTCTTGGATTTTAGAAAAATTTGTCAAGCCCTGCTATAAGTGCATTACCTTGCATTATAGGTGCACAAGACTGTCTGAGAAAGATGTCTATCTCTAAGCTTGCACAATGTAGAATTTTTATGGCATATGTTACTGAAAAGCGTCATTTTCTTTGTGAATGTATTTACAGGCTCAGCAGGAAACATCATCTTCGGAAAAATTAAAGCTTTCCCAAAAAATTACTGAGCTGGAAAGCTTGAACCACATGGCAAGTAATCCATTATTAATGTCCAAATGTAGGCAGGGCATGCAGTATCTTGTTGTTTCTTCAAAATGCTGTGTTAGCAAGGGTTCTCTTCACTTGGATGTAGTATGAGTTGCCAGCGACCAGCATACTGGTGCCGGGATCCCCGACCGCCGGCTTGCCAACAGTGGGGTGAACGCAAATGAGCCCCTTGCGGGCTTGCTGCGCTTGCCACGCTGCGGGCACTGTGGCTGCGCACGCCACGCTCTCTGTTCTCCCTCCAGGGGGGGTCGTGGACCGGACCCCCAAGAGGGAGAAAAGGTGTTGGTATGCCGGTTGTCGGGATTCCGGCGCCAGTATACTGTGCGCCGAGATCCCAACAACCAGTATACTGAATACCACCCCTTCACTCACATCCTATCAGTGTTCAGTGACAAACTGTTACTTCAGAGGGGGAATGTATGGTTGCAACCCAGCCCTATTTTGCAAAAACACCCATAACTTCATAGTAATATTTAGGTATTCTAAAATAAGCCAGATCGTTTCATTTTAGAAACTTCTGTCTAATCAGCATGATAGCATTCACGTGGCATTTATGAGGCTTCCACAATGACTGGTTATATTATATGGCTAATAGCCTAAAGTAAGCTGTTAATAGGTAAACATCAGCACTCTGATGTAGGGAATGTTTCTAGCTGGGTGAACTACCTAATAACAAAAGGGGAGGGGAGGGGGGGGGGGTGCGTAGGTGTATCCAGTCCTGATGCTGAAGTTGAACATGAAAAATCTTTGTTCTTCTGCTAAGGAAAAGCATTACTTGGGAGGAATGTTTGTATCGCCTGTTAATGTCTCACACAGGCTGCTACTGACCGTGCTTCTATATTGTGGTTTGATATTTAGCTTGAAAGAGAATGCAGTGAATTAAGATTGACTATTTCTGAGCTCAAGGAAAAAGTAACATCTCTAGAGAAAATCAGTCAATCACAGTCTGTTACTTTGGCCCAGACTCTGGACGATTCCTCACAGTATAAAGCCGATTTCAGTTCTTTAAGGTTGGTTTGCTCAAGCAATATATATATTCAATATTCGACTTTGTTGATATTTCTTCTTTACATGTGTGTATTTGTTGTATGAAATATTTTCTTCAACAATGTCCGTATTCAGCAAGTTGCTAATATTTGATTAAAATATTTTTGGGTACAAGCATTATACAGGTTGAGTATCCCTTATCCAAAATGCTTGGGACCAGAGGTATTTTGGATATGGGATTTTTCCGTATTTTGGAATAATTGCATACCATAATGAGATATCATGGTGATGGGACCTAAATCTAAGCACAGAATGCATTTGTGTTTTATATACACCTTATAAACACAGCCTGAAGTCAATTTTAGCCAATATTTCTCTGACGTCCTAGTGGATGCTGGGGACTCCGTAAGGACCATGGGGAATAGACGGCTCCGCAGGAGACTGGGCACATCTAAGAAAGATTTAGGACTATCTGGTGTGCACTGGCTCCTCCCCCTATGACCCTCCTCCAAGCCTCAGTTAGATTTCTGTGCCCGGCTGAGCTGGATGCACACTAGGGGCTCTCCTGAGCTCCTAGAAGAAAGTATAGTTTAGGTTTTTTATTTTCAGTGAGACCTGCTGGCAACAGGCTCACTGCAACGAGGGACTAAGGGGAGAAGAAGCGAACCTACCTAAGTGGTGGTAGCTTGGGCTTCTTAGGCTACTGGACACCATTAGCTCCAGAGGGATCGAACACAGGACCCGACCTCGTCGTCCGTTCCCGGAGCCGCGCCGCCGTCCCCCTTACAGAGCCAGAAACAAGAAGGTGGTCCGGAAAATCGGCGGCTGAAGACTTCTGTCTTCTCCAAGGTAGCGCACAGCACTGCAGCTGTGCGCCATTGCTCCTCATGCACACCACACACTGCGGTCACTGATGGGTGCAGGGCGCTGGGGGGGGGGGGGGCGCCCTGAGCAGCAATAATAACACCTTGGCTGGCAAAACTAACACCATATATAGCCCCAGAGGCTATATAGGTGTATATTAACCCCTGCCAGAAACGATAAAATAGCGGGAGAAAGCCTGCCGAAAAAGAAGGCGGAGCTAACTCCCTCAGCACACTGGCGCCATTATTCCCTCACAGCTTCGCTGGAAGGAAGCTCCCTGGCTCTCCCCTGCAGTCCTGCACTACAGAAAGGGTAAAAAAGAGAGGGGGGGCACAATTTAGGCGCAGTATATATATATTATAGGCAGCTATAGGGGAAAACACGCTGTATAGTGATATCCCTGTGTTTATATAGCGCCCTGGTGTGTGCTGGCATACTCTCCCTCTGTCTCCCCAAAGGGCTTTGTGGGGTCCTGTCCTCTGTAAGAGCATTCCCTGTGTGTCTGCTGTGTGTCGGTACTGCTGTGTCGACATGTATGATGAGGATAATGATGTGGAGGCGGAGCAAATGCCTGTGAATGTGATGTCACCCCCTGCGG
Source organism: Pseudophryne corroboree (assembly GCF_028390025.1). Taxonomy (NCBI): domain Eukaryota; kingdom Metazoa; phylum Chordata; class Amphibia; order Anura; family Myobatrachidae; genus Pseudophryne; species Pseudophryne corroboree. Next base: position 1,057,012,269 of record NC_086444.1, read on the forward strand.
GGTCGACACCAGTGTGGATGGACTTATGGAAGGAATTACGTGACAGTGTCAGCTCCTTACATAAAAGGTTTGACGACATAGGACAGCCGGCTACTCAGCTTGTGCCTGTCCAAGCGTCTCAAATGTCATCAGGGGCTATAAAACGCCCGCTACCTCAGATGACAGATACAGATGTCGACACGGATACAGACTCCAGTGTCGACGATGATGAGACGAGTGTACCCTCCAATAGATACACCCGTTATATGATTGAGGCTATGAAAAATGTTTTACACATTTCTGATGATACCCCAGGCACCACAAAAAAGGGTATTATGTTTGGTGAGAAAAAACTACCAGTAGTTTTTCCTGCATCTGACGAATTAAATGAGGTGTGTGAGGAAGCGTGGACTTCCCCAGATAAGAAATTGATCATTTCTAAACGGTTAATGGCTGCGTACCCTTTCCCGCCAGAGGATAGGTCACGCTGGGAAACACCCCCTAGGGTAGATAAAGCATTGACACGCTTATCAAAGAAGGTGGCACTACCGTCTCCGGATACGGCCACCCTAAAAGAACCTGCTGATAGAAAGCTGGAAAGTACCCTAAAAGCTATATACACACACACTGGCATTATATTGAGACCCGCTATTGCATCAGCTTGGATGTGCAGTGCTGCTGCTGCGTGGTCAGACTCCCTGTCGGAAAACATTGATACCATGGATAGGGACAATATTTTGCTAACGATTGACCATATAAAAGACGCGGTCTTATACATGCGTGATGCACAGGGGGATATTTGCCGGCTGGCATCAAAAATAAGCGCTATGTCCATTGCCGCCAGACGGGGGTTATGGACTAGGCAATGGTCAGGTGATGCCGACTCCAAGCGGCACATGGAAGTTTTACCCTATAAAGGGGTGGAACTTTTTGGGGAAGGTCTTTCAGACCTCGTTTCCACAGCTACTGCTGGGAAATCGACTTGTTTGCCACAGGCTATACCCCACAGCATAAGAAAGCACCGTATTATCAGGTACAGTCCTTTCGGCCCCAGAAAAATAAGCGGGCTAGAGGCTCATCCTTTCTGCCGAGGGGCAGAGGAAGGGGGAAAAAGCTGCAGCACACAGCTAGTTCCCAGGAGCAGAAGTCCTCCCCTGCGTCCGGTAAGTCCACAGCATGACGCTGGGGCTGCTCAGGTGGAATCGGGAACGGTGGGGGCACGTCTCAGGTTTTTCAGCGCACAGTGGGCTCTCTCACAAGTGGATCCCTGGGTCCTTCAAGTAGTATCTCAGGGGTACAGGCTGGAATTCGAGACGTCTCCTCCCCACCGTTTCCTAAAATCTGCCTTGCCGGCAACTCCCTCTGCCAGGGAGGCAGTGTTGGTGGCTATTCAAAAACTGTATTCACAGAAAGTGATCGTCAAGGTACCCCTCCTTCAGCAAGGAAAGGGTTACTACTCCACAATGTTTGTGGTACCGAAACCGGACGGTTCGGTGAGACCCATCTTAAATTTAAAAACCTTGAACACTTATATCAAAAGGTTCAAGTTCAAGATGGAATCGCTCAGGGCGGTTATTGCGAGCCTGGAGGAGGGGGATTACATGGTATCCCTGGACATAAAGGATGCGTACCTGCATGTCCCCATTTACCCTCCGCACCAGGAGTACCTCAGATTTGTGGTACAGGACTGTCACTATCCGTTCCAGACGCTGCCGTTCGGGTTATCCACGGCACCGAGGGTCTTTACCAAGGTAATGGCCGAAATGATGATACTCCTTCGCAAGAAGGGAGTTTTAATTATCCCGTACTTGGACGATCTCCTGATAAAGGCGAGGTCCAAAGAACAGTTGATAGTGGGGGTGGCACTTTCTCAGGAAGTGCTACAACAGCACGGCTGGATTCTAAACATTCCAAAGTCACAGCTGGTCCCGACGACACGTCTTCTGTTCCTGGGAATGATTCTGGACACAGACCAGAAAAGAGTGTTTCTTCCACTGGAAAAAGCAGAGGAATTGTCATCTCTGGTCAGAGACATCCTAAAACCAGGAAAAGTGTCGGTACATCAATGCACACGAGTCCTGGGAAAAATGGTAGCTTCGTACGAAGCAATTCCATTCGGAAGGTTCCACGCAAGGACGTTCCAGTGGGACCTGTTGGACAAATGGTCCGGGTCCCATCTCCAGATGCAACAGCGGATAACCCTATCGGCCAGAACCAGGGTGTCGCTGCTGTGGTGGCTGCAGAGGGCTCATCTACTAGAGGGCAGCAGATTCGGAATACAGGACTGGGTCCTGGTGACCACGGATGCCAGCCTTCGGGGCTGGGGGGCAGTCACAAAGGGAAGAAATTTCCAAGGACTGTGGTCAAATCAGGAGATTTCTCTTCACATAAATATCCTGGAGCTAAGGGCCATTTACAATGCCCTAAGCCAGGCGAAACCCCTGCTTCAAAACCAGCCGGTACTGATCCAGTCAGACAACATCACGGCGGTCGCCCATGTAAACAGACAGGGCGGCACGAGAAGCAGGATGGCGATGGCAGAAGCCACAAGGATTCTCAGATGGGCAGAGAATCATGTGTTAGCACTGACGGCAGTGTTCATTCCGGGAGTGGACAACTGGGAAGCAGACTTCCTCAGCAGGCACGACCTCCACCCGGGAGAATGGGGACTTCATCCAGAAGTCTTCCAAATGCTGGTCAACCGGTGGGAAAAACCACAGGTAGACATGATGGCGTCCCGCCTCAACAAGAAGTTGAAAAGATATTGCGCCCGGTCAAGAGACCCTCAGGCGATAGCGGTGGACGCTCTAGTGACACCATGGGTGTACCAGTCGGTTTATGTGTTTCCTCCTCTACCTCTCATACCCAAGGTACTGAGAATAATAAGAAGGCGAGGAGTGAAAACCATACTCGTGGTTCCGGATTGGCCAAGAAGAGCTTGGTACCCGGAACTTCAAGAGATGCTTACAGAGGACCCTTGGCCTCTGCCGCTCAGACAAGACCTGCTGCAGCAGGGACCCTGTCTGTTCCAAGACTTACCGCGGCTGCGTTTGACGGCATGGCGGTTGAACACCGGATCCTGAAGGAAAAGGGTATTCCGGAGGAAGTCATCCCTACCCTGATCAAAGCCAGGAAGGATGTCACCGCAAGACATTATCACCGCATTTGGCGAAAATATGTTGCTTGGTGTGAGGCCATGAAGGCCCCGACGGAGGAATTTCAACTGGGTCGATTCCTGCACTTCCTGCAAGCAGGGGTGACGTTGGGCCTCAAATTGGGGTCCATAAAGGTCCAGATTTCGGCTCTGTCGATTTTCTTCCAAAAAGAACTGGCTTCACTACCCGAAGTTCAGACTTTTGTCAAAGGAGTACTGCATATTCAGCCTCCTTTTGTGCCCCCAGTGGCACCTTGGGATCTCAATGTGGTTTTGGCATTCCTGAAATCACATTGGTTCGAACCACTTAAGACTGTGGATTTAAAATATCTCACGTGGAAAGTGGTCATGCTGTTGGCCTTGGCGTCGGCCAGGCGGGTTTCAGAATTGGCGGCTTTGTCTTGTAAAAGCCCTTATCTGATTTTCCATATGGATAGGGCAGAATTGAGGACTCGTCCTCAGTTTCTCCCAAAGGTGGTCTCAGCTTTTCACTTGAACCAACCTATTGTGGTGCCTGCGGCTACTAGGGACTTGGAGGATTCCAAGTTGCTGGACATAGTCAGGGCCCTAAAAATGTATATTTCCAGGACGGCTGGAGTCAGAAAGACTGACTCGCTGTTTATCCTGTATGCACCCGCTAAGCTGGGTGCTCCTGCTTCTAAGCAGTCTATTGCGCGCTGGATTTGTAGCACTATTCAGCTGGCGCATTCTGCGGTAGGCTTACCGCAGCCTAAATCTGTAAAAGCCCATTCCACACGGAAGGTGGGCTCATCTTGGGCGGCTGCCCGAGGGGTCCTGGCTTTACAACTTTGCCGAGCAGCTACTTGGTCGGGGGCAAACACGTTTGCAAAATTCTACAAATTTGATACCCTGGCTGAGGAGGACCTGGAATTCTCTCATTCGGTGCTGCAGAGTCATCCGCACTTTCCCGCCCGTTTGGGAGCTTTGGTATAATCCCCATGGTCCTTACGGAGTCCCCAGCATCCACTAGGACGTCAGAGAAAATAAGAATTTACTCACCGGTAATTCTATTTCTCGTAGTCCGTAGTGGATGCTGGGCGCCCATCCCAAGTGCGGATTGTCTGCAATACCTGTACATAGTTATTGTTACAAAAATCGGGTTTTGTTGTGAGCCATCTCTTCAGAGGCTCCATTTGTTATCATACTGTTAACCGGGGTTCCTATCACATGTTATATGGTGTGATTGGTGTGGCTGGTATGAGTCTTACCCGGGATTCAAAAATCCTTCCTTATTGTGTCAGCTCTTCCGGGCACAGTTCCTAACTGAGGCTTGGAGGAGGGTCATAGGGGGAGGAGCCAGTGCACACCAGATAGTCCTAAATCTTTCTTAGATGTGCCCAGTCTCCTGCGGAGCCGTCTATTCCCCATGGTCCTTACGGAGTCCCCAGCATCCACTACGGACTACGAGAAATAGAATTACCGGTGAGTAAATTCTTATTTTTTTTATAACTGTGCATTAAACAAAGTGTGTGTACATTCACACAATTTATTTATGTTTCATATACACCTTATACACACAGCCTGAAGGTCATTTAATACAATATTTTTAATAACTTTGTGTATTAAAATAAGATTTTACTTACCGATAAATCTATTTCTCGTAGTCCGTAGTGGATGCTGGGGACTCCGTCAGGACCATGGGGATTAGCGGCTCCGCAGGAGACAGGGCACAAAACTAAAGCTTTAGGATCAGGTGGTGTGTACTGGCTCCTCCCCCTATGACCCTCCTCCAAGCCTCAGTTAGGATACTGTGCCCGGACGAGCGTACACAATAAGGAAGGATATTGAATCCCGGGTAAGACTCATACCAGCCACACCAATCACACCGTATAACTTGTGATCTGAACCCAGTTAACAGTATGACAAACGTAGGAGCCTCTGAACAGACGGCTCACAACAATAACAACCCGATTTTTTTGTAACAACAACTATGTACAAGTATTGCAGACAATCCGCACTTGGGATGGGCGCCCAGCATCCACTACGGACTACGAGAAATAGATTCATCGGTAAGTAAAATCTTATTTTCTCTGACGTCCTAAGTGGATGCTGGGGACTCCGTCAGGACCATGGGGATTATACCAAAGCTCACAAACGGGCGGGAGAGTGCGGATGACTCTGCAGCACCGAGTGAGAGAACTCCAGGTCCTCCTCAGCCAGGGTATCAAATTTGTAGAATTTTACAAACGTATTTGCTCCTGACCAAGTAGCAGCTCGGCAAAGTTGTAAAGCCGAGACCCCTCGGGCAGTCGCCCAAGATGAGCCCACCTTCCTTGTGGAATGGGCATTTATATATTTTGGCTGTGGCAGTCCTGCCACAGAATGTGCAAGCTGAATTGTACTACACATTCAACTAGCAATCGTCTGCTTAGAAGCAAGAGCACCCAGTTTTTTGGGTGCATACAGGATAACAGCAAGTCAGTTTTCCTGACTCCAGCCGTCCTGGAAATCTATATTTTCAGGGCCCTGACAACATCTAGCAACTTGGAGTCCTCCAAGTCTCTAGTAGCCGCAGGTACCACAATAAGCTGGTTCAGATGAAACGCTGACACCAACTTAGGGAGAAACTGGGGACGAGTCCGCAGCTCTGCCCTGTCCGAATGGACAATCAGATATGGGCTTTTGTGAGACAAAGCCGCCAATTCTGACACTCGCCTGGCCGAGGCCAGGGCCAACATCATGGTCACTTTCCATGTGAGATATTTCAAATCCACAGATTTGAGCGGTTTAAACCAACGTGATTTGAGGAATCCCAGGACTACGTTGAGATCCCACAGTGCCACTGGAGGCACAAAAGGGGGTTGTATATGCAGTACTCCCTTGTCAAATTTCTGGACTTCAGGAACTGAAGCCAATTCTTTCTGGAAGAAAATCGACAGGGCCGAAATTTGAACCTTAATGGACCCCAATTTGAGGCCCATAGACACTCCTGTTTGCAGGAAATGCAGGAATCGACCGAGTTGAAATTTCTTCGTGGGGCCTTCCTGGCCTCACACCACGCAACATATTTTCGCCACATGTGGTGATAATGTTGTGCGGTCACCTCCTTCCTGGCTTTGACCAGGGTAGGAAAGACCTCTTCCGGAATGCCTTTTTCCCTTAGGATCCGGCGTTCAACCGCCATGCCGTCAAACGCAGCCGCGGTAAGTCTTGGAACAGACATGGTACTTGCTGAAACAAGTCCCTTCTTATCGGCAGAGGCCCTGAGTCCTCTGTGAGCATCTCTTGAAGTTCCGGGTACCAAGTCCTTCTTGGCCCATCCGGAGCCACGAATATAGTTCTTACTCCTCTACGTCTTATAATTCTCAGTACCTTTGGTATGAGAAGCAGAGGAGGGAACACATACACCGACTGGTACACCCCTGGTGTTACCAGAACGTCCACAGCTATTGCCTGAGGGTCTCTTGACCTGGCGCAATACCTGTCCAGTTTTTTGTTCAGGCGGGACGCCATCATGTCCACCTTTGGTCTTTCCCAACGGTGCACAATCATGTGGAAAAAACTTCTCGATGAAGTCCCCACTCTCCCGGGTGGAGGTCGTGCTGAGGAAGTCTGCTTCCCAGTTGTCCACTCCCGGAATGAAAACTGCTGACAGTGCTATCACATGATTTTCCGCCCAGCGAAGAATCCTTGCAGTTTCTGCCATTGTCCTCCTGCTTCTTGTGCCGCCCTGTCTGTTTACGTGGGCGACTGCCGTGATGTTGTCCCACTGGATCAATACCGGCTGACCTTGAAGCAGAGGTCTTGCTAAGCTTAGAGCATTGTAAATTGCTCTTAGCTCCAGTATATTTATGCGGAGAGAAGTCCCCAGACTTGATCACACTCCCTGGAAATTTTTTCCCTGTGTGACTGCTCCCCAGCCTTTCAAGCTGGAATCCGTGGTCACCAGGACCCAGTCCTGAATGCATAACTGTGGCCCTTTAGTAGATGAGCACTCTGCAGCCACCACAGAAGAGACACCCTTGTCCTTGGAGACAGGGTTATCCGCTGATGCATCTGAAGATGCGATCCGGACCATTTGTCCAGCAGATTCCCCTGAAAAGTTCTTGCGTGAAATCTGCCGAATGGAATCGCTTCGTAAGAAGCCACCATTTTTCCCAGGACCCTTGTGCAATGATGCACTGACACTTTTCCTGGTTTTTGGAGGTTCCTGACTAGCTCGGATAACTCCCTGGCTTTCTCCTCCGGGAGAAACACCTTTTTCTGGACTGTGTCCAGAATCATCCCTAGGGACAGCAGACGTGTCGTCGGAGACAGCTGCGATTTTGGAATATTTAGAATCCACCCGTGCTGTCGTAGAACTACTTGAGATAGTGCTACTCAGACCTCCAACTGTTCTCTGGACCTTGCCCTTATCAGGAGATCGTCCAAGTAAGGGATAATTAAGACGCCTTTTCTTTGAAGAAGAATCATCATTTCGGCCATTACTTGGTAAAGACCCGGGGTGCCGTGGACAATCCAAACGGCAGCGTCTGAAACTGATAGTGACAGTTTTGTACCACGAACCTGAGGTACCCTTTGTGAGAAGGGCAAATTTGGACATGGAGGTAAGCATCCTTGATGTCCAGGGACACCATATAGTCCCCTTCTTCCTGGTTCGCTATCACTGCTCTGAGTGACTCCATTTAGAATAGGTCTCACCGAGCCGTCTGGCTTCAGTACCACAATATAGTGTGGAATAATACCCCTTTACTTGTTGTAGGAGGGGTACTTTGATTATCACCTGCTGGGAATACAGCTTGTGAGTTGTTTCCAATACTGCCTCCCTGTCGGAGGTAGACGTTGGTAAAGCAAACTTCAGGAACCTGCGAGGGGGAGACGTCTCGAATTTCCAATCTGTACCCCTGGGATACTACTTGTAGGATCCAGGGGTCCACTTGCGAGTGAGCCCACTGCGTGCTGAAACCCTTGAGACGACCCCCCACCGCACCTGTTTTTACGGCCCCAGCGTCATGCTGAGGACTTGGCAGAAGCGGTGGAAGGCTTCTGTTCCTGGGAATGGGCTGCCTGCTGCAGTCTTCTTCCCTTACCTCTGTCCCTGGGCAGATATTATGGGGACGAAAGGACTGAGGCTGAAAAGACTATGTCTTTTTCTGCTGAGATGTGACTTGGGGTAAAAAAGGTGGATTTTCTAGCTGTTGCCGTGGCCACCAGGTCCGATGGACCGACCCCAAATAACTCCTCCCCTTTATACGGCAATACTTCCATGTGCCGTTTGGAATCTGCATCACCTGACCACTGTCGTGTCCATAAACATCGTCTGGCAGATATGGACATCGCACTTACTCTTGATGCCAGAGTTTCGCATATATAGAAATGCATCTTTTAAATGCTCTATAGTCAATAAAATACTGTCCCTGTCAAGGGTATCAATATTTCCAGTCAGGGAATCCGACCAAGCCACCCCAGCGCTGCCCATCCAGGCTGAGGCGATCGCTGGTCGCAGTATAACACCAGTATGTGTGTATATACTTTTAGGATATTTTCCAACCTCCTATCAGTTGGCTCCTTGAGGGCGTCCGTATCTGGAGACGGTAACGCCACTTGTTTTTATAAGCGTGTGAGCGCCTTATCCACCCTAAGGTGTGTTTCCCAACGCGCCATAACTTCTGGCGGGAAAGGGTATACCGCCAATAATTTTCTATCGGGGGAAACCCACGCATCATCACACACTTCATTTAATTTATCTGATTCAGGAAAAACCACATGTAGTTTTTTTACACTCCACATAATACCCTTTTTTGTGGTACTTGTAGTATCAGAAATATGTAACATCTCCTTCATTGCCCTTAACGTGTGGCCCTAAAGGAAAATACGTTTGTTTCTTCACCGTCGACACTGGAGTCAGTGTCCGTGTCTGTGTCGACCGACTGAGGTAAAAAGGACGTTTTAACACCCCTGACGGTGTTTTAGACGCCTGGACAGGTACTAATTGGTTTGCCGGCCGTCTCATGTCGTCAACCGACCTTGCAGCGTGTTGACATTATCACGTAATTCCCTAAATAAGCCATCCATTCCGGTGTCGACTCCCTAGAGAGTGACATCACCATTACAGGCAATTGCTCCGCCTCCTCACCAACATCGTCCTCATACATGTCGACACACACGTACCGACACACAGCACACACACAGGGAATGCTCTGATAGAGGACAGGACCCCACTAGCCCTTTGGGGAGACAGAGGGAGAGTTTGCCAGCACACACCAAAAACGCTATATTATACAGGGACAACCTTTATATAAGTGTTTTTCCCTTATAGCATTTTAATATATATATATACATATCGCCAAATAAGTGCCCCCCCTCTCTGTTTTAACCCTGTTTCTGTAGTGCAGTGCAGGGGAGAGCCTGGGAGCCTTCCCACCAGCATTTCTGTGAGGGAAAATGGCGCTGTGTGCTGAGGAGAATAGGCCCCGCCCCCTTTTCGCGGGCTTCTTCTCCCGTTTTTCTGAGACCTGGCAGGGGTTAAATACATCCATATAGCCTCCAGGGGCTATATGTGATGTATTTTTAGCCAGAATAAGGTATTATACATTGCTGCCCAGGGCGCCCCCAGCAACGCCCTGCACCCTCCGTGACCGTTGGTGTGAAGTGTGTGACAACAATGGCGCACAGCTGCAGTGCTGTGCGCTACCTTCATGAAGACTGAAAAGCCTTCTGCCGCCGGTTTCTGGACCTTCAATCTTCAGCATCTGCAAGGGGGGTCGGCGGCGCGGCTCCGGGACGAACCCCAGGGTGAGACCTGTGTTCCGACTCCCTCTGGAGCTAATGGTGTCCAGTAGCCTAAGAAGCCAATCCATCCTGCACGCAGGTGAGTTGAACTTCTCTCCCCTAAGTCCCTCGATGCAGTGAGCCTGTTGCCAGCAGGACTCACTGAAAATAAGAAACCTAAAAACTTTTTCTAAGCAGCTCCTTAAGAGAGCCACCTAGATTGCACCCTTCTCGGACGGGCACAAAAACCTAACTGAGGCTTGGAGGAGGGTCATAGGGGGAGGAGCCAGTACACACCACCTGATCCTAAAGCTTTAGTTTTGTGCCCTGTCTCCTGCGGAGCCGCTAATCCCCATGGTCCTGACGGAGTCCCCAGCATCCACTTAGGACGTCAGAGAAACAAAGTTTGTGTACATTGAGCCATCAAAAAACAAAGGTTTCTCTATTTCACTCTCACTCAAAAAAGTCTGTATTTCGGAATATTCCGTATTTCGGAATATTTGGATATGGGATACTCAACCTGTAATAGAATGGACGGTGCCCAATAGAGCGAAGCAATGATGCAGTTTGATTAGAATTTAAGGGTGTAGTTTTTAGGTAATCTAAATCACAAGGTGTGTAAGAAGAGTAAATAGTGTAGTATTAAGCTAGTCATTACGTTGCACCAGAGAACTACTGCATTGGCAGATTGCTGTCAAGCTGTTTTACGCCATCATCTGAAAAGCCTGTTTTGTGCTCTGTGGTATAGGTTATTGAATGAGCAGCTTCAGAAGTCAATGGAAGATCTCCAGCATCGACTCACTGTAAAATCAAATGAGTTGCAGTTATCACAAGAAGAAATTGCAACACTGGAAGAAAGAATAGGTAATTCGCGTATATAAGTAACTTCAATTTATGGAATTTGTTGTAACCTATTTACATTAAAGAAGTCTTAAAATTAAACTGTAACATGAATGGGTCCCTGTTGACCTTAGGGAAAAGAGAAATTTGATTAGATTTCTAAATATGGTTTATTTTCAGCTTGCTTAAAGTTGTACTATCACCAAGAAAGATATTTTCCTAGTGTTTCTCCTAGCTATCGAGACACGGGACAATGCTACTATGGGGTTGTGTTGTGGGCACAGGAGTTAGACACTTAAGGGGTTAACTTTATTTAAGCTTCTGCCCTCTCCGAAGTCCTGTCTCTCTAGTTTAGTTTAAGTGCCCAAAGAGTTGTGGTGGTTAGGGGGCTAATTGCAACCCTTTTAGAAGACTATATTATTTGCTTTATTTTAGTTTTTTATACATCCTGTTCTGCTAGTCTGGATTGGGGAGCATGCACTGTAATTTAGGAGGATGTGACGCCTCTTTCTGTACTCTTTCGGGGTTGTTGTGGTTTTCTCGTCGCAGCACTGTTTCTTTTTCATCCACTAGGGGTCACTGGAGTACTCTTGGGATATGGTCCGGGCGTAGCCGGGAATGGCACATTTAAATATTTAAATTAGTAACTGGTTACCCCCACCATACTCCCATAGAGACTTCAGTTTTTTTCTGTGCCTCAGTCGGGAAGGTGCTAGTGGATGTCAGTTCCACAGAAAAACTTCAGGGTTTTTGATTTTTCTTTTTTATACTTATCCACATCCCTTCCCCCCTTCTAAAAAGGCGTGGGTCCGGGATAGTGGAAGCTGCTACACGCAGCTACTGGCGTGTCGGTCCTCTCTAAAAAGAGCACCCGCTCAGCCACGTGCGAACTACCTGCAGAATATATTTTTATTTTTATTTTGGACTGCAGCCTCCGTCTGCACATGGAAGCAGGACGGTGCTTAGCAGAGTAGCCCCGTCATGGCCTCCACGGGTGGTGCAGGTACTGAGCGGTTAGGCAGCTCTCACTGCCGCAGCTCACTCACTTCTCTTACTTTACTATTATTTACATCATAACTGTTTATAATGATGATATCCTAAAGACTGCAAATCTGAATCATGGCTGTGGTCAGCCAAATACTGGGGTTGTTCACTGTTTGTAAACTAAGATGTGTTATGTCACTCATATTGTTCTGCCATCTGGGAGGAAACTGGTGATCCAACTAGATTGCATACTAATGCGTGCTAGTTTAACTGTTAAAAAGATAGTACATTCTGATAGCTCAGTAGGTACAGTTTGGACTTACACTATCAATATAAACCTACCATAGGTTTTACAATCATGATAGCTCCCCAGAGCCCGCTCCCTACAGCCCGCTCCCGGCGCCGGCCACTTAACAGCGGCGCCACTGGACGCTTGCAGGGGGAGCCAGCGAGCAGTCTCCGGTTCTAAAGCCGCAGGGACGCTCGTCGCTCCCCGCCTCTCCGGCGCCCACACGTTCACTTCCTTCCTCTCACGGCTCACTGACAGGCGGCCCTGGAGGAAAGAAAAGCCCTACCTCTGTATGAACGGCGCCGAGCCTTCCGTCACCGGCCGCTTCCGGTCCCCGCTCGCGATCAGCGCCTCAGCTCCGGCCAGCGCGGCTCCGATGGAGCTCAAGGGGGGGTGAGTGCCGTTTAGATGACCGCGGTCAGCTCTCATTGCTGCCGCGGTCCGACGCTGCAGAGGAGAGGGAGGGAAAAAAGCCGCAGATAGGGCCCATTAACTAAGCTGCGGTTAAGCAGCAGACATCTCAGGTTTTTAAGCCTGTGAGAGGTCACAATTAGTTTCAGACTTCTAAGAATTATTATACCTCTGAATCAGGATATATCTGGATATGTGTACATGGGTATATAATATGTAATGTGTGTGTGTGTGTGTGTGTGTGTGTGTGTATATATATATATATATATATATATATATATATATACTGCTCAAAAAAATAAAGGGAACACTAAAATAACACATCCTAGATCTGAATGAATGAAATATTCTTATTAAAAACTTTGTTCTTTACATAGTTGAATGTGCTGACAACAAAATCACACAAAAATTATCAATGGAAGTCAAATTTATTAACCCATGGAGGTCTGGATTTGGAGTCACCCTCAAAATTAAAGTGGAAAAACACACTACAGGCTGATCCAACTTTGATGTAATGTCCTTTTCTCCTTCATCCACTAGGGGCCACTGGAGAGTAGTTACAATGGGGAAATAGTAGGCAGTAATTGGGAGCTGGCACTTTAAAATTCTCACACTGTGGCTAGCTCCTCCCCTACTATCTCCCCTCCAAGCCAGTCTTAGTTTAGTGCCCGAGGTAGCTGGTTCACTTGGATTTAGCTGAAGAATTTTTTCTTTATTATTTTATTTTTCTTTCACACACACACAGACTGGCAGCTCTGCCACTGCCAGTCTGCACCGCTGGAGCTGCCGGCGGGGTCCCATCGCAGCTGCGTGCGGCTCGGGATGGGCCTCGGCTGAGGGAGACACTGAGCTCTCCTGAGTTGGCCGGACACCGCTGCTTGCGGCGCGTGTCGGGGCCACTCCACCAGCAGAAGATTCCGGCAGCATGGCAGCGGTGAGTATCAGTGGTCGGACACCGCTGCGTGCGGTGCGTGTCGGGGCCGCTCCACCAGCACGGTGAGTATAAGTGGTAGGACACCGCTGCGTGCGGCGCGTGTCGGGGCCACTCCATCAGGAAATCCTGCTACAGCACAGACCTGGGTTCACGTCCCACATATCTTCACCCTGCCATATTGATTTTTCACCCGGCTTTACTCACAGGCTGTCCACCATTTTGCTCAACCAGCGGGGGCAGTTGTTGTCACCCCTTTATTACTCCTTTGTTTCACTTGGTAATAATACTGTGTGTCATTTGGGGGAATTTGTGTGGTATCGGCCAAATAGCCGCTGTGACTCTGTATGCTTATAGCGGGGACATCTGAACACAGATTGAATTCCACCAAACACAGCTTTAGGGGATATGCGCCTGTCAATGCACGTTATAGTGCAGAGTTTATAGAGGGTTACACTTCTTTAACCTGTCTTTTCTCCTTTCGTTTAACTAAACGTAACACCCAGGACAGAGAATTCCCTGTTATGTGTAGATTGTGCGGTGGTGCCATCTAATTATCCCTCAATGCAGCTGCAGGACGTTCCTGTTTGAACAGCTCAGCTTATGCAGGTAAGGTTCACCGTTACCAGAGACCCCGTCCGTCATTTCTTCCCAGGTTGCAAAACGACACTGCAGATGACAGACCTCTCTGGAAGGAGGCAATGAATGTCCGGGATACTAAGGATGTCTGTTTTCGGTGGAGTCCGACCAGTGTCTCTGGGTCCTGGAGACATCCGACTGCACGTTTTCAGGTTTCTAAAAGGATCTTGCTAACCTCCATGTTACACGAGATACTGATTATGTTTCGGTGCAGTCTGAACCAGTATCTCAGGAAATTGAGGCGTATTGTACAGCAGTTCATCTGGTGCTGCAGGTAAAGAGGTTGGACACTTCAGATCTCTCGGGGTATGACGCCAAGGAAGAAATGACAGCGACTTGTTCATTTTCGGATGAGCTGGGCATGCTCCGGTAGGCGGCCGGGAGACATTCGAATTCACAATTTCAGGTATCGAACAATGTTTGTTTGCCTATCCTTTTCCCGCAGATAGCAGGAAACGATATCAGACCTCTCCAGGTATACGTCTCAATGTATCGCCGGTCCAACAAGCTGCCGTTTTCCTGGGCCAGCCTTGCTGAGGGATCCATCTGAGAGACAGATGCGACAGCATGGGTTCGACCTTATCCGGAGCAGGTAGGTTGCGGAACAATGGTCTTCTAGGTTACTGGATAATTCGCATCAGGATCAACTGATGCTTTGGGACACATCAGAATCACGATTCTGCTTTATATTCTTTTGAGGTCTCCACGTCTGTATACTCGGAACCTGCATTTTCGCTTGGGCTGTCTTAACCCGACGACCTCTGGGGCTGCACCAGTGACAGGTGAGCATGAAATCCTAAGGGGCAGCGGGTTCAGGGGAAGGAACTTCCGGCATGATTTCTCGTACCATTGGGGGTAAGTCCATTTTTCTTTCCCCTACTGCTGCCCCAGCTCCAAGACGGCCCTTTACTGGTCTTTCCTTTAGATCTTTGTGCCTTTTCAGGTTTTCGACTCCACACGGGCGGTATGTCCGTCGCCAAGGGATCTCATGGTAACAGGCTGAAGCAGAGGTTCAGCAACCTCGGTCCAGTCTGATTTTAGGTCATCCTACACATCCACTACAGGTTAGACCTTCCTACCACCTGGAGGGTCCCAGGGTAGGGGCAGGTCGGTGGTCCTACTGGGAGGACTGAGAATGCTTGGGCGGTTACAGAGTAGATTTTGGAGTACAACCGTCTCAGGGGTCCCTCGGCAGGGGTCGGCCGGTTTACGATGACAAGAGAGTCATACTGCAGGCGGTGCTCCATATGCTTATAACCGCAAAGGGTGTTGATCCCTGTTTTCACATATCGTTTGAATCGGGACAGTTCTCAGGCCTTTGTTTTCTTTTCACGTGCCGAAGCCAGATGGCTCGGCCACGCCTATTCTGGCCTTACAATCCTTTCAGTCTGTAATTGCTAGTTTTGAACAAGAAAGGGGGTTTTACGCGTCCCTTGTCTTCAGGGATGCCTGTTTACTCATTTCCGTTGGTTTTTTTTTTCCTGATCGGGCTTTTCTCAGATTCGCATTACAGTATACTCTTTTTCACTGTCAGTCCTTTCCATTTGGTCTCTCTTCCGCTCCCACAGTGTTCAGGAAGATCTCAAAATAACTCTTTTTCAAGGGCAGGAAGTGACGTTTGTTCCCTAATTGGACAATCTACTGCTAGTATCTCACTCTGCAGATTAGGTGGCTTCTGAATATCCGGAGGATCCAGGAGTTTCTGGGTCGACACGGATCCAATTTATGCTCCTCGTAGACGTTTCTCAACACGGTCCGTCAGAGGATTTTTTCCTTCCTCGGCACCAAGTACTCTCTTTCTTCAGTCAAGTTGCGACGCAATGAGTGGTCGCCTACATTCCCCTCTGAGCAGAGGACAACAATCTTTTTTCCAGGTCAAGCTGCCAGGTCAGACTGCCGGGTGAGTTGACATTCCCCGGTGTTTTGTCAGCTGGTCCGCTGTTGGCGGAGATTTCGGATCAACCTCCAGGCGTTCTGACTGACGCTTTAACCCTTTACTACTCTCAGACGTGAGCTCTGGCGGCAGTAGCCGAGGATGCCCTTAGGGCTCCTTGGAGTTTCTGGTTAGTCTATCCTGCCTCCTTTTCTATTTCTACCTCACTTTCGGTAACACAGGAGGGGAGAATGCGCGTTAGTCCTCTCGGTGGCTCCGGTTGGGCCACGCATGACTTAAAGATCCAGCCTGCACCGGTTGTCAGTAGAGGAGCCTTGGCTCCTACCTCGACTGGACTGTCTACTTCAACAGGGTCCTTTTCTTTGTTCAATCTTACACTGGTTTTATTTAACCGCGTGACTGTTCACGAGACCTCAGAAGGGAGGAGTTCCATAGTTCGGTTATGCCTACTGGACCCCGATTTCAGAAGTCGGGTACCTCTTCTCGCTTTTACCGCTTTTGGAAAACTTTATGGGGCATAGTGAGGATAACAGGGGTTTTCTCCTTCTTTCAGTTACCATTCAGCCGTCATCTCTGGTTTCTCTGGGAGTTTTCGTTCGGCTGCGCTTCAACCTACATTGACCTGAATTTTAGGTCTCTGCCCTTTAGGTTTTCTTCCAAAAGAGATTAGCCTGGCGGCCGTAAGTTCGGGCTCTCTTTCAGGGAGTACTCTATTGACAACTCCCCCGACGGAGCTTCAGACTCAGCGGTCTTTTCTTCCAGAGGTGTTTTTCGGCCCTCTTTGAATGTTGTCAGGGCTCGCCGACTCTCTCTACAGAGGTCTTAGGCTATTCGATTAAGTGTTTTCTTCTTTGTTTCTGTACGATGCTCCCGTACTAAATAACTGGGGTCCCAGCATACACTGGGCCGTTGGATACATCTGACCATCAGAGAGTCGTCTTGGCGGTTGCTCGGGAGCCTCCGTTTTCCATTTCAGTGCACTCTACGCGCGTTGTGGGACCTTCGTGGGCGGCTGCCCGTGGGGTCTCCATGAATACTTTGTCGGGCGGCTACTGGGTCGGACCGACATTCGTTTTGTCAAATTCTACAAGTTTGACACTTTTGCGGCCTCGGCATCACAGATTGGCCGAGCGGTTTTACAGGACTCTCAGCGCTCTCCCACCCGTTTTGGGAGCTCTGGGACGTCCCCATTGTAACTACTCTCCAGTGGCCCCTAGTGGATGAAGGAGAAATCAGGATTTTGGTACTTACCGATAAATCCCTTTCTCCGATTCCACAGGGGCCACTGGACGCCCGCCCAGCGCTGTTCCTCCTTGTTTTTTGCTTAACGGTTTGCAGATCACCATGTGACTGCTTGTTGAGTTCGGGCTAGCCTCCACCGAGCAACTATGTAGACACCTGTTCCTCTGTTCACGTTTGCCAAAATCAACTTTTTTTGTACTGAAGACTGCTAGTTTTTAGAGCATAGTTTTATGTTCAGCTGTTTCTGAGCGTACCATCCCCTTAGGTGTACCTTTTGAATATCCCCATGATGGCAGTGTCCTGTAGATTAGATTATGAGGAAACATTCTTTTCTCATACGTCCTAGAGGATGCTGGGGACGACATCAAGACCATGGGGTATAGACGGGATCCGCAGGAGACATGGGCACGCTAAAGACTTTTCATTGGGTGTGAACTGGCTCCTCCCTCTATGCCCTTCCTCCAGACCTCAGTTTTAGAAATGTGCCCAGGTCGACTGGATGCACTCTGAGGAGCTCTACTGAGTTTCTCTGAAAAGACTTATGTTAGGTTTTTTATTTTCAGGGAGTTCTGCTGGCATCAGACTCCCTGCTTCGTGGGACTGAGGGGGTAGAAGTAGGAACCAACTTCCTAAAGAGTTTCATGGCTCTGCTTCTGGCTGACAGGACACCATTAGCTCTGGAAGGGAACTGAACGCTAGCCGTGCCTAGATGCTCACTCCGACTGCACACCGTCACCCCCCTCACAGAGCCAGAAGACAGGTGAGTGTTAGAAGACAGATCTTCAATCAAGAAAGTGACTGCTAAAGGCACCGCGCGGCTGGCGGGAGTGCAGCGTGCCATGTTGCCCACACATACCCAGGCACTGCAGGGTGCAGGGCGCGTGGGGGCAGCACTATGGAAACTGGCATAAATAAGGGGCATAAGTTGCTGAGGCTCAGTCCTACCCCCACCAGTATAAAAAATTACCTCATAAAAGCTGAGGAGAAACACACCATTGAAGAGTGGAGTTTCCTCCTCAGTCAGCCAGCACACTGCTTAGCGCCATTTTCTCTCTCTCCTCAGGCTGCAGAGACTAGGCTGGTCCTCCTCCACTACTGAACAAGTAACAGGGTGCAAAACAGGGGGTGCCACAGTGAATTTGGTGATATATAATTGTGTGATTAACATTATAAAAGCGCTGAATGTCAGTGGGCATTTTGTGTTCACAGACATTGTGTTACTGGTGCTGGGTTGTGAACTGCAAATTCCATC
The DNA here is from genome assembly GCF_028390025.1 of Pseudophryne corroboree. Classification (NCBI taxonomy): domain Eukaryota; kingdom Metazoa; phylum Chordata; class Amphibia; order Anura; family Myobatrachidae; genus Pseudophryne; species Pseudophryne corroboree. The sequence goes on from NC_086444.1 coordinate 1,057,030,616, forward strand.
TGTGTCCCTCTGACAGATTTTACTGTGGGTCTGTCCCCTATAAATCCCGGAGTGTCTGTGGTGTGGTTCTGCACGTGTGGGACATGTCTGTGGCAGGGAACTCTGTGGAGACATGTTAGGGACACAAAGGTGTAATATGACACCAAGTGCCTGACTGGGTGGAAGGTCATATGATAGTGTGAATCATATCAGTAAGAGGTTGGACTAAATCTCATACAGAAAATGAAAATAATCTGTTGAAGATGTGATTTTTAATAGTTCTGCCTTTCATCCACAGGGACCTTTCTGGGTCACATACAAATTTGCACAAGTAGTACAAACTAATACCGACACGGACTCTGATTCCTGTGTCGACACTAGTGATTCCAGGGGAATAGGTCCTAACTTAGCAAAAAAGCATTCAAAACATGTTTTAGCTATAAAGGAGGTGTTAGAAGTTACGAAGCCCCCTCTTTTACCACAAGGAGAGGGTTTACTTTAGTAAAGAAGTAATGTAATTTTCCCTCCACCTCAGGTCTGATTTAACCTGAAAAGAAATTTCAGATTCCCAAAAGGAATTCAGGCAGCTTACCTTTTTCCAAAAAAGGTGGGAGTCACCCCGCAGTTTAGACAGGGCCCTGTCATAAAAGAGAAAAGGTGTTTCTCCCTGCACCTGGAATGGCTTCACTTAAGGAGACGACAGACCGCAAGTGAGTGAGGTGATTTATTGATGTGGCCAATGGGACACTACTCAGGTCTACCATTGTCTGTGAGTGGGTGAGTAGTGCTATTGAAAAGTGGTCAGAAAACTTGTCATTAGACATTGACACAATAGATGGAGACGAGATACTCCTAACGTTGGGTCATATCAAAGACGCTGCTGCCTACGTACTAGAATCCATGAAATATATTGGTTTCTTGGGATCAAGAACCGCTACCATGGCAGTATTTGCTCGGAGGGCGATGTGGATTCGCCAGTGGAATGCTGATGTAGATTCCAAAATAAAATATGGAGGCTCTCCCGTATAAAGGTGAGGCCTTGTTTGGTGATGTGCTGGATGCGTTAGTCTCGGCGGCTACCGCAGGTAAGTCGACATTCTTGCCTTATGCTCCTACACCGGTGAAAAAGACGCATCACTCTCACATACAGTCCTTTCGGCCCAACAAATACAAAAAGGCCAAAAGTCTCCCCTTTTTTTGTAGGTAGGGGAAGGGGAAAAGGAAAGAAATCCGCAGCGTCTCCCGGATCGCAGGACCAGAAGTCCACCCCTGCTTCTGCCAAATCTGCAGCATAACGCTGGGGCTCCCTTGCGGGAGTCGGCTCGGGTGGGAGCACGTCTGAAACTTTTCAGCCAAATCTGGATTCAATCTGGCCTGGACCAATGGGTCTTACAAATAGTGTCCCATGGGTACAAACTAGAGTTTCAAGACGTCCCCCCATGCCGATTTCTCTAACGTCCTAGTGGATGCTGGGGACTCCGTCAGGACCATGGGGAATAGCGGCTCCGCAGGAGACAGGGCACAAAAAGTAAGCTTTTAGGATCACATGGTGTGTACTGGCTCCTCCCCCTATGACCCTCCTCCAAGCCTCAGTTAGGTTTTTGTGCCCGTCCGAGCAGGGTGCAATCTAGGTGGCTCTCTTAAAGAGTTGCTTAGAAAAAGTTTTTAGGTTCTTTATTTTCAGTGAGTCCTGCTGGCAACAGGCTCACTGCATCGAGGGACTTAGGGGAGAGAAGTGAACTCACCTGCGTGCAGGATGGATTGGCTTCTTAGGCTACTGGACACCATTAGCTCCAGAGGGAGTCGGAACACAGGTCTCGCCCTGGGGTTCGTCCCGGAGCCGCGCCGCCGACCCCCCTTGCAGATGCTGAAGATTGAAGAGGTCCGGAACCAGGCGGCAGAAGACTTTCAGTCTTCATCAGGTAGCGCACAGCACTGCAGCTGTGCGCCATTGTTGTCAGCACACTTCACACAGCGGTCACGGAGGGTGCAGGGCGCGGGGGGGGGGCGCCCTGGGCAGCAATGTATAATACCTGTATGGCGAAAAATACATCACATATAGCCCTTGAGGCTATATGGATGTATTTAACCCCTGCCAGATATCACAGACTCCGGAGAAGAAGCCCGCCGAAAAGGGGGCGGGGCCTATTCTCCTCAGCACACAGCGCCATTTTCCCTCACAGAAAGGCTGGTGGGAAGGCTCCCATGCTCTCCCCTGCACTGCACTACAGAAACAGGGTTAAAACAGAGAGGGGGGGCACTGATTTGGCGATATGAATATATATTAAAATGCTATAAGGGAGGAACACTTATATAAAGGTTGTCCCTGTATAATTATAGCGTTTTGGTGTGTGCTGGCAAACTCTCCCTCTGTCTCCCCAAAGGGCTAGTGGGTCCTGTCCTCTATCAGAGCATTCCCTATGTGTGTGCTGTATGTCGGTACGTGTGTGTCGACATGTATGAGGAAAATGTTGGTGAGGAGGCGGAGCAATTGCCTGTAATGGTGATGTCACTCTCTAGGGAGTCGACACCGGAATGGATGGCTTATTTATGGAATTACGTGATAATGTCAACACGCTGCAAGCCGGTTGACGACATGAGACGGCCGGCGAACAAATTAGTACCTGTCCAGGCGTCTCAAACACCGTCAGGGGCTGTAAAACGCCCATTTACCTCAGTCGGTCGACACAGACCCAGACACGGACACTGATTTCAGTGTCGACGGTGAAGAAACAAACATATTTTCCTTTAGGGCCACACGTTAAGGGCAATGAAGGAGGTGTTACATATTTCTGATACTACAAGTACCACAAAAAAGGGTATTATGTGGGATGTGAAATAACTACCTGTAGTTTTTCCTGAATCAGATAAATTAAATGAAGTGTGTGAGATGCGTGGGTTTCCCCCGATAGAAAATTATTGGCGGTATACCCTTTCCCGCCAGAAGTTAGGGCGCGTTGGGAAACACCCCTTAGGGTGGATAAGGCGCTCACATGCTTATCAGAACAAGTGGCGGTACCATCTACAGATAGGGCCGTACTTAAGGAGCCAGCTGATAGGAGGCTGGAAAATATCCTAAAAAGTATACACACACATGCTGGTGTTATACTGCGACCAGCGATCGCCTCAGCCTGGATGTGCAGAGCTGAGGTGGCTTGGTCGGATTCCCTGACTAAAAATATTGATACCCTTGACAGGGACAGTATTTTATTGACTATAAGAGCATTTAAAGGATGCATTTCTATATATGCGAGATGCGCAGAGGGATATTTGCACTCTGGCATCAAGAGTAAATGCGATGTCCATATCTGCAAGAAGATGTTTATGGACACGACAGTGGTCAGGTGATGCAGATTCCAAACGGCACAAAGATGTATTGCCGTATAAAGGGGAGGAATTATTTGGGGTCGGTCCATGGGACCTGGTGGCCACGGCAACTGCTGGAAAATCCACCGTTTTTTACCCTAAGTCACATCTCTGCAGAAAAAGACACCGTCTTTTCAGCCTCAGTCCTTTCGTCCCTATAAGAGTCATATCTGCCCAGGGATAGAGGAAAGGGAAGAAGACTGCAGCAGGCAGCCCATTCCCAGGAACAGAAGCCCTCCACCGCTTCTACCAAGTTCTCAGCATGACGCTGGGACCGTACAGGACCCCTGGATCCTACAAGTAGTATCCAAGGGGTACAGATTGGAATGTCGAGACGTTTCCCCCTCGCAGGTTCCTGTAGTCTGCTGTACCAATGTCTCCCTCCGACAGGGAGGCAGTATTGAAAACAATTCACAAGCTGTATTCCCAGCAGGTGATAATAAAATTACCCCTCCTACAACAAGGAAAGGGGTATTATTCCACACTATATGGTGGTACTGAAGCCAGAAGGCTAGGTGAGACCTATTCTAAATCTGAAATATTTGAACACTTACAAAGGTTCAAATCCAGATGCAGTCACTCAGAGCAGTGATAGCGAACCGGGAAGAAGGGGACTATATGGTGTCCCGGGACATCAGGGATGCTTACCTCCATGTCCCAAAATTTGCCTTTCTCACCAAGGGTACCTCAGGTTCGTGGTACAGAACTGTCACTATCAGTTTCAGACGATGCCGTTGGATTGTCCAAGGCACCCCGGGTCCTTACCAAGGTAATGACCGAAATGAGGATTCGTCTTAAAAGAAAATGGACGACCTCCTGATAAGAACAAGGTCCAGAGAACAGTTGGAGGTCGGAGTAGCACTATCTCAAGTAGTTCTACGACAGCACGGGTGGATTCTAAATATTCCAAAACCGCAGTTGTTCCGACGACACGTCTGCTGGTCCTAGGGATGATTCTGGACACAGTCCAGAAAAAGGTGTTTCTCCCAGAGGAGAAAGCTAGGGAGTTATTCGAGCTAATCGGGATCCTCCTAAAACCAGGAAAAGTGTCAGTGCATCATTGCACAAGAGTCCTGGTAAAAATGGTGGCTTATTACGAAGCGATTCCATTCGGCAGATTTCACGCAAGAACTCTTCAGTGGGATCTGCTGGACAAATGGTCCGGATCGCATCTTCAGATGCATCAGCGGATAACCCTATATCCAAGGACAAGGGTGTCTCTCCTGTGGTGATTACAGAGTGCTCATCTTCTAGAGGGCCGCAGATTCGGCATTCAGGATTGGATGCTGGTGACCACGGAGGCCAGCCTGAGAGGCTGGGGAGCAGTCACACAGGGAAAAAATTTCCAGGGAGTGTGATCAAGTCTGGAGAATTCTCTCCACATAAATATACTGGAGCTAAGAGCAAATTTATAATGCTCTAAGCTTAGCAAGACCTCTGCTTCAAGGTCAGCCGGTATTGATCCAGTGGGATAACATCACGGCAGTCGCCCACGTAAACAGAAAGGGCGGCACAAGAAGCAGGAGGGCAGTGGCAAAACTGCAAGGATTTTTCGCTAGGCGGAAAATCATGTGATAGCACTGTCAGCAGTGTTCATTCCGGGAGTGGACGACTGGGAAGCAGACTTCCTCAGCAGGCACGACCTCCACCCGGGAGAGTGGGAACTTCATCGGGAAGTTTTCCGCATGATTGTGAACCGTTGGGAAAGACCAAAGGTGGACATGATGGCGTCCCGCCCGAACAAAAAACGGGACAGGTATTGCGCCAGGTCACGAGACCTTCAGGCGATAGCTGTGGACGTCCTGGTAACACCGTGGGTGTAACAGTCGGTGTATGTGTTCCCTCCTCTGCTTCTCATAACCAAGGTATTGAGAATTATAAGACGTAGAGGAGTAAGAACTATACTCGTGGCTCCGGATTGGCCAAGAGGGACTTGGTACCCGGAACTTCAAGAGATGCTCACAGAGGACTAATGGCCTTCAGCAAGTACCATGTCTGTTCCAAGACTTACCGCGGCTGCGTTTGACGGCATGGCGGTTGAACGCCGGATCCTAAGGGAAAAGGCATTTCGGAAGAGGTCATACCTACCCTGGTCAAAGCCAGGAAGGAGGTGACCGCACAACGTTATCACCACATGTGGTGAAAATATGTTGCGTGGGTGAGGCCAGGAAGGCCCCACGAAGAAATTTCAACTAGGTCGATTTCTGCACTTTCTGCAAACAGGAGTGTCTATGAGCCTCAAATTGGGGTCCATTAAGGTTCAAGTTTCGGCCCTGTAGATTTTCTTCCAGAAAGAATTGGCTTCGGTTCCTGAAGTCTAGACGTTTGTCAAGGGAGTATTGCATATACAGCCCCTTTTGTGCCTCCAGTGGCACCGTGGGATCTCGACGTAGTGTTGGGATTCCTCAAATCATATTGGTTTGAACCGCTCAAATCTGTGGATTTGAAATATCTCACATGGAAAGTGACCATGCTGTTGGCCCTGGCCTCGGCCAGGCGATTGTCAGAATTGGCGGCTTTGTCTTACAAAAGCCCATATTTAATTTTCCATTCGGACAGGACAGAACTGCGGACTTGTCCCCAGTTTCTTCCTAAGGTGGTGTCAGCGTTTCACCTGAAACAACCTATTGTGGTGCCTGCGGCTACTAGGGACTTGGAGGACTCCAAGTTGCTAGACGTTGTCAGGGCCCTGAAAATATATATATATATATATATATATATATATATATAATTCCAGGACGGCTGGAGTCAGAAAGTCTGACTTGCTGTTTATATTGTATGCACCCAAAAAGCTGGGTGCTCCTGCTTCTAAGCAGACTATTGCTCGTTGGATTTGTAGTACAATTCAGCTTGCACATTCTGTGGCAGGCCTGCCACAGCCAAAATCTGTAAATGCCCATTCCACAAGGAAGGTGGGCTCATCTTGGGCGGCTGCCCGAGGGGTCTCGGCTTTACAACTTTGCCGAGCAGCTACGTTGGCAGGGGGGAACACGTTTGTAAAATTCTACAAATTTGATACCCTGGCTGAGGAGGACCTGGAGTTTCTCTCATTCGGTGCTGCAGAGTCATCCGCACTCTCCCGCCCGTTTGGGAGCTTTGGTATAATCCCCATGGTCCTGACGGAGTCCCCAGCATCCACTAGGACGTTAGAGAAAATAAGATTTTACTTACCGATAAATCTATTTCTCGTAGTCCGTAGTGGATGCTGGGCGCCCATCCCAAGTGCGGATTGTCTGCATTACTTGTACATAATTATTGTTACAAAAATCGGGTTGTTATTGTTGTGGGCCATCTTTTCAGAGGCTCCTTCGTTGTTATCATACTGTTAACTGGGTTCAAATCACAGGTTGTACTGTGTGATTGGTGTGGCTGGTATGAGTCTTACCCGGGATTCAAGATCCTTCCTTATTGTGTACGCTCGTCCGGGCACAGTACCTAACTGAGGCTTGGAGGAGGGTCATAGGGGGAGGAGCCAGTACACACCATGTGATCCTAAAAGCTTACTTTTTGTGCCCTGTCTCCTGCGGAGCCGCTATTCCCCATGGTCCTGACGGAGTCCCCAGCATCCACTACGGACTACGAGAAATAGATTTATCGGTAAGTAAAATCTTATTTTTTCAAATCGACCTTGCCAGCTTCTCTTCCGGGAAGAGAGGCAGTAACAACGGCAATTCAAAAATTGTCAGGATCAGGTCATTGTCCTGGTACCCTTGGCACAGTAAGGAGAAGATTTTTTTATTCAAGCCTCTTCGTAGTTCCGAAGCATGACGGCTCGGTCAGACCGATTTTAAACCTGAAAATCTGAATCTCTACCTGAAAAGGTTCAAGTTCAAGATGAAATCCCTGAGGGTAGTGATTTCCAGTCTGGAAGAGGGGGACTTCATGGTGTCAGTAGACATAAAAGATGCTTATTTGCGTGTTCCCATTTATCCTCCTCGCCAAGCTTATCTGAGATTCGCAGTACAGGATTGCCATTACCAGTTTCAGACGTTGCCGTTTGGACTCCACGGCACCGAGGGTTTTCACCAAGGTGATGGCGGAGATGATGGTCCTCCTTTGTTAAAAAGGAGTCAATATAGGGCCTAATTATGGGGGTAATTCTGAGTTGATCGCAGCAGGAACTTTGTTAGCAGTTGGGCAAAACCATGTGCACTGTAGGGGGAGGCAGATATAACATGTGCAGAGAGAGATAGAGTTGGGTGTGGTGAGTTAAATCTGCAATCTAAACTGCAGTTTAAAAATAAAGCAACCAGTATTTACCCTGCACAGAAACAAAATAACCCACCGAAATCTAACTCTCTCTGCACATGTTCTATCTGCCCCCCCCTGCAGTGCACATGGTTTTGCCCAACTGCTAACAAATTTCCTGCTGCGATCAACTTTGAATTACCCCCTATGAGTTGATTGTAGCAGCAAACTTGTTAGCAGTTGGTCAAAACCATGTGCACTGCAGGGGGACATATATAACATGTGTAGAGAGAGTTAGATTTGGGTGGGGTGTGTTCAAACTGAAATCTAAATTGCAGTGTAAAAATAAAGCAGCCAGTATTTACCCTGCACAGAAACAAAATAACCCACCGAAATCTAAACTCTCTCTGCACGTTATATCTGCCCCCCCCCTGCAGTGCACATGGTTTTGCCCAATTGCTAACAAACTTGCTGCTGCGATCAACTCAGAATTACCCCCATAATTCCTTATCTGGACGATCTCCTGATAAAAGCGAGATCCAGGGAACAGTTGGTACAGAACATCACACACTCTCTGTCAATACTCCAACAACACTGTTGGATCATGAATTTTCCAAAGTCGCAGTTGGAACCGAGGACAAGATTGTCCTTTTTAGGGATGATTCTGGACACAGAAGTACGGAGAGTATTTCTTCCAGTGGAAAAGGCTCTGGAAATCCAGAAAATGGTCAAACAAATATTGAAACCAACAAGCGTGTTGATCCATCAATGCATTCGGTTGTTGGGGAAAATGGTAGTGGCCTACGAGGCCATACAGTTTGGCCTATTTCATGCCAGAGTATTCCAGTGGGACCTGTTGGACAAGTGGTCCGGATGCCACCTACACATACACTGGAAAATAATCCTGTCCCCCAAAGCCAGGATTTCGCTCCTGTGGTGGCTACACAGTTCTCACCTACTAGAGGGACGCAGGTTTGGGATTCACGACTTGGTCCTAATAACCACGGATGCAAGTCTCCAAGGCTGGGGAGCTGTCACACAGGGGGAAAGCTTCCAAGGAAAATGGTCAAGTCAGGAAGCCTGCCTTCACATAAACGTTCTGGAATTGAGAGCCATTTACAACGGCCTTCTACAAGCGGTACATCTTCTTCAAGATCCCGTGCACATCCAGTCGGACAATGTAACAGCAGTCGCGTACATAAAAAGGAAAGGCGGAACGAAAAGCAGAGCGGCAATGGCAGAGGTGACAAGGATTCTCCTCTAGGCAGAACGACATGTTAGAGCTCTGTCAGCAATTTTCATTCCGGGAGTGGACAACTGGGAAGAAGACTTCCTCAGAAGACACAATCTCCATCCATGAGAGTGGGGCCTCCACCAAGAAGTCTTCGCAGAGGTGACGAGTCTTTGGGGAGTTCCTCAAGTAGACATGATGGCATCTCGTCTAAACAAGAAGCTTCAGAGATATTGTTCCAGGTCGAGAGACCCTCAAGCAATAGCAGTGGATACACTGGTGACCCAGTGGGTGTTTCGGTCGGTATATGTTTTCCCTCCACTTCCACTGATTCCAAAAGTTCTCAAAATAATAATAAGAACAAGAGTTTGAGCAATCTTCATTGCCCCAAACTGGCCAAGGAGGGCTTGGTATCCAGATCTTCAGGAGTTGCTCATAGAAGATCCTCGACCTCTTCCTCCTTGAGAGGACCTACTACAGCAGGGGCCATGTGTGTATCAAGACTTACTGCGGCTACGTTTGACGGCATGGCTGTTGAGCGTCGGATCCTAGCCCGAAATGGTATTCCCAAGGAAGTCATCCCCACTCTTATTCAGGCCAGGAAAGGAGTAACGTCTAAACATTACCACCGTATTTGGAGAAAATATGTGTCTTGGTGTGAATCCAAGAAGGCTCCTACGGAAGAGTTTGAGTTTGGACGTTTTCTCCATTTTCTGCAGGCTGGTGTGGATGCGGGCCTTAGATTGGGGTCAATCAAGGTCCAGATTTCGGCCTTATAAGTTTTCTTTCAAAAACAATTGGCCTCATTTCCAGAAGTTCAGACATTCGTGAAAGGGGTTCTGCACATCCAGCCTCCATTTGGGCCTTCAGTGGCACCATGGGACCTTAATGTGGTGTTGCAGTTCCTTCAGTCGGGTTGGTTTGAGCCTCTACAAGAAAGAGTTGAAGTTTCTCACTTGGAAAGTGGTGATGCTTTTGGCGTTGGCAGATTGGGTGTCCTGCTTCCAAGCAGACTATTGCGCGCTGGATCAGAGGTACGATTCAGCAAGCTCATTCTACGGCTGGATTGCCGTTAGCGATATCAGTGAAGGCCCATTCTACTAGGAAGGTGGGCTCCTCCTGGGCGGCTGCCTGGGGGGTCTCGGCATTACATCTTTGCCGAGCAGCTACTTGGTCAGGGTCAAACACATTTGCAAAATTCTACAAGTTTGACACCTTGGCCGATGAGGACCTAAAGTTTGGTCAATCGGTGCTGCAGGGTCATCTGCACTCTCCCGCCCGTACTGGAGCTTTGGTATAGACACCATGGTCTTGATGTCGTCCCCAGCATCCTCTAGGACTTATGAGAAAATAGCATTTTGATAACCTACCGGTTATCAAACCGGTTTTCTCCTAGTCCGTAGAGGATGCTGGGCGCCCGTCCCAGTGCGTACTTTACCTGCAGTTTAGTTATTACAGTTACACAAGTTGTGTTATCTTGGTTTCAGCATGTTGCTGCAATTAGTTCATGCCTGTTGGCGTGTGTTATGTTGAATGCCATGTGTGCGGCATAGTTGAGGGTGTGAGTTGGTAGATATCTCACCACTAGTTAAGTAATTCCTTTCCTCGAAATGTCAGTCTCCCTGGGCACAGTTCCTACAACTGAGGTCTGGAGGAGGGGCATAGAGGGAGGAGCCAGTTCACACCCAATGAAAAGTCTTTAGAGTGCCCATGTCTCCTGCGGATCCCGTCTATGCCCCATGGTCTTGATGTCTTCCCTAGCATCCTCTACGGACTAGGAGAAAAGGATTTACCAGTAGGTTACCAAAATCTTATTTTTGGTATTCACAGTTAAATCCATTTCTCAGAGTCCATGTGCGAAATACTGTGCTCCCACCTTTATGCTCATTGATTAGTTCTGTTGCCTTTTCTTTGCCTTATTAAGGCTTTGCAAGGTATGAACTGGAGAGATGGAAGGAGCTGCAGGCTCTGAGGAATGGCTCTGGACTCTGAGGAATGGGTTTATCTGTACCAACAGGGAGTATTTTCTATATTAAGTGCTAAGATAAAGACCCATCATTTTTGGAGTATAGCCCCTTCTTGAAATGTAACCCCACAAAAATAGTATTTATTTCAGCCAATGATACATATACTCATTTGGGAGTTGAGTACTCAATGGACATGTTCTATCATATCCTCCAGAAAGCAGCAGAATATATATATATTTTTTTCCTATAACTTTGGTTTTAGTTAGGGAAACTTGAACTGGGGTGGATGTCCTCTTTTTGTTGTAGAGTTTAAACTTTCTCTTTTATTTAAGGTGAATTAAATCACAAGGTGTCCTCACAGGCAACTGAAATGAACATGCTCAGAAACACCATTTCTGTCTTGGACAAAGAAAAAGATAATCTGCAGGAAACGGTGGATGAGAAGACCGAGCGTGTTGCTTGTTTAGATGATAACCTGGAAAACAAAGTAGGTTGTGTGTCTCCTACATGTCTCAATGTCTCCAGTACGCATCATGGGGGTCATTCCGAGTTGTTCGCTCGCAAGCTGCTTTTAGCAGCTTTGCACATGCTAAGCCGCCGCCTACTGGGAGTGAATCTTAGCATAGTAAAATTGCGAACGAAAGATTCTCAAAATTGCGATTACACACCTCTTAGCAGTTTCTGAGTAGCTCCAGACTTACTCGGCGTCTGCGATCAGTTCAGTGCTTGTCGTTCCTGGTTTGACGTCACAAACACACCCAGCGTTCGCCCAGACACTCCTCCGTTTCTCCAGCCACTCCCGCGTTTTTCCCAGAAACGGTTGCGTTTTTTCGCACACACCCATAAAACGGCCTGTTTCCGCCCAGAAACACCCACTTCCTGTCAATCACATTATGATCACCAGAACGAAGAAAAAACCGTGAGTAAATTCCTAACTGCATAGCAAATTTACTTGGCGCAGTCGCACTGCGGACATTGCGCATGCGCATTAGCGACTAATCGCTCCGTTGCGAGAAAAAAATAACGAGCGAACAACTCGGAATGACCCCTCATGTGCATAAGTAAATTTATAATTCCATTATTCAGAAGCAATAAACAATATTTCCTAAAGACCATCGAAACAATGTGTCGCATATAGTGAGAACAATGAATAGTTATAGGAAACATGTATGGTCAATGACCGGTGAAAATTGCAAGTAAAACCGCGTGTTTCCACCATGAAAATTTACAATATAGTTGAATTAAATGATTCAATTAAAATATAAAAGAAAAAGGTTTCCGTCCCCTACCCACACAGCAAGGGGAACGTCCCTCACACTAGTATAAAGAACATAGCAAAACGTTCCTATCATGTCAAAATAGGAGGGTCGCCAGCCACCTCTCTAGTCAAATACCAAGAGGTATAACATAAGCTTCTATGAATTTGCTTTTTAATTTCATGCAATAGAGTATCTATAAAACTTTCCCACATTTCAAAAAACTTTTCGGTCTTGGATTCTTTATCTAAAACCACCTCCACCCAATTCATTCTAAAAAGATAAAATCATTTTGCTTTAAAAACAGACTGGTTCCATGTTTGAAGGATGGCCTTACGAGCGGCTGCACCAACTTCCATCAGAGAACCTTAATTTCTCTATCGTCCTTGTGGATGCTGGGGTTCCTGAAAGGACCATGGGGAATAGCGGCTCCGCAGGAGACAGGGCACAAAAAGTAAAGCTTTCCGATCAGGTGGTGTGCACTGGCTCCTCCCCCTATGACCCTCCTCCAGACTCCAGTTAGATTTTTGTGCCCGGCCGAGAAGGGTGCAATCTAGGTGGCTCTCCTAAAGAGCTGCTTAGAGAAAGTTTAGCTTAGGTTTTTTATTTTACAGTGAGTCCTGCTGGCAACAGGATCACTGCAACGAGGGACTTAGGGGAGAAGGAGTGAACTCACCTGCGTGCAGGATGGATTGGCTTCTTGGCTACTGGACATCAGCTCCAGAGGGACGATCACAGGTACAGCCTGGATGGTCACCGGAGCCGCGCCGCCGGCCCCCTTGCAGATGCTGAAGTAAGAAGAGGTCCAGAATCGGCGGCTGAAGACTCCTGCAGTCTTCTAAAGGTAGCGCACAGCACTGCAGCTGTGCGCCATTTTCCTCTCAGCACACTTCACACGGCAGTCACTGAGGGTGCAGGGCGCTGGGAGGGGGGCGCCCTGGGAGGCAAATGAAAACCTTTTTTGGCTAAAAATACCTCACATATAGCCCCCAGAGGCTATATGGAGATATTTAACCCCTGCCAAGATTCACTAAATAGCGGGAGACGAGCCCGCCGAAAAAGGGGCGGGGCCTATCTCCTCAGCACACAGCGCCATTTTCTCTCACAGAAAGCCTGGAGAGAAGGCTCCCAGGCTCTCCCCTGCACTGCACTACAGAAACAGGGTTAAAACAGAGAGGGGGGGCACTGATTTTGGCGATATTGAGATATATATAAAGATGCTATAAGGGAAAACACTTATATAAGGTTGTCCCTATATAATTATAGCGTTTTGGTGTGTGCTGGCAAACTCTCCCTCTGTCTCCCCAAAGGGCTAGTGTGGGTCCTGTCCTCTGTCAGAGCATTCCCGGTGTGTGTGCTGTGTGTCGGTACGTGTGTGTCGACATGTATGAGGACGATGTTGGTGAGGAGGCGGAGAAATTGCCTGTAATGGTGATGTCACTCTCTAGGGAGTCGACACCGGAATGGATGGCTTATTTAGGGAATTACGTGAGAATGTCAACACGCTGCAAGGTCGGTTGACGACGTGAGACGGCCGACAAACTATTAGTACCGGTCCAGGCGTCTCAGAAACACCGTCAGGGGCGTTAAAAACGCCCATTTACCTCAGTCGGTCGACACAGACACGGACACTGAATCCAGTGTCGACGGTGAATAAACAAACGTATTTCTCATTAGGGCCACACGTTAAGGGCAATGAAGGAGGTGTTGCATATTTCTGATACTACAAGTACCACAAAAAAGGGTATTATGTGGGAGTGAAAAAACTACCTGTAGTTTTTCCTGAATCAGATAAAATAAAATGAAGTGTGTGATGATGCGTGGGGTTACCCCGATAGCAAATATTGGCGTTGTACCCTTTCCCGCCAGAAATTAGGGCGCGTTGGGAAATACCCCTTAGGGTGATAAGGCGCTCACACGCTTATCAAGTGGCGTTACCGTCTCCAGATACGGCCGCCCTCAAGGAGCCAGCTGATGGGAAGCTGGAAAGATATCCTAAAAAGTATATACACACATACGGTGGTTATACTGCGACCAGCGATCGCCATCAGCCTGGAGATGCAGTGCTGGGTTGGCTTGGTCGGATTCCCTGACTGAAAATATTTTATTCATATAGAGCATTTAATAGGATGCATTCTATATATATGTACGTGAGATGCACAGAGGGATATTTGCTCTCTGGCATCAAGATAAGTACGTTGTCCATATCACCCAGAAGATGTCATGGACACGACAGTGGTCAGGTGATACAGATCCCATACGGCACATGGAAGTATTGCCGTATAAAGGGAAGGAGTTAGTTGGGGTCGGTCCATCGGACGGCAACAGCTGGGAAATCCAACCTTTTTACCCCAAGTTACATCTCAGCTGAAAAAGACACCGTCTTTTCAGCCTCAATCCTTCCTTTCCCATGAGGGCATGCAGGCAAAAGGCCAGTCATATCTGCCCAGACATAGAGGTAAGGGAAGTAGACTGCAGCAGGCAGCCCCTTCCCAGGAAAAGAAGCCCTCCACCGCGTCTGCCAAGTCCTCAGCATGACGCTGGGGCCATGCAAGCGGACTCAAGGTGGGGGGGTAGTCTCAAGAGTCTCAGCGCGCAGTGGGATCACTCGCAGGTTGACCCCTAGATAGTACAAGTATTATCCCAGGGGTACAGATGGGAGAGTCGAGACATCTTCTCCTCGCAGGTTTCTGAAGTCTGCTTTACCAACGGCTCCCTCCGACGGAGGCAGCATTGGAAACAATTCACAAGCTGTATATCCAGCAGGTGATAAATCAAAGTACCCCTCCTACAACAAGGAAAAGGGTATTATTTTTCCACACTATATTGTGGTACTGACGCCAGACGGCTTGGTGAGACATAGTCTAAACTGAAATCTTTGAACACTTACATAAAAGGTTCAAATCGAGATGGAGTCACTCAGAGCAGTGATAGCGAACCGGAAAAAAGGGGACTATATGGTGTCCCTGGACATCAAGGATTACCTCCATGTCCAAATTTGCCCTTCTCAACAAGGGTACCTCTGGTTCGTGGTACAGAACTGTCAATATCAGTTTCAGACGATGCCGTTTGAATTATCCACGGCACCCCGGGCCTTTTACCAAGGTAATGGCCGAAAAGATGTTTCTTCAAAGAAAAAAGGCATCTAAATTATCCCTTACTTGGACGATATCCTGAAAAGGGCAAGTTCCAGAGAACAGTTGGAGGTCGGAAGAGCACTATCTAAAGTAGTTCTACGACAGCACGACTGGATTCTAAATATTCCAAGAATCGCAGCTGTTTTCCGACGATACGTCTGCTGTTCCTAGGAATGATTCTGGGCATAGTCCAGAAAAAGGTGTTCCTCCGGGAGGAAAAAGCCAAGGAGTTATTCGACCTAGTCAGAAACCTCCTAAAACCAGGCCAAGTATCAGTGCATCAATGCACAGGAGTCCTGGGAAAAATGGTGGCTTCTTACGAAGCGATTCCATTCGGCAGATCTCAGGGGATTTGCTGGACGAATGGTCCGGATCGCATTTTCAGATGCATCAGCGGATAATCCTGTCTCCAAGGACAAGGGTGTCTCTTCTGTGGGGGCTGCAGAGTGCTCATCTTTTAGAGGGCAGCACACTCAGCATTCAGGACTGTGTTCTGGGGACCACGGATACCAGCCTGAGAGGCTGGGGAGTAGTCACACAGGGAAAAAATTTCCAAGGAAGTGTGGTCAAGTCTGGAGACTTCTCTCCACATGAATATACTGGAGCTAAGGGCAATTTACAATGCTCTGAGCCTAGGAAGACTCCTGCTTCAAAGTCAACCGGTGCTGATCCAGTAGGACATCATCATGGCGGTCGCCCACGTTATCAGACGGGGCGACACAAGAAGCAGGAGGGCAATGACAGCAAGGATTCTTCGCTGGGCGGAAAATCATGTGATAACACTGTCAGCAGTGTTCATTCCGGGAGTGGGCAACTGGGAAGATTTCCTCAGCATAAATGAATTCCACCCGGAAAAGTGGAAACGTAATCTGGAAGTTTCCACATGATTGTAAACCGTTGGGAAAGACCAAAGGTGGTTATGATGGCGTCCCACCTGAAGCGCCAGGTCAAGAGACACTCAGGCAATAGCTGGGACGCTCTGGTAACACCGTCGGTGTACCAGTCGGTGTATGTGTTCCATCCTCTGCTTTTCATACCCAATGTATTGAAAATGATAGGAAGGAGAGGAGTAAGAACTATACTCGTGGCTCCGGTTTGGCCAAGAAGGACTTGGTTCCCGGAACTTCAAGAGATACTAAGAAGGGTCTTGATTCGGCAAGAACCGTGTCTGTTCCGGGACTTACCGCAGCTGCGTTGACGCCAAGGCGGGTGAACGCCGGATCCTAAGGGAAAGAGGCATTCCGGAAGAGGTCATCCCTACCCTGGTCAGAGCCAGGAAGGAGGTGACCGCACAACATTATCACCACTTAGGTGAAAATATGTGCCAGGGTGTGAGTCCAGGAAGGCTCCACGGAAGAATTTCAACTAGGTTACTTTCTACATTTCCTGCAAACAGGAGTGTCTATGGGTCTCAAATTGGGTCCATTAAGGTTCAAATTTCGGCCTGTTGATTTTCTTCCAGAAAGAAATTGGCTTCAGTTCCTGAAGTCCAGAAGTTGTTAAGGGAGTACTGCATATACAGCCCCTTTGATGTCTCCAGTGGCACTGGGCGATCTCAACGTAGTTTTGGGATTCCTAAAAAAAATCACATTGGTTTAAACAACTCAAATCTGTGGATTTGATATATCTCACATGGAAAATGACCATGCTGTTGGTCCTGGCCTCGGCCAGGCGAGTGTCAGAATTGGCGGCTTTATCTCACAAAGCCATATCTGATTGTCCATTCGGACAGAGCAAAGCTGCGGACTCGTCCCCAGTTTCTCCTTAAGGTGGTGTCAGCGTTTCACCTGAACCAGCTTATTGTGGTACCTGCGGCTACTAGGGACTTGGAGGACTCCAAGTTGCTGGATGTTATCAGGGCCCTGAAAATATAGTTTCCAGGTTGGCTGGAGTCAGGAAATCTGACTTGCTGTTTATCCTGTATGCACCCAACAATGCTGGGTGCTTCTGCTTCTAAGCAGTCGATTGCTCGTGGGATTGGTAGCACAATTCAACTTGCACATTCTGTGGCAGGCCTGCCACAGTCTAAATCTGTTAAGGCCCATTCCACAAGGAAGGTGGGCTCATCTTGGGCGGCTGCCCGAGGGGTCTCGGCATTACAACTTTGCCGAGCAGCTACGTGGTCGGGGGAGAACACGTTTGTAAAATTCTACAAATTTGATACCCTGGCAAAAGAGGACCTGGAGTTCTCTCATTCGGTGCTGCAGAGTCATCCGCACTCTCCCGCCCGTTTGGGAGCTTTGGTATAATCCCCATGGTCCTTTCAGGAACCCCAGCATCCACAAGGACGATAGAGAAAATAAGAATTTACTTACCGATAATTCTATTTCTCGGAGTCCGTAGTGGATGCTGGGCGCCCATCCCAAGTGCGGATTATCTGCAATACTTGTACATAGTTATTGCTAACTAAATCGGGTTATTGTTGTTGTGAGCCATCTTTTCAGAGGCTCCGCTGTTATCATACTGTTAACTGGGTTCAGATCACAGATTGTACAGTGTGATTGGTGTGGCTGGTATGACTCTTACCCGGGATTCAAAATTCCTCCCTTATTGTGTACGCTCGTCCGGGCACAGTACCTAACTGGAGTCTGGAGGAGGGTCATAGGGGGAGGAGCCAGTGCACACCACCTGATCGGAAAGCTTTACTTTTTGTGCCCTGTCTCCTGCGGAGCCGCTATTCCCCATGGTCCTTTCAGGAACCCCAGCATCCACTACGGACTCCGAGAAATAGAATTATCGGTAAGTAAATTCTTATTTTTTTTCTCCATTAAACACAAACTGCTGAATGTTTCATTTAATGAATGGTACTAAAGTAGTTGCATTTCCAAACTCTTTTGGTTTGCTGTAGTATAGCTTATCTATATAAATGTTTCATACGTGCTATGCATATTTAATTTTTTATGTCTTTATTTCCCTTCTAGGAAAAGACCATTACAAATTTAAGGCTTACTCTTTCTGAACTTGATGCCACTGTTGAGTAAGTTGTTTCACTGTTTATGAAAAGTTGTATAGCACAATGTTTATATGGAAAACAAAGGTAGACATGAACAAATTTTACAAAAGTGTTCCACTGATTATTCACCTCTTTCTGCATTTTATTTGTTTCTTTTATAGAATTAGAAAACGTTCTCCCTGTCATTTGTTTTTCCCTTATATGTAACTACCTCAGGGCAGCATTGGCAGTCTTTTACTTTTCTATTTATATATTATACATTCTGAAGCATGTAATTGTACAAAACCTATGTGTTATGTCTGTTCAGTGGAATGGAACACAAAAGGAGAACTGGACAATTGTGTTACTGGAAATTCCACCATGAAATTTAGTTTTTGGAAAACGTCAACTTTTATTTGGTTGTATCCCCCCCTCCCCCTCTATTGAGGCCATATGGGGGACACTGGATGCCCTCTCTTTATGCTCTTGTTTTCCCCCTTTGATTTAATGTGGATTATTGTTAACACACATGGTCTGCCTCTCTTTTTGTTTGTTTCTATATCACTCTCCCTTTTTTGTGGGACTGTATTGGTAAAATAATGATTTACCCAGCAGTATAGGGCATATAAAGCGGGTTGGAGGAGTTAAGACTTGAATCAAATTAGTTTGGTGCCCATCTGCCTGAGCCTCTTTAGTCCTGCGGTTCCATTGTCCCCCAATGATTTAATGAAAGTACGATTATCCTATTTCTTTTAAAGTGTTTAGAGGAAACCACTAGGTGGTGGTTATCCTATATGTGGGATTCTTTTGTGTAGTCTGAATTTGTTACAATTTTCAGGGGGGGGGGGGGGAATATTGCTGAACAGTGCCGTAACTAGACATCTTAGCGCTGTGTGCAAGAATCCGCATCGGCTTCCTCCCCCCCATACACATACCATACAAAAAACGGGGCCAAAGCGCGCCGTAGGCGCGCGCTAAAATATAGGGGCATGGCTTCAGGGGAAGGGGCATGGCCACAGAGCTCCCGTTTACACATTACGGTAGACAGTCCCCCGTTTTACACATTACGGCAGGCAGCATCCCCTTTTTTACGCATTACGGCAGACGGCGTCCCCTTTGTACATATTACGACAGACAGCATCCCCTTTGTACATATTACGACAGACAGCATCCCCTTTTTACACATTGCGGCAGACAGTCCCCCTTTTTACACATCACGGCAGACAGCGTCCCCTTTTTACACATGGCAGACGGCATCCCCTTTTTACACATCACGGCAGACGGCATCCCCTTTTTACACATCACGG
Source organism: Pseudophryne corroboree (assembly GCF_028390025.1). Lineage (NCBI taxonomy): Eukaryota > Metazoa > Chordata > Amphibia > Anura > Myobatrachidae > Pseudophryne > Pseudophryne corroboree. The sequence goes on from NC_086444.1 coordinate 1,057,049,979, forward strand.
CAGACGGCATCCCCTTTTTACACATCACGGCAGACGGCATCCCCTTTTTACACATTACGTCAGCTAATCCCCATTTTTACACATTACAGCAGACAGCGTCCCCTTTTTTTTTATACATTACGGCAGACAGTCCCCTTTTTTACACATTACTGCAGCCAGTCCCCCTTTTTACACATTACGGCAGACAGCGTCCCCCTTTTTACACATTACGGCAGACAGCGTCCCCCTTTTTACACAGTACGGCAGACAGCATCCCCCTTTTTACACAGTACGGCAGACAGCATCCCCCTTTTTACACAGTACGGCAGACAGCATCCCCCTTTTTACACAGTACGGCAGACAGCGTCCCCCTTTTTACACAGTACGGCAGACAGCGTCCCCCTTTTTACACAGTACGGCAGACAGCGTCCCCTTTTTTACACAGTGCGGCAGGTAGCGTCCCCTTTTTTACACAGTACGGCAACCAGCGTCCCCTTTTTTACACATTACGGCAGCTAGTCCCCCTTTTTACACATTACGGCAGCCAGCGTCCCCTTTTTACACGTTACGGCAGCCAGCGTCCCCTTTTTACACATTACGGCAGCCAGCGTCCCCTTTTTACACATTACGACAGCTAGTCCACCTCTTTACACATTACGGCGGCTAGTCCCCCTTTTTACACATTACGACAGACAGCGTCCCCTTTTTTACACATTAGACAGCAGTCCTCGTTTTTACATATTACAGCAACAGGGCCCCATTTTTTAACACATTAGGCACAGTGAGAGAGTGTGTGGTGTGTGTGCGTGTATATATGTGTGTATATATATGTGTGTATATGTGTATATGTATGTGTGTGTGTATATATATATATATATATATATATATAATGTGTGTGTGTGTGTATGTAGTGTGGTGGGGTGTGTGTGTCACCTGTGCGACGATCAGTCTTCCACAACTTCCAGGCAGACAGACACTCCTATTCCGGACCTGCAGCAGCCTACATTAGCACTCCCTCTCCAATACACAGCCGGCGCCCCGTCCCTTACATAGGCGCCGGGACCCGCAGGTGTGATACGGGGGTGAGGCGCCGGGACTCGCAGGCGGGATACGGGGGTGACCAGCGCCACTCCCCGTCCCTTACACGCTCACAGGCGCCGGGACTCGCAGGCCGGATACGGGGGATGACTGAGGTGCACTACCCCGCCGGGGCTCACAAGGCGCAGGCGGGATAAAGGGGGTGGGGTGCAGCAGCACGCCGACGCCAGTCGGAACTTTTACTAGTGCCTCACTGGGTACAGCGGCCGTGCGGGGTGGTGGGTGAGTGTGCCGATGGTGCGCCTCCAGTGCATTTGCGCTGTGGGCAAGGCACCATGGCCACACCTAGTTACCGCTCTGTTGCTGAATAAGGTTTACTTATATATATATATATATATATATATATGTGTGTTAGATCAGCAACAGAATAAGATGCACTTCAGAAAGATAAAAACACTGTATTCATATGTACAATACAATTCTACATACAAAGCCAAATCTGAACTGTACTTTGCATATTCTAGTAAGGCAGAAACCTAAATTCTAGTAATAGCTATAAACCTATGCTCTGCTAAAATTAAGACTTAAATATTTAGTATCTGGCATAAAGCTTGAATAGAATTCTGAATTCACTGTCGTTATAAGAAACAAAACAGCAGGAAAAACTATCTTTAAACAGTCCTAATTGTGTAATTTGCTTATCTTCACTTGTAGCCAGCTGAAAGATACCTTGAGTAATAAAGACCGGGAGTTATCCAGTCTTCACCGCCAACTCAATTCTGCCCATACTGAACTTGGCGAAAATGTAAGATTGAGAGAAATTTCTCTGAAGGAGAATAGAAGATTGCAGGATGATTTGACCACCATGACTAGAGAGAACCAGGCATGTATTTTGGTTGTATATAGTAGGTCATCAACTTATTTTATATGTGTGCAAAGAAGGTTGTTCTTGCCTTCCTCAATGTTGCTCAACGGTAGCTTTTTATTTGCTTCTCGTTGGACTCAACATGTCGGAGGCTGCCTGCATAACCATTCAAAGCATACTGACACAGCTGAAAATATAATTTGCGCACCATCAAGGAGCGTGCAGGTATGAAAGGTTGCAGTCAAATGTGCCTAACAATGGGGAAAATTCAGTTTTAAGTGATGTTTCAGCTGCGCACATATTGACCAGTTATGGTAGTACTTACTTCAGCTGTCCCTACAATGCTGGTGGGCACAGTGTTTTGTTCATGAACTGTGCATTGTGTATAATTGAAGTAGGTATTTCAGCATTGTATATAATTGAAGTAGTTATTTCAGTGTTGGTGCATTGTCGCGATTCAAGGCTTTGGAATTTTCAAGGGAAGTCTTGATGTCTGTTCGTCTGGGACTTTGGAGGACTGGAACTGGGATGACCGTATATAGTTCCTCTTCATAGAGTAATGAAGTATAGAGTTTAGGAGTGGTCCTGGTACTTGTACTGAGATCAGAAAGTCAATCTGGCACTGGTGATACAGGTGAGCGTCTGGGACCGGTGTTACGTGCTGGAACTGGTGTTGCTGGTGACCGGGCTGGAACTGGTATTGCTGGTGACCGGGCTGGAACTGGTATTGCGGGTAGCCGGGCTGGAACCGGTGGTGGTGCGGGTAGCCGGGCTGGAACCGGTGGTGATGCGGGTAGCTGGGCTGGAACCGGTGGTGGTGCGGGTAGCCGGGCTGGAACTGGTGGTGATACGGGTAGCTGGGCTGGAACCGGTGGTGGTGCGGGTAGCTGGGCTGGAACCGATGGTGATGCGGGTAGCTGGGCTGGAACCGGTGGTGGTGGGGGTAGCCGGGCTGGAACCTGTGATGGTGCGGGTAGCTGAGCTGGAACCGGTGGTGCGGGTACTCGGGAATAGGCCAGATATTCTGACTGCCTGTAGTCAGGAGCCTAGAGACATGGCTGAAGAAGCAACGTTGTTAAGGCAACTTGCAGCTGTACCATTTGCCCCTTTTTCTCTATCGTCCTAGTGGATGCTGGGGTTCCTGAAAGGACCATGGGGAATAGCGGCTCCGCAGGAGACAGGGCACAAAAAGTAAAGCTTTAGGATCAGGTGGTGTGCACTGGCTCCTCCCCCTATGACCCTCCTCCAAGCCTCAGTTAGATTTTTGTGCCCGGCCGAGAAGGGTGCAATCTAGGTGGCTCTCCTAAAGAGCTGCTTAGGAAAGTTTAGCTTAGGTTTTTTATTTTACAGTGAGTCCTGCTGGCAACAGGATCACTGCAACGAGGGACTTAGGGGAGAAGAAGTGAACTCACCTGCGTGCAGGATGGATTGGCTTCTTGGCTACTGGACATTAGCTCCAGAGGGACGATCACAGGTACAGCCTGGATGGTCACCGGAGCCTCGCCGCCGGCCCCCTTGCAGATGCTGAAACGAGAAGAGGTCCAGAATCGGCGGCAGAAGACTCCTCAGTCTTCTTAAGGTAGCGCACAGCACTGCAGCTGTGCGCCATTTTCCTCTCAGCACACTTCACACGGCAGTCACTGAGGGTGCAGGGCGCTGGGAGGGGGGCGCCCTGGGAGGCAAATGAATACCTATTTTGGCTAAAAATACCTCACATATAGCCTCCGGGGGCTATATGGAGATATTTAACCCCTGCCAGAATCCGTTAAGAGCGGGAGACGAGGCCGCCGAAAAAGGGGCGGGGCCTATCTCCTCAGCACACAGCGCCATTTTCCCTCACAGAAAGGCTGGAGGGAAGGCTCCCAGGCTCTCCCCTGCACTGCACTTCAGAAACAGGGTTAAAACAGAGAGGGGGGGCACTAATTTGGCGTTAGAAATATATAAAAAAGATGCTATAAGGGAAAACACTTATATAAGGTTGTCCCTATATAATTATAGCGTTTTTGGTGTGTGCTGGCAAACTCTCCCTCTGTCTCTCCAAAGGGCTAGTAGGTCCTGTCCTCTATCAGAGCATTCCCTGTGTGTGTGCTGTGTGTCGGTACGTGTGTGTCGACATGTATGAGGACGATGTTGGTGAGGAGGCGGAGCAATTGCCTGTAATGGTGATGTCACTCTCTAGGGAGTCGACACCGGAATGGATGGCTTATTTAGGGAATTACGTGATAATGTCAACACGCGCCAAGGTCGGTTGACGACATGAGACGGCCGACAAACAATTAGTACCGGTCCAGACGTCTCAAAAACACCGTCAGGGGTTTTAAAACGCCCGTTTACTTTAGTCGGTCGACACAGACACAGACAGGGACACTGAATCCAGTGTCGACGGTGAATAAACAAACGTATTCCTTATTAGGGCCACACGTTAAGGGCAATGAAGGAGGTGTTACATATTTCTGATACTACAAGTACCACAAAAGAGGGTATTATGTGGGATGTGAAAAAACTACCGTAGTTTTTCCTGAATCAGATAAATTAAATGAAGTGTGTGATGATGCGTGGGTTCCCCCCGATAGAAAATATGGGCGGTATACCCTTTCCCGCCAGAAGTTAGGGCGCGTTGGGAAACACCCCTTAGGGTGGATAAGGCGCTCACACGCTTATCAGAACAAGTGGCGGTACCGTCTATAGATAGGGCCGTCCTCAAGGAGCCAGCTGACAGGAGGCTGGAAAAATATCATAAAAAGTATATACACACATACTGGTGTTATACTGCGACCAGCGATCGCCTCAGCCTGGATGTGCAGAGCTGGGGTGGCTTGGTCGGATTCCCTGACTGAAAATATTGATACCCTTGACAGGGACAGTATTTTATTGACTATAGAGCATTTAAAAGATGCATTTCTATATATGCGAGATGCACAGAGGGATATTTGCACTCTGGCATCAAGAGTAAGTGCGATGTCCATATCTGCCAGAAGATGTTTATGGACACGACAGTGGTCAGGTGATGCAGATTCCAAACGGCACAAAGGTGTATTGCCGTATAAAGGAAGAGGAGTTATTTGGGGTCGGTCCATCGGACCTGGTGGCCACGGCAACTGCTGGAAAATCCACCGTTTTTACCCTAAGTCACATCTCTGCAGAAAAAGACACCGTCTTTTCAGCTTCAGTCCTTTCGTCCCTATAAGAGTCATATCTGCCCAGGGATAGAGGAAAGGGAAGAAGACTGCAGCAGGCAGCCCATTCCCAGGAACAGAAGCGTTCCACCGCTTCTGACAAGCTCTCAGCATGACGCTGAGACCGTACAGGACCCCTGGATCCTACAAGTAGTATCCCAGGGGTACAGATTGGAATGTCGAGACGTTTCCCCTGCGCAGGCTCCTGAAGTCTGCTTTACCAAGGTCTCCCTCCGACAAGGAGGCAGTATGGGAAAAAATTCACGAGCTGTATTCCCAGCAGGTGATAATTAAATTACCCCTCCTACAACAAGAAAAGGGGTATTATTCCACACTATATTGTGGTACTGAAGCCAGAAGGCTAGGTGAGACCTATTCTAAATCTAAAAAAATTTGAACACTTACAAAGGTTCAAATCAAGATGGAGTCACTCAGAGCAGTGATAACGAACCGGGAAGAAGGGGACTATCTGGTGTCCCGAGACATCAGGGATGCTTACCTCCATGTCCCAAATTTGCTCTTATCACTAAGGGTACCTCAGGTTCGTGGTACAGAACTGTCACTATCAGTTTCAGACGCTGCCGTTTGGATTGTCTACAGCACCCCGGGTCTTTACCAAGGTAATGGCCGAAATGATGGTTCTTCTTCGAAGAAAAGGCGTCTTAATTATCCCTTACTTGGACGATCTCCTGATAAGGGCATAGTCCAGGGAACAGTTGGAGGCCGGAGTAGCACTATCTCGGATACTGTTACAACAGCACGGGTGGATTCTAAATATTCCAAAATCGCAGCTGATCCCGACAACAAGTCTCCTGTGCTTAGGGATGATTCTGGACACAGTCCAGAAAAAGGTGTTTCTCCCGGAAGAGAAAGCCAGGGAGTTATCCGAGCTAGTCAGGAACCTCCTAAAATCAGTGCATCATTGCACAAGGGCCATGGTAAAAAAATGGTGACTTCCTTCGAAGCAATTCCAGTCGGCAGATTTCATGCAAGAACTTTTCAGTGGGATCTGCTGGACAAATGGTCCGGATCGCATCTTCAGATGCATCAGCGGATAATCCTATATCCAAGGACAAGGGTGTCTCTCCTGTGGTGGTTACAGAGTGCTCATCTTCTAGAGGGCCGCAGATTCGGCATTCAGTTTTGGATGTTGGTGACCACGGAGGCCAGCCCGAGAGGCTGGGGAGCAGTCACACAAGGAAAAAATTTCCAGGGAGTGTGATCAAGTCTGGAGATTTTTCTCCACATAAATATAGCTAAGGGTAAAATTATAATGCTCTAAGCTTAGCAAGACCTCTGCTTCAAGGTCAGCCGGTATTGATCCAGTGGGATAAAACATCACGGCAGTCGCCCACGTAAATAGACAGGGCGGCACAAGAAGCAGGAGGGCAGTGGCAAAAACTGCAAGGACTTTTCGCTGGGCGGAAAATCATGTGATAGCACTGTCAGCAGTGTTTCATTCCGGGAATGGAAACTGGGAAGCAGACTTCCTCAGTAGGCACGACCTCCACCCGGCAGAGTGGGAACTTCATGGGGAAGTTTTCCACATAATTGTAAACCGTTGGGAATTACCAAAGGTGGACATGATGGCGTCCCGTCTGAACAAAAAACGGGACAGGTATTGCGCCAGGTTAAGAGACCCTCAGGCAATAGCTGTGGACGTTCTGGTAACACCGTGGGTGTACCAGTCGGTGTATGTGTTCCATCCTCTGCTTTTCATACCTAAGGTACTGAGAATTATAAGACGTAGAGGAGTAAGAACTATACTCATGGCTCCGGATTGGCCAAGAAGGACTTGGTACCCGGAACTTCAAGAGATGCTCACAGAGGACTTATGGCCTCTGCCGCTAAGAAGGGACTTGTTTCAGCAAGTACCATGTCTGTTCCAAGACTTACCGCAGCTGCGTTTGACGGCATGGCGGTGGAACGCCGGATCCTAAGGGAAAAGGCATTCAGGAAGAGGTCATTCCTACCCTGGTCAAAGCCAGAAAGGAGGTGACCGCACAACATTATCACCACATGTGGCGAAAATATGTTGCGTGGTGTGAGGCCAGGAAGGCCCCACGAAGAAATTTCAACTCGGTCGATTCCTGCATTTCTTGCAAACAGGAGTGTCTATGGGCCTCAAATTGGGGTCCATTAAGGTTCAAATTTCGGCCCTGTCGATTTTTCTTCCAGAAAGAATTGGCTTCAGTTCCTGAAGTCCAGAAGTTTGTCAAGGGAGTATTGCATATACAACCCCCTTTTGTGCCTCCAGTGGCACTGTGGGATCTCAACGTAGTTCTGGGATTCCTCAAAACACATTGGTTTAAAACCAGTCAAATCTGTGGATTTGAAGCATCTCACATGAAAAGTGAACATGCTCTTGGACCTGGCCTGGACCAGGCGAGTGTCAAATTGGTGGGTTTTTTTTCTCAAAAAAGCCCATATCTGTTTGTCCATTCGGACAGGGCAGAGCTGCGGACTCGTCCCCAGTTCTCTCCCTAAGGTGGTGTCAGTGTTTCACCTGAACCAGCTTATTGGGGTGTCTTGCGCCTACTAGGGACTTGGAGGACTCCAAGTTGCTAGATGTGGTCAGGGCCCTGAAAATATAGGTTCCAGGACGGCTGGAGTCAGGAAAACTGACTTGCTGTTATCCTGTATGCACCCAACAAACTGGGTGCTCTTGCTTTTAAGCAGACTTTTGCTAGTTGGATGTGTAATACAATTCAGCTTGCACATTCTGTGGCAGGCCTGCCACAGCCAAAATATGTAAATGCCCATTCCACAAGGAAGGTGGGCTCATCTTGGGCGGCTGCCCGAGGGGTCTCGGCTTTACAACTTTGCCGAGCGGCTATTTAGTCAGGGGCAAACACGTTTGTAAAATCCTACAAATTTGATACCCTGGCTAAGGAGGACCTGGAGTTCTCTCATTCGGTGCTGCAGAGTCATCCGCACTCTCCCGCCCGTTTGGGAGCTTTGGTATAATCCCCATGGTCCTTTCAGGAACCCCAGCATCCACTAGGACGATAGAGAAAATAAGAATTTACTTACCGATAATTCTATTTCTCGGAGTCCGTAGTGGATGCTGGGCGCCCATCCCAAGTGCGGATTATCTGCATTACTTGTACATAGTTACAAAAATCGGGTTATTATTGTTGTGAGCCATCCTTTCAGAGGCTCCGCTGTTATCATACTGTTAACTGGGTTCAGATCACAGGTTGTACAGTGTGATTGGTGTGGCTGGTATGAGTCTTACCCGGGATTCATAAATCCTTCCTTATTGTGTACGCTCGTCCGGGCACAGTACCTAACTGAGGCTTGGAGGAGGGTCATAGGGGGAGGAGCCAGTGCACACCACCTGATCCTAAAGCTTTACTTTTTGTGCCCTGTCTCCTGCGGAGCCGCTATTCCCCATGGTCCTTTCAGGAACCCCAGCATCCACTACGGACTCCGAGAAATAGAATTATCGGTAAGTAAATTCTTATTTTCTCTAGCATCCATAAGGGATACTGGGGTTCATTTTGGGGCATAGACAGGGTCCAAAGGAGCCGGTGCATTTTGCATTTCTTCAGCTGGGTGTGCCGTCTTCTGCCCTCTATGCCCCCTCCCTCAGGAGAGGATGCACACTCTGGCGCTCCAGAGAGTTTTCTTCAATTTCGTTCAAAACTTTATTATTTTCGGTATGCTGTTTTGGCAGGAGCATACCTGCACCTTGGGAGTTAGGGGGACAGGACGGTTACCGGTCTCTTCAGGCGTCAATACCGCTTCCCCGCTACAGGACGGTGGCGCAAACGCAGGGGCGGCATATGGAACCCTCCCTGGGGGGATCAGCTATAGCCCCCTGCGTACACTGGTCAGCGAAAGTGAAAACAGGTATCCTTACTAAGTTTTACACTATGTGGGAAACTTTGCCAGTATAAAAAATCTACATAGCTCCGGCGCCATTACAGGGGGTGAAGCTTCCTCAGAGCGGGACTAGCAGCGTTTTGTCGGCTTCCTCTGCTTGCAGCAGCAGGCACACACAGCTCCTCCAGACACTCAGGATACGCAGGAAAACTGGTACAAGGGTGTAGCAAAGTGTGAGAGCCGCTATTGTACACAATCTGTGTCCTGAAAAGGACAAAAACTCCGGTGTTACACTGTGATAAAACAGCTTGCAGTCTCACTGGGGCTGCTTAGCTTGGGTGTGCTGTTCCTTCCTCTGTGTCTCCCTCTCACATATAGTAAGGGCAGGCTTGCTATTCTATTACTAGTCTGTGTGTATGTGTATATAAGTGCTGTCTACTGTAAACATGGTAAAACACCAAAAATGCAGTCACACCAGAGTCTCTCCCTCTACATCTGGTTCCATATCATGTGAACAATGCAGCCAGTCCTCACAACTCAGTGAGGGGGCTGGGGGGGAGGGTCAAGAGCCTTCCTGGCGGGATCAGTACTAAATGTCGCCGGCCGGAATCCCGGCGGTCGAAATACCGACGCCGGAATCCCGACCACACAATCCCGACAGGGGTGGCGAGCGGAACGCAGCCCCTTGCGGGCACTAGGCCTCGCTACGCTCGGCACACTATTATATTCTCCCTCTATGGGTGTCGTGTACACCCACGGAGGGAGAATATGTCGGGATTGTGGCGGTCAGGATTCCGGCGTCGGTATTTCGGCCGCCGGGATTCCTGGCCGGCGGCATCTTGACCGCATCCCTTCCTGGCTAGGTGCCATAAAATCCATGATGTCAGTTATGTCATCTCAGCTCACTGCTAATACTCAAAAGACACAACTGCAGCAGGCTGTTGCAGACCTTGCTGCAAGGGCAGATGATAAACAGCCCCCCTCTCTATATCAGGACCACTAAAACGTGGGTTACCTGCTTTACTCTCAGAATCCGATGAGGAGATACAGGAAGAGGGGGTGGAATTGGATCCTGTTACTGGGGATTCCCCTTCTGCACAGGGTATTGAGCCCCTCAAACTTGCTATACGGGACGTGTTAAAACTTCCTCTAGAGGATGCAGTGTCACCTTTCCTGATTCTGCAGAACTGGATGACCTGTTTAAGTTAGCCTGGAAAAAACCAGATAAGAATTACCAAGTCACAAAATGATTTCTCTGACGTCCTAGTGGATGCTGGGAACTCCGTAAGGACCATGGGGAATAGCGGGCTCCGAAGGAGGCTGGGCACTCTAGAAAGATCTTAGACTACCTGGTGTGCACTGGCTCCTCCCACTATGACCCTCCTCCAAGCCTCAGTTAGATTTCGTGCCCGGCCGAGGTTGGATGCACACCAGGGGCTCTCCTGAGCTCTTAGAAAGTAATAGTCTTAGATTTTTATTTTATTTTCAGTGAGACCTGCTGGCAACAGGCTCACTGCAGCGAGGGACTAAGGGGAGAAGAAGCGAACTCGCCTGCTTGCAGCCGGATTGGGCTTCTTAGGCTACTGGACACCATTAGCTCCAGAGGGATCGACCGCAGGCCCAGCCTTGATGTTCGGTCCCGGAGCCGCGCCGCCGTCCCCATTACAGAGCCAGAAGCAAGAAGATGGTCCGGAAAATCGGCGGCATGAAGACTCTGTCTTCACCAAGGTAGCGCACAGCACTGCAGCTGTGCGCCATTGCTCCTCTCACACACTTCACACTCCGGTCACTGAGGGTGCAGGGCGCTGGGGGGGGGGCGCCCTGAGGCAGCAATAAAAACACCTTGGCTGGCTAAAATACCTCAATATATAGCCCCAGGGGCTATATATGAGGTAAATACCCCTGCCAGAATTCCATAAAAAGCGGGAGAATAGGCCGCAAAAAAGGGGCGGAGCCTATCTCCTCAGCACACTGGCGCCATTTTTCCCTCACAGCTCCTGCTGGAAGGAAGCTCCCTGGCTCTTCCCTGCAATCTACAGTACCAGTAAGAGGGAAAAGAGAGGGGGGGCATTAAATTTTGCAGTATATATATTTTATTGAAAAGCAGCTATTAGGGACATAACTCAGTTAGTCCCTGTATATATATAGCGCTCTGGTGTGTGCTGGCATACTCTTACTCTGTCCCCCCAAAGGGCTTTTTGTGGGTCCTGTCCTCTGTTTGAGCATTCCCTGTGTGTGTGGAGTGTGTCGGTACGGCTGTGTCGACATGTTTGAGGAGGATAATGACGTGGAGGGGGAGCAGATGCCTTTAGCAGGGATGTCACCCCCTGGGGGGCAGACACCTGAGTGGATGAGTTTATGGCAGGAAATGAGTGCACGTATAGACTCCTTACATAAAAAATTTGACGACATGCCGACTGTGGGACAGCCGAGTCTTCAGCTCGTGCCTGTCCAGGTGTCTCAAAAGTCATCAGGGGCTCTGAAACGCCCGCTATCTCAGATGGCACAAGTAGATGTCGACACGGATACTGACACCAGTGTCGACGACGATGAGTCAAATTTAATGCCCGTTAAGGCCATTCACTGCATGATTGAGGCAATGAAAGAGGTGTTAAATATTTCTGATTTACATCCAGGTACCACAAAAAAGGGTATTATGTTTGGGGAGAAAAAACTACCTGTAGTTTTTCCCCCGTCAGATGAATTAAATGAAGTGTGTGAAGAAGCGTGGGCTTCCCCTGATAAGAAATTGGTAATTCCTAAGAAGATACTAATGGCGTTCCCTTTCCCGCCAGAGGATAGGTTACGTTGGGAAACACCCCCTAGGGTGGATAAAGCGCTCACACGTTTGTCTAAAAAGGTGGCACTACCGTCTCCGGATACGGCCGCCCTTAAGGAACCTGCTGATAGAAAGCAGGAGGCGATCCTGAAGTCTGTATATACACACTCAGGCATTATACTTAGACCAGCTATTGCGTCAGCATGGATGTGCAGTGCTGCCGCTGCGTGGTCAGATAAACGGTCAGAAAATATTGACACATTAGACAGAGACACGATTCTGCTAACAATTGACCATATCAAAGACTCAGTCTTATACATGAGAGATGCACAGAGGGAAATCTGCCGGCTGGCATCTAAAGTAAGTGCATTATCCATCTCTGCTAGGAGATGCTTATGGACTCGCCAGTGGACTGGAGATGCAGATTCCAAAAGGCACATGGAAGTTTTGCCTTATAAAGGGGAGGAATTATGTGGGGATGGTCTCTCCGACCTAGTTTCCACAGCAACGTCTGGGAAGTCAGCATTTTTACCCCATGTCCCCTCACAGCCTAAGAAGGCGCCATTTTATCAGGTTCAGTCCTTTCGGACCCAGAAAAACAAGCGGGGAAAAGGAGGGTCTTTTCTGTCTAGAGGCAGAGGTAGGGGAAAAAGGCTGCAGCAAACAGCAGGTTCCCAGGAACAAAAGTCCTCCCCCGCTTCCTCTTCCAAGTCCGCCGCATGACGGTGGGGCTCCACAGGCGGAGCCAGGTACGGTGGGGGCCCGCCTCATGAATTTCAGCGATCAGTGGGCTCGCTCACAGGTGGATCCCTGGATCCTTCAAATAGTATCTCAGGGATACAAGCTGGAATTCGAGGCGGCTCCACCCCACCGGTTCCTAAAATCTGCCTTGCCGATTGCTCCCTCAGACAGGGAGGCGGTGCTAGCAGCGATTCACAAGCTGTATTCCCAGCAGGTGATAATCAGGGTACCCCTACTTCAACAAGGCCGGGGTTACTATTCCACACTATTGTGGTGCCGAAACCGGACGGTTCGGTGAGACCCATTTTAAATTTGAAATCCTTGAACACATACATAAAAAAATTCAAGTTCAAGATGGAATCGCTCAGGGCGGTTATTGCAAGCCTGGACGAGGGCGATTACATGGTATCCCTGGACATCAAGGATGCTTACCTGCATGTCCCCATTTACCATCCTCACCAGGAGTACCTCAGATTTGTGGTACAGGATTGCCATTACCAATTCCAGACGCTGCCGTTTGGACTCTCCACGGCACCGAGGGTATTTACCAAGGTTATGGCGGAAATGATGATACTCCTTCGAAAAGTCAGAGACCTCCTAAAACCAAAACAGGTATCGGTGCATCACTGCACGCGGGTCCTGGGAAAGATGGTAGCTTCTTACGAAGCAATTCCATTCGGCAGGTTCCATGCCAGAATTTTTCAGTGGGACCTGTTGGACAAGTGGTCCGGATCGCATCTTCAGATGCATCGCTTGATAACCCTGTCCCCAAGAACCAGGGTGTCTCTTCTGTGGTGGCTGCAGAGTGCTCATCTTCTGGAGGGCCGCAGATTCGGCATACAGGACTGGGTCCTGGTGACCACGGATGCCAGCCTACGAGGCTGGGGGGCAGTCACAAAGGGAAGAAACTTCCAAGGACTATGGTCAAGTCAGGAGACTGCCCTTCACATAAATATTCTTGAACTAAGGGCCATTTACAATGCCCTAAGTCAAGCAAAATCACTGCTCCTACACCAGCCGGTGCTGATCCAGTCAGACAACATCACGGCAGTCGCCCATGTAAATCGACAGGGCGGCACAAGAAGCAGGATGGCAATGGCAGAAGCCACAAGGATTCTCCGATGGGCGGAGAATCATGTACTAGCACTGTCAGCAGTGTTCATCCCGGGAGTGGACAACTGGGAAGCAGACTTTCTCAGCAGGCACGACCTCCACCCGGGAGAGTGGGGACTTCATCCAGAAGTCTTCCAAATGATTGTAAATCAATGGGGTCGTCCACAGGTGGACATGATGGCGTCCCGCCTAAACAAAAAACTAGAGAGGTATTGCGCCAGGTCAAGAGACCCTCAGGCGATAGCTGTGGACGCTCTAGTGACACCGTGGGTGTACCGGTCAGTTTGTGTTCCCTCCTCTACCTCTCATACCAAAGGTATTGAGAATAATAAGAAAGCGAGGAGTAAACACAATTCTCGTGGTTCCGGATTGGCCAAGAAGAGCGTGGTACCCGGAACTTCAAGAGATGATCTCAGAGGACCCGTGGTCTCTGCCGCTCAGACAAGACCTGCTACAGCAGGGGCCCTGTCTGTTCCAAGACTTACCGCGGCTGCGTTTGACGGCATGGCGGTTGAACGCCGGATCCTGAAGGAAAAGGGCATTCCGGAGGAAGTCATTCCTACGCTTATTAAAGCCAGGAAAGAGGTCACAGCAACTCATTATCACCGCATATGGCGGAAGTATGTTGCATGGTGTGAGGCCGAAAAGGCCCCAACGGAGGAATTTCAACTAGGTCGATTTCTGCATTTCCTGCAAGCAGGAGTAAATATGGGCCTAAAACTGGGCTCCATTAAGGTACAGATCTCGGCTCTGTCGATTTTCTTTCAAAAAGAACTAGCTTCAGTACCTGAAGTTCAGACATTTGTTAAAGGAGTGCTGCATATTCAGCCCCCGTTTGTGCCCCCTGTGGCACCTTGGGATCTCAACGTGGTGTTGAGTTTCTTAAAATCACATTGGTTTGAACCACTAAAAACCGTGGATCTGAAATATCTCACGTGGAAGGTGGTTATGTTATTGGCCTTGGCTTCTGCCAGGCGAGTATCAGAATTGGCGGCTTTGTCCTGTAAAAGCCCTTATCTGATTTTCCATATGGATAGGGCAGAATTGAGGACTCGTCCCCAGTTTCTCCCAAAGGTGGTGTCAGCGTTTCACCTGAACCAGCCTATTGTGGTGCCTGCGGCTACTAGGGACTTGGAGGACTCCAAGTTGCTAGACGTTGTCAGGGCACTGAAAATATATGTTTCCAGAACGGCTAGAGTCAGAAAATCTGACTCGCTGTTTATCCTATATGCACCCAACAAGCTGGGTGCTCCTGCTTCTAAGCAGACTATTGCTCGTTGGATTTGTAATACAATTCAGCTTGCACATTCTGTGGCAGGCCTGCCACAGCCAAAATCTGTCAATGCCCATTCCACAAGGAAGGTGGGCTCATCATGGGCGGCTGCCCGAGGGGTCTCGGCTTTACAACTTTGCCGAGCTGCTACTTGGTCAGGGGCAAACACATTTGCAAAATTCTATAAATTTGATACCCTGGCTGAGGAGGACCTGGAGTTCTCTCATTCGGTGTTGCAGAGTCATCAGCACTCTCCCGCCCGTTTGGGAGCTTTGGTATAATCCCCATGGTCCTTACGGAGTTCCCAGCATCCACTAGGACGTCAGAGAAAATAAGAATTTACTCACCGGTAATTCTATTTCTCGTAGTCCGTAGTGGATGCTGGGCGCCCATCCCAAGTGCGGTTTATCTGCAATACTTGTACATAGTTACTGTTAACTAAATCGGGTTATTGTTGAGCCATCTGTTGAGAGGCTCTGTTGTTTCATACTGTTAACTGGGTTTCATATCACGAGTTGTACGGTGTGATTGGTGTGGCTGGTATGAGTCTTACCCGGGATTCAAAATCCTTCCTTATTGTGTACGCTCGTCCGGGCACAGTATCCTAACCGAGGCTTGGAGGAGGGTCATAGTGGGAGGAGCCAGTGCACACCAGGTAGTCTAAGATCTTTCTAGAGTGCCCAGCCTCCTTCGGAGCCCGCTATTCCCCATGGTCCTTACGGAGTTCCCAGCATCCACTACGGACTACGAGAAGTAGAATTACCGGTGAGTAAATTCTTATTTTTTGCACACTTTCCCTTTTGCTCCTGAAGCAGGAAAATCTGGGAAGAGCGCCCGCCGTAGACGTATCATTCTCTCGCCTATCTAAAAAGGCGGTACTACCAGCTCTGGGCTCCTTAACCATAAAGGACCCTGGGGATAGGAAAATAGAGACTACGCTGACGTCTATTTACACAGCGACTGGTATGTCACAAAGACCGGTCATAGCGGGTTGCTGGATGACGCATGCGATTCATACGTGTGCTACTCAAATTCAGGAGGGCCTCTCGAGGGATATGTCCCTGGTCACTGCGGTGACTCTCCTAAAACACATTCAAGACACTGCACGCGTCCTGTGTGACTCTCTCAAGAATATAGGCAATATTAATGCTAGGACCACTGGTATGGCAGTGTCGGTGCGCAGAGCTTTGTGGCTGCATCAGAGGATAGCGGACGCAGAGTCCAAGCGCAGTTTGGAGTCTCTTCTGTTTTCAGGGGATTGGTTCTTCGGGGTTGAGTTGGATACATGGATTTCGAAGGTTACTGCTGGAAAATCCTACGGGCCCTGCCAGCCAGGCGTCCCTACCCGGGGCCGTCTACCCAGTCTTTTCGATCTGCCAGGTTCAGATCAAGAGCCAGAGGCGTCTCCTCTGCGACGAGAGGCACCAGAGGTAGGACAAGAAAACCAGCCACCGCAGGTTCTCAGGAACAGAGCACCAGTTCAGCTTCCACTAAGGCCCTTAGCATGATGGTGCCTCCCCAGCCCGAGGGGATCTCGAGGCGGGAACTCGACTTTAGCCGAGTCTGGGAAAGCTCCTGCCAGGATGCCTGAGTAAGAGGCCTAATTTCTTAGGGCTACAAGCTGGAGTTCGACGGTGCTCCTCCCCAACGATTTTTTAAATTATGCTTACCAGTTTTGGAGGATTCACGAGTTACGCTGCAACAGGCCATCAAAAAGTTGGTCCAGTCCCAAGTCATTGTGCCAGTTCCACTACCACAACAAGGAAAGGGTTACTACTCCAACCTGTTTGTGGTACCGAAACCGAATGGTTCGGTAACGCCCATTTTGAATCTAAAATCCTTGAACCCTTACCTAAGGGTTTTCAAGTTCAAGATGGAATCCTTGCGGGCAGTGATTGCGGGTCTGAAAGAACAGGAGTTTATGGTCTTGCTGGATATAGAGGACACTTATCTCCATATTCCAATTTGGGCACCTCACCAGGCTTACCTGCGGTTTTCCCTGCTGAACGATCACTACCAGTTCCAGGCGGTACCCTTTGGACTGTCCACAGCTCCGAGGGTCTTCACGAAGGTAATGGCGGAAATGATGTTCCAGCTCCGAGTCCAGGGGGTAAACATAGTCCCTTACCTGGACGATCTCTTGATAAAAGCGATATCCCGGGAGCTTCTATTGCTCAGTGTAGACCGCACTATTCAGCTTCTGTCACAACATGGGTAGATTCTCAATTTGCAGGAGTCCCACCTGTAGCCTACTCAGTGGCTCCTGTTCCTGGGAATGTTTCTGGAACCAGTAGCTCAGAAAGTATTCCTCCCAGAGGGCAAAGCAAGGCTGCTTCAGGAAATGGTCAGAGCGGTCCTACGGCCGACTCTTATTTTCATCCATCTTTGCATACAATTGTTTGGAAATATGGTGTCCTCATACGAGGTGATCCAGTACGGAAGGTTCCATGCCAGAACATTTCAATTGGATCTCCTAAGCAAGTGGTCCGGATCATATCTATAGATACATTGGATCATACGGTTATCACCTCAGGCCAGGATTTCCCTCCTGTGGTGGCTACAGTCATCAAACCTACTGGAAGGTTGGAGTTTTGGGATTCAGGATTTTGTCCTTCTCACGACAGATGCATGTCTGAGGGATGGGGAGCTGTCACCCAAGGGACTCAGTTCCATGGCAGGTGGTCAGCCCATGAAACCCTACTTCCGATCAACATTCTGGAACTTCAGGCCTCTCTTCTGCTTCGGGATGGAGCTGTTCAGGTTCAGTCGGACAACGCCGCCGCCGTTTCTTATATCAATCGTCAAGGAGGGACAAAAAAGTAGAGCCTGCATGCAAGAGGTGTCAAGGATACTCCTCTGAGTGGAAAAAATGCAAGAGCATTGTCTGCCATCTTCATTCTGGGGATGGACAACTGGGAGGCGGACTTCCTGAGTCGTCACGATCTCCACCCGGGGGAGTGGTGCCTACACCAGCAGGTGTTTCAACAGATCATCAATCTGTGGGGCTGTCCACAGATAGACATGATGGCATCTCGACTCAACAAGAAGCTTCCATGGTATTGTTCGAGAACCAGGGACCCTCGGGCGCGGGCAGTAGATGCACTGACGAAGCCTTGTCCTTACCGGCTGGTCTACCTGTTTCCTCCGATTCCTCTGCTCCCGAGGGTGCTAAATCGAATCAGGAATCTAAGAGTCCAGGCAATTCTGATTGCCCCAGGTTGGCCTTGAAGGGTATGGTACGCGGATCTTCTGGACATGTCCATCGAAGATCGTTGTCCTCTGCCAATGAGAAGAGATCTTCTTCAACAAGTACCAGTCGTCTACCCGGACTTACGGCGACTTCGTTTGACGGGATGGAAGTTGAGCGGAACATACTAGCTCACAAAGGCCTTTCCGAAAAGGTTATTGCATCTATGGTTCAGGCTAGGAAGCCTGTGACTTCAAAACACTGTCCTCATATCTGGAAACGATATGTCTCTTGGTGCGAGGAGCGCAAATATCCTACTGTGGAATTCAGCCTGGGACATTTCTTACTTTTCCTGCAGACTGGTGTGGATATAGGCTTACGTCTGGGCTCCTTTTAAGGTCTAGATTTCAGCCCTCTCTGTTTTCTTCCATAAGAAGTTGGCTCCACATACAGCCTCCCTTTGTGCCACCAACGGCACCCTGGGATTTGAATGTGGTTTTGGATTTTCTACAATCCTCCTGGTTTGAACCACTGATGTAAGGTACTTGACTTTTACTTTCATGGAAGACGGTAATGTTATTGGCCCAGGCTTCTGCTAGACGTGTCTCAGAATTGGGGGCTTTATCGTGTAAAAGTCCTTACTTGGTCTTTTACGAAGGCAGAGCAGAGCTCAGGACTCTGCAGCAGTTCCTGCCGAAGGTTGTCTCTGCATTCCATTTAAACCAACCTATTGTGGTTCCATCTAGGTCTGGCTCTTCTGCTCCTCCGGAGGCTTTGGATGCTGTGCGAGCCTTGAAGATCTATGTTTAGAGGACGGCTCGGATCAGAAAGACTGATTCCCTGTTTGTGCTATATGATGCACAGAAAAAGGGTTGTGCAGCTTCTAAACAGTCCATTGCTCATTGGCTTAAGTTAACTATCCAACAGGCCTATGTGTCGGCAGCCTTACTGATTCCACAATCTCTGAAGGCCCACTCTACAAGATCAGTGGGGTCTTCCTGGGCAGCTGCTCGTGGAGTCTCGGCCTTGCAACTGTGCCGAGCTGCTACCTGGTCGGGGAAGTACACCTTTGTGAAGTTCTACAAGTTTGATACCCTGGCCAAAGAGGATACCCAGTTTGGTCAGGCGGTGCTGCAGACGTCTCTGCACGTTCCCGCCCGCTCTGGAAGCTTTGGGACGTCCCCAGCATACTAAGTGAACCCCGGTATCCCCTATGGATGCTAGAGAATATAGGATTTTAAGTACCTACTGGTAAATCCTTTTCTCATAGTCCATAAGGGATACTGGGTGCCTGCCTCAGTGCGTTGACTTTTCTGCAGGTTGTTTCTTATATATAAGTTTACCTGTTCAGCTGTTGCTGTTTGGTTGCCAGCCATTGCTGGTCAGTTTGTGTTGTGGTGTGCTGGTGTGTGAATCTCACCACTCTTTGTTGTTATGTTCCTTCTCAAGTATGTCCATTCTTCTTCGGGCACTATTTTACCTATAACTGTCTGTGGGAAGGGGCATAGAGGGGAGGAGCCAGCACACCCAGTTGAAGAAATTTAAAGTGCACCGGCTCCTTAGGACCCCATCTATACCCTATCGTACTAAGTGAACCTCAGTATCCCTTACGAAAAAAGGATTTACCGGTGGGTATTTAAAATCCTATTTATACCTTGGGCAAGGCTGGGACTGGAGGAGGCTGTCGGCTGAGCAAAGACCTATTTCCATTGGTAGTTCAGCAGTCAGCTTATGGACTCCAATATGGCAGCGCTTAGGGACCGGAGATGGCAGGATCGCCGCAGGATTTCAGCACCCCCGGAGACACCGCCACACCGTGAGCCCACCAGAAACAAACCCGGTTTCTAAGGACTGGCACCCCCATCAGGTTGCAGCCGCACAGTGCCATGGTGAGTACCGACGCGCTACAGACGGAGCACTGACAGGCATATCGGACAGAAAACGCTTATTCCTTCAATTAAGTTTGGCTGCCAATAACAAAAATAATAGAGTTCTTTGGTTGATGGTGTGGTTATGAGGGCAGTTTTGGAGTGGATGTTCATATGTATATTAATGTTGAATAAAAAAAAAAACCTCAACCAATTTATGTTACGCAATGATTTACAGTTTCACTTTATTTGGGACGCAATTTCACAATCCATGATGCAACACATGATACTGGGGTTAAGATGCCTCACTTATACCTCACACACGCACACACTTATACAAAGTGGTATATTTTTTTCTTTCTAGACTGTTACCCTGGAATTAGAAACTGCAATGCATGAAAAAGAAGAATTAAAACAAAGAGTTCATAGTTACATATCAGAAGTTGCTAGAATTGAAAAGTTAATGGCTGCCAAGGTGAGTGTGTTTGTTTTTTGCCCTTTTTGAGAACTTTGTCACTTTTGTTTTTTAATTACTGTGCTGAGCAATATACAAAATCAAACAACAAAAATTATAATAAGGTATGATAGATCAGCTAACATACATCGACGCATTCTCAGTCTGTGTGTGTGAGACAAACAGTGCATCGCTGGTACATTTCGTATACAGGTTGAGTATCCCATATCCAAATATTTCGAAATACGGAATATTCCGAAATACGGACTTTTTTGAGTGAGAGTGAGATAGTGAAACCTTTGTTTTTTGATGGCTCAATGTACACAAACTTTGTTTAATGCACAAAGTTAATGACCTTCAGACTGTGTGTATAAGGTGTATATGAAACATAAATGAATTGTGTGAATGTACACACACTTTGTTTAATGCACAAAGTTATAAAAAAATATTGTATTAAATGACCTTCAGACTGTGTGTATAAGGTGTATATGAAACATAATTGTATTCTGTGCTTAGATTTAGGTCCTATCACCATGATATCTCATTATGGTATGCAATTATTCCAAAATACGGAAAAATCCCATATCCAAAATACCTCTGGTCCCAAGCATTTTGGATAAGGGAGACTCAACCTGTACTACTCCCTGGATGGATATATTATTCACTATCTTTGGAAGTCTGGATGCAGAGCTGGGAGAGTTACACTCTCATCGCATGTGAAGGCAAAACTTTTGGTTAAGGTATAGAGCAGTGTTTCCCAAACTCTGTCCTCAAGGGCTCGACAGTTCACGTTTTCCAGGTCTCCTCACAGAGTCACAAGTGAAATAATTAGCTGATGTGTCAATGAGCAATAAATACGCCTGCGCACCTGCTAGGTGACCTTGAAGGCAATATTGAGCCAGTCAATTGCATAATTGGAACAAGCGACATAGGACATGAAACAAACAGTACATTGCAAAAGCCTTCATATATCGGACATACATAATACCAACAAGAGAAAAATACAAAATAAGAAAGAGAAGATAAAGGAATGGGGAAGGGTAGGGAGGGAATAACAATAAGGGGTTAGGCCGAAGTGCGTGGATCAAATGTCAGTATTTTAAAGGACATACTTGTTCATAAAAATAAAAGTACATTAACTTAGGGCAAATTACAGCACAAGTACCAAGAGGTAGTTTCAAACACCTTGAGTATGTTATCTTGTGTGGAGGAGTCGAGGGAGTCAACAGGAGCACCCCATTTTTTTATTGAAGGAAGCCAACCTCGTCTCCAATGCAGGAAAAATATATTTGCGGTTATATTATATGGTTTTATGTAATAAAGATTTTACTGCATTCAAAAATGGGGGCGATGAGGAGGTCCAATTACAAAGAATAACTTCCTTTGCAACAGTGACAATGATGGTTAATAAGGGTAAAACGGAGGCTTTATGTGCCCCCAAATCCCAAGCCCTGCGAGCTGTTCTGTCTGATATTTTTCTTGGTCTTCCAGGAACTTCCACTGTTCCTGATGACTGCCATTTCTTAATTACATTCCGAACAGAGGATATGGGCATCTGAAAACGCTTTATCTTCTTATAGCCTTCTCCTGCTTTGTGAGCGTCAACTATTCTCAGTTTCAGTGTTCTACACAACTGCTTAGAGGAACCCATGGTGCTGATTGTTGGAGCAAGGTCAGATGAGTCTGGGCTTTTAAAACCTTTGAGATTGACATCACGTGGTCTTTCCAGACGATGATTGAGAACAATCCATGACACTGCCAGGTCTCAGCTGTCCAAAGGGGGCAGTACAAGGTATTAACTCTGCAGGGTGCCCACACTTTTGCAGACGCCATTTTTTGTTTTCTGTTCTTTTGATAGTGTAAATGATGGAAATAAAATCAAACATTTTTTGACATGTTATAAGAATGTCTAATCTGTAATTTAATGCCTTTTGGAGATTTTTCCATCTTTCCTTGGCTTCTTTTTGCACATTAAAATGAATTTTTGCCTGGGGGTGCCCAAACTTTCGATCCCCACTGTATATTCTTGTGGAAAATAAATATTTGGACACCTACCAAGCAGCAAGATTTCTGTCTCTCACAGACCTGTTACTACTTCTTTAAGAAGCTTTTCTATCCTCCACTCGTTTCCTGTATTAATGGCATCTGTTTGAAGGAGACTAAGAAGGTAATCAGATGTGCAAAAGCACAAGCTGAGGAGAAAATGGCCCAGTCAGTGGGTAAAGGAGTCAACACTTTTTTTTAGGTATGTAAGCGAAAGGAGAAAAACAAAAGGCGTAATTATAAAACTAAAGACAGAGACTGGGAGTCTTGTTGAGGGAGACAATGTAATAGCAGATCATCTTAATAATTATTTTTGCTCAGTATTCACTACTGAAAGAGAAGAGATGGGGTCACAGTTAAGTTGCAGGGATATTCAAGAAAATGAAACAAGTAGATTTACAGAGGCAAAGATCCTAACAGAACTCTCAAAGCTGAAAGTGGACAAATCTATGGGGCCAGATGGGATACAGCCAAGGATACTAAAAGAACTTAAAGAGGTGCTGGTAGCACCATTGACAGACTTATTCAACCAGTCATTAGCTACAGGAGTAATTCCAGAGGACTGGAAATGAGTGAACGTAGTCCTACTGTACAAAAGTGGAAGCAAGGAAGAGGCAAACAACTACAGACCAGTGAGTCTTACATCAGTAGTAGGGAAATTGATGGAAACACTCTTAAAAGAAAGAGTTGTAGATTATCTCAAATCCAGCAATTTACAGGATCCCAAACAGCATGGATTCACTGGGGAGAGATCATGTCAAACAAATCTTATTGACTTTTTTGACTGTGTGACTAAAGTGATGGATAAAGGTGGAGCCGAGGATATAGCTTATCTAGACTTTAGTAAGGCTTTTGACACTGTTCCACATCGCAGACTGCTAAATGAACTTGGAAGTTTGGGATTGGATACTAGGATTATTGAATGGATAAGATCTTGGATGCAGGATAGAAAACAGTTGTGGTAAATGGAGTGCATTCACAGGAGGGAAATGTTACCAGTGGAGTACCCCACGGATCTGTGCTTGGACCAGTGCTTTTTAATATATTTAATGGTGACATTGCAAATGGCATTAAAGGGAAAGTGCCTTTTTGCCGATGACACAAAGGTATGCAACAGGGTAGACACACCAGGTGGGGTAAAACAAATGACTGAGAATCTAGATAGACTAGAGGAATGGTCAGTAGTGTGGCAATTACAGTTGAATGCCCAAACATGTAAAATCTTGCACTTGGGCCTCAAAAATCCAAAGGCTAAATATAGTATTAATGGCACTATACTGGAAACTACTGAGGAGGAAAGGGATCTAGGAGTCACTATTTCAGGTGACTTAAAGGCAGGTAAGCAATGTAACAAGCAATGAGGAAGGCTAGTCAGATGCTTGGCTGCATTGGGAGAGGAATCAGCAGCAGAAAGAAAAGTAATAATGCCACTGTATAGGTCATTGGTACGTCCTCATCTAGAATACTGTGGATAATAATACATTATAGACTGTACAAAGAAGGGCAACTAAAATAGTGCATGGCCTACATCACAAAACATACCCAGAAAGACTAAAAAAATCTCTATGTATAGTTTGGAGCAGAGAAGGGAAAGGGGAGACATGATAGAAACTTTCAAATATATCAAGGGTTTTTACAAAGTCCAGGAGGGAAAATTTCTCCATATGAAGAGAAGCAATAGGACACGAGGACATGCACTGAGACTGGAGGGGGGAGGTTTAGGAGAAATATGAGGAAAAATTACTTCACAGAAAGGGTAGTGGACAAGTGGAATATCCTCCCATCAGAGGTGGTAGAGGCTATGACAGTAGAGCAATTTAAACATGCACGGGATAGACATAAGGATATCCTTACAAAGTTATAAGGATCAAATAAGTTTTGAGATAAAAATATGGTTAAAAAAAAGGGCAGACTAGATGGGCCAAGTGGTTACTGTCTGCCGTCAAATTCTATGTTTCTAACTGGTTATCTGTATAAAAGACACTTTTCCACACCCTCAAACAGTCAGACTGCTATCTCTCTACCATGGCCAAGACCAGAGAGCTGTCTAAGGACACCAGGGACAAAATTGTAGAGCTGCACAAGGCTGGGATGAGCTACTTGACAATAGGCAAGCAGCTTGGTGAGAAGAGATCAACTGTTGGCGCAATTATTAAAAAATGGAAGAAATACAAGATCACTGACAATCTCCTTCGACCTGGGGCTCCGTGCAAGATCTTACCTCGTGGGGTATCAATGATCTTGAGAATGGTCAGCAATCAGCCCAGAACTACATGGGGGGACCTAGTCAATGACCTCAAGAGAGCTGGGACCACAGTCACAAATGTTACCATTAGTAACACTACGTCGTCATGGATTGAAATCCTGCAGCGCCCGAAAGATCCCCCTGCTTAAGCCAGCACGTGTACAAGCCCGTCTAAAGTTTGCCAGTGACCATCTGGATGATCCAGAGGAGGATTGGGAGAGCAAAATCGAACTTTTTGGTATAAACTCCACTCGCCGTGTTTGGAGGGAGAAGAATGATGAATGGCATCCCAAGAACACCATACCCACTGTGAAACATGGGGGTGGAAACATCATGCTTTGGAGCTGCTTTTCTGCAAAGGGGACAGGACAACTGATCCGTATTAAGGAGAGGATGAATGGGGCCATGTGTCGTGAGATTTTGGGCAAAAACCTCCTTCCCTCAGTAAGAGAATTGTAGATGGAACGTGGCTGGGTCTTCCAGCATGACAATGACCCCAAACACATCACCCGGGCAACTAAGGAGTGGCTCCGTAACAAGCTTCTCAAGGTCCTGGAGTGGCCTAGCCAGTCTCCAGACCTTAACCCAATAGAAAATCTGTGGAGGGAGTTGAAAGTCCGTGTTACCTGCTACAGTGTGTGCAAACCTGGTCAAGAACTACAGGAAACGTTTGACCTCTGTAATTGCCAACCGAGGTTATATTACAAAGTATTGAGTTAAACTAATCTTTTTCACCAACCCAGCACATATTCCAGAGAAGGCCTTCCTGGCCCTGGTGACCTCAGCAGAATAGTCTTGGGAGATAGTTTGTGGCATTCCCAGACAATGGAGCGGTTCCACCTGGAAGCCTGCCACAGCGCCTCCCGGTGAAGAAAGTTGAGACAGCGGAATATGGTGACTCAGGGGCGACCCCAGAATCCATTCGGGGAGGGTCAATATGATGAGCCAGTTCCACGACCAGGTCAGCACAGGCATCAGAAATCTAGTATCTCCGGGAGCATTTTGGTGATAAAATGGTATAAGGCATCTCCCTTGACAGACTCAGGCAGGCAGACAAATTTTGTGTATAAACAGCATATGCACGTTTTAAAGAACTTCATAATCCTAAAAAGTGTTTTTTAAATACATGGTAAAAGGTTAAAAAAGGAGAATATAGGTCCATTAAAAGATGAATTAGGAGAGTTGATAAATGATGATGAAATAAAAGCGGAAATACTGAACAAATTGTTTTCATCAGTATTCACCAGTGAAGAACTGATGGTGGGAGTAGAGCATAACAATTGTGACAGTAATGATTCATGGTTAGATCCTTGTTTAAGCGAAGGTGTAGTCCGGGAGAGATTAAGCAAAATTAAGATTAATAAATCACCTGGTCCTGATGGACTTCACCCAACGGTTTTTATGGAGCTTAGTTTAAAACTAGCACGACCCCTATACTTGATTTTCTATAGTTCAAGTAGATCATGCATGGTACCGAAGGATTGGCGTACGGCTGAGGTAGTGCCATTATTTAAAAAGGGATCCAAAAATCTTCCGGGAAACTACAGACCAGTTAGTTTTAACATCTATAGTGGGGAAAATATTGGAAGGAATTCTAAGGGACGGCATACAGGAGTATCTACAGTCCGCTAGGATTATTGGCAAGAACCAGCATGGGTTTTGTGATGGACAGGTCATGTCAGACTAACTTAATTAGCTTCTACGAGGAAGTGAGCAATAATCTTGATCAAGGAAAAGCAGTGGATGTGGTCTTCCTAGATTTTGCAAAAGCCTTCGATACAGTTCCTCATAGGAGACTGATGATCAAATTAAAGGAGCTTTGCCTAGGAAAAACTATTTGCACATGGATAAGAAGCTGGTTGGATAGCAGGGTACAGCGAGTAGTGGTCAACGGGAAGTGCTCAACCTGGTCCCCAGCGGAATACCACAAGGGTCCGTACTCGGACCACTACTGTTCAATATATTTATCAATGACCTAGAAATAGGCCTGGAAAGCACAGTGTCAATCTTTGCAGATGATACTAAACTGTGTAAGGTAATTAATTCAGAATTGGATGTGGAGTCCTTGCAGAATGATCTATACTTGAACTCTGGGCGTCTAAATGGAAAATGAGGTTCAATACAGACAAATGCAAGGTTATGCATTTTGGGACTAAAAACAAACTTGCATCCTACATATTAGATGGGGAACGCCTAGGGGAAACAGAGTTGGAAAAAGATTTGGGGGTATTCATTGATAATAGGCTTAATAAACGTACACAATGTCAAAACGCAGTAAAGAAGGCAAGTAAGGTGCTAGCGTGCATAAAAAGGGGAATTGAGACAAGGGACTCGGATGTAATCATGCCACATAAGGCATTGGTACGTCCGCACCTGGAATATTGTGTTCAGTTTTGGGCACCATTGTATAAAAAAGACATCAGTGAACTCAAGTGTTCAAAGGCGAGCTACTAAATTGATTAAAGGCCTAGAAGGACTGGACTATAAGGAAAGACTTACTAGGCTGAATATGTATACACTAGAAAAGAGGCGCCTAAGATGAGATGATATTTATATCTTCAAATATGTAAAGGGACATCACAAAGAGTTATCAGAGGAATTATTTATTAAAAGAACACAGTTTAGGACACGTGGGCACTCGCTGCGACTGGAGGAGAGAAAGTTCCGAACGCAACGGAGAAAAGGGTTCTTCACTGTTAGGGCAATCAGGATGTGGAATTCCCTGCCAGGGAAGTTGGTAATGGCGGACTCTGTAATTGGATTTAAAAAAGGAATGGATAAATTTCTGAATAAAAAAAGCTATCCAAGGTTATAATACTTAAAATATCAACGTGGTTAATCTGGGGATAACATGAGTTATAGTAGCTAACTAGTCATAAAACATTTAGCAAGTATGTAGAATCATCGGGGGGCGTGGCTTGGATCGGCATGGAGTAGCTGTGTGCAGCCTTAGCTCTCCACTAAAATCCTGTGAACCCATCCGTTTTACCCCAGCTCGTGGATCCTGCTCCCTGCCAGCTGGCCCCTGAGTGTGTGCTGCCTCTGCTGCTGCTCTTACTAACCCGGTGTGCGGCGCAGTTGTGCTGTTGTGGACCTTCCAGCGTGGTCCCCGGCTCCCTACCTCTCCGCCGGCCGCCGTCGGAGCTCCGGGATCGGCGCGTGTCCGCGCACCCGGCGGTGTCTGTGCGCTGGTCCTCCGGCTGGGGGGCTACAGGGGAGAGGGCCCTGCCGTCTGCTGGGTCCGGTGGGGGTGCATGCCTGGAGCCCCACCCCACTGCGGTGACGCTGGAGACCGAGTCCGGGCGAAAAAGCCAGTGAAAAGCCGCCATTTTCAGTCCTGCTGCTCCTTCTCCCCCTGCGGTGCTGTGTGGTGCGATGACTGTGGTTGCCATCCTGTCTCCCTCCTGGGCTTAATACCTGTCCACGGGGCCTCGCAAAGTCAGTGTCCTTTACATTTTCTTTTGGATGGACTGTATATATTTCACTGAAGCCAGTTGCCCTACATTAGCTGCCTGTTACCCTGCGGTGACAGCCTGGGTGCCCCTGACTCAGCTTTCCTTCTGCTGCAATTTCTACAACATACACCTGCTTCCTGATTATCTGCAGTGTGCCCACATACTTGTTCCGTTTATTTGATGTGCCATCTCTGCCCGGCCCGGGTGGCCCTGACCCTTGTGCTGAACCTGCTGTAATACTCCTGTGGCTCTGCATTCCCGTCCAGGGATATCATGGTGAGGGGGGGACAGAGTGCGGATAACGCTGCAGCGAAACTGGAGAAATTTGCCAGACCACAGCAGACATCTACTTCGGCAAAGCAGGGTGAAGCCGGCCCGCCCTCGCCAGCGGCCGAGGTGGACACCTCCGACCATGATGAGCAGGTGCATTCTACCCAGCAAATATTGCAGGCAATCTCTGCGTCCGAACAGAGGGTCACGGACCGGATTGGGCAAGTACAAATGGATGTTTCTCTGCTAAGGCAGGATATGCAGAAGATCCGAGAGCGAGTGGGTGAAACTGAACATCGGATATCGGCTTTGGAGGATGCTGCTCCACCCTTGCAGTTGAAGGTGGCGGACCTGTCTACCCAAGTGACATCTATGCAGGCTAAAATGTCAGATATAGAAGGGAGATTGCGGCGCAACAACGTCCGGTTTGTCGGGCTCCCCGAGAGAGCGGAGGGCACCTCCCCGGAGTCATTTCTTGAAGGGTGGCTTATTGATCTATTTGGCAAGGAGGCATTTACCTCTCAATTTGCGGTGGAGAGGGCGCACAGGCTCCCGCCTAGGCCGCCGCAGCCGGGGGCCCCGGCTAGAACATTTATTGCACACTTCCTGCATTTCAAGGACCGTGATGCGGTGCTCCGTCTGGCCCGAACAAAGGGCCCTATCCAACAAGATGGACATAATATTTCCGTATTTCCTGATTTTGCCCTGGAGGTGCAAAAGAGCCGATCTCAATTTATTCACGTCAAGCGTCAGCTCAGAGACCGCAATATACAATATGCTATGCTGTTTCCAGCCAAGTTGCGGGTGGTGCTTAACAACACCACTCATTTTTTTACATCTCCTCAAGATGCTGGTGCATGGCTGGAACGTCAACCACGTTCTCCTCGATGATGTGTTGTTGCTCTGATGTTGATTTCATTCTTCTTGTACCGCTGTTTCTATTTATCTGATGCATATTCCTGTGAATATAAATGCAATGTGGGGATATATGCAATGTGGGGCGTATAGGAGTGGGGCAAATTTATGGTATTGCTTGCTATGCATCGTTATGATATGGCGGTAACGGTCAGCCCCACGTTATTTTACTGCTGTTTGATGTTTTGTAATGGGGCATGTGCCTAGCTATGTTTTTTCTTTTTTCAGGGTTGGGGTACTACTTCTTTCTACGAGTTGTGGAGAGCTCTTGCCGAAAATAGTGTAGGGGCTTTTCCTTTGGGTTCTTTGGTTAGGCCCTTATCCCTTAGTTTGGTTACTTAATGGGAGTTATGGGATACAGGTATGCCTTAAGTTTGCGAGGTGGTGCGGGGGGGGGGGGGTTAGTTTGTTTTTTTCTAAGCCATCATTTTTTAGTTCTGTGCGTACTTTGCAATGACACACTATTTCTGTATGATATTGCTCTGTGCTCTTTTGTCTCCTGGGGCGTAGGGGGACTGGTTACTCCTGTCCCTGTTTATTGTTTGCTCAGCCTTGCTATGCTGCGATGCCAGGTTTTGATGTATGTCTCTTTGATCTATCCTGTTGCCCCTTTCCTCTATAATTTCTATGTCTGCTGTTTCTGAGGGGCTCCATCTGCTCAGCTGGAACGTTCGGGGATTGAATGAAAAAATTAAAAGATCGTTGGTCCTGACTCAGGTTAAAAAATACCAGGCGGACATAATTTGTCTTTCTGAAACACATTTGCATGGAGGTAGGGTGTTGGCACTTAAAAAACTGTGGGTTAGTCACGTGTATCATTCCACTTTCTCTAGTAGTGCCAGAGGCGTTTCTGTAATGATTAGAAAGTCCGTACAATTTCACCTGGATGACTGTGAAACTGACCAATATGGCAGATACGTCTTCCTACGAGCCTATATTAACTGCAGATTGTTTCATGTATTAGCAGTATATGTCCCCCCGCCATATAATAATGAGGTTCTCCGTCATGCTGCCCGATTCCTGGCCCGGTCCCCTGCTACCCCTGTAATATGCCTAGGGGATTTTAACAATGTTATGGATGGTGGTATGGACAGGTGGAGAGAATCTGTTGCGTCTTCCCCTCCCCTGGCGACCCCTACCCCGTTCGCAAGACTGGTGGGGGAGCTGGGGCTGGAGGATGTATGGAGATGTCGTAATCCCACAGCTACTCACTTCTCCTGTCAGTCCGCTACCCATCATGCTTTTTCTCGTATTGATTTGGTTTTAGTTTCTCCTGATCTGTCCCCGGACATGCTGGCGGTGGATTATCTCCCTAGGGGTATATCGGATCACTCTCCTGTCTTAGTTACAGTTAATATTGGTTGGGAGCGGGGTGCAAAAATGTGGAAGCTTAACCCCTTTTGGTTGTCTCTACTGGGGGAGGGTGCAGATCTGATTGCCGCTTGGGAAGGGTTCCAGGAAGACAATTTACTATTCAGTGTTCTGCCGCTGAAACATGATGCTTTTAAAGCGTTTTTGCGAGGCTCCTTTATAAAGCGGATCTCTGAAGTTAAAGCGTTTAGTAAGAGGGAGGAGGTGCGGTTGGAATCTTTGTGCCAGCAGCTGGAATCTCAATATCTTGTTACCCATTTGCTGTCTGATGAGCTGTTGTGGAAGAGCGAGTGGTCGGATTGTTTATTTGAGAAATCCAGGCGTAGACTCCTTTTTGCAGGACATGAGCAGTATTTTCGGGCGGAGATGAATGGCAGCTACTTGGCCTTTTTGGCCCGGTCCGATTCCCCTAGAACTGTAATTCAGTGTGTGAAGAACTCTGCTGGCCAATTGTGTTATTCTGGCTCAATGGTGGCGGAGACGTTCCGTAGTTATTATTCCTCACTTTATGCCTCCCGAGCCAGTTACTCTGACGATCAGCTTAGGGATTTTTTGGCTCAGTTGACCTTACCATGCTTGTCCCGGGAGGACTCGGGGGCTCTGGATGCACCTATCACGTTGGAGGAGGTGGAGGCTGCGATCCTGTCTCTCCCGGCGTCTAAGGCCCCCTATCTCTTACAATTGTTTGACTTACTCTTAGAGGGTGGGGCTCTCCCGCGCTCTATGGCCGAGGCCAATATAATTGTCCTGTTGAAACCAGGGAAGGACCCCCTGCTCCCCGAGTCTTATCGACCTATTTCCCTCCTCAATACTGATGTCAAGATACTGGCAAAAATCTTGGCATCTCGATTGAATTTGGTAATTGCAACAATAATTCACCCGGACCAGACTGGCTTTATGCCGGGCAAATCCACGGCCCAAAATCTGCGTAGATTGTTTTGTCATCTCCAGAGGGGTGATTTGGTGGGGTCGGACGCGGTGGTGGTGTCCCTTGATGCAGCCAAAGCGTTCGACTCCGTAGAATGGAGGTACCTGTGGGGGGTGCTAGAGAAATTTGCTTTTGGCCCTCGATTTATTAGCTTTATCCAGTTGTTGTATTCCTTGCCTGTGGCTCGTGTGACGGCCAATGGTTTCACGTCTGAGCTTTTTGCGTTGGAGAGGGGCACTCGACAGGGTTGCCCCCTATCTCCTGCACTGTTTGCGATCGCCGTGGAGCCGTTGGCCGGCCTGCTGCGCAGTAATAGCAGGGTCAGGGGTGTTGAGATTGGGGGTCATGTGGATGTGGTGGCGCTATACGCGGATGACATGCTTCTTTTCTTGCAAGACTCTGATGACTCCCTACAAGCAGTGTTACAGGTAGTGGAGAATTTTGGTATCTTTTCCGGTCTGCTAATTAACTGGGACAAATCCCACATTTTTCCCATCTCTGGTCTTCTCCCTGAAAATACACGGGGGGCGTATCCTTTGCAATGGACATTGCGGTTCAAGTATTTAGGCATCTGGATTACTCCTATGGCGCGTAGCTATGTGGCCCAAAATATTGACCCCATTTTAGCGACATTTAAAGAGAAGGCTCATAGCTGGAAAAAGCTACCGTTGTCTGTCCTGGGTCGGGTTAATTTATTTAAAATGGTGATGCAGCCAAAATTCCTTTATGTTCTACACAATTTTCCGGTCTACCTCCCCAAGAAGATCTTTACTGTTATTGAGGGCGTTCTGTCCTCATTTATATAGAGTGGCAGGCCAGCGCGAGTCTCTATCAGGATACTATGCAGATCTCAGATGTCCGGCGGGGCAAGTCTCCCTGATCTCAGACTATACTATGTGGCGGCTCAGCTGTCTCATCTGAGTGAATGGATCGGGGATTCTCTGGGTACCACAGTGAGGGGGTTTCTGGCTGAGCGGGCGGAGTGCTCTCCTGCTTTCTCTCTTTCTCCTCTTCAACTTCTCCACTCTGGTCTCTCAGCGCCTGGCTTGCCTCCCCTGTTACGTCAAGCCTTGCTTATCTGGCGTTATGCGCACACTTTATATGATTGGGAGGGACATGATGCCTGTACTCCATTGTGGTTCAATAGTGCATACCCTGAGCTATATGAGATGTCGCTAGATAATATATGGATTGCTAGGGGTGTCATGGCACTGGGTCAGCTATACCACAGTGGAGTGCTGAAGTCATTTCAGCAACTGAAGATCGAATTTGATGTACCTAACACTGCTCTGTTCCGGTATTTTCGGCTTAGACATGCTGTACAGACCCAATTCCCTCACGGCCCACCACTGATTGTTGACTCACCTGTTAGGACGATGCTTACTTCTCTGAGTCAGAAGGGGAAGGTGTCTACCATGTATGCTGCTTTAAATAATAGAAGCTATCCCGATCTATTAAATAATCTCCGTATTAAATGGGAGACTGATTTGGGGCACTTGTCCCATGAGCAGTGGCTCCAGATTATGAGCTCCCTTTTATACACTACGCCATGTATAAGATATAAGCAGGTTTTTTTCTGTATTCTACACAGGGCCTATCGTACTCCAGTTACTATGCAGAGGGCTGGTCTTAGGGAAGATTCTAACTGCCCCAGGTGTCGGGCAGCCGATGCCGGATTTTGGCACTTACTGTGGGATTGCCCTGAGATTTCCCTTTTCTGGCGTAAAGTGTGGTGTGATGTGATCATGACAGCACCGTCCCTCCCTACATTAGATCCTGGTATATGCTTATTTGGGTTAGATCTTGAGGAAACACACTCTGTTTTACTGTACAAATATGTCCTGTGTCTCACTACGCTGGCAAAGGTTGTTATTGCTAGTAGTGATGAGCGGATTCGGTTTTACTCGGTTTTACTCGGTTTTACTCGGTTCTCAAAACGGCATCTTATTGGCTCACGGATGTCACGTGTTTTGGATAGCCAATAAGATGCCGTTTTGAGAACCGAGTAAAACCGAGTAAAACCGAACCTCGCTCATCACTAATTGCTAGGGTCTGGTTCTCGTATGATGTACCTAGGGTGGAGCACTGGAGGGCGTTGGTGAACGAGGTAATTCGTCATGAGAGACATTTGTATAAAATACGGGGTTCCACCTCTCGATTTACGGAGATGTGGGATCGCTGGAGTAGCACATGGCTGGGCGGGCAGGTATTGAGCACCTGAGCGACATTCGTAATAATATTGATACTCTTTGTCGTGGATACATATGCGAAAAGAATTAACACGCACACCGAACTGTGATCTGAAAATATCTGTTTATTGATGGCAATTGTTATAGTTAATTTCAATGTTGTTGTTTTGTTATGTCTATGTGATACAAAACTCAATAAAAATCACTTGATTTAAAAAAAAAAGTATGTAGAATCATCACAACTTAAAACAGGTTGAACACGATGGGCAATTTGCCTCTATTCAACCTCAAATACTATGTTACATAATGCTGCTTGAGATCGAAGACGTCAGAAAAGGTTTTACCCAGTCTGATCTCATTAGAATGGACTCTGTGTGAGCTGCACAATACTTTCATTAGCTTCCTTCATAGCTTGTTTAAAGGAATCCTCCTGCTCCAGCATCAAAGGAGCCATGGTCGTCTTGATATCTCTCACTATGTCCGCATAGGAGGCTAAGGAGGCCTGTGTCCCCCCCCTCAGGGACGGGTAACTGCAGCATATGGGAAGGTGAAAAGGATGCAGGGGAGCACAGATGTTGATGGGAGGCAGCAGGGGATGTGTGAGGCAAAATCACGGGAGCCGCGGCTGCCATCTTGGATTGGCGCTGTTCAGCTTCCCGGCGCTGCTGTTTAGAGGGCATTAAAGGGGGGAAAAACCTTTCAATATAGTGGGGGGGACCTTCCCATAAGCGATGGTGCTGCTGGTCTGGCAAATCTGGCCTTCAAGAGGCCCGGGAGAGGCAATATTGCTGCGGCTAGTGAGGAGCTGTCTAACACTGCAGCCATCTCCAGTAGAGGCGAAGAATTTTCCAAGTGTTAAAGGTCATTGACATGGAGGACTCTCAATCTTCCACAGATGATATCTTTATTTAACAGAAATTGAGGAAGAAGAACTTCTTTCTTTTTTCAGCTCAGTTATCTGAGATAGCAGGAGAACCTTGGCTGTGACACGTTAAGTACGTTATACTGTACCGTGTCTCTTTTCTGTAAATGTTTCCTTTACCTACAGAAATAGTCAATTGTAAACATCTGTCTTGAGTTGGCATGTCATTAACAAGATTGTCTAAGGCAGTGGTTCTCAAACTCGGTCCTCAGGACCCCACACAGTGCATGTTTTGCAGGTAACCCAGCAGGTGCACAGGTGTATTAATTACTCACTGACACATTTTAAAAGGTCCACAGGTGGAGCAAATTATTTCACTTGTGATTTTGTGAGGAGACCTGCAAAACATGCACCGTGTGGGGTCCTGAGGACCGAGTTTGAGAACCTGTGGTCTAAGGCTACTGCACTTCCAATACCAGATGCTTCAAAAGATCTATTGCACTGTGTGAGAACATTTCAAAACCTATCTGTGTGGCAGCAGGGGCAGTACTTAGACCTTTCCTGTCCTTTGCCTTTGTTTTCAAAGTTCTAGAGAAATGACAATCAGATTGTGAGAGCTTTCCTTTGTTGCGCTAACTATGCCAGCTTCTGGTTATCTTAGTGAGTCTATTATTGTTGAATCTTTTATCTTTACCAAGATTTCAACATTGGCCATATTGGCTAGGTTATTTTGTTTAAATATTGAACTTCTGATTTAGATCCCAAAAGTCCTTGGGAGCACTGCTTTTTGAATGATCAGTAAATTTGGGATAAAAGGTTGGGGGGTGGGCGGGGGAGACACATGACAATGAACTAGACTTTCCTTTTCTACAAGAGGGGGATAGGACAGCCAGGCCTGGTCACCTAATTGCCAAAACCCTAAACTTTCAGAGACATACATGACGAGGTTTTGAAACAGCTGCGGTGGGGGACCTTACTTATGTTACTGCAAGGCAAATGGAAGCCCGCCTCTTTTAGACTGGTGGGTAATTGGTAGTCAGAATGTAGATGTTAAGATCAGTTATCGCATAGAAGTCAACAGATGTTTAGTGGTTAGAAGACTAACACATTCATAATTTATAAGATCATCATTCCCTAGTAAGGTTTACAATCCAAGGTACCTATTTTTAATTCAGGCCAAAGTGATAAGCGGCATTATGAAAATAGTGGTAGTAATGGCAACTTTAATATGTTATCAGGCTGCAATTATCTTGTTTTGAAACAACCTTTTCTGCAGTACATAGTCCTTCTGACAGCAGAGGATGCTTTAAAGAATTTATTTTCAGGACCAGGCATTGGTAAACAGTAATCAGCCTGCTGAATCCATTTGGTATTGATGTGTATGAAATTAGGAAGGGGGTGGGGTGATATGATCTCTTCCTTCTAAGCAATACAGTATGCACAAATCATTTACGGATATTTCAAATAAACATTCTGAGGTCTTGGTACATTCACCAATTGGTTAAGCAGTTCATCAGATTTGTCTCCAGAAACTCATCAATCTCTCTAGTGTTTGTTGATTGCAGAGAAATTGACCAATTGGCATCTTTGTGTCAACTACAAATGGACAATCGTAACAACAGATGCAAGTCTTAGTATTTTGGAGTGCAGTGATCTTCGTCAATTTTAGGGACTCTAAAGTCTGGTGGTAGACTTTAGGAAGAAACCAGCTGAAGCACCCCCACTAATCATAGCTGATAGTGTGGTGCCGCTAATGGACTTCTTCAAGTTCCTGGGGACTACGATCTCTAGAGACCTCAAGTGGGGACCAAATGCCACCATCGGAAAGGCGCAGCAGAGGCTGTTCTTCCTAAGGCAACTTAAGAAGTTTAACATCCCACAGAATCTCCTTCTCTACTCTGCAATTGTAGAATCTGTCCTGTGCTCCACGATTATCGTCTGGTATAGCTCCGCCAGCTAAAGAGACAAACGCAGGCTCCATAGAGTGGTAAGGTCTGCTGAGAAGATCATCGGAGTTGATCTCCCGCCTGTCCATGACCTGTACCGGTCCAGAGCCAAAAAAGGGTGACTAGGATAGTCCATGATCCGCCGCACCCGGGTTATGGCGAGCACAACCTGCTGCCATCCGGGAAAAGATACCAGGGCCATTCCCACCAGAACCAATAGAAGCCTCAAAAGCTTCTTTCCACAAGCAGTCCACCTGCTGAACTCCTGACAAATCGTTGGACTGACTGTCCGGTCGCTCTACTCCAATCTTCTGATTGGAATGAACACCGTGCACTTTTACTTAATCTGTATACTGCATTTATTTCCTCCCCCCCCCCCCCCCCCCACATCTTGAGTACGTCCCCCCCTGGCTGCTGCACTGTAAACCAAAAACAAATTCCTAGTAAAGCCGCAACATGGCCTTCATACCTTTTTTTTTTGCAGCACTATTTCCGAAGGGACGAGAATAGGCTCCTTGACTTTCAGGGTTCAATCTCATTACAAACAGGTTTGACTTTGGATTAACATGGTTGGGTGGTCAATTTCTCAAATTCAACTTGATCCTGTTTGTGACAACAGGGGCCCGGATGTAATAGCTCCCGAGTTCGGCGGCTATAAGGGATGTACATGGTTTAGTCTTGTACATGATTGCCCCATTGAAAAAATGTCCAAGATTGTCCAGGATCCCGCACGGCGCTATTACATCTGGCCCCAAGTGTCAAAATGTGTTCCCAGTGAAGGAGATGATATTTAGAGGCATGTTTTAGCCCTGATTTTTTACAAACTTGTGGGCATTATTCTCTGCATGAAGTTTCTAGGAAGGTTTGTCTCCTTTCTATTTGTTGACTTTTCAGCTGTAACCTCTCACCCGCTTGTCTTGAATACCCACATGGCAATTTAAGTGGTCCAGCCAACCAATTAGTCCATGCTTAGGTGGTTCAGCAGATGCAGTTTGTGCCACGGTTGTCTCCTTTCAGACTAGAAGTGGTCCATAGTGACCATGAATACCTATCTGCAGGGTTGTGGTGCAGTGACAATGGGCTTTTGTCTGGAGGAGTTTTGGACAGGTAAAAGCAATGATTCCTTCAAGTTCTGCTTCAGGCACAATCCTACTTTGCATGAGGCCTCTTCGAATCCAATTGGACAATTCCACAGCACTTGCATACATGAACCACCAAGTAGGGACCTACAGCAAAGTTCTTTTGCTTGATTGAAAGGATAGTGACTGTGTTTAGGCAATGATCATCCCAGTTATGGAAAACTTGGAAGTCTATTTCCAAAGTAGTCATGAGA
The DNA here is from genome assembly GCF_028390025.1 of Pseudophryne corroboree. Taxonomy (NCBI): domain Eukaryota; kingdom Metazoa; phylum Chordata; class Amphibia; order Anura; family Myobatrachidae; genus Pseudophryne; species Pseudophryne corroboree. Next base: position 1,057,087,837 of record NC_086444.1, read on the forward strand.
TCTATATTTGGGAGTGGTCCCTTTATGAATATGTCGACCAATTTATGGCATTATGTGGTCTTGCCATATTTGGACTTCATGGCCTCTAGACGTAACTACAAAGTGTTCTCTTTAGTACAGCACAGTAGGGATCCGCAAGCAGTCCTGGAGGACGTAATTACAGTACCCTCGCTGTTCCAGATCATGTACCTCTTACAACCAGTTCCAATGCTTTCTCACATGCTAAATACGGTCAAAGCCGAGGGACTTCTAGCCATCCAAGTGGACCATGATTGAGTGAAATGGTTGTGGTATGCTGAAATCCTAAGCATGGCAGCAGCTTCAACTTGCTGAATGACAGACTGTGTGGCCTATTTTTCCATCCGGACTTAGCTTTCTTGGCTTTTTGATAATGGCTGCTGAATCCATGGCCCTCAGAACTAAGCTGTTTTCTGATCAGGACATTCTTACTATGATTAAGGTCCAGTTAACTGTGTCCAAAAATGACAGTTGTGTTAGAAATTTTTTAATCTCGTTGTGTGAAAGGAAACTGGTCCACACAGCATCATTCAAGATAGCTTGTCGGTCATTCTTGCAGGACAGCATGGACAATGGTTTGAACCTGGCCTCTCTGAAGGTGTAGATTTCATCTTTCCATTTTTTCCCAATGTAAGTTATTTGCCATGCCTAAAGTTTTAGACCTTTTTCAGGGAGTGTTGCAACCACATTAGTGTCCTTTATTTGTAGGTTGCTGTTTCTGGTTTTTCATCTGAGCTGAGCAGTCTTTGTTGAAAAGACCTTCTTTTCAACCAGTGGTTCCCGCTTTCATCACAAACTAGAGATTGTGATTCCTACTCTTAGCCAAGACATGGCTTCTGCAGTGGCAATTGCTTATGGTTTCCAAACTCCAGATCTGTGTTGATTTGCCAAGTTATCTTAGATTCTCTTGGTGTTCTCTGATGCAAATAATCAATGTTGGCCAACAACCAAACAGTTGGTGGCCAGGCGTGTGTGCTGCTCATGCAAACTTTGATTCTCCTGCGCTACTTCATGGCAGCCATTACTCTGGAATTGTATCCCATTTCCTAACACTAGACTGGGAGTTTTTTTCAATAATTAGGGACAGCCCACTCTGGGTACATAGCACCGCTCCTCCCCTTCCTCCTTATTCTTTTTCCTGTCTCCTAGCTTGACCGTGTAGGAGTTTGTTGTGTTTGTTCTGGACTTACCTATGTTGTTCCCAGCAAATACGCTTGATGCAGCCGTGCTGGAGGAGGGTGGCTCCCTGGGGAGTAGGTAAGAGTGTGCTAGGGGTGGTTAGGACTCTCTTCCCTGCTTACCGCTCCGTATAGCCGCCACCCTATATAGCCGCTGCGCTGTGAGCCGCATTCCGGGACAGGAAGTAGCGTCTGGCGGCCGAAAGGTCTATTAGGAGAAGGGGATGTAGCGGCTGGTGGGTGGAAGCACTGGGGAAGGGTCTGGAGGCGGCGGCTGGCGGGCAAAAGTGCTGTACAGCGGCCGTCCCAGCGTGCTGTGCGGGACTGTCTGCACATGCGCCCGCCTCTCATTGGTGTCCAGGGGATTTTAAAAAACCGTGCTGCACACTAGGAGTTTAAAGCAATCTCCTCTGACTGGGCAGGTCTGTGCTTACCAGCATCATGGAAAAGGAGCCTTCTCCCCAAAAGCCTGTAAATGCCCAAAAGAGGTAAGTCCTCAAATAGGGCATTACATTGTGCAGTAATAAGCTTTGTTAGGGTAGGTTTTTAATAGCATTATTATTACTGTTGTAGGGTGTCTCTACCTAAGAAGAGGTTGTGTAAGAAGAAGTATAAGGATATGCAGTGTGCAGCCTGTGTCAAAATCTTTTCCTCTGCTGAAAATGTGAAGTTCTGTGAGGACTGTACAGAAACTGATTCTCAGAATACTAAGCAATCCAGGCAAATACAGGATTTAATGGATTGGATGAAAAAGTATTTTGTTACCAAAGAACAGCTCTCTGAATTACAGGGAAATAAAAGAGCTAGATCCCTGGCTAGTACTGACTCTTTGGACGAATCAGTGTCACATGATTGCAATTATGATGATGATTACCAAGCAGTCTCTAGGGCGGAGTCAGAAGAGATGCAGGATGAGGATAGGAAGTTTAATCTAGAACTTGTAGACAGTCTGTTTAAGAATATTTGTAAGACTATGAATTACAAGGAGTCGGAAGAGTAAAGTGATGATAAAGATGTATTGTTTGGTGATAAATCCAAAAAGAACAGATGTTTTCCAGTCCACAAAGCATTGAAAAATATTGTGAGTAAAGAGTGGCAAAATAATGACAAAAGACTTGGCAATATTAAGAGAATTAATCGTATGTTCCCGATAGAGGATGAACAGTTTACTAATTGGTGTTCATTTCCCAAAGCTGATGCTGCAGTTGAAGAGATTGTGTCAAAAACTACCATTCTTTTAGAAGATGGGGCAGTTTTGAAGGATGGTATGGATAAACGTATGGAGAATGCTTTAAAGTAACTACATTTATCTTCAGCACTATGTTTTAAATACAGGTGTGGCTGTGGCGTCCGTTTCAAGAGCATTAAGAGTCTGGGGATCAGTGCTGTCAACTGACTTGGAGGAGAAAATTTCAAGGCAGTATTTGCAAAGAAGTTTAAATATCATGCTTAAAGGGATAGAATATCTCTGTGAGGCCTCTTTGGATGTTTTGGATTTTGCTGCAAAATCTATGGCAAGAAGTGCCTTGTGGCTTCGTTTATGGTCGACAGATATGCACTCCAAAAATAGGCTGGTGTCTTTGCCATATGAAGGCTCATTGTTATTTGGCAATAAATTAGAGGCTATTATACAAAAAATGTCAGGGGGTAAGTCGGCAAGATTACCTCAAAACAAAAGGAATAGATTTCCAATTCCTTAATCCAAGCAACAATTGAAGGATGCTAAAGGCTATAGACCATGCCATGTTTATACCGGCAGATACTCGTCCGAGACTAATATGCAGTCCTTTCGTCAATCCTATAGAAGAGATGGACGAAGACCATGACTATTGCAGGGGGACTGTATCCTTTCCAGTAGGTGGCAGACTTCAGAAGTTCATAAGTCGTTGGCAAAAGTCAATTCAGGATACATGGATTTTGGATCTGATATCCCATGGGTACCGGATAGAGCTTGCAGTAGTTCCAAAGTGGGACAAATTTCTGGTATCAGAGACACCAACTATGTATCCAGAGTTAAAAGCCCTAGAGGACAGTTTATAGAAACTTGTCAAGGCAAGAGCACTGGAGACTGTTCCATTGTCACAGATAAGGAATGGATTTTACTGCTGATTACTTCCGGTAAAGAAAGCGTCCTGGGAGTTCAGAACAATTTTAGATCTCAGAAAGCTCAACAAATTTATAAAAACAAGAACATTTCATATGGAAACTCTGAAATCCATTCTTTCAGGTGTAAAAGGAAAGGATTTTATGGCGTCCATAGACTTAAAGGATGCTTATTTCCATGTGCCTGTAGCCAAGCAACACAGAAAGTATCTAAGATTCTGCGTCCTTGGGAAACATTTTTAGTTTACGTGCCTCCCGTTCGGTCTGAAGACTTTTTTTTCAAGGATATTTACCATGGTCCTTACAGCATTTGTAACTGTAATAAGAGGACAACAAATAGCAATTTGGTCGTACCTGGACGACTTGCTAGTATGCGGAGAATCAAAAGAAACCGTAGCGAAGGCATTGGACAAGATGCTACAGATTTTTCAAGATCATGGCTGGTTAATAAACTGGGAGAAGAGCCAGTTGACACCAATGCAAAAGATTCAGTTTCTGATTGTACAGGTGGATACTCTCAATTATGTGATAAGCCTTTCGGAAGAGAGGTGCAGGAAAATTCAAAACCTAGCTTCTCTGGTAAGGATGTGCAACAGTGTAACATTGCGTCAGAGGATGCGCCTTCTGGGGATGATGGCCTCCACCATAGACGTAGTTCCTTCTGCAAGATGGGGGATGGGAGATCTTCAATTAGACATCCTAAGTTACAGTCGAAAAGGATATTCTCTAAATTATCGTGTAAGGCTGTGTCGGAAGGCAAAAGAGTCCCTAGCCTGTTGGATGGAGACAAAGCTGGTCGACAGAAAAACGTCTTTGTCAGATCATCGATGTCTGGTTCTAACAACAGATGCAACTGCAATAGGATGTGGAGCACATTTGTTGCAGCAAAATTGCCAAGGCCGGTGGGACCAAGAGAAAAGAAGCTGTCTTCGAATCACAAAGAAATGAGAGCGGTATGGAATGCGATAAAATATTTTCAAGATCAGTTGCGGGGGCATCATCTCAAGATATTTTCGGACAATGTAGCAATGGTGACCTATCTGAATCAGCAAGGGGGCACCAGAAGTCGAGTACTAATGGAAGAAGATACTAGAATGGGCAGAAGGCCATCTCAAAACTCTCTCGGCTCTACATGTTCAAGGAGTAAACAATGTGGTGGCAGATTTCCTCAGCAGGCAAGAGGTGTTAGCAGGAGAGTGGGAATTAAACGACATAGTTTTCTGAAAAATTATACAGATGTTCGGACGGCTTCAAGTGGACTTAATGGGCACGCACATCAATGCAAAAGTACCTCTCTTTTTCTCCTGATATCATCTCCCAGGAACAGGAGGAGTGGATGTCTTCTCTCTGCCATGGAGATTCAAGCTGGCATATGTATTCCCTCCGTTTCCAACGATTACCTGTATTCTAAAGAAAATCAGGGAAGAGAAGGCACAAGTCATAATAATTCTTCCTCATTGGCCAAAAAGAGTTTGGTTTTATTAGGGCTGAGGATGGCGGTACAGGAACCTTGGATGCTGCCTCTGAGAAGGGATCTGTTACATCAGGGACCATTGTTACATCCGAATCTGCAGCAGCTTCATTTGACGGCGTGGAAATTGAACAGCAGTTACTGAGGAAAAAGGGCCTATCTGAGCAAGTCTTTAATCTACTGATGCAGGCGAGAAAGAAAGTGTCCTCTAATATTTATTATAGGATCTGGAGAACCATCGTTTCTTGGTCTAATGCAAAATTTGATGCACAGAAAGCAGATACGTCTCAAGTCTTACAATTTCTGTTTGATGGGTTTGAAAGGGGGCTTGCAGTATCCACTATCAAGGTTCAGATAGCAGCTCTGAGTGTCTTGTTAGAACGAAGATTGTCCGAAGATGATCTGGTGAGAAAATTCTGTTAGGCAATAAAATGGATAAGACCTTGAGTTAGGTCAGTTCTCGCTCCATGGGACTTGAATCTAGTTTTTAATACTTTGATGTTGCCTCCGTTTGAACCATTACAGGATATTTCGGTGAAATTATTAACATGGAAAGTAGTTTCTCTGATAGCCATCACGTCAGCCAGAAGAGTTGGCTCTGTGGTTTGAGGAACCTTACCTTAATTTCTTTCCAGATAGAGTTGTTCTAAGAACCAATCCAAATTTTCAGCCTAAAGTTGTGTCAGAATTTCATTTGAACCAGGACATTGTGTTACCTTCTTTCTATCCATAACCACAGAATGAGGAGGAAGAAAGGATGCATAATTTGGATCTAACAAGAGCAATCTCGATTAACTTGGAAAGAGTTAGTTTCAGAAGACAAAGCATCTGTTTGTGCTACAGTCAGGAGTGAAGAAGGGCGAGACACCCACTAAGCAAACCATTTCCAGATGGATTAGAGAACTTCTAACGTTTATGAGGAAAGTGGTCGTAGAGTTCCAGAAGAACTAAAGGCACACTGTACCAGGGCTATGGCAACTTCTTGGGCTAAGAAGACTCGAGTATCAGCAAAGGACATATGTGCAGCAGCTACCTGGTCATCGATACATACGTTCTCTAGTCATTATGCATTGGATTTTGTAGACGCCCACTTTGGGAAGCATGGAGCAGATTTATTAAGCCTGGTGAAGTGATAAAGTGGAAGGTGATAAAGCACCAGCCAGCCAGCCAGCTCCTAACTGTCATTTTTCAAACCCAGCCTGTAACATGGAAGTTTAAATCTGATTGGCTGGTCCTTTATCACCTTCCACTTTATTACTTCACCGAGCTTAATAAATCTGCCCCCATGTCCTTGAGGGGGCATTAGAATAAATAATTATTGGTATTCAGCATTGAACCAAGGTCTCTTGTGTGTTCTGTAACCCTCCCTATGTTGAGCGTTGGTATATCCCAGAGTAATGGCTGCCATGAAGAAGTGCAGAGAAAAAAGCAAATTATACTTACCAATAATTTCGTTTCTTCAAGATACTTCATGGCAGCCTACAATATACCCTCCCTTAGTAAGTTTTTTCATAGGAACCGGTCGTAGGAGACGCTCAAAAGACTGAGGAAGGGAAGGAGTGGTGCTATGTACCCAGAGTGGGCGGTCCCTAATTATTGAAAAAACTCCCGGTCTAGTGTTAGGAAATGGGATACAATCCCAGAGTAATAGCTGCCATGAAGTATCTTGAAGAAACAAAATTATCGGTAAGTGTAATTTGCTTTTTTAGTAGCTAGAGCGTTTTGGGAGTTACTGTATGTTCTGTGCACAGCCATAGCTGAACATGTATTCGGGGCATCCTCATAGTATTTCACTGTCCCCCAGATTGCCACAGAGAAGCTGATTTTTTTGTATTTGCAGCTTCTATATTACTGTTTTGTACTTATCACTTTGTTGTTTGAGTGATTACGGTCTCCTGTGTGCTTGAAGTTGAAACTGATGCAGCTAGCTACCATCATGGAAAATTGGATATACTGTAGGAGGGGAAAATAAAACCCTTTTTATCTTGATCATTTTCTTTATACATTTTGTTTTTATCATCCTGTGATAACATCTATAACACTGCCAATTTTATTTTATTTTTACAAAAAATTATTTTCAGTTTCCGGATAGACTTTACAGTCACTCTATATTATACACAATTTCTAAATGAAATTGCATTTATTGACTTATTTCTCCTAATTATGAACTGTAGGTATACATCTGTAGTAAATAATTTAAAGGTCCATAATTTAATCCAATTTGTACTTCCAGGGAATGGTGTTTGTAACTTTTCTGACTTGATGTAATTTTTATATTTACAAAGCTGGGTCATCACTGGAATGTATTGTGAATTGTCATGTATTTTGTTTAATTGTGCGTATTGCTCTTTCACTTGTTGATTGCTTTTAACTGTGACATGATCTTCTGTGGAACTGCAGCAGAGCAATATATTGAAAACATTTTGGTTTAAAGCAGGGATGGGTAACCTTTTTTCTACCAAGGGCCATTTGGATATTTATACAATCCTTCGGGGGCCATACAAAAATGATCAACTTAAAAATTAGCCTGCCCCCAGTAGATATGCCCCATTAGATATGACCCCCAGTAGCTCCGCTTACACACACGCACATTAAAAGAAAGAAAAAACACAATACTCACCAGCTACGCTCCTGCTTCCGGACCCTTGCCCTCTGCCTGGCTGCCCGCTCCTCAGAATTATGGGAGAGACGTCATGACATCTTTCCCATAGCATCGCACAGGCACACATGCACACTGCCGGAGCTCAGGAGTGAGCTCCTGCCTCCAGCTGCTGCTGAGGGGTAGAAGCCGGGCGCCCGCTAGTAACAAAATCTCAGTGGGCACCCGGCATCTCCCTTGGTTAGGTGAGCCTGGGAGGGCCGGATCAAGTGGCTTTGTAGGTTCCCCACCCGTGGTTTAAAGTTTTAACACTGGATATATAATTTTGGCACCTGGCCTTTATTTGTTGGTGCAATCTGTTTTTAGTTACGTTTAAGGCACAGCGAATGGGATACTGGAGGATAATTTCCTATATTCTTTTCTTACCGTGGAGTGAATAACCGCAATAACACAATACAGTTCTATTCAGTAATAATGATGTGCCTTTAGACTTGCCTGCTAATAAACACTGTATAATTCAGACCATGTGGAAAAGCACATCGAGTAGTGTGGTATACACTTAAACATACCAATATATTTGACACTGTGGAACTTTTTTATACTAATGTCTTCCGATATTTGTACACCGGATTCCATAAGCAAATAGGTGTTAAAGTGACTTAATGTTCAAATAAAGCCATTATCCTTTTTTTGTGTCATCTGAACCCTATATTTTACAAACATGATTGTATTATCTATGAGCGTTGTATTTTATTGAGGTTTATTTTTTTAAGGAACAAGAGAATCGTGATCTTTTGGATCAGTTCCGAATGATTCATAGCCAAGCTGAGGAGTGGGAAGTTAAGGCACAAAACGCTGTGGGTGAGAGCAGCTCTATAAAAATGGAGCTACTTTCTGTGGATACTGACAGAAGACATCTTCGAGAGCGGCTAGAGGATCTGGAAAATGAAGTTCAAGAGGTGAGCCTTATGATGAATGGCAGTCTTCAGACATCTACCAAATTTGTCCAGATCATGGAGAAGTTTATTGGGGGGATTTTGTGAGGATGGGGGGGGGGGCGGGGGGGGGGGGGGGGGGGGGGGAGTGTTTGCAAGCTCAAGGAAACGATATTGATCTTTGGCAGTCCAACTTGTCTTGGACCTGTTCTTCCTAGTGTTCACTAACATTGTTTTAAAGCAGGTTTTCTGATGTGGAAAATTGTTTCAATCACTTGTTCAGAGGAACTCTTCTTAAGAATCATGGCTTCACCTACCAAACTGTTGGTAATATGACTGAAGCAAGGGACTCTGCCATTGGTGTCACTGAAATTATGAAGACAATCTTAATCTCTCTGCACATGTTACATCTGTCCCGCCTGCAGTGGAACATGGTTTTGTCCAATTGCTAACTTTTTGGTTTACTAACAACTCTGAATAACCCCCTCTGTCCTGTTGAACATTGCTAGAAGAGTGAAATTCCCTGCAGGATGAGGATATGGAGGCGGGAAGAGACTAACCAGTTTTATTTTATACACGTGTCAATATCCTGAAGGAGGCTCCGTAACTCCCACTTTATTCAGTGTAAAGATTTAATGAAAGTATAAAACTTGTTTCTCTGACGTCCTAAGTGGATGCTGGGACTCCGTAAGGACCATGGGGAATAGTGGCTCCGCAGGAGACTGGGCACAACTAAAGAAAGTTTTAGGACTACCTGGTGTGCACTGGCTCCTCCCACTATGACCCTCCTCCAGACCTCAGTTAGAATCTTGTGCCCGGCTGAGCTGGATGCACACTAGGGGCTCTCCTGAGCTCCTAGAAAGAAAGTATATTTTAGGTTTTTTATTTTACAGTGAGATCTGCTGGCAACAGACTCACTGCAGCGAGGGACTAAGGGGAGAAGAAGCGAACCTACCTGACTGGAGATAGTTTGGGCTTCTTAGGCTACTGGACACCATTGGCTCCAGAGGGATCGAACACAGGACCCGACCTCGATCGTTCGGTCCCGGAGCCGCGCCGCCGTCCCCCTTACAGAGCCAGAAGCAAGAAGTGGTCCGGAAAATCGGCGGCAGAAGACCTCGGTCTTCAACAAGGTAGCGCACAGCACTGCAGCTGTGCGCCATTGCTCCTCATGCACACCTCACACTCCGGTCACTGATGGGTGCAGGGGGGGGGGGGGGGGCGCCCTGAGCAGCAATATAAACACCTTGGCTGGCAAATCATCACAATATATAGTCCCAGGGCTATATATGTGATAAATTACCCCTGCCAGAATCCATGAAAAAAGCGGGAGAAAAGTCCGCTGAAAAAGGGGCGGGGCTATCTCCCTCAGCACACTGGCGCCATTTTTTCTTCACAGTGCAGCTGGAAGACAGCTCCCCAGGCTCTCCCCTGTAGTTTTCAGGCTCAAAGGGTTAAAAAGAGAGGGGGGGCACTAAATTTAGGCGCAATATGTGTATACAAGCAGCTATTGGGGGAAAAATCACTCAGTGTTAATCCCTGCATTATATAGCGCTCTGGTGTGTGCTGGCATACTCTCTCTCTGTCTCCCCAAAGGACTTTGTGGGGTCCTGTCCTCAGTCAGAGCATTCCCTGTGTGTGTGCGGTGTGTCGGTACGGCTGTGTCGACATGTTGGATGAGGAAGGTTACGTGGAGGCGGAGCAGAGGCCGATAAATGGGATGTCGCCCCCTGTGGGGCCGACACCAGAGTGGATGGATAGGTGGAAGGTATTAACCGACAATGTCAACTCCTTACATTAAAGGCTGGATGACGTAACGGCTGTGGGACAGCCGGCTTCTCAGCCCGCGCCTGCCCAGGCGTCTCAAAGGCCATCAGGGGCTCAAAAAACGCCCGTTACCTCAGATGGCAGACACAGATGTCGACACGGAGTCTGACTCCAGTGTCGACGAGGTTGAGACATATGACGAGGTTGAGACATATACACAATCCACTAGGAACATCCGTTGCATGATCTCGGCAATGAAAAATGTGTTACACATTTCTGACATTAACCCAAGTACCACATAAAAGGGGTTTTATGTTTGGGGAGAAAAAGCAGCCAGTGTTTTGTTCCCCCATCAGATGAGTGAATGAAGTGTGTAAAGAAGCGTGGGTTCCCCCGATAAGAAACTGGTAATTTCTAAAAAGTTACTGCTGGCGTACCCTTTCCCGCCAGAGGATAGGTCACGTTGGGAGATATCCCCTAGGGTGGATAAGGCGCTCACACGTTTGTCAAAAAAGGTGGCACTGCCGTCTTAGGATACGGCCACTTTGAAGGAGCCTGCTGATAAAAAGCAGGAGGCTATCCTGAAGTCTGTATATACACACTCAGGTACTATACTGAGACCTGCAATTGCCTCAGCATGAATAGTGCTGCTGCAGCGTGGTCTGATACCCTGTCAGATAAAACCCTAGACAGGGATAATATTTTGCTAACATAGAGCATAGTAAAGACGTCGTCTTATATATGATGGATGCACAGAGGGATATTTGCCGGCTGGCATCCAGAATTAATGCATTGTCCATTCTGCCAGGAGGGTATTAGAGACCAGGCAGTGGACAGGTGATGCTGACTTTAAAAGGCACATGGATCTGCCTTATAAGGGTGAGGAATTGTTTGGGGACGGTCTCTGGGACCTCGTATCCACAGCAACAGCTGGGAAGAAAATTTTTTACCTCAGGTTTCCTCACAGCCTAAGAAAGCACCGTATTTTCAGGTACAGTCCTTTCGGCTTCAGAAAAGCAAGCGGGTCAAAGGCGCTTCCTTTCTGCACAGAGACAAGGGAAGAAGGAAAAAGCTGCACCAGACAGCCAGTTCCCAGGATCAAAAATCTTCCCCCGCTTCCTCTGAGTCCACCGAATGACGTTGGGGTTCCACAGGTGGAGACAGGTGCGGTGGGGGCGCGTCTCGGGAACTTCAGGGACCAGTGGGCTTGCCCACAGGTGGATCCCTAGGTTCTGCAAGTAGTATCACAGGGATACAAGCTGGAGTTCGAGGCGACTCCCCCTCGCAGTTACCTCACATCAGCCTTGCCTGCTGCCCTCGGAGAAAGGGAGGTAGTACTGGCGGCAATTCACAAGCTGTACTTCCAGCAGGTGAAATCAAGGTACCCCTCCTTCAACAAGGCCGGGGTTACTATTCCAAAATGTTTGTGGTACCGAAACCAGACGGTTCGGTGAGACCCATTCTAAAATTGAAATCCTTGAACACTTATATACGAAGGTTCAAGTTCAAAATGGAATCGCTCAGGGCGATTATTGCAAGCCTGGAGAATTTCATGGTATCACTGGACATCAAGGATGCTTACCTGCATGTCCCTATTTACCCTCCTCACCAGGAGTACCTCAAAATTGTGGTACAGGATTGTCATTACCAATTCCAGACGTTGCCGTTGGTCTGTCCCCGGCACCGAGGGTATTTTACCAAGGTAATGGCCGAAATAATTATCCCGTACTTGGACGATCTCCTTATAAAGGCGAGGTCCAGGGAGCAGTTGTTCGTCGGAGTAGCACTATCTCGGGAAGTGCTACAACAGCACGGCTGGATTCTGAATATTCCAAAGTCGCAGCTGGTTCCTACGACGCGTCTACTGTTCCTGGGTATGGTTCTGGACACAGAACAAGAAAAAAGGGTTTCTCCCGTAGGAGAAGTCCAAGGAGTTGTCATCTCTAGACAGAGACCTCCTAATACAAATACAGGTGTCGGTGCATCAATGCACGCGAGCCCTGGGAAAGATGGTAGCTTCTTACGAAGAAATTCCATTCGCCAGGTCCCATGCAAGGATCTTCCAGTGGGATCTGTTGGACAAGTGGTCCGGGTCGCATCTTCAGATACATCGGCGGATAACCCTGTCTCCAAGGGCCAGGGTGTCGCTGTTGTGGTGGCTGCAGAGTGCTCATCTTCTAGAGGGCCGCAGATTCGGCATACAGGACTGGGTCCTGGTGACCACGGATGCCAGCCTTCGAGGCTGGGGGGCAGTCACACAGGGAAGAAACTTCCAAGGACTATGGACAAGTCAGGAGACTTCCCTACACAAAAATATTCTGGAACTAAGGGCCATTTACAATGCCCTAAGTCAGGCTAGACCCCTGCTTCAACACCGGCCGGTGCTGATCCAGTTAGACAACATCACGGCGGTCGCTCATGTAAACCGACAGGGCGGCACAAGAAGCAGGATGGCGATGGCAGAAGCCACAAGGATTCTCCAATGGGCGGAAAATCATGTGTTCGCACTGTCAGCAGTGTTCATTCCCGGAGTGGACAACTGGGAAGCAGACTTTCTCAGCAGACACGACCTCCACCCGGGAGAGTGGGGACTTCATCCAGAAGTCTTCCAAATGATTGTACACCGTTGGGAAAGGCCACAGGTGGACATGATGGCGTCCCGCCTCAACAAAAAGCTAAAAAGATATTGCGCCAGGTCAAGGGACCCTCAGGCGATAGCTGTGGACGCTCTGGTAACACCGTGGGTGTACCAGTCGGTGTATGTGTTCCCTTCTCTGCCTCTCATACCCAGGGTAATGAGAATAATAAGGAGGAGAGGAGTAAGAACTATACTCATTGTTCCGGATTGGCCAAGAAGAGCTTGGTACCCAGAACTCCAAAAAATTATCTCAGAGGACCCATGGCCTCTGCCGCTCGGACAGGACCTGCTGCAGCAGGGGGCCTGTCTGTTCCAAGACGTACCGCGGCTGCGTTTGACGGCATGGCGGTTGAACGCCGGATCCTGAAGGAAAAGGGCATTCCGGAGGAAGTTATCCCTACGCTAATTAAAGCTAGGAAAGTAGTGAACGCAAACCATTATCACCGCATATGGCGGAAATATGTTGCGTGCTGTGAGGCCAGGAAGGCCCCAACGGAGGAATTTCAGCTAGGTCGATTTCTGCACTTCCTACAGTCAGGGGTGACTATGGGCCTAAAATTGGGTTCCATTAAGGTCCAGATTTCGGCTCTATCGATTTTCTTCCAAAATAGAACTGACTTCACTGCCTGAAGTTCAGACTTTTGTTAAGGGAGTGCTGCATAGTCAGCCCCCGTTTGTGCCTCCAGTGGCACCGTGGGATCTCAACGTGGTGTTGGATTTCCTGAAGTCGCATTGGGTTGAGCCACTTAAATCCGTGGAGCTAAAATACCTCACGTGGAAAGTGGTCATGCTGTTGGCCTTGGCGTCGGCCAGACGTGTATCAGAATTAGCGGCTTTATCATGCAAAAGCCCTTACAAATTTTTTTTTATATAGATAGGGCGGAATTGAGGACTCGTTCCCAATTCCTTCCTAAGGTGGTATCCGTTTTTCAGGTGAACCAACCTATTGTGGTGCCTGCGGCTACTTGGGACTTGGAGGATTCCAAGTTACTGGACGTAGTCAAGGCCCTGAAAAATATGTTTCCAGGACGGCTGGAGTCAGGAAAACTGACTCGCTATTTATCCTGTATGCACCCAACAAGCTGGGTGCTCCTGCTTCTAAGCAGACTATTGCTCGCTGGATCTGTAGCACGATTCAACTTGCACATTCTGCGGCTGGACTGCCGCACCCTAAATCTGTAAAAGCCCATTCCACGAGGAAAGTGGGCTCTTCTTGGGCGGCTGCCCGAGGGGTCTCGGCTTTACAAATTTGCCGAGCTGTTACTTGGTCGGGTTCAAACACTTTTGCAAGAGTCTACAAGTTTGATACCCTGGCTGAGGAGGACCTAGAGTTTGCTCATTCGGTGCTGCAGAGTCATCCGCACTCTCCCGCCCGTTTGGGAGCTTTGGTATAATCCCCATGGTCCTTACGGAGTCCCAGCATCCACTTAGGACGTCAGAGAAAATAAGATTTTACTCACCGGTAAATCTATTTCTCGTAGTCCGTAGTGGATGCTGGGCGCCCATCCCAAGTGCGGATTGTCTGCAATACTTGTATATAGTTATTGCCTAACTAAAGGGTTATTGTTGAGCCATCTGTTGAGAGGCTCAGTTATATTTCATACTATTAACTGGGTATAGTATCACGAGTTATACGGTGTGATTGGTGTGGCTGGTATGAGTCTTACCCGGGATTCAAAATCCTTCCTTATTGTGTCAGCTCTTCCGGGCACAGTATCCTAACTGAGGTCTGGAGGAGGGTCATAGTGGGAGGAGTCAGTGCACACCAGGTAGTACTAAAGCTTTCTTTAGTTGTGCCCAGTCTCCTGCGGAGCCGCTATTCTCCATGGTCCTTACGGAGTCCCAGCATCCACTACGGACTACGAGAAATAGATTTACCGGTGAGTAAAATCTTATTTTTTTTTATACTCCTCCACTGTGATTGTTGAACTTTGACAATGTACTTGTTATTTAGAGTCTGAGTATGTCCACACTTTTCTTCTCACGTTTCTTGATCCCGATCACCAAATTGTCTTTTCTGTGCTATTCTTCCTTTACATTAGCTTCAGCCACTGCTGTCAATAAATTAAGTTGTATAAGATTTTGCCATTGAGATTTTTTAAATATGTTTTGAAAATAAGTACTTTATATATAAAAAGGCTAGTTATTTTAATTATACTCTTACAGCACATGACAGCTCATCAGGTTTATGAAGATCAGATATCATCCATGACGAAGACGCTGTCCAAACTAGAGGAGCAAATCAAACGGGAGCAAGATGAAAAGGCTTTCCTTCAGTCTGACCTGGCCTCAGTGAGGGAGCTGTGTGTAAAACTGGGCTCTAGCAAGGAGCAGTTCTCTAGACATCTATCCTCCAGAAACATGGAGTATGAGAGAGTAAGTAGCACAGCTGAGCTTCAGACTGACAGAAACAAATGCAAAATACAACATTAATGGTAATTTTTTTTAGTTGTCTATTACCCACTTAACTGACGATTCACCCCCCCCCCCCAAAAAAAAAAGCTCAAAAATTGTCATGTTTTTTATTGAGTGAATTAGATGAAGAACATGAATTTAACCCTATCCGAAATTATTTTTGTTAAAAAAAATAATAATCATTTTTATTTTTATTTTATATATATTTTTCCCAAACATTGATTGAGAACATTCTGACCATCGGAAACATCGCGACCATCGCGGCTTTCAAGCTGGGACAGCCTCTAAGTATACTGAGGGTGGCTTGGGGAGGTTAGTTTACACTTCCCCAGCGGCTGCTATTGTCTGCAGCCGCTGAAGGGGGGGGGAGTGTCCAGCCGTGCTGACCGATCAGAAGTGATCGGGAGCACAGCAATCAGTAGAGGAAAGTGCAGGGAGACAGAGGGACCTTCCGGTCCCTCTGACAGCAGCAGCGGAGGAAAGTTTCCCTGCCGCTGCTAACACTGTCTACCTGACGGGTCGCATCCTGTGCAACCAGGTCGGATAGAGCACTTGCAGGCATGGTCGCATCGGTTACGACCATGCCAAGCAAGTGGTTAAAGGTTCCTGCAGCAACGGGTAGGTGATCCTTTTTAGGGTCACCCCTGTTCTGTCTCTTGGCAGGGAAATCCCAGCTTGGCGTGGTCGCATCTGATGTGACTATTCCTGGCAACTGGTTAAACAAGTTTTGGCAAAAGAAATTTGGTAGTAGTATAAAGCTGCATTACATCTTACATGCACCCTAACAGCCCCCCACCTTACGCGCACACACGTGCGTGCTAAAGAAACCACACTAGGAGCCTGGCACTTAAGAGATCATTGCAGCTTCAGAGACTTCATCCATTTTTGTGTAATTTTACAGCTTCAAGGTATTTTACCTCCAAAGACACTAACTTTGGAAGTAAAGCTTTGCGCTCAGCTATATCTGAGCGTTCTCAGGACTGATTTGGGAAAACCCCATGGTAGCAGTGTCCCCCAAGTAAGATAACAGAGAAATGCAGATTTTTGTACTTGCCTTGATTTCTTCCTGATTTCATTTTCGGGACACTTGACTCCCTCCACTGACATTTTTTTTGTATTCGGTTTGTTTCTAGTGTTTGCGTTTGCTATAGTCTGCTTGTACAAAATGACAATAAGGCTTTGTTATATATTGTTAGTTATAACTGTAAGTGAAGGTACATTGAGTTATAAAGGGTGGGTGTTTCTGAAACTACTGTATGCAATTTACACAGTGACCAATCAGCTTCTACCTGTCATGTTACAGGCTGTGCTAGATAATTGACAAAAGTTGATTAGATGCAATGAGCAACTTCTCCACTTTATCTTTCTCCAAGAATTGATAAATCTCCTGCTAGTGTCAGCGTCCTAAACTGGCCTCTATACCACAAGGCAGCAGTGTCACCCAAATGTTATCGGAGCATTCCTCTCAAACATTCCGATTTAATAGTCCCCTTATAAGGAAACTCTTCTGCTTTTTCATAGTGGCGTTTCGGGGGAGAGAATGGGGAACAGCCCAGCACTATGGAAGCACTCATCACACTGCACTGTGACATGGTGGATTTGTACACCCCACTATCTTTTTTACAGTTGCATGTAAATTTCTGAGAGTCATGCTGGGAACACACTGTGCCGACGGGTCAGCCAATATAGCGGCTGATTCGGTAAGCATACACACTTACCAGTCGGCCACTGGATGTGTCTGTGCAGACATCACAAGGTGGCGGGCATTTGAATTTATCCGCCAAGCTGTGGTATCAGTCCCTGCAGCCAGTGGGCAGCAGATCATCTGTACACACAGCCAGATATGGTGCTGCAGAGCCAATATAAAATGTCGGTGAAAAACGTTGTTCCTAGGCATATCGGGTGTACACACCTGCCAACCCGCTACCAGTATATTGTCCATTTGATAGAACAGACGATATATCGACTAGTGTGTAGCCAGCCTTAAACATGCACTGGGTTAATTGTCTAGCAATCCGTTATTTGCCATTTACAGTTCAGAAATATTTTCCTTGTATATATTTCTCAAGGTTATACATGATCTGGAAGATATGAAGTCAGAAGCTGAGCTTTTGAAGAAACAGTTGGCTAGTGAGAGACTCACAATTAAAAACCTTGAGACATTGCTAGCAACTAACCGTGAGAAAGAGTTCCAGAGTCATCTCACAACCCATGAGAAGGATTCAGAAATTCAGCTGCTGAAAGATAAACTAACACTCTCAGAGAGTAAACTGTGAGTATCCATTTGCTGACCTATCATATATTTATTTGATTTTCTTTTAGGGTTTTTAGTGGTAATACTTTTATACAGTTTGCATTGTGTATTTGTCACTCATCCTCCTGAAAGGGCGCTGATACTTTGGGGTGCAATGGATCATCTTACAGTTTGAGCACTTTAAATTGCATTAACGCCTCCCCTTTACGTGCTTGCCAGAGTTTTAATGCCTCTGTTTGGCTGCTATTAGCTATCCCTTTGTCCTCTTCCAGTAAAAATATGATAAATTGTGAGTCTCTGCCTAAAGGGGTTACACCCATAGAAAGATTCACCACCATGCAAAGTGCTGTGATCCTAAGGTATAGCTAGCACAGATGGCAAGATGGAAGCCACTCTCAAGTTAGTTCTCATTACGGTGGGGGGTCCCTTACAGTAGCTTGAGTCAAGTTTAAATGCAAGCAACTAACTTTGCACCCAGAATTTTTGCGTCCTAGTGAAATCCTCCAGCACAGTGTACACAATTCCCTTCCTAGTAGGTACTAGTGCCTGTATGAATAAGTGCTGCTTGCTATCTAGTGTAGTGCTTTGGTTAATTGGTTGCTACTACAAAAAGGGTAAATTTAAAGTTATATGGATTTAACATACAATAAGTGGAACATACACAGTAGCTGTATGTTTCTGCATAGGTCCCCTTCTAATGTAATGGGCTCTTTTTTCCCCCAGTGTTATAATTTTAAATACGTCATTATTTTGCAGCAACAGTCACTCTCGAGAAGCATCCATGCTCCGCAACAAGCTCACCCAGTTGCAATCTGATTATGATATCGCAAAAAGACAACTTACCACAGAGCGATTTGAAAGGTACGGGTATGAATCTGTTTGCCAAGAGACAACTACAACAAAACTCGCAATCAAAACAGATTTTGAATTGCGAAAGACATTATGGGGGGGTATTCAATTAGGGCCGTTTTTTTGCCTAGCCGAAAAAATTGCACTTTTTCGCTGTTTTTTAGGACAAATGGGGATTTGCCCTATTCAATAGTAAGGGCCGTTTTTTAAAAGTAAAATGCCTTAAAATAGGCAAAAATGGTCTGCATTTGAATATGCAAGGGGAAGGGGTGGTGAATTCAATAGCTCCAAAATGATCAGACCTATTTAAATACTCCCCTTTGGGTATAAAGTCACATTGTTATGCCATCAACTTTCTTGTGGAGTCTTACCATAACACTTTTAGTACTTTTATGTATAATATTTATACAGATAACATATTTAGGAAGTAATTGATTAGATGATGTTGCCCATTTTGTTATGCTGGTCAGTGACGAAGTATAATTTGCAGATGATTATGTTCATCGTAGTAAATAACCTACAGAGTATAATGCAGTAATCATTTATGAATTCATTGTTCTATGTTGATGCAGTATAGTGAATATGTGGTCTTTACAAATAGGTCACACCTGCTAATTGTACTTTTTTTTTTTAATGTCCTGATAACAAATCACAAGAAATTCACCACTTGCCTGGCATGGTCGCATCAGATGCGACCATGCCTGCAAGTGCTTTATCTGACCTGGTCGCACAGGATGCGACCAGTCAGATAAACAGTGCTAGCAGCGACAGGGAAGGGAAACTTCCCTCCGCTGCTGCTGTCAGAGGGACCGGAAAGTCCCTCTGCCTTCCAGCACCCAGCCCCCAGTGTTGCCGATCATTGCTGATCGGTCAGGACTGCAGGATTCCCCACCCCCAGCAGCTGAAGGCAATAGCAGCTGCTGGTACTGTAAGTGTAAATCCTCACCCCCAAGTCTTCCCTGTGTACCTGGCAGCTGTCCGGGGTCTAAAAACGAAAGTTCCGATGTTACTGAGGTTCCCGATTTGATGTTTAAAAAAAAAAAAATATATATATCTTTCTCTGACGTCCTAGTGGATGCTGGGGACTCCGTCAGGACCATGGGGAATAGCGGCTCCGCAGGAGACAGGGCACAAAATGTAAAAGTTTGACCACTAGGTGGTGTGTACTGGCTCCTCCCCCTATGACCCTCCTCCAAGCCTCAGTTAGGTTTTTGTGCCCGTCCGAGCAGGGTGCAATCTAGGTGGCTCTCATAAAGAGCTGCTTAGAGTAAAAGTTTTGATAGTTTTATTATTTTCAGTGAGTCCTGCTGGCAACAGGCTCACTGCAACGAGGGACCTAGGGGAGAAGAAGTGAACTCACCTGCGTGCAGGATGGATTTGCTTCTTAGGCTACTGGACACTAGCTCCAGAGGGACGATCACAGGTACAGCCTGGATGGGTCACCGGAGCCGCGCCGCCGACCCCCTTGCAGATGCCGAAGTAAGAAGAGGTCCAGAAACCGGCGGCTGAAGGCTTTTCAGTCTTCATGAGGTAGCGCACAGCACTGCAGCTGTGCGCCATTGCGCTCAGGCACACTTCACACCGGCGGTCACTGAGGGTGCAGGGCGCTGGGGGGGGCGCCCTGGGCAGCAATGTTAATACCTTTCTGGCTAAACAGAATACATCACATATAGTCCATGAGGCTATATGGATGTATTTCACCCCTGCCAGGTCTCAGAAAAACCGGGAGAAGAGCCCGCCGGAATAGGGGGCGGGGCCTATCTCCTCAGCACACAGCGCCATTTTCCTACAGAGCTCCGCTGCTAGGAAGGCTCCCAGGCTCTCCCCTGCACTGCACTACAGAAACAGGGTAAAAAACAGAGAGGGGGGGCATTTTTTGGCGATATTATATATATTTAAGCAGCTATAAGGAAACAACACTTATATAAGGTTGTTCCTATATAATTATAGCGCTTTGGTGTGTGCTGGCAAACTCTCCCTCTGTCTCCCCAAAGGGCTAGTGGGGTCCTGTCTTCTATCAGAGCATTCCCTGTGTGTCTGCTGTGTGTCGGTACGTGTGTGTCGACATGTATGAGGACGATGTTGGTGTGGAGGCGGAGCAATTGCCGGTAATGGTGATGTCACCCCCTAGGGAGTCGACACCGGAATGGATGGCTTTGTTTATGGAATTACGTGATAATGTCAGCACGCTGCAAAAGTCGGTTGACGACATGAGACGACCGGAAAACCAGTTAGTACCTGTACAGGCGTCTCAAACACCGTCAGGGGCTGTAAAACGCCCTTTGCCTCAGTCGGTCGACACAGACCCAGACACGGACACCGAATCTAGTGTCGACGGTGAAGAAACGAACGTATTTTCCAGTAGGGCCACACGTTATATGATCACGGCAATGAAGGAGGCTTTGCATATCTCTGATACTGCAAGTACCACAAAAAGGGGTATTATGTGGGGTCTGAAAAAACTACCTGTAGTTTTGCCTGAATCAGAGGAATTGAATGACGTGTGTGATGAAGCGTGGGTTACCCCTGATAAAAAACTGCTAATTTCAAAGAAGTTATTGGCGTTATACCCTTTCCCGCCAAAGGTTAGGGCGCGCTGGGAAACACCACCTAGGGTGGATAAGGCGCTCACACGTTTATCCAAACAAGTGGCGTTACCGTCTCCTGATACGGCCGCCCTCAAGGATCCAGCTGATAGGAGGCTGGAAAATACTCTAAAAAGTATATACACACATACTGGTGTTATACTGCGACCAGCAATCGCCTCAGCCTGGATGTGCAGTGCTGGGGTGGCTTGGTCGGATTCCCTGACTGAAAATATTGATTATAGAGCAATTAAAGGATGCATTCCTTTATATGCGAGATGCACAGAGGGATATCTGCACTCTGGCATCAAGAGTAAGTGCGATGTCCATATCTGCCAGAAGAAGTCTATGGACACGACAGTGGTCAGGCGATGCGGATTCCAAACGGCATATGGAAGTATTGCCGTATAAAGGGGAGGAATTATTTGGGGTCGGTCTATCGGATTTGGTAGCCACGGCAACAGCCGGGAAGTCCACCTTTTTACCTCAAGTCCCCTCCCAGCAGAAAAAGACGCAGTCTTTTCAGCCGCAGTCCTTTCGTTCCTATAAGAACAAGCGAGCAAAAGGACATTCATATTTGCCCCGAGGCAAAGGAAAGGGTAAGAGACTGCAGCAAGCAGCCCCTTCCCAGGAGCAGAAGTCCTCCCCGGTTTCTGCAAAGGCCTCAGCATGACGCTGGGACCTTACAAGCGGACTCAGGGGCGGTGGGGGGTCGCCTCAAGAATTTCAGCGCACAGTGGGCTCACTCGCAGGTGGACCCCTGGATCCTGCAGGTAGTATCTCAGGGTTACAGGTTGGAATTCGAGAAGTCTCCCCCTCGCCGGTTCCTAAAATCTGCTTTGCCAACGTCTCCCTCAGACAGGGCGACGGTATTGGAAGCCATTCACAAGCTGTATTCTCAGCAGGTGATAATCAAGGTACCCCTTCTACAACAGGGAAAGGGGTATTACTCCACGCTATTTGTGGTACCGAAGCCGGACGGCTCGGTAAGACCTATTCTAAATCTGAAATCTCTGAACCTGTACATACAAAAATTCAAGTTCAAGATGGAGTCACTCAGAGCAGTGATAGCGAATCTGGAAGAAGGGGATTTTATGGTGTCCTTGGACATCAAGGATGCTTACCTTCATGTCCCAATTTGCCCTTCACACCAAGGGTACCTCAGGTTCGTGGTACAAAACTGTCATTATCAGTTTCAGACGCTGCCGTTTGGATTGTCCACGGCACCCAGGGTCTTTACCAAGGTAATGGCCGAAATGATGATCCTTCTTCGAAGAGAAGGCGTATTAATTATCCCTTACTTGGACGATCTCCTGATAAGGGCACGATCCAGAGAACAGCTGGAGGTCGGAGTAGCACTAACTCAAGTAGTGCTCCAACAGCACGGGTGGATTCTGAATTTTCCAAAATCCCAACTGATCCCGACGACACGTCTGCTGTTCCTAGGGATGATTCTGGACACTGTTCAGAAAAAGGTATTTCTTCCGGAGGAGAAAGCCAGGGAGTTATCCGAACTCGTCAGGAACCTCCTAAAACCAGGGACAGTGTCTGTGCATCAATGCACAAGAGTCCTGGGAAAAATGGTGGCTTCTTACGAAGCGATTCCATTCGGCAGATTCCATGCACGAATTTTTCAGTGGGATCTGCTAGACAAATGGTCCGGATCGCATCTGCAGATGCATCAGCGGATAAAATTGTCGACAAGGACAAGGGTCTCTCTGCTATGGTGGTTGCAGAGTGCTCATCTGTTAGAGGGCCGCAGATTCGGCATACAGAACTGGGTCCTAGTGACCACGGATGCCAGCCTGAGAGGCTGGGGAGCGGTCACACAAGGAAGAAACTTCCAGGGCGTGTGGTCAAGCCTGGAAACGTCTCTTCACATAAATATACTGGAACTAAGAGCAATCTACAATGCTCTAAGCCTAGCAAAACCTCTGCTTCAGGGTCAGCCGGTGTTGATCCAGTCGGACAACATCACGGCAGTCGCCCACGTAAACAGACAGGGCGGCACAAGAAGCAGGAGGGCAATGGCAGAAGCTGCAAGGATTCTTCGCTGGGCGGAAAATCATGTGATAGCACTGTCAGCAGTGTTCATCCCGGGAGTGGACAACTGGGAAGCAGACTTCCTCAGCGGACACGATCTTCACCCGGGAGAGTGGGGACTTCATCCAGAAGTCTTCCACATGATTGTAGTCCATTGGGAAAGACCAATGGTGGACATGATGGCGTCCCGCCTCAACAAAAAACTGGACAGGTATTGCGCCAGGTCAAGAGACCCTCAGGCAATAGCTGTGGACGCTCTGGTAACACCATGGGTGTACCAGTCAGTGTATGTGTTCCCTCCTCTGCCTCTCATACCCAAGGTACTGAGAATTATACGGCAAAGGGGAGTAAGAACGATACTAGTGGCTCCGGACTGGCCAAGAAGGACTTGGTACCCGGAACTTCAGGAGATGCTCACGGAAGATCCGTGGCCTCTACCTCTAAGAAGGGATCTGCTTCAGCAGGGACCGTGTCTATTCCAAGACTTACCGCGGCTGCGTTTGACGGCATGGCGGTTGAACGCCGGATCCTAAGGGAAAAAGGCATTCCGGAAGAGGTCATCCCTACCCTGGTCAAAGCCAGGAAGGAGGTGACTGCACAACATTATCACCGCATTTGGGGAAAATATGTTGCATGGTGTGAGGCCAGGAAGGCCCCGACAGAGGAATTTCAACTGGGTCGATTCCTACATTTCCTGCAAACAGGATTATCTATGGGCCTCAAATTAGGGTCCATTAAGGTTCAAATTTCGGCCCTGTCGATTTTCTTCCAGAAAGAATTGGCTTCAGTTCCTGAAGTCCAGACTTTTGTAAAAGGAGTACTACATATACAGCCCCCGGTTGTGCCCCCAGTGGCACCGTGGGATCTCAATGTAGTTTTGGATTTTCTCAAATCCCATTGGTTTGAGCCACTCAAATCGGTAGATTTGAAATATCTTACATGGAAAGTAACCATGCTACTGGCCCTGGCTTCAGCCAGGAGAGTGTCGGAATTGGCGGCTTTATCGTATAAAAGCCCATATCTGATTTTCCATTCGGACAGGGCAGAATTGAGGACGCGTCCTCATTTTCTGCCTAAGGTGGTATCAGCGTTTCACCTGAACCAGCCTATTGTGGTGCCTGCGGCTACTAGCGATTTGGAGGATTCCAAGTTGCTGGACGTTGTCAGAGCATTGAAAATATATATTTCAAGGACGGCTGGAGTCAGAAAATCTGACTCGCTGTTTATACTGTATGCACCCAACAAGCTGGGTGCTCCTGCTTCTAAGCAGACGATTGCTCGTTGGATTTGTAGCACAATTCAACTGGCACATTCTGTGGCAGGCCTGCCACAACCTAAATCTGTCAATGCCCACTCCACAAGGAAGGTGGGCTCATCTTGGGCGGCTGCCCGAGGGGTCTCGGCATTACAACTCTGCCGAGCAGCTACGTGGTCAGGGGAGAACACGTTTGTAAAATTCTACAAATTTGATACCCTGGCTAAGGAGGACCTGGAGTTCTCTCATTCGGTGCTGCAGAGTCATCCGCACTCTCCCGCCCGTTTGGGAGCTTTGGTATAATCCCCATGGTCCTGACGGAGTCCCCAGCATCCACTAGGACGTCAGAGAAAATAAGAATTTACTCACCGGTAATTCTATTTCTCGTAGTCCGTAGTGGATGCTGGGCGCCCATCCCAAGTGCGGATTGTCTGCAATACTTGTACATAGTTATTGTTACAAAAAAATCGGGTTGTTTATTGTTGTGAGCCATCTTTTCAGAGGCTCCTACGTTATCATACTGTTAACTGGATTCAGATCACAAGTTGTACGGTGTGATTGGTGTGGCTGGTATGAGTCTTACCCGGGATTCAAAATCCTTCCTTATTGTGTACGCTCGTCCGGGCACAGTATCCTAACTGAGGCTTGGAGGAGGGTCATAGGGGGAGGAGCCAGTACACACCACCTAGTGGTCAAACTTTTAAATTTTGTGCCCTGTCTCCTGCGGAGCCGCTATTCCCCATGGTCCTGACGGAGTCCCCAGCATCCACTACGGACTACGAGAAATAGAATTACCGGTGAGTAAATTCTTATTTTTTTTTCTCATATGTCCTAGAGGATGCTGGGGATGCTTCAAGAACCATTGGGTATAGACTGGATCCGCAGGAGACATGGGCACACTATAAGACTTTGAATGGGTGTGAACTGGCTCCTCCCTCTATGCCCCTACTCCAGCCCTCAGTTAGATTCTATGCCCAGTGAGACTGGATGCACGCTGAGGAGCTCTCCAGAGTTTCTCAGAAAAATACTTTTGTTAGGTTTATTATTTTCAGGGAGACCTGCTGGCAACAGGCTCCCTGCATCGTGGGACTGAGGGGAGAGAAGCAGACCTACTTCTCTGAGTTCAAGGGCTCTGCTTCTTAGGCTACTGGACACCTTTAGCTCCAGAGGGTTCGATCACTTGGTGCGCCTAGCTGCTTGTTCCTGGAGCCGCGCCGTCACACCCCTCACAGAGCCAGATGCCGGGTGAGTATGAGAAGATCAGAAGACTTCAGTGACGGCAGAAGACGGCGTTTGAGGTACAGCGCGGCGATAGCGCTGCGCGCCATGCTCCCACATAGCACGGCACTGCAGGGCGCAGGGGGGGCGCCCTGGGCAGCATGGGAACCTCAAACATCACTGGCATAAGTGAAAACAGTGCCTAGGCACTAGTTAAGGGACCTCCGCCAGTATAAATCTTAATTTAAGCAGGACTGAAGCGCGCCATGTAGTGGGTGGGGCTTAGCCCACACAGCTCTGACCAGCGCTAACAGGTCTGGGCAGTCTTTTTACTCGCTTCAGTACCGGGATAGGCGCTAGGTTGTGAGCTGGCAGAACTCCCTCTGTGTCTCTCTTACAGGCTTTGTTGTGGGTCTTTCTCCTATAGCCCCAGTGTGGTTGTGGGTGTCGGTACGTGGGTGTCGACATGTCTGAGGCTGAGTGCTCTTCCCTGGAGGAGGCTGGTGTGGGGACAGAAAATACTGTGAGTGGCCGTGTCGGCACCGCCGACGGATGATTGGGTAAATATGTTGAGTGTTTTAAATGCAAATGTGACTCAGTTGACTAAGAAATTTGATAAATCTGAGTCTTAGAACCAGACATGGAGGAAATCCATGGAGGATGCTTTGTCACAAGCCCAGACCCCCTCGGTGTCACAGAAACGTGCATTTACCCAGATAGATGATACAGATACCGACACGGACTCTGATTCCAGTGTCGACTATAGTGATGCCAGATTAAATCCAAAACTGGCTAAGAGTATTCAGTACATGATTGTGGCGATAAAAGAAGTTTTGCATATAACAGAGGACCCTGCTGTTCCTGATACAAGGGTCTTAATGTTTAAAGGAAAGAAACCTGAGGTAACGTTTCCTCCCTCTCATGAACTGAACGCGCTTTTTGAAAAGGCTTGGGAAAATCCTGACAAGAAGATACAGGTTCCCAAAAGAATTCCTGTGGCATATCCGTTCCCCTCTGGGGACAGGGAAAGGTGGGAGTCAACCCCCACGGTAGACAAAGCTTTGTCGCGTCTATCCAAAAAGGTGGCGCTTCCGTCTCCTGACATGGCAGCCCTAAAAGATCCTGCGGATCGTAAGCAGGAAAATACACTAAAATCCATTTGTCACTACAGGGTCGCTGCTCAGGCCGGCCGTTGCTTCGGCATGGGTGAGTAGCGCTATTGAAAAGTGGGCAGATAATTTGTCATCTGAGGTAGATACCCTAGACAGGGATAGCGTGCTTTTGACTCTGGGTCATATCAGGGACGCTGCAGCATATTTAAAAGAAGCTGCAAGGGATATTGGCCTTTTGGGATCAAGGGCCAATGCCATGGCAGTCTCAGCGAGGAGAGCATTGTGGATTCATCAATGGAATGCTGACGCTGACTCTAAGAAGGCGATGGAGTCTCTACCGTTTAACGGTAGGGTCTTGTTTGGTGACGGCCTCTCTGACCTGGTGTCTACGGCTACCGCGGGTAAGTCTTCATTTTTACCTTATGTTCCTGCACAGCAGATGAAATCGCATCACTATCAGATGCAGTCCTTTCGGCCCAATAAATTCAAAAAAGGACGTGGGTCCTCCTTCCTTGCTGCGAGGGGAAGAGGAAGGGGGAAAAGGTCACAGGCTGTGGCAAGTTCCCAAGAGCAGAAGTCCTCTCGGGCTTCTACCAAATCCACCGCATGACACTGGGGCTCCTCTGCGGGATTCCGCACCGGTGGGGGCACGTCTCCTACTCTTCAGTCAGGTCTGGGTGCACTCGGACCTGGATCCTTGGATAGTAGAAATAGTAACCCAAGGATACAGGTTAGAGTTTCAAGACGTGCCCCCTCACTGATTTTTCAAATCGGCCTTGCCAGCTTCTCTTATAGAAAGGGAGGTAGTAAGCGCTGCGATACTAAAGTTGTGTCAAAATCAAGTAATTGTCACAGTGTCCCCGTCACAACAGGGGGAAGGCTTTTATTCGAGCCTGTTCGTGGTCCTGAAGCCGGATGGCTCAGTCAGACCGATTCTGAACCTAAAATCCCTCATTTTCCATCTAAAAAAAAATTCAAATTCAAGATGGAATCTCTCCGGGCAGTGATCTCCAGTCTGGAAGAGGGGTATTTTATGGTGTCGGTCGACATAAAGGATGCCTACTTACATGTCCCCATATATCCTCCACATCAGGCTTACCTGAGATTTGCTGTTCAGGATTGTCATTACCAATTTCAGACGTTACCGTTTGGTCTGTCCACAGCTCCGAGGATTTTCACCAAAGTAATGGCAGAGATGATGGTTCTCCTGCACAAGCAGGGAATCACAATTATCCCGTACTTGGACGATCTCCTCATAAAGGCGAGATCCAAGGAGCAATTGCTGAAAAATGTTGCCCTTTCAATGACGAATCTGCAACAATATGGTTGGCTCCTAAATTTACCAAAATCACAGTTGGATCCGACGACATGGCTGTCGTTCCTGGGTATGATTCTGGATACAGAATTGCAGAGAATTTTTCTTCCAGTGGAAAAAGCGCTGTAAATGCAGAGCATGGTAAAACAGATTCTGAAACCAGCAAAGGTGTCGGTTCCTCAATGCACTCGATTGCTGGGGAAGATGGTGGCAGCCTACGAGGCCATTCCGTATGGCAGGTTCCATGCCAGGGTGTTTCAGTGGGACCTGTTGGACAAGTGGTCTGGGTCTCACCTAGACAAGCACCGTAAAATAATTCTATCTCCCAGGACCAGAATCTCCCTTCTGTGGTGGCTGCACAGTTCTCACCTTCTGGGGGGACGCAGGTTCAGGATTCAGGATTGGATCCTGGTGAACACAGATGCAAGCCTCCGAGGCTGGGGAGCAGTCACACAGGGGACAAACTTTCAGGGAAAGTGGTCAAGCCAGGAAGCTTGTCTACACATAAACATTCTGGAATTAAGGGCCATTTTCAACGGCATCCTGCAAGCAGAACATCTGCTTCGAGGTCTGCCTGTCTTGATTCAGTCAGACAACTGCCAGGGCGGAACAAGGAGCAGAGCGGCGATAGCCGAGGCCACAAAGATTTTTTGCTGGGCGGAAAGACATGCCAGCGCTCTGTCGGCAGTCTTCATTCCAGGAGTGGACAACTGGGAAGCAGACTTCCTCAGCAGACACGATTTCCATCCAGGAGAGCGGGGTCTTCATCGAAAGGTCTTTGCAGAAGTGACAAGTCGTTGGGGAGTTTCTCAAGTAGACATGATGGCCTCCCGCCTCAACAAGAAACTTCAGAGATATTGTTCCAGGTCAAGGGACCCTCAAGCGATAGCGGTGGACGCCCTAGTGACACCGTGGGATATTTCCGTCGGTATATGTGTTCCCTCCACTTCCGCTCATTCCAAAGGTGATAAAAATTATAAGAAGAACAAGGGTTCAGGCGATACTCATTGTTGCGGATTGGCCAAGAAGGGCCTGGTATCCAGATCTTCAGGAGTTGCTCATAGAAGATCCCTGGCCTCTTTATTTTCGGGAGGACCTGTTGCAACAGGGGCCGTGCGTGTATCAAGACTTACTGCGGCTGCGTTTGACGCCGTGGTGGTTGAACGCCAATTCCTAGCCCGAAAGGGTATTCCCAGTGAAGTCATTCCCACACTTCTTCATGCTAGAAAAGAAGTAACGGCTAAGCATTACCACCGTATTTCGAGAAAATATGTGTCTTGGTGTGAATCCAAAAAGGCTCCTACGGAAGAATTTCACCTGGGGCGTTTGCTCCATTTTCTACAAGCAGGTGTGGATGCGGGCCTAAAGTTAGGCTCTATGAAAGTACAGATTTCGGCCTTGTCGATCTTTTTTTCAGAAAGAATTGGCCTCCCTTCCAGAAGTTCAGACCTTCGTGAAAGGCGTGCTACACATCCAACCTCCATTTGTGCCGCCTGTGGCACCGTGGGATCTTAATGTGGTGTTGCAGTTCCTGCAATCGCATTGGTTTGAACTTTTGCGCAAGGTTGAGTTAAAATTCCTTACTTGGAAAGTAGTCATGTTGTTGGCCTTGGCGTCAGCAAGGCGAGTGTCTGAGTTGGCGGCTTTGTCTCACAAAATCCCCTATTTAATTTTCCATGCTGATAGAGCGGAGTTGAGAACTCGTCAGCAGTTTCTACCGAAAGTGGTTTCATCATTTCACGTGAACTAGTCTATTGTGGTGCCAGTGGCTACTGATGCCTTTGGCGGATTCACAGTCTCTCGATGTGGTCAGAGCTTTGAAGATCTATGTCGCCAGAACGGCTCAGATTAGGAAAACAGAGGCTCTGTTTGTCCTGTGGGCTCCCAACAAGATTGGGGCTCCTACTTCTAAGCAGACTATTGCGCGCCGGATTTGTAATACGATTCAGCAGGCTCATTCTACGGCAGGATTGCCGTTACCGAAATCGGTGAAAGCCCATTCTACCAGAAAGGTGGGCTCATCCTGGGCGGCTGCCCGAGGGGTCTCGGCATTACAGCTTTGCCGAGCTGCTACTTGGTTGGGTTCAAACACCTTTGCGAAGTTTTACAAGTTTGATACCCTGGCTGAGGAGGACCTCTTGTTTGGTCAATCGGTGCTGCAGCGTCATCCGCACTCTCCCGCCCGTTCTAGAGCTTTGGTATTAACCCCATGGTTCTTGAAGCATCCCCAGCATCCTCTAGGACGTATGAGAAAATAGGATTTTAATACCTACCGGTAAATCCTTTTCTTTTAGTCCGTAGAGGATGCTGGGCGCCCGTCCCAGTGCGGGCTGTATCTGCAGTTTGGTTATAGTTACGCTCATGTTGCGTGGAGTTCAGTCAATCTGTGACTGTTGTTGGTCATGCCGTTGAATGCCATGTTGTACGGCGTGTTGGGGGTATGAGCTGGTATGTATCTCACCTTAGTTTAAATTATTGAATAAATCATTTTCCTTGAAATGTCCGTCTCCCTGGGCACAGTTCCTATAACTGGGGTCTGGAGGAGGGGCATAGAGGGAGGAGCCAGTTTACACCCATTCAAAGTCTTATAGTGTGCCCATGTCTCCTGCAGATCCCGTCTATAACCCATGGTTGTTGAAGCATCCCCAGCATCCTCTACGGACTAAGAGAAAAGGATTTACCGGTAGGTATTAAAATCCTAATATATATATATATATATATATATATATATATATATATATATATAAAATATATAACACTAAGGTAATTTTTGATAGGGTTAAATTCATGTTCTTCACCTAATTCACTCATAAAAAAATTACACTTTGAGTGTTTTTTGTGGGGGGGAAATCGTCGGTTTATTGGTTAATGCATTTCAGTTGTCTAAATATTCCAGTGTACTGGCGATTCACTGAGCAAAGGTGTCCAGGGGGTATATTTACTACAATTTTGTTTATTTTTTGTTCGATTTTAGATCAGTTTTAGATTGATTTTTATATCGATGTTGGGCTTCCAGGGTTAAAACACACATTTACTAGCAGATTATTTTTTATATTAACTTGTGTGTTTTAACCCTGGAAGCTCAACATTGATGTTAAATAGATTTTTAGTCAATCTAAAATCGAACAAAAACAAACAAAATCGACCTTTAGTAAATATACCCCCAGGTTTGTTAGCATGATGCAATATAATCTGAGTTGTTACTCCTACAAAACTGAATTTGTTAAAGGCATCTTGCATCTAAAACATACCCTTGGTGCCAGCATGCTCTATAGATCCAGCATTTCCTGCACTGCTACTTAGTGCATTGAGGAGGTGTGGATAGTGACCATGTGTGCAAATAAAGTACAGTGATCTAGTATAAGGTCTTTTTTCTCATGCATCCCGTTGGGGAAATTGAAATTATGGGGACTTGGGCACTCACAGGATCTTTAAGAATGACTCTGGTATGAATTTATGGAAATCTGTTTCTCTGACGTCCTAGTGGATGCTGGGAACTCCGTAAGGACCATGGGGAATAGACGGGCTCCGCAGGAGACTGGGCACTCTAAAAGAAAGATTAGGTACTATCTGGTGTGCACTGGCTCCTCCCACCATGACCCCCCTCCAGACCTCAGTTAGATTTCTGTGCCCGGCCAAGCTGGATGCACATTAGGGGCTCTCCTGAGCTCCTAGAAAGAAAGTTTATTTTAGGTTTTTTATTTTACAGTGAGACCTGCTGGCAACAGGCTCACTGCATCGAGGGACTAAGGGGAGAAGAAGCGAACCTACCTGCTTGCAGCTAGCTTGGGCTTCTTAGGCTACTGGACACCATTAGCTCCAGAGGGATCGACCGCATGGAACTGGCCTTGGTGTTCGTTCCCGGAGCCGCGCCGCCGTCCCCCTTACAGAGCCAGAAGCGGTCCGGAAAATCGGCGGCAGAAGACTTCGGTCTTCACCAAGGTAGCGCACAGCACTGCAGCTGTGCGCCATTGCTCCTCATGCACACTTCACACTCCGGTCACTGAGGGTGCAGGGCGCTGGGGAGGGGCGCCCTGAGCAGCAATAAAAACACCTTGGCTGGCAAATATATCACAATATATAGCCCCAGAGGCTATATATGTGATAAATACCCCTGTCAGAATCCATAAAAAAGCGGGAGAAAAGTCTGCGAAAAAGGGGCGGAGCTATCTCCCTCAGCACACTGGCGCCATTTTCTCTTCACAGTGCAGCTGGAAGACAGCTCCCCAGGCTCTCCCCTGTAGTTTTCAGGCTCAAAGGGTTAAAAAGAGAGGGGGGGGGGCACAAAATTTAGGCGCAATATTGTATATACAAGCAGCTATTGGGAAAAATTCACTCAATATAGTGTTAATCCCAAAATTATATAGCGCTCTGGTGTGTGCTGGCATACTCTCTCTCTGTCTCCCCAAAGGGCTGTGTGGGGTCCTGTCCTCAGTCAGAGCATTCCCTGTGTGTGTGTGCGGTGTGTCGGTACGGCTGTGTCGACACGTTTGATGAGGAGGCTTATGTGATGGCAGAGCAGATGCCGATAAAGGTGATGTCGCCCCCTGTGGGGCCGACACCAGAGTGGATGGATAGGTGGAAGGTATAACCCGACAGTGTCAACTCCTTACATAAAAGGCTGGATGACGTAACAGCTGTGGGACAGCCGGCTTCTCAGCCCGCGTCTGCCCAGGCGTCTCAAAGGCCATCAGGGGCTCAAAAACGCCCGCTCCCTCAGATGGCAGACACAGATGTCGACACGGAGTCTGACTCCAGTGTCGACGAGGTTGAGACATATACACAATCCACTAGGAACATCCGTTACATGATCCCGGCAATAAAAAATGTGTTACACATTTCTGACATTAACCCAAGTACCACTAAAAAAGGGTTTTATGTTTGGGGAGAAAAAGCAGGCAGTGTTTTGTTCCCCCATCAAATGAGTGAATGAAGTGTGAAAAAGCGTGGGTTCCCCCGATAAGAAACCGGTAATTTCTAAAAAGTTACTGATGGCGTACCCTTTCCCGCCAGAGTATAAGTTACGCTGGGAGATATCCCCTAGGGTGGATAAGGCGCTCACACGTTTGTCAAAAAAGGTGGCACTGCCGTCTTAGGATACGGCCACTTTGAAGGTACCTGCTGATAAAAAGCAGGAGGCTATCCTGAAGTCTGTATTTACACACTCAGGTACTAGACTGAGACCTGCAGATAGTGCTGCTGCAGCGTGGTCTGTAACCCTGTCAAACAGGGATACTATTTTGCGAACATAAGACGTTGTCTTATATATGAGGGATGCACAGAGGGATATTTTGCCGGCTGGCATCCAGAATGAATGCAATGTCCATTCTGTCAGGAGGGTATTAGAAACCCGACACTGGACAGGTGATGCTGACTTTAAAAGGCACATAGAGCCTTATAAGGGTGAGGAATTGTTTGGGGATGGTCTCTGGGACCTCGTATCCACAGCAACAGCTGGGAAGAAATTTTTTTACCTCAGGTTTCCTCACAGCCTAAGAAAGCACTGTATTATCAGGTACAGTCCTTTCGGCTTCAAAAAAGCAAGCGGGTCAAAGGCGCTTCCTTTCTGCACAGGGAAGAGGGAAAAAGCTGCACCAGTCAGCCAGTTCCCAGAATCAAAATTCTTCCCCCGCTTCCTCTGAGTCCACCGCATGACGCGGGGGCTCCACAGGCGTAGCCAGGTACGGTGGGGGGGCCGCCTCAAAAATTTCAGCGATCAGTGGGCTCGCTCACAGGTGGATCCCTGGATCCTTCAAGTAGTGATGGTGATAGGTGATAGTGAAGTGCCCCTACTTCAACAAGGACGGGGTTACTATTCCACAATGTTTGTGGTACCGAAATCGGACGGTTCGGTGAGACCCATTTTAAATTTGAAATCCTTGAACACGTACATAAAAAAATTCAAGTTCAAGATGGAATCGCTCAGGGCGGTTATTGCAAGCCTGGAGGAGGGGGATTACATGGTATCCCTGGACATCAAGGATGCTTACCTACATGTCCCCATTTACCATCGTCACCAGGAGTACCTCAGATTTGTGGTACAGGATTGCCATTACCAATTCCAAACACTGCCGTTTGGACTGTCCACGGCACCGAGGGTCTTTACCAAGGTAATGGCAGAAATGATGATACTCCTTCGAAAAAAGGGAGTTTTAATTATCCCGTACTTGGACGATCTCCTTATAAAGGCGAGGTCCAAGGAGCAGTTGTTGGTCGGAGTAGCACTATCTTGGGAAGTGCTACAACAGCACGGATGGATTCTATACATTCCAAAGTCACAGCTGGTTCCTACCACACGCCTACTGTTCCTGGGGATGGTTCTGGACACAGAACAGAAAAAAGTGTTTCTCCCGCAGGAGAAAGCCAAGGAGCGGTCATCTCTAGTCAGAGACCTCCTGAAACCAAAACAGGTATCGGTGCATCACTGCACACGAGTCCTGGGAAAAATGGTAGCTTCTTACGAAGCAAAATTCCATTCGGCAGGTTCCATGCAAGAACCTTTCAGTGGGACCTCTTGGACAAGTGGTCGGGATCGCATCTTCAGATGCATCGGCTGATAACCCTGTCTCCAAGGACCAGGGTATCTCTACTGTGGTGGCTGCAGAGTGCTCATCTTCAAGAGGGCCGCAGATTCGGCATACAGGACTGGGTCCTGGTAACCACGGATGCCAGCCTTCGAGGCTGGGGGGCAGTCACACAGGGAAGAAATTTCCAAGGACTTTGGTCAAGTCAGGAGTCGTCCCTACACATAAATATTTTGGAACTGAGGGCCATTTACAATGCCCTAAGTCTGGCAAGGCCTCTGCTTCAAAACCAGCCGGTACTGATCCAATCAGACAACATCACGGCAGTCGCCCATGTAAACCGACAGGGCGGCACAAGAAGCAAGATGGCGATGGCAGAAGCCACAAGGATTCTCCGATGGGCGGAAAATCACGTCTTAGCACTGTCAGCAGTGTTCATTCCGGGAGTGGACAACTGGGAAGCAGACTTCCTCAGCAGACACGACCTACACCCGGGAGAGTGGGGACTTCATCCAGAAGTCTTCCAAATGTTGATAAACCGTTAGGAAAGGCCACAGGTGGACATGATGGCGTCCCGCCTAAACAAAAAACTAGATATTGCGCCAGGTCAAGGGACCCTCAGGCAATAGCTGTGGACGCTCTAGTGACACCGTGGGTGTACCAGTCGGTTTATGTATTCCCTCCTCTGCCTCTCATACCAAAGGTACTGAGAATAATAAGAAAACGAGGAGTAAGAACGATACTCGTGGTTCCGGATGGGCCAAGAAGAGCTTGGTACCCAGAACTTCAAGAAATGATATCAGAGGGGACCCATGGCCTCTACCGCTCAGACAGGATCTGCTACAGCAGGGGCCCTGTCTGTTCCAAGACTTACCGTGGCTGCGTTTGACGGCATGGCGGTTGAATTCCGGATCCTAAAGGAAAAGGTCATTCCGGAAGAAGTCATTCCTACGCTGATAAAAGCCAGGAAAGAAGTAACCGCAAACCATTATCACCGTATTTGGCGAAAATATGTTGCGTGGTGTGAGGCCAGGAAGGCCCCAACAGAGGAATTTCAGCTGGGTCGTTTTCTGCACTTCCTACAGTCAGGGGTGACTATGGGCCTAAAATTGGGTTCCATTAAGGTCCAGATTTCGGCTCTGTCGATTTTCTTCCAGAAAGAACTGGCTTCACTGCCTGGAGTTCAGACATTTGTAAAGGGAGTGCTACATATTCAGCCCCCTTTTGTGCCTCCTGTGGCACCTTGGGATCTCAACGTGGTGTTGAGTTTCTTAAAATCACATTGGTTTGAGCCACTTAAAATTGTGGATTTGAAATATCTCACGTGGAAAGTGGTCATGTTATTGGCCTTGGCTTCGGCCAGGCGTGTGTCAGAATTGGCGGCTTTGTCATGTAAAAGCCCTTATCTGATTTTCCATATGGATAGGGCAGAATTGAGGACTCGTCCCCAGTTTCTCCCTAAGGTGGTATCAGCTTTTCACTTGAACCAACCTATTGTAGTGCCTGCGGCTACTAGGGACTTGGAAGATTCCAAGTTACTGGACGTAGTCAGGGCCTTAAAAAATTGTATTTCCAGGACGGCTGGAGTCAGGAAAACTGACTCGCTTTTTATCCTGTAGGCACCCAACAAAATAGGTGCTCCTGCTTCTAAGCAGACTATTGCTCGCTGAATTTGTAGCACAATTCAGCTGGAGCATTCTGCGGCTGGATTGACGCATCCTAAATCAGTAAAAGCCCATTCCACGAGGAAAGTGGGCTCATCTTGGGCGGCTGCCCGAGGGGTCTCGGCTTTACAATTTTGCCGAGCTGCAACTTGGTCAGGGGCAAACACGTTTGCTAAATTCTACAAAATTGATATCCTGGCTGAGGAGGACCTTGAGTTCTCTCATTCGGTGCTGCAGAGTCATCCGCACTCTCCCGCCCGTTTGGGAGCTTTGGTATAATCCCCATGGTCCTGACGGAGTTCCCAGCATCCACTAGGACGTCAGAGAAAATAAGATTTTACTCACCGGTAAATCTATTTCTCGTAGTCCGTAGTGGATGCTGGGCGCCCATCCCAAGTGCGGATTGTCTGCAATACTTGTATGTAGTTATTGCCTAACTAAGGGTTATTGTTGAGCCATCTGTTGAGAGGCTCAGTTATATTTCATACTGTTAACTGGGTATAGTATCACAAGTTATACGGTGTGATTGGTGTGGCTGGTATGAGTCTTACCCGGGATTCAAAATCCTTCCTTATTGTGTCAGCTCTTCCGGGCACAGTATCCTAACTGAGGTCTGGAGGGGGGTCATGGTGGGAGGAGCCAGTGCACACCAGATAGTACCTAATCTTTCTTTTAGAGTGCCCAGTCTCCTGCGGAGCCCGTCTATTCCCCATGGTCCTTACGGAGTTCCCAGCATCCACTACGGACTACGAGAAATAGATTTACCGGTGAATAAAATCTTATTTTTTCTAAGTGCCCACATAGGAAGGTCTCTTGGCACTGGCTATTTACAAGGTAAAGATCTGCAGCTGCACCAGCTATGTTCTCCTTGTATCACTATGGGGCTGAGTTGGGAGCAAAAAAAAAAAAAAAAAAAAGAAAAAAGGAACTAACTTTGTATCTTGATCAAACAATGTTGCGGTGGGGAAGATGTAACATGCACACAGATTTAGACTTGTCGGGGCATGTCCAAACTCATCTAAATTGCAGTGTAAAATTAAAGCTGTCCTGCATTTGTGGGCTACATGCAAAAGCAAAAAAAGATTTGCATGGATTGTTCAGGTGCACCATTACTTGCCATTTTTCTCTTAGAAGTGTGGATCCAAGTCCGATACTCACAGGTTAGTCATTTCATAATATTCCTTGTGACAGTACATTCATCAGTAATTAGCTTTCTCTCTCATCCATGGGGGACGCTGGAGTTTAGTACCATGGGGTATACATGGGGTGATCAGGCGAGCCGGCACTTTAAAAATGTTTTAATGTGTGTGACTGGCTCATCCCCCTCTCTATACCCCTCCTCATACAAGTTTTAGAAATGTGCCCGAGGAGAGCCGGTCAGTTCCTCTGGAGCTCTATGTATATATACAGATGGGTCCACGGTTAACTTGACTTGTTTTCTGCGCCTAGGCACAACATGACTTATTATCATAAACCCTTCATCTATTGTTCTCAGCTACAATACAATACAGCAGGGGATTAAGTCATTACAACAGGGGATTAAGTCCGACTGGCCAGTCTCAATTAATCCTATTAAAGGTCAAGATAAACGTGGACCCATCTGTGTGTGTGTGTGTGTGTGTGTGTGTATATGTGTGTGTGTATATATATATATATATATGTGTGTGTGTGTGTATATATATATATATATATATATATAATATCTTTTATTTCTCTGACGTCCTAGTGGATGCTGGGAACTCCGTAAGGACCATGGGGAATAGCGGCTCCGCAGGAGACTGGGCACAAAAGTAAAGCTTTAGGACTACCTGGTGTGCACTGGCTCCTCCCCCTATGACCCTCCTCCAAGCCTCAGTTAGATTTTTGTGCCCGGCCGAGAAGGGTGCATTCTAGGAGGCTCTCCTGAGTTTCTTAGTAAAAGTTTAGTTTTAGGTTTTTTATTTTCAGTGAGACCTGCTGGCAACAGGCTCACTGCATCGAGGGACTAAGGGGAGAAGAAGCGAACCTGCCTGCTTGCAGCCAGCTTGGGCTTCTTGGCTACTGGACACCATTAGCTCCAGAGGGACCGAACACAGGCCCAGCCTCGGAGTCCGGTCCCAGAGCCGCGCCGCCGGCCCCCTTACAGAGCCAGAAGCAAGAAGAGGTCCGGAAAATCGGCGGCAGAAGACATCAGTCTTCACCAAGGTAGCGCACAGCACTGCAGCTGTGCGCCATTGCTCCTCAGGCACACTTCACACTCCGGTCACTGAGGGTGCAGGGCGCTGGGGGGGGCGCCCTGAGCAGCAATAAAAACACCTTGGCTGGCGAAAATACATCACATATAACCCCCAGGGCTATATGGATGTATTTTAACCCCTGCCAGAATACAGCAAAAAGCGGGAGAAAAGTCCGCCGAGAAGGGGGCGGGGCCTATCTCCTCAGCACACGGGCGCCATTTTCCCTCACAGCTCCGCTGGAAGGACGTCTCCCTGACTCTCCCCTGCAGTCCTGCACTACAGAAAAGGGTAAAACAAGAGAGGGGGGCACTAATTAGGCGCAGTATTAATAAAACAGCAGCTATAAGGGGAAAAACACTTCTATAAGGTTATCCCTGTATATATATAGCGCTCTGGTGTGTGCTGGCATACTCTCCCTCTGTCTCCCCAAAGGGCTAGTGGGGTCCTGTCCTCTATCAGAGCATTCCCTGTGTGTGTGCTGTGTGTCGGTACGATTGTGTCGACATGTATGAGGAGGAAAATGGTGTGGAGGCGGAGCAATTGCCTGTAATGGAGATGTCATCCCCTAGGGAGTCGACACCTGAGTGACTGAGCTTATGGAAGGAATTAAGACGCCGACACGGATACTGACTCCAGTGTCGACGATGAAGAGACGAATGTAACTTCCAGTAGGGCCACACGTTACATGATTGATGCTATGAAAAATGTTTTACATATTTCTGATAATACAAGTACCACTAAAAAGGGTATTATGTTTGGTGAGAAAAAACTGCCTGTAGTTTTTCCTGCATCTGAGGAATTAAATGAAGTGTGTGATGAAGCGTGGGTTTCCCCCGATAAAAAACTGATAATTCCTAAAAGGTTATTAGCATCATACCCCTTCCCGCCAGAGGATAGGGCACGTTGGGAAACACCCCGTAGGGTGGATAAAGCGCTCACACGTTTGTCTAAACAGGTGGCACTACCGTCTCCTGATACGGCCGCCCTTAAGGAACCTGCTGACAGAAAGCAGGAGAATATCCTAAAATGTATATACACTCACACGAGTGTTATACTGCGACCAGCAATCGCATCAGCCTGGATGTGCAGTGCTGTGGTGGCTTGGTCGGATTCCCTGACTGACAATATTGATACCCTAGATAGGGACAGTATATTACTGACTATAGAGCATTTGAAAGATGCATTTCTATATATGCGTGATGCACAGAGGGATATTTGCCGACTGGCATCAAGAGTAAGTGCGCTGTCCATTTCTGCCAGAAGAGGGTTATGGACGAGGCAGTGGTCAGGTGATGCTGATTCCAAAAGGCATATGGAAGTATTGCCTTATAAAGGGGAGGAGTTATTTGGGGTAGGTCTATCAGACCTGGTGGCCACGGCAACTGCTGGGAAATCCACATTTTTACCCCAGGTAGCCTCTCAACATAAGAAGACGCCGTATTATCAGGCGCAGTCCTTTCGGCCCCATAAGGGCAAGCGGGCAAAAGGCTCCTCATTTCTGCCCCGTGGCAGAGGGAGAGGAAAAAGGCTGCAGCAAACAGCCAGTTCCCAGGAACAGAAACCCTCTCCCGTTTCTGCCAAGTCCTCAGCATGACGCTGGGGCTTTACAAGCGGACTCAGGCACGGTGGGGGCCCGTCTCAAGAATTTCAGCGTGCAGTGGGCTCACTCACAGGTGGACCCCTGGATCCTGCAGGTGGTATCTCAGGGGTACAAATTGGAATTCGAGACGTCTCCCCCTCGCCGTTTCCTAAAGTCTGCTTTACCGACGTCTCCCTCCGACAGGGAGGCGGTATTGGAAGCCATTCACAAGCTGTATTCCCAGCAGGTGATAATCAAGGTACCCCTCCTGCAACAGGGAAAGGGGTATTATTCCACGCTGTTTGTGGTACCGAAGCCGGACGGCTCGGTGAGACCTATTTTAAATCTGAAATCCTTGAACACTTACATACACAGGTTCAAATTCAAGATGGAGTCACTCAGAGCGGTGATTGCGAACTTGGAAGAAGGGGATTATATGGTGTCTTTGGACATCAAGGATGCTTACCTCCATGTCCCAATTTACCCTTCTCACCAAGGGTACCTCAGGTTTGTGGTACAGAACTGTCACTATCAGTTTCAGACGCTGCCGTTTGGTTTGTCCACGGCACCCCGGGTCTTTACCAAGGTAATGGCCGAAATGATGATACTCCTTCGAAGGAAGGGAGTTTTAGTTATCCCGTACTTGGACGATCTCCTGATAAGGGCAAGATCCAGAGAACAGTTGGTAGTCGGGGTAGCACTATCTCAAGTAGTGTTGCGGCAGCACGGTTGGATTCTCAATATTCCAAAATCGCAGCTGATCCCGACGACACGTCTTCTATTCCTAGGGATGATCCTGGACACAGTCCAGAAAAAGGTGTTTCTCCCGGAGGAGAAAGCCAGGGAGTTATCCGAACTAGTCAGAAACCTCCTAAAACCAGGCCAAGTGTCAGTGCATCAATGCACAAGGGTCCTGGCAAAAATGGTGGCTTCCTACGAAGCAATCCCATTCGGCAGATTCCACGCAAGAACTTTCCAGTGGGACCTGCTGGACAAATGGTCCGGATCGCATCTTCAGATGCATCAGCGGATAACCCTGTCACCAAAGACAAGGGTGTCTCTCCTGTGGTGGTTGCAGAGTGCTCATCTTCTAGAGGGCCGCAGATTCGGCATTCAGGACTGGGTCCTGGTGACCACGGATGCCAGCCTGCGAGGCTGGGGAGCAGTCACACAGGGAAGAAATTTCCAGGGCTTGTGGTCAAGCCTGGAGACATAACTTCACATAAATATCCTGGAGCTGAGGGCCATTTACAATGCCCTAAGCCAAGCAAGACCTCTGCTTCAAGGTCTGCCGGTGCTGATCCAGTCGGACAACATCACGGCAGTCGCCCACGTGAACAGACAGGGCGGCACAAGAAGCAGGAGGGCAATGGCAGAAGCTGCAAGGATTCTTCGCTGGGCGGAAAATCATGTGATAGCACTGTCAGCAGTGTTCATTCCGGGAGTGGACAACTGGGAAGCAGACTTCCTCAGCAGGCACGACCTCCACCCGGGAGAGTGGGGACTTCACCCAGAAGTCTTCCACATGATTGTAAACCGTTGGGAAAAACCAAAGGTGGACATGATGGCGTCCCGCCTCAACAAAAAATTGGACAGGTATTGCGCCAGGTCAAGGGACCCTCAGGCAATAGCTGTAGACGCTCTGGTAACACCATGGGTGTACCAGTCAGTGTATGTGTTCCCTCCTCTACCTCTCATACCCAAGGTACTGAGAATTATAAG
Organism: Pseudophryne corroboree; assembly: GCF_028390025.1. Classification (NCBI taxonomy): domain Eukaryota; kingdom Metazoa; phylum Chordata; class Amphibia; order Anura; family Myobatrachidae; genus Pseudophryne; species Pseudophryne corroboree. The sequence continues at coordinate 1,057,129,297 of NC_086444.1, forward strand.
ACGGAGAGGAGTGAGAACTATACTCGTGGCTCCGGATTGGCCAAGAAGGACTTGGTACCCGGAACTTCAAGAGATGCTCACAGAGGACCCGTGGCCTCTACCTCTAAGAAGGGACCTGCTCCAGCAAGGACCCTGTCTGTTCCAAGACTTACCGCGGCTGCGTTTGACGGCATGGCGGTTGAACGCCGGATCCTGAAGGAAAAAGGCATTCCGGAAGAAGTCATTACTACCCTGATCAAAGCCAGGAAGGATGTGACCGCAAAGCATTATCACCGCATTTGGCGAAAATATGTTGCGTGGTGCGAGGCCAGGAAGGCCCCAACGGAGGAATTTCAACTGGGTCGATTCCTGCATTTCCTGCAAACAGGAGTGTCTATGGGCCTAAAATTAGGATCCATTAAGGTTCAGATTTCGGCCCTGTCTATTTTCTTCCAGAAAGAACTGGCTTCAGTTCAGCCTCCTTTTGTGCCTCCAGTGGCACCTTGGGATCTCAATGTAGTTTTGGGGTTCCTAAAATCACATTGGTTTGAACCGCTTAAATCTGTGGATTTGAAATATCTCACATGGAAAGTGGTCATGCTGTTGGCCCTGGCTTCGGCCAGGCGCGTGTCAGAATTGGCGGCTTTATCTTATAAAAGCCCTTACCTGATTTTTCATACGGACAGGGCAGAATTGAGGACTCGTCCACAATTTCTCCCTAAGGTGGTTTCAGCGTTTCACCTGAACCAGCCTATTGTGGTACCTGCGGCTACTAGGGACTTGGAGGACTCCAAGTTGCTGGACGTTGTCAGGGCCCTGAAAATTTATGTTTCCAGGACGGCTGGAGTCAGAAAATCTGACTCGCTGTTTATCCTGTATGCACCCAACAAGCTGGGTGCTCCTGCTTCTAAGCAGACTATTACTCGTTGGATTTGTAGTACAATTCAGCTTGCACATTCTGTGGCAGGCCTGCCACAGCCAAAATCTGTAAATGCCCACTCCACAAGGAAGGTGGGCTCATCTTGGGCGGCGGCCCGAGGGGTCTCGGCTTTACAACTTTGCCGAGCAGCTACTTGGTCAGGGGCAAACACGTTTGCAAAATTCTACAAATTTGATACCCTGGCTGAGGAGGACCTGGAGTTCTCTCATTCGGTGCTGCAGAGTCATCCGCACTCTCCCGCCCGTTTGGGAGCTTTGGTATAATCCCCATGGTCCTTACGGAGTTCCCAGCATCCACTAGGACGTCAGAGAAAATAAGAATTTACTTACCGATAATTCTATTTCTCGTAGTCCGTAGTGGATGCTGGGCGCCCATCCCAAGTGCGGATTGTCTGCAATACTTGTACATAGTTATTGTTACCTAAATCGGGTTATTGTTGTTGTGAGCCATCTATCCAGAGGCTCCTCTGTTATCATGCTGTTAACTGGGTTCAGATCACAAGTTGTACGGTGTGATTGGTGTGGCTGGTTTGAGTCTTACCTGGGATTCATAAATCCTTCCTTATTGTGTACGCTCGTCCGGGCACAGTATCTTAACTGAGGCTTGGAGGAGGGTCATAGGGGGAGGAGCCAGTGCACACCAGGTAGTCCTAAAGCTTTAGTTTTGTGCCCAGTCTCCTGCGGAGCCGCTATTCCCCATGGTCCTTACGGAGTGCCCAGCATCCACTACGGACTACGAGAAATAGAATTATCGGTAAGTAAATTCTTATTATTTTTATTTCTAACTTTACACTTCAGCAGCAGTCTGGTAGTTTGCCTCTACCAGACTTCTACGAGGGAGCTGCTGGGGGAACTTGGTTCCACCCTGCGTAGTTTGGAGCCCGAGTCCTCGGCTGCAGGGACATCAGTCCCTGGGTGACTCGCATCCAGCAGTGCACTGCTGACATGGAGCCCAAAGCACCCTGCCCCCACCAGCAGCATGTCTTAAGACAGAAGATTTGTAAGTATAGCCAGAGGCTCCGTTAGCGGGGTTTCCGGGTCTGCTGGCGACTATATACAGCAGAGGAGAAAAGGCATTGCTATGTGCTCTATATCCTCTGCAGCGGGGTATGCATAAAGACAGACTCTCTGTAGTCTGATAGTGAAGCGCTCCGTCTCCACAGTTACATGGAGCTATGGTTACAGGTCCAGTATGTAAAAGGACCTGGGTTCTCGTCCAGCCCGATAGATGGATATATGTACCACACTCAGCAGTTGTCTGTTGCACTAGCAGTAAAATGCTGACACATGGCGTGCTCCCGCACTGTAGTGTTTAGAGAACAGGTGCGGCATGTAATTCGGCCACACGCTGCTACTACTCTCTGATCCCTGTGGTAGTGCCTGAGAGAAGGTTCCTGCCAGGTGGTTACACGGGCCGGCTGGCCGCGTTGCTTCTCTGAGTGAGCGCAGACAGCACAGTCACCCGTACTTCCTGTACCCTCATCCTCGCCAGGTCACAGGCAGCTTTATGCATGCAATAAACCGTGAGCTTGTCTCCCACAACAAGACGCGGCTGATTAGGGCCGCCGCGTTACGGCAGTGGATTAATGGCGGCGCTTCCGCTCCTTCCCCAGCAGGGGTGTTGCTGTCTTCCACTCACTGCCAGAGCAAAGGGGGCGGACTCTTTTTATAAGAGCAAGCTGGGTAGCCTGGTGGACAGGTTTGATCCAAAGTCAGTGCCCCAGGTCACAGTGTTGTTCTGGAAAGGGGAGTGTCTGGGCTCAAGGGTCTACCTTGCAAAGGAGCGGACTCTTTATAATAAAGGTACACTACATCAGAGTCCGGTAAACTAAATACCTGGTCTCCTGCCAACTACAAAAGAAAAAAAAATCATTTACAACTGTACACATGAGATTCCCTTTCCAGAGGTCCCACCGCTAGTACAAGGAACATCTTGCCTCAGGTTGAGGAAGCACCTGTGTGCGAAACGCGTTAGAGAGAATTGCCTTTCACCCTGCCAAGTGATCAGCGACATTGTTTGGGATCAACCCTGCCGGATTGGGAGCTAAGGACAACCAACGAGACCTCCTACACACCTGCCGCTCCAGCTGAACTGCAATCAAAGGAGACGCGGCTAGCAAGGTGGAGAGTCTATTCTGAAAATTGTCCACATACAAGCGGCCCCTCTCACGTTGAGGGTTAGAAACCATCCAGCACCGCTACCACCACGGAGGACGGACGGGGAGAAGGAAAGCAAACCAGCATCGCTGTGCACGGCGAGGATCTCCCCATCACGTCTGCATCCACGGACACGGTGGTAAGCGGCTCAATTTAGAAACTGTCAGTCCATGGACTTTGCAATTATATGAATGAGAACTGTGGTCCTATGCTAAAGACTGAGTTCTAATACAACGAAGATAAGCAATATTCAATGTTGTGGAAACTGTGTCTTTAAACAGAGAACTGAGTTTTCACCTTGGAAAATCACTGTATAAACGTTGTGGATACATAAATTATGTTGCATTTTAATCCAGGAGTGTAACTATTAATTGTCTCTGATAGATTTGAGCACTGGATGTCTAAAACAGAGAAATATCATCATTTTTATTATTATAAAATAATTTTTTAGAATGTGCCCCTAATGAGTATGCATACTTAATTTTTTATTATATTGTTGTATGAGATATAACGTTTGTACTAAAATAAACACCAGAGAAGTGAAAAACACGTGTTTTTATTCATATACGCACCTGGAGAAATAGCGCAATCAGTCACTTTTCTTCTTTTTTCTTGTGTAGCTTCTTGATCAGTGTTTTGATCAAGTTTTAGCTGTACGTACACAGGTACAGCTGGACAAAGATTGCAGCTCTAAATTTATAAATCTCAAATTAAGAGTAAATAATACAATTAACAAATTAGCGCCTGGATCAGGGTTGTTTTTTCTACAAGCGGGGGCAGGCAATTTTTGATACGCCTGTCACTCATGCACAGAGAGGATGGGGGCTGCATAAAGCATACTGACACCCCAATATATACATGGGTGTATAATATGTTGGATATAGCTATATAGATGTACAGTAGTTCTTTATTGGCAATAACTCTGTTTGTTTTCCTGCTATTATTGCTCCCATCTACATTGGTTTAAAGGTTGGCAAATGCTGACTCCAAACACGCACACTATGGCTCCTAGCTGTGTAGAGTGTGTATGTTCTCCCCGTGCTGTATGCAGGATTCCTGTTTTGACCTCGTGTTTCAGGGTCATCTACTATCCTGGTTGTTCTGTGACAACCAGTCTCTATTGCCTTTTGGCTAGGATCAGTGTAGTATATGTTCTTATCAGTTAATATCTGATACGCCTCTACTGGGGGCCATCTATTTAATGGATTTTACAGATGGGAAGACGAGGTGACCAGGTCTTACACCTCTCGGACTGGTGTAACTAGGTAATTTGAATCCAACACGTCTATCAAACACGTGATGTAGTCTCAGATTTGGGTATTACAGCTAGAGCATGCTGTGTACTATACCTAGGAAAGTTCACCAAGGTGTATTACAGTCTATACTGTTTATTATACCTTTATTTTCCACATATTCCTCCAATACCGGTTTCTGACTGTGTGTCCATTAGAATTCAGTCAAGTTGGTTTTCTCTGCCCAGTTGGATTTAGCTGCAATGAAAAAGGGAGGTATTTGAGACTCCTCAAAACCTGCTTAGACAGAAAATTGTATAGAACATAATTCGAGGTATGTTCCATCTTTTTTTCTTCTGTTCTAGTTTTCGCTTTTATACAGCACTGATAGACGTCTGTGAGGCGGTTCTAGTTTACTGAGACGCCTCTGGTTTCAAATTATGTAGAATATATACATTACATATTGGTATAAGTCATTACATATGTATGAGTGTACTTCCGATTCCCACCGGTTAGGGAATTTGGAGAATGTTAACGGAAACTTCTCTGCCATCCATTGATGCTTTCCGGTCTTCTCCCTCATTTATAGATGTCAGACTATGTCACGGTGGTATTCTGTATACTGTCCGGCAATGAGGTTCGTCTGGCCCTAACCCTCCCCCCCCCCCCCCCCCCAATCATGTGGATATGTATATGTATGTGCAGATGTGTTTTGTATGTATATTTATGTGCGTGTGTGTATGTATATGTGTGTGTGTGTGTATATATCTACAGTATCTGGGTATACTTGTACCGGTTATGGGCCCGTTCGGGTCCTTTAGGTAGTTTCCATCTGCAAATAGCTATACCTAAACTAGAAGATAGTAGTGTGTACGGGGTCTCCTGACTACATTCATGATTCATATATCAATTAATTACAGGCAAGTATAGTCAAGTTTTAGCCAACTAGCTTCTCTCAGCACTTACATCCACTCAGTTGGCGCCAAAGGTCCCGTGTCTTATGGCACTACTTCAGACTCCAAGGCCTTCAGGTAACATACCGGTTTTTATGTTCGGGTATGGACTTATCAAGAACTGATAGTGGTATAGGAAACTGTGTTCAGGTCATAGTCTCTTCTGGAACAGAGGGTTTACATCCCAGTATGGACTTGGTGTAAAGGGATTTCCTAAATATCTTTAAACTTTTTCCTCCTTGGTCCCTTCTGAAGGAGTCTTCTTCAGTAACTTGGGTTTGTAGTCCTCTTGTCATTTTCCTGTTTTTCTTTTGTATTTTCCTTGCGGCTCAAGGGGTGTTATTCGGAGTCACAGGAGTTGCTCCTTGGTGCCCTCGAGTTATAGGCTTCATCCCTTATTTAGAGTACCTATTCCTCCAGGAATCTTTTGGAGAGAGATTTCATTAATGCTTCTGTTTCCACATCCGTTATATAGGAGGGATGCTTTACTCGAGTCTCAGAACATACAGACACTTTAGTTCTGAACGTGTAGACTCCATTGGATGCTCTCCTTAAGCGTAAGGTTTTCTCTTTGCTGGATCCTCGGCTCAGTTGGGGTTCTCTACTTCTGGGAGCGTTGGTTGGCCTTCCTCAGGACTTTCCTGTAGGGCATTTATCCTTTTCTCTGTGGGATATCCTTTTCACAGGGACTGTTTTTTTCTTCTCTACAAGCTGGTCTAATTTCCTCAGTAGCAGATTTCCATAGGTTTTGGTTATACAACCCATTTGGTATCTCCAGACCAGGGCAGGCATCCCCTTAGGATTCTGCACTGCCTATCGCTGTCCTGCACCTAGGACTACTTGATGGGTGTTGAGTCACATCGCTTCTCTTTTGAGAAGTGGGTCCTCCAAGTCCGGTTAGACTACATCTCTACGGTAGCATGCTTTTAAGAGCAGAAATGCACAGATCGTGCTCTACTCCTTCTCAGAGTAAGGGGTCCACAATTTGTACTATACCGGCTTTGGTTTTTTCTACACAGGTCGTCTTATTGACAATTATCCTTGCAACAGACAAATACAGCCTTACTCGAGAATGGGCTTTCTATACACCACCAGTTTCTGTAGTGCAGTGGTTATCACGTTTGCCTCACACGTGAAAGGTTCCTGGTTCGGAACTGGGCAGAACCAGTAAATCAAAACCTTCTAACAGTTAGTGGATTGGTGGGGTCCTACTCTTCTTTTTTTTTTATTTTATTTTTTTAATATATATATATATATATATATATATATATATATATATAATCTGCTCTAGTGGGGCGCTATAACACAGGTGTCTTTGTCTGCTCAGTGGTCTTGCCAGTTGGCTAAGGTGTTACTTGGCTTTTCTGCCCCTTCCCTGTTTCCTTATACCATGTAAACAGATTACGACTGTCTTGCTCTCCTGCTATTGTGTAGCCTCGCTGGTGTCCATCTACAGATCTGCTGGTCCTTTTCATGGGCGATCCTGGGATGTTGCCTCTGTGTCAGGCTTGTTCTGGCACCTACGTTTGACAGACTGGCTGTTCAAGGTGTGGTGATTGAAGGCGGGGACTCTGGGGGCTCAGCATGTTGGGTCTCTCATTTTATGTAACATACCGGAATACTTTCCCATTAGAAATATATGGCTTTCAGTGGTGGTTACTCTGCCGTTCTTAGTACAGGCATTCCTATACTATCGAAGAGCGTATGTTGCCTGGGGTGCATACTCCTGGTGGTTGGTAACACCCTTTCCGATTTTTTTTTCTGGATTTGTTAGCGGCAGGTCTCTGTACGCACTTCTTCTGGTGTGGACTCGCTGCTTGATCTTCTCTATAGCTCGTTCTGCCAGAGATTCAGCTGTTTGCTCAGGGTGTTGTTGGGCTTCAACGTTACACCTTACTCCTTCGGATCTCAATTGATATTATAGTGTTGCAATCTTCTCTGACTAGCCTCTGCAGTCTATCTGTGTTTCAGGGCACGATTGTGGCTTCAGTCTTTATGTAGCCATGCTGGCTCCATCTTGTTTTCGATGACTGGCTGGCCAGTCTCGACATGCTCTCTGGCTGACTGGCAGGGCTCTTGGTGTGATAAATATATATATATATATATATATATATAAATATATATAATAGATAGATAGATATATGTGTTTGTGTGTGTGTATATGTATATATATATATATATATATGTATGTGTGTACACACACACACACACATATATATGTGTGTGTGTGTGTGTGTGTGTGTATATATATATATATATATACACACTATCACAGTCAGTGATGCGATATAGGTATCCCAGTTATCTTGTTTTCTCCACCACGCCTAGTCTCTGTGTTTTCTGGGCTGTTCCTGGCATCTATGTAGCCTCCTTCTATTGGTTGGTGGGTGCCCTGTATCGGTCGCCTCTGGGTCATGCCACATCTTAGGTGGCTTGAAATTGTCTCTGGGTCATGCTGCCTAAGACTTGTCGTGCTCCGCAGTCTTCTTGCGTGTGGCCTTAAGTCTTGGCTTGACTGTGCAGTTTTCCGGAATTCTCAGCACTTTCCCGCCCGTTTGGGAAGCTCTGGGACGTCTCCATGGTACTGAACTCCAGTGTACCCTATGGATGATAGAGAAAACAGGATTTTGGTACATACCGTTAAATCCCTTTCTCTGAGTCCATAGGGGAAGCTGGACGCTCACCCTGCACTGCTCTCTTCCATCGGTGTGGTTTTATCGCTGGTTGCCCCTGTGTTTCCTGGTGGCTGGGAGTACTTCGGATTTGGTTGCAAGTTTTCCTTGCGTTACGGTCATTTTGCCTTTTCTGTGTATAATAATGTGTGTATATGTGTGTTTCTGCTGGTCATGTTTTACGGGATCTAACTTTTGTGGATGCCTTGTGTACCACCTCCTCTGTTGGTCGTGTTGCCGTCTCTCCTCGGGTACAGTTTCTTAACTGGTCTGGGGAGAGGTATAGAGGGGGAGGAGCCAGTCACACACATTAAAAATGTACTGTGCCAGCTCACCTGATCATCCCATCTATACCCATGGTACTGAACTCCAGCATCCCCTATGGACTCAGAGAAATGGATTTATTGGTAAGTACCAAAATCCTATTTTTTTTTTTAAGACCTTAGTGTTGTAATCCCAAATACACTAGCTCTTAAAGATGTCACAGCCAGAATGTGAAGAATTTGGAAATCTATTTTGCTCTTTGGACCTCTTACAGCTATCTCCACATTAGCTTAGTTTAATAAAGCAGCGGAAAAGTGGTTAGAACAGCTCTCTGAAGGATTGTAGTCACGCACTTAATTGTTAACATTGATTGAACATATCCTTGATCTATCTGACTTCCTTGGCAAAGCTGTTCTTGTTACAGGCCTTCTTGGGGCTAAAAATGTGTCCACATGCTGGTGTGTTTGCTTTGGATTAGGGCTGTTAAAGCCGACCTAGAGAGTAAGAACTCTTGTCCTCTTCTTTTGCAGTTTCACCCATAAACTAGCTAAAAATCAATCAGGCTGCATAGGGAAATAGTTTTCTGCTCTTAGTTCATGCTCCATAGCCTAGAGGTTATAGATTTGGGGCCTTTTACTTTTTTGTAAAAAGCTAGGTGTTCTAATTTCAGATGGTAATTCTCCCATCTGTGTGGAAGCAGGCAACAAACAAAGAAACAGGCATTGTTTACTTTGCAACTAGCCTCCAACTCTCAGCATAACCTTCTCTTTGCACATTCAGGAGGTACTCCTTTGTGGGGTATCTGCAGTGGGAGTCCTCCTTTCTCTAACGTCCTAGTGGATGCTGGGGACTCCGAAAGGACCATGGGGAATAGCGGCTCCGCAGGAGACTGGGCACAAAGTAAAAGCTTTAGGACTAGCTGGTGTGCACTGGCTCCTCCCCCTATGACCCTCCTCCAAGCCTCAGTTAAGATTTTGTGCCCGAACGAGAAGGGTGCAATCTAGGTGGCTCTCCTGAGCTGCTTAGAGTAAAAGTTTAAATAGGTTTTTTATTTTCAGTGAGACCTGCTGGCAACAGGCTCACTGCATCGAGGGACTAAGGGGAGAAGAAGCGAACTCACCTGCGTGCAGAGTGGATTGGGCTTCTTAGGCTACTGGACATTAGCTCCAGAGGGACGATCACAGGCCCAGCCATGGATGGGTCCCGGAGCCGCGCCGCCGGCCCCCTTACAGATGCTGAAGCAAGAAGAGGTCCATAAATCGGCGGCAGAAGACTTTCCTGTCTTCATAAGGTAGCGCACAGCACTGCAGCTGTGCGCCATTGCTCTCAGCACACTTCGGTCACTGAGGGTGCAGGGCGCTGGGGGGGGGCGCCCTGGGAAGCAATGAATTTACCTTATTTGGCAAAAAATACATCACATATAGCTCCTGGGCTATATGGATGTATTTAACCCCTGCCAGTTTTCCAGAAAAAAGCGGGAGAAGAGCCCGCCGTGAAGGGGGCGGGGCCTATCTCCTCAGCACACAGAGCCATTTTTCCCACACAGCTCCGCTGGTAGGAAGGCTCCCAGAATCTCTCCTGCAACTACAGAAACAGGGTAAAAAAGAGAGGGGGGCACTTATTTGGCAAAATAACAGATATAAGCAGCTATAAGGGATAGACACTTATTGTAAGGTTGTCCCTATACATATATAGCGCTCTGGTGTGTGCTGGCAAACTCTCCCTCTGTCTCCCCAAGGGGCTAAGTGGGTCCTGTCCTCTATCAGAGCATTCCCTGTGTGTGTGCTGGGTGTCGGTACGTGTGTGTCGACATGTATGAGGAGGAAAATGATGTGGAGGCTGAGCAATTGCCTATAATGGTGATGTCACCCCCTAGGGAGTCGACACCTGAATGGATGGCCGTAATTAAGGAATTACGTGACAGTGTCGGCACGTTACAGAAAACTGTTGACGACATGAGACAGCCGGCAGCTCAGTTAGTGCCTGTCCAGGCGTCTCAAACACCGTCAGGGGCTATTAAACGCCCGTTACCTCAGTGGGTCGACACGGACCCAGACACAGACACTGACTCCAGTGTCGACGGTGAAGAAACAAACGTATTTTCCAGTAGGGCCACTCGTTACATGATCACGGCAATGAAGGAGGTTTTGCACATCTCTGATACTGCAAGTACCACAAAAAGGGGTATTATGTGGGGTGTGAAAAAACTACCCGTAGTTTTTCCTGAATCAGATGAATTGAATGAAGTGTGTGATGAAGCGTGGGTTACCCCCGACAGAAACACCCCCTAGGGTGGATAAGGCGCTCACACGCTTATCAAAACAAGTGGCGTTACAGTCTCCAGAAACGGCCGCCCTTAAGGAGCCAGCAGATAGGAGGCTGGAAAATATCCTTAAAAGTATATACACTCATACTGGTGTTATACTGCGACCAGCAATCGCCTCAGCCTGGATGTGCAGTGCTGGGGTGGCTTGGTCGGATTCCCTGACTGAAAATATTGATACCCTGGACAGGGACAATATATTATTGACTATAGAGCATTTAAAGGATGCATTCCTATATATGCGAGATGCACAGAGAGACATTTGCACTCTGGCATCAAGAGTAAGTGCGATGTCCATTTCTGCCAGAAGAGGATTATGGACGCGACAGTGGTCAGGGGATGCGGATTCCAAACGGCATATGGAAGTATTGCCGTATAAAGGGGAGGAGTTATTTGGGGGCGGTCTATCGGACCTGGTGGCCACGGCAACGGCTGGGAAATCCACCTTTTTACCCCAAGTCACCTCGCAGCAGAAAAAGATACCGTCTTTTCAGGCTCAGTCCTTTCGTCCCCATAAGGGCAAGCGGGCAAAAGGCCACTCATATCTGCCCCGGGGCAGAGGAAGGGGAAAAAGACTGCAACAGACATCTTCTTCCCACGAACAGAAGCCCTCCCCCGCTTCTGCCAAGTCCTCAGCATGACGCTGGGGCCTTACAAGCGGACTCAGGCACGGTGGGGGCCCGTCTCAAGAATTTCAGCGCGCAGTGGGCTCACTCGCAAGTGGACCCCTGGATCCTGCAGGTAGTATCTCAGGGGTACAAATTGGAATTCGAGACGTCTCCCCCTCGCCGGTTCCTGAAGTCTGCTTTACCAACGTCTACCCCCGACAGGGAGGCGGTATTGGAAGCCATTCACAAGCTGTATTCCCAGCAAGTGATAATCAAGGTACCCCTCCTACAACAGGGAAAGGGGTATTACTCCACGCTGTTTGTGGTACCGAAGCCGGACGGCTCGGTGAGACCCATTTTAAATCTGAAAGCCTTGAACACTTACATAAAAAGGTTCAAGTTCAAGATGGAGTCACTCAGAGCAGTGATAGCGAACCTGGAAGAAGGGGACTACATGGTGTCTCTGGACATCAAGGATGCTTACCTCCATGTCCCAATTTGCCCTTCTCACCAAGGGTACCTCAGGTTTGTGGTACAGAACTGTCACTATCCGTTTCAGACGCTGCCGTTTGGATTGTCCACGGCACCCCGGGTCTTTACCAAGGTAATGGCCGAAATGATGATTCTTCTTCGAAGAAAAGGCGTCTTAATTATCCCTTACTTGGACGATCTCCTGATAAGGGCACGGTCCAGAGAACAGTTAGAGGTCGGAGTAGCACTATCTCAAATAGTACTACGACAGCACGGATGGATTCTAAATATTCCAAAATCGCAGCTGATTCCGACGACACGTCTGCTGTTCCTAGGGATGATTCTGGACACAGTACAGAAAAAGGTGTTTCTCCCGGAAGAGAAAGCCAGGGAGTTATCCGACCTAGTCAGGAAACTCCTAAGACCAGGCCAGGTGTCAGTGCATCAGTGCACAAGGGTCCTGGGAAAGATGGTGGCTTCTTACGAAGCGATTCCATTCGGCAGATTCCACGCAAGAACTTTTCAGTTGGATCTGCTAGACAAATGGTCCGGATCGCATCTTCAAATGCATCAGCGGATAACCCTGTCTCCAAGGACAAGGGTGTCTCTCCTGTGGTGGTTACAGAGTGCTCATCTCCAAGAGGGCCGCAGATTCGGCATTCAGGATTGGGTCCTGGTGACCACGGATGCCAGCCTGAGAGGCTGGGGAGCAGTCACACAGGGAAAAAATTTCCAGGGCTTGTGGTCAAGCATGGAAATGTCACTTCACATAAATATCCTGGAACTAAGGGCCATTTACAATGCCCTAAGTCAGGCAAGGCCTCTGCTTCAGGGTCAGCCAGTATTGATCCAGTCGGACAACATCACGGCAGTCGCCCACGTAAACAGACAGGGCGGCACAAGAAGCAGGAGGGCAATGACGGAAGTGGCAAGGATTCTTCGCTGGGCGGAAAATCATGTGATAGCACTGTCAGCAGTGTTCATTCCGGGAGTGGACAACTGGGAAGCAGACTTCCTCAGCAGACACGATCTTCACCCGGGGGAGTGGGGACTTCACCCAGAAGTCTTCCACATGATTGTAAACCGTTGGGAAAAACCAAAGGTGGACATGATGGCGTCTCGCCTCAACAAAAAACTGGACAGATATTGCTCCAGGTCAAGGGACCCTCAGGCAATAGCTGTGGACGCTCTGGTAACACCGTGGGTGTACCGGTCAGTGTATGTGTTCCCTCCTCTTCCTCTCATACCAAAAGTACTGAGAATCATAAGAAGGAGAGGAGTAAAGACTATACTCGTGGCTCCGGATTGGCCAAGAAGGACTTGGTACCCGGAAATTCAAGAGATGCTCACGGAAGACCCGTGGCCTCTACCTCTAAGACAGGACCTGCTCCAGCAGGGACCATGTCTGTTCCAAGACTTACCGCGGCTGCGTTTGACGGCATGGCGGTTGAACGCCGGATCCTGAAGGAAAAAGGCATTTCGGATGAAGTCATCCATACCCTGATCAAAGCCAGGAAGGATGTAACCGTACAACATTATCACCGTATTTGGCGTAAATATGTTGCGTGGTGCGAGGCCAGGAAGGCCCCTACGGAGGAATTTCAACTGGGTCGATTCCTGCATTTCCTGCAAACAGGACTGTCTATGGGCCTCAAATTAGGGTCCATTAAGGTTCAAATTTCGGCCCTGTCGATATTCTTCCAAAAAGAACTAGCTTCTGTTCCTGAAGTTCAGACGTTTGTCAAGGGAGTACTGCATATACAGCCTCCTTTTGTGCCTCCAGTGGCACCTTGGGATCTCAATGTAGTGTTGGGATTCCTAAAATCACATTGGTTTGAACCACTCACCACTGTGGACTTGAAATATCTCACATGGAAAGTGGTAATGCTGTTAGCCCTGGCTTCAGCCAGGCGTGTATCAGAATTGGCGGCTTTATCCTATAAAAGCCCTTACCTAATTTTTCATACGGACAGGGCAGAATTGAGGACTCGTCCTCAATTTCTCCCTAAGGTGGTTTGAGCATTTCACTTAAACCAACCTATTGTGGTGCCTGCGGCTACTAGGGACTTGGAGGATTCCAAGTTGCTGGACGTAGTCAGGGCCCTGAAAATATATGTTCCAGGACGGCTGGAGTCAGAAAATCTGACTCGCTGTTTATCCTGTATGCACCCAACAAGCTGGGTGCTCCTGCTTCTAAACAGACGATTGTTTGTTAGATTTGTAGTACAATTCAGCTTGCACATTCTGTGGCAGGCCTGCCACAGCCAAAATCTGTAAAAGCCCATTCCACACGGAAAGTGGGCTCATCTTGGGCGGCTGCCCGAGGGGTCTCGGCTTTACAACTTTGCCGAGCAGCTACTTGGTCAGGGGCAAACACGTTTGCTAAATTCTACAAATTTGATACCCTGGCTGAGGAGGACCTGGAGTTCTCTCATTCGGTGCTGCAGAGTCATCCGCACTCTCCCGCCCGTTTGGGAGCTTTGGTATAATCCCCATGGTCCTTTCGGAGTCCCCAGCATCCACTAGGACGTTAGAGAAAATAAGAATTTACTTACCGATAATTCTATTTCTCATAGTCCGTAGTGGATGCTGGGCGCCCATCCCAAGTGCGGATTGTCTGCATTACTTGTACATAGTTATTGTTACAAAAATCGGGTTATTGTTGTTGTGAGCCATCTTTTCGGAGGCTCCTTCTGTTATCATGCTGTTAACTGGGTTCAGATCACAAGTTGTACGGTGTGATTGGTGTGGCTGGTATGAGTCTTACCCGGGATTCAAAATCCTTCCTTATTGTGTACGCTCGTCCGGGCACAGTATCCTAACTGAGGCTTGGAGGAGGGTCATAGGGGGAGGAGCCAGTGCACACCAGCTAGTCCTAAAGCTTTTACTTTGTGCCCAGTCTCCTGCGGAGCCGCTATTCCCCATGGTCCTTTCGGAGTCCCCAGCATCCACTACGGACTATGAGAAATAGAATTATCGGTAAGTAAATTCTTATTTTTTAATGTTCAATGGTACAGTTCTGCCTCCGGTGTCTGGGTGACAGAAGTCATAGATGAAGTTTACATCATGGATCTCATAAAGTAAACTTATAGTTGTGGAAGAGCAGAGGTGGTATGTTTCCCTAACACTCTGGCTCCAGGTGATCGGGTTTAAGATGGAGTTCCTGTAATGGTCATAAACCGCATAGGGCAAGATGAGTTCATGGTCAATGGGAATTCAGGCTTGCATGTCCACAATGTTCTCAGGTTTGCAGTCAAAACACGATTCTCTAGTGGATATAGGGTGGTTAGAGTTAAGACTTCGACATCAAATTCTTAAATTGTTCAACTCTTCTCTGAACCTCTGTGTCACCATGGTTTCTAATTGATTCAGGGAAAAGGATTTAACATTAAATACTAGAGTTTAGTTATTTAGAGATGACTGGAAGACAACAATGAGCTCCAATGTCTCCATGCCTGTAGAGATTACTTGCTTTGAGTGGTTCAAAATCAAAGGTTTAAATAAAAAATAATAAATAGTCAAGGGTACATGAATAAAGTTGTATCTGAAGGTGCTACATAAATCAGGAACACAGTTGTAATTTGTCTCTGCTCCTTACATCAGGGAACGTGCAGTTCAGGAGTTGCGTCGGCATGGTCTGTCCACATTATCTGTGCATACGTCATCGCCACTAACCTCAACAATGAAATCACCTTCTTTATCTCCAGAGCGCTCCATTCTAAGATCGATGGATCGAGCTGATAAATCAGCTGAAAAGTAGGTACTTCTTTCACTTAATGTTGTATTTGTTTTCCTGCAAAGTAGTAATGTAGAGCCAGTTTATGCTCCTTTTAGTAATACTTTTGAGCCTACAGACACCGTTACACTTTTAGTAGTAATCCTCAGTAGAGACAAGAACACTGTATTTCTCTTACGTCCTAGAGGATGCTGGGGTCCACATTAGTACCATGGGGTATAGACTGGTCCACTAGGAGCCATTGGCACTTTTAGAGTGTGGGCTGGCTCCTCCCTCTATGCCCCTCCTACCAGACTCAGTTTAGAAAATGTGCCCGGAGGAGCTGGTCACAGCTAGGGGAGCTCTCCTGAGCTTTCCTAATGAAGTTCAGTTTAGAGTTTTTTATTTTACAGGGAGGCTGCTGGCAACAGCCTCCCTGCAGTGTGGGACTAAGGGGGATAGCAGTGTCCACCCTGCGGGGTCTGAGCCACTGACTCCGCTGACTGGACACTGAGCTCCAGAGGGGCTGATCGGTCGCCGCTGCAGGGGAACCGCTCACCCCAGAAGCATGAGCAAGTGGTGAGTTAGTCACCGACCCCCCTAGCAAGTGGGGAGCCAGTGTGAAGATGGCGGCAACAGGGGATGGGGCGCTCCTGGACGGTACCAGAGGCACACTGTGCGGCGCTGTGGGGGGCGCCCTGGGCCAGCGCTTACCCCTCACACTGGTCAGCAGGACTGTCGGGCTCCCGGGATCCCAGCCAGCACAACTCCTCAGGCCAGTTTCAAATTCAGAAGAGCGGGAAGACAGCGCCATGAAGGGGGCGGAGTTTCTTAGAGCGGACCCTGCAGCGTTCCAGCGCCATTTTCCTGCATGCTGTAGCTGAAGGAAGATCCTGGTCCCTCCACAGCAGCTCCAGATTACTGTAATACGGTACCAGGGGGTTGTAGTGGGGAGGGGAGGCTGATTGTTTGACTGTGTGTCCTATTAAGGAGCATAAGTCAGCGCTGATAAGGGGTTTTCTCCTTGTGTTAAGTGCTGGTGTGGGTTGGCTCCAATCTGTCTCTCTCTTGCCATTCTTGGGTGGGAAACTCTGTCTTACCCCATCCTGTGTGTGGTGTGTGTTTGGTGGTCACCAGCAGCAATGTCCAGGGATACAGTGTCAAATGCTGCAGAGGATTTATCCTCACAGGATGATCCCATTCCATGTAATCAGGTTAGCACTGGTTTGGCACAGATTCCAGCAAGGGAACCAGAGTGGTTTTCCTCTATCAAGACTCTGATTTCTCAGATATCTGACAGGGTTGCCAGTACCGAGTCTGCAACCCAGGTATTGCAGTCCTCTATGGCTGTATGGACCTTGTCTGGTACCTCGGGTCACCCGACTAATTCCAAGTTGATCGCAGAAGGACATTTTTTAGCAGTTGGGCAAAACCATGTGCACTGCAGGGGAGGCAGATATAACATTTGCAGAGAGAGTTAGATTTGGGTGGGTTATTTTGTTTTTGTGCAGGGTAAATACTGGCTGCTTTATTTTTACACTGCAATTTAGATTGCAGATTGAACACACCCCACCCAAATCTAACTCTCTCTGCACATGTTATATCTGCCTCCCCTGCAGTGCACATAGTTTTGCCCAACTGCTAAAAAATGTCCTGCTGCGATCAACTTGGAATTACCCCCTATATTCCCCCACAAACGTGCGCTTGTGCAGGTAACACAAGACAACATTGATACTGATTCTGACACTACAGATGGTGATGGGGATGTATTGCGGGGGTCCACATCTCTTGCAAGGGTGGTACAGTTGTTGATAGAGGCTATCAGGGATGTGTTAAATGTTAATGATACCACACCTGAGCAGGTTGAGGAGGCTTTCTTCACTGAAAACAAGAAAGCCTCGCTAACCTTCCCTGCATCAAAAGAGCTGAATGCTATATTTGAAAAGGTCTGGGTGAATCCTGAAAAGTTGTTTCAGATTCCTAGGAGGATTCTGGTAGCTTTTCCTTTCCCTGAGGAGGATAGGAAAAAGTGGGAAAACCTGCCAATTGTTGACGCATCTGTATCCAGACTCTCCAAGAAGGTGGTTTTACCGGTGCCGCGATCTACCGCCTTAAAGGAGCCGGCAGATAGGAAAATTGATGATACTCTGAAATCAGTGTACACTGCTTCAGGGACCATATTACGTCCCACTATTGCTAGTGCATGGATTGCGAAGGCAATAGTGAAGTGGTCAGCTACCTTAATTGAGGATTTGGATACAATGGCTAGGGATGACGTTGCATTGTACTTATGCAACATTCTGCAGGTTTTATGGTTGAATACATGAAAGAACTGGGTTCCGTGGCTGCGGGAATTTCTTCCACGTCTGTTTCAGCTCGTCGGGGACTGTGGCTCGGCCGACGCGGAATCTAGAAGGAGCGTGGAGTCGCTGCCCTATACAGGCCAGGCTCTCTTTGGGGAAGCCCTAGACGTGTGGATATCTACCGCTACAGCGGGTAAGTCTCCGTATCTTCCCTCAGCAGCACCTGCTCCGAAGAGATCCTTCTCAGCTACGCAGCAGTCCTTTCGGCCCAACAAGTCCAGAAAGGCCAAGTCATCCAATACCTTCTTCAGGGGGAGGAAGGTTAAATCCAAGAAGCCTGCCGCCGCAGGTTCCCAAGAACAAAAGCCTACTTCAGGTACTTCAAAGTCCTCCGCATGACGGTGGACGGGAAGGCCAGGAGGTGGGGCCTGTGGGAGCGAGACTCAGACAGTTCAGTCATGTCTGGGTATCGTCCGGCCTGGAACCCTGGGTAGTAGATATTGTGTCTCAGGGATTCAGGCTGGAATTTCAAAGTCTCCCTCCTCACCTTTATTTCAGGTCAGGCTTACCGACTCTGTTGGAGGACGGCACTGTTCTTCAAGACGCTGTCCAAAGGCTGGTGGAGGCACAGGTCATTGTGCCGGTACCACCGCATATGCTGACAAAAGGTTACTATTCGAACCTTTTTGTGGTACTGAAACCGGATTGTTCGGTCAGGCCCATTCTGAACCATTCTGAACCTAAAATCATTGAACCCCTTGTTAAAGGAATTCAAGTTCAAGATGGAGTCTCTCAGGGCGGTGATATCAGGTCTGGAAGAGGGAATTCCTGGTGTCATTGGATATCAAGGATGCGTACCTTCACATTCCGATCTGGTTGCCGCATCAGGCTTATCTCCGCTTCGCATTGCTGGACTGTCATTTTTAGTTCCAGGCCCTGCCATTCGGCCTCTCAACAGCACCAAGGGTGTTTACCAAGGTGATGGCGGAAATGATGATGCTACTCCGCAAGCAGGGTGTGAACATCATTCCTTATCTGGACGATCTCCTGATAAAGGCATCGTCCAGGGAAAAGCTGTTGCAGTCCATTGTTCTTACAACGCAACTGCTCCAGAGTCACGGGTGGATTCTGAATTTTCCAAAGTCACATTTGGAACCAACCTAGAGATTGTCGTTTCTGGGAATGATCCTGGATACGGAAGTGCAGCGGGTGTTTCTTCTGCGTGACAAGACGTTGGTGATGCAATCCATTGTCCAAGCTGTCTTGAAGCCACCCCGGGTGTCTGTGCATCAATGCATTCGCCTCTTGGGAAAGATGGTGGCCTCCTACGAGGCTCTCCAGTACGGGAGGTTTCATGCTCGGACCTTCCAACTGGACCTCCTGGACAAGTGGTCGGGATCTCACCTCCACATGCATCAGAGAATTCGTCTATCGCCAAAGTCAAGGATTTCACTCCTCTGGTGGCTCCAATTGCCTCTCATCCTGGAAGGCCGACGGTTCGGGATTCAGGACTGGGTCCAGCTAACAACGGATGCGAGCCTCCGGGGATGGGGAGCAGTCACTCAGGGGGTGACCTTCCAAGGACGGTGGTCAAGCCTGGAAGACTGCCTGCCCATCAACATTCTGGAACTAAGAGCCGTTTACAACGGTCTTCTTCAAGCGGCCCCTCTTCTAAGAAGCCGGGCCATTCAAGTGCAGTTGGACAACGTAACAACAGTGGCTTACATAAACCGACAGGGCGGAACAAAGAGCAGAGCGGCAATGTCAGAGGTCACAAGAATACTCCTCTGGACGGAAGAGCACGCGCTGGCGCTCTCCGCCATCTTCATTCCGGGAGTAGACAACTGTGAAGCAGACTTCCTCAGCAGACACGATCTCCATCCAGGAGAGTGGGGACTCCACCCGGAGGTTTTCAAGGAAATAACCGATCTTTGGGGATTGCCCTAAATAGACATGATGGCCTCTCGTCTCAACAAGAAGCTTCGGCGTTATTGTTCCTGGTCGAGGGACCCACAGGCAGTGGACGCCCTGGTGTCTCCGTGGGTGTTCCAGTCAGTGTATGTGTTTCCACCACTTCCACTCATCCCAAGAATCCTAAAGCTCATAAGGAGAATGGGGGTTCAGGCGATCCTCATTGCCCCAGATTGGCCAAGGAGGGCTTGGTACGCGGACCTTTGGAATCTACTGCAAGAGGAGCCGTGGCCTCTTCCTCTTCAGGAGGACCTGCTGCAGCAGGGGCCGTTCGCTTATCAAGACTTACAGCAGCTACGTTTGACGGCATGGAAGTTGAGCGCCTGATTCTTGCTCGGAAAGGTATTCCGAAGGTCATTCCTACCCTCATACAGGCTAGGAAAGGGGTAACGTCAAAACATTACCATTGTATTTGCAAGAAATATGTTTCTTGGTGCGAGTCCAAGAAATTTCCTGCGGTGGAATTTCAACTGGGACATTTCCTCCTCTTCCTGCTGGCAGGAGTGGATATGGGTCTGAGGTTGGGATCTGTGAAGGTCCAGATTTCAGCCCTATCCACTTTCTTTCAGAAGCAATTGGCTGCCCTCCCTGAGGTTCAGACCTTTTTGAAGGGAGTTCTGCTTTTCCAACCTCCCTTTGTACCGCCTACGGCGCTTTAGGACCTTAACGTGGTGTTGCAGTTCCTCCAGTCGGATTGGTTTGAGCCTCTTCAGGAGGTGGAGCTCAAATTTCTTACTTGGAAGGCGGTCACTTTGTTGGCCTTAGCTTCTGTTAGACGTGTCTCCGAGCTGGGGGCTTTATCGTGCAAAAGCCCTTACTTGATCTTCCATGAAGATAGAGCCGAGCTCCGGACTCGTCAGCAGTTTCTTCCAAAGGTTGTGTCTGCATTTCATATCAACTAACCTATTGTGGTGCCAGTGGCTACTGACTCCTCGATTACTTCAAAGTCCTTGGATGTCGTGAGGACTCTGAAAATTTATGTGAAGAGAACTTCTTGTCACAAGAAGTCGGACTCTCTGTTTGTCCTATATGATCCCAAGAAAATTGGGTGTCCTGCTACTAAACAGACTATTTCTCGCTGGATTAGATTCACTAGCCAGCACGCTTAATCTACGGCAGGACTGCCGTGTCCAAAATCTGTTAAGGCCCACTCTACTCGTAAGGTGGGGTCTTCCTGGGCAGCTGCCCGGGGAGTCTCGCCTCTGCAACTTTGCCGAGCTGCAACTTGGTCGAGAACGAACACGTTTGCTAAGTTCTACAAGTTCGATACTTTGGCCTCTGATGATCTGAAGTTCAGACAGTCAGTTCTGCAGGAGCCTCCGCGCTCTCCCTCCCGTACTGGGAGCTTTGGTACATCCCCATGGTACTAATGTGGACCCCAGCATCCTCTAGGACGTAAGAGAAAATAGGATTTTGGTACCTACCGGTAAATCCAGCGCTTCGTTTCCTGCTGTTGTTATTGGGTTCAGTACAACTTCATTTTAGTTGAGTACTGCATTGTTACTTGGTAAGTAATGTTTCAGCCGTTGCTGATTTAGTTCAAGCTAGTTGTCTTGACATGCCTTGTATGTGTGAGCTGGTATGAATCTCACCACTATCTGTGTTAAATCCTTCTCTCGAAGTATGTCGTCTCTCCGGGCACAGTTTCTAGACTGAGTCTGGTAGGAGGGGCATAGAGGGAGGAGCCAGCCCACACTCTTAAACTCTTAAAGTGCCAATGGCTCCTGGTGGACCTGTCTATACCCCATGGTACTAATGTGGACCCCAGCATCCTCTACGGACTACGAGAAAAGGATTTACCGGTAGGTACCAAAATCCTATTATTTTCATTACTGGTGTATCCATAGCTTCCTTAAGACTGGTCATTGTATTGTCAGGAGTATTCAGGTAATATCGTAAATGAATGTTAGCACCACAGACTGTTGTTCTTAGCATGGATGCAGATTTCCTGGCCTAATGCTTACAGTTGTTTCTTTCTTCCCATATAGGAGCGTGAGTTTTAAGGAATGATCGTGAAGACCTAGAAATAAACACTAGAACATTATATTGGTTTCTTTATAAACTTCAGTTTGGCTGACTTGCCTGAATATATTATGGGAGTTATTTATTTTTTAATGTTGTCCTCCACACCGAAAGCATGTCTGTAATACCTCACCCGCGTTCTTGTTTAAGGACATTCTTGAAAATGAACTCCTGATCCAATAGTAAAATAACTTTTTGAGAACCTATGGACCCTTTAGCACACCATACAGATAACTGGCCGTGTCATTATGGGTTTTACATAACTATACGGTAATTGAATGTGGTGCTCAACCGTCCTGGTGTGCTTGCTCTACAAGAAGTGTCTGCAATGATGAATGCTTGTGTACCAGCCACGTAATACAAACCTTCATATTTGGTGACCTCCAGGACTACTGCTGGGAAAATGGAAGAAGTGGCTATGGGAAACATATACAGTGCTGCACTGAGTTTTTACTTTTATTAGAATGTGTGTGTAATAAAAGTACATACGATTATGTATGTCTTTCCGCACACTTGTTCTTACATTTGGAACCATATAGGAGAGAATGCAGGTAGTGCATTGATGTGAATCATTGTATGCAATGGTGACTAGACACATGTAATATATTCGTGGTAGAATACCTTTTTTTCTCTTTTTTTAAACAAAGGAACTGTGCCTAATTTTGCACTGTAAATGTTTGCAAAAACAACAGACATGGAGGAAATGTCTTGTAGGTTGATACAATAGTCACAAAGCCTTGTCTTTGAGAAAGCTCTAAACTTGTCAGAAAACTCCGGGGCAGATGTATTAAGCCTGGAGAAGTGATAAAGATGTGATAAGTGCAAGGTGATAACGCACCAGCCAATCATTACGGATTTAAAAAATGACATGAGCTGATTGGCTGGTGTGTTATCACCTTGCACTTATCACTGCTTTATCACTTCTCCAGGCTTAATACATCTGCCCAATAGTACTTGAAAGGAAGTTTACTGTTTAGTATTAGAACTTCAGTCAATGGATGTTCATGCATGGTTTTAATGGAGGTAGAGGAGGTTGGAAAAAAAAGATTGTAAACTTGCCTGTAGCCTTAAAATTAATTCGTTAGGAAGTAATAGTTATGTTAACCAACTAATTCATTGCCTTTTTTACATATGTATTTATGTTTTAATGTTAATCATTGATTTATACAAGACCTATTACAAATGGAATCTAAATTGTGTGATTCTGCTGTCTGTATGTCTGAAACATTTTAATCTATCTTCAACTTGGTTCCATAATATGTAAAACACTGTTTTCAAGTGTTCTATTCAGATGTTGCTTATATGTGTATTTTTGTGTCATTTTAGCCTGTTTCCATGAATATTTATTTTTATATACATTACTATTTATAACATTAAATAAATGTAACCTTTTAAAAAAAATAATAATCTTTGTTTCACTTTAAATGGTGTGTTCTATATCGCAGTCATGGGCTACAATCTGTAGTTTTCTAGCAGTTATATTAAATTGCAAATGAACTATAGGACATGAACATAGGAAAGCAATTTGGTCTACTTACTCCGTTCATTTTTGTGAGGATACTGGGTATATAAGTTTTTACCTATTGCCAGTCACCGCCTTGAGAAAGGTTATGTTTATAGGTCTTGTATGGTTGGTGCTTTAACTGAAGGAATTGGCTACAGAACAGTCAGTAGGCCTGTGTTCATCCCTATGTCCTCTGCTGTTCCTGGAGCCAGAATGGTGAGCCAAAACCCCTCTGGAACAATCCCCACACTATCATGTTTCCAGGTTTAATAAAACTACTCAATTTAACCCCTTGTAGGCTGTTGATGTCAGGCATTCAGCTGGTCCTGGCTTCCTGTTTGGACCTGGGAGATGGTGCGGACAGTTTTGGACTGGGCTGTAAATGTGTTGTTTTAATTTAATTATAAGTACTAGATATCAAATGATGTAGCTAACATACTTTTAGCCTTTGCATTGAGTACATTGAGTAACCACCTTTTAGATTGTTAAAAGAATTAGACTATATATGTTAGGTTTTAAGTGCACTGTTAAATGTTTTATGTTGTGTATTGTACTTTATGTGAAACGGAATTGAGAAACATATTAGGGATACTTAATTCATTTATCACCATCCCACTGGGAAGATTCCAAGAATCTGGATACAATTAAGGAAGGTTTATAGAGTGGAAAAGGGCACGAAGTTGCTTTGGATCGCATACACAGGAAGTTATCAGGCTTGCGGAACGCATAATGACACTGAAATGTACACCCAGGAAGTGATGGGAACAATTGAACGCAAAGGAAAAAGGAAGTAGTGGTCAGTAGAATGTGTAGAGCCCCTATAAAGAGACGGGTAGATACGGATCGATTTATCTGCTATCCTGACGAAGCCCCACCACAGGCGAAACGCGTTGAATGCAGAATACATCGATCCCGAGCAACGCTGCTTAGCATTAAGAGCAGCCTGCACGGGAATACGCCGGTGGACTTCGGATCTCTCCTGTCTCAGGGACATTACCTTCTACAGATCCCTCGCACAAGAAAATTTATTGTGAAGCTGCCACGAGCTACCTTACAGTTTAGGTGTGATTCATACTCCTTTACCATCTGAGGCCGGGCTGACGTAGTTCACGTCATCAGTGCAGCTCACACTAAACACAATCAGTGCTCACAAAGACTGCCTTACGTAGAGGATTCTAAATAATATATTCTGTGACCAATACTCCACAGGTAGAGGTAGTAAGTCGCAAAAGCGCATCCCCTCCTTACAGTTAAGACCACAGAGACTGTATTTTCTGAGGAATCTAAAAGGACTGTGAAGTTCAAGCCAAGTGCATATTCAATTACCTATATGAATTTCTTTTTAGTATATTCCAATATATGTTGTATGTAGTTTGTCTTTGGTCCATTTTTACCAGTAATGGGTTGTCTTCACCCATTTACTATTTTAGGTGTTTTTTTTTATACCGCATATTTTTGGTATTCGTTTTTTATCTTGTGACATATGAAATAGATACATCATCATTACTATTCAGAATAAAATGTATTTATATTTTGACACTTGTAGTTTATAATATTATCACCCTGTGTTTTGCGCTGGGGAAACCTTGATTTGTATTTGTGTCTTCAGCTGAAGAATCCCTCTGCGTAGCCAATGAAGGTCCAACTGACCGGGAAGATTTCAAGTTTATACCCCTTGGGATCGGAATCATTTAAGATTAGGCATGAGAAATAGTTAAGTGGAGACACTTAGCCAGAGTCTATTTAGAGGCTGGCCAGCCATTCTTATTGAAATCATACAAAACAAACAGTGAATCTAGAGATAAAAAAATGGAGCACCTCTCAAGTGCGCAGAAATGGCTGCCTATACCGTGTCCACCAATAAGGGGTGTCTCCCACTCCCCAATAAACAGAGTTATAGGTAAAATTAGGTGGTTGCAGTAATTGGGCGCCAAACCCAAGTGACAAACTGAACAATAACCAAATATGAGAATCGAGAACTCAAAATCATGCAACACCCATAAATTAGATAGTAGGGTACATTCCTTAACAGTACTTGAATTCAGGCGTGTAGAGAGACCTCTGATTTCCTTATGGATAAGCGGACACTTTTTATCGGGATCTCCAGTCGTCAAATGTCATAAAAACAAGAGGTATAGAAAATCTCGTGTAACACAGTTTTAATTCTTTTACCACAATTTTTTTCATAAAAAACATCTAAAACATGTCTCCTCATCAATAAAAACCAGAGCACATGCAGCCGGTGCACAGCTAAACTGAGTGTAGAGATGGATAATTACCAGATGGTCAGAGGAAACAAAGTCCTCGTTACAGCAAGTTCTTAAGTACCAGTCAGCCTCCCGGGAAATGGCGTTCTGGGTTTTGCGGCAATCACTTCTCCACAGACAGCAAGATGTCACCTCCAACTGCGCCAACGCGTTTCAGGCCTTACTAGGCCCTTTTTCAAGGCAGATGTGCTCTCTCCTAAAGATTAGCCCCTTTTATTCCTAGACTGACCAATCACAGATCTAATCAAAAACAAACATTTTCATATGTGTAAAACATGGCTCCCTCCATTT
The DNA here is from genome assembly GCF_028390025.1 of Pseudophryne corroboree. Lineage (NCBI taxonomy): Eukaryota > Metazoa > Chordata > Amphibia > Anura > Myobatrachidae > Pseudophryne > Pseudophryne corroboree. The sequence continues at coordinate 1,057,154,968 of NC_086444.1, forward strand.
TTTTTTGCCAATATCACTATGGCAACCTGTCATGGTGCGATACTTCATCCAGATAAAAACAATTCCTATACACCATTAATATGCACAGGGTGTTATAAACTTGTGCCTTATAATCGTATATATTATAGAAATATCGTTATTATGTCCATATTGCTGTTCTGTTATCACCCGCGATACGTCACTTCCGGTGATTTCCGTTGCCAGGTTACGACTATAGACATTCCTCCTAAACGTATCGTCACTCCCAGTTTTCACTATCGCTGGAGGGGTTGTTGCTACTCGACGGCTCGGCAGGGCGTCATTTCCGCCGATGGTCTCCGTTGCTAAGAGGTGGCTATAGACAGTTTTCCTTGCCAGCGCGTCACTTCCGCCCTTCGTTGGAATGGATCTTTCTTAAACAAAATATCACTTCCGCCCCCAAACTCGTCCATCATGTAGATGCATATTATTGTAGTGACATAATACACTAAAGTTCATATCTTTTCAGTCTTTCTATTAGGGGTATTTATTCATCCCATAGATAGTGGATCAAAATTCATATGTTCCCTGATGGAAAAAAGGACATTTGTGAGTTTATGACTCCAGGCTGAAGATAGGTCATGAGACCTCAATACATATAACAAGAATTTTAAATATGTAGCCTTAATTAATCCCATGTATTCAAATATTTAACAGGATGCTAAAACTAAACAAATGATTAAAATTACAGGAGAAGATAGACTGCAAAATTCTCAACAGAAACCACTTAACCTCAAAATCAGAATTAAGACCCCTAGGTATAAGTGTGTTGTACTTATAAATTAGCTGCATTTCAGTTTTAGCCAGTAATTTAGAGGTATTATTCTGGCGATGATTTGCTACTATCTTTTTTTATTCCTACAAACCTTAAAATATGACCTGAGTCACAATTGTGTTTTTTTAAAATGGTCAGAAAGTGCATGTGTATCAAGGCCCTTTTCACGTTTCTTAAGTGTTCACTCACACGTATTTTCAAGGGCCTAGACGTTCTACCTATATAAAACATATGGCATGAGCACTCTATAGCGTATATAACGTTTTTTACATTACACGTTATAAAGTCATCTATCACATGGACCTGTCCATTAATTTCTATTCTCTCCAATTTCTTTCCGCTGTCTGTCTTAATGGTTTTACAGCCCATGCACATCCCACAGCGATGGAATCCCTTAGTAGCGATTTGACTCTCCTTCTTGAGGCTAGGGAGATCGCTCCTAACCAAACTATTTTTTATATTGGGTGCCTTCTTATAAATGAATATAGGTCTTCCTGGTAATGCACCTGACAAAACTGGATCTTTTTTCAACACTTTCCAGTGTTTCCTAATGGAATTTTCCAATGATTTGTGTTGTATACTATAATTGGTTAAGAAAGCATATTCAAAATGCTTAGATTCGTCCCTCCTCTGTTCTTTATCCTTCAGAAGTTCATCTCTATTCATTGTTCGAGTCTGTTCCTTCACTTTTTTCACATGTTCGGGGTCATAGCCGTTGTCCTGAAATCTTTTTTCTAATTGTTTTGCCTGTTGTTCAAATACAGCATCCTCTGTACAGTTCCTTCTGACTCTCTTGAACTGACTGTTCGGTATCGACTGGAGCCAGTTCCTGTGATGACAACTATTCCTGTCTATGTAGGTTTGGGAATCTGTAGGTTTGGTGTAAGTCTTTGTATATAGATTCCCCTCCTTGACATAAAGAGTAATGTCCAGAAAAGCTATATTTTCCATACTTATATGGAAAGTCAGGTGGATATTGAAAGGATTGTTGTTAAGATAGACACAAAATGTCTCCAAATCCTCCCCTCCTTTCCATATAAAGATGATATCATCTATATATCGCCTCCATGACAACTTATTTATGGTGAAATGGGAATCAGATTATGTCTGGGGTCCCAAGCCATTTGGGTCGAACCTGGTGTCATGGAGGCGATATTGAATTTTGAATATGCTTTCTTAACCAATTATAGTATACAACACAAATCATTGGAAAATTCCATTAGGAAACACTGGAAAGTGTTGAAAAAAGATCCAGTTTTGTCAGGGGCATTACCAGGAAGACCTATATTCATTTATAAGAAGGCACCCAATATAAAAAATAGTTTGGTTAGGAGCGATCTCCCTAGCCTCAAGAAGGAGAGTCAAATCGCTACTAAGGGATTCCATCGCTGTGGGATGTGCATGGGCTGTAAAACCATTAAGACAGACAGCGGAAAGAAATTGGAGAGAATAGAAATTAATGGACAGGTCCATGTGATAGATGACTTTATAACGTGTAATGTAAAAAACGTTATATACGCTATAGAGTGCTCATGCCATATGTTTTATATAGGTAGAACGTCTAGGCCCTTGAAAATACGTGTGAGTGAACACTTAAGAAACGTGAAAAAGGGCCTTGAAACACATGCACTTTATGACCATTTTAAAAAAACACATAATTGTGACTCAGGTCATATTTTAAGGTTTGTAGGAATAAAAAAGATAGTAGCAAATCATCGCCAGAATAATACCTCTAAATTACTGGCTAAAACTGAAATGCAGCTAATTTATAAGTACAACACACTTTACCTAGGGGTCTTAATTCTGATTTTGAGGTTAAGTGGTTTCTGTAGAGAATTTTGCAGTCTATCTTCTCCTGTAATTTTAATCATTTGTTTAGTTTTAGCATCCTGTTAAATATTTGAATACATGGGATTAAGGCTACATATTTAAAATTCTTGTTATATGTATTGAGGTCTCATGACCTATCTTCAGCCTGGAGTCATAAACTCACAAATGTCCTTTTTTCCATCAGGGAACATATGCATTTTGATCCACTATCTATGGGATGAATAAATACCCCTAATAGAAAGACTGAAAAGATATGAACTTTAGTGTATTATGTCACTACAATAATATGCATCTATATGATGGACGAGTTTGGGGGCGGAAGTGATATTTTGTTTAAGAAAGATCCATTCCAACGAAGGGCGGAAGTGACGCGCTGGCAAGGAAAACTGTCTATAGCCGCCTCTTAGCAACGGAGACCATCGGCGGAAATGACGCCCTGCCGAGCCGTCGCGTAGCAACAACCCCTCCAGCGATACAGTGAAAACTGGGAGTGACGCTACGTTTAGGAGGAATGTCTATAGTCGTCACCTGGCAACGGAAATCACCGGAAGTGACGTATCGCGGGTGATAACGGAACAGCAATATGGACATAATAACGATATTTCTATAATATACGATTATAAGGCACAAGTTTATAACACCCTGTGCATATTAATGGTGTATAGGAATTGTTTTTATCTGGATGAAGTATCGCACCATGACAGGTTGCCATAGTGATATTGGCAAACAAATGGAGGGAGCCATGTTTTACACATATGAAAATGTTTGTTTCTCTGACGTCCTAGTGGATGCTGGGAACTCCGTAAGGACCATGGGGAATAGACGGGCTCCGCAGGAGACTGGGCACTCTAAAAGAAAGATTAGGTACTATCTGGTGTGCACTGGCTCCTCCCTCTATGCCCCTCCTCCAGACCTCAGTTAGATTTCTGTGCCCGGCCGAGCTGGATGCACACTAGGGGCTCTCCTGAGCTCCTAGAAAGAAAGTTTGTTAGGTTTTTTATTTTACAGTGAGACCTGCTGGCAACAGGCTCACTGCAACGAGGGACTAAGGGGAGAAGAAGCGAACCTACCTGCTTGCAGCTAGCTTGGGCTTCTTAGGCTACTGGACACCATTAGCTCCAGAGGGATCGACCGCAGGACCCGTCCTTGGTGTTCGTTCCCGGAGCCGCGCCGCCGTCCCCCTTAAAGAGCCAGAAGCATGAAGATGGTCCGGAAAATCGGCGGCAGAAGACTTCAGTCTTCACCAAGGTAGCGCACAGCACTGCAGCTGTGCGCCATTGCTCCTCATACACACTTCACACTCCGGTCACTGAGGGTGCAGGGCGCTGGGGGGGCGCCCTGAGCAGCAATAAAAACACCTTGGCTGGCAAAATAATCACAATTTCTCTGACGTCCTAGTGGATGCTGGGAACTCCGTAAGGACCATGGGGAATAGACGGGCTCCGCAGGAGACTGGGCACTCTAAAAGAAAGATTAGGTACTATCTGGTGTGCACTGGCTCCTCCCACTATGACCCTCCTCCAGACCTCAGTTAGATTTCTGTGCCTGGCCGAGCTGGATGCACACTAGGGGCTCTCCTGAGCTCCTAGAAAGAAAGTTTATTTTAGGTTTTTTATTTTACAGTGAGACCTGCTGGCAACAGGCTCACTGCATCGAGGGACTAAGGGGAGAAGAAGCGAACCTACCTGCTTGCAGCTAGCTTGGGCTTCTTAGGCTACTGGACACCATTAGCTCCAGAGGGATCGACCGCATGGAACTGGCCTTGGTGTTCGTTCCCGGAGCCGCGCCGCCATCCCCCTTAAAGAGCCAGAAGCAAGAAGAGGTCCGGAAAATTGGCGGCAGAAGACTTCGGTCTTCACCAAGGTAGCGCACAGCACTGCAGCTGTGTGCCATTGCTCCTCATGCACACTTCACACTAGGGTCACTGAGGGTGCAGGGCGCTGGGGGGGGGGCGCCCTGAGGGCAATATATGACACCTTGGCTGGCAAATCTACATCATATATAGTCCTAGAGGCTATATAGATGTAAAATTACCCCTGCCAGTATTCCAGAAAAAGCGGGAGAAAGTCAGTTGAAAAAGGGGCGGGGCTTCTCCCTCAGCACACTGGCGCCATTTTCTCTTCACAGTGCAGCTGGAAGACAGCTCCCCAGGCTCTCCCCTGTAGTTTTCAGGCTCAAAGGGTTAAAAAGAGAGGGGGGCACAAAATTTAGGCGCAATATTGTATATACAAGCAGCTATTGGGAAAAATTCACTCAATACAGTGTTAATCCCAAAATTATATAGCGCTCTGGTGTGTGCTGGCATACTCTCTCTCTGTCTCCCCAAAGGGCTGTGTGGGGTCCTGTCCTCAGTCAGAGCATTCCCTGTGTGTGTGTGCGGTGTGTCGGTACGGCTGTGTCGACACGTTTGATGAGGCTTATGTGATGGCAGAGCAGATGCCGATAAATGTGATGTCGCCCCCTGTGGGGCCAACACCAGAGTGGATGGATAGGTGGAAGGTATAAACCGACAGTGTCAACTCCTTACATAAAAGGCTGGATGACGTAACAGCTGTGGGACAGCCGGCTTCTCAGCCCGCGCCTGCCCAGGCGTCTCAAAGGCCATCAGGGGCTCAAAAACGCCCGCTCCCTCAGATGGCAGACACAGATGTCGACACGGAGTCTGACTCCAGTGTCGACGAGGTTGAGACTTATACACAATCCACTAGGAACATCCGTTACATGATCCCGGCAATAAAAAATGTGTTACACATTTCTGACATTAACCCAAGTACCACTAAAAAAGGGTTTTATGTTTGGGGAGAAAAAGCAGGCAGTGTTTTGTTCCCCCATCAAATGAGTGAATGAAGTGTGAAAAAGCGTGGGTTCCCCCGATAAGAAACTGGTAATTTCTAAAAAGTTACTGATGGCGTACCCTTTCCCGCCAGAGGATAAGTTACGCTGGGAGATATCCCCTAGGGTGGATAAGGCGCTCACACGTTTGTCAAAAAAGGTGGCACTGCCGTCTTAGGATACGGCCACTTTGAAGGTACCTGCTGATAAAAAGCAGGAGGCTATCCTGAAGTCTGTATTTACACACTCAGGTACTAGACTGAGACCTGCAGATAGTGCTGCTGCAGCGTGGTCTGTAACCCCGTCAAACAGGGATACTATTTTGCAAACCTAAGACGTCGTCTTATATATGAGGGATGCACAGAGGGATATTTTGCCGGCTGGCATCCAGAATTAATGCAATGTCCATTCTGTCAGGAGGGTATTAGAGACCCGACACTGGACAGGTGATGCTGACTTTAAAAGGCACATAGAGCCTTATAAGGGCGAGGAATTGTTTGGGGATGGTCTCTGGGACCTCGTATCCACAGCAACAGCTGGGAAGAAAAATTTTTACCTCAGGTTTCCTCACAGCCTAAGAAAGCACTGTATTATCAGGTACAGTCCTTTCGGCTTCAGAAAAGCAAGCGGGTCAAAGGCGCTTCCTTTCTGCACAGAGACGAGGGAAGAGGGAAAAAGCTGCACCAGTCAGCCAGTTCCCAGAATCAAAATTCTTCCCCCGCTTCCTCTGAGTCCACCGCATGACGCGGGGGCTCCACAGGCGTAGCCAGGTACGGTGGGGGGCCACCTCAAAAATTTCAGCGATCAGTGGGCTCGCTCACAGGTGGATCCCTGGATCCTTCAAGTAGTATATCAGGGGTACAAGCTGGAATTCGAGGCGTCTCCCCCCCGCCGTTTCCTCAAATCTGCCTTGCCGACAACTCCCTCAGGCAGGGAGGCTGTGCTAGAGGCAATTCACAAGCTGTATTCCCAGCAGGTGATAGTCAAGGTGCCCTTACTTCAACAAGGACGGGGTTACTATTCCACACTGTTTGTGGTACCGAAACCGGACGGTTCGGTGAGACCCATTTTAAATTTGTAATCCTTGAACACATATATAAAAAAATTCAAGTTCAAGATGGAATCGCTCAGGGCGGTTATTGCAAGCCTGGAGGAGGGGGATTACATGGTATCCCTGGACATCAAGGATGCTTACCTACATGTCCCCATTTACCATCCTCACCAGGAGTACCTCAGATTTGTGGTACAGGATTGCCATTACCAATTCCAAACACTGCCGTTTGGACTGTCCACGGCACCGAGGGTCTTTACCAAGGTAACGGCAGAAATGATGATACTTCTTCGAAAAAAGGGAGTTTTAATTATCCCGTATTTGGACGATCTCCTTATAAAGGCGAGGTCCAAGGAGCAGTTGTTGGTCGGAGTAGCACTATCTCGGGAGGTACTACAACAGCACGGATGGATTCTATACATTCCAAAGTCACAGCTGGTTCCTACCACACGCCTACTGTTCCTGGGGATGGTTCTGGACACAGAACAGAAAAAAGTGTTTCTCCCGCAGGAGAAAGCCAAGGAGCTGTCATCTCTAGTCAGAGACCTCCTGAAACCAAAACCGGTATCGGTGCATCACTGCACACGAGTCCTGGGAAAAATGGTAGCTTCTTAAGAAGCAAAATTCCATTCGGCAGGTTCCATGCAAGAACCTTTCAGTGGGACCTCTTGGACAAGTGGTCGGGATCGCATCTTCAGATGCATCGGCTGATACCCTGGTCCTTGGAGACAGGGTTATCTCTACTGTGGTGGCTGCAGAGTGCTCATCTTCAAGAGGGCCGCAGATTCGGCATACAGGACTGGGTCCTGGTAACCACGGATGCCAGCCTTCGAGGCTGGGGGGCAGTCACACAGGGAAGAAATTTCCAAGGACTTTGGTCAAGTCAGGAGTCGTCCCTACACATAAATATTCTGGAACTGAGGGCCATTTACAATGCCCTAAGTCTGGCAAGGCCTCTGCTTCAAAACCAGCCGGTACTGATCCAATCAGACAACATCACGGCAGTCGCCCATGTAAACCGACAGGGCGGCACAAGAAGCAGGATGGCGATGGCAGAAGCCACATGGATTCTCCGATGGGCGGAAAATCACGTCTTAGCACTGTCAGCAGTGTTCATTCCGGGAGTGGACAACTGGGAAGCAGACTTCCTCAGCAGACACGACCTACACCCGGGAGAGTGGGGACTTCATCCAAAAGTCTTCCAACTGTTGGTAAACCGTTGGGAAAGGCCACAGGTGGACATGATGGCGTCCCGCCTAAACAAAAAACTAGATATTGCGCCAGGTCAAGGGACCCTCAGGCAATAGCTGTGGACGCTCTAGTGACACCGTGGGTGTACCAGTCGGTTTATGTATTCCCTCCTCTGCCTCTCATACCAAAGGTACTGAGAATAATAAGAAAACGAGGAGTAAGAACGATACTCGTGGTTCCGGATGGGCCAAGAAGAGCTTGGTACCCAGAACTTCAAGAAATGATATCAGAGGGGACCCATGGCCTCTACCGCTCAGACAGGATCTGCTACAGCAGGGGCCCTGTCTGTTCCAAGACTTACCGTGGCTGCGTTTGACGGCATGGCGGTTGAATTACGGATCCTAAAGCAAAAGGGCATTCCGGAAGAAGTCATTCCTACGCTGATAAAAGCCAGGAAAGAAGTAACCGCAAACCATTATCACCGTATTTGGCGAAAATATGTTGCGTGGTGTGAGGCCAGGAAGACAGAGGAATTTCAGCTGGGTCGTTTTCTGCACTTCCTACAGTCAGGGGTGACTATGGGCCTAAAATTGGGTTCCATTAAGGTCCAGATTTCGGCTCTGTCGATTTTCTTCCAGAAAGAACTGGCTTCACTGCCTGGAGTTCAGACATTTGTAAAGGGAGTGCTACATATTCAGCCCCCTTTTGTGCCTCCTGTGGCACCTTGGGATCTCAACGTGGTGTTGAGTTTCTTAAAATCACATTGGTTTGAGCCACTTAAAACTGTGGATTTGAAATATCTCACGTGGAAAGTGGTCATGTTATTGGCCTTGGCTTCGGCCAGGCGTGTGTCAGAATTGGCGGCTTTGTCATGTAAAAGCCCTTATCTGATTTTCCATATGGATAGGGCAGAATTGAGGACTCGTCCCCAGTTTCTCCCTAAGGTGGTATCAGCTTTTCACTTGAACCAACCTATTGTAGTGCCTGCGGCTACTAGGGACTTGGAAGATTCCAAGTTACTGGACGTAGTCAGGGCCTTAAAAATGTATATTTCCAGGACGGCTGGAGTCAGGAAAACTGACTCGCTTTTTATCCTGTAGGCACCCAACAAAATAGGTGCTCCTGCTTCTAAGCAGACTATTGCTCGCTGAATTTGTAGCACAATTCAGCTGGAGCATTCTGCGGCTGGATTGCCGCATCCTAAATCAGTAAAAGCCCATTCCACGAGGAAAGTGGGCTCATCTTGGGCGGCTGCCCGAGGGGTCTCGGCTTTACAACTTTGCCGAGCTGCAACTTGGTCAGGGGCAAACACGTTTGCTAAATTCTACAAAATTGATACCCTGGCTGAGGAGGACCTTGAGTTCTCTCATTCGGTGCTGCAGAGTCATCCGCACTCTCCCGCCCGTTTGGGATCTTTGGTATAATCCCCATGGTCCTTACGGAGTTCCCAGCATCCACTAGGACGTCAGAGAAAATAAGATTTTACTCACCGGTAAATCTATTTCTCGTAGTCCGTAGTGGATGCTGGGCGCCCATCCCAAGTGCGGATTGTCTGCAATACTTGTATGTAGTTATTGCCTAACTAAGGGTTATTGTTGAGCCATCTGTTGAGAGGCTCAGTTATATTTCATACTGTTAACTGGGTGTAGTATCACGAGTTATACGGTGTGATGAGTGTGGCTGGTATGAGTCTTACCCGGGATTCAAAATCCTTCCTTATTGTGTCAGCTCTTCCGGTCACAGTATCCTAACTGAGGTCTGGAGGAGGGCCATAGTGGGAGGAGCCAGTGCACACCAGATAGTACCTAATCTTTCTTTTAGAGTGCCCAGTCTCCTGCTGAGCCCGTCTATTCCCCATGGTCCTTACGGAGTTCCCAGCATCCACTACGGACTACGAGAAATAGATTTACCGGTGAGTAAAATCTTATTATATAGCCCCAGAGGCTATATATGTGATAATTACCCCGGCCAGAATCCATAAAAAAGCGGGAGAAAAGTCCGCGAAAAAGGGGCGGAGCTATCTCCCTCGGCACACTGGCGCCATTTTCTCTTCACAGTGTAGCTGGAAGACAGCTCCCCAGGCTCTCCCCTGTAGTTTTCAGGCTCAAAGGGTTAAAAAGAGAGAGGGGGCACTAAATTTAGGCGCAATATTGTTTATACAAGCAGCTATTGGGGAAAATTCACTCAGTGGTAGTGTTTATCCCTACATTATATAGCGCTCTGGTGTGTGCTGGCATACTCTCTCTCTGTCTCCCCAAAGGGCTGTGTGGGGTCCTGTCCTCAGTCAGAGCATTCCCTGTGTGTGTGCGGTGTGTCGGTACGGCTGTGTCGACATGTTTGATGAGGAGGCTTATGTGGTGGCGGAGCAGATGCCGATAAATGGGATGTCGCCCCCTGTGGGCCGACACCAGAGTGGATGGATAGGTGGAAGGTATTAACCGACAGTGTCAACTCCTTACATAAAAGGCTGGATGACGTAACAGCTATGGGACAGCCGGCTTCTCAGCCCGCGCATGCCCAGGCGTCTCAAAGGCCATCAGGGGCTCAAACGCCCGCTCCCTCAGATGGCAGACACAGATGTCGACACGGAGTCTGACTCCAGTGTCGACGAGGTTGAGACATATACACAATCCACTAGGAACATCCGTTACATAATCCCGGCAATAAAAAATGTGTTACACATTTCTGACATTATCCCAAGTACCACTAAAAAAGGGTTTTATGTTTGGGGAGAAAAAGCAGGCAGTGTTTTGTTCCCCCATCTAATGAGTGAATGAAGTGTGAAAAAGCGTGGGTTCCCCCGATAAGAAACTGGTAATTTCTAAAAAGTTACTGATGGCGTACCTTTTCCCGCCAGAGGATAAGTTACGCTGGGAGATATCCCCTAGGGTGGATAAGGCGCTCACACGTTTGTCAAAAAAGGTGGCACTGCCGTCTTAGGATACGGCCACCTTGAAGGTACCTGCTGATAAAAAGCAGGCGGCTATCCTGAAGTCTGTATTTACACACTCAGGTACTAGACTGAGACCTGCAGATAGTGCTGCTGCAGCGTGGTCTGTAACCCTGTCAAACAGGGATACTATTTTGCGAACATAAGACGTCGTCTTTTATATATGAGGGATGCACAGAGGGATATTTTGCCGGCTGGCATCCAGAATTAATGCAATGTCCATTCTGTCAGGAGGGTATTAGAGACCCGACACTGGACAGGTGATGCTGACTTTAAAAGGCACATAGAGCCTTATAAGGGTGAGGAATTGTTTGGGGATGGTCTCTGGGACCTCGTATCCACAGCAACAGCTGGGAAGAAATTTTTTTTACCTCAGGTTTCCTCACAGCCTAAGAAAGCACTGTATTATCAGGTACAGTCCTTTCGGCTTCAGTAAAGCAAGCGGGTCAAAGGCGCTTCCTTTCTGCACAGAGACGAGGGAAGAGGGAAAAAGCTGCACCAGTCAGCCAGTTCCCAGAATCAAAATTCTTCCCCCGCTTCCTCTGAGTCCACCGCATGACGCGGGGGCTCCACAGGCGTAGCCAGGTACGGTGGGGGGCCGCCTCAAAAATTTCAGCGATCAGTGGGCTCGCTCACAGGTGGATCCCTGGATCCTTCAAGTAGTATCTCAGGGGTACAGGCTGGAATTCGAGGCGTCTCCCCCCCCGCCGTTTCCTCAAATCTGCCTTGCCGACAACTCCCTCAGGCAGGGAGGCTGTGCTAGAGGCAATTCACAAGCTGTATTCCCAGCAGGTGATAGTCAAGGTGCCCCTACTTCAACAAGGACGGGGTTACTATTCCACACTGTTTGTGGTACCGAAACCGGACGGTTCGGTGAGACCCATTTTAAATTTGAAGTCCTTGAACACATACATAAAAAAATTCAAGTTCAAGATGGAATCGCTCAGGGCGGTTATTGCAAGCCTGGAGGAGGGGGATTACATGGTATCCCTGGACATCAAGGATGCTTACCTACATGTCCCCATTTACCATCCTCAACAGGAGTACCTCAGATTTGTGGTACAGGATTGCCATTACCAATTCCAAACACTGCCGTTTGGACTGTCCACGGCACCGAGGGTCTTTACCAAGGTAATGGCAGAAATGATGATACTCCTTCGAAAAAAGGGAGTTTTTAATTATCCCGTACTTGGACGATCTCCTTATAAAGGCGAGGTCCATTGGAGCAGTTGTTGGTCGGAGTAGCACTATCTCGGGAAGTGCTACAACAGCACGGATGGATTCTATACATTCCAAAGTCACAGCTGGTTCCTACCACACGCCTGCTGTTCCTGGGGATGGTTCTGGACACAGAACAGAAAAAAGTGTTTCTCCCGCAGGAGAAAGCCAAGGAGCTGTCATCTCTAGTCAGAGACCTCCTGAAACCAAAACGGATATCGGTGCATCACTGCACACGAGTCCTGGGAAAAATGGTAGCTTCTTACGAAGCAAAATTCCATTCGGCAGGTTCCATACAAGAACCTTTCAGTGGGACCTCTTGGACAAGTGGTCGGAATCGCATCTTCAGATGCATCGGCTGATAACCCTGTCTCCAAGGACCAGGGTATCTCTACTGTGGTGGCTGCAGAGTGCTCATCTTCAAGAGGGCTGCAGATGCGGCATACAGGACTGGGTCCTGGTAACCACGGATGCCAGCCTTCGAGGCTGGGGGGCAGTCACACAGGGAAGAAATTTCCAAGGACTTTGGTCAAGTCAGGAGTCGTCCCTACACATAAATATTCTGTAACTGAGGGCCATTTACAATGCCCTAAGTCTGGCAAGGCCTCTGCTTCAAAACCAGCCGGTACTGATCCAATCAGACAACATCACGGCAGTCGCCCATGTAAACCGACAGGGCGGCACAAGAAGCAGGATGGCGATGGCAGAAGCCACAAGGATTCTCCGATGGGCGGAAAATCACGTCTTAGCACTGTCAGCAGTGTTCATTCCGGGAGTGGACAACTGGGAAGCAGACTTCCTCAGCAGACACGACCGACACCCGGGAGAGTGGGGACTTCATCCAGAAGTCTTCCAACTGTTGGTAAACCGTTGGGAAAGGCCACAGGTGGACATGATGGCGTCCCGCCTAAACAAAAAACTAGTTATTGCGCCAGGTCAAGGGACCCTCAGGCAATAGCTGTGGACGCTCTAGTGACACCGTGGGTGTACCAGTCGGTTTATGTATTCCCTCCTCTGCCTCTCATACCAAAGGTACTGAGAATAATAAGAAAACGAGGAGTAAGAACGATACTCGTGGTTCTGGATGGGCCAAGAAGAGCTTGGTACCCAGAACTTCAAGAAATAATATCAGAGGACCCATGGCCTCTACCGCTCAGACAGGATCTGCTACAGCAGGGGCCCTGTCTGTTCCAAGACTTACCGCGGCTGCGTTGGACGGCATGGCGGTTGAATTCCGGATCCTAAAGCAAAAGGGCATTTCGGAGGAAGTCATTCCTACGCTGATAAAAGCCAGGAAAGAAGTAACCGCAAACCATTATCACCATATTTGGCGAAAATATGTTGCGTGGTGTGAGGCCAGGAAGGCCCCAACAGAGGAATTTCAGCTGGGTCGTTTTCTGCACTTCCTACAGTCAGGAGTGACTATGGGCCTAAATTTGGGTTCCATTAAGGTCCAGATTTCGGCTCTGTCGATTTTCTTCCAGAAAGAACTGGCTTCACTGCCTGGAGTTCAGACATTTGTAAAGGGAGTGCTACATATTCAGCCCCTTTTTTGTGCCTTCTGTGGCACCTTGGGATCTCAACGTGGTGTTGAGTTTCTTAAAATCACATTGGTTTGAGCCACTTAAAACTGTGGATTTGAAATATCTCACGTGGAAAGTGGTCATGTTATTGGCCTTGGCTTCGGCCAGGCGTGTGTCAGAATTGGCGGCTTTGTCATGTAAAAGCCCTTATCTGATTTTCCATATGGATAGGGCAGAATTGAGGACTCGTCCCCAGTTTCTCCCTAAGGTGGTATCAGCTTTTCACTTGAACCAACCTATTGTAGTGCCTGCGGCTACTAGGGACTTGGAAGATTCCAAGTTACTGGACGTAGTCAGGGCCTTAAAAATGTATATTTCCAGGACGGCTGCAGTCAGGAAAACTGACTCGTTTTTTTATCCTGTAGGCACCCAACAAAATAGGTGCTCCTGCTTCTAAGCAGACTATTGCTCGCTGAATTTGTAGCACAATTCAGCTGGAGCATTCTGCGGCTGGATTGCCGCATCCTAAATCAGTAACAGCCCATTCCACGAGGAAAGTGGGCTCATCTTGGGCGGCTGCCCGAGGGGTCTCGGCTCTACAACTTTGCCGAGCTGCAACTTGGTCAGGGGCAAACACGTTTGCTAAATTCTACAAATTTGATACCCTGGTTGAGGAGGACCTTGAGTTCTCTCATTCGGTGCTGCAGAGTCATCCGCACTCTCCCGCCCGTTTGGGAGCTTTGGTATAATCCCCATGGTCCTTACGGAGTTCCCAGCATCCACTAGGACGTCAGAGAAAATAAGATTTTACTCACCGGTAAATCTATTTCTCGTAGTCCGTAGTGGATGCTGGGCGCCCATCCCAAGTGCGGATTGTCTGCAATACTTGTATGTAGTTATTGCCTAACTAAAGGGTTATTGTTGAGCCATCTGTTGAGAGGCTCAGTTATATTTCATACTGTTAACTGGGTATAGTATCACGAGTTATACGGTGTGGCTGGTATGAGTCTTACCCGGGATTCAAAATCCTTCCTTATTGTGTCAGCTCTTCCGGGCACAGTATCCTAACTGAGGTCTGGAGGAGGGGCATAGAGGGAGGAGCCAGTGCACACCAGATAGTACCTAATCTTTCTTTTAGAGTGCCCAGTCTCCTGCGGAGCCCGTCTATTCCCCATGGTCCTTACGGAGTTCCCAGCATCCACTACGGACTACGAGAAATAGATTTACCGGTGAGTAAAATCTTATTTTTTGATTAGATCTGTGATTGGTCAGTCTAGGAATAAAAGGGGCTAATCTTTAGGAGAGAGCACATCTGCCTTGAAAAAGGGCCTAGTAAGGCCTGAAACGCGTTGGCGCAGTTGGAGGTGACATCTTGCTGTCTGTGGAGAAGTGATTGCCGCAAAACCCAGAACGCCATTTCCCGGGAGGCTGACTGGTACTTAAGAACTTGCTGTAACGAGGACTTTGTTTCCTCTGACCATCTGGTAATTATCCATCTCTACACTCAGTTTAGCTGTGCACCGGCTGCATGTGCTCTGGTTTTTATTGATGAGGAGACATGTTTTAGATGTTTTTTATGAAAAAAATTGTGGTAAAAGAATTAAAACTGTGTTACACGAGATTTTCTATACCTCTTGTTTTTTATGACATTTGACGACTGGAGATCCCGATAAAAAGTGTCCGCTTATCCATAAGGAAATCAGAGGTCTCTCTACACGCCTGAATTCAAGTACTGTTAAGGAATGTACCCTACTATCTAATTTATGGTTGTTGCATGATTTTGAGTTCTCGATTCTCATATTTGGTTATTGTTCAGTTTGTCACTTGGGTTTGGCGCCCAATTACTGCAACCACCTAATTTTACCTAAAACAGTGAATCTGAACGACTGAGATCACTGGTTCTATCAACATAAACACGAAGAGCCCTCACAATATCTAGAGAGGCTGCCTCTGGAGAAGAAGTCTGAGACTTATAGGCTGGAACTACAATCTCCCAATTAATGTGAAATCTTGAGACTTTAGGAAGATAGGGCAGTTCTTTGTACTCGAGAAGGCTATCTGCATGGAAAATCAGAAAAGGAGTACGACACGATAAGGCACTTAGGTCGGAAACTCGCCGAGCTGACGCTATAGCTAATAAGAAGACAGTCTTCCATGTAAGCCAATGCAACTCCACCAAAGGCTCAAAAGGAGCAGACTGAAGTGCTTGCAAAACCAGTACTAGATCACACTACGCAGCCACCGGGGCAACACAGGGAGGTTGAATATCTAAGACACCCTGATAAAAGGTCTAAACATCAGGTAAGAGTGCAATCTGTCTTTGAAAAAGCACAGAAAGAGGAGAGACCTGGAATTTCAACAAAAAGTCTAAGCCGTAAATCCAACCCTGATTGAAAAAAAGGGTATTCTCATGAGTTGCAAAGATCTTGGATTAAATTCCTTTGTTGAACACCAGCTGAAGTAAGATTTCCAAACCCGGTGATAGATTCTAACTGAGGAAGGTTTATGGGCTTGAAACATAGTGCAAATCATGCTAGAGGAAAAGTCCTTCACTCTTAACATGGATGTCTCAAGAGCCAACCTCGTCAAAGTGAGACGGTCCAGATCTGGATGGAGGCATGGTCCTTGAGACAGAAGCTAACGTCAGCGGAAGACGAAACGAAGTGTCCACTGCCAGGTTCTGAAGGTCCGCGTACCAGCACCTTGGCCAATCTGGTGCTACAAGATCATTGTGCCACCTCTGTCTTGAATTTGCAAGACTTGTGGAATCATTGAGATCGGCGGGAAGATGTACAGCAGAGGGAATGTCCAGGACACTATCAGGCCATCCACTAGAAAATTTTGCGGGATATCTTTTGCGGGAGCTTCTAGGATGAACACTACCGACAAGGCTGGTGTGTACTTCTCTGCCCAGTGAAGAATGCGGCTGACTTCTTTCATTGCTCAGCACCTTCCGCCCTGGTGGTTTATGTGCAATGGCATTTGCGTTGTCAAAACTGTATCTTTGTCTAGCGCGGCCACTGCTTCAGGGTCGAAAGATAGGTAAAGAGCCTTGTAAACCGCCCTGAGTTCCACTACATTGATCTGTAATTGTGATTCCCGAGGGGACCATCAGCATGGAAGTGTCTGTTGACAAGAGATTGCTCCCCACCCTCAAAGATTCGCATAGGTGGTAATCAGAACTCAATCTGGGATCCAGAAAGGGTGACCTTTGTCCAGATGAGACTGGTGAAGCCACCACAACAGGGAATGGCGAACCTCTGGAGACATGAGTGATCATCTGGGTTTTTAGCTGATGGGACAGACCTTTTCCAACGTGCCAAAATCTCTAGTTGTAAAGGTCCGGACCAAAATTGCGCATACTCCACCATGTCAAAGGTGGAGACCAGGGTTCCTAGAAGATGCATGCATGGATAAAGAGCCAGAAATTATCTCCCGTAAGATTGTAGTTTCCTTATCTTTGGTTCCGAGAGAAAAACACTGACAACTGGAACCCAGCCAAGACCTTAGATGGACAATCTCTGAGGTGGCATTATTGTGGATTTGTTCCAACTGATCTTCCATCCGTGGGACTGCAGAAGTTTCACCGTCGACTGAATGTGCTCTGCCAAAATGTCTGGCACCATGCCAAAAGTAATAGAAGAAAAGGTGACCACACATGGCGTTACCATATAAACCGAGTGTAATGAGACCAAGGCTTACTTTCTTTCAATCAGTAGACAATGAATGTTGGTAGTATTCTCTTTTTAGAGATAATAATATTATTCTGTAAAATCAAAACAAACATAGTGCAACCATTAGGAATAAATAATCTTTCGAGGATTTATTGGTTCCACTCACATAGGTAAGCTTCAATGCTGTATATCATCCACAGATGGCATATGATCCAAATTCCAATGGACATCTCAGTAAACTGAAAACTCAGAGGGATATATACATAGTGCAGCACGGCTTCATATGATAAAAAAACATTTAATAGACAAATGCACACTCGCATAGACAACAATGTTAAAAACATGTATCACCCAAAGGATGTAAGTCACGCTGGAAATCCAATTAATCACAGAGCTGATCTTCCCACGTCTCTGAAACGGAGTCCAGCGAATCAGTACCTTGTGCTTTAGCGTGCTTTCGGTCAACAGACCTTCTTCTATTGCTTTACTTGGGGTTTGGGCAAAGGCTCTTTTTGAATCATACAGGCTGCCACTATATTTATGAGCGAAGTACAAACCATTCATTCTGTTACCATGCCAAAAGTAGCAGGTTGTCTAAATAAGGGAGAATCCTGATTCCCCTGCAACGCAGGCTGGCTGCCATGATCTTGGTTAAAAAAAAAACACGGAGCAGTCAACAGTCCAAATGGTAAAGCTTGAAATTGGTAATGGTTTGATTGAACCGCAAACCAGAGATAATGCTGGTGACTGGGATATATAGGGATGTATACATACGCATCCTGAGTGCCCAAGAACGCCATGAAGTCCCCTGCTTCCAGTGCTAGAAGAATGGACCAAAGGGACTCCAATGCGGAACCTTGGAACTTTCAAATATCTGTTCTGCATGCTAATGCCAAATCAGGTCTCATAATAGCACCCACGTTAAAGTATGCCGAGTAGGCTGGGCCCAAGCTGCATCCAGCAAGTCCTGAAGCGGTGCTGAAAGTGGAAATTATTTTCCCCTGCTGCTTCTGTTTCTTAAAACACCAGGGCCTTGAACTTAGGTGCCTGCTCAGAGTCCTGAATAAGGAGAACAGACTTGCACGCCCTAACAATTTTTTACATCCGCCAGTGATAGTGACTCCTCATGCACTCAAGAAGTTTCCCCTTCGGAGACTATGGAAGCGCTAGCTTCACGGTCTGAGAAGAGGTCTGAATCTGACTCGGCATCTGAGAGTGGAGTAGAACTCTCCCGTCTGGAAGGTTTGCACTTGGAAGCCCTCTCCCTGTCTAATAACTGTCTAATAACTGCATCAAACACTGAATGAACTGCGCAAATGAATGCATCCAAGGCGGTTCCACTGTAGCTAACTGCATATCATGCAATGGGGGACCAGCCAGTGCGGACGAATTTGGTTCCACAGGTGGAGGAAGAAACATAAAATTTGACAGCAGATAACCACTTTGCCCTTCTTGTCTACCCTTTTTTTTTTTTTTTTTTTTTACACCTTAAACTTTATTTGATCCTTTGTAAGGATATCCTTTTGTCTATCCAATGCATGTTTCAATTGCTCTGCTGTCTTAGCTTCTACCACCTCTGATGGGAGGCTATTCCAGTTGTCCACTACCCTTTCTGTGAAGTCATTTTTCCTCAAATTTCCCCTGAAACCCCCCCCCCCCCTCCTTCCCCCTCCAGTCTCAATGCATGTCCTCGTGTCCTATTGCTTCTCTTCATTTGAAGAATGTTTCCCTCCTGGACTTTGTTAAAACCCTTGATATATTTGAAAGTTTCTATTGTGTCCCGCCTTTTCCTTCTCTGCTCCAAACTATACATATTGAGATTTTTTTAGTCTTTCTGGGTATGTTTTGTGGTGTAGGCCATGCACCATTTTAGTTGCCCTTCTTTGTACGGTCTCTAATGTATTAATATCCTTTTGAAGGTATGACCTCCAGAATGAAACACCGTACTCTAGATGAGGTCGTACCAATGACCTATACAGGGGCATTTTCTCTATCATCGATCTGGGGGACGCTGTGCACTTACACTTGGGTTAGAGTGTGTGAGTATGGAGTTTGGCACAAGCTATGAAAGAACTAACTCCTCCCCCTCTAACCCCTCCCATCAATCCCCTGTTCATAGGAAGTACTCCTCAGTTTTAGTTTTGTGCCTTGGAGTGAAGGCACACTTTTTTCTTTTGCGCCTAGCTTTTAGTTAGGTTTTATTTCTAATTGTTTTCTTGTTTGGTGTTCACTGTTTAGTCCCTAATGTTGAGCTCTATTTCTCACTCTGTATTGCCTCTGGGGAGTCACTACACCGCTGAGGTCCCTGGGTCTCTCCCTTCCGGCTCACAGAATTCGAGGAAGCACTGGGTCAGGTAGAAACAGCCTCAGCCTACTGAGGTAGTGCTGGGCTGTGACCCTTCTCATACTAGCATATGACAGTCCCTCAGAGAGAGTCCCCAATGCTGTGTTTCTACTGGCTGTATATTTCCTGTGCCCTGGGTCACTGTAAGGGCTGTATGTGGCTGAGGGGCGGCTGTGCTGACTCCTGGGGCCAGGGGACACTGAGGGCAGTATTAAAAAGTATAAAAGTATTAAAAAGTATATAAAGTGTCTCAGGTCCTGGGCAGGAGCCATTTTGTGCAGCTTCTTGCTGCATACTAAGTCCCTCTCTCTGTATTTCTTCAGCCATGAGGCTGTGGCTCAGCACACTGGTGCAAGAGTTCAATATGTATAGAGACCTAAGTTCTAGCCCAACTTCGGACAGAGACATTATTATTATCTTTATTGTAGGGGGTTGCTGGGTGTTTTCGCGCCCTCAAACCAGTCTAAACTGCCTCACCCGATTAGGCCCTGCCTCCAGCAGCACAGCAGGAAGCTCATGATCACATGTCAGCAGCTCAGCATGAGGGGGAGGGGAAGCACTGTGTTCTTTGCACTCAGATAGTGGGACTATTGCTGGGATCAGTAACTGCCTAAAGTATGATAGACACAATAGCAAGTATTCTGGGACTATTGCAGTTTTCTGTACTCAGCCCAGCAACTATGCCAAATATACACATGATATTTGCTTGTTAGAATATCCTACTTGTGTTGTCATGCACAAACAATGCCCTCGCCTCACAAATTATGGGCACTACAGTAAATATAGTGGCTATTACTGTGTTCAGCATTTAGTCCACCAAATTGGTGGTATAGCTTTATTCAATAGCTGGTATAGTGGGTCTTTTACTACCTCTATTACGTAGCCTACCAACTGCAACCAATATGCAAGTGGTATTTGCTTATTATCTCAGCCTTTTAGCAAAGTTCAGGTGTAATATCTGTTTTTATCAGTTTAATATCTGATACGCTCCCTTTTTAGGGACCATATATTACATGAATTTTTAGTAAGATAAAAGAGGAGCTTGCTCTGTCCACTTTATACATTGACCTGGTATTGCAGTGCGTCCAGGACCAGTACACAAATACTGGTATTGTCAGAGTCTGCCTTTGCTTGCACTATGACAAGGGACTGGTACTCTGTTTACTACTTAGCCCACAAACCTTGGTAAAATGTTAATGGCTGAGTTAATGTAAAATACTGTGTGGTCAATACTTTCACCTAAAGCAGTGATTGTTGGTAGTCTGTTTTCCTTTTGTTATTTCTATGTCAAGACACAAGACAGACTATTTATTTTCTTGTGCACTATGTGCCTATAAATTGCCAAAATGGCTGCACAGAGCTAAACGCTCCTTATGCAGCTTATACTATGTAGTGAGCCAGGTCCTTGACAGACACTATAGCTCAGTTACTTCAAAGGACAATCATTTGTCCTAGTTGTTATGATCTCTAGTTATGGTCCCTTCTAAGGGTATCCGTTCACATGGTCGACCAAGTTATGGTCGAGTCATTAGGTCGACCACTATTGGTCGACATTGACATGGATACATGGTCAACACATGAAAAGGTCGACATGAGTTTTTTAACTCTTTTCTTTTGGGGAACTTTTCCATACTTTACGATCCACATGGACTACGATTGGAACGGTAATCTGTGCCGACCGAAGCGGTAGCGGAGCGAAGGCACCATGCCTGAAGCATGGCGAGCGAACGCGGTGCACTAATTGAGGTTCCCAGTCACTTTACGCAAAAAACGACACCAAAAAAGTTTAAAAAACTCATGTCGACTTTTTCATGTGTCGACCTTTCACGTGTCGACCATTTTCATGTGTCGACCATGTCAATGTCGACCAATAGTGATCGACCTAATGACTGTCGACCATTCATACCGGAACCCCTTCTAAGGCAGGTCTTCGTTTTATACTTCCTGGTGTCTGTCTGAGATCGCTACCTTAAGCAGGATAATTACATCCTCATGCTGTACCGCCGATTGGCGGAGTACTACACCTCCCACTATTTCGTTCCTGGTTCTGATCCACATTTTGAGGCTTTATTCAATTCTGCATCTCTGCCCTGTCTATAACGCCCATATATTCATTTTGATTGCGATTTGTGTAATTCTGCTTCCAAATCAAAGCGTGCCTTGCAGGCAGGAGCAAATAGCTCTAGCAGTAAGGTGTCTGCCTTCAGTATAACAGGTCATGGGTTCTCATTCTGAGTATGACTGCTAAAAAATGTGTTATTTAAAATAAATATCAATGAAATATGTATTCTCTTAGAAGGCATTTGTCCACCTGGAACTCAGGTTTCCGATATGTCCTCTGCAGGGCTCATGAAGTCGGGTGTGGGATA
The DNA here is from genome assembly GCF_028390025.1 of Pseudophryne corroboree. NCBI lineage: Eukaryota > Metazoa > Chordata > Amphibia > Anura > Myobatrachidae > Pseudophryne > Pseudophryne corroboree. Next base: position 1,057,176,743 of record NC_086444.1, read on the forward strand.
TACCGAATTATATCATGAGCATACATTCTGAATCTTGGAACACGTACCAAGCAGGATTCTTTGTTATCCCTCTTATTTGCGTTTAATCCAAGAGACAGGCTCTAATCCTTGCAGTCTGTTTGTTATCCAACGCGGGAGTATTCATTCCAATCCCTTTCCCATCAACAGGGTCTTGGGGTTTTTACTGCTACTTTCCCATCACTGCCATATTTGGTCGATTGTTGCTAAAAGAGCTCAGTCTCATGCACCTTTTGTCATACACATCTACAGTGGACCTTGGTTCCGGATTTCTTACTTTGTGGAGGATGGTGTTCAGGGGTTTTCTTATCGACCCCAGGTATCTCGGTCTTTTGGCTGAGTGCAGAATTTCCAGACCAGAATACACTCTTTTCTGCAGTTTCCTCAGGGGTCAGTGATCCATGGCATACACTTCCTCTGCAAGATAGAGGCGACTTTACAGGTGGCTCCATTTTCCCGGTCTCATGCCTGGATTCTTCAATCTCAAATTCTATGTTATTAATCCCTGGCAGAATTGAGTTTACATAAACAACAGTTCAGTATGTCACTTCAAATAAGACAATATCTTCGTTGGTGTCTACACAATCCGAATCTGACCCATAGGACTCCCATTTTCTGTCTTGACATGGAAGGTCATAACCACAGTCACTAGTCTAAGATTTTACGGTTTTAGGTTTCAACTTTGGTTTTCAAAAACATTGAGGTCCGCAGTGGAGATGTCCCTTCCATCTCTGGGCAATCCACGACGCCTTGGCTCCAGCTTAAGGCTTTCTACGAGTGCTCGCTTTGGCTGCACATATACTTAAAAAAGATTGGAACGATACAGAGATTAGCATGGTCTTGCATCCCGCATCCAGTCGAACTTTGACACTGCAGTGGCCTATATCAACATGCACAGTGGCAATTGCAGCTGGAGAGCCATCGGAACGGTATCTCACATATGCAGAGGGCAGAACTTTGGGTTCCGGCAATATCGGCAGTTCCAGAATGGATAACTGGTAACGGACTTCCCGGGTTGTCATGCTTTTCTTCCCTGAAGAATGTGAAATACAGTAATCCAACAGGTTTTTCTGATTTTGATGTACCTGTGTGACAAGCCGGCATCGACCTCAGGGCTTCTCGTCTCTGCAAAAAGGACTTCGTTGGTATGGTGATCGCTCCGGGGATCCTCTTGTGGAAATCATGGACGCCGTGTTCGCTCCTTGTCACTTTCATCTGGCATATTTGTTTCTGCCTCTGGCAAGATCCAGTGAGTGCTTCAACGAATTTGACCAGTGGCTCTTTCAGTCTGACTAAATCGCTCCGGATTTTCCTGTCTGCAATGCTTCAGACCAGGGTGGCCAAGGCTCCTTATAGTGTACCTCTTCAGCCAGATCTTCACTTTCAAACTATGTCATCACCGGGATTTGTCTCGTATGATTGTGACAGCATGATTATGGAGAACAGCATCATCAGAGTAATAAGTTTAACCTCAGTCAGTAGCCCTGACTATGTTTCAGGCTCGCAAACCAATCACAGTGCCCAGTGAAACTTTTCATCTTTTGGTGTGACTATAAAGGCACCTCAGCTGAAGTACTTAGTCTTTTTCACCTCTTGTCCTTTTCTGCAGAACAGTTGTCAGAAAGACTTTCTTTTCCAGAGATGGTTACCAACATTCTTACGGATGTTCGGTGTTTCCTTCACAGCTTTTTGCATATAAAGTTTCCCTGTGTGTAGCTCCCGTGTCTCCTTTCCAGCCTCTGGACTATGTTGGGTGGCGGTTCCTTCCTCTTACGGTGGTTTTGTTTTCTTTTGCCCATTGCCTCAGCTCGGTGTGTTTCTGAGTTGGCAGTCGTTTACTGCAGTCCACCTTTGTTCGTTTTTCTATTGGGATAGAGTGGTTTTACATACAAAACTCCTTTTTTCAACACAGGAGCTGTGGCTCAGCGCACTAATGCTAGAGACCAGTGTATATTGAGATCTGGGTTCAAGACCAACCTTAAACCGAAACATTTGAAGTTCGCCGTACGGACACGTTTTTGGTTCTTAGTGGTGTGTTCCAGCTAGGTTGACCAGTCTCTAAGAACACTGAGGCTCGTTGGGTCACATCAGCTACCCGTCAGCCTTATGTGTCCTCTGCTGTTCCTGACCCTCTACGGAATTGTGCGACTCGCTGGGGCCTTCTGGGCTGTTCGCAGAGGTGCCTCTATTGTGCAGCTGTGTAGAGCGGCAACCTTCACAGGATTCTGTTGTTTCCATACTTTTGGTATGGGGGGATGCGATGCCTCTGTTGGGATTCTGATCTTAGGGGCGGATTTCCTTCCTGTTTGCCCCCCCCTCCTCTTTGGCTTGCTTTGGGATATCACCCAAGTGTAAGTGCGCACCAGATGGAAGGATAGAGAAATTTGGATTTTTTACTCACTGTAAAATCTTTCTCTGAGTCCATCTGGGGGACGCTGCGATCCCTTCCCTTTTGTATGGTTATTGATTGGTAGTTTTGTTTTCTCTCTCTCGGCTTTGTTAAACTTTAACTGAGGAGTACTTCCTGTGAACAGGGGGTTGATGGGAGGGGTTAGAGGGGGAGGAGTTAGTTCTTTTCATAGCGTGTGCCAAACTCCATACTTTCAAACTCTAACCCAAGTGTAAGTGCGCAGCCTCCCACAGATGGACTCTGAGAAAGAGATTTTACGGTAAGTAAAAAATTCAAATATTACTGCTTTCTTTCTGCTGCTGGTTTCTCTCCCGATGCAGCCAAGCATCTGACTAGCCTTCCTCATTGCTTTGTTGCATTGCTTTCCTGCCTTTCAGTCACCTGAAACAATGACACCTAGATCCCTTTCCTCCTCAGTAGTTTCTAGTATAGTGCCATTAATACTATATTTATCCTTTGGATTTTTGAAACTTAAGTGCATGATTTGCATTTTTTGGCACTAAACTATAATTTCCCTACTCTTGACCATTCCTCTAGTCTATACAATCGTACTCAGTGCCTCCCCCCCTCCTAACAGGGAAGCCCCCCACTGGGCCCCAGGGCACTTTATAACCGCTTAGTAGCAGTAATCTATTATTGAACTGTTCTGGTGGTCTAGTGGAACTGTCGAAGTCAAAAATATTACATAGAGAGAACATACAGACTCCACACATTGAGTCGCTATACTTGCAAGTACGCACAGCAATATATGGTAACATACACATTTACACAGACATGCCACAGAGATGGATTCGACAAATATTTCATACAGCACATAATTATAACATATCACGCGCCAGACATCATGATTTAAAATTATATAATGGAGTAACGTCATGTATGTGTATTATTGGAACGAAGCAAGATAGACATGTCGTGTTTGGTATTAAAGCAACCAGATTAATGTGTATATCAATTTGATGCCTGTTATTAAGTTGTAGCTCATTGCAACAAGTAGATATGATTAAATGTATGAAAGCTAAAGTCACTCTTATTAGAACAATGGATTTCCTGGAAGACAGCATGCCTGCCAGTGGCTATCTCCTGTAATTTGTCCATCAAGGCTGAACCTTGTTTGCATATGAACTTATCAGTGACTCATCATGAATGAGAAAGTTCCCTCCCCTAGACTAGGTGTGTGCACTCCCCCAAAATACATAGCGTATATAGGTGATCACACGCACAGAGCCGGCTGCTTCTTTCCTGTTTGTCCCAGATGATGATGGAGATGCTGTCTGTCCGATGCCTGCATGATTTTACTGAGAGTGTGAGATATGGAGGGGAGACTTTATATGAGAAAGATATGGTCATGTATTTGCTGGCTGTGGCTGTATTTTGAATTAGATTGTAATAACTGCTTACTGTATACATTGTAACTATATATATATATATATATATATATATATATATATATACTGTACATTGTGATATATTGAATACATATCCTTTTAATATCAAATATATACATCAATAAGCTTTGGAACTCAGACAATGTGTGTGTATATTGTTTTCTCTTAAGGGATGTAGTGTTTTGTGACGTACAGCGCACTTTTATCGTATATGGTAATAAGATGCGCCTGGCGTCCGCAATATATATTAGAGTGGGCATTTTAAATATTTGTTAGAAAGCAATTTTTTTTTTTTTAATTCAACAATTTTTTCATTAGATTTTTTTTATAGAAATACAAGAACAGGGAAGACCTTCATGATACAGACATACCAAAAACCGGAGAGAAACCGGTATAGTTAATCCAACGTAAAGTACTTTTAAGCCACATCAGTGAAATCACAGATACACAGTCGGTAATTGTAGGCTTGAGTAAGAGGTAAAGGATAAACAATCTTAACCTACATGAGGTCTAGGATATGATGAAGATATTACCGACGTGCGTCTCAGCATAAGAAATCACCATATACCTAAGGCTAAGCATACAATTCTACGTGAGGATTCACAGGACATCAGTATACCCGAGAGGTCAGTAAAGCAGACAAGACAGGGAGGGGGGGGGGGGGGGGAGGAGAAACAAATGGGGAAAACAATACAAGTAGAATCATATCATGAATGAGTAGCGGCCAAAGAAGTCTTAAGTAAAAATATTAAAGAAGCAATTCAGGCATGGTTAGCCATTCTAACCAAAGAGAAGGTTCAGTACCCATATGGCATCAGACTAAACATACAGCATGGGGTATTAGAATTAATATAATTACATTTCCTAAGAAATCAGCAGGAGGTCCCAAAGGAACAGTACATGGGCCTAAGTTGTCAAGAGGCCCTATCGATTTGTCTATATAGATACCACGTTGTGGTCTCAAAAAGTTTATAGATGAACAACTGTACATCCGGATCTAGAGTCTCAATATACCTCTCCCACTTCTTGGCAAACCGCCTGACCCCCAATTCAATATCAGGAAGAGTAGCACGCCTCTCAAAATAAATAATCCGGAGGGTCATGTGTTTCACAGCCATCAAAGAAGGGGTAGACTGTTTGATCCAATTATTAAGAATTTGTTTCTTGGCAATTGTCAGGATAACAGAGTACCGGAACAATATCTCTATCTTCAGGCCCAAGAGACCACTCCCTAAAATCAAGTAGCAAACAAGCCTTCAGGCGTTTTATTAACCGTAAGTTAAATACTGTGTTGAGGTAAGCGACCACCTTGTACCAAAACTTAGATATTTTCCGGCAAGACCACATATTGTGGTACAAGGTGGCACTCTGCGCAGTACATTTGATGCAACAGCCAGTGTCGTCTGGGACTATGTGTGCCCTCTGATTAGGTGCTATATATGCCCTTTGAAGCGTCTTCAAGTGAACCTCTTGCAACGAGGCAGAGTATAAGAACCTAAAAGTGGGTAAAATGTTATCTAACAATTCAGCGCACGATCCCATATTATGGATATCTCTGGACCATGAAGACAATGCGGAATCCCAGAGCCGGTCTCTATATGAGACCCTAAAGGTGTTTCTGAAGTAACTAAGATGGTAAGGACAATCTTTAGTAAGCACCATTAAGGTGCGCAGCGGGTCTGTGGTAGCCTCAGAAATCATTTGGTGAGACTGGGATTGAGCAAAGTGTCTAGCCTGCAAGTACATAAAAAATTCCCGGTGGGAAATACCAAATTTTATCTGGATATCAGAGAAAGAAAGCACTGCGTTGCCTCCTGGATCGTATATGTCTCTAATAGCTGCGATCCCCTTTTCTCTCCAACTCAAAAAAATGTGCGTTATCAAGGCCAGGAAGGAAACATGGGTTAACCCAAAATGTAGTGTGAAGAGAGGTGTCAGGTTTTCTCTGGGCTTTAGTGTGAGTGGCCTGCCATGCTCGATATGTATGCCAAAATAAAATATTATGTTTTATCTCAGATTGGAGACGGGAGTTTGGGGTGTGTAAGAGTGCAGCAGGGGAGAAAGGATGGAATACGGCCAGTTCAAGTGGCAAGTTCGTAAATACTGATCTGCCCCAAAGCCAGTCTGTGATATACCGGTACATCGCTGCTCTACTAAATAGGACAGGATCCGGGATTCCCATACCTCCCTCTTCACGTAATAGCTGTAACCTAGCGTAGGGGACTCTTGGTCGTTTACCCGCCCATAGAAATCTAGTGAAACACTGTTTAAGAAAAAGGACATCTTTCTCAACAAGGGCAATAGGGAGCATAAGAAGAAAATAAGCAATCTTGGGAAAAACAACAGATTTAATAACTTCTGCGCGACCCATAAGAGACAAGGGCAGAGACGCCCAGTCTGTAAGGATTTTAGACACCTTGGACAAAATAGGACCAAAATTAACCGCATGTAGATCCGGGAGGGAAGTAGGGATCTGAACCCCTAAATATCTAAGACTATCTCGAGCCACTGGAAATCGGGACAGGACTGGGTGTAATGGAAAGAGTCTCCTGAAAGGAGGAGAAGCTCGGATTTAGATATATTAATTTTGTATCCCGTAAAGGAACCAAATTGTTCAATCAGGGAGACAATCGCAGGGATGGACGTATCAGATGAGAAATAAATAGAAGCATGTCGTCAGCATACAGTGATAATTTTACCGTGGTGTCCATTATTTTTATGCCTGTATATCTGGGAGAATTTCTCAGGGAAACAGCTAGGGGTTCTAAAGCTAAGGCAAATAATAAAGGTGACAAGGGGCAGCCCTGACGTGTGCCACTCTGGATAAGAAAAGGGGAAGAGAGGATACCATTCCCCAAAACTTGAGTGGAGGGAGATTCATATAATCGGGAAATAAGAGAGACAAAGTCCTCAGGTGCACCAAAGCGGTGGAGCGTTTCATACAGATGGTCCCAGGTGACCAGGTCGAACGCCTTTTCGGCATCAAGTGACAATAATACATTAGTGTCAGTGGGTTTGGAAAGCTGAAAGGCCTGCATAACAGTCAAGACCTTTCGATATTGCTCACTGATTGCCGACCCCAGACAAATCCAGTCTGGTCTGTATGAACTATATCAGGGACTATGAATTTGAGTCTATTAGAGAGGATTTTAGTGAACAATTTTTCTCTATCGTCCTAGTGGATGCTGGGGTTCCTGAAAGGACCATGGGGAATAGCGGCTCCGCAGGAGACAGGGCACAAAAAGTAAAGCTTTTTCAGATCAGGTGGTGTGCACTGGCTCCTCCCCCTATGACCCTCCTCCAGACTCCAGTTAGATTTTTGTGCCCGGCCGAGAAGGGTGCAATCTAGGTGGCTCTCCTAAAGAGCTGCTTAGAAAAAGTTTAGCTAGGTTTTTTATTTTACAGTGATTCCTGCTGGCAACAGGATCACTGCAGCGAGGGACTGAGGGGAGAAGGAGTCAACTCACCTGCGTGCAGGATGGATTGGCTTCTTGGCTACTGGACATCAAGCTCCAGAGGGACGATCACAGGTACAGCCTGGATGGTCACCGGAGCCGCGCCGCCGGCCCCCTTGCAGATGCTGAAGTCAGAAGAGGTCCAGAATCGGCGGCTGAAGACTCCTGCAGTCTTCTAAAGGTAGCGCACAGCACTGCAGCTGTGCGCCATTTTCCTCTCAGCACACTTCACACGGCAGTCACTGAGGGTGCAGGGCGCTGGGAGGGGGGCGCCCTGGGAGGCAAATGAATACCTATAAAGGCTAAAAATACCTCACATATAGCCCCTAGAGGCTATATGGAGATATTTAACCCCTGCCTGATTTTTCTAAATAGCGGGAGACGAGCCCGCCAGAAAAGGGGCGGGGCCTATCTCCTCAGCACACGGCGCCATTTCCTCTCACAGCTCCGCTGGTCAGGACGGCTCCCAAGTCTCTCCCCTGCACTGCACTACAGAAACAGGGTAAAACAGAGAGGGGGGGGCAAATTTATGGCGATATTTTGATATAACAAAGCAGCTATAAGGGAGCACTTATTATAAGGCTATCCCTGATATATATATAGCGCTTTTGGTGTGTGCTGGCAAACTCTCCCTCTGTCTCCCCAAAGGGCTAGTGGGTCCTGTCTTCGTTAGGAGCATTCCCTGTGTGTCTGCTGTGTGTCGGTACGTGTGTGTCGACATGTATGAGGACGATATTGGTGTGGAGGCGGAGCAATTGCCAAATATGAGGATGTCACCCCCTAGGGAGTCGACACCAGAATGGATGCCTTTATTTATGGAACTACGGGATAGTGTCAACACGCTAAAGCAGTCGTTTGACGACATGAGGCGGCCGGACAATCAATTAGTGCCTGTCCAGGCGACTCAAACACCGTCAGGGGCTGTGAAACGCCCTTTGCCTCAGTCGGTCGACACAGACCCAGACGCAGGCACTGACTCCAGTGGTGACGGTGACGATTCAACCGTATTTTCCAGTAGGGCCACACGTTATATGATTTTGGCAATGAAGGAGGCGTTACATTTAGCTGATACTACAGGTACCACTAAACAGGGTATTATGTGGGGTATGAAAAAACTACCTATAGTTTTTCCTGAATCAGAAGAATTAAATGACGTGTGTAATGAAGCGTGGGTTGCCCCTGATAAAAAGCTGATAAATTCAAAGAAATTATTGGCATTATACCCTTTCCCGCCAGAGGTTAGGGAGCGCTGGGAAACACCTCCTAGGGTGGACAAGGCGCTAACACGCTTATCTAAACAAGTGGCGTTACCCTCTCCTGAGACGGCCGCACTTAAAGATCCATCAGATAGGAGGATGGAAAATATCCAAAAAAGTATATACACACATGCAGGTGTTATACTACGACCAGCTGTAGCGACTGCCTGGATGGGCAGTGCTGGGGTAGTTTGGTCAGAGTCCCTGATTGAAAATATTGATACCCTGGACAGGGACAATATTTTACTGTCGTTAGAACAAATAAAAGATGCATTTCTTTATATGCGTGATGCACAGAGGGATATCTGCACACTGGCATCACGGGTAAGTGCTATGTCCATTTCGGCCAGAAGAGCTTTATGGACGCGACAGTGGACAGGCGATGCGGATTCAAAACGGCATATGGAAGTTTTGCCGTATAAAGGGGAGGAGTTATTTGGAGTCGGTCTATCAGATTTGGTGGCCACGGCTACAGCCGGGAAATCCACCTTTCTACCTCAAGTCACTCCCCAACAGAAAAAGGCACCGACTTTTCAACCGCAGCCCTTTCGTTCCTTTAAAAATAAGAGAGCAAAGGGCTATTCATATCTGCCACGAGGCAGAGGTCGAGGGAAGAGACAGCAACACGCAGCTCCTTCCCAGGAACAGAAGCCCTCCCCGGCTTCTACAAAAGCCTCAGCATGACGCTGGGGCTTCTCAAGCGGACTCGGGGACGGTGGGCGGTCGTCTCAAAAATTACAGCGCGCAGTGGGCTCACTCGCAGGTAGATCCCTGGATCCTGCAGATAATATCTCAAGGGTACAGGTTGGAATTAGAGACAGATCCACCTCGCCGTTTCCTGAAGTCTGCTTTACCAACGTCCCCCTCCGAAAGGGAGACGGTTTTGGAAGCCATTCACAAGCTGTACTCTCAGCAGGTGATAGTCAAGGTACCTCTTCTACAACAAGGGAAGGGGTATTATTCCACTCTTTTTGTGGTACCGAAGCCGGATGGCTCGGTAAGGCCTATTCTAAATCTGAAGTCCTTGAACCTGTACATAAAGAAGTTCAAGTTCAAGATGGAGTCACTCAGAGCAGTGATAGCGAACCTGGAAGAGGGGGACTTTATGGTATCCTTGGACATCAAGGATGCATATCTCCACGTTCCAATTTACCCCTCACACCAGGGGTACCTCAGGTTCGTTGTACAAAACTGTCACTATCAGTTTCAGACGCTGCCGTTCGGATTGTCCACGGCACCTCGGATCTTTACAAAGGTAATGGCCGAGATGATGATTCTTCTTCGAAGAAAAGGCATATTAATTATCCCATACTTGGACGATCTCCTAATAAGGGCGAGGTCCAGAGAACAGCTAGAGATGGGATTAGCACTGTCTCAAGAAGTGCTAAAACAGCACGGGTGGATTCTGAATATTCCAAAATCCCAGTTAATGCCGACAACTCGTCTGCTGTTCCTAGGGATGATTCTGGACACGGTTCAGAAAAAGGTTTTTCTCCCGGAGGAAAAAGCCAAGGAGTTATCCGAGCTTGTCAGGAACCTCCTAAAACCAGGAAAGGTGTCTGTACATCAATGCACAAGAGTCCTGGGAAAAATGGTGGCTTCTTACGAAGCAATTCCATTCGGCAGATTCCACGCAAGAATTTTCCAAAGGGATCTGTTGGACAAATGGTCAGGGTCGCATCTTCAGATGCACCTACGGATAACCCTGTCTCCAAGGACAAGGGTGTCTCTTCTGTGGTGGTTGCAGAGTCCTCATCTATTGGAGGGCCGCAGATTCGGCATACAGGATTGGATCCTGGTGACCACGGACGCCAGCCTGAGAGGCTGGGGAGCAGTCACACAAGGAAGAAACTTCCAGGGAGTATGGACGAGCCTGGAAACGTCTCTTCACATAAACATTCTGGAACTAAGAGCAATATACAATGCTCTAAGCCAGGCAGAACCTCTGCTTCAGGGAAAACCGGTGTTGATCCAGTCGGACAACATCACGGCAGTCGCCCATGTGAACAGACAGGGCGGCACAAGAAGCAGGAGTGCAATGGCAGAAGCTGCAAGGATTCTTCGCTGGGCAGAGAATCATGTGATAGCACTGTCAGCAGTGTTCATCCCGGGAGTGGACAACTGGGAAGCAGACTTCCTCAGCAGACACGATCTTCACCCGGGAGAGTGGGGACTTCATCCAGAAGTCTTCCACATGCTGGTAACCCGTTGGGAAAGACCAATGGTGGACATGATGGCGTCTCGCCTCAACAAAAAACTGGACAGGTATTGCGCCAGGTCAAGAGATCCGCAGGCAATAGCTGTGGACGCGCTGGTAACGCCTTGGGTGTACCAGTCGGTGTATGTGTTTCCTCCTCTGCCTCTCATACCAAAAGTATTGAGAATTATACGGCAAAGAGGCGTAAGAACGATACTAGTGGTTCCGGATTGGCCAAGAAGGACTTGGTACCCGGAACTTCAAGAGATGATCACGGAAGATCCGTGGCCTCTACCTCTAAGGAGGGACTTGCTTCAGCAGGGTCCCTGTCTGTTTCAAGACTTACCGCGGCTGCGTTTGACGGCATGGCGGTTGAACGCCGGATCCTAAAGGAAAAAGGCATGCCGGAAGAAGTCATTCCTACTTTGATTAAAGCAAGGAAGGAAGTAACCGTGCAACATTATCACCGAATTTGGCGAAAATATGTTGCGTGGTGCGAAGATCGGAGTGCTCCGACGGAGGAATTTCAACTGGGTCGATTCCTACATTTCCTGCAATCAGGATTGTCTATGGGTCTCAAATTGGGATCTATTAAGGTTCAAATTTCGGCCCTGTCGATTTTCTTTCAAAAAGAATTGGCTTCAGTCCCTGAAGTCCAGACCTTTGTTAAGGGAGTGCTGCATATACAGCCTCCTGTGGTGCCTCCAGTGGCACCGTGGGATCTCAATGTGGTTTTGGACTTTCTAAAATCTCATTGGTTTGAACCACTAAATAAGGTGGATTTGAAATATCTCACTTGGAAAGTGACCATGCTTCTAGCCCTGGCTTCTGCCAGGAGAGTATCAGAATTGGCAGCTTTATCTTACAAAAGCCCATATCTGTTTTTCCATTCGGACAGGGCAGAACTGCGGACTCGTCCGCATTTTCTCCCTAAGGTGGTGTCAGCATTTCATCTGAACCAGCCTATTGTAGTGCCTGCGGCTACAAGTGACTTGGAGGACTCCAAGTTACTGGACGTTGTCAGAGCATTAAAAATATATATTGCAAGGACAGCTGGAGTCAGAAAATCTGACTCGTTGTTTATATTGTATGCACCCAACAAGATGGGTGCTCCTGCGTCTAAGCAGACGATTGCTCGTTGGATCTGTAGCACAATCCAACTTGCACATTCTGTGGCAGGCCTGCCACAGCCTAAATCTGTAAAGGCCCACTCCACAAGGAAGGTGGGCTCATCTTGGGCGGCTGCCCGAGGGGTCTCGGCATTACAACTTTGCCGAGCAGCTACATGGTCAGGGGAGAACACGTTTGTAAAATTTTACAAATTTGATACTCTGGCTAAGGAGGACCTGGAGTTCTCTCATTCGGTGCTGCAGAGTCATCCGCACTCTCCCGCCCGTTTGGGAGCTTTGGTATAATCCCCATGGTCCTTTCAGGAACCCCAGCATCCACTAGGACGATAGAGAAAATAAGATTTTACTTACCGATAAATCTATTTCTCGGAGTCCGTAGTGGATGCTGGGCGCCCATCCCAAGTGCGGATTATCTGCATATATTGTACATAGTTATTGTTAACTAATTCGGGTTATTGTTGAAGGAAGCCATCTTTCAGAGGCTCCGCTGTTATCATACTGTTAACTGGGTTTAGATCACAGGTTGTACGGTGTGATTGGTGTGGCTGGTATGAGTCTTACCCGGGATTCAAAATCCTCCCTTATTGTGTACGCTCGTCCGGGCACAGTACCTAACTGGAGTCTGGAGGAGGGTCATAGGGGGAGGAGCCAGTGCACACCACCTGATCTGAAAAAGCTTTACTTTTTGTGCCCTGTCTCCTGCGGAGCCGCTATTCCCCATGGTCCTTTCAGGAACCCCAGCATCCACTACGGACTCCGAGAAATAGATTTATCGGTAAGTAAAATCTTATTATAATCCATGTTTAGAAGGGAGATCGGACGATAAGAACTTGGAGACTCAGGATCCCGGCCAGGCTTCGGGATAACCTTTATGACTGCAGAATTAAAATATTGGGGCAAGGAAGCACCCTTCATAAAAGAATTGAATAAGACAGAAAGAGGTTCGCACAGTCTAGTAGATAGAATTTTATAGTAGTCATTGGCGAAACCGTCAGGGCCCGGAGTCTTCCCAGTCTTCAGTCCAGCTATTGCTAAAGAAACTTCTTCAGTGGTGATAGGTGCAAGAAGAGAGGTACAGTGCGACTCTGACATTTGAGGCAGATCAGTAGAAAACCAAAAGCTAGACTTGTGGGTCTGGTTAATAACAGGACGTGCATAAAGAGTGGTATAAAAAGACTGTAGCACCTCAGCAATCTCGGCCGAGGTCCGTACTCTGTCCCCACCTTGGGTGAGCAGAGTGTGAATGACCACTTTAGGGTGTCTGCCTTTTAACAAACGGGATAACAGTTTGCCAGACTTGTTGCCATATCTGTAAATGCCACAGTCTCTTGAAAATGAATATTTAGCTTCCATTTGAGAAAGGAGGGTATCAAACAGTGTTTTTTGTGTAAGGTACCGTTCCCTAGTAGAAGGGGAGGGGGAGGATTTAAATTCCTGAAAAGAGTGAGTAAGAGCCGCCTGGGCTTCCAAATATTGTGAGTTTAAATCTAAATCCCTTTTTTTACTATAGGACATAATGTGCCCCCGAATAACTGATTTTGACGCCTGCCAGAAAAGAGCAGGATCATCGCTCAGAGTTTCTCCATTGTGCATATGATAATCCAGCCACACTGCATCTAATGAGGAGCGGAATTTCAGAGAGCCACTTAAATGAGAGGGGAAGTGCCAGGAGCGAAAAGGGGATTTTTCTGAGAGGAGCATCAATTTCATCCAGCATAAAGCATGGTCCGAAATACAGATATCCTCAATTTTAGAGTCAGACACTTTTGAGAAAAAGGAGTCAGATAACAGCAGATAATCAATCCTCGAGAACGTGTGGTGCGCAGCTGAGAGGCATGTAAATTCCATTTCTAATGGGCAGCATGTGCACCACACATCCACTAAGGACAACTGCGAGCAAATATAGGGGATACCAATACGTGGTAACGCGAGGGGGGGGGGGGATTTATCCAAGGTTGGAGAAGAATATAAATTAAAATCTCCACCCAGGATTATGGGAATTTCAGAGTAGCTTAGTGACCATGTTCGTATAAAATTGCTTAGAGTACTGATTGGGAGCATAAATATTACAAAGTAGGAACCTGGAGGAATACAATGTGACATCTGCCAGTACATACCGACCCTGAGTGTCATCTAAAATCGCATGGACAGAGATAGGGACCGTGTGCCGTGCTAAAATAATCACTCCCCTAGCCTTAGAAGAGAAGGAGGAAGAGGCTACCACAGACAAACCCATAGTGTTCAGTTTTACCACCTCATTTGGCATAAGGTGAGATTCCTGAATGAAAACAACATCCATACCCACCTTCCGAAGATAGAGCAAAATCTTTCTGCGTTTAGCTGGGGAGTTGATCCCTCCCACATTCCACGTGCCGACACTCAAACTAGCTATGCATCAAATGAACTGGGAAAACCTGCGCAGTAACCATAATATCTACAGCCGCCGAAAAACGGATACAAAACATACCGGGGTGGACACATAAGGAGAAGAAGGGGAGGGGGAGAAGAAAAGAGGGACAGAAACATAGAAAACACACAAAATATAACATTAACATTGTGAAAGAAAGTCCTGCTAAGGACAATCATAACTTCAGAAAGCGAGAACAACCGGTTCAAGCAAGCACAGAGGCCGTCATAGACCGCCAATGAGCCAGCCAGAATTTGAAAACCTGAGGAAAAAAATGAGGGAAGGGGGGGTGCCCTTACCCACCCTCGGCAACATAATATATGAAAATATACATAGGAAAAAAAAACAAGAAAATATCAGAGCACACAGAGCATGTTACAGAAAAAGAAAAATGCAGCCTGTCACATAAGAAGAAGGGGGAGATATCTCTGCTAAGCATATATAAGCATTCTAGAAAGATTACATAGCCACAAAAAGACAACAGATGAATAAGAAAAATCTAAAACATAAAACAAGGCAAAAAGGTTCAGCCCGCTGTATAAGACCAAAGTCTCTTTTGTGGGAAAAAACACCTGCAGCAGATTCTACAGCAATAATTAAATTGGCAGACATAACCGGAAACAGAGAAGTCCAGGAGCAATACTCAGCCATCTCGATCCAGGGTGTCGTCCGCCTGAGAGGAGTCGTCATCTGCCTTGGATGCCTCGGAAACATAAGCCTCTGCATCTGCAAGATTTGTAAAGTCCCGGAAAGAATTTCCATCAAACAGGCGTAGTCTTGCAGGGAAGAGCAGAGCAAATTTTTTATTCGCCTTTACCAAACGGGAGCAAAGGGGGGTAAATTCCCGACATGCCCGGGAAACCTCCGCGGAGTAGTCCTGGAAAATGGCCAAACGAGCTCCCTCCCATTGTAAATTCCTATGCCTCCTGGATGCCGTCCATATTGCCTCCTTATGGAGAAAGTTCAGACATTTAAATATAACCACACGTGGTCTGCTATTAGGTGAAGAACGTGGGGGACCCAGTCTGTGGGCTCTCTCGATAACTAAGCCAGTGCATTCATCTTGGATATGCAGTAAATCAAGGAGGGACGTTTGTAGAAAAAGAGTCAAATCAGGACCTTTCAGTGACTCAGGGAGCCCCAGCACCCGAAGATTCGATCTCCTCGATCTATTTTCAAGATCGTCAACCTTGTTCAGCAGCTGGAAGTGAGATTTCTGGAGCTCATCATATCTGTGCTTAAGATCCCCAACATCTTGAAAAGTCTCCCCCAGCCTTTGTTCATTTGTAAGAACAGTCTTAGATAACTGCTTGATTTGGGATTTTAGATCTTTTACTGCCTGCTGCATTTTAGCAGCATGTGCATCCATGATAGGCTCCATGGCATCCCTAACAGCTCTCACTACATCAGCATAAGTCACTGGAGAGGCAGGGGAACAGTCAGGCTCACCTGAGGGAGAAATGTGTTTTGCAGAAGCCTGTTTAATGCTGCCAGCAGCCTTCAGACTCGTTTGTGAGTTAGGTGCGGCGGCCATCTTGGATTCCCCCGGCCGTTTTTCAGACCTCGATCTCTGGGCTTTAGGGGGCATGAGGGAGGACAGAAACCTTTCCATCCAATCCACAGCACCTTCCCACAGGTAGTGTGCGCCAGGCGCGAAGAAAAGCCGCGAACGGGAGGCTCTGTGTGCTCCGGTTACCGAGGGTGCAGGAGAGCTGCAGCAATCAGCTTCTCCTCACATGGGGGCGCCGGAACCGGAAGTCAGCAATTTGGTATTTACAGATGGGGGCTGCGTCCGTGATATCACGTTCTTGATGATGCACTGTACATTACAAACGCGACGCTGTGGTCGATCAGCTAACGATGGACGCATCGTGACGCTGAGAAATCACATCCGTGTGTTCTGTTGTGTTATTAGTAAGGCGCCGATATGAAATTCAAGGGACAGTGTGCTTCGCATAATATTTAAAATGCTAAAACGTATTTTTATTGTTGCAAAACAAAGTTCAAATAAGTCATATTGTGTTTGATTCAGATTGGATTGTTTATCTGTTAAGTAGATTTAAAAGTACATTTAAAAGTTGCTGCATATCCAGGATATGGCTGTGTTAGCATGCTGATAAATTTTGTATATTTTTAAACTCAGGCCTAAAGTAACACTGGTGCCTGTGTGGAGTGTGATTTCTTTGTGACAAAGGAGCTGCATGGTCTGTTCTCCATTTTGGACTAACCACATAGCCTGTCCACCATCTTGTGTAACCCTCATGGATGTGGAAGGGGGAGGAGCAGTGGCCATTTTAGGAAGGTCACTTTCTAAATAGCTGATTTTCAGTCTGCTCAGAACAATCCGTTTCCTTTGTCACATACAGCACCATTTATGAGTTACCAATGAATGTATTTAACCCATGCCATAGTCAATTACAAATAGTTTCAATTGGACCTAGGGAGAGTAAATGGTGAGATAAGTGAGTGGTTTTTTTTCCTTGTCTGTGAAAAAGAAAAAAAAAGTTTGTTTTTTTCTGCTTTCTTTTCTTCCAAGACTTGTGGAGTATAGCCATTAAAATGCAAATTAACTTGTGTGACTACTTTTTTTTAGTATAGGCAAGGCAAATATCTTTGATATGCAAATTAGAGGCCCTGAGAGAAACAAGTCATTCAGTGTACCCACAAATACATATGAAGGTGTCTCATAGGAGGCCAGTGAATGGTACATATATATATTATTATAATTATGTGTATATTTATATCCGTGTATGTTCTGCAAGATGGCTATCCAATCTGAATCTTATCATTTAAATTATAGATTATTGCAGTCATTATAGATCTGTGTGAAATCGGATACATTTGTTTGCTATATAGATAAATTTGAAATAAGTTTATTAAGGGAGTAATTATAAAGACATGAAATGCAGTTCTGGCCTAGTCGTTAAAGGTTTATACAGAAAAACTGGGTGTTGTGGTAAGTGAGCGATTATAGTTAGTATTGCTCACATTTATAGAGACTGTGTGGTTTGTTGAATTGCGGACCCACTTTTTGTACACGTGGTACGGACAAAGTACAGGGTCTCGCACGCGGCGTAAAAGGCACGCACGGTCGCGTGTTTATGCAAGGTTGCATAAGAGTGTGGACGCTAAGTACAAATCACACGATAGTTTGTTCAATTGAAAGGTGGGATAGTAAACCTTAAATACAATAGCACATAACTATCTGATCTCAAAAGTAGATTCGTGTAAGACTTTTGTCTAAACTGTAAGTGCCTCTGGGGTAAAGCTGCCGATCAGAAAGAGTGGAAATTTTCTGTACAGAAAAACACTGTGTATTTGTATGAGCTGAAAGCGGAGTGAGTGGATTTGAACCCCGGAATTCGGGATCCCGTCGTTGGTACACCAAGTAAGTGGAGGCTTGGCGGCGTGAGGCGGCTGACTCACGTTAGTATAGATAGTAAAGTATGCAAATCGTGAGATTTGCAGAGGAGCGTAATAGGGAATTGTGCATTGTGTAGTATACATGCACTCCCAAGCGCTGGCTTGGGAGTGCATGTGGAGGTTAAATACTGGTGCAGTCTGCTGCTCCTACTTATAAGGATAATTGTACTCCTTATAAACAACCTACAACCACTAAATTGCCCGGGAATTAACTCCCTGCAAATAAAGAAGAGCGCTGTCTGCACCAGTCAAAAGAGACAATATAATTAAAATGTATATACTTTTATTGTATCATAATTCCATTATCATATACTGCTGCAGCATAAAAATTTTCAATCATTGTATATCCTAATAGAACAAATAATCCATCAATACATATATATATTGTATTCTAATTCATAATATATTAAAATATGTTAAAAAAAAGAAAGAACATTAAAAGAAATTCAATAGACTTATATGTGCAAAATTTCAGGACTAATCCTTATAATGAACTGTTTAAATGTCCACTGGACTGCATATGGAATGGTATGGGCTGTATCCTCAAACACCCAAGGTGTTCATGTGTCCAAGAACTATATAATGTTCCTTTTAAGAAATGTGTGCACACACCAAATTAGATGGATGAAATATTACCATACATAATGGCCGTTATATCACCTCCAAATGATATAGTAATCTGATGATCCCGTGTTTCCACTCCCTCTGCTGGTGCTTATCCGTTATTTGCAGACTATCTGGAGTTTAGATCTCACACAGAAAACATCCACAGTGCTCCGGCTCCCTCTGCTGGTAGTTGGCCGTATAGCAGGTACACTGATTGTTATGCAACAAATGAAAGCTGTTTTTGTGCAGCAATGATTGGAGATGATACACCCGACACAGTCACCACGAAAACACGTTTCTCCGCCTCCTAGTGCATTCAGCGGCTTCCTCAGTTCGAATGACTGCATTTGATAGATACCTTTTATATAGCCACTACAATTTGTAATTCCCGCGCCGATTTGCGCATGTGCAATTGCTCGTGCACTCCAAGCCTCACTTTCAGTCCAGCCCTTATATAGACTGCAGCGGCCATTTTGACAGCCCGTACCAAGCCTCACTTTCATAATGCAAGATATTTTAAAGGATAATATACAAACAAATCTAGAAAACCACAGCACATGTGGATCTACAATTCAAGAAACTTTTTATATTATACTTTTCCTCCGAGACTGATAAAATAAACTGTAGTTTTCTTTTTCATATGTTTACATGTTATGCAGTTTATTTTCCCACATTTGTAGAACCCTATTGGTAATTTGGGTAACCATGTGTCTAATTGTCCCCCTTGAGCCCTAGTCGATATAGTTTTTTTGCATGAAAAGAAACTGGGTGCTAGCACGGATTTCAAGCTATCCGATTTTCTAAATATTACTTAATCTGTCAATTTGATATTCAAATTCAAGATTTCATCCAGCCTAAGTATTGAGGAATTCTTTCTAACAATCTTCTTAATTTCATATGCATTCGTATTATATTTAGTTACAAACATTGTTGTCCTTTCTATCTTTTCTTTATCTAAAGAAAAGAAAATAGAAAGGACAACAATGTTTATTTCATCTGTCTCGGAGGAAATGTATAATATAAAAAGTTTCTTGAATTGTAGATCCACATATGTTATATATATGTCTTGCAGTGCATATGTGAACTACAATACGTGGGGCGGACTACCCAAGCGCTCCACGTGAGATTTATGGAACATAAACATCAAATAGACAAAAGGATAGGAAATACATATCTTTATCGTCACATCTTGGGATGTGGGGAGGGTAAAAGTGAAAATATCAATATTATTGCAATCGAACAGGTGCCGGTGACGAATAGAGGGGATAGACTTAGACGGTTATGTAAGAAAGAGGCATTCTGGATATTTAATCTTAAGACTCTGATTCCTCAGGGCCTTAATGATTCAGTGGAGCTAAATAAAATTTAGGGTGATAGTCATGAAAGTTAATTGATGGATATATACTTCCTTGTGTTAACGAGAAATGGAGGT
This sequence comes from Pseudophryne corroboree, assembly GCF_028390025.1. Taxonomy (NCBI): domain Eukaryota; kingdom Metazoa; phylum Chordata; class Amphibia; order Anura; family Myobatrachidae; genus Pseudophryne; species Pseudophryne corroboree. The sequence goes on from NC_086444.1 coordinate 1,057,196,465, forward strand.
GGAGATTTTATATCTGTGGGGGAGGATGATTTATAGGTAGTATAGATAGATTACAAGGAAACTTTTTAATAATAATTCCCCTATAGGTTCATGTTTTTTGGATATAAATAGTATTAATATTATAACCTATACATATATATATATATATATATATATATATACATATACATTTAGGGTATGTTGAATATTAGAAATGGGTTTTAATTACTCATTTTTAATTATCATATTTTTGTGTTAGGTATATATGCATATATTCAAAATATTGCATATATATTGATGTATTAAATGATGGAATTGTGGACTTATAATGTGTACATAGATATGGAAAATTTATCTTTGAAAATTACCGCGGGGATTGAATAATAATAAAGAATCCCTATTTGATACTAAAGATGGCCACCGGGACTTAAAACGAGGCTTGGATATTAAGGAATTATCCTTTTAAATAGCTTGCATTATGAAAGTGAGGCTTGGTATGGGCTGGCAAAATGGCCGCTGCAGTCTATATAAGGGCTGGACTGAAAGTGAGGCTTGGAGTGCACGAGCAAGTGCGCATGCGCAATCGGCGCGGGAATTACAAATTGTAGTGGCTATATAAATGGAATCTATCAAATCCAGCCATTCGAACTGAGGAAGCCGCTGAATGCACTAGGAGGCAGAGAAACGCGTTTTCATGGTGACTGTGCCGGGTGTATCATCTCCAATCATTGCTGCACAAAAACAGCTTTCATTTGTTGCATAACGATCAGTGTACCTGCTATACAGCCAACTACCAGCAGAGGGAGCCAGAGCACTGTGGATGTTTTCTGTGTGAGATCTCAACTCCAGATAGTCTGCAAATAACGGATAAGCACCAGCAGAGGGAGTGGAAACACAGGATCATCAGATTACTATATCATTTGGAGGTGATATAACGGCCATTATGTATGGTAATATTTCATCCATCTAATTTAGTGTGTGCACACATTTCTTAAAAAGGAACATTCTATAGTTCTTGGACACATGAACACCTTGGGTGTTTGAAGATACAGCCCATACCATTCCATATGCAGTCCAGTGGACATTTAAACAGTTCATTATAAGGATTAGTCCTGAAATTTTGCACATATAAGTCTATTGAATTTCTTTTAATGTTCTTTCTTTTTTTAACATATTTTAATATATTATGAATTAGATTACAATATATATATGTATGTATTGATGGATTATTTGTCCTATTAGGATTTACATTGATTGAATATTTTTATGCTGCAGCAGTATATGATAATGGATTTATGATACAATAAAAGTAGGAGGGGACTGTAGACACTGTTGAGACATTATGGGTAGAAATTGCATGCGGGGAAAAAGGAACAAAAAAGTTAGTATTGGGTGTATGCTATAGGCCGCCTGGTATCAACGCATCTGATGATGAATTGTTACTAAAGCAAATTGAAAAAGCAGCAGGAGTAGGAGACATAGTAGTGATGGGAGATTTTAACTATCCAGAGATAAACTGGAAAAACGATTCATGTGATACTGCTAGGGGCAGTATGTTTTTAAACACACTAAATGATAACTACCTAGTCCAACTAATTGAGGAACCAACTAGGTACAATGCAATCTTAGACCTGGTATTAACAAACAATCAGGATTTGGTATCGGGTATTATAGTAGGGGAACCCATAGGAAACAGCGACCACAATATGGTCACATTCAATATCAGTTTCTACAAACAGCCCTATACTGGCTCAACTAGGACTTTAAACTTTAGCAAAGCCAACTTTGAAATGATGAGGGTATTTTTCAGGGATATTGAATGGGAAGGTTTGTTTGTAGGAAAAAATACTACGGAGAAATGGGAGGTACTAAAATTCCTGCTAGCTAAAAATACACTCAAATATATTCCTATGAGTATCAAAAAAGGGAATAAAAATCATAAACCGATGTGGCTTAACAAAAAGATTAAGGAACTTATGGGCAAGAAAAGGCGAGCATTTAAAAAATACAAATCTGACGGGGATGCAGAGTCATTTCAGCAATATAAGGGATGTAACAAAAATTGCAAAAAGGAAATAAGAGCGGCTAAAGTAGAAACTGAAAAACTAGTAGCAAAGGAAAGCAAAGCGAATCCCAAAAAATTCTTTAAATACATTAATAGCAAGAGATTAAAAAAGGAGAGTATAGGCCCTTTGAAAGACAAGTTGGGAGTCTTAAGCAAAAATGATAATGACATAGCGGACACACTAAATGAGTTTTTTTCAACAGTATTCACTAGAGAGGACCCAATTCAGGGACTGACACACAATCTCAATAATGACAATATCACACTGATAGGTACTTATTTAAGCGAGGAAGTAGTCTGTGACCGATTAAAACATTTAAAGATTAATAAATCACCAGGGCCCGATGGTATTCATCCAAGGGTTCTAATGGAGCTTCACTCTGAACTGGCAAAACCACTATCTTTGATCTTTGAGGATTCAGTTATATCAGGTATGGTTCCCAAAGACTGGCGTATAGCGGAAGTAGTGCCTATATTCAAAAAGGGAAGTAAAGCTGAACCAGGTAATTATAGACCAGTTAGTCTTACATCTATAGTGGGGAAAGTATTGGAAGGTATTCTAAGAGATAGTATTCAGAAGTTCCTTGAAACCAATAAGGTCATTAAAAGGAATCAACATGGGTTTATGAAGGACAGATCCTGTCAAACCAACTTACTTGGCTTTTATGAAACAGTAAGCGCAAACCTAGATCAGGGTAAAGACGTGGATGTAATCTTTTTAGACTTTGCCAAAGCGTTCGATACTGTACCACACATGAGACTTATATACAAGCTACAAGAATCAGGGCTAGGAAGCACAATATGCACTTGGGTCAAAAACTGGTTAGATAATAGGAAGCAGCGCGTTGTGGTTAATGGATCTTTTTCAACTTGGACTGAAGTGCTAAGTGGTGTGCTGCAAGGCTCAGTATTAGGACCGCTATTGTTCAATATTTTCATTAACGACCTAACAGAAGGTCTAGAGAGCATGGTGTCAATTTTTGCAGATGATACTAAATTGTGTAAGGCTATAAATACAGAGGAGGATGCTGAGTCTCTTCAGAACGACTTAGTTAAATTAGAAGCATGGGCAGCCAAATGGAGAATGCGCTTCAACACAGACAAGTGTAAGGTAATGCACTGTGGTAACAAGAACAAAAATTACACCTACCTACTAAATGGGGTAAAATTAGGGGATTCTGTACTGGAAAAGGACTTAGGTGTCCTCATAGATAGCAAGCTAAGAAGTAGTATCCAAAGTAGGACTGCAGCAAAGAAGGCTAATAAGATATTAGCATGCATAAAACGGGGTATTGATGCTAGGGACGAGAGTATTATACTCCCGTTATATAAATCACTAGTGAGGCCACACCTTGAATACTGTGTACAGTTCTGGGCACCGTACTACAAAAAGGATATCCTGGAGCTTGAAAAGGTACAGAGGAGGGCGACCAAACTAATTAAGGGCATGGAGACGATGGAATACAAGGAAAGGCTTGAAAGACTAGGCATGTTTACATTGGAAAAGCGGAGACTAAGAGGGGATATGATCAACATCTACAAATATATAAGGGGACAATACACAGAGCTTGCGCGGGACCTGTTTTTGGTTAGATCAACACAGAGGACTCGTGGACACTCGCTCAGGTTAGAGGAGAGGAGATTCCGCACAATACGGCGTAAAGGCTTTTTCACGGTAAGGACAATACGTGTTTGGAATTCCCTGCCCGAGGGAGTTGTAATGGCGGAATCTGTCAACACCTTTAAGAATGGGTTAGATAAATTCCTATTGGAAAAGGATATCCAGGGGTATGGTGCATAGTCATGCATTATAGTTACTATAAATAGGGATTAAATGCAATGGCTGACAGCAGCATCAGTCAGAAATTTTAGTCAAATCATCATGCATAGGACACCACAAATAGGTTGAACTCGATGGACAATTGTCTTTTTTCAACCTCAGATACTATGTTTCTATGTTACTATATACACTGCTCAAAAAAATAAAGGGAACACTAAAATAACACATCCTAGATCTGAATGAATGAAAAATTCTTATTAAATACTTTGTTCTTTACATAGTTGAATGTGCTGACAACAAAATCACACAAAAATTATCAATGGAAATCAAATTTATTAACCCATGGAGGTCTGGATTTGGAGTCACCCTCAAAATTAAAGTGGAAAAACACACTACAGGCTGATCTAACTTTGATGTAATGTCCTTAAAACAAGTCAAAATGAGGTTCATTAGTGTGTGTGGCCTCCATGTGCCTGTAGGACCTCCCTACAACGCCTGGGCATGCTCCTGATGAGGTGGCAGATGGTCTCCTGAGGAATCTCCTCCCAGACCTGGACTAAAGCATCCGCCAACTCCTGGACAGTCTGTGGTGCAACGTGGTGTTGGTGGATGGAGCGAGACATGATGTACCAGATGTGCTCAGTTGGATTCAGGTCTGGGGAACGGGTGGGCCAGTCCATAGCATCAATGCCTTCGTCTTGCAGGAACTGCTGACACACTCCAGCCACATGAGGTCTAGCATTGTCTTGCATTAGGAGGAACCCAGGGCCAACCGCACCAGCATATGGTCTCACAAGGGGTCCAAGGATCTCATCTCGGTACCTAATGGCAGTCAGGCTACCTCTGGCGAGCACATGGAGGGCTGTGTGGCCCCCCAAAGAAATGCCACCCCACACCATTACTGACCCACTGCCAAACCAGTCATGCTGGAGGATGTTGCAGGCAGCAGAACGTCCTTGGCATCTCCAGACTCTGTCACGTCTGTCACATGTGCTCAGTAAGACCCTGCTTTCATCTGTGAAGAGCACAGGGCGCCAGTGGCAAATTTGCCAATCTTGGTGTTCTCTGGCAAATGGCAAACGTCCTGCACGGTGTTGGGCTGTAAGCACAACCCCCACCTGTGGACGTCGGGCCCTCATACCACCCTCATGGAGTCTGTTTCTGATCGTTTGAGTAGACACATGCACATTTGTGGCTTGCTGGAGGTCATTTTGCAGGGCTCTGGCAGTGCTTCTCCTGTTCCTCCTTGCACAAAGGCGGAGGTAGCGGTCCTGCTGCTGGGTTGTTGCCCTCCTACGGCCTCCTCCACGTCTCCTGATGTACTGGCCTGTCTCCTGGTAGCGCCTCCATGCTCTGGACACTACGCTGGCAGACACAGCAAACCTTGCCACAGCTCGCATTGATGTGCCATCCTGGATGAGCTGCACTACCTGAGCCACTTGTGTGGGTTGTAGGGAGGTCATACAGGCACGTGGAGGCCACACACACTACTGAGCCTCATTTTGACTTGTTTTAAGGACATTATATCAAAGTTGGATCAGCCTGTAGTGTGTTTTTCCACTTTAATTTTGAGTGTGACTCCAAATCCAGACCTCCATGGGTTAATAAATTTGATTTCCATTGATAATTTTTGTGTGATTTTGTTGTCAGCACATTCAACTATGTAAAGAACAAAGTATTTAATAAGAATATTTCATTCATTCAGATCGAGGATGTGTTATTTTAGTGTTCCCTTTATTTTTTTGAGCAGTGTATATTTTAATTATACTGTCTCTTTTGACTGGTGCAGACAGCGCTCCTCTTTATTTGCAGGGAGTTAATTCCCGGGCAATTTAGTGGTTGAAGTAAAAAGGTTTTTTGTTACGCTCCGGCTGAGTATCGCAGCTTGTATATTCGACTCGTGGTCGTAGAGCGGATAGGTAACAAGTACCTATATGCTGTGCGATTGGACCGTGCGTTTGTGGGTGCAATACTTGACGCAACTTGATACCCTTGTGCAAACTTCTTGCACAAAACCGTGGTATCATTAGCGCCGTGTTGAGTATATGCAAGCGTGAATTGTGTATAAGTGCATAGGGAGTTTTCGCCAGTCTCTCTCAGGAAAATCTCCAACGGTGGATATTCACTGGAAAAGGTAAGTCACCCCTAAAACTTCCAGTGAATAGAAACCAGTAAGAGACCTCACTGGGTACGCGGTGGTCACTAATGGAGTGAGTCGTGGTACATCAGCGGAGGAGGAGTGGGTGAAAGCACTCTAAGAACTTTCACTGTCTATTCGTGTCGTGCATTGGGGATTGCGTAAAAGGAAAACGTCCGCGATGGGATCCAATTGCACAAGCGGTGGACGTATGGTAGCCAGGGTTCAGGCTGAAGAGCCGCGGCCCAAGGGGTCAGCGAGGTTTATTATGTGTGGGAAATATGGTCCACACGCGGAGACTTTTTGTTCTGAATGGGTACGTATGACTGCGGAAGATAGGGCATCATTCCCTAGAATGGGCAGCTTTGAGCCAGAGGTACTGCAGAACGTAAAGATTAGAATATATCTGATAAAATCTAGAAAACAAAGGGTCAGCCATACAAATTGTTTAAACCTGTGGCAGCAAGAGGGGTTGGTGAGTTTGATCCTAAGGTATTGCAGGTAGTATGTCTAACCAAAGTCATATAAGACAAGAACAGAAATATAAGAACTGTTTGAACTTGTAGCAACTATAAACAAGTAGGAAGAAAAAGAGAAAGCAAGTACACCACCATATGTAGATGTGGAAGCAGTTACGGCCAGCATACAAACTATAGAAAATAATAAAAATATGAAAAATATGACTGTAACCTATATATGTACTAATGAATGTTGTAGTTTTATCTAGGAGGAGAAGGCGACCTGACTGGTTTCAGCCATTTCTCATGCACTCAGAGGAGTATCCAACTGCTAAAAGAAGAGCAGTAGCCTGCGGGGGAAGTGGCTGAGACCAGTGGAACTGGTCTGGTATCATTCGTGTACATATATCGTAAAACCCAAAAAAAAAAAAAAAAAAAAATCAAGAAAGTAACGTCAGAAATGGAGAAAAACCTGTCCACACATTTGTATTTGCCAGTAGGAAAGCGGAAAGAGACAAGGTAACCCCCGGATATTTCTTTTAGTTACCATATAAGAAGTATTCATTCCTAGTAATGCCCCTAGTCAAGGTGAGCTCGAAAATGTTTGTTGGACCATGTACAGACCCTTAATATGGGATGAGAAGGATTGAATGAATACTTCGCATGACCTAGAAGCTTGTTAAAAAAAAATTCTCTCGCTGGGTCCACAGGATTATCCACAGGATAACATTGGGATATGGTTGAGCGACAGTGGAAATGGCACCAACATGGTCACTAGCTTTCTGGCCTCCCAGGATGCATCGGGGCCTCACCATATAGTCCCGCCCACTGACTCAGTCAGATCAGTTTTTTTCTTGGTGCGGCAGGAAGCCCCATGGTCACAGGGCTGCTGCTGTTAAAGCAGCCTGAAGCTTTTATTTTATTTTTGAGCGACTTTTCTTAACAGCGTCTTAAACGCATACTGGAAAAAGTCGCTCCAACAACTCCCCTCCGGGTCGCAACAACGCTTACCTCTTACTAGGGGGGTCCGGACACAGCTACACTGATTTGGTGGAGACTACAAACAGTGTGTTGATGCGCCGAACATCTCGAGTGCGACAGCGCTACGCTCCAGGGATCATAGGTGCCAGGACTAGGTAGAGGACACGATCCTTAGAGTTTAAGTCAACAGGGGGATTCAGACGCTGTCCTGGCTGCCCCTCCTCCGAGTTCATGACCAGTATCCGCACGTCTCCCGTCCATGAACTGAATGACCCCACTTCCGGCTCAGACGCTACCACAAGGGTACTCGGTCGCAGCTTAGACGCTGTGGTTGTGTACACTAGAGATCCCGCCTAGACCGAGTCGCAGGCCTTAGCGTCTGCATACACGTGGAAGTCGCTGAGTATCCGTGCCCATCAGTGAGCGACTGTGTCCGTTATCAGTTATCAAGAGCGGTAGTGTACATCAGTAGCGTCTGAATCCAATCAGCGTCTTACGAGCGCATTTGCTTGGATATGGAAGTGTGGTGAGTCTCCCTGTATCCCGCTCTACAGAGGAAGGGTATACAGTACTAAAAATTCTCTCTACTTGTTAGTATGAATTGTTAATTTTTAGTACATATTGCATATGGGACCTGTATATTACTGTGTTTTCTGCATGTTGTGTTGAAAAAGAACTAGTTAAAAACAGAAGTACAATATTCCTACTTATTTATAAGTTGTAATGGGGGTTGTATTCTCATATGACAATGTCTAATGCTTTAACATGTGACTGACTGCTAGTATGTGTGCTGACTTTTCTGTGTAATGTCAGTCCTGTTCTGACCCTCAATTCAGGTGCACTGTGGTCAGATTGATCTCACTTCTATATACTCATATATAGGTGATTTTCAGTCACAAATTGTGTAGTCATTAACAGATTATTACCATGTCTGTGAGCGGCAAAAGTGGCGAGGAGAATTTATCAAGCACTCCTACATCCCTAACATGCTTATCTTGTAAGACAGGATTAATTGGTGTGGACCAATTAGTCACTTATGAGGGCTTGTGTGCAAACTGTTTTGCTTTTCAGCAAAGTAAAAAACAGGAGTTGGTTCAACCACCAACAGAGCCACCATGGAATATGTTCGCAAAGACTCTATCTTCAATAGCGGACAGGTTAGCTCCGGTAGCACCACCTCAAGGGTTAGGTTACACTATTAACCCATACATGCAGCTCCCTTTCTACGGCTTGATTCCAGTAGCCTCTACAAGCAACCAAGGGACAGGTGCGTCTATGTGGCAGACTACACAAGATGATACAACAGATGATGATGCAGTATATTCAAATACTCCGTATGATGATCAGTCGCAGAGTTTTAGTTCAGAGGATGTAGCTGAACATATTAATGCTGTGAAGGCTGTTCTCTCTTTGGAAGAGCCAGCTAAAACAGTGTTAAAATCTAAAGCACCTGTGTTTAAACGAACAAAATCAGTGAAAACTGAATTCCCAGCGTCAGATGAGCTGACAAAAATGATGGATGAGTCTTGGGCGACGCCCAGTAAGAAATATAAGATTCCGAAAAGATGGAATTCTTATTATCCATTTCCAGCTGCGGATTGTTCAAAAAGAGAAGTTCCTCCAAAAGTAAATGCACATGTTCTGCGACTTGTGCATAAATCTGCTTTACCACGGTCATCTTCCTCACTCAATGGTGTCACAGACAGAAGGGTAGATAGCTTTTTGAAAAATGTATTTTCTCTAGTAGGAGCAGTGGTAAGACCTGCTATGGCTTCGGCCTGGGTAGCAAAGGCAATGGGCGAATGGATAGAGGAACTAGAGAATGACATCTCTTCTCCTCCTGCAGAGCAAGAGTATCATTTAAGCCGTTTAAGACAATCTGCCCAATACTTAGAAGAAGCAGCAATTGATATGGGTACAGTTGCTTCTAAAGCTTCAGACTTGACAGTAGCCGCTCGCAGAGCAGTTTGGATACGTACCTGGAAAGCAGATGCAGAATCCAAGAAAGAATTGGAAGCATTGCCTTTCCTTGGTAATATATTGTTTGGGAAACCATTATCTGATATCCTAGAATCAGAGGCTGAATCAAAGAAGGTCAGATTTCTGGCTACTTATAACCCTAAGTCCAAGGGTTCAAAGTTTCGCTCATTTCGTTGGCAAAGCAAAGCGAAAGCTAAAGAGGAGTCTAAGCAACCCCAGTTCAAAACCAGGGGTAGGAAGCAGTGAGCTAGCAAAAAGCCAGCTTCCAAGCCTGAACAGAAACCATCAGCCTGAAGAGATGGGCATCTGCCTGGAGGATTCCAGGGTTGGGGGCCGACTCCTTCATTTTGCACACATATGGCAGCAGTCAACAACAGATGCTTGGGTGCAGAAGGTGGTATCTCAGGGGTATGGGTTCCCATTCAGGAGACAGCCTCCTCAAAGATTTTTTTGCACCAGCCCATCTCGTTTAGAGTCGAAGGCCAATGCCCTGCAAGAAGCAGTCCAAAAATTACTGCAGTCCAGTGTGATTGTCCCAGTACCTGTATCACAAAGGGGTCAGGGGTTTTACTCCAATCTATTTCTGATCCAGAAGCCAAATGGGTCATATCGACCAATTCTCAATCTAAAAATGTTAAACAAATACATTTGGATCCCGAAGTTCCACATGGAGACGTTACGCTCCATAATGTTGGCCATGGAACCGGGAGATTACATGGTATCTCTGGATGTACGGGATGCTTACCTACATGTGCCTATAGCACTGTCTCATCAGTGTTACCTCAGGTTTGCCATCCTCCAGGAACATTTTCAGTTCCAAGCTTTGCCCTTCGGGCTAGCAACAGTACCCAGGGTGTTTACCAAGATCATGGTGGTTATGGCAGCTTGTCTGCGCAAACAGGGGATAAGAATATTCCCATACCTCGACGACCTGTTAATCTTAGCACATTCGCAAGATTTACTTTTGAGCCATCTTCAACAGACAATAGTTTGTCTACAGAGACACGGGTGGCTCAAAAATTGGGAAAAGTCGTCTCTGAATCCGTCACAGCGGATGGTTCATTTGGGGTCCATATTGGATTCAGACCTACAGAAAGTTCTCTTACCAGAGAAAAAGATAGTCAAGGTGCAGGTCATGATTCAGGAAGCGTTGCACGCCCAGACAATGTCAGTCCATGCAGCAATGTGACTTTTAGGTCTGATGGTATCAACCTTCGACATGGTGGAATATGCGCAATTACACTCCAGACCATTGATGCCTTATTCTGACCAAATGGAACGGAAATCATCAGACGATAAAAAAGCAGATGATAAAGTTTCCAGTAAACGTAAAAAGGTCTCTAGCTTGGTGGCTACAGACAGACCATTTAAACAAGGGGAGACCCTTTTGGATAAAAGAGTGGCAAGTCCGGACAACAGATACCAGCCTGCAAAAGGCTGGGGTGCGGTACTCGGAAGCCTTTGGTTCCAGGGAAGATGGACCGCAAGGGAAAGTGCCTGCCGATAAATCTGTTGGAAGTAAGGGCCATTTACTTGGCTCTAGTTCAGGCAAAGGACAGCCTGCAAGGAAGACCGGTCCAGATTCGCTCAGACAATGCGACAGCAGTAGCGTACCTCAATCATCAAGGAGAAACTCACAGCAGGAGACTGATGGAGGAAGTAACTCCCATTCTAAGATGGGCAGAACTCCATCTCCCAGCATTGTCAGCAGTGTTTGTTCCAGGTGTTCTGAACTGGGAAGCGGATTTTCTCAGTCGACACACTATTCAGGAAACCGAATGGGCATTACACCCAAAAGTGTTTCAGACATTAGTGAACAGATGGGGTCTACCAGAGATAGACCTCATGGCGTCTCGTCTAAACAACAAAGTTCCAAGGTACGGATCGAGAACAAGGACCCAGGAGCGGTCCTTTTAGACGCACTGTCAGTAGAATGGAAATTTCATCTGGCATATCTGTTCCCTCCAATATCTCTGTTACCTAGAGTAGTGAGAAAAATAAAGCAAGCAAAGGGAGCGATAATTCTGATAGCTCCAGCTTGGCCAAGAAGGCATTGGTACACAGATCTGCTAAGAATGTCCGTGGAAGCACTAATACTGCTCCCTCAACGTCCAGATCTGTTAATGCAGGGTCCTTGTTGCCACAGTCATCTGGATCGCCTGTCTTTGACGGCGTAGCTGTTAAAACTAGTGATGTGCACCGGACATTTTCCGGGTTTTGTGTTTTGGTTTTGGATTCCCTGAAAATTTTTTGGCGGATTCGGGTGTGTTTTGGATTCGGGTGTTTTTTTACAAAAAACCCTCAAAAACAGCTTAAATCATAGAATTTGGGGGTAATTTTGATCCCATAGTATTATCAACCTCAATAACCATAATTTACACTCATTTCCAGTCTATTCTGAACACCTCACACTTCACAATATTATTTTTAGTCCTAAAATTTGCACCGAGGTCGCTGAATGACTAAGCTGAGCGACCCAAGTGGCCGACACAAACACCTGGCCTATCTAGGAGTGGCACTGCAGTGTCAGACAGGATGGCAGATTTAAAAAATAGAGGTGCACCAAGGTCGCTGGATGGACAGTATACTTGACGACACAGAGGTAGGTAGAGCAGTGGACTACTGTACCGTACTGCTATATATTATATACTGGTGGTCAGCAAAATTATGCACTGTCCTCCTCCTACTGCGCACAACAACTAAAATGCACTACCGGTATGGATGGATATAGTATACTTGATGACACAGAGGTAGGTAGAGCAGTGGACTACTGTACCGTACTGCTATATATTATATACTGGTGGTCAGCAAAATTATGCACTGTCCTCCTACTACTGCGCACAACTAAAATGCACCACAGGTATGGATGGATAGTATACTTGACGACACAGAGGTAGGTAGAGCAGTGGACTACTGTACCGTACTGCTATATATTATGCACTGTCCTCCTACTACTGCGCACAACAACTAAAATGCACCAAAGGTATGGATGGATATAGTATACTTGATGACACAGAGGTAGGTAGAGCAGTGGACTACTGTACCGTACTATATATTATATACTGGTGGTCAGCATAATTATGCACTGTCCTCCTACTACTGCGCACAACAACTAAAATGCACCACAGGTATGGATGGATAGTATACTTGATGACACAGAGGTAGGTAGAGCAGTGGACTACTGTACCGTACTGCTATATATTATGCACTGTCCTCCTACTACTGCGCACAACAACTAAAATGCACCAAAGGTATGGATGGATAGTATACTTGATGACACAGAGGTAGGTAGAGCAGTGGACTACTGTACCGTACTGATATAATACTGGTGGTCACTGGTCAGCAAAATTCTGCACTGTCCTCCTACTATATAATACTGGTGGTCCCCAGTCCCCACAATAAAGCACACTGAGCCCAGATATTTGCAGCACACTGAGCCCAGATATTTGCAGCACACTGAGCACAGATATTTGCAGCACACTGAACACAACTGAGAGAACGCTGCACACGTCCTCTCCCTTTGCACGAGTGAAAATGGCGGCGACGCGCGGCTCCTTATATAGAATACGAATCTCGCGAGAATCCGACAGCAGGATGATGACGTTCGGGCGCGCTCGGGTTAACCGAGCAAGGCGGGAGGATCCGAGTCTGCCTCGAACCCGTGTAAAATGGGTGAAGTTCGGGGGGGGGGGGGGTTTGGATTCCGAGGAACCGAACCCGCTCATCCTAGTTGAAACCTCTATCTTAGAAGTGAGAGGATTTTCGAAACAAGTAATCCAGACGATGCTTAGAGCAAGAAAGCCTTCTTCAGCTCGTGTGTATCATAGAATATGGCAAGCCTATATTCATTGGTGTACTGGAAAAAATTTGAATCCAAGATCTTTTAAAGCAGGCATGTCCAACCTGCGGCCCTCCAGCTGTTGAGAAACTACACATCCCAGCATACCCTGACACAGCTTTAGCATTCTCTGACAGCAAAACAGTGTCAGGGCATGCTGGGATATGTAGTTTCACAACAGCTGGAGGGCCGCAGGTTGGACATGCCTGCTTTAAAGTATCCAGGATTTTGGATTTCCTTCAAGCAGGATTGGATAAGGGTTTGGAGGTTGCTTCCTTGAGAGTTCAAGGACCAGCATTAACTGTATGGTTTCAGCGAAAGATTGCTTATTTACTTTCTTTCAGGGAGTTGTACATATTCAACCTCCATTTGTTCCTCCTGCAGCTCCCTGGGATTTGAATGTAGTTCTAAAATTCCTCCAGGGTCCTCCGTTTGAAGCGCTTAAGAGAGCAGATCTTAAATGGTTAACGGCTAAAGTGCTTTTTCTACTGGCAATGGCGTCAGCCAGAAGAGTGTCAGATTTAGGAGCATTATCGTGTAAGTCTCCTTTCCTAAGTTTTTTTTCCCGACAGCAGTTCTCAGAATGAGATCTAGCTATCTGCCAAAGGTGGTATCAAAGTTTCACCTGAATGAAGAGATTGTAGTCCCAGCTTTTCAGGTATCGGGACTATCTGCGGGAGAAGCGTCGCTGGACGTAGTCCGAGCTTTAAGAATCTACATAGATCGTACTAGTGCCATCAGGAAAACAGATTCTCTCTTCATCCTCTACGGATTCCATAGAAGAGGATGGCCTGCTAGTAAACAGAAGCTGGCGAGATGGCTCCGAATGGTAATATCAGAAGCTTATTCTCATGCAGATCTCCCTACTCCGGCTAATGTCTCTGCACACTCTACACGTAAGGTAGGTCCTTCATGGGCAGCACAACAGGGTGCTTCAGCAGAACAGATATGTAAGGCAGCCACATGGTCTTCCATAAACACATACATCAGACATTATACCTTGGATACTTTTGCTTCTCATGACGCAGACTTCGGGCGAAAGGTCCTCCTGGGTAATCAGGAGCGTCCCCACCACTAAAATTGGCTTTGGGAATCCCAATGTTATCCTGTGGATAATCCTGTGGACCCAGCCAGAGAAACAGACGTTATGGTAAGAACTTACCGTTGATAACGTGATTTCTCTTATGTCCACAGGTATCCACAGGGATCCCACCCTGACGCATCTGATTTGAGGATCTAGATAATCACTAAACCTCTTCCTTCTTGTATGGAAGGGTGTGCATGTGTGTTCTTATCGCCTAAACAAGTCTCTACCTGATGCTCCTGCCTAAATCGCTGTGGAAAGAACTGATCTGACTGAGTCAGTGGGCGGGACTATATGGTGAGGCCCCGTTGCATCCTGGGAGGCCAGAAAGCTTGTGACCGTGTTGGTGCCATTTCCGCTGTCGTTCAACCATATCCCAATGGTATCCTGTGATACCTGTGGACATAAGAGAAATCACGTTATCAACGGTAAGTTCTTACCATAAACGTCTATTTATCGTATATGGTAATAAGATGCGCCTGGTGTCCGCAATATATATTAGAGCGGGCATTTTAAAAATTTGTTAGATAGCAATTTGGTATTTACAGAACACAGCAGGATCCCCGCAGCGGAAGTCACCGGTCCAGTTGCTTGTGTTGCCGCCACTTGCGCTAGGGTGTTGGAACGCCAGTGAGGGTACCCTATAGGATGCCTAAAACCTCATGTCAACCTTTTGACCTACTACATGTCTGCCATTAGGTCGACATGTAGTAGATCAAAAGGTCGACATGAGGTTTTTGACTTGTTGGTGTCGTTTTCTCCGTAAAGTGATGGGGAATCCAAATTAGTGCACAGTGTTCTCTCGCATGGCTCGGCAGATTACCGTTCCGATCATAGTACACGTGGATAGTTAAGTATGAAAAAATCCCAAAAATTAAGAAAAAATTTGAAAAACTCATGTCGACATTTTGGCCTGTCGACCTAATGGCATTGTCGACCTTCAGTGGTTGACTTAATGAGTGTTAACCTAAATTGGGTTGACCCAATAACCCATACACCAATAAAATGGGTCCGGTTAGTGTCAAACAAAAAACTGTCCAGCTGGAGGTAATGTAAGCATAAGAGGGAGTCTAAGCATGCTGGGAAAAAGTTTTGACTGTTTGGTGCCCGGATGCCGACTTCAAGCATTACCCAGTGTCCCTGTGCCCCCTAGTGGACGAATAAAGAAAGCTGATCATCTCTGAGATTGTACAGCAATGTATTTTACCTCACAGAATAACAAAATGTGTTTTGCTTTAATAATGGTTTTGAAAGGGAATTGAAGACTGTTGAGTTTAACTACTCCCATGTGCACAGAATAAGTATACTCACATAAGGCCCAAACTTTCCAATATGGCCTTTATACATGTGTCCCAGTGATATAAACAATACCACAGCTGAATGCATATTATAGTATTCATATGTCGTGAAAAAAACAAAATTTAAACAAATTTATTGTAGTCACATTAATATACATTATAATCCACGATACAAATCCCACTAAAAACTACTGTATGTTGAAATATTATCACCTATTTTTCCATCATTAGAAGGTATGTTTTTTCCTGCATTGTTCGTGTTACGATCATGCCTTAAAAAACATGCTGTAAGGAGGTAACCATATCAGACATTACCATACAGTACATAAGCTTCTTCCTGTAATTTCCATTATGGCACCCCCATAATTACCAGCCCCAGCACCACTGGCCTTGTGTATTCAGCATTTTGGTATTCCACTTTTATTTAAAATAAATTGTATGCCCGTTATGTCCATTGCATTACCTTCTGTTGATTTTGTACTAGTAAATGTCTGACACCTTCATTCGAGCTGGAAGGGAAAGTCCTTTATGACCCAAGTGAAGGAAACTGACTGACCAGCCACATATTGATTGCTGAAAAGTTGGATGTATTTGCATACACGTGAACATGGATATGGTAACTATAACTGGCACTCTGCCTTATGGCATGGTTGTACTCATACCCCTTTTCCACTAGCTCGAAAAACACAGATTTACCCGTGTTTTTTGCTAGTGGAAAAGGGTCCCTCTGCAAAAACCCGGATCAAGTAATCCGGGAATCCTACCCAGGTGGCTTACCGGGTTGAACACGAGTTCAACCCGGAAAGCTGTGCAGTGTAAACGGAAGCCGTGTTGATGCGACACGGCTCCCGTTCACAGTGTATGGAAGGGCGGCGCTGGGAGATCATGTGATCTCCCAGCGCTGCCGCGTCGCCAGCAGCATCACCAACCCGGCAATATGCCAGGTTGGTGAGTGTAGTGGGAAAGGGGGCTGAGCACGGGCCGCAGCCGGGTAGCTCCCGTGTCAGGCTCTCGGCCCATGCTTCTAGGTGGAAAAGGGGTATAAATGTACAATCCACTGACTGTTAATCTAGCCTATGAACCAGCAGAACCCTTCTAGGAAGGCAGGATATGACTGGCAAAAGTGTGGTATCAAACAAGTACAGTATTTGGCTTCTGGGCTCTGTTAATTAACTTGCCCTTTCTTAGAGGAAATGTGTAAAAATAAACATATTTACAAGGGTAGTGTATTCATGTTTGTGAAAGATTCACAAAGCTTCCCATTTTAGAATCCAGGGAGTATATTTATGAAGTGTTGTGTTATAAAACCTGTCACTACTGATCATGTTTCTGTCCAATATTTAAAAGGACAATGTTTTTACTAGCGAGACATGGCTAGTAAAAAGGATTCCCCTTTTAAATATCGGTAGAAACATGATCAGACGAGACGGGTTTTACAACTCAACATTTCATATATAAACCGCATGATAAAGAGTTATGGTAAAACTTACCTTTGTTAACACTTTTTCGTCGAGGTCCATGGGATCCGCAGGCTTAACTTTCTAACCTTGGGGTATGATCTGGTGGAGACCAGGACTGGCACAGAACAATAAAGCTTTGTGAGGTTCCTAGGATGCAGTGGGCTCCCCTGCCTTCATACCCTGCCCCCATGCTCTTCAGTTTTAGCTGACAAACCCAAAGCAGGAGCTGGAGAAAGGAGAGAAGTATGGTACACACAGAAAATCACACTCTCATAGAGCAGAAAAGGCAACCCATTCAAGCGTGGTGCGTCAAGGTGGGCGCCCTGTGGATCCCATGGACCTAGAAGAAAAAGAGTTAACGGATGTAAGTTTTACCATAACTCTTTCTTTTCTTTGTCGGGGTCCATGGTCTCCACAGGGTTAATTCTTAACTTTGGGATGTCCCAAAGCAGTTGTTATAAGCTGAGAGGAGGACTTGGCGCCCAAAGGTTGCATCCTGAGAAGCAAAAGGTATCAAAGGCATAGAACCTAAGAAACGTGTGGGCAGAAGACCATGTAGCAGCCTTGCATAATTGTTCAGTAGACGCTCCACTGCGCGCTGCACATGAAGGACCCACAGAGTGAGAATAATGGGCCGTCCTTGTAAGTGGAACAGGAATATCAGACTGTGAGTATGCCTGTGAGATGGTCATGTGAAGCCAATGTGACAATATTTATATATTGGCAAGCCAGCCCCGTTTGCGGAATCCATAGGAGGATGAATAATGAATTTCTTTTTCTAACAGAACTAGTTCAGTCCACATCGATCTTATGAGCATGGACCACATCCAACGAAACTTCCTCTGGTGAGAGAACAGGTTCTTGGAAGGCCGGGACCACAATTGGTTCGTTGATATGAAATTTAGATACTACCTTGGGTAGGTATCCACGCTTAGTCCGAAAGATCGCCTAGTCCTGGTAGAATATCAGAAATAGGGAGCGACAAGAGACAGCTCTCAAGTTGGAGACTACGGGCTGAGGCAACAGCGAACAGGATAAAAAATAAAAAAAAGAGAGTCTTAGTGGTGAGCCATTTGAGGTCAACCTGTTCCATAGGTTCAAAAGGACTGTGTTGTAAGGCTCAAAGAACCAAGGGGAGGTCCCAAGGCGCTATCGGAGGGATGAATGGAGGCTGTATCCAGAGGGCACCCTGAAGGTAGGTACGCACATCTGGTAAAAGAGTCAGTCTCTTCTGGAACCAGACGGACAAAGCAGAGACCTGGACCTTGAGAAAAGCCAGACGACGACCTATGGCCAGGCCTGCCTGCAAGAATGCGGACAACCTAGTGATCTGGAGAACCTTACGGTCATAGTTATGATGAGTACACCACTGGAACTAGGAGTGCAAAATCCGGTGATAAATGCAAGCTGATTTCCGAGCCTGAAGCATAGTCTGAATCAACGCACTGGAGAAACCTTTTTCTCTTAGAAGGGATGTCTCAAGAGCCATGTCATCAAAGACAGACGACGGAGGTCCGGATAGAGGCATGTCCCTTGGGAGAGTAAGTCCGGACAAAGAGGTAGAGGGAAGGGCTTTCACTATGGAGAGATCTATTGGATCTGTGAACCAATGGCGTCTGGGCCATGCTGGAGCAACCAGAATGATCGTGCCACCGTCCTCTTTGAATTTTCGCAGTACTCTGGGAAGGAGAGACACTGGAGGGAAGAGAGAGGCCAGATGGAAGGCCCAGGGGACTGAGGAGCGTCCATGAAGTTCTCTCCTGGATCTCTTGTTCTTGTCCCGTACACTGGAACCTTGTGATTGTGTCTGGAGGTCATGAGATCGATGTCTGGAGGATCCCAATTGCGTACCAGTATCTGAAAGACCTCTGGGTGTAGAAACCATTTATCCGGCATGAATGTCCTGTCGACTAAGGAAGTCAGCTTCCTAGTAGAGGACTCCTGGAATGAGTATAGCGGATATGGCCGGGAGCTCAAGTTCTTCCAGGCGAGAATCCGTGTTACATCCTACATCGCTGTCACACTGCGAGTGCCACCTTGTCCATATATATATATATATATATATATATATATATATATATATATATATGACACTATTGTGGTGTTGTCCGACTGGATTTGTACCGGAAAATCGTGTAGCAGGGCCTGGGCCATCAGAAGGGCCCGGTAGACAAATCAAAGTCCTAGGATGTTGATCGGGAAATTCTTTTCTGTCAGAGACCAGTGACCCTGAAAGGAGTGACTGCTCGTGACATCCCCTGAGACTGGCGCCAATGGTGAGGAGTGTCCAGTGTGGCATCCAGAAAGGTCGGCCCTTGTTTAAATTGGGCGTGTGTAACCAACATGACAGAGGTGCCAGAAGAGATCGGGGTAGAATCAAGGTCTGGGATTTGATTTGAGACGGTGACCCTGTCCATTCGGGGAGTATTAGGTGCTGAGGAGGCCTGGAGTGAAATTGGGCATATTCCACCATGTCAAATACTGAGACTATGGAGCCTAGGGTCTGAATTGCTAAATGAACAGAGACCCTTGACTGCAGAGCAGGTGCTGCATCCTCTGCGATGGGATGAGTGAGGATTTGGGCTAGTTGACTAGCCATCCATGGTACTGAAGGAAGGCCACTGTCTGCTGTAAGTGACTTTCCAGCACCTTTTGGAGACTGCGTTACAAGAAGAAGGTCGTCCAGGTAAGGCAATATCAGAGTTCCCTGTTTTCGAAGAGTGGCCGCAATCACTGCCATAAGTTTGGTGAACACCCTGGGGGCTGTAGACAGTCCGAAGGGAAGGGACTGGAATTGGAAATGCTATTGCAGAACAGCAAAGCGAAGATATCATTGATGACAGGGTGCAGTAGGTACATGGAGGTATGCATCCTGAACATCTATGGAGGCCATATAGTCTCCAGGTCGCATAGCCAGGACAATGGATCATAGAGTTCCCATACGGAACCTGGGTACTTGTTCAGCAATTTCAGATTCAGAATTAGACCTTATGATCCATTTGGTTTCTGAGCCAAAAAGAGGGTAAAATACAACCCTTGACCCCGCTGAGACTGTGGAAGGGATCGTATGACTCCAGAGAGCACTTGCTGGGTCTGGTGATGGAGTAGTAGGGAAATATTGTCTGGTGGGGATGCTTCAGGAAGGAAAGAGCCATGTGTGGGCGAACTGAAGAAATCGTCCTCCCACCCTTGGGTTCCCCAGGGGGAGGCCCGCCTCGTCAGGCAGAATTTGGCCTTGGAAGTCTTGACTGTGCAAGACCCTATCGCGAATGTCTGACTTTTGACCTTGCCGTGCTGATGACAGGACGAAGTCCAAGGTCGCACTGACGATGCTGAAGACAGACAGACTGTCTTAGTGGTAGACAATTTCTCAACAATTTTGTCCATTTCTAACCCAAACCTGTGTATGGCAAAGCTTCCAGGGCCTTCTTTGCGTCTGAATCTGCTTTCCAACATCGGAGCCACACAATGCGGCGAGCTGCAATGGAAACAGCGGAAACCTTATAGGACTGTGTCCAGAGCTGCCTCCCCAATGTAATAGGCTACGTCTCTGATATTATTGAGCAGAGAAAACTGGTCCTTGGTGGGATCAGAGGTGAAACTTTGTTCAAGGTTGTCCGCCCAAGTCTCTATTGCGTTAGCCACTGAGGCTGTAGCAGTAGCCGGTCCAGCCATTGCTCCTGAGAGGGAGTACATTGACTTGAGACACATATCCAACTGCCTATACGGAAGATCCTTAAGGGAAGATGCCGTAGGGATAGGGAGTTTTGAACTTTTAATTAAATGTGTCACATGAGCATCCACTGTAGGTGGAGTCTCCCATTTCGCACAATCAGCTGATCGCAACAGATAAAAGGAGCTGAGCTTCTTAGGGATCGTAAATTTCTTAGTAGGAGATTTCCATGCCTCACTCATGTCTTCTGTTAAGTGGTAATGGGCATTGCGGTGTGCGGCATAATGTATCACGGACATTGTGGTGTGTGGCATAATGTATAATGGGTGTAACAGTGTGTGGCATAATGTGTAATGGGCATTACTATAAGGAGGAAAAATGGCAATGTAAGGGGCATGACTCAGGATTATTTTTTTATCTATGGTGGTGTGCAGGTTGCAAAGCTGGGGTATAAGGTAGTCTTTTCCTGCAATGCCACGCCCCTTACATTGAAACCACGCCCCTTTTAGCAATGCATCACGTGCAAATTCTTCACTTTTCTAATGGCAATCGCAGGGGAACGCCAGACAAATTTTTGGTTTGGGGGAGAAACATTTCTAGGTATGCCACTGAGATGTGGGTAGATTGTGAGAGAGGCACAGGCCGCTTAGCAGTAGAGGGTGCAGGCAATGTCCCTTGACCCTGCATCATGGTTTTGAAAAACAGCAGAGGAAGCAGTCAAGCTCTGTATAGAGCTAGAAAATGAGTCCAACCATGTGGTAGATACGGGTGAGGATGCAATTGACTGATAAACAGGCTGTAATGAATGTGGAAATCCCATAGAGGGAGACACCGGCTGCAGTGGTTGTGGTATACCCATAGGGGAAGCCACAGGTGGGGTAGTAATATGGTCAGCAATCTTAGTCAGCAATGTGGTAAAAGATGCCCAATGGGGGTTCTTGCACAAGTGCTGGGAGGCACCAAACAGATTGTGCACTTAACATCCTGTGACAATTCCTGGAGGTAAAACCTCTGTGTTACAGATTTTACATGCTACCATAGTAGAAGCCTCTGACTGCTTGGTCTTAGCTTTGTTAGACATAGCAGAATTACTGTGTACACACACACAATTATGGCAATGTGCAGCATGTAACAGGAGTAGTATGTGACAAGGTGTGCACACAATATACAATTTACAGTATGGCATATATAACCCCAAACGCACCAGTTTTCAAGGGTTAGAGAGAAAGCAATATCAGACAGAGAGAGATTTAAAACATGCAGCAGTACTAACATAAGCAACATACAATGCAGAATAAATAATTTAACTGCAATGGGCACTGATATCAACTACACTGCTCTGTAGAAGAGGCTTGGTAGGATGCTGCACTTTGTATAACCTGCAATGTGGTAGAGGTATACAGGGAGATTCTACCCACCGCTCAGGAGACCTGCAGAGCTCAGATAATGGCTGCCCAGCATCTCTGTGGAGGAGGATGAGCGAGGAGCAGTCCAGGACGGGAAGACCGCTGTGGAATGGCGCCCTGGGCTGGGGGAGGGGCAGCTGGGGAAGGGCTGACCTCCCCCACTGGTTCTCCTGGTCCCCAGCACCAGTGTACATTACAGCCCTGGTGGTCTAGTGCGGCCGTAGGGAACACTTAATGGTCCAGGAGCATGTCAGCGCCACTGGCCCTCTCCCCAGGCCAGCGGTAAATGGACTGCGCTATACACAGGTCCTGCAAGCTGGTTACCCGCCTTACCTGTCCCCCAGTGATCCGGTTGCAATCCCAGGTGTGCCTGCACCTCTGCCAGTGAAGGAATTTTGCCAGGGGTCCCGCCGAAATTACACACCCAGCTGTGGGGTCGTGGCCTGGTGGGGATGTTGGAGCATCAGCGCTGGCTTCCCGTTGGACTATCAGACGCTGATTGCTCAGTAAGAATTAAAAATTGTTAGAGAATAAAATTGTTAAAAAACAAAAGCTTCTTCAGTGTGACTATCTCCATGTTGGCACTGCAAAAAAACTGAAGTGCCTGAGCATGGGGGACGGGGTATGAAGGCAGAGGAGCCCACTGCATCCTGCGAGCCTCACAAACTTTATTGTTTGGTGCCAGTCCTGGTCTCCAACAGATCATACCCCAAAGTTAAGAATTAACCCTATGGAGACCATGGACCCCGAAGAAGAGATCTATTTTTATTTAACTTGATTATATTAAACTTTCTTCATAAGGCATACCCATCACAAAGTTTTAAAAATGCTATCATGCTGAGATAAATGAGCTATAAAACTCTGCTCCTCCCTCTCAATGTCAGAAATTGGCTCTTGCTGAGAGCTAAGTGAAACAGCTCATGTGATCATTCAGAACCAATTAACTGAAAAGCTGGCAGTTAGATGATGTAACAGGATGTTTCTCAGGTGCACATGAGCACACTGCTGCCAGTACATGATTTGTTCATGCAGACAAGCAAAAAGATGATTACAGAGGGCACGATTCAGATGTGGATGGAGCTGCGGCTCATACACTGGACCTGTGCAGTATGGGTCTGCGTCGTTGGCAGCAGAGGGTCAGCGATTGACAGTCTGTAACTGTTTTGGGGCAGGGAGGGTATGGCAACTGGCGGCGTTTCTCAAAATGGAGATGTGATTTCAAGGCCTCCGATCTGCAGTGGCTGGTTTGTGACACTTCATGGTGTCGCAGGTGATCCGTTGTGGCATGGATTACTGATGCAAGCAGGAGGCTTTTCCTAATATCAGACGCCTCCTGCAGTATTAACATATTAGTCAGGGCCGGCTCCAGGGTTTGCAGCGCCCCGGGCGGGCAATAGGGGCGTGGCTGAAATGATGTGCGGTGCGCAATGACATCATCGCGCACCGCACAACAAAGGTCCTCTCCACGAAGGGAAACTACTAGACGCTACGCGTCTAGTTCCCTTCACGGCGGGGGGCAGCGGCAGCGGGGGGCACAGCACTGACAGCAGCAAAAGTCCTGCTTGCCCGTGGCAAGATCCGCTACTGATATTAGTGCTATTACTTCTGCTTCTATGTAAGGCGCAGCGACGGCACCTCCAACCACACCTGAATCAGGCAGAGACAACTATAAAGCTGCAACATCCTGCAAGTGTCACTTGTTTAGTTTGGTGAGGTTTGTTCAGATAGATCTGTAACGTGCCGCTGTGTTTAGGGGACAGATCTGCTTTGAAAGGGTAGAAAATCTCGATTCTCAGGTCACCAACAAATGTATCTGTGGTTTCAAAATCAGACATTTGGGCAATAAGTTAAACCTGTATGCACTTTAATATATTCCAAAACTCTAGTGCAGGCAAATGTAACTCATCATTACAGGAAATGACATTTTTGTAGTTTATGGAATGTAATCAGTAGTATAATATAGTTGTCGTCCCCCCCCCAAAAAAAGGTGTTTTTGAGAAATAACTTTGACATAAAAATTACTAGCAAAAGCATTTTAAAAGTGTTTAAGATGTTCATGTGAATATGCACTGACATGTTCTATATGCACTCATGTTTGCACAGATTCTATATGTAAATCCAAGTCCACTGCTATATCAGAGGAAAAAAATTGGACATATAATTAAAAGGGGCATCCAGTATCAGGCAGCTTTGATTGTATTTACCTTACTTTCTTCCAGTTTCCTGATCTTTTTAGCTGCTTTCTGTAATTTTCAATGTATCACTTTGGATGTGACACAGATCTAACACCACACACCGGCTGTAACTGTAATCAGAACAGCTCTGTGCCATATCCAAGGGAAATGAACATTTAAAAAAAAAGAAAAAAAAACTTTAAAAATATAAATACCTTGTTGAAAAACAGCATGAATAAAGGAAACTAAAGACAGTAAGTTAAAGATAGTAATAAATTACAATAGCTTTAGAGTCGAAAAAAAATCTTTTTAAAAACAAAAATATAAATAATGAGATTTCATCTTAGCAAAAACATTCTATTATGTTAACCAATATTTCTGAATGTCTACATCATTATATGGAGTAATTCCATTGGCCCCCACACACTTAGTGAAGACTCACACTTACGTGTAATGTTTGTGCTATATAGACCTGTAGACAGTTTACAGTAATGCATATATACCTCATTAGCAGGGTTTGTGGAAATGATGTGCATCACTAGATATCTGGAAATTAAGGGACAACTCATTTGTCACTGCTATGAGAGACAGTTATAACACGCCAAATCACTGATTACCACTGAGAATGAGACAGAGTATACAGACGATAACCACATTCAGCATGAGGAATGCAGGTTATGGTAGAGTTAAATGATGTTTGTTCCTACTCTCGGTGCAGTAAATTTCCACCAGCCATAACATTAGCTTCAGAAGTCCATCTACTAGAGGTGGCAGCATATGAGCAAAGACATAGGCTTTAAGGCAGACTTTTGTTTTGTCATTTCCCCTTCCATGTAGGTGACACTTAAAGTGCTTCTCTCCTTCTTTGCACCTTTTGTTTGGCTAATGAGACTGTGCAATGCTAGAGAAATACTCCAGGATGTCCTGAATGGTGAATTCCATTGTGATTCCAGCTCCAGTGTAACATTTCTCAATCAGACCCTCAAAGTGCTTATACTGACGGATGAATTCATCCTGCATGGTGTGCCACACCACCTGGTGGAGAGAACAGACAGGACATGTGTGTACTTAGTAACACTCAATCTTAATGTGGCAAAAACACAAATAATAATTGTAAACAGCAGTTGTGATGTCAGCTGACAATGTTAAAAATGTTATTTGCATACTGGAGTCGCAATTTTTCCTCATAGAAATAAAACTTCTTATACTGTAGCATTTCAAACCTGATTTCATTACACACATTTGACTACAGAGCTGTATGCTACACAAAATAGTAGACATGTATAATGCACTTTGGGGGTTATTCAGAGTTGTTAACAAACCAAAAAAGTTAGCAATTGGGCAAAATTATGTGCGGTGCAGGTGGGGCAGATGTAACATGTGCAGAGAGATTTAGATTTGGGTGGAGTGTGTTCAAACTGGAATCTAACTTGCAGTGTAGAAATAAGGCAGCCAGTATTTACCCTGCACAGAAACAATGTAACCCACCCAAATCTAACTCTCTCTGCACATGTTATATCTGCCACACCTGCTAACTTTTTTGCTTTGCTAACAACTCTGAATAACCCCCTTTATGTCATATAGGATTTCACATTGCGATATGAGAAGATGGTGCAGCATAGTGCTGGGGTCATTAGCGCAATTCCCAACTAGGGCCATAACTCTGGAGTTTCTTTCCGTGTTCTCCCTGTGCTGTGTGGTTATCTGCTGGGTGCCCCAATTTATTCCCCAAAACATACAGTGCCAGATAAATACCCTAGTGTATGCGTGCTAGGGTATCTATACTGTAAGCCCCCATGAGGAAGGGACTGATGTGATGGCAAATACTTTACATGCTGCACTACATAATATGGTGGGATATATAATAATTCAGCGCATTGTTACAATAGAATGCACACGTCTTTCTTGCCCCTGCAATGCTGGAACTGCGGCCTTCTCACGGAGCCCTTTCCTGTCTTGTGTAACCTCCAATATTGTCTTAGTGTACATAACGGCACTTTCTGACATATATAATAACATCAGAGAAATAACATTCTGTAACCAGCTACAACCAATCAGACACTGGCCATAAACAGTCTCTGCTGACAACCAATTACACTGGCTCTTTATAAAACAAACAAACAAACCCAGAGATAGAATACGGATTTATATCTTACTGGCTAGTGTTGATTTTGCATGAGCCTCAAATTCTACTGTATATACTGCATATGATGCCAAGCTCCATAAGCCCCAGTTCTTCTGGGCAGAAAGTGAAGTGGACATTTATTACTGAAATCACTGGAGTAACAAAGTGACCAGAACGCACTTGCTGAATCACATGGGAAACCACCTATAACACACTCACCTGTAACAGGTTCTCCTCCTCACACAGGTGCTTATCCACTTTTTTGTAAAGGTTATCCAGACCCTTCTTCACTTCTTTACCAGGATAGTCCTTTATGACTTTACGCAGCTCCTGCTTACTGAATGCCAACTGGTAGCTTACTTCCTCATAGCCAATTCCTTGGGCAACACGTGCTTTGACCCCTTCAAAGAATATCTTGGAAGACAAAGTAAATTAGTTAATTGGTTAAATGACAACAATTACAAAATCATATTCCACATACTTACTATACATATTAGATTGGTGGCTGATACTCTTGTGATCGTCTCACCACTACAAAGCAATTACTAGTACAAATGGCTTAAGGCACGGTTTAAAAACTATCCCAGGTAAACGTTACTGTGGTGAACGCACTGTGCAAAATCACAAACACTGCTCAATTAGTATGTAGATTATATACATTTCTCTGACGTCCTAAGTGGATGCTGGGGACTCCGTCAGGACCATGGGGATTAGCGGCTCCGCAGGAGACAGGGCACAAAACTAAAGCTTTAGGATCAGGTGGTATGTACTGGCTCCTCCCCCCATGACCCTCCTCCAAGCCTCAGTTAGGTTTTTGTGCCCGTCCAAGCAGGGTGCAATCTAGGTGGCTCTCTTAAGGAGCTGCTTAGAAAAAGTTTTTAGGTTTCTTATTTTCAGTGAGTCCTGCTGGCAACAGGCTCACTGCATCGAGGGACTTAGGGGAGAGAAGTTCAACTCACCTGCGTGCAGGATGGATTGGCTTCTTAGGCTACTGGACACCATTAGCTCCAGAGGGAGTCGGAACACAGGTCTCACCCTGGGGTTCGTCCCGGAGCCGCGCCGCCGACCCCCCTTGCAGATGCTGAAGATTGAAGGTCCAGAAACCGGCGGCAGAAGGCTTTTCAGTCTTCATGAAGGTAGCGCACAGCACTGCAGCTGTGCGCCATTGTTGTCACACACTTCACACCAACGGTCACGGAGGGTGCAGGGCGTTGCTGGGGGCGCCCTGGGCAGCAATGTATAATACCTTATTCTGGCTAAAAATACATCACATATAGCCCCTGGAGGCTATATGGATGTATTTAACCCCTGCCAGGTCTCAGAAAAACGGGAGAAGAAGCCCGCCGAAAAGGGGGCGGGGCCTATTCTCCTCAGCACACATTCCCTCACAGAAAGGCTGGTGGGAAGGCTCCCAGGCTCTCCCCTGCACTGCACTACAGAAACAGGGTTAAAACAGAGAGGGGGGGCACTTATTTGGCGATATGTATATATATATTAAAATGCTATAAGGGAAAAACACTTATATAAAGGTTGTCCCTGTATAATATAGCGTTTTTGGTGTGTGCTGGCAAACTCTCCCTCTGTCTCCCCAAAGGGCTAGTGGGGTCCTGTCCTCTATCAGAGCATTCCCTGTGTGTGTGCTGTGTGTCGGTACTTGTGTGTCGACATGTATGAGGACGATGTTGGTGAGGAGGCGGAGCAATTGCCGGTAATGGTGATGTCACTCTCTAGGGAGTCGACACCGGAATGGATGGCTTATTTAAGGAATTACGTGATAATGTCAACACGCTGCAAGGTCGGTTGACGACATGAGACGGCCGGCAAACCAATTAGTACCTGTCCAGGCGTCTAAAACACCGTCAGGGGCGTTAAAACGTCCTTTTACCTCAGTCGGTCGACACAGACACGGACACTGACTCCAGTGTCGACGGTGAAGAAACAAACGTATTTTCCTTTAGGGCCACACGTTACTTGTTAAGGGCAATGAAGGAGATGTTACATATTTCTGATACTACAAGTACCACAAAAAAGGGTATTATGTGGAGTGTAAAAAAACTACATGTGGTTTTTCCTGAATCAGATAAATTAAATGAAGTGTGTGATGATGCGTGGGTTTCCCCCGATAGAAAATTATTGGCGGTATACCCTTTCCCGCCAGAAGTTATGGCGCGTTGGGAAACACACCTTAGGGTGGATAAGGCGCTCACACGCTTATAAAAACAAGTGGCGTTACTGTCTCCAGATACGGACGCCCTCAAGGAGCCAACTGATAGGAGGTTGGAAAATATCCTAAAAAGTATATACACACATACTGGTGTTATACTGCGACCAGCGATCACCTCAGCCTGGATGGGCAGCGCTGGGGTGGCTTGGTCGGATTCCCTGACTGGAAATATTGATACCCTTGACAGGGACAGTATTTTATTGACTATAGAGCATTTAAAAGATGCATTTCTATATATGCGAAACTCTGGCATCAAGAGTAAGTGCGATGTCCATATCTGCCAGACGATGTTTATGGACACGACAGTGGTCAGGTGATGCAGATTCCAAACGGCACATGGAAGTATTGCCGTATAAAGGGGAGGAGTTATTTGGGGTCGGTCCATCGGACCTGGTGGCCACGGCAACAGCTAGAAAATCCACCTTTTTTACCCCAAGTCACATCTCAGCAGAAAAAGACATAGTCTTTTCAGCCTCAGTCCTTTCGTCCCCATAATATCTGCCCAGGGATAGAGGTAAGGGAAGAAGACTGCAGCAGGCAGCCCATTCCCAGGAACAGAAGCCTTCCACCGCTTCTGCCAAGTCCTCAGCATGACGCTGGGGCCGTACAAACAGGTGCGGTGGGGGGTCGTCTCAAGAGTTTCAGCACGCAGTGGGCTCACTCGCAAGTGGACCCCTGGATCCTACAAGTAGTATCCCAGGGGTACAGATTGGAAATTCGAGACGTCTCCCCCTCGCAGGTTCCTGAAGTTTGCTTTACCAACGTCTACCTCCGACAGGGAGGCAGTATTGGAAACAATTCACAAGCTGTATTCCCAGCAGGTGATAATCAAAGTACCCCTCCTACAACAAGTAAAGGGGTATTATTCCACACTATATTGTGGTACTGAAGCCAGACGGCTCGGTGAGACCTATTCTAAATGGAGTCACTCAGAGCAGTGATAGCGAACCAGGAAGAAGGGGACTATATGGTGTCCCTGGACATCAAGGATGCTTACCTCCATGTCCAAATTTGCCCTTCTCACAAAGGGTACCTCAGGTTCGTGGTACAAAACTGTCACTATCAGTTTCAGACGCTGCCGTTTGGATTGTCCACGGCACCCCGGGTCTTTACCAAGGTAATGGCCGAAATGATGATTCTTCTTCAAAGAAAAGGCGTCTTAATTATCCCTTACTTGGACGATCTCCTGATAAGGGCAAGGTCCAGAGAACAGTTGGAGGTCTGAGTAGCACTATCTCAAGTAGTTCTACGACAGCACGGGTGGATTCTAAATATTCCAAAATCGCAGCTGTCTCCGACGACACGTCTGCTGTCCCTAGGGATGATTCTGGACACAGTCCAGAAAAAGGTGTTTCTCCCGGAGGAGAAAGCCAGGGAGTTATCCGAGCTAGTCAGGAACCTCCAAAAACCAGGAAAAGTGTCAGTGCATCATTGCACAAGGGTCCTGGGAAAAATGGTGGCTTCTTACGAAGCGATTCCATTCGGCAGATTTCACGCAAGAACTTTTCAGTGGGATCTGCTGGACAAATGGTCCGGATCGCATCTTCAGATGCATCAGCGGATAACCCTGTCTCCAAGGACAAGGGTGTCTCTTCTGTGGTGGCTGCAGAGTGCTCATCTACTAAAGTGCCACAGTTATGCATTCAGGACTGGGTCCTGGTGACCACGGATTCCAGCTTGAAAGGCTGGGGAGCAGTCACACAGGGAAAAAATTTCCAGGGAGTGTGATCAAGTCTGGGGACTTCTCTCCGCATAAATATACTGGAGCTAAGAGCAATTTACAATGCTCTAAGCTTAGCAAGACCTCTGCTTCAAGGTCAGCCGGTATTGATCCAGTGGGACAACATCACGGCAGTCGCCCACGTAAACAGACAGGGCGGCACAAGAAGCAGGAGGACAATGGCAGAAACTGCAAGGATTCTTCGCTGGGCGGAAAATCATGTGATAGCACTGTCAGCAGTTTTCATTCCGGGAGTGGACAACTGGGAAGCAGACTTCCTCAGCACGACCTCCACCCGGGAGAGTGGGGACTTCATCGAGAAGTTTTTTCCACATGATTGTGCACCGTGGGGAAAGACCAAAGGTGGACATGATGGCGTCCCGCCTGAACAAAAAACTGGACAGGTATTGCGCCAGGTCAGGAGACCCTCAGGAAATAGCTGTGGACGTTCTGGTAACACCATGGGTGTACCAGTCGGTGTATGTGTTCCCTCCTCTGCTTCTCATACCAAAGGTACTGAGAATTATAAGACGTAGAGGAGTAAGAACTATACTCGTGGCTCCGGATGGGCCAAGAAGGACTTGGTACCCGGAACTTCATGAGATACTCACAGAGGACTCAGAGCCTCTGCCGATAAGAAGTGACTTGCTTCAGCAAGTACCATGTCTGTTCCAAGACTTACCGCGGGTGCGTTTGACGGCATGGCGGTTGAACGCCGGATCCTAAGGAAAAAAAGGCATTCCGGAAGAGGTCATTCCTACCCTGGTCAAAGCCAGGAAGGAGGTGACCGCACAACATTATCACCACATGTGGCGAAAATATGTTGCGTGGTGTGAGGCCAGGAAGGCCCCACGAAAAAATTTCAACTCGGTCGATTCCTGCATTTCCTGCAAACAGGAGTGTCTATGGGCCTCAAATTGGGGTCCATTAAGGTTCAAATTTCGGCCCGGTCGATTTTCTTCCAGAAAGAATTGGCTTCAGTTCCTGAAGTCCAGAAATTTGACAAGGGAGTACTGCATATACAACCCCCTTTTGTGCCTCCAGTGGCACTGTGGGATCTCAACGTAGTCCTGGGATTCCTCAAATCACGTTGGTTTAAACCGCTCAAATCTGTGGATTTGAAATATCTCACATGGAAAGTGACCATGATGTTGGCCCTGGCCTCGGCCAGGCGAGTGTCAGAATTGGCGGCTTTGTCTCACAAAAGCCCATATCTGATTGTCCTTTCGGACAGGGCAGAGCTGCGGACTCGTCCCCAGTTTCTCCCTAAGGTGGTGTCAGCGTTTCATCTGAACCAGCTTATTGTGGTACCTGCGGCTACTAGAGACTTGGAGGACTCCAAGTTGCTAGATGTTGTCAGGGCCCTGAAAATATAGATTTCCAGGACGGCTGGAGTCAGGAAAACTGACTTGCTGTTATCCTGTATGCACCCAAAAAACTGGGTGCTCTTGCTTCTAAGCAGACGATTGCTAGTTGAATGTGTAGTACAATTCAGCTTGCACATTCTGTGGCAGGACTGCCACAGCCAAAATATATAAATGCCCATTCCACAAGGAAGGGGGCTCATCTTGGGCGACTGCCCAAGGGGTCTCGGCTTTAAAACTTTGCCGAGCTGCTACTTGGTCAGGGGCACACCCTGGCTGAGGAGGACCTGGAGTTCTCTCACTCGGTGCTGCAGAGTCATCCGCACTCTCCCGCCCGTTTGGGAGCTTTGGTATAATCCCCATGGTCCTGACGGAGTCCCCAGCATCCACTTAGGACGTCAGAGAAAATAAGATTTTACTTACCGATAAATCTATTTCTCGTAGTCCGTAGTGGATGCTGGGCGCCCATCCCAAGTGCGGATTGTCTGCAATACTTGTACATAGTTATTGTTACAAAAAAATCGGGTTGTTATTGTTGTGAGCCGTCTGTTCAGAGGCTCCTACGTTTGTCATACTGTTAACTGGGTTTAGATCACAAGTTATACGGTGTGATTGGTGTGGCTGGTATGAGTCTTACCCGGGATTCAATATCCTTCCTTATTGTGTACGCTCGTCCGGGCACAGTATCCTAACTGAGGCTTGGAGGAGGGTCATGGGGGGAGGAGCCAGTACACACCACCTGATCCTAAAGCTTTAGTTTTGTGCCCTGTCTCCTGCGGAGCCGCTAATCCCCATGGTCCTGACGGAGTCCCCAGCATCCACTACGGACTACGAGAAATAGATTTATCGGTAAGTAAAATCTTATTTTTTATTTACTATTTTATGACCATGAAAGAGATGTGATTTAATCCAACACGATTCAGATCAATTCAGTCACCTATTATTTGAAAATGAATGTATCATCCGGAGCATGTGGGCAGATTTAATGATCAGAATTAGGCAATGAGTGTACAGTATTTAAGATATATGTATATCTTTCCATGTGTGTACTAAATGTTCAATAAAAGATTTTCCTAGATGTGTTTCGTATGAGAGCCAAAACCAAGCAGCTGTGATTACCCATATACGTCACTTTGCTTGTCCCTTCAATAGGCCCAGTTACCAACAGCTTTATTAAAATGTTCTAGTGTCAGCGGTTACGGTTCAATAGATCTGCAGTCAGATCAGGACTACAATCATTAGGTCGACAGTCATTGGTTCGACCTTTAACCACTTGCCTGGCATGGTCGCATCAGATGCGACCATGCCTGCAAGTGCTCTATCTGACCTGGTCGCACAGGATGCGACCAGTCAGATAGAGTGTTAGCAGCGGCAGGGAAGGGGAAACTTCCCTTCGCTGCTGCTGTCAGAGGGACCGGAAGGTCCCCCTGCCTCCCTGCACTCTCCCCTACTGAATGCCATGCTGCCGATCACTGGTGATCAGTCAGAACGCCAGAATCCAATAGCAGCTGCTGGGGAGTGTAAATTAACCCTCCCAAGCCACCCCCAGTATACCTGGAGGTTGTCCCGGCTTTCAAAATGAAAGCCGCGATGGTCGTGATGTTTCCGATGGTCGCGATGTTCCCGATTGATGTTTGGAATAAATATATATATATATATATATATATATATATATATATTTTTTTTTTTTAAACTAAAATCATTTCGGATAGGGTTAAATTCATGTTCTTCACCTAATTCACTCCTAAAAACCCTCGACAATTTCGGAGCGGTTATTGGCAAAATAAATCGTCAGTTAAGTGGTTAAACAGTCGACACTGGAAAAGGGCGATAGGTTCTGAAGGTTGACACATGAAAATGTTGATGTGGAAAATGGTCGACACGTTTTAATTTTTTTGGTGTCGTTTTTTGCCGTGTGAGCACGTGGACTCCCAATTGGTGTACCGCTTCACTTGCCACGCTTCAGGCAAGCTTACTATTGCCAATTAGTCCACATGGATGGTAAAGTATGAAAATAATCGTTATGGTAGACTTACAGTTGATACCGCTATTTCTCCTAAGTCCACAGGATCACATTGGGATATGAGGTAGCGATAGCGGATTGGCACCAAACAATCAAAGCTATCTGTCTCCCAGAATGCAACATGCCCGTTCCTATATCCCCGCCTCCTGGCTCAGGCAATTCAGTTGTTTTCCAAAGCTCAAGGCAGGATCGTCATAGAGAGCTCTTACCAGGCGAGAAGAACACACATGCACACCCTTCCGTACAAGAAAGAAGAGGTTAGTAAGTGAAAGGATCCACAAATCAGGTGCGTCAGGGTGGGATCCCTGTGGATCCTGTGAACTTAGGAGAAAATAAGAATTTACTCACCGGTAATTCTATTTCTCGTAGTCCGTAGTGGATGCTGGGTACTCCGTAAGGACCATGGGGAATAGACGGGCTCCGCAGGAGACTGGGCACTCTAAAAGAAAGATTAGGTACTATCTGGTGTGCACTGGCTCCTCCCTCTATGCCCCTCCTCCAGACCCCAGTTAGGGAAACTGTGCCCGGAAGAGCTGACATTACTAGGAAAGGATTTGGAAACCAGGGTAAGACTCATACCAGCCACACCAATCACACCTTACAACTTGTGATAACTATACCCAGTTAACAGTATGAACAACAAATAAGCCTCATTAACAGATAGCTCATAACAAAACCCTTTAGTTAAGCAATAACTATATACATGTATTGCAGAGAGTCCGCACTTGGGACGAGCTCCCAGCATCCACTACGGACTACGAGAAATAGAATTACCGGTGAGTAAATTCTTATTTTCTCTGACGTCCTAGTGGATGCTGGGTACTCCGTAAGGACCATGGGGATTATACCAAAGCTCCCAAACGGGCGGGAGAGTGCGGATGACTCTGCAGCACCGAATGAGCAAACTCAAGGTCCTCCTCAGCCAGGGTGTCAAACTTGTAGAATTTAGCAAACGTGTTTGCCCCTGACCAAGTAGCTGCTCGGCAAAGTTGTAAAGCCGAGACCCCTCGGGCAGCCGCCCAAGAAGAGCCCACCTTCCTTGTGGAATGGGCTTTTACAGATTTAGGATGCGGCAGTCCAGCCGCAGAATGTGCAAGTTGAATCGTGCTACAGATCCAGCGAGCAATAGTCTGCTTTGCAGCAGGAGCACCCAGCTTGTTGGGTGCATACAGGATAAATAGCGAGTCAGTTTTCCTGACTCCAGCTGTCCTGGAAACATAGATTTTTAGGGCCCGGACTACGTCCAGCAACTTGGAATCCTCCAAGTCACGAGTAGCCGCAGGCACCACAATAGGTTGGTTCAAATGAAAAGCTGATACCACCTTTGGGAGAAATTGGGGACGAGTCCTCAATTCTGCCCTGTCCATATGGAAAATCAGATATGGGCTTTTACACGACAAAGCTGCCAATTCTGACACACGCCTGGCCGAAGCCAAGGCCAACAGCATGACCACTTTCCACGTGAGATATTTTAGTTCCACGGTTTTAAGTGGCTCAAACCAATGTGATTTTAGGAAATCCAACACAACATTGAGATCCCAAGATGCCACTGGAGGCACAAAAGGGGGCTGAATATGCAGCACTCCTTTAACAAAAGTCTGAACTTCAGGCAGTGAAGCCAGTTCTTTTTTGGAAGAAAAACGACAGAGCCGAAATCTGGACCTTAATGGAACCCAATTTGAGGCCCATAGTCACCCCTGACTGTAGGAAGTGCAGAAATCGACCCAGCTGAAATTCCTCCGTTGGGGCCTTCCTGGCCTCACACCAAGCAACATATTTTCGCCATATGCGGTGATAATGTTTTGCGGTGACATCCTTCCTAGCCTTAATCAGCGTAGGAATGACTTCCTCCAGAATGCCCTTTTCCTTTAGGATCCGGTGTTCAACCGCCATGCCGTCAAACGCAGCCGCGGTAAGTCTTGGAACAGACAGGGCCCCTGCTGCAGCAGGTCCTGTCTGAGCGGCAGAGGCCATGGGTCCTCTGAGATCATTTCCTGAAGTTCTGGGTACCAAGTTCTTCTTGGCCAATCCGGAACAATGAGTATAGTTCTTACTCCCCTTTTTCTTATTATCCTCAGTACCTTGGGTATGAGAGGAAGAGAAGGGAACACATACACAGACTGGTACACCCACGGTGTCACTAGAGCGTCCACAGCTATCGCCTGAGGGTCCCTTGACCTGGCGCAATATCTTTTTAGCTTTTTGTTGAGGCGGGATGCCATCATGTCCACCTGTGGCCGTTCCCAGCGATTTACAATCAGCTTGAAGACTTCTGGATGAAGTCCCCACTCTCCCGGGTGGAGGTCGTGTCTGCTGAGGAAGTCTGCTTCCCAGTTGTCCACTCCCGGAATGAACACTGCCGACAGTGCTAGCACGTGATTCTCCGCCCATCGAAGAATCCTTGTGGCTTCTGCCATTGCCATCCTGCTTCTTGTGCCGCCCTGTCGATTTACATGGGCGACTGCCGTGATGTTGTCTGGCTGAATCAGAACTTGCTGGTTTTGAAGCAGGGGTTCTGCTTGACTCAGGGCGTTGTAAATGGCCCTTAGTTCCAGAATATTTATGTGTAGGGAAGTTTCCTGACTCGACCATTGTCCTTGGAAGTTTCTTCCCTGGGTGACTGCCCCCCCAACCTCGGAGGCTTGCATCCGTGGTCACCAGGACCCAGTCCTGTATGCCGTATCTGCGGCCTTCGAGCAGATGAGCACTCTGCAGCCACCACAGCAGAGACACCCTGGCCTCTCGGGACAGGGTGATCAACCGATTAATCTGGAGATGCGATCCAGACCACTTGTCTAACAGATCCCACTGAAAGATCCTTGCATGGAACCTGCCGAAGGGAATTGCTTCGTAAGAAGCTACCATCTTTCCCAGGACTCGCGTGCAGTGATTCACCGACACCTGCTTTGGTTTCAGGAGGTCCCTGACCAGAGATGATAATTCCTGGGCCTTCTCCTCCGGGAGAAAGACCTTCTTCTGTTCTGTGTCCAGAATCATGCCCAAGAACAGCAGACGCATCGCAGGAATCAGCTGTGACTTTGGACTATTCAGAATCCAGCCGTGCTGATGCAGCACTTCCTCAGATAGTGCTACGCTGACTAGCAACTGCTCTTTGGACCTCGCCTTTATAAGGAGATCGTCCAAGTACGGGATAATTATGACTCCCTTCTTTCGGAGGAGCATCATCATTTCGGCCATTACCTTGGTAAATACCCGCGGTGCCGTGGACAGAGCAAACGGCAACGTCTGGAATTGGTAATGACAGTCATGTACCACAAACCTGAGGTACTCCTGGTGGGGTGGATAAATGGGGACATGCAGGTAAGCATCCTTGATGTCCAATGACACCATAAAATCCCCCTCTTCCAGGCTTGCAATAACCGCCCTGAGCGATTCCATCTTGAACTTGAACTTTTTTATATAAATGTTCAAGGATTTCAAATTTAGAATGGGTCTCACCGAACCGTCCGGTTTCGATACCACAAACATTGTGGAATAGTAACCCCGTCCCTGTTAAAGGAGGGGTACCTTGATTATCACCTGCTGAAGATACAGCTTGTGAATTGCCGCCAGTACTAGCTCCCTTTCTCTGAGAGCAGCAGGCAAGGCTGATTTGAGGTAACGGCGAGGGGGAGTCGCCTCGAACTCCAGCTTGTATCCCTGTGATACTACTTGCAGAACCCAGGGATCCACCTGTGAGCAAACCCACTGGTCGCTGAAGTTCCGGAGACGCGCCCCCACCGCACCTGGCTCCGCCTGTGGAGCCCCAGCGTCATGCGGTGGACTTAGAGGAAGCGGGGGAAGATTTTTGATCCTGGGAACTGGCTGTCTGGTGCAGCTTTTTCCCTCTTCCCTTGCCTCTGGGCAGAAAGGAAGCGCCTTTGACCCGCTTGCCTTTCTGGGGCCGAAAGGACTGTACCTGATAATACGGTGCTTTCTTAGGCTGTGAGGGAACCTGAGGTAAAAATGTCGACTTCCCAGCTGTTGCTGTGGAAACGAGGTCCGAGAGACCATCCCCAAACAATTCCTCACCCTTGTAAGGCAAAACCTCCATGTGCCTTTTAGAATCCGCATCACCTGTCCACTGCCGAGTCCATAATACTCTCCTGGCAGAAATGGACATTGCATTAATTCTAGATGCCAGCCGGCAAATATCCCTCTGTGCATCTCTCATATATAAGACGACGTCTTTAATATGCTCTATGGTTAGCAAAATCGTATCCCTGTCGAGGGTACCAATATTTTCTGACAGGGTATCGGACCAAGCTGCTGCAGCACTACACATCCAAGCTGAAGCAATTGCAGGTCTCAGTATAGTACCTGAGTGTGTATATACAGACTTCAGGATAGCCTCCTGCTTTCTATCCGCAGGCTCCTTTAAGGCGGCCGTATCCTGAGACGGTAGTGCCACCTTTTTTGACAAGCGTGTGAGCGCCTTATCCACCCTCGGGGATGTCTCCCAACGTAACCTGTCCTCTGGCGGGAAAGGGTACGCCATCAGTAACTTTTTAGAAACCACTAGTTTCTTATCGGGGGAAGCCCACGCTTCTTCACACACTTCATTCAACTCATCTGACGGGGGAAAAACCACTGGTTGCTTTTTCTCCCCAAACATAATACCCTTTTTAGTGGTACCTGGGTTAATGTCAGAAATGTGCAACACATTTTTCATTGCCGTAATCATGTAACGGATGGCCCTAGTGAAATGTACATTAGTCTCGTCCTCGTTGACACTGGAGTCAGACTCCGTGTCGACATCTGTGTCTGCCATCTGAGGTAGCGGGCGTTTTTTTGAGCCCCTGATGGCCTTTGAGACGCCTGGGCAGGCACTGGCTGAGAAGCCGGCTGTCCCACAGCTGTTATGTCATCGAACCTTTTATGCAAGGAGTTGACACTGTCGTGTAAAACCTTCCACATATCCACCCATTCTGGTGTCGGCCCCGCAGGGGGTGACATCACACTTATCGGCACCTGCTCCGCCTCCACATAAGCCGCCTCATCAAACATGTCGACACAGCCGTACCGACACACCGCACAAACACAGGGAATGCTCTGACTGAGGACAGGACCCCACCAAGTCCTTTGGGGAGACAGAGAGAGAGTATGCCAGCACACACCACAGCGCTATATAATCAGGGATTTACACTAACACAAAGTGATTTTCCCTATAGCTGCTTTACATATACAGTTTGCGCCTAATTTAGTGCCCCCCCTCTCTTTTTTAACCTTTGAGCCTGGAAACTGCAGGGGAGAGCCTGGGGAACTGTCTTCCAGCGGAGCTGTGAAGAGGAAATGGCGCCAGTGTGCTGAGGGAGATAGCACCGCCCCCTTCTCTGCGGGCTTCTCCCGCTCTTATATTTATATTATGGCAGGGGATTTTTGCACATATATAGTTTTTTAGACTATATTATGTGCTGTTTGTCAATGTAAGGTACTCTAATTGCAGCCCAGGGCGCCCCCCCAGCGCCCTGCACCCATCAGTGACCGGAGTATGTGGTGTGCATAGGGAGCAATGGCGCACAGCTGCAGTGCTGTGCGCTACCTTAATGAAGACCGGAGTCTTCAGCCGCCGATTTTCAAGATGTTCTTCTTGCTTCTGGCTCTGCAAGGGGGATGGCGGCGCGGCTCCGGACGACCGAGGCTGGGCCTGTGTTCGATCCCTCTGGAGCTAATGGTGTCCAGTAGCCTTAGAAGCCCAAGCTAGCTGCAAGCAGGTAGGTTCGCTTCTCTCCCCTTAGTCCCTCGTAGCAGTGAGTCTGTTGCCAGCAGATCTCACTGAAAATAAAAAACCTAACAAATACTTTCTTTAGTAGAAGCTCAGGAGAGCCCCTAGTGTGCAACCAGCTCGGGCCGGGGCACAGATTCTAACTGGGGTCTGGAGGAGGGGCATAGAGGAAGGAGCCAGTGCACACCAGATAGTACCTAATATTTCTTTTAGAGTGCCCAGTCTCCTGCGGAGCCCGTCTATTCCCCATGGTCCTTACGGAGTACCCAGCATCCACTAGGACGTCAGAGAAATAGAATTATCAACGGTAAGTCTACCATAAGGATTATTTCTCCTGCAGGGTCCACAGGTTATCCACAGGATAACATTGAGATGTCCAAAAGCAATTTAGTGGTGGGGACGCTCCTGATTGGCCAGAAGAATCCTTCGCCCGAAATCAGCGTCCTGAGAGGCAAAGGTCTCAAAGACATAATGTCTAATGAATGTGTTAATGGAAGACCATGTGGCTGCCTTACATATCTGTTCAGCTGAAGCACCACATTGTGCTGCACATGACAGACCTACCTTACGAGTAGCAGAGAAATTAGCCGGAACAGGGAGATCAGCTTGAGAATATGCTTCTGAAATCGTCATTCGAAGCCACCTTGCCAGTGTCTGCTTGACAGCAGGCCATCCTCTCTTGTGAAATCCGTAGAGAACAAAGAGTGTCTGTTTTTCTGATGGCACCGGTACGATCCACGTAGACCCTTAAAGCTGGGACTACGTCCAACGATGCATCTCCTGCAGAAAGGTCCAGCCCTTGGAAGTACGGGACTACAATTTCTTCGTTTAAGGTGAAATTTAGACACCATCTTAGGAAGATACCCAGATTTGGTTTTGAGAACCGCTCTATCTGGATGAAAAGAAAAGGGGGGAAACATGCCCCTAAATCTGAAACTCTTCTAGCTGAAGCAATAGCCAGTAGAAAGAGAACTTTAGCTGTCAACCACTTAAAATCCACTGATTTTAGTGGTTCAAATGGGGCAACTTGAAGGGCCTTTAGGACTAAACTTAAGTACCAAGGCACTATAGGAGGAACAAAAGGAAGTTGAATGTGCAGCATTCCCTGGAAAAAAGTGTGCACATCCTGTAGGTTAGCAATTTTTTTTTGGAACCAAACAATCAATGCTGACACTTGCACTCTCAAGGAAGCCACCCTTAGACCTTTGTCCATTCCTAACTGAAGGAATGCTAGGACTCTGGAAACTCTGAAAAACCTAGGATCAAATTTCCAATCACTGCACCATTAAATATAGGCTTGCCATATTCTTTAATAAATGCAAGCTGAGGAAGGTTTCCTTGCTCTGAGCATTGTTTGATTTACCTGTTGTGAGAATCTTCTTGCTTTCAGGATGGAAGTCACAAGAGCCACGCCGTGATAGACAGTTGATAAAGGTGCTTGTGATAGCAAGGACCCTGAGAATGCAGATCTGGACGTTGAGGGAGAAGGAATGGAGCATCCATCGACATCCTCTGCGGATCTGTGTACCAAATGTCTTCTGGGCCAAGCCGGAGCTATTAATATCACGGCGCCCCTTCCTTGTTTTGCCTTTCGCATCACCATGGGTAACAAGGCGATTGGTGGAAACACATAGGCCAGACGAAAGTTCCATCTCACTGACAGGGCATCCACAAAGATCACCTTGGTATTCTTTGTTCTTATGTGGAAACTTATGTTGTTCTGATGGGACGCCATGAGATCTATCTCCGGTAACCCCCACTTGTCTACCAGAATTTAAAAGACCTCGGGGTGTAAAGCCCATTCGTTTGCATGAATGGCGTGTCGACTGAGAAAATACGCTTCCCAGTTTAGAACTCCCAGAATGAACACTGCGGACAAGGCTTGATAATGAAGTTCTGCCCACTTTAACCTCCTTCTTACCTCCTTCATTGCGTTCTGGCTGCGAGCTCTTCCCTGATGGTTGAGGTACGCTACTGCCGTTGCATTGTCTGAGCAGATGTGGCCTGGTTTCTCCTGAAGGATGTCCTTTGCCTGAATAAGTGCCATATATATGGCCCGAAGTTGCAATATGTTTTTTGGCAGGCAACCCTCTTCCTTGGTCCACTGCCTTGGAAGCAACTCCTTCCTGACACTGCTCCCCAGCCCTGAAGGCTGGCATCCGTTGTCAGAATTTCCCAATCTGATATCCAAAACGGTCTCCCCTTGTCCAAATGGGATGTCTACAGCCACCAGGCTAATGACCTCCTTACTTCCAGAGGAAGGACCATAGTCTGCGTTTTTAATTGTTGATGAAACCATTCCAATTGGAAAGGATCAGACGTTGCAGAGGCCTGGAGTGGAACTGAATATAGTCCACCATGTCGAACTGCCTCTTGCAAAGCCCTGGCCTTTGTTTCCACTGAAGACAGGCTGGTACAAAAAAAACCCTTTGAGGAGGGTGTTCCTTGAAAGCAAACGCATAACCGTGAGATACCTCTTCTTGCACCCAGGCATCTGTGGTAGACTGCTGCCAGATCTGTGCAAACTGAAGAAGTCTGCCTCCCACCCTGGGGTCCCCCAGGTGGAGGCCCGCACCATCAGGCTGATGGTTTATCTTCTGATTTGGAAGCCAGCCCTCTGGTAGCCCAATGCTTTTTAGTCTTACCAGACTTGTCAGATTGAGACTGTTTGCCATAACCCTTTCCTTTTGCTTTTCCTTGAGTCCAAAAGGGCTGAAGAGCTGGAAATCTAGGCTTGAATTTAGGTGTGGAAGGTAACTTCACTTTCTTGGAGTCTGCTTCTGCCTCCAAAATACTGTTTAATTCTTTACCAAAAAGAATATCTCCAGTAAAAGGCAAAGGGGTATATGCAATAGCGGGCGAAATCGCGGCAATTATCGCCGTTTTTTCAATTCGACCAAATTCGCCAGGTGAATTCCGGAAGGTGGCTTCCGGAATTCACCATATGCAATGAAAAACGGATTCGCCAGAGTCGCGGGCGAAAATCGGCCGATTTTGCGGATTTTACCGCGATTTTAAAAAACGGGAAAAAACGGGGAAAAACCCGAAAAAAAAATGGCGTGGGGTCCCCCCTCCAAAGCATAACCAGCCTCGGGCTCATCGAGCTGGTCCTGGTTCTAAAAATGCAGGGGAAAAATTGGCCAGGGATCCCCCGGATTTTTAAAACCAGCACCGGGCTCTGCGCCTGATGCTGGTGCCAAAAATACGGGGGACAAAACGAGTAGGGGTCCCCCGTATTTTTAACACCAGCATCGGGCTCCACTAGCTGGACAGATAATGCCACAGCCGGGGGTCACTTTTATATAGTGCCCTGCGGCCGTGGCATCAAATATCCAACTAGTCACCCCTGGCCGGGGTACCCTGGGGGAGTGGGGACCCCTTCAATCAAGGGGTCCCAGCCACCCAAGGGCCAGGGGTGAAGCCCGAGGCTGTCCCCCCCCATCCAATGGGCTGCGGATGGGAGGGCTGATAGCCTTTGTGTTAAAAAAAAAGATATTGTTTTTTCCATTAGTACTACAAGTCCCAGCAAGCCTCCCCCGCAAGCTGGTACTTGGAGAACCACAAGTACCAGCATGCGGGAGAAAAACGGGCCCGCTGGTACCTGTAGTACTACTGGGAAAAAAATACCCAAATAAAAACAGGACACACACACCTTGATAGTAAAACTTTATTTCATACGCCGACACACACATACTTACCTGTGTTGACACGCCGACTGCAACGATCTCCGACGATCCGAGGGTACCTGTCAAAAAATTATACTCACCTTCCAGCGTCCAGAGGTAAATCCACGTACTTTGTAAAAAAACAAACCGAACACCGAGCCATACCGGACTGAAAGGGGTCCAATGTTTTCACATCAGATCCCTTCCCCCGAATGCCGGGACATCACGTGACTCCTGTCACTGATGTCCCTTCAGCCAATCAGGAAGCGCTACTGCCGTGGCGCTCACCTGATTGGCTGGACGCCGTCTGTACTCTGACAGCGCCTCGCAAAGCCGCTCCATTACTTTCAATGGTGGGAACTTAGCGGCTAGCGGTGGGGTCACCCGCCGGTCAGCCGCTGACCGGCGGGTGACCTCACCGCTAGCCGCTAAGTTCCCACCATTGAATATAATGGAGGGAGCTGTGCGATGCGCTGTCACAGCGATCAGCCAATCAGGTGAGCGCAACGAAGTTGCGCTTCCTGATTGGCTTAGAGACCTGTCAGTGACAGCTGTCACTGACAGATCTTAATCGTGGAAAGGTGTCCCATGTGTCAGCATGGGACCCCTTTCAGTCCGTTTTTGGTGCGGGTAAATGCGCTTTCTTTTTTTGCCAAGTACGTGGATTTATCTCTGGAGCCAGTTGAGGTGAGTATATTGATCTTTTATTTTCAGGTACCCCGGGATTCTACATGGAGAAGAGGACCGATGTCGGCGTGTGAACATAGGTAAGTATGTGTGTGTCGGCAGTGTGTAATAAAGTTTTACTGTCGACGGTGTCTGTGTCCTGTTTTTATTTGGGTATTTTTTTTCCATTAGAACTACAGGTACCAGCGGGCCCGTTTTTCTCCCGCATGCTGGTACTTGTGGTTCTCCAAGTACCAGCTTGCGGGGGAGGCTTGCTGGGACTTGTAGTACTAATGGAAAAAACAATATCTTTTTTTTGAACACAAAGGCTATCAGCCCCCCCATCCGCAGCCCATTGGATGGGGGGGGACAGCCTCGGGCTTCACCCCTGGCCCTTGGGTGGCTGGGGGGGGGGGACCCCTTGATTGAAGGGGTCCCCACTCCCCCAGGGTACCCCGGCCAGGGGTGACTAGTTGGATATTTGATGCCACGGCCGCAGGGCACGGCATAAAAGTGACCCCCGGCTGTGGCATTATCTGTCCAGCTAGTGGAGCCCGATGCTGGTGTTAAAAATACGGGGGACCCCTACTCTTTTTGTCCCCCGTATT
The DNA here is from genome assembly GCF_028390025.1 of Pseudophryne corroboree. Taxonomy (NCBI): domain Eukaryota; kingdom Metazoa; phylum Chordata; class Amphibia; order Anura; family Myobatrachidae; genus Pseudophryne; species Pseudophryne corroboree. Next base: position 1,057,240,898 of record NC_086444.1, read on the forward strand.
TTTGGCACCAGCACCAGGCGCAGAGCCCGGTGCTGGTTTTAAAAATACGGGGGATCCCCTGTCAATTTTCCCCCCGCATTTTTAGAACCAGGACCAGCTCAATGAGCCCGAGGCTGGTTATGCTTTGGAGGGGGGACCCCACGCCATTTTTTTTTCTGATTTTACCGTTCCAGCAATAAAAAAAAATAAAAAAAAAAAAATATTATTTTAAAAAATATATAAATAATATTTGTGCCTCCCCCAAAAAAAAAAAAAAAACCTAATCCCTTCTAATATAAATAGATCTGCTATTCCCAAAAAAAAAAAAACACCAAAAAAACCATGTTTAAATTTTTTTTATTTGTTTTCACCCTCCAAAGTGTGGCGGATTGAAAATCGCGAATTTGCTGTCTAAAAGCACTGCAGGCGAATTTCCAAACTTGAATTGAATATGCTGGAGGCGAATTGCAGCATCTGTACCATTGCAGAAAAGGCGAATTCGGAAAAAGGCGAATTGAGAAAAGGCGAATTTTGACGGGCCGTTTTTTTGCGAAAAATGACTGCACTGCATAGGCGAATTGATTTTTGGAGGCGAAAACGTCCCGGAATTCGCCTTTTTTGCCAATTCGCCCGCTATTGCATATACCCCAAAGACTCTAGAACCTCCAGAGTCAGCTTTCCATGTACGTAGCCAAACCGCTCTTTGAGCTGCTTCTTCTGATGCCTGAGAGGCAAGTGTACCCATATCCAAGGCTGATTCTTCAAATAAAAATAGCTGCCTGTTTGATATGTGCAATATGGGATTTTTGCTCTCTAGATGCCACTGAAAGTTCATCCTCCAATGCATCAGCCCAGGCTGCCACTGCTTTTGCCATCCAAGCCGAAGCCATGGCTGGTGTTATGATTGCCCCAGACAAGGAGAAAATGGTATTAAGAAAACAATCTATTTTCCTATCCGTGACATTTAATGATGTTGAAGGCAGAAGTAATGTCGATTTTTGCACCAATCGGATGACATGCGCATCTACTTTGGGAGCCACCTCTCTATTTAAACAGTCCCCAGCCGGAAGAGGACAATGGGAATTCCATTTCCTTGGCATTCTAGACTTCTTAATGGGTGTAACCCAAGCCTCTTGCATAATTTCTGTCAGTTCTGACCCAGGAAACTCAGTCCTCACTATTTTGGGATGTTTAAACACAGGTGCCTTAGATTTTAACAAAGTCTCTCCTGCCTCCTCTAAGGATAGAATGGCTTTCATAGCACTAATTAGCTCAGGAATGTCCACTGAGCTGAGACCTTCCTCCTTGTTTCTGTCTGCAGACCCAGAGTGCGATGAGTCCCCATCCTCCGACGAGTTCTCATCTAAAACATGGCCCTCATTCCGAGTTGTTCGCTCGCAAGCTGCTTTTAGCAGCTTTGCACACGCTAAGCCGCCGCCAACTGGGAGTGAATCTTAGCTTCTTAAAATTGCGAACGAAAGATTCTAAAAATTGCGATTACACACTTAGCAGTTTCAGAGTAGCTCCAGACTTACTCGGCATCTGCGATCAGTTCAGTGCTTGTCGTTCCTGGTTTGACGTCACAAACACACCCAGCGTTCGTCCAGACACGCCTCCGTTTCTCCAGCCACTCCCGCGTTTTTCCCAGAAACGGTAGCGTTTTTTCACACACACCCATAAAACGGCCAGAAACACCCACTTCCTGTCAATCACACTACGATCGCCTGAACGAAGAAAAAGCCATGAGTAAAATACCTAACTTCATAGCAAATTTACTTGGCGCAGTCGCAGTGCGAACATTGCGCATGCGCACTCAGCGGAAAATCGCTGCGATGCGAAGAAATTTACCGAGCGAACAACTCGGAATGAGGGCCCATGTGTAGACTGTGAAGATGTTGTTTCATGTCTATGTGATTTACTTACCATCAGCCTTTCAGCCTGTTTCTGTTGAGAGGCTGCCGATTCCTATACTGGATGTGATAACCCCCAGGTGGAATGTTGCATGTAAGGGTTAATAGGTAACCTATCCCTGGTATAGGAGCTAGCATTATCCGCTCACCTATACTGGATAATGTCTGTGTAAAAGTAGCCCATGGGGATTCAACCTGTGCCTGCCTCAGATTATGCAAGAGGCTTTGGTGAAAGCTAAAACTATTTGTACAAAATCCATTTTGAACCAGATCCTGAGAGGTTAACCCAGCTTTGCAAGACAAACATGACATGAGTGTTGGTGCTGCTGTGGAGAGTGTATCGTCCTCACCCTTGCCTCTCTTAGACATGATAAATAAATCACACAACTTTACAGTGTTAACTACACAAATTGTGACTGCAATCACTTTAAAATTTGTTAAAGTGACAATCCGATCCCTCCCTGCTTTGCACCAGCATTGAGGATCAGAATTCAGAGAAACTAGTAAAAGATTGTAAAGTCAGCAATCACACTAGCAAATTAGTCACAGGTTATACATTAGTATAATAAGCAATATGAGCACATAATCAACTACAGATACATTTCATGTAGGAGAAACATATTACTGCATTACCTTATAAAGGAGTTTAAACATATTCAGTCGCACAGCGAAAGAAAACAGCAGCAAAAGTTTACAGACTCATATGCATCAGGCACTTACCCAACTATTCGTACCAAAGGAAGATAGAGACTTAAGGGCTAATTCAGACCTGATCGCTATGCTGCGTTTTCGTACAGCGATCAGGTCTAAAATGAGCATGTGTATGCACGCAGGTGCGTCGCACGGGTACAAAGCAGATCGCCGCTCAGCGATGAGTTTGTGCGATGAAATCGTTCTCACGGGCATTCAAAAGGAGATTGACAGGAAGAAGGCGTTTGTGGGTGTCAACTGACCATTTTCTGGGAGTGTTTGGAAAAACGCAGGCGTGCCCAAGCATATGCAGGGAGGGTTCCTGACATCAATTCCAGTCCTGGGCAGGCTGAAGTGTTCGCAGCGGCTGCGTAAGTTCTGGGCCACTCAGAGACTGCACAAAATGTTTGCACAGCTCTGCTACACGTGTTCGCACACTTGCAAAGTGTAAATACATTCCCCTATGGGCAGCAAATATGCGAACGCAGGACTGCAAAACAACCCTAGCGAGCAAACAGGTCTGAATTAGCCCCATAGTGCTCTATCACCCTGTTCAGGAGAGTGGGATACAGGGAGACTTCACCCCCCTTCCAGGAACGATCAATACGTTAGTGAACACTGAGTGGATCCAGACGCTATTAGTGTACACAATTACCCAAGTGAACACTGATGCACCAGTCATACAGATGCCTTTGCTGCAACTGGGTCCTTTTAGATACACAGCGTCTCAGATGGAAGTGGGAACTAATTTCATGGCGGGAAACTCGGAGGAAACTGGTCATGAACCGAATGGAGGGGCGACCGAGGGAGCATCTTACTCCCCACTACTGACATCAACCCTAGGGATCGTGGCCTCATGCTACCCCTGAAGCCTTTGATCCCTGAGGCCCAGCACTGATGCACCCGAGGTGGCAGCCGCGTCAGCGACTGTTCGGTAGTCTCCACCCTGAAACAGTGCGGCTGTGTCTCGCGTTCCCCCTACTAAGCTGAACCTATGCCTTACCTTCTCCCCATGCTCCAGCCACAGCCTGGTAACGTCTGCTGGACTTGCTAGTACATCCTACACAGACGCCCGCCGAAACAGCACTGTACAGGTGGGTAAGCGTTGTCGCGACCCGGCAGGGAGTTGTTGGAGCGACTCTTAAGGTATGTATAAGACACTTTTTAGAAAGTTCGCTCAAAAAATATAGTAAGACTACAAAAATAAAATAAATTAAAAAAGCTTATGGCCACTAAAAACCAGCAGCCCATTGACCATGGTCCAGCTCCTGCCGCACCAAACAAAAAACTGAATTGCCTGAGCCAGGAGGCGGGGTTATAGGGATGCATTCTGGGAGGCTGAAAGCTTTGATTGTTTGGTGCCAATCCGCTGTCGCTACCTCATATCCCAAGGTCATCCCGTGGATGGGTGTAGTATGTTATGCCGGCACTTGTGATCCCGACACCGGGATCCCGACCGCTGGCATGCAGGCAGCGGGGTGAGCGCAAAAGAGCCCCTTGCGGGCTCGCAGCGCTTGCCACACTGCGGGTACGGTGGTGCATCACGCTATTTTTATCTCCCTCCAGGGGTGTCGTGTACACCCCAAGAGGGAGAATAGTTGTTGGTATGCGCGCATCGGTATGGCGAGCGCCAGGATCCCGGCAGCCGGCACATGAAATGCCTCCACCTGTGGATAACCTGTGGTCCCTGCAGGAGAAAAGTATTTTTTTTAAAGGTTTTTTTTAATGAAAAATAAAAAAAATACATGTCGATCATGTGAATCTGTCGACCATAAGCACTGTCGAGCTAATGACTATGTCGACCATTTGGTGTCGACTTACTGACTGTATAACTAGATACTGTGGCTCTATAGACCGCATACCATGTCAACATGTACAGCCAGTCTGTGGCTGGAGACTCATTGGTCACTAACTAATCTTCGTTTTAGTTATTTTGTTTTCACTGCACTAAACCTCTCGACATTTCCCAACAATGTTGCAGTCTATCAGCCTGCGTATCACATGTATACCTGCAATCAGCCTGCGTATCACATGTATACCTGCAATCAGCCTGCGTATCACATGTATACCTGCAATCAGCCTGCCTATTGTGTACACCTGCAATCAGCCTGCGTATCATATGTATACCTGCAATCAGCCAGAGCATCATACAGTATGTATACCTGCAATCAGCCAGAGCATCATACAGTATGTATACCTGCAATCAGCCAGAGAATCATACAGTATGTATACCTGCAATCAGCCAGAGAATCATATAGTATGTATACCTGCAATCAGCCAGAGAATCATACAGTATGTATACCTGCAATCAGCCAGAGAATCATATGTATACCTGCAATCAGCCTGCATATCATATGTATACCTGCAATCAGCCAGAGAATCATATGTATACCTGCAATCAGCCAGAGAATCATATGTATACCTGCAATCAGCCAGAGAATCATATGTATACCTGCAATCAGCCAGAGAATCATATGTATACCTGCAAACAGCCTGTGTATCATATGTATACCTGCAATCAGCCTGCCTATCATATGTATACCTGCAATCAGCCTGCCTATCATATGTATACCTGCAATCAGCCTGCATCATATGTATACCTGCAATCAGCCTATATCATATGTATACCTGCAATCAGCCTGCATCATATGTATACCTGCAATCAGCCTATATCATATGTATACCTGCAATCAGCCTGCATCATATGTATACCTGCAATCAGCCTGCCTATCATATGTACACCTGCAATCAGCCTGCATCATATGTATACCTGCAATCAGCCTGCATATCATATGTATACCTGCAATCAGCCTATATCATATGTATACCTGCAATCAGCCTGCATCATATGTATACCTGCAATCAGCCTGCATATCATATGTATACCTGCAATCAGCCTATATCATATGTATACCTGCAATCAGCCTATATCATATGTATACCTGCAATCAGCCTGCATCATATGTATACCTGCAATCAGCCTGCATCATATGTATACCTGTAATCAGCCTGCATCATATGTATACCTGCAATCAGCCTGCATCATATGTATACCTGTAATCAGCCTGCATCATATGTATACCTGCAATCAGCCTGCATCATATGTATACCTGCAATCAGCCTGCGTATCATATGTATACCTGCAATCAGCCTGCATCATATGTATACCTGCAATCAGCCTGCATCATATGTATACCTGCAATCAGCCTGCATCATATGTATACCTGCAATCAGCCTGCATCATATGTATACCTGCAATCAGCCTGCGTATCATATGTATACCTGCAATCAGCCTGCATCATATGTATACCTGTAAATGACAAATTAAGCGGAATAAATAAAATCAATGTTACATTTAATTTCTCCAGTGGATGTCCCAGGGAGTATATGACGTATGACTGCAGATGGTCACTGTATTTCTGTTTGGCCTCCCGTTTCTCCATTTCCAAGCAGGAAATCTTTAAGCGAGAAAGAGTAGCAAAGATGTGGTGGAAGTTCTCCATCAGGACCACATCCCGGGGAGTCTTCTGACTTTCATTCGCAACTTTTTCAACTGAAGGGAGAAAGTGAGGACAAGATTCTCTTTATTGGAGCAACGGTCAACTATGGAGCATTTAGACTGTATTTCTATGTACAAATACCTCAGTTACAGAATTCTGTCATTCTTCTAGTATAATGGAATATCCCAATACTATATTAATAGAAATCTATCTAAATAGCCTGGCACCAGCACTTGCATATAGCCAGGACCTTTGGTGATTGTTTGAGGTGCCGCCTGTTTTTCTCTGTAGCAAATCTGAAAGGCATCTCTAATCGAAAGTCCAAGGAAGGGGTGATTCAATTGTTTCCCCAAAGCGGCTGTAACTAGTGGGCGCCTGACGGAGCAATTCGGGGGGGAGGGACACATTTCTGTTTGCAGCCTACTGAGGACTTTAGATGGGTTTGGCTGCTATACAGTATGTTGCTTTACCCAGTCTATTCAGGTATGACGATAATTAATGGGCACCAGGAACAATTGGATGTCTCAGTCAGGAGCCCATTAATTATCTTCACTCATATAATAACTGATTTCCCCCCTTAGAGCCAGATCTTTACTCCCACGGGCAGCTATGTACCAAGGGCAATCAGCAGAGGTTCTGGCTACAGGTAAGTGCATACAGACCATTCATGTATCAGTTGTTCTCCACACCTCCAAGACTGTACGCTCATTTCACCAGCACTAGCTTTACTATTGCATCAGGTCACTATCACCCCAATTAGCTCTGTGCTTTTATAAAGGAAACAATAATCATAATAACAATAACAGGGCTCCCACCATAGTGCCTTTATTGCAGGGATGAAAGTAAAATTAAAATTTGAAGTGACTATTGTAAAAGCCTAAAATTAGCCTGTGTGTCCTCCCACATCGGTGCCGGGCTCAGAGCACTGAGGTACTGCTGCACTGTAACACGTTTTATTGTAAACTCTGCACTTACCATTGATGAAAACGTTTTTTATCAGTTTTACATAAGCTTTATCTAAATCTCCTCTTCTCTCGGCTATTCGGAAGATGGTTTCGGCCAGCTCAGCAAATTCCTCAAATCCGGACACAAATGGAAGAATGCCGACTTTGCTCTTCTTGGAGATCTTTACGTCCTCCATCTGCTTGATCTGGCTGCTCTGAATCATGAGAGGTGGAGGATATATGGTCACACATGCTGCATAATAAACCACTACCACATTAATATAAGTCATATGGCAAATAAAATGGAAGTAATAGGAAAACAATACCATTATTCAAACTAAGATCCATTCTTCCCCTTTCATACAGGGATGTAGGATTTCTTATTACTGCACAATATTGCGATGCTTGGGTGTATTTTTACAACACGTATTGTGAAGCTAACTGTGATAACATGAACTTCAGCTGCTGAGAGATAGATTAATCCATTTGCTTTTATCTTCAAGTAGTTTCTTTATACAATGCCATATTGCTGGAGCCTGCACGGGCCTCATTTACGTAACTGGGGAGTTACGCATCCGGAGAGCTGTGTGCCCAGTGCAGGACAGCACGTGGCTGAGACACATTATTTGTGCCAAGAATGCCATTACTTTCCCCTGTATTTATAGATGTTTCTATAAATTATACAGGGACCTGTATCAAGCCTTAAAGAGCAGTACAGCTGAATAGTTGCCCAAAGCAAATAATTTGCTTCTATCATATTGTGCTACCACAGGTTCTCAAACTCGGTCCTCAGGACCCCACACGGTTCATGTTTTGCAGGTCACCTGTAGATTTTAAAATCTGACAGTTGGTGATACACAGTGCTCCTGCTGGGTGACATGGAAAACGTGAACCGTGTGGGGTCCTGAGGACAGAGTTTGAGAACCACTGTGCTAGATGAATGACAGACGCCGATAGGCTACAAAGTCTCCACTTTCTCTCTCTCCAAGACTTGCTACGTTGCCCCCATAGTGAGATTTGAGTTGTGATCTCCCTTTCCACTTACGATGCACTTATCAAAGTTTCTTTTCACTGTAACCAGGACATTGCCGAGTGTAGTACTCAGGAAGGAGGCGGGATCTATATTTTCTGCGGTCCACACATGGTGGCTCATCTTCACTAGCATGTACATAGAGTTAAAGCTGTCTATCTTGTCTCCCAAGGCAATAAGATTGTTCAGTTCTGGTTCAATGCAGTGAAATATATTAATCATCATCCTTCGGACTGAATCCTTCCTGCAAAGTAGAGACGAGTCAGGTCAAACAGGTCTTTCAGCAATACAGAAATATAAAATATAAATTATTTGGAATGAGAATGATCACTGTCCTCTTTTTAGGTATGTGAGCAGAAGTGCTCAACAGGGTTGTCTTATTGATGAAACTAATAATGATACCCATATAAAGTACACACAGTGGAGGCAGTCAATTTGTGGATTGAACTATTACACTTAACATTACAGCCTATGGGCGGAATTCAATTGTTTAATTAGTGCGCTCCACTAGAGGGCATCCTTTAGAAGCAATTCAATTGTGCTAGATATATGTGCACATATTGCTGGTGCCGACACTCCTTCTCACAGCCCCCCGTGCTGGCAGGAAGAAACGTGCAAAAAGTGACCAGTTTGGGTGCCCAGAACTTTATATGGGTAAACCTGGCAGTTCGCACCCAGAAGCGCCGGATTTAGCCATGCAAAGTTCTGGTCACTTTTTGCACATTTGTGGGATAGAAAAAGACAACCGAATTGCGCCCCCCAATCTCCCATCACTTTGAACAATTAAATCCCACCCCCTACCTGTGAATTCACTAGGAAACTGTACACATTGAACTACACTAATTTATCTGTAAAGTTGTACTAACCCCTAAAGTAGCGAACATTTTTGTTCACTAACAATGACTACAACACCTGAGTGTGAGTAGGGGGACGAATGATAAGCCATAAAGTTCATGGTTACAGGACTACTATTTTATTGTGTAACAAAGAACAAGACAAACAAGCAGTCGTGTCAAGTTGGTCAGCCGAGCCGGCACTTGTCACTTGGTTGTCCCACCCAAAGTAGCAGTGGTACATAATAGCTATGGGATGGAAAACAAAATATTAAAGCTGGCAGTAAAGTTTTACTAGTGTCCTCCTTTCCTTAGGGCTGCTCCACACATCAACTGATTGCAACTTACGTGCACCACCCACTACCCCAGTTCTCAGCAGAGGCTATGGGGGAGAAATATGAAAGCAAACATTTCAGTATGTAGTAGTGCAAGTTTAAGTGAATAAAGCAACACTTATTACCAATTGAAGCCTGGTTTCTGTACAAGGCCCTCTGTAGAAACACAGTTCTCCAGTGCACATCACCAAGAAAAGCATTTAGTTGACATTTTAATTTTGGAGTCTTCTGCAGTGATAAAATGATGCAGGGCACATCTCTATGTTTAAAAGAATGTCATATAGACAGTATGTTACTTTCTTAGTGATTATGAACCGTAATTCAATTAAAAGACCTACTCTGAGGATACTGCTGGTAACACTCCGGTATTTTGAATTCGGGATGAATGGCTGCCATCGTAGACATCAACCTACAATAGAAATAGAATTTAGATAACACAAGGCGGCTTCTCTTGGAACTCAGATCAAAATGTATATGTACAGTAGTGCATTCAAGAACTGACTGAGGATGGTATGCAATTAGGTCCATTTTTTTTTACGCCTAGGCGAAAAACAAGGATTTTCCCTATTTTCAGGGCGAATGGGGATTCGCCCTATTCAATGGCAGGGCTGTTTTTTTGCGTAGGTGAAACATTCAGCAGGAGTGAAAAACACGTGGCTCAGCGAACCCACATGTTTTCTCACCTGCGCCGGCGAAAAAGCGGCCCGTTTTCGCCGATTTTGAGGCATTTTTCCCAATGCCTTTTCACACACAAAAAAAAAAAAAAAGTGAAAAGGCATTGTCGAAAAAGCCTTAAAAACAGGCGTGATAATGAATGGGCACCAGGAACAGTGGAATTGAAACAAAAACCAATCTACCTATGACAGGCCTGACCAGCCATCTGCTCTGGTGGTTTAGGCACCCGTGATGCCAGTCAGGCTGTTAAGCATGCCAATTACACCAGCTAGTATGCAAATGAATGTCAATGCCACTCTCTTTCTAAAGGTTTGCTCACAAGACCACTGAGTTCCACTGGCAATTAAGCAGTGTTTCCTAGCAACTCGAGTGGTGTTGGTGGTGGTGATGGTGTGGGTGGGGTACCTTTGTTCTGTAGCCTTTGTACTTTACACACCAGACTTTAAGGCTCAATCAAACAAGTTTTGTGTTGTATAGAGGGAACCAGTCGGACAAGAGATGTAGTGTATATGTACGTGCCATGACTTGTGTGTCTGCATACTGTAGGTGTCTAAAGGAATGTTGCAACTGAATGAACGTAACAAGAGAAACCCACAGTAAGGAATGAGCTCTTACAAGAGCTTCATAGACAAACACATAATACCGTCACACAAGAGAAATTAATGAAAATATACATTCCTTAAAGTTGTTCCATAAATTTTTCCGTCCACATCGAGTTATTGCATATTATCCACTCCACATGTGGGAAGAAAACATAAACTTTCATGTGTAGTACAGTAAAATATAATTACAATTCACACAAATAAACAACATAAATTCTGATGTTCCACGGTGATGTCCCTAGGGGACTGAACAATTACCAGATACGATGGAGAACTTTTAGTTAACAGTTCTCAAATACAGCTCTTATTATTTATCCGAAGAAAGTCCACCCGGGTAGGCAAAACTCCGGAAAAGAAGATCGATCTGGCCTCCGCCCAGCACCTCAGGGACAGCTCCGGAAACCTAAATCCTCTGACACAGTAAACCAACACGTTTCAACCCTTTTAATTTGGGTCTTTCTCAAGGCAGTGTGTCAGAGTGTGATCCCTGCAATCCTTATAAATGTGGTTTATCCAATCACAAACTTCCGTCAGTGACGCAAATTTCCCGCCTTTTTTCCTATTCTCACTCATTGCCAGGAAGTGCGTCTCGTCCTCCTTAGATGACGCTATTAAAAGGTCCGTCCTCAATGTGCCTCCTACCGGAAGCGCGTCATCCGTGGTGCCCGCTGATCCTGACCGGAAGTGCGTCATCTGTAGTGTCCACTAGTCATGACCGGAAGTAGCCCGGCGACGCGTACTTCCGTTCTATAGTGCGTCCTGGCGGAAGTATCCCACAGTTCATTTAAACAGCCTGGCGGAAATGGTCAAGCAGCAAATGTAAACATAACGCTTTGTTCACTCAAGTCCACATTTAGTCCTTTAATAAAAAAACCTAATATGAAAAATATATGATAAAACTGAGCATTAATAAAGGAATAGCAGCATAGAATAGACAATACGTGTTCACTAAAAACTCATTTTGATAAAATACACATTTGATCTTTTACTAAATATATCAGTGGTGGGGGGCGTGGCCACGGCGGTGAAGGAGTAGGCAGCGGATCCCGGGAGCTCCCCGATTTTATAACTCCTGCACCCATCCTGTGTCCCTCCGGAGTGTCTACCCCCCGGTGCTGGTCCCCCCTCACCTCCGAGCAGCGGCGGGCACCTTTGTCCGGGATCTCTGGGTGCTGGCTGGCCGCAGCGGACGACTCCCGGCATTGCGGCCTGTGACTCCTCCGGATCCCCGGCCTCGAGTTTGGCGCTCCCGGCCGCGCGGCTCCAGGGCCCTCTTGACGGACGGACGAACGGGCGGGCGGCGCTGTCTGGTGCTGGGCACATTGCAGGAGACACTGAAGGCCCTCCTGTACCTGGCTGAAGGGGACCTGAGACTCCTGGCTGGACAATAAGGCGCAGGTACTCCAGTGAAGGGGTGAAGTGCTTAAAAGCCCGGGGGCCATTTTGGGTGCAGTTCCATAGACAGCCTTAGCACACAGCTCTCCCTGTCTACCCTGCAAGGACTGCATGCACACTGCAACTCAATGCACTATTGTGTTACACTAATAGCTCACAGTGTATTACACACCAATACCCTGCTTCTACCTGGAATTTGCTGCAGGACATTCTCCCCTCAACAACATCAATATCATATACTATTTTTTATTTTTACACAAAGCCTGTGCTCTTGTCCATTGATATTTTGACCCAAAGATCCGTCACGGCTGCTTCCCGGCTTTAAAAGCATATAACCTGCTGTCTTCTAATTATACTTTATACTACAACTCTACCCGGAGGAGTGGGTGACCGACATCTGTCAATATGGTTAAGGGCGGCCAGAGTGCGGCCGCGGCCAAACTAGAAAGATTTGCTAGGCAACCCAACCCCAGGGGGTCATCGGCTCCACCTCAGGGTGCCTCTCCAACACACTCAAGCTCCCCTCCTGCGTCTACCGCCAACTCCCCAACGGCAGCGGAGGCGCCGTCTATTCAGCAGGTGTTGGAGGCTATAGCCGGTAGTGAGCAGCGTCTCTCCGATAAGATGGAAAAGGTGCAGTGCGACCTCTCCTTACTTCGACAAGATGTTCAGCGTATACGTGAGAGAGTGGGTGAGACGCGTGTCTCCAACTTGGAGGATGTGTGTGGCCCCCTCAAGCAATCCATGTCCGCAGTGACCCAGCAGGTCTCATCTCTCCAAACCAAGCACCTAGACATGGAGGGTCGACTGCGCAGAAACAATGTCCGATTTGTGGGTCTGCCTGAGAGAGAGGAGGGCTCGCAGCCGGAGGACTTCCTCGAATCCTGGCTCAAAGAGATCTATGGTGCTGAGTCCTTTACAGCACAATTCACGGTGGAGCGAGCGCATAGGATACCATCTCGGCCGCTACCTCCTGGTGCCCCTCCTCGCACCTTCATTGCCAAATTCCTGCACTATAAGGATCGTGACTCGGTCCTCCGCCTTGGCCGTACGAAGGGCCCATTGGTCCGCAACGGAGTCAGAGTGTCGGCCTTCCCGGACTTTGCCGCGGACGTCCAGAAGGACAGGGCCCAGTTTATGCCTATCAAACGACGTCTGCGGGACCTCAACCTCTCATATTCCATGCTGTTTCCCTCTCGGCTCCGAGTGGTGGCGGATGGGGAGACCAAGTTCTTTAATTCTCCTAGAGAGGCGGCCCAGTGGCTGGACGGATATGCGCCGGGTGCCCGTCAGCTAGCTCCGGACTGATTCCCTGCGCTGAAGATGCTGGGATCTTGACCACCGGAGGAGACGACCACAATTCGGGGAGCCCCCCACCTTTTGCATTGGTGGCTCAAGACTTTTCACGTTCAAGTGCTACTGGTTAAGAGGGTTTAGGTTAAGTTGAGAATCTGGGCCTTCTTAGCATTTGGTAGTTGGGTTTGGCGTTTTGGGATATAAGTATGCCAGAGTTCGGGGTGGTGTACGGGGAGGGGAGGGATGGTTGGGAAGCTGCTAGTTGCGGCTCTTCTTGTTGTTTTTGGTTTTCTTTCTTTAGTTTATTATTTTTCATATCTATGTTTTTTCTGAAACTAGGATGTTTGATATACCAGATATTATGGCTTATAACGCAGAGCTCTTATGAGATATATGTTGCTATGGCTAGTGGTGCTGATTTTTGGATATATATTGTGAGATGTCTATCCGTGTGGCACATCGAGTATACCTGGGGTCATGAGTAACTTGAAATTTCTGGCATGGAATGTCCGGGGTCTAAATAACAAAATCAAACGTTCTTTGGTTCTAAATATGATTAGGAAATATGACCCGGATATTGCATGCCTTAGCGAGACCCATTTGCAGGGAAATAGGTTGTTATCTCTAAGACGGGCCTGGGTGGGATGGGCTTACCATGCCTCTCATTCCTCCTTCTCCAGGGGTGTGTCTGTTCTGATTAAAAAAACGGTGCAATTTGAGTTAATATCGGTCAAAACTGACACGTATGGCAGATTTGTATTTCTGGAATGCAAACTGAGTTCCCAGCCCTATTACATTTTAGCAGTGTATGTCCCCCCTCCTTTTTCATACGCTGTATTGCAGCAAGCTGCATCTTTTATAGCTTCCTCCCCTACCACTCCGGTGATATGTCTGGGCGACTTTAACAATATATTAGATGTCTCTTTGGACCGATGGCGGTCTCCGAATGATGTGATGGTGGGTAGTGGTTCTACCAAATTTGCTGATTTCTTGAATAATTTACAATGGGTAGATGTGTGGAGGCTTCGCCACCCTGCAGTCCGTCAGTTCTCCTGTTTCTCCAGCACATATGGCTCCTTTTCTAGAATAGACCTGGTACTGGTGTCCCCCGCCCTTATCCCTGCAATCACTGACGTCCGCTACGAGGCCCGAGGGATCTCTGACCATTCCCCTTTGCTGATGACTCTCGCTGTGAAGGGTCAGAGGGGACACTCTTATTGGAAGTTGCACCCTTCTTGGCTGACTCAGCTAGGTGACTGCGGTGACCTGGAGACTCAGTGGGAGGGTTACTTTAGCGACAACACAGGATCTGCCCCGGGAACTATGGTATGGGATTCATTCAAGGCTTTTCTGAGGGGCTCTTATATAGGACGCATAGCAGCTCATAAAGTGTCCTCTAGAGAAAGGGAAAAGGCCCTGGAGAGTGACGCCAGAGATTTAGAGTCCCAATACTTGCTAGATGGTACCCCCACGACGAAAGCACGTTGGCTGGTGGCCCAGTCGGCCTGGCTTGCCCACCTGTCCGATAAAAACTCACGGTCCCTCCTCTTTAGGGCCACTAATATTTATATGCAGGCTGATAGGACGGGTGGCCTCCTGGCCCGGCTGATACATCAGGATCGTCCTGGGACTGTAATTACACAAATGTCCGATGGGGATGGGTCCTTTGTTGACACCACGCCGGACATTGCGCAGTTATTCCGATCCTATTACACCAAGGTTTATAGCTCACAGTCGACATGCTCCACTATGGATCTCTCCTACTATTTGGCGGGTATTCCGCTTCCCGCGCTCCCCTCTGAGGCCCGTGAGGTACTGGAAGCGCCCTTGACACTCGCGGAGGTGACTGCGGCTATTGGTGTGTCCCCCAATGGCAAGGCCCCGGGGTGTGACGGAATTCCCTCAGAGGTATACAAAACTCATGTTGATTTTTTCGGGCCCAGGCTCCATGCCTTATACCTAGATATATTTACCAATAATGAACTTCCCCCCTCTATGTCAGAGGCAATTATAATAGTGATCCCAAAGCCCGGTAAGGACCCTAGGTCTCCGGACTCCTATAGACCGATATCCCTAATCCCCACCGACGCTAAGATCCTGGCAAAGATATTGGCAGTACGACTTAACACAGTGATCACCTCCCTCGTTCATCCAGACCAGACTGGCTTCATGCCTGGGAAGTCCACGTCTATTAACCTACGTAGACTGTATACCATTTTACAACTCCCACATGACTTCTCTTCTGACTCGGCTGTGGTCTCGCTGGACGCGGCCAAGGCCTTTGACAGTATTGAATGGGCTTATTTATGGGAGGTGATGTCTTGTATGGGCTTTGGGCCCAACTTTATCAGATGGACTAAATTACTGTACCAGCATCCGAGTGCCAGGATCTTGGTAAATGGCTATGTATCCCCCTCCTTTCAACTGTCCCGGGGTACCAGACAGGGCTGCCCCCTATCCCCCGCACTCTTTGCTTTGGCCATCGAACCCTTGGCCTGTTTGGTACGATCGCACCCAGATATTGTGGGAATTAGCACGGGCTCACGCGAGGATAGGATAGCACTTTATGCCGACGACATGTTATTATTTTTGCAAGACTACGCCAGGTCAATGCCCGTTCTGCTGCGTGTGATTGAGGACTTTGGTGCTCACTCGGGCCTTCAGATCAACTGGTCTAAATCATATATTATGCCAGTCATAGGCCCCCCTCCTACTGTTCCAAAAATTTCCCTACCATTATGTTGGACAATACAATTTAAATACCTCGGAATTCAAATAACTAATGACCCTTCTGATTTCATCCCTCTGAATCTGGACCCGACCATGCAGCAGATCATGTGCAAATCCAAAACCTGGTGTAGGCTTCCACTGACGGTGTCTGGCAGGGTTAATCTCATTAAAATGATCATACTGCCCAAACTTTTATACATTATTCTTCAGTCCCCTGTATATATCTATCCAACATTCTATAGGAAACTAAATAGTGTTCTGTCCTCACTCGTTTGGGCTAACAAACGACCTAGGATACAATTAAATACCCTCACAAGGCTGCGCTCTGAAGGCGGCCTAGCTTTGCCTAATTTCCAGATGTATTACTACGCTGCTCAGCTGACTCATATTAGTGTATGGGTGCAGGATTCTGGTGATGATTCCTTGCAGTGTGAGTTTATTCGCTGCTATTTTCCTCACCTCTCTCCTATGCAGGTGCTGCTGAGTGGGAGCGTGGCCCGGTTTCTTCCCCCTATTATTTTTCAGGCCTTAAAGATATGGCGGGCCCTGAGAGACCTCTTAGGGTACGACGACCTGGACCCAGACACCCCCCTTTGGTACTCTGACTGGCTTCCTGAGTTGCATGCGCTTGAGGGACGGGAGGTGTGGGCCCCTAGATCTGTGGTCTCTATTTCCCAACTCTATCTAAATAATTTATTCAAATCCTTTCAGCAACTGAAAGATGAGTTTGGTTTACCTAACTCCTATTTTTTCAGATACCTTCAACTTCGACATGCCCTCCAGTCCCAGTTTGCAGAGTCCCCCCCACGAATCCTCCCATTTCCCATCGAGACTTTTGTAACTACATTGGGTCGAACTAAGATGGTTTCCCTTGCGTATGGATATCTTCTCACCAAACTCCATACGGACCCTTTGACACGTCTCCGTGGAAAATGGGAGGAGGATGTGGGTCTCATGGGTGAGGAGGACTGGGCCCTTGCTCTGGAATACCCTGCTACAGTCACCAAGTCCCTCAGATACCAACAAATCCAATTCTTCATTCTACATAGAACATATATGACTCCAGCTAGACTGGCCTCTTTTGGGACTGGCAGATCTGGCCTCTGCCCTAAGTGCGAGGCGGATATGGGAACATTTTGGCATATGGTGTGGGATTGCCCAAGACTACGGGTGTTCTGGTCGGGGGTTAGGTCAATACTGGAGAGTACGGGAGTGACTGGCGGACTGCTTACCCCACAATTCTGTGTTTTGGGGATAGGAGGCTCTACTTCTGAGACTGGCCCGGTGGATCTATATGCTCACAATGTATGTGCCTTGGCTAAGGTTTGCATTGCGAGGCTCTGGATGGCCCCTAGCGGCCCCTTAGTTTCTGCGCTCAAGACCTTAGTTAACGATTCCTTGAATATTGTAAGATATATTTATATGAAACAAAACGCATCAGCCAAATTTGAAAGAGTCTGGTCTCGTTGGCTGGAATCTCCTCACTCCCACCTGGTCCCTCAATCATAGTGGATACCGAAGAGCTATTGTGCCACTGACCTACTGTATAATGATGTATGTTTAGATGGTTGGCAGCTGAGCTCTGCGGGCTCGCCTAATTACATATACGACTGATAAGGTCCTGGTTTAGATGACTATTTCTTACTATGTTTCTTTCTATGTTTCTTACTTCTTTCTTTTTCTTTTTATGTACCCTTTTTTGGGTTAGTTTAAGGGCGAAAAATCCAAAAATGTCATGGTGCTTTATATATTGGTTGCGGATGTTGCAGGCTCAAACGTGCCGATAAACTGTATGTAAACGAGGATGTGATTAATTTGATATATGTGATATGCCGTTGATATGCAATGTCTGTAACTTAATCTCCATATTATTGAATAAAAATTACTTTATTTAAAAAATATATATCAGTGGTGAAACGAAACAATTAGTATGAAGATAGCAGCATAAAGTGGACACACAGTAATATAAATAGACTAAAATGCCTGTTTATAAAAACCACTTCAATTCAAAGTCGCTATTTAAACCATGCGGTTGCAGCGTATTGTATTCATAGATTAATTACATCTCACTCTTTGCCAAACGGGATGCAATATCCCGTTGGCGAAGATTACATTTCAAAAGTTTAATACCTGCAAATCGGATGATGTGCTTTGGGGAACAGTTTGTACCTTCTTAAAATGGGTCGATAGAGCATGTGTTTCTAGACCCCTTTTTATATTGCGACAATGCTCCCAAATCCTGACTTTTAGTGCTCGAGAAGTGCATCCTATATAGAACAAGTGGCATGTGCATTCAATACAATAAATAATATTGCTTGTATTGCATGTGATAAAGTCCCTAACGTACACACTTTTCTCGTTAATTTGGATTTTGTCCAGCTTTTTAGTACCATCACTTTTTATCTCACGACAACCAATACACATTCCACAACGATGAAACCCTTTGGTAATGATTCTTGGTTCTCTTTTTGTAGGTGGAAGGTAACTATTTACCAAGGCATTCCTAAGGTTTGGAGCTTTTCGATAAATAAAAGTGGGGCGTTCTGGGATCTTGTTCCCCAATATCAGATCTTTTTTTTAAATGTTCCAATTTCTCTTAATAGATTTTTCTAAAATTTTATGCTGAGAATTAAAACTAGTAATGAATGGCCATTCGAACTTTTCATTTTTAATCTGTTCGGAAGGTTTAGTAACTAAAAGGTCGCTTCTATTCGTCTCATTAGTCCTTTGCACTGCCAATTCAACAATATCCTTTCTATATCCACACATTTCAAATCTTTTTTGAAGTTCACAAGCTTGTTGTTTATAGGTACTGTCCTCCGTACAGTTCCTTTTAGTACGTTTGAACTGACCATTTCCGCCAGGCTGTTTAAATGAACTGTGGGATACTTCCGCCAGGACGCACTATAGAACGGAAGTACGCGTCGCCGGGCTACTTCCGGTCATGACTAGTGGACACTACAGATGACGCACTTCCGGTCAGGATCAGCGGGCACCACGGATGACGCGCTTCCGGTAGGAGGCACATTGAGGACGGACCTTTTAATAGCGTCATCTAAGGAGGACGAGACGCACTTCCTGGCAATGAGTGAGAATAGGAAAAAAGGCGGGAAATTTGCATCACTGACGGAAGTTTGTGATTGGATAAACCACATTTATAAGGATTGCAGGGATCACACTCTGACACACTGCCTTGAGAAAGACCCAAATTAAAAGGGTTGAAACGTGTTGGTTTACTGTGTCAGAGGATTTAGGTTTCCGGAGCTGTCCCTGAGGTGCTGGGCGGAGGCCAGATCGATCTTCTTTTCCGGAGTTTTGCCTACCCGGGTGGACTTTCTTCGGATAAATAATAAGAGCTGTATTTGAGAACTGTTAACTACCAGTTCTCCATCGTATCTGGTAATTGTTCAGTCCCCTAGGGACATCACCGTGGAACATCAGAATTTATGTTGTTTATTTGTGTGAATTGTAATTATATTTTACTGTACTACACATGAAAGTTTATGTTTTCTTCCCACATGTGGAGTGGATAATATGCAATAACTCGATGTGGGCGGAAACATTTATGGAACAACTTTAAGGAATGTATATTTTCATTCATTTCTCTTGTGTGATGGTAGCACAATATTAGGTGGCGCCCACTTGAGCAGGATCAGATTTTCACGCCTTTCTGTATCTTTTAAAGTGTTTGAAGAGTCACTTTTTTCCTGGTTTCTGCTTTACTAGGCTGCCTGTACTTGTTTGCGCCGGGATTTATTGCCTAAATACCCTTTCTTTGCATAAACACAATACCAATAATGACAAAACAAATACAATATCAAGACATGGTTTTGTTATAATAAATGTCTCCTTCCCTGACTAGACCGATCAGATGGAGCTCATCATGCGTCTCTCCCAATCCATTATTTTTTTTAGTCAGTTAGACAAAACCACAACAGATGAGTGAATTTAATAATTTATAGTGTTATAATTTAGATTTACTGATCAGTCCTCTGTGTTCCCTTAAAAACATTGCTTTTGGATTCTGTGGTTTGCTCATCTGTGCAGCTGGACATAAAAGCTTTGTTTTAGTGGCTCTTTAATGGATAAACAGTATCTTGTTTTTTGGGGGGGGTTTGTAGACAAGAAATTTGCTGATGACTATACGGGTGCAATGTTACCGGAACGGCTGCTGCGGGGAAAGACTCCGGCATCACAGAGACTCTGCAAAGATCTTCTCTGCTTTATAGATATGTCATGCCTTCATCAACTTTAGAATGGTTTTTATTTTCTACCTACCGTGGCGTTAAAGGAATTAAACCAAGTAGCAAAAATAAGATAAAAAAAGAAAAGAAACTCAAGATACATGAATTAATAATCAGTGCTTCGTACCATGGGTGTCCGAGGCATGCTCTGATGCTGGGATAGATTAAAGAATTTACTGATGAAATCTTGTTCGGCCAGACAGAGCGGCTCCAGTTCACTTAAGACCTGTTCGAAGATCTTGGGGGGAGAGGAAAAAAAAAAAAAAAAAAAAGATTATACTGAGTGTCCATATTTTATTAAGCGCATTTCAGCATCTAAAATCCTATCAAGTGATTACACAGGTCACAAAGGCAATAATAAAGTAACAAAGCTAAAGTTATTTTATCTAACTCGGACAGGAATTCACTATAAAGTTTCAGTTACAATGAATGCTAAAATTGCCCATTTTAACCACAAGGCATAGGGGAATTAAACTGGCTGCGGTAAATTACCACATCGCACTGACTCCTTACTTCCACCCCCGGGGCTATTCAATTGTCCCCGATGCAGGCCAGTCATCTGGAATTTTTTCAACCTCCCTTATGCAGGCTAACAAAATCACCAATAATAGCCCCGTTTCAGAGTACGCAGGGAAAAAAACAGGTCCAGGAACTTATCCCAGAACCTATGTATTTTCACAAGGAAACCGGAATTTTTTTGTGCGGAAAAAAGAGGTTATAATTGAATAGCCCAATGCAAACCATAAAGGCAAAAATCACCATAATGCCGTTTTTTAAGCAGGGATAACTAAACTACCCCCATAGTTTACAATGCCATGTAATACACATCTCTCTGAATACACTACTCTCTGTTGAGAGGATATGTAACATTTTGTGGAGATATACATCAAAACCAGGTGGTTGTCCAGTGTAACTGCTTAGAAGAGGACCTATGCCACGAGGATAAGGAGGCTTCCGCTGATTTGGTGGTATGGGTCCTCACGTTTTCAACAATGCAAGGGAATCCTGGAAAAAGACCAAATTACTCCATCCTGGAAAAGGGAAGCTTGGAGGCAGGCCAGCCTATCTTGTTGACATAGTAAAGAACCAGCAGGTTATCCATCCTGCGTAAGTCTTGGATCCTCTGAACACAGATTCGCAATGCACTCGCATCCAGAGAACAAAGACTGCCCACTCAATCTGAAGATTTAAATTGTGTAATGCCAGGCATACCCGTGCAGATAAAATGCCTGTCAGACCGACAAACATTTTATCTGGCAGCCTGCAATCCTGCAGATATTGTGGACATGCACTTTGAGATCTCTCACAGTGTACTAACAATGATATATGTGCTCTACTAGACATTTTCCCAGTCCTTCTCTGTTAAGGAACAGGGGAAATGTCCGACGGTTGGCAGCGGCAGGGCATACACTGCCTGATGTGGCTGACTTTGAAGTTAGAAAGTATTACGTCAGACTGACATGCTGGACGTTCCAATATGCCTGACTGATCAATATTGTCAGATCAATTGCGCGCATACACCCTACAATTATCTGGGCAATCTGAAGATATCCAGCAGATCGGCCAAATAATTGTTGCATGTATGTCCCGCTTAAGGCTTGATTCAGATGTAACTTGGAGACCACGTTCCACAGCATTAAAGGTCTGGTTCTAATAACACCCCTGTCATCATGGAAGATGAGGTAAGCAGACCTATAAGACAGAGACTCCAGCTGCAAAACTCTCTAAGCTGCGGCCTATAGCTAACAGGAAAGCAGTTTTCCATGTAAGGAATTTCATCTCCCCTGAATCCATTGGTTTGAAAGGTAGGTGCTGCAAAGTAGTCAGTCAGTGCCAGGTTGAGAGCCCAAAGGTTTAAGCTATTGGTGGGAGGCTGCACACACATCACTTTCTGTAAGGTCTGTACTTCAGGAAAAAGAGCCAGTGTTCTCTGAGGGAAAACAAGAAGGGCTACAACTTGACCTGACAGAAAGCTAAAGGGGGGTACACACGGAAAGATCCGTTCTTAAAATCTAAGCAATATGACTAGATTGCTTAGATTTTAAGCACGGATCTCTCATGTCTATGCCCCACAGCGATAGCGATGCGCTGCCCCGCGCGTCGCTATAGCCGGTGCTAGATTGGCCTGCATGCAGGCTCAATCTAGCACATCACTCATTTCACCCACTGGGTGAAATGAGCGCCCCCCCCGTCGCCCCATCCTCGCTCAGCACACATCGCGCTGTGCTGAGCGGCGGGAGAGATGTGTGCTGAGCGGTCACTGATAGATCACTCAGCACACATCTCTGGGGAAATAAGAATGTGTGTACTGGCCTTAAGTTTTTAGCACAATTCCAGACTGAAGAAACAGCAGCAACTGGTCTTCATGAAATTAGAGCAAATTCACTGCATGTGAACAGGCCTTGGAGCTTTGAACATGGTCTATACCACACTGTTAGAAAAACCCTTAGAGATTAGGACCAAGGTTTCAGCCACGCCCTTAAAGACAGTCGAGGTAAACTCTGCTGAAAGAAGGCGCCCCGACTTACAAGATCAGGTCTAGGAGGTACAGTAGGTGTCCTGCTGGGCCCTCCATTTAGAATGCCTGTGTGCCAGTACTTTATAGGTCAGTCCAGTACTACTAGAATCAAAGGGAACTAACTCTCGTTAGGAAGAGTTGCTACCAGAGGGAACAGATCGATCGGATGGAAGCTACAGGGCACAGAAATGGCATCTTCCAGAACAGCAGCTGATCCCTCATCCTGGAGCAGTAGCACAAAACCTTGTGGTTCAAGAAGATGCCATCATGGCAACATCTGGTCATCCCGTGCACCCCACCCAACCCCACCGGTTCACCAGCTGTTGAAAAATGTGTAGATAAAACGGCAATTTCCCTGAAGGGTTTTCTGCTCCAGACTTCTCCAGCTGTGGGTGAGGAATGCCGGCCAAAGTCACAGAAAAGAATGTTAAATAAAGTGACTACCATAAGCAGCATAACAAAGGACAAACTGAAATACCTTATCAAATTTGGTACGGTCTGCAACATCCAGATCAGAGGCAGACATGTTGCCCATATCCAACAATGAAGATGACTGAGATCTACGGCTTCCCGAGCTCTGGACTGACAGTTTGTTCAGACTGGATGTGGATCCCGTCAGCTTTCCAGAGCTCCCATGAAGACCTTAAAGCCAAAAGAGAGACAGACTTTGTACAACAGGACAACAAATACATGTAAACTAAAATCATTACACAGGGAGGTTACCAATTTCATACTGTGCATTAAAGACTATGGGCTATATAGACTAAAGTGCAGGTTTATAAAAGTGGAGATATTGCCCAAAGCAACCAATCAGATTCTGGCTATTATCTTCTAGAAGGCGCTAAATAAATCAGTAGAATCTGATTGGTTGCTATTGTCAACATCACATTTGAAAAACCCCACCTTCGTAAATATACCCCTATGGGGTGTATTCAACGGCTGTCGGATCCTTACCGATGGAAAGGATCCAGCAAGACAGTATTCATGACAATGCCAATCCGACTTTTTTTAAAGTCAGATTGACATTGTTGGAAAGGACATAGACTGAACAGGCACCCTCCTGCAAGGTCATCGCGGCGGGGAGAGCAGGGAACATTGCGGCTATGCAGCAGGAGGATGGAGCGCCGCCGCCAGACCTCATGGCACTCACCTGGCTCCAGTAAGCGAGGTCCCGGCTCCGGCAATGTAGGTAACAACCCATCTCTTCCTCTCAGCTCCTCCTCATCCTCACTCGTCCACGCTCCTCTCCCGTCTTCCTCACTTGCCCGCCATCTCTTCCTCCTAATCCTCCCCCATCCCCACATACCTCAAAACATGTCCCCGCTCCCCCGTGTCATCTCCTCAATCCGACTTTTTTTGAAGTGGGATTGAGATTGTCTGAAACGGGGCCAAAACCTGTCGGATGTGGCCGCGTTTCCAACAAAAGCACGTGGATCCGCGGCTATTCCACCGATCCACGTGTTTTCCGACAAGTTGGGATTCCTGACTTGTCGGAAAAAACGACCAGGCATTGAATAGGTCGGAACCCCTTCCGACCTAAACCTGTCGGAAACTGCCGTCTTTTTGACAAGACGGCAGTTTCCGACAAGAATTGAATACACCCCAATGTCTCCAAATTGTCAGTATATACAATATTACTGAACCCTGCGTGGCCTCACATCCTAGCAGTTGGAATGAAAACACCAATACTTTAACAAGTCCTCTCTTCAATGTGCCATTACTGGAATTGAACTGCAAGTACTTAGAACCACGTCAGTTGCACATAATCTGATATTAGATTCTTTTTTTCAGGTCTACTGATGGCACTGTTTAACCCATTTCACTTATTTTTTACTTTTTGGAGTCCACATTGTAGAATGACTCCTTGAACCTTCCACTCTCTTTGATGTGAAATCAAGCTAAGCAGGTACACCAGTCAGGTAAGGCTTCTAGCTGGAGCAGTAACCGTTGTTCCCTATTATAGTCTAAATAGGCTTTCAGTGACCACTACACCATTAAGCAACAATTACAGGATTACACTCAAAATACTAAAAAAAAAAGGATGAATATATTCACATAGAGTCGCCGGCAGAAGGCGACCATGTAATACTCACTTTCAGTCTCCTGTTTGACGGCAGTCTCTTTTCGAGGCAGTGTAGCTGGGATGCATTAAATTGCAAGCACCGAAGACAAAGATGCATTAGAAAACAGGCATTTAGCAAAGACCATGCAAATAGAGGCAAGTTAGGCACTAGTTGGAAAGAAATATGCAGGAGACTATATTAAGTGGTTACGTTTATCTTAAGCTGCAAAATGTTACATGGACAATCCAACGTACGACTCTCATAAGAAACACACAGAGGCACGTTTTGTATTAGAACATTCCAGTCATGCATGGTACAATGTAATAGGGTTATACAAATGTCAGGCATGTGAGATCTATAAGCCAAGACAAGGAAATGACTGAAGGTACACGTTGAAATGCCCGTTTATAGAACCAATGCAAATTCATTTGGAGGTACATTATATAATAAATTGATGTGTTCTTCATGAAAACTTTGTTTGCGGAGGGGGCGTGGCCTGGAGGCTGACTGGAGTGGAAGCACGAACGGGGAGCTCCGTAAAAACTAAGGTGAATTTACCCCTGTCCCCTCCCCCCCCCTGTTCCCTACGAGCACCCTAATACAGCCCCTGTATCAACGGAGGCCCCTCACAGTGGTGGACTTGTGCCGCGGAGTCGGGGAGCCGGTATACTGGCTCCTGCGGATTGCGGCCTGTCCGCCACCCTGGAGCCGGGGCCTCGATTTTGGACCAGCGCTGCCTACCACCCGGAGTGTTTGCCCCTGGAGAGCTTGTAGAGGGACCCTGTCCTAGACCCCCGTGGCCGGACCCCCTCACTTGGCGGCTAAGATCAGCGGCACTGCGGAAGGAAGGAGAGCCCGGCTGGACGCGGGTGCGGAAAGCCCAGAGTCCCGGGGGCGGCGGCCATCTTGGAGCTCGGGACCAGACGGGGGACGCGGAGGACGTGCGGCCCGGGGATCTCCCCCTTCTGACGAGGTGAGCGGCTCCCTTAGCCCAGTCTCCCAGCGAGGGTCCCCTCCTCTGAGGCCCAGCACTTGCTGCCTGCGGGCAGCCACCGCTAGCAACCCTGATTTGGGCGAAGGGCTGGACGCAGCTCCACCCCCCCGGTGAGCTTACAGTAGGGCTGGCTCTGAATCCCCCCTGGGACTATACTGTGCAGGTCTGCTTCACACGGATCACCTATCTGGATCCTCTGCACACTATTATCTTCTGGATCCTCAGCTGCAGGCTACTAACCAGAACCTGCCCAAATTACAGCCCGTTTCTGGGACCTCAGTAATAGCTTCACTTCTCACTATGTGCATTTAGATCACTTGATGAGAGGTTGTGCTGCGATTTAGTCCCAACTGCAGGGATAACTCCTGGAGGGGTTGCGGCTCCATTATTGTGAAACCTGGATCCCCGTATCATTATTATTATAATACAATACAATATAATACAATATTATACGTGCCATATACGTGTAGTTGGACATTATATATTATTGTCTTTGGCACCTTTCTCCTGACTCCTTTGTTGGTGTACCCGAAGCTGACACTTTACCCCCCTCTGGTGGCCGCTGCTGTTGTCTACTTGATTTACACTAACTGAAGCCAGGATAATTTCACAATTGGGACCTCGGTTGCTCTCTACGTAGCCGCTGCCGCTCCCTCCTCCCCCCTTCGAGTTCTTTAAAGCTTGCAATACTTGCTTTCTCACTCCCACAGGAGCCCGAGATGGAACCGTAAGTCTGCAATTTGTCCTGCCTGGGCCGCTCACCTGATACTCTATTTACAGACTGTGTCCTTTTTTTTATTTCTTTTAAACAATGGTTTTTTTATTTATTTATTTATTTATTTTTTATTTATCATTATGTCCAAAAACAAGAAAGTTGCGCAAGCCCCGACTAACTTCTTTGGGTCAAAGTCGAAGGGCCCGCAGAATCCAAACTAGCCCTCAAACTCCCCTCCTTCTCCATGCTCTTCGGAAACGGGTATCGACCCTAAGATTCAAGCGGTAATGTCGAGCCTACTGGAGGGAGTCCAATCTGCGTTTAAACAGGAACTCTCTAACGCTATAGCAGATTTCAAATCGGACCTAACAGCTCTTGGTAACCGAACGGATGCATTGGAAACAAAGACTGATGATCTCTGCCGCTCCCAACATCACCTTGACAGAGAGCTCATTAGATTGCACGAAGAAATGGAGACACTTAAAGAACGATAAGAGGACCAAGAAAATCGCTCGCGTAGGAACAACTTACGAATACGCAATGTTGCGGAATCAGTCCTCGGCCCATCACTGCCGTCATTCCTGAAAGAATTCTTCATACACCTCGCACCGGACCTCACAGACGAAGAGGGTCTCTGTGATAGGGCTCATAGAGCACTTCGTGCAAAACCTTCTCCCACTCAACCGCCCAGGGATGTTATTGTCCGTTTTCATTATTTCCGTTCAAAAGAGAAAGTCCTGTCCTCTATCCGAGACTCCCCAGAGATCCTGTTTAAAGGTATGCAGTTACAAGTCTTCCAGGATTTAGCTCCCTCGACTATCCAAAAACGACGGGACCTCCAATCGGTCACTCGGGTCCTGCGACAGCACCAGATAAGATACAGATGGGGATTCCCCTTTCAACTTCATGTTTCAGTCAACAACTCCGTCCATTCTGTTAAAACTTTGACCCAAGGGCAGGAACTACTAGCAAAGCTTGATCTCCTCCCAGTGTCATTTGCAGTCGATACGGCGACCTCATCTTCTAAATCACTTCACCCTCAGCCTCCCCTGCCTGACTGGACAAGGGTGACCCGCCAGCGCACTGTGGACAGAGATCCTCCTTGTACTGCGGGGATCCCCCCGTTGCTATTTGCCCTCACTACATCGGAGCTGTGCCTCCATGCCCCGTAAGGTGCGATGGCTGACGGAGGATCTGACCTCCATCCAAAATCCCTTGTCGTAACTGTTTTTGTAGTTACTGCTAAGTTATATTAGTTTTGACTCAAGTGGTACCCCCCTTTTTTTTTCTTTTTCTCTTTCCATATACGCTATCTACGTGATAACACATTTCTATGTCTGTCTTTCTCCCTCCTTTGTCCATTGCCCTCCCCACCACCTCCCTTCCCCTTCTGGTCATTTTCTCTCCCCCCTCCCCTTCCCCCCCCCTTTTTTTTTTTGTGTTTGTTTGTTTGTCTGGATACAATCCTACATGTTATATATTATGTTCTCTAAAGCTGTAAAGTGGCCACGGCCACATTCAATTCTCATGGCCCAGGTAGTCTAGCCTCTGTCGTATGGTACCTCAGTTACCCCCAACACTCCCTTTTTGTTGTATACATTGTTGTTTATGCAGTTCTCTTCTCCTGCGGTCCTTGAATGGGACCCACAATTTCAGGGATTTTTCCCCGTTTGGGTTCTTTCTCCTCTACGTTTTTCTTTTCCTCTTCTTTCTTGTGGCTTTTTTCTGATCCTTTCGCTTTTTCTTTCTCTCCCTCCCGAGGGGTGGCCCCCACCTGGCTCATATTGTACTTTCTTTGGTAATTTTTTGCAATATGTCGTACTCCCTTATATGAATAGCCATGTCCCTTAAAATATTTTCGGTCAATGTAAATGGCTTGAACTCTCCTAGGAAGCGTACTGTGTTTCTGAGTGCTTGCAGGCGAGAAAAAGCCGATATAGCCTTTCTCCAAGAAACACATCTCACTGGTTCCCATACCCAGCTTAGGGGTAAATGGTTTTCCCAGTCCTACTTTGCCTCGGCGGACTGTAAAAAACGTGGTGTAGCCATTTTAATTCACCGCTATATCCCGTTTATCCACTCTAGGACTGTGATGGACCCAGACGGACGGTTTCTTATGGTAACGGGTATCCTCCCTATCTGTGACTCTCACTTTGGTCTCCACATATGCTCCCAACCATGACCAATCTCAGTTTTTTAACACTCTGTCTAAACGCCTGTCCAAAGAAGCACAGGGAAGCATTATTATGGGCGGTGATTTTAATACTATCATCGACCCGCTGTAAGATAGATCCGGCCCTCCTCCTCACGCCTCCATGACGACCCTACCTCGAGCCTCCCGTACTCTCACTGCTACCTTGAAACATCACGGCCTCTGTGACACTTGGCGATCCCAACACCCCCACGCTAAAGATTTCACTCATTTCTCGGCTCCACACAAACACTACTCTAGGATCGATATGATTCATATCTCCTCTACCCTAGTACCACTGATCACTGATGCGGGTATCACGCCACTGTCATGGACGGACCATGCTGGGGTTTATCTCCTCATAGATATATACCGCACACCTCATAGGAAATATAAATGGCGTCTTGACGACTCACTTTTGCAACATCCTTCTGCTCTGGAGGAAATCGGGTTAGCAATTACACACTATTTCTCTGAAAATATGTCTCCCGACATCTCGCTTAGTGTCCTGTGTTTTAATTAGCTGGGTTCCTGCATTTCAGATCACACATTGATAAGGCCCTATTTAGAGGTAAGTCCTGTATAAATCTATAGAATGTGATAGTATTAGGGATGTTAGGGACCCATGTGATGAAGTCACCTGGCCGCGGTACATGGGCACGCATATTTGCGCAAATGTGTGCTAAGAACTTCAATTATACTCCATGTTAATTGTGAGGGTTTATTTAAAATAAGATTTTACTCACCGGTAAATCTATTTCTCGTAGTCCGTAGTGGATGCTGGGAACTCCGAAAGGACCATGGGGAATAGCGGCTCCGCAGGAGTCTGGGCACAACTAAAAGAAAGCTTTTAGACTACCTGGTGTGCACTGGCTCCTCCCACTATGACCCTCCTCCAAGCCTCAGTTAGGATACTGTGCCCGGAAGAGCTGACACAATAAGGAAGGATTTTTGAATCCCGGGTAAGACTCATACCAGCCACACCAATCACACCGTATAACACGTGATACCATATCCAGTTAACAGTATGAAACACAACTGAGCCTCTCAACAGATGGCTCATAACAATAACCCGTTAGTGGACAATAACTATGTACAATTATTGCAGACAATCCGCACTTGGGACGGGCGCCCAGCATCCACTACGGACTACGAGAAATAGATTTACCGGTGAGTAAAATCTTATTTTCTCTAACGTCCTAGTGGATGCTGGGAACTCCGAAAGGACCATGGGGATTATACCAAAGCTCCCAAACGGGCGGGAGAGTGCGGATGACTCTGCAGCACCGAATGAGAGAACTCAAGGTCCTCCTCAGCCAGGGTATCAAATTTGTAGAATTTTGCAAACGTGTTTGCCCCTGACCAAGTAGCAGCTCGGCAAAGTTGTAAAGCCGAGACCCCTCGGGCAGCCGCCCAAGATGAGCCCACCTTCCTTGTAGAATGGGCTTTAACTGATTTAGGACGCGGCAGTCCAACCGCAGAATGCGCCAGCTGAATTGTGCTACAAATCCAGCGAGCAATAGTCTGCTTAGAAGCAGGAGCACCCAGTTTGTTGGGTGCATACAGGATAAATAGCGAGTCAGTTTTCCTGACTCCAGCCGTCCTGGAAACATAAATTTTCAAGGCCCTGACTACGTCCAGCAACTTGGAATCCTCCAAGTCACTAGTAGCCGCAGGCACTACAATAGGTTGGTTCAAGTGAAAAGCTGATACCACCTTAGGGAGAAACTGGGGACGAGTCCTCAATTCTGCCCTATCCATATGGAAAATCAGATAAGGGCTTTTAAATGACAAAGCCGCCAATTCTGATACACGCCTGGCCGAAGCCAAGGCCAATAACATGACCACTTTCCACGTGAGATATTTTAGATCCACGGTCTTCAGTGGCTCAAACCAATGTGATTTTAGGAAATTCAACACCACGTTGAGATCCCAGGGTGCCACTGGAGGCACAAAAGGGGGCTGAATATGCAGCACTCCTTTTACAAATGTCTGAACTTCAGGTAGTGAAGCTAGTTCTTTTTGGAAGAAAATGGACAGAGCCGACATCTGCACCTTAATGGAGCCTAATTTTAGTCCCATAGACACTCCTGCCTGTAGGAAGTGCAGAAATCGACCCAGCTGAAACTCCTCTGTTGGGGCCTTATTGGCCTCACACCAAGCAACATATTTCCGCCATATGCGGTGATAATGTTTTACAGTTACATCTTTCCTGGCTTTAATCAGCGTAGGAATTACATCCTCCGGAATGCCCTTTTCCTTTAGGATCCGGTGTTCAACCGCCATGCCGTCAAACGCAGCCGCGGTAAGTCTTGGAACAGACAGGGCCCCTGCTGCAGCAGGTCCTGTCTGAGCGGCAGAGGCCATGGGTCCTCTGAGATCATCTCTTGAAATTCCGGGTACCACGCTCTTCTTGGCCAATCCGGAACCACGAGTATTGTCCTTACTCCTCGTTTTCTTATTATTCTCAGTACCTTTGGTATGAGAGGCAGAGGAGGGAACACATAAACCGACTGGTACACCCTCGGTGTCACTAGAGCGTCCACCGCTATCGCCTGAGGGTCCCTTGACCTGGCGCAATATCTCTCTAGTTTTTTGTTTAGGCGGGACGCCATCATGTCCACCTGTGGCCGTTCCCAGCGATTTACAATCAGTGCGAAGACTTCTGGATGAAGTCCCCACTCTCCCGGGTGGAGGTCGTGTCTGCTGAGGAAGTCTGCTTCCCAGTTGTCCACTCCCGGAATGAACACTGCTGACAGTGCTAACACGTGATTTTCCGCCCATCGGAGAATCCTTGTGGCTTCTGCCATCGCCGTCCTGCTTCTTGTGCCGCCCTGTCGGTTTACATGGGCGACTGCCGTGATGTTGTCTGACTGAATCAGTACCGGCTGGTTTTGAAGCAGGGGTTTTGCCTGACTTAGGGCATTGTAGATGGCCCTCAGTTCTAGAATATTTATGTGTAGGGAAGTCTCCTGACTCGACCATAGTCCTTGGAAGTTTCTTCCCTGTGTGACTGCCCCCCAGCCTCGAAGGCTGGCGTCCGTGGTCACCAGGACCCAGTCCTGTATGCCGAATCTGCGGCCCTCTAGAAGATGAGCCCTCTGCAGCCACCACAGCAGAGACACCCTGGTTCTTGGAGACAGGGTTATTAGCCGATGCATATGAAGATGCGATCCGGATCATTGGTCCAATAGGTCCCACTGAAAGATTCTGGCATGGAACCTGCCGAACGGAATAGCTTCGTAAGAAGCCACCATCTTTCCCAGGACTCGCGTGCAGTGATGCACCGACACCTGTTTCGGTTTCAGGAGGTTTCTGACTAGAGACGACAGCTCCATGGCTTTTTCCTCTGGGAGAAACACTTTTTTTTTCTGGACCGTGTCCAGAATCATTCCCAGGAACAGTAGACGTGTCGTCGGGACCAGCGTGGACTTTGGAATATTTAGAATCCAACCGTGCTGGTGTAGCACCTCCTGAGATAGTGTTACTCCTACCAACAACTGCTCCTTGGATCTCGCCTTTATTAGGAGATCGTCCAAGTATGGGATAATTAAACTCCCTTTTTTCGAAGGAGTATCATAATTTCCGCCATTACCTTGGTAAACACCCTCGGTGCCGTGGACAGACCAAACGGCAGCGTCTGGAATTGATAATGGCAATTCTGTACCGCAAATCTGAGGTACTCCTGGTGAGGATGGTAAATGGGGACATGCAGGTAAGCATCCTTGATGTCCAGGGATACCATGTAATCCCCCTCGTCTAGACTTGCAATAACCGCCCTGAGCGATTCCATCTTGAACTTGAATTTTTTTATGTATGTGTTCAAGGATTTCAAATTTAAAATGGGTCTCACCGAACCGTCCGGTTTCGGTACCACAAACAGTGTGGAATAGTAACCCCGTCCTTGTTGAAGTAGGGGCACCTTGACTATCACCTGCTGGGAATACAGCTTGTGAATTGCCTCTAGCACAGCCTCCCTGTCCGAGGGAGTTGTTGGCAAGGCAGATTTGAGGAAACGGCGGGGGGGACGCCTCGAATTCCAGCTTGTACCCCTGAGATACTACTTGAAAGATCCAGGGATCCACCTGTGAGCGAGCCCACTGATCGCTGAAATTTTTGAGGCAGTCCCCCACCGTACCTGGCTCCGCCTGTGGAGCCCCACCGTCATGCGGCGGACTTGGAAGAAGCGGGGGAGGACTTTTGCTCCTGGGAACTAGCTGTTTGTTGCAGCCTTTTTCCCCTACCTCTGCCTCTGGACAGAAAGGACCCGCCTTTTCCTCGCCTGTTTTTCTGGGTCCGAAAGGACTGTACCTGATAAAACGGCGCTTTTTTAGGCTGTGAGGGAACATGGGGTAAAAATGCTGACTTCCCAGCTGTTGCTGTGGAAACGAGGTCCGAGAGACCATCCCCGAATAACTCCTCACCCTTATAAGGCAAAACTTCCATGTGCCTTTTGGAATCTGCATCCCCTGTCCACTGCCGAGTCCATAAGCCTCTCCTAGCAGAAATGGACAATGCACTTATTTTAGATGCCAGCCGGCAGATCTCCCTCTGTGCATCTCTCATGTATAAGACTGAGTCTTTTATATGCTCTATAGTTAGCAGAATAGTGTCCCTGTCTAGGGTGTCAATATTTCCTGAAAGGGAATCTGACCACGCAGCGGCAGCACTGCACATCCATGCTGACGCAATAGCTGGTCGAAGTATAATGCCTGTGTGTCTATATATAGACTTCAGGATCGCCTCCTGTTTTCTATCCGCAGGCTCCTTCAGGGCGGCCGTATCCGGAGACGGAAGTGCCACCTTTTTAGACAAACGTGTGAGCGCTTTATCCACCCTAGGAGGTGTTTCCCAACGTGCCCTATCCTCTGGCGGGAAAGGGAACGCCATTAGTAATTTTTTTGAGATTATCAATCTTTTATCAGGGAAAGCCCACGCTTCTTCACACACTTCATTTAATTCATCAGATGGGGGAAAAACTACGGGTAGTTTTTTCTCCCCAAACATAATACCCTTTTTTGTGGTACCTGGGTTTATATCTGAAATGTGTAACACCTCTTTCATAGCCTCAATCATGCAGTGAATGGCCTTAGTGGGCATTAGATTAAACTCATCGTCGTCGACACTGGTATCAGTATCCGTGTCGACATCTGGGTCTGCCATCTGAGGTAGCGGGCGTTTTAGAGCCCCTGATGGCCTTTGAGACACCTGGGCAGGCACAAGCTGAGAAGCTGGCTGTCCCGCATTTGGCATGTCGTCAAATTGTTTGTGTAAGGAGTCGACACTTGCACGTAATTCCTTCCATAAAACCATCCACTCAGGTGTCTGCCCCGCAGGGGGTGACATCACTTCTACAGGCATCTGCTCCGCCTCCACATAATTTTCCTCCTCAAACATGTCGACACAGCCGTACCGACACACCGCACACACACCGGGAATGCTCTAAACAGAGGACAGGACCCCACAGAAGCCCTTTGGGGAGACAGAGAGAGAGTATGCCAGCACACACCAGAGCGCTATATACTGCAGGGACTAACTGAATTATGTCCCCTATAGCTGCTATAATATTTACTGCGCCTAAATTTAGTGCCCCCCCCTCTCTTTTTTACCCTTTTTCTGTAGTGTAGACTGCAGGGGAGAGCCAGGGAGCTTCCTTCCAGCGGAACTGTGAGGGAAAAATGGCGCCAGTGTGCTGAGGGAGATAGCTCCGCCCCTTTTTCGCGGACTATTCTCCCGCTTTTTTAAGGATTCTGGCAGGGGTAATTATCACATATATAGCCCCTGGGGCTATATATTGTGATTGTTTTGCCAGCCAAGGTGTTTTTATTGCTGCTCAGGGCGCCCCCCCCCCCAGCGCCCTGCACCCTCAGTGACTGGAGTGTGAAGTGTGTATGAGAAGCAATGGCGCACAGCTGCAGTGCTGTGCGCTACCTTGGAGAAGACAGAAGTCTTCATGCCGCCGATTTTCCGGACCTCTTCTTGCTTTTGGCTCTGTAAGGGGGACGGCGGCGCGGCTCCGGGACCGAACACCAAGGCCAGTTCCATGTGGTCGGTCCCTCTGGAGCTAATGGTGTCCAGTAGCCTAAGAAGCCCAAGCTAGCTGCAAGCAGGTAGGTTCGCTTCTTCTCCCCTTAGTCCCTCGTTGCAGTGAGCCTGTTGCCAGCAGGTCTCACTGTAAAATAAAAAACCTAAAATATACTTTCTTCTAAGAGCTCAGGAGAGCCCCTAGTGTGCATCCAGCTCGGCCGGGCACAAAAATCTAACTGAGGCTTGGAGGAGGGTCATAGTGGGAGGAGCCAGTGCACACTAGGTAGTCTAAAAGCTTTCTTTTAGTTGTGCCCAGACTCCTGCGGAGCCGCTATTCCCCATGGTCCTTTCGGAGTTCCCAGCATCCACTAGGACGTTAGAGAAATTATTTTTATTATCAGTGTTCTTAGTGCTAAGAGTGTGCATCTGCATCTCTCTTCCTCCAGCATAGTATTAGAAGCCTCAGCATGAAAGCACCTCTTGATATCTTTAGTAATAGGATGTGCAATCCAGGTTCCCCCCTTTTTGCACTATATTTGTGTATATATTGTACACTGGATGGCAAGGCTTCCTTCCTCTGGATTGGCACTCCTTCCATTCACCCTCAGGTGTTTTAATTAGCTGGGTTCCTGCATTTCAGATCACACATTGATAAGGCCCTATTTAGAGGTAAGTCCTGAATACATTTATAGAATGTGATAATATTAGGGATGTTAGGGACCCATGTGATGAAGTCACCTGGCCGCGGTACATGGGCCCGCATATTTGCGCAAATGTGTGCTAAGAACTTCAATTATACTCCACGTTAATTGTGAGGGTTTATTTAAATTATTATTATTATTATTTTTATTATCAGTGTTCTTAGTGCTAAGAGTGTGCATCTGCATCTCTCTTCCCCCAGCATAGTATTAGAAGCCTCAGCATGATAGCACCTCTTGATATCTTTAGTAATAGGATGTGCAATCCAGGTTCCCCCCTTTTTCCTGTGGGAAGATCACAAGGCCACAATTCGTGGCGCTCTGCTGGCAAAATCGTCGGCAATTAGGAAAAAAGCTGCGCTGGAGATCCGCTCACTCGAATCAGAAATAGCCACTTTACTAACTCGACATAAAGCAACTCCCGAAGCTTCTCTGCTCTCTCAGATCAACTCTCTCCAGGGCCAACTTAATACCCTTCTTTCTAACCGTGCTGCACTAATCCTCCGGAAACTCCGGCAACGCTTTTATGATAAAATGGATAGAATAGACTCCCTACTGGCCAATAAACTACGCCGGAAACAGGCGCTAGGCGCGATAGATAAGTTGTATTCCCCACAGAGGGGAACCTATACATATGACCCTGAGGTGATGGCCGAAGATTTCCGATTGTTCTATAGTTCCCTCTATAACCTGTCTGATTCGCCCCCCTCTGTCTCCTGACAGAGTTGGAGGAGTGCACTCATACTTGTCTGATACCCCCCTTCCAGCCCTATCTGACACTCAGTTAAATACCCTTAATAGTCGGATTTCGGATGAGGAGACGATAGCGGCTATACGCTCTATGCGTTCGTCAGCCGCTCCGGGACCGGATGGTTTCACGGCCCAATATTATAAACTCTTTGCGAAAGAGCTAGCTCCGCACCTCTCCACTTTATTCAATGATATTCTTGAGGGAGCCTCCTTTCTACCGGAGACAACACGGGCCGATATTGTGGTAATCCCAAAACCTGACAAAGACCCGACCAGTTGCTCAAACTATAGACTAATCTCACTACTGAACGTCGATCTAAAGATATATGCGAAAATATTAGCCAACCGTCTGGCTCCCCTACTGCCCGGTTTGATCCACCCAGATCAGGTCGGATTCATCCCTGGACGCCAGGCGTCAGACAACACTAGAAGGGCCATAGACCTAATCTACTCCATCCAAAAGCGGAAGTCTCCTTCCCTCATTCTGGCTCTTGAAGCGGAGAAGGCTTTCGACCGCATTTCGTGGTCTTTTGCCTTCGCAGTCCTTGGCAAAATGGGATTCTCTGGTAAATTTTTAGAGGGGATTAAAGCACTCTACCGCTCCCCATCGGCCCAGGTTTTGGTTAACGGTGTTTGATCCGCCAGTTTTGGAATTGCCAATGGCACCAGGCAGGGATGCCCACTTTCACCTTTAATTTTTGCACTAGTCATGGAGCCTCTGGCAGCAAAGATTCGTAATAACACTGCTATCCACGGGGTGTCTACGGGCTTATCCGAGCACAAGATTGCGTTATATGCTGATGATGTCCTGATTTCTCTCACAGATCCAGCCCAATCCCTTCCCTCTCTTTTAACTGAGATCCGTTTATATTCGCAGTTTTCCGGTTATAAAATCAACGTTGACAAAACAGAGGTCCTTGACTTTCATATCCCGGCAGCACTCAAACATGATTTACAAACTATGCTACCCTGTACCTGGTATAAAAAGAAAATCAAATACCTCGGTACGTATTTGACCCATCATCACCACCAACTTTTCCAAGCAAATTACCCCCCGCTTATTGCAAACAATCAAAGATGATTTGTTGGAGTGGTCCAATTACTTAATCTCATGGATAGGCAGAATAAATGCTGTCAAGATGAGTGTACTCCCCCGACTTTTGTATTTATTTCAGACTCTCCCGATTTATGTTCCTCCCTATGTTTTTAAGACCTTGCAACGCCGAACATCCTTTTTTATCTGGAACCGTAAACGCCCTCGCATTAGACTTAAACTACTTCAGCGCCCTTCCAGAGAGGGAGGGCTGGGTATCCCGGACTTTAGAAAATACTTCTATGCTGCGCAGCTCTCTCAGTGTGCACAATGATGCAACGAGGGCGGTGCAGGGAAGGTCTGGGTGAGGATTGAGGCAGAGGAGATGGGTCTGGCCACACTGTCCTCCCTATTATGGCTTCGCCGGAACCAGCGCCCCCGTACGGTCCTTTCACATCCCGTGGTAGGTCGTCATTAGCGACGTGGGACTTGGCAAATAGACTGTTTACTTTGGCCCCACACCCGTCCCCGCTAATTCCATTATTCCATAATCCAGCCTTCCCCCCGGGAACGTGTAGATCCTCGTATGCATCCTGGCGCTCGAGCGGTATGTTGTATATTAATGACATTACGTCTGACGCTTCCTTCCCTCAATTTGCAGATATCCGCGACGGAACAGTAATCCCTTCTTCGGACTTCTTTCGCTATCTGCAAATTAGACACTTCCACTCCACCATTACCACTATCCTTCTCAATAGAAAATTATCCCCCTTCGAATACATTAGCTGGAAACGCACCAACACTAAGGGCCTTATTTCTGATATTTATGCTTTACTTAACGACAACTCTACTTCATCCCGGGCCCCTCACGAACTGGCGTGGGAAAAGGAGCTGGGATTTACCATAGACAATGAAGACTGGGTAGATATATGGGACAATGCAACTTCCAGTTCCATATGTGTTAAAATTAAAGAAAATATCTACAAATTGCTCTACCGCTGGTATTATGTCCCTTCCCGCCTACATACTATGTTCCCCGACACCTCGGATAGATGCTGGAGGGGCTGTGCAGACGTAGGCTCGTTTATACACATCTGGTGGACCTGCCCGAAAATGTTTAAAATTTGGGGTGAGCTTATTGCCTTGCTCTCATGCCTATTCGAAACCTCCATCTCTCCTGACCCCCAATACTTTCTGCTCCCTATGACTCTCCCTACTCTTAACCGACACCAAAACAAGCTATTTTCGACATGTAGTTTCAGCTATGACATGCCAAATAGCCACGGACTGGAAGAGTCCGAATCCTTCCCCAATGCCGGTGATAATCTCCCGAATTTGGTATGTACAAAAAATGGAATACATGACCGCTGTTATTCGCAACACCTCTAAACAATTTGATAAAACATGGTCTCCCTGGCTAGCCTTACAACAGGCATCCTCCCCATTTGTAACTTGATACCGTCCATCGCTGCTCCACCAACCTCGTATCATTGGAGGCTACCCCTCTACTCCACTCTATTCCTTTTCTTTCTTTCTGACTAGACTTGCTCTTTCTCCCCTGTTTCTCTGACTCCTTCTATTTTCTCTTCGAGTATTACTTTCTTCTAAATCTCTACTACCAACTCTCTTTGACGGACGGCCACTCCGTTGCCGAGGGTAACCCTTTCAATTGTCTTAAATTCCAAAAATGGATCCAATCTGTTGATGTTACAACTCATTGCAGTTACATCTGTACTTTGCCTTCCTACTTTACCTGATATGTTTTGTTTCTTTTGTAACAATTTTGTGATCCACCCAATAAAAAGTGTTTAAAAAAAAAAGAAAACTTTGTTTGCGATGTATGTCATAACAGACCAATGTATATTTATGGTAGTCGCTATTTCAGAACCATAAGGACGGATTTTGTTCCTCAGAATACTCAATGTTCAGGATTACATTGGGTCATTAGGCAGCTACATAAGAAACAATACTCTGAGTATAGGGTAGTCTGACTTAAGGTGGAAGTAAGAGAAATCAGTTATGTTTAGTGCACAATAATGTTATTTATTTTCTCCTTTACCGTGCTTAGAGATTATTCTTGTTGGAACATTATCTGCATTAAAAAGAAATAAATGTGTTCTGTGAGGAAACCTCAGACCATGTAACTTGGATTCCCCAAGGCCACCTTAAAACCACTGAATGCCAAGCCACACACCTCCAATCAGCAAGCAAGCCTTCATCACACATTGTCAATGAAGTAATAGCGCAGAGGGCATAATATAATATAATATATTATATATATATATATATATATATATATATATATATATACATATATATATATATACACACACACACACACACACACACACACACACACATATACACACATACAGTATGTCCCATATTCAAGGATTGCAAAGCTAAAGCAATGTATTCCTTTTTAAGCCTTTTGCAAGGTCACTTGATCATACTATCATATATAAGAAGATTTATGGTAGACTTACCATGGTTTAATCTCTTTCTGCGAGGTACACTGGATTCCGCAGGGAATACATCGGGTATAGAGTTGGATCTTGATCCGAGGCAACAACAGGCTAAAGCTTTGGCTGTTCCCAGGATGCATTGCACCGCCTTCTCTATAACCTCACCTCCAGGCACTGGAGCTCAGTTTCGTTAACCAGTCCAATGCAGTAGCAGGTAAAAGACGGTAGATGTTAGTCACATAGAATCACATTCTCATGACAGGAGAAGGGACTAGCAGCTAATGCCATACGAACCCAAAGAAGGTAAGTGCGTCAGGGTGGGCGCCCTGTGGAATCCAGTGTACCTCGCAGAAAGATTTAACCATGGTAAGTCTACCATAAATCTCCTTTTCTGCAGCGGGTACACTGGGATTCCACAGGGAATACATCGGGGATGTCCTAAAGCACTTCCTAATGGAAGGGGACACATCGTAGCGGGCACAAGAACTCGGGTCCATAGGAAGCATCCTGGGAGGCGGAAGTATCAAAGGCATAGAACCTGATGAACGTGTTCACTGAGGACCACGTAGCCGCCTTGCACAATTGTTCAGCGGACGCGCCACGGCGGGCCGCCCAAGAAGGTCCAACAGACAGAGTAGAATGGGCTTTAATACCAGCAGGAGCTGGAAGACCAGCCTGTGCATACGCTTGTGCAATCACCATTCTAATCCATCTGGCTAAGGTTTGCTTATTCGCAGGCCAGCCACGTTTGCGAAAACCAAAAAGTACAAAAAGGGTATCTGACCTCGTCAGGGAGGCAGTCCTTTCTACGTAAATACGGAGAGCCCATACCACATCCCAAGACCGCTCTTTGAAAGACAAACCAGAAGAGACAAAGGCGGGAACCACAATCTCTTGGTTAAGATGAAAAGATCATACCACCTTAGGTAGATAACATGGGCGAGTTCGAAGAACTGCCCGGTCCCGGTGAAAAAATAAGATTTTACTCACCGGTAAATCTATTTCTCGTAGTCCTAAGTGGATGCTGGGACTCCGTAAGGACCATGGGGAATAGCGGCTCCGCAGGAGACTGGGCACAACTAAAGAAAGCTTTAGGACTACCTGGTGTGCACTGGTTCCTCCCACTATGACCCTCCTCCAGACCTCAGTTAGGATACTGTGCCCGGAAGAGCTGACACAATAAGGAAGGATTTTGAATCCCGGGTAAGACTAATACCAGCCACACC
This sequence comes from Pseudophryne corroboree, assembly GCF_028390025.1. Lineage (NCBI taxonomy): Eukaryota > Metazoa > Chordata > Amphibia > Anura > Myobatrachidae > Pseudophryne > Pseudophryne corroboree. The sequence continues at coordinate 1,057,281,741 of NC_086444.1, forward strand.
AATCACACCGTATAACTCGTGATACTATACCCAGTTAACAGTATGAAACATAACTGAGCCTCTCAACAGATGGCTCAACAATAACCCTTTAGTTAGGCAATAACTATAAACAAGTATTGCAGACAATCCGCACTTGGGATGGGCGCCCAGCATCCACTACGGACTACGAGAAATAGATTTACCGGTGAGTAAAATCTTATTTTCTCTAACGTCCCAAGTGGATGCTGGGACTCCGTAAGGACCATGGGGATTATACCAAAGCTCCCAAACGGGCGGGAGAGTGCGGATGACTCTGCAGCACCGAATGAGCAAACTCAAGGTCCTCCTCAGCCAGGGTATCAAACTTGTAGACTCTTGCAAAAAATTTTGAACCCGACCAAGTAACAGCTCGGCAAAGTTGTAAAGCCGAGACCCCTCGGGCAGCCGCCCAAGAAGAGCCCACTTTCCTCTTGGAATGGGCTTTTACAGATTTAGGGTGCGGCAGTCCAGCCGCAGAATGTGCAAGTTGAATCGTGCTACAGATCCAGCGAGCAATAGTCTGCTTAGAAGCAGGAGCACCCAGCTTGTTGGGTGCATACAGGATAAATAGCGAGTCAGTTTTCCTGACTCCAGCCGTCCTGGAAACATATACATTTCAGGGCCCTGACTACGTCCAGTAACTTGGAATCCTCCAAGTCCCAAGTAGCCGCAGGCACCACAATAGGTTGGTTCACATGAAAAACTGATACCACCTTAGGAAGGAATTGGGAACGAGTCCTCAATTCCGCCTTATCCATATAAAATACAGATAAGGGCTTTTGTATGACAAAGCCGCCAATTCTGATACACGCCTGGCCGACGCCAAGGCCCACAGCATGACCACTTTCCACATGAGGTATTGTAGCTCCACGGATTTAAGTGGCTCAACCCAATGCGACTTCAGGAAATCCAACACCACGTTGAGATCCCACGGTGCCACTGGAGGCACAAACGGGGGCTGACTATGCAGCACTCCCTTCACAAAAGTCTGAACTTCACGCAGTGAAGCCAGTTCTATTTTGGAAGAAAATCGATAGAGCCGAAATCTGGACCTTAATGGAACCCAATTTTAGGCCCATAGTCACCTCTGACTGTAGGAAGTGCAGAAATCGACCTAGCTGAAATTCCTCCTTTGGGGCCTTACTGGCCTCACAGCACGCAACATATTTCCGCCATATGCGGTGATAATGGTTTGCGTTCACTTCTTTCCAAGCTTTAAATAGCGTAGGGATAACTTCCTCCGGAATGCCCTTTTCCTTCAGGATCCGGCGTTCAACCGCCATGCCGTCAAACGCAGCCGCAGTACGTCTTGGAACAGACAGGCCCCCTGCTGCAGCAGGTCCTGTCTGAGCGGCAGAGGCCATGGGTCCTCTGAGATCATTTCTTGGAGTTCTGGGTACCAAGCTCTTCTTGGCCAACCCGGAACAATGAGTATAGTTCTTACTCCTCTCCTTCTTATTATTCTCATTACCCTGGGTAAGAGAGGCAGAGAAGGGAACACATACACCGACTGGTACACCCACGGTGTTACCAGAGCATCCACAGCTATCGCCTGAGGGTCCCTTGACCTGGCGCAATATCTTTGTAGCTTTTTGTTGAGGCGGGACGCCATCATGTCCACTTGTGGCCTTTCCCAACGGTGTACAATCATTTGGAAGACTTCTGGATGAAGTCCCCACTCTCCCGGGTGGAGGTCGTGTCTTCTGAGAAAGTCTGCTTCTCAGTTGTCCACTCCGGGAATGAACACTGCTGACAGTGCTAACACATGATTTTCCGCCCATCGGAGAATCCTTGTGGCTTCTGCCATCGCCATCCTGCTTCTTGTGCCGCCCTGTCGGTTTACATGAGCGACCGCCGTGATGTTGTCTGACTGGATCAGCACCGGCCGGTGTTGAAGCAGGGGTCTAGCCTGACTTAGTGCATTGTAAATGGCCCTTAGTTCCAGAATATTTATGTGTAGGGAAGTCTCCCGACTTTTCCATAGCCTTGGAAGTTTCTTCCCTGTGTGACTGCCCCCCAGCCTCGAAGGCTGGCATCCGTGGTCACCAGGACCCAGTCCTGTATGCCGAATCTGCGGCCCCCTAGAAGATGAGCACTCTGCAGCCACCACAACAGCGACACCCTGGCCCTTGGAGACGGGGTTATCCGCTGATGCATCTGAAGATGCGACCCGGACCACTTGTCCAACAGATCCCACTGGAAGATCCTTGCATGGGACCTGGCGAATGGAGTTTCTTCGTAAGAAGCTACCATCTTTCCCAGGGCACGCGTGCATTGATGCACCGACACCTGTATTTGTATTAGGAGGTCTCTGTCTAGAGACGACAACTCCTTGGACTTCTCCTCCGGGAGAAACCCTTTTTCTCCTACACTACTTCATGGCAGCCCTTACTCTTGGGATTGTATCCCATTCCTAACTTTAGACAGGGAATTTTTTTACTCACTTAGGGACCACCCACTTTGGGTATATAGCCCTGCTCCTCCCCTTCCTCCACTAGTCTTTTTCCTGTCTCCTAGCTTGACAGGGTAATGGTTTTTTTTGCTACAGGATTTACCTCTATTTCCCAGTAATACGCCTCATTGCAGCCGTACTGGAAGAGGGTGGCTCCCTGGGGAAGGCTGTGTGTGCTTGGGGCAGTCACGTAAGTCCCCGCTGTCAGCTAAAGGTGTCCGCCCGCTCTGTAATGCTGCTCCCTCCCGAACCGCTGCCTAGAGCCGTCTCCCCGGGTGCAGGTTTCCTCCGCTCGCCGCAGCGCCCCATGTCTCCGGCGGACCCGGAAGTAGCGGTGGCTGGAAGGGCAGCGCAGTGAAGGGGATGTACGGCTGGCGGGCGGAAGCGCTGTAAGGAGAGGCGGCGGCTAGCGGGCGGAAGTGCTGGAGCGGCCGTCCTGGTTAGGCTGTGGGACGGTCTGCTCAGCGCCTGTCTCTATGGTTTTGTTTTTAAAAATAAATGGCGCTGCACACCAGGAGTGATGAGAAACTCCTATGAGCTGGGCAGGATATATGTGCTTACCAGCAGGATGGAAAGAGAGCCTTCCCCCCAAAAGCCAGTCAGTGTCCAAAAGAGGTAAGTCCTCATAGAGGGCATGTTTTTCTAGATTTTCATTTTGTTTTCTGTTTTAAATTTTTTATCTGGAAAGCTTGGTTAGTGTAGGTTTTTACAATAGTATTTTTTGGTGTGATTTTGTAGTGTGTCTCCGCCTAAGAAGAGACTGTGTAAAGATAGGCAGTGTGCAGCCTGTGATAAAAATTTTTCCTCTACTGAGAAGGTGAAGTTCTGTGAGGACTGTACACAGAGTGATATTCAGCAGGCTAATCAATCCAGACAGATACAGGTGTTAAAGGACTGGATTAAGAGATCCTTTGTTACTAAGGAACAGCTGGCTGATTTGCAGGGAAATAAAAGATCTGGCTAGTATTGATTCTCAGGATGAATCAGCCTCTGGTGATTGCAATTATGTTGATTATCAGGCTTCTAGTACGGAGTCAGAGGAGAAAGAGGAGGATAGAAAATGTAACTTGGAACTTGTGGGCAGTCTCTTAAGGTGATGATGATGAGGATGTTCTGTTTGGGGACAAATCCAGAAAGAACAGGTGTTTTCCGGTTCACAAAGCATTGAAGGAGGTAGTGTCTAAGGAGTGGCAAAACATTGATAAGAGACTTGGCAATAATAAACGAGTTGATCGTATGTTCCCGATAGAGGATGAGCAATTTGTGGGCTGGTGTGCAGTGCCTAAAGTCGCATCGACTGCAGTGGCAGAAATGGTGTCCAAAACTACTATTCTGTTAGAGGACGGGGCAGTCCAGAAGGATGACATGGATAAGCGTATGGGGAGTGTAATAAAGAAATTACACATGTCCTCAGTGGGGTCTTTAAAGTCTGGTGTGGCTGTTGCGTCTGTTTCCAGAGCATTGAGAGTTTGGGGATCAGTGTTGTCCACGGATGTGGGGGAAAAGATCTCAAGACAATATTTGCGAAGAAGTCTAGGTTTCATGCTTAAAGGCATAGAGTATTTGTGTGAAGCCTCTTTGGATATGCTGGATTTTGCAGCAAAGTCCATGGCGGCAGGTGTATTGGCCAGAAAGGCCCTGTGGCTTCGGTCGTGGTCAGCAGGTATGCATTCCAAAAACCGACTGGTGCCCTTACCGTACGAGGGTTCTCTATTATTTGGCAATAAACTAGAGGCCATTATACAAAAGATGTAAGGAGGTAAATCAGCGAGGTTACCTCAAGACAGAAGAAATAGATTTCCATTTCCTTCCTCCAGACAGCAGTTAAGAAGGCAAGAAGTTATAGGCCAGGACGACCTTATACGGGGAGATATTCCTCGGGGATGAATAGGCAGCCCTTTTGTTGGGCTTAGAGGAAAGGTGGACGAAGACAATGACTATTGCAGGGTCCCAGTATCCTTTCCAGTAGGAGCCAGACTCCAGAAGTTTGTCAGTCAGTGGCAGAGTTCAATTCGGGTTACGTGGGTATTGGACGTGATATCTCAGGGAAACCGGATAGGGTTCTCCGAGGTCCCAAGAAAGGACAAATTCGTAATCTCGGAAAGACCAACTGTGAGTCTGGAATTAAGAGCCCCGGAGGACAGTTTAGAAAAACTAATCAGGGCAAAAGCAGTAGAGACTGTCCCGCCTTCAGAAAGAAAGAGCGGGTTCTATTCCAGAATATTCCTGATAAAAAAGGCGTCTGGAGACTTCAGGACTATACTAGATCGCAGACAATTTAACAAACATTTTCAGTTTACGTGCCTCCCTTGCGGTCTGAAGACGTATCCAGGGATATTTACCAAGGTCCTGTCGGCACTGGTGTCCGTGATAAGAGGATGAGGAATAGCGATCTGGTCATATCTGGACGACCTACTAGTATGTGGAGAGTCAGTTCGGAAGGTAAAGGAAGCATTGGAGGGGACGCTGCAGATCCTACAAGAGCATGGCTGGTTAATAAACTGAAAAAAAAAAAAAAAGCCAGCTAGAACCAAGGCAAAAGATCCAGTTTCTCGGAAGTACAGGTGGATACTATCAGTTATATGATAGGTATTTCGGAAGAAAGGTGCTCAAAAATTCGGGATCTGGCTTCTCTGCTAAAAGAGTGCAACAGCGTGACACTGTGCCAGGGGATGCGTCTTTGGGTATGATGGCCTCCACCATAGACGTGGTCCCTTGGGCGAGATGGCGAATGGGGGATCTTCAGCTATATATCCTAAGCTACTGTCGGAGACGTTATTCCCTGAATTATCGCATAAAGTTATGTCAAAAAGCAAGGCGCTCCCTAGACTGGTGGATGGAGACTGAACTGGTCGACAGAAAGACTGCTTTGTCAGATCATCACTATCTTATTCTAATGACAGATGCAAGTGCAGTCGGATGGGGGGCACACCTGTTGCAGCAGAACTGCCAAGGCAGGTGGAACCGGGAAGAAGAAAGACTGTCTTCAAACCACAGAGAAATGAGAGCCGTGTGGAAAGCGATGAAGTATTTCCAGGAGCAATTTCAGGGGAGACATCTCAGGATATTTTCAGACAATATAGCAGTGGCAATTGGCAAGGTATTAATGGAAGAGGTGTCAAACATACTATGTTGGCCAAAGGGTCATTTTCGAGTCCCTGTCAGCGCTGCATGTTCCAGGAGTAAACAATTCTGTTTACAATTCTTGTCTGTCGGATTTCCTCAGCAGACAAGAGGTGCTACCAGGACAATGGGAATTGAACGGCAGATTGTACAGAAATTCGGCCAGCCTCAGGTAGATCTAATGGCCACGCACATCAATGCGAAAGTTCCTCTGTTCTTCTCCCGATATCGTCTCCCAGGAGTGGCGGAGTGTATGTCTTTTCTCTCCCGTGGAGATTAAAGCTTGCATTTGTTTCCCTCCGTTTCCAATGATCGCACGTATTCTAAGAGAGATCAGGGAAGAAAGGGCGCAGATCATAATGGTTCTCCCATATTGGCCAAAGAGAGTGTGGTTTCCCTCAGTACTGAGGATGGCAGTAGGAGAACCTTGGATGTTGCCGCTAGTAACGGATCTGTTACGTCAGGGTCCATTGCTGCACCCAAAATCTACAGCAACTTCATTTGACGGCATGGAAATTGGATGGCAATTATTGAAAAACAAAGGTTTATCTGAACAAGTCGTGAGTTTGCTGATTCAGTCGAGAAAAAAGTATCCTCTAAGGTCTATTATAGAGTCTGGAAGACTTTCATTTCTTGGTCCGGCTCAAGATTTAGCCCGCAGAAGGCAGGGACGTCTCAGGTCTTACAATTCTTGTTTGATGGCTTTGAAAAGGGGCTGGCAGTGTCCACTATCAAGGTCCAGATAGCAGCTCTGAGTGTCCTGTTGGAGCGAAGATTGTCCGACGAGGGCCTAGTGAAGAAGTTCTGTCAGGCAATTAAAAGGATAAGACCTCTGATTAGGTCGGTTCTCGCTCCATGTGATTTAAATTTAGTTTTGAATTAATTAATGTTGTCCCCGTTTGAACCGTTACAGGACGTCTCAATGAAATTTCTAACTTGGAGAGTAGTGTTTTTGGTAGCCATCACCTCACCAGAAGAGTTGGAGAGCTACAGGCTCTATGGTCCGAGGAGCCCTATCTCAATTTCTTTCCGGATAGACTTGTTCTAAGAGCTAATCCAGATTTTCTGCCTAAAGTGGTGTCAGATTTCCATTTTGAATCAGGACATTGTATTAATATCATTCTACACGCATCCGCAGAATGAGGAGAGAATGCATATTTTGGATCTAATAAGAGCAATCTCAGTCTACTTGGAGAGAGTTGAGGAGTTTCGTAAAACAAAGCACCTGTTTTGTATTCAGGAGCAAGAAAGAGCGAGAAACCTACGAAACAAACCATTTTCAGATGGATTACGAGACTCCTGACGTTTTATTTACAAGCAGAATGGTCGTGAGGTTCCGGAGGAGCTAAAGGCACACTCTACCAGGGCTGTTGCAGCTTCTTGGGCTAGGAAGGCACGGCTCTCGGCGAAAGATTTATGTGCAGCAGCTGCATAGTCTTCCATACATACATTCTCTAGCCATTATGTGGTAGATGTTGTAGACGTCCATTTTGGAAAACGTATCTTTTAGGGGGCATTGAATTAAACGAGTTATGCTTTTCAGCATTAGGACAACGTCTCTTGTGTATTTATATTGCCCTCCCAATATTGAGCGTTGGTATATCCCAAGAGTAAGGGCTGCCATGAAGTAGTGTAGGAGAAAAAAGCAAATTATACTTACCGATAATTTCATTTCTCCGAGATACTTCATGGCAGCCTACAATATACCCTCCCTTGGTAAAGTCTTAATATAGCCTGGTCGCAGGAGACACTCAAAAGACTAGTGGAGGAAGGGGAGGAGCAGGGCTATATACCCAAAGTGGGTGGTCCCTAAGTGAGTAAAAAAATTCCCTGTCTAAAGTTAGGAATGGGATACAATCCCAAGAGTAAGGGCTGCCATGAAGTATCTCGGAGAAATGAAATTATCGGTAAGTATAATTTGCTTTTTTATCCTGTTCTGTGTCCAGAACCATACCCAGGAACAGTAGACGCGTCGTAGGAACCAGCTGCGACTTTGGAATATTCAGAATCCAGCCGTGCTGTTGTAGCACTTCCCGAGATAGTGCTACTCCGACGAACAACTGCTCCCTGGACCTCGCCTTTATAAGGAGATCGTCCAAGTACGGGATAATTATTTCGGCCATTACCTTGGTAAATACCTCGGTGCCGGGGACAGACCAACGGCAACGTCTGGAATTGGTAATGACAATTCTGTACCACAATTTTGAGGTACTCCTGGTGAAGAGGGTAAATAGGGACATGCAGGTAAGCATCCTTGATGTCCAGTGATACCATGAAATTCTCCAGGCTTGCAATAATCGCCCTGAGCGATTCCATTTTGAACTTGAACCTTCGTATATAAGTGTTCAAGAATTTCAATTTGAGAATGGGTCTCACCGAACCGTCTGGTTTCGGTACCACAACATTTCGGAATAGTAACCCCGGCCTTGTTGAAGGAGGGGTACCTTGATTTCACCTGCTGGAAGTACAGCTTGTGAATTGCCGCCAGTACTACCTTTCTCCGAGGGCAGCAGGCAAGGCTGATGTGAGGTAACGGCGAGGGGGAGTCGCCTCGAACTCCAGCCTGTATCCCTGTGATACTACTTGCAGAACCTAGGGATCCACCTGTGGGCAAGCCCACTGGTCCCTGAAGTTCCCGAGACGCGCCCCCACCGCACCTGTCTCCACCTGTGGAGCCCCAGCGTCATGCGGTGGACTCAGAGGAAGCGGGGGAAGATTTTTGATCCTGGGAACTGGCTGTCTGGTGCAGCCTTTTCCTTCTTCCCTTGTCTCTGTGCAGAAAGGAAGCGCCTTTGACCCGCTTGCTTTTCTGAAGCCGAAAGGACTGTACCTGAAAATACGGTGCTTTCTTAGGCTGTGAGGAAACCTGAGGTAAAAAATTTTCTTCCCAGCTGTTGCTGTGGATACGAGGTCCCAGAGACCATCCCCAAACAATTCCTCACCCTTATAAGGCAGAATCTCCATGTGCCTTTTAAAGGCAGCATCACCTGTCCACTGCCGGGTTTCTAATACCCTCCTGGCAGAATGGACATTGCATTAATTCTGGATGCCAGCTGGCAAATATCCCTCTGTGCATCCTTCATATATAAGACGACGTCTTTAATATGCTCTATGTTAGCAAAATATTATCCCTGTCTAGGGTATTAATATTATCTGACAGGTTATCAGACCACGCTGCAGCAGCACTATTTATGCCGAGGCAATTGCAGGTCTCAGTATAGAACCTGAGTGTGTACATACAGACTTCAGGATAGCCTCCTGCTTTTTATCAGCAGGCTCCTTCAAGGTGGCCGTATCCTAAGACGGCAGTGCCACCTTTTTTGACAAACGTGTGAGCGCCTTATCCACCCTATGGGATATCTCCCAACGTGACCTATCCTCTGGCGGGAAAGGGTACGCCATCAGTAACTTTTTAGAAATTACCAGTTTCTTATCGGGGGAACCAACGCTTCTTTACACACTTCATTCACTCATCTGATGGGGGAACAAAACACTGGCTGCTTTTTCTCCCCAAAAATAAAACCCCTTTTATGTGGTACTTGGGTTCATGTCAGAAATGTGTAACACATTTTTCATTGCCGAGATCATGTAACGGATGTTCCTAGTGGATTGTGTATATATCTCAACCTCGTCGACACTGGAGCCAGACTCCGTGTCGACATCTGTGTCTGCCATCTGAGGTAACGGGCGTTTTTTGAGCCCCTGATGGCCTTTGAGACGCCTGGGCAGGCGCGGGCTGAGAAGCCGGCTGTCCCACAGCTGTTACGTCATCCAGCCTTTCATGTAAGGAGTTGACATTGTCGGTTAATACCTTCCACCTATCCATCCACTCTGGTGTCGGCCCCACAGGGGGCGACATCCCATTTATCGGCCTCTGCTCCGCCTCCACGTAACCTTCCTCATCCAACATGCGACACAGCCGTACCGACACACCGCACACACACAGGGAATGCTCTGACTGAGGACCGGACCCCACAAAGTCCTTTGGGGAGACAGAGAGAGAGTATGCCAGCACACACCAGAGCGCTATATAATGCAGGGATTAACACTATAACTGAGTGATTTTTCCCCCAATAGCTGCTTGTATACATATATTGCGCCTAAATTTAGTGCCCCCCCCTCTCTCTTTAACCCTTTGAGCCTGAAAACTACAGGGGAGAGCCTGGGGAGCTGTCTTCCAGCTGCACTGTGAAGAAAAAATGGCGCCAGTGTGCTGAGGGAGATAGCCCCGCCCCTTTTTCGGCAGACTTTTCTACCGCTTTTTTATGGATTCTGGCAGGGGTAATTTATCACATATATAGCCCTGGGACTATATATTGTGATGATTTGCCAGCCAAGGTGTCTTATATTGCCCTCAGGGCGCCCCCCCCCAGCGCCCTGCACCCATCAGTGACCGGAGTGTGAGGTGTGCATGAGGAGCAATGGCGCACAGCTGCAGTGCTGTGCGCTACCTTGTTGATGACAGAAGTCTTCTGCCGCCGATTTTCCGGAACACTTCTTGCTTCTGGCTCTGTAAGGGGGCCGGCGGCGCGGCTCCGGGAACGAACACCAAGGTCGGGTCCTGCGGTCTATCCCTCTGGAGCTAATGGTGTCCAGTAGCCTAAGAAGCCCAAACTACCACCTGTTAGGTAGGTTCGCTTCTTCTCCCCTTAGTCCCTCGCTGCAGTGAGTCTGTTGCCAGCAGATCTCACTGTAAAATAAAAACCTAAATATACTTTCTTTCTAGGAGCTCAGGAGAGCCCCTAGTGTGCATCCAGCTCAGCCGGGCACAAGATTCTAACTGAGGTCTGGAGGAGGGTCATAGTGGGAGGAGCCAGTGCACACCAGGTAGTCCTAAAGCTTTCTTTAGTTGTGCCCAGTCTCCTGCGGAGCCGCTATTCCCCATGGTCCTTACGGAGTCCCAGCATCCACTTAGGACGTTAGAGAAATCAGAAAGGGTGGTCGACAGGATAAAGCGCCTAGGTCTGACACCTTCCTAGCAGAGGCAATAGCCAGTAAAAACACGACCTTAAGCGTAAGACATTTAAGGTCCACAGACTCAAGAGGTTCAAATGGAGACTCTTGTAGGGCATTTAAGACAACAGATAGATCCTATGTAGCCACAGGAGGGATATAGAGAGGCTAAATCCGTAAAACACCCTAAGTGAAAGTATGAACGTCAGGAATAGATGCAATTCTCCTCTGAAACCATACAGACAAGGCAGATTTATGAACCTTGAGGGAGGCCAGACGAAGGCCAAAATCTAGACCTTGTTGCAGAAAAGCCAAAAGCCTAGAAGTTCTGAACGAATAGGCATCATAATTCTTAGCAGCACACCATTTGAAGTAAGAGTTCCAGACCCTGTAATAAATCCGTGCAGAAGCCGATTTGTGGGCCTTCAACATAGTTTGAATAACTGCCTCAGAGAATCCCTTGGCCCTCAGGAGTGAAGCTTCAACAACCACGCTGTCAAAGCCAGTCTGGCCAGGTCTGGATAGACACAAGGGCCCTGAACGAGGAGATCTGGGCATTGAGGAAGTAGAAGAGGACGCTCTATTGATATACCCTGCAGGTCTGAGAACCAATGCCGTCTGGGCCACGCTGGAGCGACTAGAAGTAGTATTCCTCTTTCTTGCTTGAACTTCCGTAGTTCCCTGGGCATGAGTGACACTGGAGGGAACACGTATGAGAGCCGAAAGTTCCATGGAATTGCCAGTGCGTCCACGAACACTGCTTGAGGATCCCTTGTCCTTGATCCGAAGACCGGAACCTTGTGATTGTGTCGAGAGGCCATCAGGTCTACATCTGGTAGGCCCCACTTGTCCACTAGGAGTTGAAAGACTTCTGGATGAAGACTCCACTCTCCAGCGTGAATGTCCTGACGACTGAGGAAATCCGCTTCCCAGTTGAGGACTCCGGGGATGAACACTGCCGATATTGCTGGCAGATGGTGTTCCGCCCAACGGAGGATTTTTGATACTTCCAACATTGCCATGTGGCTTCGAGTGCTGCCCTGATGATTTATGTACGCCACCATGGTGGCGTTGTCTGACTGTGCTTGAACAGGCCTGTTCTGTACCAGAGGCAGGGCCAGTGTCAACGCATTGAACACAGTCCGCAATTCCAGAATGTTTATGGGGAGGAGAGTGTTGCTCCAACACCGCGTCCCAACCCCGCAGACTTGCATCCGTTGTCAGGGGGACCCAGTTGGCGATCCAGAAGGGACGGCCCCTGCTCAACTGTTGGTCCTGTAGCCACCGGCTCAGTAATAGAAGAACCTCCAGAGTCAAGGAGATCATTTGAGACCTGATCCAATGAGGCAGGCCATCCCACTTTGAAAGGATTAACCTCTACCATGTCGAAAGCCGACTCCATCAGGCCTAGTACTTGCATCGGCGAGTGTATCGACACTCTTGGGTAAGAGAGGAAGTATCTTATTCTGTCCTGAAGCTTCAGGACCTTCTCTGCAGACAGAAACAGCCGCTGACTGTGTCCCCAGCAGTGCCCCCAGGTGCACCATGCTCCGAGCAGGGACCAGCGAGGACTTTTTCCAGTTGATGAGCCACCCGTGGGCTTGTAGGAATTGGACCGTCAGTTCCAGATGACTGAGGAGAACCTCTTGGGAGTAAGCCAGGATCAGCAAGTCGTCCAGATATGGCAGGATCCGGATTCCCTGACGGCGGAGAAGAGCCATCATCACGGCCTTGACATTGCTGAAGATCCGAGGGGCCATGGCCAATCCAAAAGGCAGTGCCTGGAAATGATAATGTAGGTTGACAATAGCAAACCGCAGATATTGCTGATGCGACATGGTAATACGTATGTGCAGGTAAGCATCCTGTATGTCCAGGGATACCATATAGTCTTCGGGTTCCATGGCAAGCACTATAGAGCGCAGAGTTTCCATACGGAATTTGGATACTCTCACAAACTTGTTCAATGATTTGAGGTGGAGTATAGGCCGGAATGACCTATTTGGTTTCGGAACTAGAAACAGGGTCAAATAGTATCCCCTACCTCTCTGAGACACTACCAAGTGTAGAGCTTGCACTTTTAATGGATCTGCAGGGATAACCGTTGTGCAAAACTGGCGAGGGGGACATCTCTTGAAAGAGAGTGCGTACCCGTGAGAGAGAACTTCCCGCACCCAGGCGTCTGAAGTGGTCTTTAACCAGGCCTGGGTGAACTGCAGAAGTCGGCCTCCCACCCTGGGGTCCCCAAGGGGGAGGACCGCCCCGTCATGCGGCAGGCTTGCCTTGTTTGGAAGCTTGGTGACCGGTGGCCCAGGATTGTTTAGATTTAGGCTTAGTGGTTTTGGAAGCACGAGCCTGTCGTGGATACGCCTGACCCTTTGCTTTCCCTGGAGGTCGAAAGGAATGAAAGGTGGTACTCTTAGCCTTCAGAGCAGAAGGATTAGTATTTGCAAGACACGCAGTCTTAGCAGTAGCCAAGTCAGTTACAATCTTGTTTAGATCCTCCCCAAATAGGATGTTTCCCTTAAAAGGGAGCACCTTCAAGGTCTTTTTGGAGTCCAGGTCCACCTTCCAGGACCTCAACCACATAATTCGACGAGCCAGGATAGGCGTACTAGATGCCTTGGCCGCCATTGCACCTGCATCAGAGGCCGCCTCCTGAATATAGTGGGAGACTGTGGTAATATAAGACAGATATTGTCTGGCAGTGTTAGAAAAATCCTGAGGCAGCTCATCCTCAATTGCCTGAACCCATGCTTCAATTCCTTTCGCAGCCCAGGAGGCTGCCATAGTGGGTCTATGTACCGCACTAGAAAGAGAGTAAATAGACTTCAGGCATCCCTCCACACGCTTATCTGTCGGTTCCTTCAGTGAGGTGACAGTGGTGACAGGCAGAGTAGATGACACCACAAGACGGGCAACATGAGAGTCCACCAGCGGTGGAGTTTCCCCCTTGTTACTCAACTCCGCAGGGATAGGATAGCGAGCTAGCAATTTTTAGACAGGGAAAATTTATTCCCTGGCGACGACCAGGATTCCTGACGTATGTCAATTAAGTGGTCAGAATGTGGTAAGACTACTTTAGCAACCTTTTGACGTTTGAACTTATCAGGTTTCTTAGACACAGTAGTAGGCTCAATGTCATTATCTATTTGAAGAATTGGCTTAATAGCATCCACTAGGTCAGGAACATCATCCTGGGTTGTAGATTCCTCATCAGAAGCAACTGTATCAGTGTCTGACGGATCAGTATATTCACCATCCTCATCTGAAGAATTATCTGAAATATTAGTGGATTGTGAGGAAGAAATGGCCTGTTTAGATGACCGCTTGGCCCCAGAGTGGCGTGGGGTAGACTTTTGTCTAACCAAGAATTGATTTAATTGTTGTAATTGGGTAGACAGAATATCCGCCCAAGGCGGATTGACTACAGGGACAATATGTGGCTGCAATGACACTGGAGGTCCCACAAGGGGTACAAGACGTGTCACAAGTGTACTCAGCATACTTGAGAACCCTGCCCAAGGTGGGTCCCGATTGGTCACAGGTGCTGCAGGTTGACTGGGTGTATGGCACTCAGCGCCTGAGCCAACAGCTAAAACTTACCCCTCAGGGTAATCCATGGCGCCAGTACTACAGGATGCAGAAGCGTCCGCAGATTTCCCACCCTGTGTGGCAGACATTATAAGGAATGTAGCCTTAGGGTGTAACAGTATAATATAGCCAGACAAATACAATACCTGCAAAACCCCCCTATGTTATGTGACAGTAAACACAGGACACAAAACAGGATTTAAGCGGTATGAGGTGACTGAAACAGACAGTAAAAGTACTAAAATTGTAAATTGTGTGTGTGTGTGTGTATATATATATATATATATATATATATATATATATATATATATAGGACCCTGACACACCTAGGCCCTCAAGGTATAGAATATAGGGGGTCATTCCGAGTTGTTCGCTCGTTATTTTTTTCTCGCAACGGAGCGATTAGTCGCTAATGCGCATGCGCAATGTCCGCAGTGCGACTGCGCCAAGTAAATTTACGCTACCGTTTCTGGGAAAAACGCGGGAGTGGCTGGAGAAACGGAGGAGTGTCTGGGCGAACGCTAGGTGTGTTTGTGACGTCAAACCAGGAACGACAAGCACTGAACTGATCGCAGATGCCGAGTAAGTGTGGAGCTACTCAGAAACTGCTAAGAAGTGTCTATTCGCAATTTTGCTAATCTTTCGTTCGCAATTTTGATAAGCTAAGATTCACTCCCAGTAGGCGGCGGCTTAGCGTGTGCAAAGCTGCTAAAAGCAGCTTGCGAGCGAACAACTCGGAATGACCCCCATAGTGATAGCAGTATGTGATACAGGAGAATGGAATCCCACACAACAGCTACAGGCACACTCAGTCACATGTACAATGCAGAAGTTATTACATATAAACAATAAAACTGCACTGGACTAGTAAATTTACATATAAAGATGTATGAGTATAGATATAACAATGCACAGTAGATACTGGATGTATATCACAGAATACTTGTACTAAAATATTCAGATAGCAGTACACTTATTCTTAACTATTATGCTGCTTTCAGATCGCAAATGCCGGATCCCACCCGGTAAGAGAAACGTGTCCTTACCGGGTGGGATCCGGCATTTGCGCTCCTTTGCTGGCTTTCCGACCCGGCAATATACCGGGTTGGTTGCCATAGCAGCGGGGGGCGCAGCAGCAGCAGGGGCGGGGGTGGAGGCGGCGCTGGGAGATGAGCTCATCTCCTGCGTCGCCTCTCCCTATGCTGTGAATGGGAGCCGTGTCGCATCGGAACGGCTCCCATTCACACTGCACCTGACCCGGTAATAACCCTTCTTTTTTACCGGGTTGAATTACCGGGTCAGGCGACCTGCTAATTCAGCAAAGGAGCTTTCACATCGCACACTGACCCGCATATTGCCGTGTCGATACCGGGTTATTTGTGCGATGTTAAAGGGGTATTACATTGTCTAAAATGACATGTAGAATACTTAAGTGCCTGTAAATGCACAGAGCTGATGAGACAGGCCGCTTTACAGAGGAGACAGAGCCCTGCAGTCCCGGAGATCAGCCCAGCTAGTAGTGAAGATGGCGCCAAAATCGCTGTCAGGGAGTGAGGGAGAGTGAAATGCAGCTCCAGGGCGGGAACACCAGCAGTAGATGGCGCCCGTAGCTGGGGGAGGGGCTACAGGTCAGTGCCTCATCTCCCCTGCTGGGCTTCACCACCGGGTACTGTGGAGCCTATATCAAACGGATTTTAGTAAATCCGACCTGTGCTCCCTGCCCTGGTGGATATAGCGGTGTCCCTGTGCAGTACAGTGTCCATGCCAGCGGCGTGGTCCATCTCCTGGGACCGCGATTTACCAGCGGGTCCCACCTGGGGCTTACCTCCTCCCTGATGTGCAGCCACGCGATCCTGGAGAGCTTCACCAGTGATGTACCTGATGACCGGTGCGCCTCCACTGCAAGTACCCGGGAACCTGGCCGCGGGAGTATGCAGCGCTGCTGGGGAGGTGATGGAGCCGCAGCACAGAATGTCATAAAGACATAGAAAGTGCTGCGGCCCTTGAAGTCTTGTTAAAAGCTCTTTTCAGGGGTGCCTAGCGCAGCCCCACCTGTTAGTGACCTGCTGTGCAGGCACCAACTTACAAACTGAGCTCCAGTGCCTGGTGGCGGGGTTATAGAGGAGGCAGTGCAATGCATCCTGGGAACAGTCAAAGCTTTAGCCTGTTGGTGCCTCGGATCAAGATCCAACTCTACACCCCGATGTATTCCCTGTGGAATCCCAGTGTACCCCGCTGCAGAGATACAAATAATGATTGCCTACTGAAGATTACTTGCTGTGTACATCTTAAAGAAAAACAAAAAGTGTTCTCCCTTTGAAGGATCTGTATGTCATGAATGTCCCTTATTTATTTAATATGAAACAATTGAATGTATGGGATGAAAAAACCCACTTTACCTTTAGCCAGTTTATTAATCATGCCTTTCCATGTGTATGGGTTTGGAGTACAATACACACACCATGTGCTGTGTTATTTACACTGTAGATGCTACAGGACAGGGGCCCGTGCCTGGAACATATGCTATAAAGATACATATAAATCCTTATTAAACGTAATTTATTCACAAAGCTTACCGAACTTCTTCCCTTCTTTAGTAGCCCCAGTCATCTTGTTTTTTGCCACCTCAAAAAAGTCCCTGATCTCTCGGTCATACAATCGCACAATGTTTTCCGTGTAATTCTGCAATATAAAATACTGGGTTATTTAGTAGATAATAATAAAAAAAGAAAGAAATATCAAATGCTTTAAAGCAGGAATTAATTGCGGCTTGAGGAGTAAATAGTATGCACTATATTGTAGCAACATTTCACATTTTGATTCCTCCATCATTTCATATAAAAGGGATAATTTTTTCAACAAGTTTTATCATACGCAATGAGTTTTATCATACGCAATGAGTTTTACAACTCGTTATAGGCTCCTGCCTATTAGCTCCCTAATGTCACTGTTCAAACACGACAGTCGGGAGCTGATTGGCTGGAACACCATTTATCATACGCAGAGAGTTTTGCGTATGATAAAACTCGTTGATAAATCAACCCCATAATAGGTCCTTCTGTTATCTCTTTTGCAGCATTTTACAAACACATGATGTGACTCCATCCGCCCCTTTTCCCCGTGTCTCTCTTTTCTCCACCTCCTCTTTTCCAGGTTTGGTGTGCGGGATGGACAATCACTATGTTCACAGTGATGATGTTGATCCCTAAGTACAAGCATGTTAACCGGATCGGCATAAAGATGATAGTAAAGCAGCTTACTGACAATTGTAATGCCGGTCCACTTCACAGGATACGGTCATTAGGTCGACCACTATTGGTCGACATGGTCACTAGGTCGACATGAACAAGGTCCACCTGGAAAAAGGTTGACATGAGTTTTTCACATTTTTTCTTCTTCATTTTTTGAACTTTCATACTTTACGATCCAGGTGGACTACGATTGGGTGCACTAATTGGGGTTCCCAGTCACTTTACGAAGAAAATAACATAAAAAAAAGTTTAAAAAAACCTCATGTCGACCTTTTTCCATGTCGACCTCATGACCATGTCAACCTAATGCATGTCGACCAATAGTGGTCGACTTAATGACTGTCGACCTAAGTGTGGTCGACCCCAGTTAACATGCTGTAATAATAAGATTTTACTCACCGGTAAATCTATTTCTCGTAGTCCGTAGTGGATGCTGGGTACTCCGTAAGGACCATGGGGAATAGACGGGCTCCGCAGGAGACTGGGCACTCTAAAGAAAAGATTAGGTACTACATCTGGTGTGCACTGGCTCCTCCCTCTATGCCCCTCCTCCAGACCTCAGTTAGGGAAACTGTGCCCGGAAGAGCTGACATTACTAGGAAAGGATTTGGAATCCAGGGTAAGACTCATACCAGCCACACCAATCACACCGTACAACGTGTGATAATTATACCCAGTTAACAGTATGAACAACAACTGAGCCTCATTAAACTGATGGCTCAGAACAAAAAACCCTATAATTAAGCAATAACTATATACAAGTATTGCAGAATTCCGCACTTGGGACGGGCTCCCAGCATCCACTACGGACTACGAGAAATAGATTTACCGGTGAGTAAAATCTTATTTTCTCTGACGTCCTAGTGGATGCTGGGTACTCCGTAAGGACCATGGGGATTATACCAAAGCTCCCAAACGGGCGGGAGAGTGGGGATGACTCTGCAGCACCGAATGAGCAAACTCAAGGTCCTCCTCAGCAAGGGTATCAAACTTGTAGAATTTTGCAAACGTGTTTGATCCCGACCAGGTAGCAGCTCGGCAAAGTTGTAAAGCCGAGACCCCTCGGGCAGCCGCCCAAGAAGAGCCCACCTTCCTCGTGGAATGGGCTTTGACTGATTTAGGATGCGGCAGTCCAGCCGCAGAATGTGCAAGTTGAATCGTGCAACAGATCCAGCGAGCAATAGTCTGCTTAGAAGCAGGAGCACCCAGCTTGTTGGGTGCATGCAGGATAAACAGCGAGTCAGTTTTTCTGACTCTAGCCGTCCTGGAAACATAGATTTTCAGGGCCCGGACTACGTCCAGCAACTTGGAAGCCTCCAAGTCCCGAGTAGCCGCAGGCACCACAATAGGTTGGTTCAAATGAAACGCTGATACCACCTTAGGGAGAAATTGGAGACGAGTCCTCAATTCTGCCCTGTCCATATGGAAGATCAGATAGGGGCTTTTACATGACAAAGCCGCCAATTCTGACACACGCCTAGCCGAAGCCAAGGCCAAAAGCATGACCACTTTCCACGTGAGATATTTCAACTCCACGGTCTGAAGTGGCTCAAACCAATGTGATTTTAGGAAATCCAACACAACGTTGAGATCCCAAGGTGCCACTGGGGGCACAAAAGGGGGCTGAATATGCAGCACTCCCTTAACAAACGTCTGAACTTCAGGCAGTGAAGCCAGTTCTTTTTGAAAGAAAATAGACAGGGCCAAAATCTGGACTTTAATGGATCCCAATTTTAGGCCCATAGTCACTCCTGACTGTAGGAAGTGCAGAAATCGACCCAGCTGAAATTCTTCTGTTGGGGCCTTCATAGCCTCACACCAAGCAACATATTTTCGCCATATGCGGTGATAATGTTTTGCTGTCACATCCTTCCTAGCTTTTATCAGCGTAGGAATGACTTCAACCGGAATGCCCTTTTCCATCAGGATCCGGCGTTTAACCGCCATGCCGTCAAACGCAGCCGCGGTAAGTCTTGGAACAGACAGGGCCCCTGCTGTAGCAGGTCCTGTCTGAGAGGCAGAGGCCAAGGGTCCTCTGAGATCATTTCTTGTAGTTCCGGGTACCAAGTCCTTCTTGGCCAATCCGGAACGATGAGTATAGTTCTTACTCCTCTCTTTCTTATTATCCTCAGTACCTTTGGTATGAGAGGAAGAGGAGGGAACACATAAACCGACTGGTACACCCACGGTGTCACTAGAGCGTCCACAGCTATCGCCTGAGGGTCCCTTGACCTGGCGCAATATCTTTTTAGCTTTTTGTTGAGGCGGGACGCCATCATGTCCACCTGTGGCCTTTCCCAACGATTTACAATCAGCTGGAAGACTTCTGGATGAAGTCCCCACTCTCCCGGGTGGAGGTCGTGCCTGCTGAGGAAGTCTGCTTCCCAGTTGTCCACTCCCGGAATGAACACCGCTGACAGTGCTATCACGTGATTTTCCGCCCATCGGAGAATCCTTGTGGCTTCTGCCATCGCCATCCTGCTTCTTGTGCCGCCCTGTCGGTTTACATGGGCGACCGCCGTGATGTTGTCTGACTGAATCAGCACCGGCTGGATTTGAAGCAGGGGTCTTGCCTGACTTAGGGCATTGTAAATGGCCCTTAGTTCCAGAATATTTATGTGTAGGGAAGCTTCCTGACTCGACCATTGTCCTTGGAAGTTTCTTCCCTGAGTGACTGCCCCCCAACCTCGGAGGCTTGCATCCGTGGTCACCAGGATCCAGTCCTGTATGCCGAATCTGCGGCCCTCGAGAAGATGAGCACTCTGCAGCCACCACAGCAGAGACACCCTGGCCCTCGGGGACAGGGTGATCAGCCGATGCATCTGAAGATGCGATCCGGACCACTTGTCTAACAGATCCCACTGAAAGATCCGTGCATGGAACCTGCCGAATGGAATTGCCTCGTAAAAAGCTACCATCTTTCCCAGGACTCGCGTGCAGTGATGCACTGACACCTGTTTTGGTTTTAGGAGGTCTCTGACCAGAGATGACAACTCCTTGGCCTTCTCCTCCGGGAGAAACACCTGCTTCTGTTCTGTGTCCAGAATCATACCCAGGAACAGCAGACGCGTCGTAGGAACCAGCTGCTGTTGTAGCACTTCCTGAGATAGTGCTACTCCGACCAACAACTGCTCCCTGGACCTCGCCTTTATAAGGAGATCGTCCAAGTACGGGATAATTATAACTCCCTTCTTTCGAAGGAGTATCATCATTTCGGCCATTACTTTGGTAAATACCCTCGGTGCCGTGGACAGACCAAACGGCAACGTCTGGAATTGGTAATGGCAGTCCTGTACCACAAAACGGAGGTACACCTGGTGAGGTGGGTAAATGGGGACATGTAGGTAAGCATCCTTGATGTCCAGTGATACCATGTAATCCCCCTCTTCCAGGCTTGCAATAACCGCCCTGAGCGATTCCATTTTGAACTTGAACTTCCTTATATAAGTGTTCAAGGATTTCAAATTTAGAATGGGTCTCACCGAACCGTCTGGTTTCGGTACCACAAACATTGTGGAATAGTAACCCCGTCCCTGTTGAAGGAGGGGAACTTTTATTATCACCTGCTGGAGGTACAGCTTGTGAATTGCCGCCAGTACTACCTCCCTGTCCTGGGGAGTAGCTGGCAAGGCTGATTTGAGGTAACGGCGAGGGGGAGACGTCTCGAATTCCAGCTTGTATCCCTGAGATACCACTTGTAGAACCCAGAGATCCACCTGTGAGCGAACCCACTGGTCGCTGAAGTTCCGGAGACGGGCCCCCACCGCACCTGGCTCCACATGTGGAGCCCCAGCGTCATGCGGTGGACTTAGTGGAAGCAGGGGAGGATTTTTGTTCTTGGGAACTGGCTGTATGGTGCAGCTTTTTCCCTCTACCCATGCCTCTGGGCAGAAAGGACGCGCCTCTAACCCGCTTGCCTTTGAGGCCGAAAGGACTGTACTTGATAATACGGTGCTTTCTTAGGCTGTGAGGGAACCTGAGGTAAAAAAGTCGACTTCCCAGCTGTTGCTGTGGATACGAGGTCCGAAAGACCGTCCCAAACAATTCCTCACCCTTATAAGGCAAAATTTCCATGTGCCTTTTAGAATCAGCATCACCCGTCCACTGCCGAGTCCATAATACTCTCCTGGCAGAAATAGACATCGCATTAATTCTAGATGCCAGCCGGCAAATGTCCCTCTGTGCATCTCTCATATATAAGACTACGTCTTTAATATGCTCTATGGTTAGCAATATAGTGTCCCTGTCAAGGGAATCAATGTTATCAGACAGGGAATCAGACCACGCTGCTGCAGCACTGCACATCCATGCTGAAGCAATAGCAGGTCTCAGTATAGTACCTGAGTGTGTATACACAGACTTCAGGATAGCCTCCTGCTTTCTATCTGCAGGCTCCTTTAAGGCGGCCGTATCCTGAGACGGCAGTGCCACCTTTTTTGATAAGCGTGTGAGCGCTTTGTCCACCTTAGGGGATGTCTCCCAGCGTAACCTATCCATTGGCGGGAAAGGGTACGCCATTAGTAACCGCTTAGAAATTACTAGTTTCTTATCTGGGGAACCCCACGCTTCTTCACACAATTCGTTTAACTCATCAGATGGGGGAAAAGTCACTGGCTGCTTTTTCCCCCCAAACATAATACCCTTTTTTTGTGGTAACCGGGTTAATGTCAGAAACGTGCAACACATTTTTCATTGCCGTAATCATACATCGGATGGCCCTAGTGGATTGTATATTTGTCTCATCCTCGTCGACACTGGAGTCAGACTCCGTGTCGACATCTGTGTCAGCCATCTGAGGTAGCGGGCGTTTTTGAGCCCCTGACGGCCTCTGAGATGCCTGGGCAGGCGCGGGCTGAGATGCCGGCTGTCCCAAAGCTGCGTCATCGAACCTTTTATGTAAGGAGTTGACACTGTCGGTTAATACCTTCCACATATCCATCCACTCAGGTGTCGGCCCCGCAGGGGGCGACATCACACTTATCGGCACCTGCTCCGCCTCCACGTAAGCGTCCTCATCAAACATGTCGACACAGCCGTACCGACACACCGCACACACACACAGGGAATGCTCTGACTGAGGACAGGACCCCACAAAGTCCTTTGGGGAGACAGAGAGAGAGTATGCCAGCACACACCACAGCGCTATATAAACAGGGATTTACACTAACAAAAGTGATTTTTCCCTATAGCTGCTTAATATACTCAGTTTGTGCCTAAATTTAGTGCCCCCCCTCTCTTTTTTACCCTTTGAGCCTGGAAACTGCAGGGGAGTGCCTGGGGAGCTGTCTTCCAGCGGAGCTGTGAAGAGAAAATGGCGCCGGTGTGCTGAGGGAGATAGCCCCGCCCCCTTCTCGGCGGACTTCTCCCGCTTTTTTATATACTTTTATGGCGGGGGATTATGCACATATACAGTTTATACAGTTTATTAGACTGTATTATGTGCTTTTTGCCATGTAAGGTACTCTAATTGCTGCCCGGGGCGCCCCCCCCCCCAGCGCCCTGCACCCATCAGTGACCGGAGTGTGTGGTGTGCATAGGGAGCAATGGCGCACAGCTGCAGTGCTGTGCACTACCTTAATGAAGACCGAAATCTTCAGCCGCCGATTTCCTCCGGTTTCTTCCGTCTTCTGGCTCTGCAAGGGGGACGGCGGCGCGGCTCCGGGAACGGACGATCGAGGTCGGGCCCTGTGTTCGATCCCTCTGGAGCTAATGGTGTCCAGTAGCCTAGAAGCACAAGCTAGCTGCAAGCAGGTAGGTTTGCTTCTCTCCCCTAAGTCCCACGTAGCAGTGAGTCTGTTGCCAGCAGATCTCACTGAAAATAAAAAACCTAACAAATACTTTTCTTTCTAGGAAGCTCAGGAGAGCCCCTAGTGTGCAACCAGCTCTGGCCGGGCACAGATTCTAACTGAGGTCTGGAGGAGGGGCATAGAGGGAGGAGCCAGTGCACACCAGATGTAGTACCTAATCTTTTCTTTAGAGTGCCCAGTCTCCTGCGGAGCCCGTCTATTCCCCATGGTCCTTACGGAGTACCCAGCATCCACTAGGACGTCAGAGAAAACATGTTTACCTTGTCAGTATTCTTGGATAACATGTCGGCCCTATGGCTACACCCCTCTCTCTCTTCCCAGTTCCACACTATAACATGTCGGCCCTATGGCTACACCCCTCTCTCTCTTCCCAGTTCCACACTATAACATGTTGGCCCTATGGCTACACCCTCTCTCTCTTCCCAGTTCCACACTATAACATGTCGTCTCTATGGCTACACCCCTCTCTCTCTTCCCAGTTCCACACTATAACATGTCGGCTCTATGGCTACACCCTCTCTCTCTTCCCAGTTCCACACTATAACATGTCGGCCCTATGGCTACACCCCTCTCTCTCTTCCCAGTTCCACACTATAACATGTCGGCCCTATGGCTACACCCTTTCTCTCTTCCCAGTTCCACACTATAACATGTCGGCCCTATGGCTACACCCTTTCTCTCTTCCCAGTTCCACACTATAACAGCTTCAAAATTCTTAGACTTTAAAACAATCAGATTACAGTACATAGACTTTGTGTTGTATAAATAGAACACTACTTGTCATTAGTTTCTCTAGTCACACATATAGTAGGTTGACAGACATAAACCTATCGTTTATACAGGGTAAGGCAAAAAACCTCCCAGAATTTAAAGGTTAACACAAAAGGCCTGGTAAATGTTAGTGCAGTACATAGTCTAAAAGTGCGTGGAATACAGTTTATTTTTAATTGGTTTTGGATATGATAACACCAAGATGGTGGCCTTCATTTGTGATACACTTTTGTAGTTGTTGTTATTCTGGCTACGTTAATAAGCAGAATTTTTGTTACTGGGTAGAAAACAATCCTCACCAGCTTCATGCGAGGCCCCTACACAGCCAACGGGGCCATCTGACAGCTGAGGTCTACACACATCGGCCAAGAACCATTAATGAGCGGAAGGCTGCTATATGCCAAGAAGTAACAATATTCAAAACCAACTGTAAATAAACTCTATTCCATGCACTTGTATATCATGTACTAAAATTCTGAATAGCATTTACCATGTCTTCTTTGTCAAGGGAAAGGAAGGGAAATAGCATTATTGATTGGGTAATGTGAAAGCCTGCATGCATAAACATGCTTCACTCAGTTGATTGCACTTCCTGATTGGTAAATGTGTTGTGAGAGACTGAGGACTTGACAGAGCGTGGTCACAAATACCAACAATTAAAGAGAAAGGAGATTTATTTATTACCAGTTATTTATATAGCACATACATATTCCACAGCGCTTCACAATGAATGTTTGGCCATTCACATCAGTCCTTTCCCCAATGGAGCTTAAAGTCTATGGGGGGGGGAGGGTATTCAATTTAGTGCTGTTTTTTCGACTTGTTGAAAAAAATGGCACTAATTCGACACAGGGTATTCAATTGCGGGCATTTTCGCCTGTTTTTTTTTTAGCCATTTTCACCCATGCAGTTTCACTTTTTTCCCCGTCAAATCTGCATGGGAGAAAATTGCGCTAATAACGGGCAAATTCGCCAAAACACGTGTATCGGTGGCGAATTCGCCGATACACGTGGTTTTCGCCAGTGCCGGCACGGGAAATGAATAGGTCGAATGCAAATACAACCTAAAAATGGGGAAAAAAAGCACTAACTGAATACCCCCCTATATTCAATACCACATGGACACGGACACACACACACACACACACACACACACGGCATAATTGTTTTGTTAACAACCTACCAGTATATTTTTGGAGCAAGGGAGGAAACCCATACAAGCACAAGGGGAACATACAAACTCCACTTAGTTAAGCCATGACGGGTATCAAACCAGACCTCAGTGGATTGCTGCAAAATCCCATCATGCATTAGTGGTTACCACAACATCAACCAAAGAAGGTTAGGAGCTAATAATCATATATACAGTATATGGTAGTACTGTATACCTATATACATACACACAATCTCCTGCACTAAACTACTATTACTAGTATATTGGAGCCAGCATTTGCCAGTTCAGAAGCCCTCCTCTCATCCCCCCTCCCTACACTTACCCTGGCAGCACTTATCCGTTAGCAGGGGGAAGTTGTCAGAGAGAAACAAATCTGTCCCGAGTCAAGCGGAGTATACGCTAGATGACAGTGCAAACGGCCAATATATCGTGAGCCTTTTGACGGGTGTGTACCCCCAATATGTCTGAACAACGTCGCTCACAGACATATCGCGTCGGCTGTGCAGCACAGTAGATGGCAGCTATATCGTCGCATCTGGCTGTGTGTACGGGCGGTACGCAGACTGCCCGTACACTTGCTGCAGGGGGCTGATGTGACAGCTGAGCAGGACAGCTGTGTGATTGGCAAGTGTGTATACTTACCTGGATCGTCCGCTCGGTCTGCGCAACGGTGGGTCTGCCAACATGTCGGTCAGGTGTGCACCCAGCCTCAGACACGCTCCTACTGTGCATGTCTGATTCAGGAAAGAATTTGTAGAATTATTATATATATATATATATATATATATATATATATATATATATATTTTTTTTTTATTTTTTTTTATATAGATTATATTTTAATTAAACGTATTCATTTTGACAGTATTCATTCCCTGTCCCACACTCCATATGCTCTCTCCAATCATATGAGGACTTTCTATTTTTTTATCAACATCCCAATAGTATACATTAACAAATATACTACAGGTTGAGTATCCCTTATCCAAAATGCTTGGGACCAGAGGTATTTTGGATATGGGATTTTTCCGTATTTTGGAATAATTGCATACCATAATCAGATATCATGGTGATGGGATCTAAATCTAAGCACAGAATGCATTTATGTCACATATACACCTTATACACACAGCCTGAAGGTAATTTTAGCCAATATTTTTTATAACTTTGTGCATTAAACAAAGTGTGTCTACATTCACACAATTCATTTATGTTTCATATACACCTTATATACACAGTCTGAAGGTCATTTAATACAATATTATTAATAACTTTGTGTATTAAACAAAGTTTGTGTACATTGAGCCATCAGAAAACAAAAGTTTCACTATCTCACTCTCACTCAAAAAAGTCCGTATTTCGGAATATTCCGTATTTCGGATATTTGGATATGGGATACTCAACCTGTACAGCCAATGTTTTGATCACTTCGAGGGTACCAAGAAGCATACAGGAGCAGACATGGCAACATGCCTCCCGGAAATAACACATGCATATTGAAAGCTATGGTAATGCAGATCGTTCCCCATCTAATACGTGCAGTTGTGGACACATGAGCAGGCAGACATGCACAGGGACATGGGAAGAACAAAACATCACACACCTTCGCAAGTCCTTCATATCTTGCACGTTCTGTGTTTTTGAGCCACTCCATCAACTTTGTGTATCGTAGAAGGTCACGGTGAAAAGGGTGGTGGTTTGGTAATGTCATTTCTGCAGAGAGGGATGAAGTCTGGTCGTGGCCCTTTGTAAACACCACAAAACAAAGAAAAACAATTACCTTTCTGAAACCAGCATCGCAGTTAATATATAAAATAGACAATCCTAGTAGTGCGCACAAGGAGAAAAAAACAAAAAACACAGCTAGGAAGGTTCAATATTCTACTTAAAGGTCTCCTCACACCTTCACCAAATATGTGCCAGAATAGGTTGAACAGAACGTATCCAACACTACTGCATATGTAGGTTGTTCATGAATATGCCACTTCGGACACAGCAGATATCATATCTCACAGTATACTTCTATTAGGCTCATTCAGATACACCCAAATTAGAAGGGAAAGGCAAATATAGTGAAGTACTGTTTGATAATGTAAAAATTTTATATGACAAAAACAAAGAACATATAAACTCCACACACATCACAGGTATTTCCAAGTGGCCAAATTTTGACAATTACCGGATTGGTATGAACTGATTTTAAGCAGTTCAGAGTGCACTTTAAACAGTGTAAGTCCTGGGTTCTCCCACTGGGGCAGGCTCAGATGTTAACCACCGGGTTTCGTCTCAATAATGCCACCTGGTATTCTTATCAAGGTCCAACACATTTCCACCCCAACTGGTGTCTTTCTCAAGGTCCAAAATAGTGTATCACACTATTTTGGACCTTGAGAAAGACCCCAGTTGGAGCAGAAACACGTTGGTCTTTGACAGCAAGTGTTGTAGGTGCCTCCCATTAACCCAGATTTATCTTCCTGTCCTCTCAAACAGTCAACTGTGACAACTCTGGAAGGACCATTATTTCATCAGGGTCTAACAAAATTGGGTTTAGTGACATTAAACCATGATTCTTAACCATAAGGACCCAATTATTGTCATCATGCTGCTAGCACAAAAACCCTCTTCTCTCCTAGTCTATCACAGGGGTTGGAATTACTTATTAGCTTTGTATGAGGAATGGCCTTTTCTACATTAAGGGGGTTAGTTAGTGAAATAGGAGGCATCTCCTGATTTCGAGCAAACGGCACATGTCTGAATATGCACTGGGTGATATGTCCAAGTCACAAGTAGACGCATGCGTGACGCATCTTGTGCAAACGGAGACTAACGTGAAGCACATCAGGTACTTCTGTGCGGCTGTTTCCTATTGGAGTGTTGTTGTGTTTATCTAAATCTCTGTGCTATTATAAGACATGCGTACAGGTAAGCAACAGCTGTTTGTGACAAACCTCTTGCACCTAGCATTGTCCATAGTGTTCTATCTGAAACATGTAAAAGAGCATGCGTTGCCGTTCCTCTGCTGATCTACCATTGGATCAGGCCAGGAATCCAGCAGGTTTAGCCTGTGGTGGTGGTATCGATCTCGAACTGGGTTGCTGGTACCCTCCAAATGGATGTTCAGTTAGTTTTGGGCAGAATGTCATGGAGCGTTGGCAGACTAGATCTGTACAGTAGCCCCCTGCATACATATATCACATTTTAGTGGATGATACTGCCTCAGCAAATGTCACCTTTGGAATGTCATTCAGTCAGATTTTCACTTCTGGCATTCACCCCCTCACTTATAATGTCCCCCATTCCCTCCCCACAGCATGTATACACTGTATATAACTGCTTAGCAAACACAGGATCACATCTCATAAATTAGTTAGCATTCACTACAATAAGTGGATTTACGTTTACATCTGTAAAATGGGATTAAATATGTAATACCTGTCATATGCATTATGTTTTTAACATGAATTATGCATCACTGTAGACCGGTGAAGATAAAGTAAGTATTAATCACATGTAGATGCGCCTAACTAGCCATTTTATGTAAGGAGGTGCAATAAATATTGCTCAATAATTCAATTAGATTTTAGAGACCGCACACAAGTAAAAAGCCCACACACAGCAATTAGAGGGAAAGATAATAACATGCCACAGACTTTGCCATATGTACCCAAACAACACATAAAAGGCTTCCTTGTTATTTATTGGTGAAGGCTACCAGATGGGATTAAGAATTCCAGGGTACGGCAGCTCTATGATCTACGACTTGTTCAGGACTCTTTTATATATATTGGAACTTTCCCTGTTTCCTTTATGTTGTGCCTAAGAACTGGTAACTGACCAGCTAACCATCATGGGGAGTCATTAGCAAATGTAACGTTCTCCTTATCTGCTTTCCTGGCAGCACAGGTAAGTCACTGAATACATCATCAACCCTAGATTCCGAAGTGGTCATTGTGCACAGGCTGCTTCTCACAGTCACATCACAGTCAGAGTATTTGCAGAACTCTATTACTATTAAGATCCACACTGAACAATTGAAACATATACCCATTTTTACTAGTGGAGAAGGGATTGTTGCTTTTTTTAATCTTCTTTTTGCAGGCAATGGACAAACAACTATTTGGAAGCGTAAAATCTGCTAATTATTATTGCCCCCAGAAAAAGCGGCATACATGGGCAGATCTGCTCGTATCCGACACTTGCCCCAGTTGCCACTGGAGAGGGAAGTTTAAGGGCATGCTTGTATAAATTGCAAACAGATGCAGACAAATATACATCTGCCTGCAGCCATATCACTGGCGGGAGCCTGAAGGCTGGTGTAAAAACACCTCAATGATGATCACCAGCACCACTAGCTACCTGCGTCTTATTGGCAGATTGCAAATTCCCCTGTGAAGGCGGTAGTGCTTCCTCCATTGGTTGTGTATCTTTTATAAGGTTACTTACTGACTACTTATTTAAGTACACTGTTACCCTCTGATTTGATTCCAATAAACTTTATTTATATTGTTACAATAAATGAAACCCGCCCGCCCCCCCCCCCCCCCCCCAAAAATAATAATAATATAGTAATACTATTGTTTTCTAAATATTTAATAATATGTTGAACGGGTGGAGTGGGGATGGGGGGATAGAAAGAGGAAAGGAAGTGTTATACCCCTTTCAGACAGAGAAAAGAACCCGGTAATTACCCGGATCTGGAAGGGTCGACCCGGGATTTTTTTCTGTCTGAAGGGTCAACACGGGACTGAATTCCCGGGACTTCAACCCAGGTTTCTACCTGGGTTTTTCTCAGATCGTACATGGGTTGCCGGCTATAGGAAAGGGTCCGACCCGGGATTTTAGAAACGGGTCACGGTTAACAGCGCTGATTGGCTGAGCGGGCATGGCATTTGCGTCTGAGGACACAATTGTGCTGCAGGGGAGACGGATGAGAGAGACAGTATGGCGCACTGGAAGGAGGAAGAGATAAGGGAGCTGCTTGCTATTAGAGGGGAGGAGGAAATACGGAAGCAGATCACTGGGACAGTGAAGGACGCCACAGTGTACACCAACATTAGCCCTCTCCGCCAGAAATTGCTCCCTTCTCCTCTTGGCATTAGACTGTGCCAGGTAGCACAGTGCAAGCAGCTGCATCAGGCTCTCATTTGCTGGGTGAAACAGCAAAAAACAGCAAGAACTCAGGAACTCCGGGCTACTCCGCAGTAGCTCGTCGGCCATGGTTAATGCAATGCTGTGAGCAGTCTCCACCCACTTTCTCTGTGTGCCATAGAAACAGTCCATTTCTTATGACACACAAGTCTATTGCAGGGTTGACACGGGTTCTATCTGAAAGGGGTCGTCCCGGGAATAATCCGGATTAAATGTGCTGTGTGAAAGAGGGTTAGGAACTGTAACCCGGCTTCACAAAACCGGAAAAAAACCGGGAATTTGAGATTTTTCTGTCTGAAAGTGGTATTAGTAATACCACTTTCAGACATAAGACCTAGTAAATACACAGGTACAATAGAGGTTGTCTACCCAGGAATTTCCTGGGTCTCAGTCTGAGTCCCCCATTCACACTACACCAAGAACAGGGGAAATTCCTAAGTCAGATGCATTCACACTGAACCCGGGTCTGACCTCGAATTTGGTGCATATTTAAAGGGGACGCTTTCATGTATATTATTCAGCCTTTGACATTTATTAATGGCATACTGTATTTGTGGTTTCACTTTCTATTTAAATACATTTTGCTTTAAAATTGTGCTACTTATTAGATAATTATTTTTTATTTTTGCTTACTAAGGTGCTCCCACCCACATTCCCCTCCCACACCCAGCTATCAGCCAGTATTACCATTCCTCGGGTTCAGGTCTGCCCTTCTTGTGTGTAAACTTCCTGTATGTATACAGCATTTGCCCAGTCTGCTGTGTAATAGTCTACAGCTGGGTTATGTTATAGCCAATAGCTGATCAGCCAATCAGACACTTTTCTTCCAATCCAGGTCTAAAAACCCAGATTGGATGCATTCACACTAGAGGCGACCTGGGTCACACCCAGGAAAAACCTGGATAGAGAGCAGGGTTGTGTACCCAGGACTTCAACCTGGGTTGTTTCTATTCACATATAGCAAAAACCCCATATCAATGCACGTTCACAGGCAAAACCCCAGGTTTATGCTGTATGTCTGAAAGGGGTATAAGGGAAAAAGGGTGTGGTATGGAAGGTAGATAGTAACTAGGTCGACCAGTAACCAGGTAGACAGGGATGCTAGGTTGACATGTTCTAGGTCGACAGATCAAAAGGTCGACTTGAGTTTTTTATGTTTTTTTGGTGACGTTTTCTTCGTAGAGTGACCGGGAACCCCAATTAGTGCACCGTGTCCCCTCGCATCTTCGGGTAAGGTGACTCGCTGCCCTCGGCACAGGTTACTATTCCCAATCTAGTCCACGTGGATCGTTAAGTATGAAAAGGTTAAAAAGAAAGAAAACAAATTGTGAAAAACTCAAAACTCATGTCGACCTTTTGACCTGTCGACCTAGAACATGTCGACCTAGAGACCCTGTCGACCTAGTTACTGTCGACCAATAGTGATCGAACTAGATAGTGTCAACCTAAAGTCCGGATCCCAAGGGAAAGGATGGGAGAAGGGTGGGAAGCTGTTGGCAGGTGTTTCATATAGCGAAGAACTATAGAGTACAAGTGATAAGAAATCCAGGGAAACCAGATTCCAGAAAATGAGTGTGGGCATTCGTGCAGATAGCTAGTGCATTTATTTTATTGATTTTTTTTAAATAAGAGAGGAGCAAATTAAGTCAGAACCGTGATGATCTAACAAGAAGTATCCTATTATGTTAAACATCCTACCAGATCTTTAGTACAGACTATGGGGGTCATTCCGAGTTGTTCGCTCGCTAGCTGCTTTTAGCAGCATTGCACACGCTAGGCCGCAGCCCTCTGGGAGTGTATCTTGGCTTAGCAGAATAGCGAACGAAAGGTTAGCAGAATTGCGAATAGAAAATTCTTAGCAGTTTCTAAATAGCTCGAGACCTACTCCTACACTGCGATCAGCTCAGCCCGTTTCATTCCTGGTTTGACGTCACAAACACGCCCTGCGTTCGGCCAGCCACTTCCCCGTTTCTCCAGACACTCCCCCGTTTTTCCCTGACACGCCTGCGTTTTTTAGCCAATGCCGGGACAACGCTGAGTTACCACCCAGAAACGCCCCTTTCCTGTCAATCATTTACCGAACACCAGTGCGACTGAAAAGCGCCGCAGAAGCCACAGCAAAACAGCTAAGTTTTTAGTAAAATAACTAAGTGCATGCGCTCTGCGTACCTTGCGCATGCGCAGTAAGCGACTAATCGCAGTATAGCGAAAATCGGCAACGAGCGAACAACCCGGAATGACCCCCTATATGTCCACATTCTTATACAGGCTTTCAATTGTACAAGATAAGCAAATATTATATCTGCTTATTT
Organism: Pseudophryne corroboree; assembly: GCF_028390025.1. Classification (NCBI taxonomy): domain Eukaryota; kingdom Metazoa; phylum Chordata; class Amphibia; order Anura; family Myobatrachidae; genus Pseudophryne; species Pseudophryne corroboree. Next base: position 1,057,314,344 of record NC_086444.1, read on the forward strand.
ATAGAAGTGTTTAATTTCTTATACAAGAACTCTCTTTGACAATCCTGCCTATGCTGTATCTTAGTGTAACTAAACCAGAATTGTGTGTAAGAGCCATAGACAAGGAAACCCTGCCAATCAACAGCATACAGAACAGTAATGAGCCACAGGCGGCCCCAAGGCTGCATGCAGCGCCCAGCGCATTCCTGTCATCCTGTTTGGTAGAACTTTAAACACTACTTTAAAATACCTGTAGATATGTTATTACAGATAGATGTCTCTTTATTTGATTAAATGTATCATTTTAACACATTAATGACATTAAATAATGTTCTGCTATTTTGAAGCTTAAATGACCATCCGTGCAGCCATGAAGTGTATCTAGTTGACTATCACCGATTAAAGGCTACGCCATGTGCACAGTCCACTACAAGGGATCCGGTATTTAGGTTGACAGTAAGTAGGTCGACCATGTTTTGGTCGACTACTATTGGTCGACATGGTTTCTAGGTAGACAGAATCTTTAGGTCAACATGTTCTAGGTTGACATGAGTTTTTCACAATTTTTTTTCTTTTTTGGAACTTTTTCATACTTTACGATCCACGTGGACTACAACTGGGAACGGTAACCTGCCCAAAGCTCGTGAGCCATGTGAGGGGACACGGTGCACTAATTGGGGTTCCTGGTCACTGTACGGAGAAAACAACACCCAAAAAACATCCAAAACTCATGTCGACCTTTTGACCTGAAGACCTAGACCATGTCGACCTAAACACCCTGTCGACCTTACATACCACACCCCCACTACAAGACTGCAGCATTAGTAATAGCTTTTCACTTAATGTAACTGCAGAGGCGTCCCATTATCCGTTGTGGTAGTCTTATAAGGGTATCCGGACTCCAGGTCGACAACAAAAAGGTCGACACACCTTAGGTCGACGCCAATTGGTCGACACACCTTAGGTCGACATGGACAAAAGGTCGACATGGAGAAAAGGTCGACAGGAACAAGGTAGACATGGAAAAAGGTCGACATGAGTTTTTCACAATTTTTTTCTTTTTTGGAACTTTTTCATACTTAACGATCCATGTGGACTATGATTGGAACGGTAAAGTGTGCCGAGCGAAGCGAAGGCACCATGCCCGAAGCATGGTGAGCGAAGCGAGCCATGCGAGGGGACGCGGTGCACTAATTGGGGTTCCCGGTCACTCTACGAAGAAAACGACACCAAAAAAACCCAAAGAAAACTCATGTCGACCTTTTTCCATGTCGACCTAAGGTGTGTCGACCAATTGGCGTCGACCTGGAGTCCCAGACCCTCTTATAAGGTCATCCCAAAAACAATGATCCCCACAATAAAGTCTGCATAAAATATCAGCGGTGATGATCAGAACATTGGTGAATTTACCAATAGAACACATAGGAACGTGTTTAATTACATTTTCACTATCATTTCTATGGAATATTGAGAAAGCATTAATCGCTATCTCCTTACTTCTGAAGCTTTCAAGCAGTAATTCCGGTCACTGGACTACAGATGTAGGTTTGTAACCTGCAGCATGATGGTACTTTCATTGTGACTGCATTATCCGCATATGCCTTACAGATGGATCAGATGCACTAGCGGTAGAAAGCGTAATCACAACACTAATTGGAAACTGGCCGCACTTGTTACCTCCATTCAGTAGATGCGGTCAGTTACTGAAACCACTTAAATGCAGAAAACCATTAAAAGCAATATACTGTATTTCCCTCTTTCTTCATAAGACACAAAGTGATTTCAGGAAAGACAAGATAGAGTGTCGTAGACATATATTATATTGCTAACCACAAAAATAAATATTATGAACGGGCAATGAGAAAGCAATACGGTATAAGTCAATTCCCCACTTGCCCTTGCATTCCGCACACTGATACTTGACGCTACTTATACATACCGTTAATATTTTATTAACAGGCACAACTCAACAGTTACCAAAAACATGCTTTATAAACAGCCTTACTGTGACTCGCCAGCTCTTGTGGAACTACAAATTTCAGAAAGCCCTGCAATCCAGCACTGAGATTTGAAGATCCATAATAGCGTTTCTATCACTTATAAGACTTATATCGATGCATGATTACTTCATCATACAATAAACCACAAGCAGTTGTACAGATAACGTTTTAGTAGTAGGTGTTAGTAGGCAGACAGCTTACATAGGGCCTAATTCAGACCGGATCGCTCCACTGCGAATTTGCAGAGGTTGGCGATCAGATAGTTGCCGCCCAGACAGAGTGAATACCTGCCCTGTGCAAGTCTGCGTACGCCTTACAAAAATCTCTGCGGACGCTGGTCTGCTGCAAATCCGTTCGCAACTTACTCACCATGAAATGTTTTTTTCAGTCTGTTCGTAGCCCAGGATCTACACCTACAGTGCGATAGGACACAGGCTGTTCGGAGCCGGAACCAGAGCCGACGTCACACACCCTCCCTGATAACGCTTGGGCACGCCTGCGTTTTTTCCTGACACTCCCAGAAAACGGCCAGTTACCACCCCCCAAACGCCGTCTTCCTGTCAACTTGCGTACACCTAGCGTTCTAAAATAAAGGCGCTGGATTTTTTCGCAGTTTTGCCTCACGCGTGTGCACTACGATCCATACACATGCGCAGTCGATCGATAATCGTCTGCCTTGCGAATTCGCACAACAGTGATCAGGTCTGAATCGGGCCCATACTCTTCAACCATTTCTCTGAAACCATATGGAAATGAACAAGCATTGTGCCGTCACAACCACACTCTGTGTACTCACTGCCATAGAGAGATAGTAGGACCTGCTATACAAGTGCGGGAACATCTGAGTGAACTAGTGGAAGATAAAATGCAGAAATACCAGCATTCACATAGACACACAGGGAAAACGACTGAAGGAGTAATTCAATCTAACACTGTACACCTGGAAAACCAATAACACAAAATAATGTACTACTGTTTTTATTATAGAATAAACTACAAAATGCTTGCTAATAAAATGTTCATTTGGGATGGTGGGGACTCTCAATGCATACTGTATACAAATGATTGTATTTGACTATCACTGATAAAATCAATATGGCAATTCCCACCAATGACAGTCACACAGACTCAGACAAGTGGCCCAATATCACAGGACGTGTGGTTTGAAAAATCATCACAATGCATAACAATAATTAAATAAATGTCAGACTAGCTTATCATTGCAGCAGGTCAGTAAATGTGGTTGGATGATGGTCGTTATTGGTCAGATCTCTGTGTGTGGCCAATCTGAAAGTATGGCTTTATGTAAGATTGTATTTAGGGTGCAAAAGGAGCAATGAACAGAACTAACCAATCACAAGCAAGTGTACATTGCTCATACAGGAGTCCTATTGATACTGTCACATGGTCTGACCTGTGTGTTGCCATTTTAAGGCCACATTGTCATCAGCACTGCATTGCTTTATAGCACACTTAAAGTGGGTACACACTGATAGCTATATCTGCAGATATATCTATGGACGGATCGGGCAGTGTGCTGTGCATACACACTGCCCGATCCGTCGGGGACCGACGTCATAAACTGGGCAGGCGTGTACACAGTTCAGCTGTCAATCACCGCCAGCTGCCGCAGCATGTGTATGGGCAGCTGGTCGCCCGTACACACACACAGCGATGCGCCAATATATCGGTAGATATATTGGCCATCGGCTGTGCTGCGGGGCCAACGCGATATGTCTGAACGACAGAGTTCACAGACATATCGCCCGTACACACTGGCCGACGGACCCGCGAGATATCGGCCGTTGAATAGAATGGGCGATATATCGGCCAGTGTGTACCCACCTTTAGCAAACCATTTTACACCTTAAATATTGAAATTAATGATCTGCCTTGGTAAAAAAACAAAAAAAAAAAAAACACATTTTCAATCTCCAAGGAAATAATAAAAGTTATGTAATGTTATTCTCAAAATAAATAGTTTTAAATAAAACATGAACTGTAAATAATAATTACCACCAAAAAATAGTCACCAAATAATGTTCATATAGGTACCTCTCCTTCACAGTTATAAATGGCTCATCCCTGAGTTCTATGGATGATTATTTCAGTGCCTGTACAAGAGTGCTTAGACTTGATTCGTGAAAACAGAGTATAAATGGGAGTACCTGCTGGATAAAGACGTTGTTCAAGTGACTGGCCAGTCTGCCAGCAAACTTCTCCCGAAGGTCAATAAACAGCTGTCGCTGCTGCTTTACAGCCTGGAGCATGGAGTGTCCTAAGTGAGAGATTAATATGACAAGACATGGTCACTTACAACATAAACAACCAACACAATGGGAACCCAATGGATAAACACAACAATTGGAGGCATTATTCAGTAATAAAAATTGTGCACTATAGGTCAGAGTAAAGCGTACAAAACAGGCAATGCAGAGCCCTATGCAAACTGAACGCATCTCTACTTGCAACTGAAGGGACGTAACTGGGCTGTAATAAACTGTTCCCATGCAGGCTTAGTTAAGAGAGCAGACTTATGGGCCCTACACACTCGGCGATCCGCCGCCGAGCTGCCTGACGGCCGATACGGCTGATGGGCGACCCGGCGGCGCGCGGGGGGGGAGGTGACGGGAGGAGTCACCCGGCTCCATAGCAGTGCATGCTAATATGGATGAGATTGCCCATATTGGCCTGCATGAATAAGCGACCAGGCACCAATGATTAATGAGCGCGGGGCCACGAATCATTCATCGTTGGTGCCTACACACTGAACGATATGAACGCGTTCTCGTTCATTAATGAACGAGAACGTTCATATCGTTCAGTGATATCTTTAAGTGTGTAGGGCCCATTACGCTATCGGTGCTAACAATAATATACTTAAAGTGTAGGTGTAGCTAGCAAATAAAAGCATGGGGATTTTGTTCAGGTGTGATAGTAAATGCTGATGGTCGGCATCCCGACTTTTAGAATGGCAACAGGGGACATGGTAATGAATTTATCCCACCCCAACCATAACCCGCCTGGGGTGGCGGCTAGGGCTAAGAACACAGGAGGTGTCAGCCACAGTTAATCGCATGGTGTGGGGGCTACGGATAACCTCCCTTCTGGCTCTAATCCTCACTCCAATACCCACCATTGGGATACCATCGGTCGGGGTTTCGGCACCAGCAATATGCGCTGTGTAGGGATTTCGGGGTCGGTCACCTGGCCGCCTGCATCTACCGTGCCGGGATGCTGACTACATCCTATTTTGATCAAAACATTTAAACTTGCAGCCTGTCATCAAAGGACTCGGTTATATGCAAGTCCCTACACTAGCATAAATGGCTAGCACATCAATTATACTGCAGCTAAATGCACTCACCTCCCAGATACCTGCAGAGAATTGGGGTCCTTGATGACGACTGCAAGTTTTATATGTTGATCAAAATATAAACAAAGTCCCCGTGCTTTTACGTGCTGGACACACAGAATTGCAATATTGTTAACGCCGATAGCAAAAGTCATTCTGTTTTGTATACATATATGGCATTAATACTGCCACGCAGCTAGTACCATGGTGGTCATTTAGAGTTGTTCGCTCGCTAGCAGTTTTTAGCAGCCGTGCAAACGCTATGCCGCCACCCATTGGGAGTGTATTTTAGCTTAGCAGAAATGCAAACGAATGGATCGCAGAGCGGCTACAAAAAATTTTTGTGCAATTTCAGAGTAGCTCAAAACCTACTCAGAGCCTGCGATCACTTCATACTGTTCAGTTCCTGTTTTGACGGCAAAAACCCGCCCAGCGTTCGCCCTGGCACGCCTGCGTTTTTCCAAACACTCCTTGAAAACGGTCAGTTGACACCCAGAAACGCCCTCTTACTGTCAAATCACTCTGCGGCCAGCAGTGCGACTGAAATGCTTCGCTAGACCCTGTGCAAAACTACTTCGTTCGTTGTGCTCGTACGAAGCTCGTGCGCATTGCGCCGCATACGCATAACAGCCGTTTTTTAGCCTGATCGCTGCGCTGCAAACAACTGCAGCTAGCGATCAACTCGGAATGACCACCCATGTTCAATATGGGTAAAACCGAGTGTGGGCATATTTCCTTCTAATTTGTTTCTAAGTTAAGAGAGGTAATATCAATGTAATTGTATGCTACATAGCGTTCTGCATGGTGTAATTATGCCTGTTTTCAGATAGATCTTTTGCACCAGGGATGGAACTGCTGCAAATGCACCCGATAATGCAGATTGCTATAAAACCAAATATACGGATAGAGGCTGCCCAGCTGTAGAGATATGTACAACACTACGTACAGGTATATGCTTTTAGGTCATGCATACATTACAAGAGCAATTACGGATGATTTGCGTTCAACTCTGTTTCAACCCATTTGCCTTCAGTTCTCAAACATATTCAGAACATTTATACAGAACTGAAAAAATGATATATTGTGTGTGATGTTTCCAAGTGTGTACTATAAAACATTAGCGTGCAATGTGGATACCTGGTTGAAGAGATACATTCATACACTGCAGAAGTGCTTCTGCTGCATTAGTGCAAGCCTCAATCCCGCACGGGGAGGAAAGGTCAGCCTCCTGGAGAGCCCTTATGTGACCTTTCGATAAGTCCATATGGTTCTAGAACATAATGCAAGGTTCTCAATAACAACAGAGAGCTGATAGGAGCAGTTACTTATATAACTTAATACTTTATGAGCTTTTATGTAAACATTCTACAAATATTATAAAAAGGCCTATATCATATCATAAAAAGGCCTATCATTACAACTGCTTCCAAAACAAGCTGGACGCATTAAACAGGTTTCCTATAGCCGCTCTTCCCACATATCATTTATAACCTTTTACTTATTAACTTAATCCTTCTTTAAACTGTACACTGTACATGTCCGGCAAGCAATCCATTTATATAGTGTACTCACAACGAGGAACTCAATTTGCCCCAGCAGGGTCTCACTGTTGGCTTTGCTGAGCTCGATTAGGTGGTTGCTTTCCGAGATGTGATCCATTTGCTCTTTCACGCTCTGGAGCATCTCTTCATAACTGCTCAACTTGCCCTCAATCTGATCCACCTCTTTCAGTGCCTCGTCCAACAGCTGCATCAGTATGTTCACTTGCTTCTCCGAGGCCATGATGGACTGGATGTTTGCCTGGAAAATCGCAGGTTAGATCAACATTCCCTCTCAGTAAAACTGTTAGCAGCAACTTTTTAAAACTGATTTGACATAATCCGTTAATTTCGTTTTTTTCTAAACAGGTTATCAAAGAGCTTGTTTGGGAACATGAAAATCTAAAATTTGATGTAAAAAGACCATCTATAAGGCCTTTATCTGTGGCTTTACACTACGGAGTAAATCTACTAAGGTGGCAGTTTTTTAGAACTGATGTTGCTCATAGCAACCAATCAGATTCCAGTTAACATTTATCTAGCTGCTATCTAGAATATATTAGAATCTGATTGGTTGCTATGGGCAACATCACCAGTTCTAAAAAACACTCCCACCTTAGTTAATTTACCCCTACATTCCATAAGTAACGACAAGCAAGAAACCGCCTCTGAGTCACGTTATGTAATCACAATTCTCTGTCCGCTTCCAGTGATTAGAAATCCCGTACATAGACTGCTGGTATTTAGTCGGCCGACTCTAAATCTACGCGACTGAACCATCCTCAGCCCTATGCCTGAGAGAGCAGCTGTCTAGCTATGATTTATACCAGCTCCAGGGCTAGATGAGTCATCGCTTGGAAAGTGATAAAATGGAGCCAATCAGCTCCTAACTGCCATGTTACAGGTTGTGTTTGAAAAAGGACAGTTATGAGCTGATTGGCTGGTACTTTTTCACTCTCCATTTTATCACTTTCCAAGCGATGACACATCTAGCCTCTAGTCTTGGTGCAGGAGATCCAACTGATTCTGACAGACCTCAGAATACACACCCATAGAAAAAGGAGTGTTATGGTAGACTTACCATGGTTAACACTCTTTCTGCGAGATACATTGGTTTCCACAGGAAAACTACGGGGTGTAGAGTGGATCTTGATCCAGAGGCACCAACAGGCTACAAGCTTTAGGCTGTCCCAGGATGCATTGGGGCCTCCTCTATAACCCCGCCTCCAGGCACTGAGAGATCAGTTTCGTTAACCAGTCCAATACAGGAGCAGGCAAGAGAGAAGTCGGATGTTAGTCACATAGAACCACATTCTCACGACAGAAGAAGGTACCAGCGGCTAATGCCATACAAACCCAAGGAAGCAAGGTGCGTCAGGGTGGGCGCCCTGTGGAACCACTGTACCTCGCAGAAAGAGTGTTAACCATGGTAAGTCTGCCATAAAACTCCTTTTCTGCAACAGGATACATTGGTTTCAACAGGAAAACATCGGGGTTGTCCTAAAGCAGTTCCTCAAGGGAGGGGATGCGCCTTAGCGGGTACGAGAATCCGGCGTCCGAAGGAAGCATCCTGGGAGGCGGAAGTATCAAAGGCATAGAACCTAATAAACATGTTCACTGAGGACCACGTAGCTGCCTTGCACAATTGTTCTGCGGATGCGCCACGGCGCCCAAGAAGGTCCAACAGACCGAGTAGAATGGGCTTTATTAGCAGCAGGAGTTGGGAGACCAGCCTGCACAATCACCATTCTATTCCATCTGGCCAAGGTTTGCTTATTCGCAGCCCAGCCACGTTTGTGGAAACCAAAAAAAAACAAAAAAGGGTATATGACTTCCTGATAAGAGGCAGTCCTCTCCACATATACACGGAGAGCCCTAACAACATCCAGAGACCACTCTTTGAAAGGACAAATCTGAAGAGATAAAGGCCGGAAACCACAATCTCTTGGTTAAGGTGAAAGGATGACACCACCTTAGCTAAATAACCCGTTCGAGTTCTTAAAACTGCCCGGTCACGGTGAAATATCAGAAAGGGTGGACGACAGGACAAAGCACCTAAGTCTGACACCCTTCTTGAAGAGGCAATAGCCAGCAAGAACAGGACCTTGGCCGTGAGCCATTTCAGGTCCACCGACTCAAGAGGTTCAAATGGAGATTCTTGCAGGACCTTCAGTACAACAGTCAGATCCCATGGAGCCACAGGAGGCTGAATCCATAGGACACCCTGAGTGAAAGTATGAACGACCGGTATAGACGCAATTTTTCTCTGAAACCATACCGACAAGTCAGATATGTGAACCTTGAGGGAGGACAGACGAAGACCTAGGTCAAGGCCTCGTTGTAGAAAATTTATATTCTGGACGTTCTGAATCGATATGCATCATAATTCTTATCAGCACACCAGGTGAAGTAAGAGTTCCAGACCCTGTAATAAATCTGGGCATATGTTGGTTTACGGGCTATCAACAGTCTGGATAACCGCCTAGGAAAATCCTTTGGCCCTCAGGAGTGATGCTTCAAGAGCCATGCCGTCAAAGCCAGTCTGGCCAGGTCTGGGTAGAGACAAGGGCCCTATACTAGAAGGTCTGGGTGCTGAGGAAGTAGAAGGGGATCCTCTGTCGATAGACCCTGCAGGTCTGAGAACCAATGCTTTCGAGGCCACGCTGGAGTGACTAGAAGTAGTATTCCTCCTAGGCAGGAGTGACACTGGAGGGAGCACGTAGGGCAGCCGAAGTTCCATTAAACCGCCAGTGTGTCCACGAATGCTGCTCGAGGATCCTTGGTCCGAAGACTGGAACTTTGTGATTATGTTGAGATGCCAATGGGTCTATGGGGGTCATTCCGAGTTGATCGCTAGCTAAAAATGTTCGCTGCGCAGCGATGAAGCAAAAAAAAAAGGCACTTCTGCGCATGTGGCGCAGTGCGCACGCGCGATGTACTTTCACAACGGCCGATGTAGTTTTACACAAGGTCTAGCGAAGCTTTTCAGTCGCACTGCTGGTCGCAGAGTGATTGACATGAAGTGGGCGTTTCTGGGTGTCAACTGACCGGTTTCAGGGAGTGTTCGAAAAAATGCAGGCGAGCCAGGAAAAACGCAGGCGTGGCTGGCCGAACACAGGGCGTGTTTGTGACGTCAAATCAGGAAATAAACAGTCTGAAGTGATCGCGGAGTAGTTCTAGAGCTACTCTGAAACTTCACAATTTTTTTTTGTAGCAGCTCTGCGATCCTTTTGTTCGCACTTCTGCTAAGCTAAAATACACTCCCAGAGGGCGGCAACTTAGCGTTTGTACGACTGCTAAAAATGCTAGAGAGCGAACAACTCAGAATGACCCCCTATATCCGGTAGGCCCCATCTGTTCACTAGGAATTGAAAGACTTCTGGATTAAGACTCCACACTCCAGCGTGCACGTCCTGGTGACTGATGAAGTCCGCTTCCCAGTTCAGGACACCCGGAATGAACACTTATGATATAGCTGGCAGATGGAGATCCGCCCATCAAAGGATTTTTGACACTTCCATTATTGCCATGCGGTTTCGAGTGCCACCTTGATGGTTTATGTATGCCACCGTGGTGGCTTGTCTGAATATACTTGAACAGGCCCATTCTGGACTAGAGGCAGGGCGTGAAATAGTGCATTGAACACTGCCTTTAGCTCCAGAATATTTATTGGAAGGAGTGATTCCTCCTTGGTTAAAACGACCTTGAAAAGAGTGCTGCTACAACGCCGCTCCCCATCCCCTCAGACTGGCGTCAGTTGTCAGCAGAACCCAGTCGGGGACCCAGAAGGGATGGCCCCTGCTCAATTGCTGGTCCTGGAGCCACCAGGTCAGTGACAGGCGAACGTCTGGAGTCAAAGAGATCATGTGAGATCTGATCCAATGAGGCAGGCCGTCCCACTTGGAATGAAATTGAGCATACTCTATCATGTCGAAGGTCGACACCATCAGGCCAAGTACTTGCATCGCCAAGTGTATACTCTGGGACAACTATGGAAGCATCTTATCCTGTCCTGAAGCTTCAGGACTTTTTTCTGGAGTCTCTGACTGTGTGTGTTCAGGAGTGCCCCCCAGGAGCACCATGATCTGAGCTGGGACTAGCGAGAAATTCTTACATTTGCCACCCATGGGCTTGAAGATTACCGTCAGTTGCAGATGACAGAGGGAATTTGCTAGAATCATCAGGTCATCTAGGTATGGCAGGATTCTAACTCCCTGGCGATGGAGATGAGCCGTCGTAACGGCCATGACTGTGGTGAATATCCGAGGATCTAAAGCCAGTCCAAATGGCAGAGCCTGGAACTGGTAATGGAGGTTGCCATTAGCAAACCGCAGAAACTGCTGATGTGATATGGCAATAGGTGTATGCAGGTATGCATCCTGTATATCCAGGGACACCATATAGTCTCCGGGTTCCATAGCCAGCACAATTGAGCGCAGCATTTCAATACGAAACCTGGACACTCTCACAAACTTGTTCAGAGATTTGAGGTTGAGTATAGGCCGGAAAGACCCATTGTTCAGACTAAAAACAGGGTCGAGAAGTAACCTCTGCCTCTTTGGGACTGAGGTACCAGCACAACCACTCTTGTACTCAGGAGAGAACTCACCACAGTTTGTAGAGATTGCACCTTCAACAGATCCGAAGGGAGAGCCGTAGTGTAAATCTGGTGAAGGGGACGTCTCTGGACGAGAGACAGCTTCCAGTACCCATGGGTCTGATGTGGTCTTTAACCAGGCCTGAGTGAACTGTAGAAGTCTACCACCCACCCTGGGATAACCCCAGAGAGAGGCCCGTCCCGTCATGCAGCAGGATTGTCATGTTTTGAAGCAGGCTGAGGGGCTGCCCAGGATTATTTGGCCTTGGGCTTTCTGGTTTTGGGAGCACGAGATTATTGCGGGTACGCCTGCCTTTTGCATTTCCTTGAGGCCAAAAGGAACGAAAAGTGGTACCTATTGCCTTCTGTGCAGAAGGATTAGTAGTGGGGTGAAAAGCCATCTTAGTGGCTGCTATTTCAGACACTACTTTATTTAGGTCTTCCCCAAACATAATGTCCCCAGTAAAGGGGAGTACCTCCAAGGACTTTTGGGATCCAGGTACACTTTCCTGACCTCAACCACAGTATGCGGCGAGCCAGGACAGACGCGGTCAACGCCTTGGCTGCCATTACACTCGCCTCAGAGGACGCCTCCTGAACGCAATAGGCGGTGGTGGTATTGTGAGACAGGTATTGTCTGGCATTGTCAGATATATCATCGGTCAGCTCCTCCTCTAATGCCTGAACCCAGGCCTCAATACCTTTTGCAGCCCAAGAGGCAGCTACAGTAGGTCTATGAATGCTTCCAGTATGGGAGTATACAGACTTCAGGCATCCCTCCACACGCTTATCTGTCGGTTCCTTCAGTAAGGTGACAGTGGTGACAGGCAGAGTGGATGACACCATGCGGCGGGTGACGTGAGAATCCACCTGCGGTGGAGTTTCCCATATGTTACATAACTCTGCAGGGAGAGGATAGCGAGCCAAGTTTTGGCAGAGGGAATTTCCTCCCTGGATTAGACCAGGGTTCCCGACTGATGTCCACAAGATGATCAGATTGCGGTGATATAGTTTTAACCACCTTCTGCTGTTTAAACTTATCAGTTTTCCTTTGCCAAAGTAGTGGAATCCTCATCAGTGATTTGAAGGATATGCTTATTAGCATCCATCCACTAAGGCAGGGACATCAATCTGCAAGGGAGAATCCTCATCAGTAAAACAGGATTCAGTGACTGAAAGGACTGTATTGCTCCCTCTCCTCTTCATATGAGACATCAGAGACGTTTTTGTATTGCGAGGAGGAAGCAGCCCACCTAGAGGACCCAGAGACACGGGAGTGACCTGGTGTAGGTTTCTGTCTAACCAGAAACGAATTCTTTTGCTGCAGTTGGTTAGACAAAATTTCCGCCCAAGGCGAACTAACCATAGGGACAATAGGAGGTGGCAGTGGCACCGGTGGTCCCATAGGGGGCGCTAAGCGTTCCACCAGAGTACCCAGTAGGTTGGTTTATGCAGCCCAGTGTGGCTCCTTGAAGGTGCAGGAGCTGCGGACAGACTGGGAGGCGTATAACAATTAGTACACAGACCGTCATATAACACTTCCCTCTCTGGTAAATCCCTGGAGCATGCTCTTTCACTGATTTACTGCTTTTTCTGTTAGACATTATGGGCCTAATTCAGACCTGATCGCTGCTGTGAATTTTCGCACAGCGGGCGATCAGGTCTGAACTGCGCATGCGTAGGTGCCGCAGTGCGCCAGCGCATGCCATAGATGCTATCAGCATCTCAGCCCAGCGATCGCCTCTGCCTGATTGACAGGCAGAGGTGTTCACTGGACGGGAAATGGGCTGTCCGGCAGCGTTGGGCCACTGTTTTGGGGCCATGGTCCGGGCAACGCAGGCGTGCCCGGATCATGCGCGGGGAGGGCAGCGGCGGATACGCAACGTCACACGCAGCTGCTGCGACCCGGAGAGCGATGGGTAGCTCCTTGCCAGCGCACAGGAGTTGTGCTGGTAGGGAGCTACACTTCAGGTACAAAAGCATCCCCGCCGTGAGATGCTTTTGTACCTGTGCGGCGGGGAAGGAAGGGCCAGACATGCGGGGTGGACTTGCCCTGTGCTGTTCGTTCCCCCGCATGTCAGGGTGGCTGATCGTAGCCGTGAAAAATTTTGCACGGCTACAATCAGGTCAGAATTAGGCCCTTTGTGAGAATGCAACAACAGAGTGACTTAGTACGATATTGCCAGACGAAGTACAATACCTGTGAATAAATCCGGTATTATGTGACCGAGTACACCGTACAATATATGTAATGGATAAATACTGTGACGCACTATATTAGCGGATCCAGACGCACCTAGCCTCTTAGGGTACAGAATATAGTGACAGTTATATTTGGGAAACACTCAGAGTGAAACCACACAGCAGATACAGGCGCACACAGTCATAGGCAATGCAGAAATTATTATCACAATAAAGCTGCACTGGATTAATAATATATATATATATATATATATATATATATATATATATATATATATATATATAAAAATTGTAGAAAGAAGGCGTAGAAAGAAGGCGGCACTCATACAGGCTGGAATGCAGGTGATTAGGTAATTTTATTTGGACCAGAATGGCCGACATGTTTCGGGATGAACCCCCGTCCTCAAGTGTTGCTGTTTTTGGCCCTGAGGACGGGGGTTCACCCCGAAACATGTCGGCCATTCTAGTCCAAATAAAATGACCTAATCACCTGCATTCCAGCCTGTATGAGTGCCGCCTTCTTTCTACGATTTATACAGTGACCCAGCGTCACCAGGAGGGCACCGCAGCGTTTTTCTTCTTTAAAAGGTACACGGGAGTGCCGGGCTCGTTGTTGTTTGCTCATATATATATACCCCTTGATGAAGTCAGACTGACGAAACGCGTTGGAATTTCCTGTATGACCCTCCATTTTAAGTTAAGCGATTTTTTACCGAATTACTAGTTCCATTTTTTATCCTTTTTATGTCTTAAGAAAGTTTTTTTAAATATATTCTTCGATACATATTTAACCCCTTTTTTTATTACTCACATATACCATTTTACCATTTTTATGATATATGTAGTTATGTGTTGAGAAATATTTTCTTTTTAAAAGTAGTGTTCTTATGTATTTTGACAAATAAATTGTTCATACTTTTTTACAAAAAATTGATTTTACCATGTCCTTATAAATCGCATTTTAGTCCTCTAAATATTTTTTTATATAAACACCATTTGGTCGCCAGTACCCCTACCTATCCGTTCTCTCTCTCTCTCATATATATATATATATATATATATATATATATATATATATATATAGAGAGAGAGAGAGAGAGAGAGAGAGAGAGAGAGAGAGAGAGAGACACACAGAGACACAGAGACACAGACATTCGGCACTCCGTTATGCAGAAATACATGCCCGATGCCTTCTCTGCAGACAAAACAAAACACAGCGCGGTCCTATACCTATTCTGAGGTATCTATCAGAATACTTGAACAATATATTCTGTAACAGGTACACTCTTTCTCAACTAACGCTGTCTGTATAAAGACATGTAGAATACTTAAGCATTTGTAAAGTCACAGCGCTGTATACAGGTGGCTTTACAAGGGAGACCTTGCCCGGCAATCCCAGAGACTAGTAGTAGCTATGCTCAGAAGATGGCGCCCAGCATCTCTGTCAGGGAATAAGGGAGAGTGTGAGGCAGCTCCATGGCGGGAAATCTATGTGGAGATGGCACCCTGAGGTCAAGCGCCAGTTCCCCTATGCTGGACTTCCACCCACGGTACTACAGAGCCTTATTAAATGGGGCGTTAGTTAACCCGACCTGTACTCTTACGCCCTGGCGGTCTAGTGGGGTCCCTGCTCGGTGACCTTTTCTACACCAGCGCCGTGACCCGTCTCCCTAGGTCGCGGACGGAATGAGATTTAATGGTGGGTCCCACCTGGGGGACCCTCTTACCTCCTCCCTGCAGCAGCCACGCAATCCAGGAGAGCGGTCTGCGACCGCTTGCCTAAGCCAGAGCGTCTCCACCGCAAGTACCTGGGAACTGAGCCACGGGAGTAGGCAACGCCGCTTGGGAGGTGATGGAGCTGCAGCGCTGAAGTGTCACCCTGACATACAGCGCTGACAGCCCAGTTGAAGAAATCTTCTTAGAAAAGCTTTTTAATGGCTGCCCAGTGCAGCCCTCCTGTTAGGTGACCTGCTGCTGCAGGCACCAACTCGAAACTGAGTTCTCAGTGTCTGGAGGCGGGGTTATAGAGGAGGCCCCAATGCAACCTGGGACAGCCTAAAGTTTTTAGCCTGTTGGTGCCTCTGGAACAAGATCCACTATACACCCCAATGTTTTTCTGTGGAAACTAAATGTACCCTGCTACAGAAATGTATTCTACATGGAAACAACCCTTACCACCCCACTGTAGCCCAGTAATCTATGTTGTTAGTTTATGCTATTTTACATATAAAAACTGTGACCTCTGTTTTTCTAATGACAACATTTTGCATCAAAAACAAAATTACTGTGATAAACATAACAGACATTAACATAATCCTCAATCTTACCCCATCCAGGACCTGCAGCTCCCTAGACAACTTCTCTGCAAAGGCTTCTGCATTGGAAATAGCATATGTACAGCCTTCCATCATGAACTCAATGTCCTGCTTCTCCCTGGCATTCAGCTCCTGGTACTCAGCTGCTGCCTCTTCCTCTCCCCCGGCCACACTCTGGTTCTCTCCACTAGGGACGGATTCTTCCATGTTCACAGGTAAAGAAAAATAAAAGGGAATACGTAAATCCACAAAGCACATATCTACATTCGTATGCAGCATGTCACGGTCAAACAGGCAATGAGGAGGCAGGCGGGCAAAGAGAAGCCATGAGCGGTCAGGGTTTCCGTATTTGATGAAACGTGCAAAGTCCAGCAAAGAAGACCAGGAGAGTTATTAGAAATGTACAATCACAGACAGGGATATTTTAGGAGATGAAAATCAGAAAAATTTGACAAATAACCATAAAATTACTATTACTTTCCCTTGACTCATATACATACTGTATATTCTAGTCCTTAATGCAAAATGCTGTGACATGCACTGGTCCTAAATGGTGTTCTTCATCTGCCCACACAACTGTGTATTTACTGTCTAAATAGATGGAGAACTTAAAACTGGCCGCTGAAGCTTCTCTAAGATAAAGTGCACGTTAATGATTTTTTTTAAAGTCATTTTTAATCTGCTCTTTCACCGTAATTGGAAACAAGCTCAAAAGACTAAAAACTAGAAGGACGTGCTCTAATAAGATATTTTCCACATTTTTGGCCGTACTGATTTTACATTCTCCATTTCAGTTCAATTCAGCATCTATGATTAACAGTCGTCATGGAGCCGTCAATCAAACTTCCAAAATGCGGTGTGCACTGGCAGAAACGTATTGGCCCAAGTTCAGGCCATAACGATATAAAAAGGTTTCATTAACATTCTACTTTCATTTCAAATAACATAGAAGAACATAGGATGGTTTAGTGTGTGAAAGTAGAAAGATAAATCAGGTCACCCACCTTCAGCAACTTTAGGCAGTTCTGGAGAGTAATAAGTGGGGAAAAAAGAGCAGAGGACAGTAAGCAAAGTAGTATTAAAGCAAGACTGATGTAGAGCGAATGCATACAGATACTACACACAACATTGCACATTATGGGCTTGGTTCTGAGTCATATGCAATCTGCATGCAATGCCAATGTTTACACAGTTGAGCGATTATTTGCAACTGCGCAAAAAAGTTGGAAACCCGGCGTATGGGTTACACAAAGGTGCTGTTGAGATCGATTCAGACGATATCCCAAAGGCGGAGAGAAAGTGATGGGTGTGCCTAGGCGATGACTGGGAGGTGGCTAGCAGTGCGCGCAAATATGGGAGTACCGTGGTCGTGTCAATGCGACTACGTTCCCTGGCGCACAGCAGCAAGCACAGGAGGCCATGGTCAGGTGGAGAATTAGTACAACCAATCGTAGCGTCTAAAGATGCAATAATCGGTTTTACAGCGTGCATGGGCGCTAAAAGTGGGCATCTCAATCCATGCATATTTAGCCGCAGGTATTTACACAGGGGAATGCAATCTGCATAAAGCCGCAGACGGGTGACCGCCAATACATGCCTCTGCATGCTCCTCAGAATCAGCTCCTATCAGTACAGTATCCAATAGACACCTCATGCCATTAAGCAACGTAAGACAACCAGGCAGTCTGCAACAAGCAAAAGGTCGCTTGCCAAGCAGGTGTTATATAAACGCAAAGCATTCATTATTGCCATTACAAAACTCCCTACGAGCCAGACGTGAACTAGTGCAATGTCAGACAACATTTTCATAACCACATACAGATCTGTCTCTACTTGCCAATCAGTTCTACAATTAGGACACAGCATCCTTTAAAATAGATAAAGCTGGGGAATATTTTTGGTTTCCTGTGATGCAAATTGGGCTGACACACTTTCCCCCCCCTTTTCCTCCTGATCACTGACTCCACTAAGCCACCGAAGAGGAGCCGCCCAGCCAGCAAGAGTCTCACATTGTTTCACAACCTTTTTTTATGATTGTACATTTATCCTGTTGGGAGTTAAACAAAACTAAACATCCCAAAGTGTCTATAGATGGAAAAAAATCTCTTTTATACTACTGTGTATATACATTATTCATTACTATAGTATTATGCTGTTATTCTGAATTACAATGAAAAGGTAGGAGTATCCCTTGACTCTGTATAAGAATTCTCTCCGAGTACAGGAACCAAGAGTAAGAAACTTGACCTACGGAACTGGGAGCTTCCTACTAAATGACTGGAAAACACCTAGAACTCTGCAGTAGAGCAGAGCTGGAGAAGCACAAGGCACAGGTCCATCTCTGTATGTTGTCTCACAGGTTGGACAGTTGTCAGCACCACTCAAAATCTGGTCCGTATATTATGAAAACGGTGGTATTTTGTGACTTGTTCTAGCATTCTGCCCATTGGGCCTAATTCAGATGTGGTTGGAGTTGCTATCACTGCTGCTTCATTGGAAGCAAGAGGCATCTATTACAAGCAGACACCTCCTGCTGCAGTAGTGATCTGACCTCTGTCCTAGGATGCAGCATCGGATCACTGACTTACCATTGGACGGCTTGCAGCACCCATGGGGACGCGCAAGTCGCCTGTCACAAAGGCCAGGAAATCTCTGTGCAACCACAGAGATCCCTGGCCTCTTCCCTCCCCCTAAAAGGTGGCAACACGCACTGAGGCCATTGCTGTCCCCTCCACCCCCAAACTGCATCAGACTGTCAATCACTGACAGTCTAATGCCGGAGTGCTTCAGACGTCGCAGGACACGTTCACACACGCACAGATCGGAATGCTGCACATGCATCCCGACACAAATCCTTCAGGATCTCAATAACCCCGGTTATGTGCCCGAGTGCCAGACATTATTGGTGTCCGGCAAATTCACTTGACCAAGACAAAAAACCTGGTTCAGCTGTACTTGGTTATAAGGAACATTTCAGTGTGGAGGTTTTTCGGCATGTATCTTGGTCATTAATCTCCACTGTTGCTAAACAAACCTGATTTAGAATGAATTACTATCGCCCTTTGAAATCCATCGGTAAAAGCTGTGCATCACTGGCAGCTTTGAAAACCGTGTCTTTGTGCAGTAAATCTACCCATACGAATGAAACTGGAATTGTAGCTGACATTTCAAAACTCAAGATTTGATAAATTTTCAGACACTTGGGATTGTATGACAATTATCTTGTCCTTGCATGTAGGGAAACCAACATAACCCTTTAAGAAACGTTCACTGGATCATTGCAAGGCATATTTGGGGAATACAAGGAGTGAAGGTCTTTTGCGGATTGATGGTTCTTGCAAGTAGGAGATTGGTGGGTCACTACAATGTACAGTTTATACACACTGTAGTACATCACTTTAGTATCCAATGTTGTTTTTGTTCATTTGTGTCCTCATAACTTAGTTTACTAGATCCTAGGCCCTTAAGAGATCTGGTTTCCATAGTTAATAATAAAAAAATAATCCCTGTATGGTACTGTAGACACCCAGTGGAGCCATATAAAAGATAACAATAATTAAATTAATAAAAGTTGCACTTTGTATTCAGTGCGTAACATTAAAATCTCCGGATACTTTGCCCTCCCTCCTTGAATGTCAGGCCCTTGTAATGTTAATTTGTCAGTAAGTAGCTAGTATCATATATAGGGTTTCTGTAGTTTTAGTTTTCTTTCATTTCTTTAATGTGTGTGTTCGTTTTATATACTGGCAACGTACTGTGGGCCTAATTCACGTGTGTACGCAATGACGATGTTCACGCAACTGAGCAATTATCGTCAGACTGCGCATGCGCCACAATCGCACTGCACATAAGCCAAGATACCTTTGTGATGCCGCTCGCAGTGAGATTTTTAATGCAGAGTGATTGACAGGAAATTACCGACTGGGGGAGGTAACAGGGAGTGGTGGTAACAACACAGGCGTGCCGTGGCTGTTTTCGGGTCATGTATCTGCCTTCAGGTTTGATCATGTACGTAGAGAAACATGGCACCAGTGTCGCTACTGCCGCGGCCAGTCTGCAGAACTATAGACTCACTAGAGAACCTGAGGACTTTGCGATGGCTCCAGTGGGCATGTATATGCTCTTCTGGACAGCAAAAGACAGGGACGCTGCAGCACAGAATCAGGCCCTGGGTGTTAATCTAGCATGGTAACACCACCGCCATGGCATATCTGTATTACCAGAACATCAATACATGTTTATGACATTTGTAGTCATTGATTTGCTTTATCTGCAAATTTTCTGTAATAAGCCAATTAAATGACATGAGCAACATATAAGCTTCCAGCTGTAATCATTTTTGAAGATTGAATCTTTCATCGTAATCATTTAGATTTTCCTAGGAAATGTAACTACTATGGTTTTCCATGTAATATCTATTTTTCTACTTGGCTGCCAAAGACAATTTGCAGTGCATCCAGACCTTGCCATCACTTCTCATGTTCCCTTATGCGCAACTAGCGTTTGTCCGTGGATGTCTGTTATTGCTCAGATGAACAAATTTACAAAGACAGTAGTGCCATCTAATATTGTGTTGTATATCTTACACATTGATCACAAAATTTCTTTGTAAATAATTTGTGTTCATTTCCTTCAGGTATTAACACAAAAAGATGCTTGTGGCTACTAACTTGCGAGCAAGCCACGTGAAGCTGCCCATGGGAGAAACAGCTGGCCCTGAGATCTACGCCTGAAGCTCTGAGCGTTTTTCGGAGTGTGCATTATATATTGATTTATATACATATACTGTAGTCACTTTGGACTTGAGGAGCCTGCACACTGACGCGCAGAGTGTTACGCATCTGTTTTTTCCTTTATTGCTCCTCTCTCTGATGTCACATCCAGATCATACATACCTCAATTTCTATCTAGTTCACTAAGCTATCCAATAGTGAAATTGCGATCCAAATTCATCCCGTAGTTTTTGTGTAATGCCGAAACAAACAGACAAAAATTCTGAACATTTGTTTTTGTTTCATAAACAGTCCATAGAAGTAGGTTTCTTTAAAATTATAAAAGATTGCTATGTACAGACACAACCCTAGCAGTTTTATTATACATATAGGTGCACAAACAACTGTCAAGCACCACGTTGTATTTAGAGGGGGAATGCTGAATGGTTACTAGGCCTGGCTGAGCATGAGCCTGACTGTAGGGCCTACCTTCCAAAAGCTGAGCGCTGACATGTTCAAAGTCGATTTTTTTTCTCAGGTATCTTTGGTTCAGTTTCCAGATACAGGAAATGAATGCGTTCTTCTCAGCGGGGCTGCTGGCAACCCACTTATAGATTTTGTCAAAATGTAAATCAAAATCTGGATTCTCCTGTAAGGAAACACAGTCATGTCAGCCAATACTTTCTGCAATTTGTGACTCTATAGTGCACTTGTAAATGTAACTGTCCTAATCTATGATGTAGCAAGAATCATAGGTAATTTCCATTTATCCCTTAACATTGTAACATCTCAGAAGTAGGATGCAGTTATAATGACGGCTGTCGGCATCCTGGCGTTCAGGAGCCCGACTCCGGAATCCCGACGGCCGACATATTACCGGCGGTCGGAATGCCAATACCCGCCCGTAATTCCCACACGGTTGGTGGGTCCACACCCCCAACCGAGTGGGAATAGAACCTTTGGTGAGCGTAGCTTGCAACCGGGCCCAAAGCATGGCGTTCACAGCGAGCCCACAAAGGTACTCGCTGCCGGTATACCAGCAGATGGGGTACTGCTGTCTGTATACTGACAGCCGGCATCCCGTTAGGCGGTATATCAGCCCCATTCCTCATAAGCAGCACTATTTATTTTAGTTTAATAATCTTATCTTCAAAAAGTTTGTGTAAAAAAGTAACCATTGTTACAAACACTGATCACAATCTCGCCTCCCCCCCCCCCAGCCACACAACTAAGGGGGTACCCCCGGATAAACCACCCGTCACCAGCCACCCCCATATGGCCTCATCACTACCCCCTCCGAAGCCGCATTCCCTGGACACGTATAGATCCTCTTACTGGGGAACTCTATGTAGCTGGAGTCAGCAGTCAGCACAGGCCGGGATAGACACTCAGCGTGAATTGGCCGCCGCAATACAGGCATGCCCACTAATCTTGGCTGGGGCTGCCGAGGATCTTTTTCCTCCCTGCATAATCTGATATCTAAGCAACAAAATCTATGGCGACCTGGCTCCTGGGATTTGTCGAGCCATGAATAATACACAGGTCCCATGCAACTCTGCTAGCATCGGATGTCATTTTGCCCCAAAGATGCATCTTAATTGCAATACTTGTATATCTGTGCGCGACTGAGTCTGCATACGACACACAACAGAACATGGCACGGCATGGAAAAAGCTGTGGCTGCGGCACCATAGCACTTTTTATACACATTCAGAGACTAAGTGACACACAGATATACAAGTGTTATATAATAAGAATTTACTTACCGATAATTCTATTTCTCGTAGTCCGTAGTGGATGCTGGGGACTCCGTCAGGACCATGGGGAATAGCGGGCTCCGCAGGAGACAGGGCACATCTAAAAAAGCTTTTAGGTCACATGGTGTGTACTGGCTCCTCCCCCTATGACCCTCCTCCAAGCCTCAGTTAGGTACTGTGCCCGGACGAGCGTACACAATAAGGAAGGATCTTGAATCCCGGGTAAGACCCATACCAGCCACACCAATCACACCGTACAACTTGTGATCTGAACCCAGTTAACAGTATGATAACAAAACGAAGTAGCCTCCGAAAAGATGGCTCACAACAATAGTAATAACCCGATTTTTGTAACAATAACTATGTACAAGCATTGCAGACAATCCGCACTTGGGATGGGCGCCCAGCATCCACTACGGACTACGAGAAATAGAATTATCGGTAAGTAAATTCTTATTTTCTCTAACGTCCTAGTGGATGCTGGGGACTCCGTCAGGACCATGGGGATTATACCAAAGCTCCCAAACGGGCGGGAGAGTGCGGATGACTCTGCAGCACCGAATGAGAGAACTCCAGGTCCTCCTTAGCCAGAGTATCAAAATTTGTAAAATTTTACAAACGTGTTCTCCCCTGACCACGTAGCTGCTCGGCAAAGTTGTAATGCCGAGACTCCTCGGGCAGCCGCCCAGGATGAGCCCACCTTCCTTGTGGAATGGGCATCTACATATTTCGCCTGTGGCAGGCCTGCCACAGAATGTGCAAGCTGAATTGTACTACAAATCCAGCGTGCAATAGACTGCTTAGAAGCATGAGCACCCAGCTTGTTGGGTGTATACAGTATAAACAGCAAGTCAGACTTTCTGACTCCAGCCGTCCTAACTATATATATATATATATATATATATATATATATATATATATATATATATATATATATATATATATATATATATATATATATATATATATATATATATATATATATATATATTTTTAGGGCCCTGACCACGTCTAGTAACTTGGAGTCCTCCAAGTCCCTAGTAGCCGCAGGCACCACAAGAGGTTGTTTCAGGTGAAAACGCTGACACCCCTTTATGAAGAAACTGGAGACGAGTCCCAGTTCTGTCCTGTTCAAATGGAAAATTTTAATATGGGCTTTTGTAAGACAAAGCCGCCCATTCTGACAATCGCCTGGCCGAGGCCAGGGCTAACAACATGGTCACTTCCCATGTGAGATATTTGTCAACAGCATGGTCACTTTCCATGTGAGATATTTCAAATCCACAGATTTGAGCGGTTCAAACCAATATGATTTTAAGAAATCCCAACACTATGTTGAGATCTCACGGTGCCCCTAGGGGCACAAAAAAGCTGTATATGCAATACATCCTTTACAATCTGGACTTCAGGAACTGAAGTCAATTCTTTCTGGAAGAAAATCTACAGGGCCGAAATTTAAATGTTAATGAACCCCAATTTGAGGTCCAAAACACTCCTGTTTTCAGGAAGTGTAGAAATCGACCTAGTTGAATTTCCGTCGTGGAGCCTTCCTGGCCTCACCCACGCAACATATTTTCACCACATGTGGTGATGACGTTGTGCGGTCACCTCCTTCCTGGCTTTGACCAGGGTAGGTATGACCTCTTATGGAATGCCTTTTCCCCTCAGGATCCGGCATTCAACCGCCATGCCGTCAAACGCAGCCGCGGTAAGTCTTGGAATAGACATGGTACTTGCTGAATCAAGTCCCTTCTTAGCTCCCCAGGCCCTTAGTCCTCTGTGAGCATTTCTTGAAGTTCCGGGTACCAAGTCCCTCTTGGCCAATCCGGAGCCACTAGTATAGTTCATACTCCTCTATGTCTTATAATTCTCAATACCCTGGTTATGAGAAACAGAGGAGGGAACACATACACAGACTGGTACACCCACGGTGTTACCAGAACATCCACAGCTATCGCCTGAAGGTCTCATGACCTGGCGGAATACCTGTCCCGTTTTTTGTTCGGGCGGGACGCCATCATGTCCACCTTTGGTCTTTGCCAACGGTCCACAATCATGTTGAAAAACTTCCCTATGAAGTTTCCACTCTCCCGGGTGGAGGTCATGCCTGCTGAGGAAGTCTGCTTCCCAGTCGTCCACTCCCGGAAAGAACACTGCTGACAGTGCTATCACATGATTTTCCGCCTAGCGAAAAATCCTTGCAGTTTTCACTGCCCTCCTGCTTCTTGTGCCGCCCTTCTGTTTACGTGGGCGACTGCCGTGATGTTATCCCACTGGATCAATACCGGCTGACCTTGAAGCAGAGGTCTAGCTAAGTTTAGAGCATTATAAAATTGCTCTAAGCTTATTTATGCGGAGAGAATTCTCCAGACTTAATCACACTTCCCTGGAAATTTTTTCCCTGTGTGACTGTTCCCCAGCCTCTCAGGCTGGCCTCCGTGGTCACCGGCATCCAATCCTGAATGCCGAATCTGCGGCCCTCTAGAAGATGAGCACTCTGTAATCACCACAGGAGAGACACCCTTTTCCTTGGATATAGGGTTATCCGCTGATGCATCTGAGGATGCGATCCGGACCATTTGTCCAGCAGATCCCACTGAAGAGTTCTTGCGGGAAATCTGCCGAATGGAATTGCTTCGTAATAAGCCACCATTTTTACCAGGACTCTTGTGCAATGATGCACTGACACTTTTCCTGGTTTTAGGAGGATCCCGATTAGCTCGGATAACTCCCTGGTTTTCTCCACTGGGAGAAACACGTTTTTCTGGACTGTGTCCAGAATCTTCCCTAGGAACAGTAGACGTGTCGTCGGAAAAAGCTGCGATTTTGGAATATTTAGAATCCACTCGTGCTGTCGTAGAACTACTTAAGATAGTGCTACTCCGACCTCCAACTGTTCTCTGGACCTTGCCCTTATCAGGAAAGCGTCCATGTTTCTTTTAAGAAAAATCATCATTCCGGCCATTACCTTGGTAAAGACCCGGGGCGCCGTGGACAATCCAAACGGCAGCGTCTGAACTGATAGTGACAGTTCTGTACCAGGAACCTGAAGTACCCATGGTGAGAAGGGCAAATTTGGACCTGTAGGTAAACGTCCCTGATATCCAGTGACATCATATCGTCCCCTTCTTCCTGGTTCGCTATCACTGCTCCGAGTGACTCCATCTTGATTTGAACGCTTGTATGTAAGTGTTCAAATATTTCAGATCTCACCGAGCCGGTTGGCTTCAGTACCACAATATAGTGTGGAATACTACCCCCTTCCTTGTTGTAAGAAGGGTACTTTGATTATCACCTGCTGGGAATACAGCCTGTGAATTGTGTGAGGGGGAGACGTCTCGAATTTCCAATGTACACCTGGGATATTACATGTAGGATCCCGGAGTTCCCTTGCGAGTGTTGCTGAAACTCTTGAGATGACCCCCTACCGCACCTGAGTCCGCTTGTACGGCCCCAGCGTTATGCTGCGGACTTGGCAGAAGCCGTGAGGAGCTTCTGTTCCTGGGAATGAGCTGCTTGCTGCAGTCTTCTTCCCTTTCCTCTCCCCCTGGGCAGATATGACTGGCCTTCGCCCGCCTGCCCGTATGGGGA
Organism: Pseudophryne corroboree; assembly: GCF_028390025.1. Taxonomy (NCBI): domain Eukaryota; kingdom Metazoa; phylum Chordata; class Amphibia; order Anura; family Myobatrachidae; genus Pseudophryne; species Pseudophryne corroboree. Next base: position 1,057,340,390 of record NC_086444.1, read on the forward strand.
CGAAAGGACTGAGACTGAAAAGACTGTGTCCTTTTCTGCCAATATGTGACTCGGGGTAACAAAAGGTGGATTTTTCAGCTGTTGCCATGGCCACCAGGTCCAATGGACCGCCCCTTTATACGGCAATACTTCCATATGCCGTCTGGAATCTGCCTCACCTGACCACTGTCGTGTCTTCGTCTGGCAGATATGTCACATTTACTCTTGATGCCAGAATGCAAATATGCCTCTGCGCATCACACATATATAGAAATGCATCCTTAAAATGCTCTATAGACAATAAAATCCTGTCCCTGTCAAGGGTATCAAAATTTTCAGTCAGGAAATCCGACCAAGCCCCCTCAGCGCTGCACATCCAGGCTGAGGCGATTGCTGGTCGTAGTATAACACCAGTATGTGTGTATATACTGTTATGATATTTTCCAGCTTCCTATCAGCTGGCTCCTTGAGGGCGGCCGTATCTGGAAACGGTAACGCCATGTTTTTTATAAGCGTGTGAGCGCCTTGTCCACCCTAAGGTGTGTTTTCCAACTCGCCCTTACTACTGGCGGGAAAAAGGGTATACCGCCCATAACTTTCTGTCGGAGGAACCCCACGTATCATCACACACTTCATTTAATTTATCTGATTCAGGCAAAACTACAAGTAGTTTATTCCCACCCTACAAAATACCCTTATTTGTGGTACTTGTGGTATCAGAAATACGTAACACCTCCTTCATTGCCCTTAACATGTAACTTGTGGCCCTAAAGGAAAAATACGTTTGTTTCTTCACCGTCGACACTGGGGTCAGTGTCCGTGTCAGTGTCTGTCGACCGACTGAGGTAAATGGGCGTTTTTACAAGCCCCTGACGGTGTCTGAGACGCCTGGACCGATACTAATTTGTCCGCCGGCTGTCTCATGTCGTCAACCGGCTTGCAGCGTGTTGACATTATCACGTAATTCCATAAGTAAGCCATCCATTCTGGTGTCGACTCCCTAGAGAGTGACATCACCATTACAGGCAATTTTCTCCGTCTCCTCACCAACATTTTCCTCATACATGTCGACACACACGTACCGACCTACAGCACACACATACAGGGAATGCTCTGATAGAGGACAGGACCCACTAGCCCTTTGGGGAGACAGAGGGAGAGTTTGCCAGCACACACCAAAAGCGCCATAATGTATATAACAACCCTAGAAGGTGTTGTTTCTATATATGGGCTCTTAATATATAATTATATCGCCAATTTATGCCCCCCTTCTCTTTAACCCTGTTTCTGTAGTGCAGGGGAGAGTGGGAGCCTTCCTCACCAGCGGAGCTGGTCAGGAAAATGGCGCTGAGTGCTGAGGAGAATAAGCTCCGCCCCTTTCACGGCGGGCTTTTCTCCCGGTTATTAGGAAAACTGGCCTGGGTTAAATACATACATATAGCCTTAATGGCTATATGTGATGTATTTATTTGCCTCTAAGGTAATCTATATTGCTGCCCAGGGCGCCCCCAGCAGCGCCCTGCACCCTCCGTGACCGAGATCAGTGAGCCGTGTAGCAACAATGGCGCACAGCTGCAGTGCTGTGCGCTACCTTCATGAAGACTGAGGAGTCTTCTGCCGCCTGTTTCCGGACCTCCGTTCTGCCGTTCTTCAGCGTCTGTAAGGGGGATCGGCGGCGCGGCTCCGGGACGAACCCCAGGCTGACCTGTGTTCCGACTCCCTCTGGAGCTCAGTGTCCAGTAGCCTAAGACTTCAATCCTCCTGCACGCAGGTGAGTTGCAAGTCTCTCCCCTAAGTCCCTCGTTGCAGTGATCCTGTCGCCAGCAGGAATCACTGATTAGAAACCTAAAAAAAAACTTTTCTAAACAGCTCTTTAAGAGAGCCACCTAGATTGCACCCTCTCGGACGGGCACAAAAACCTAACTGAGGCTTGGAGGAGGGTCATAGGGGGAGGAGCCAGTACACACCATGTGACCTAAAAGCTTTTTTAGATGTGCCCTGTCTCCTGCGGAGCCCGCTATTCCCCATGGTCCTGACGGAGTCCCCAGCATCCACTAGGACGTTAGAGAAATCTAATTAATCAGCACAGTCTCCTGGTGCAACTTAGTCGTATCACATTGCAACTAAGATGCATACAGGCACTAGGTGCTAGCAGAGCCTCGTGGTCTGGTGCACTGAGGTGGTCTGTTTGGCGTGACTACAGCAATGATATACAGATGGAGCCCTCCTCATCTTTGCCTTTAATAGGATTAATTGATCCAGGGTAGTCAGACTTAATCCCCTGCTGTAATGATTTAATCCCCTGATGTATTGTTCTCTCTGTATTGTATTGCAGATGAGAACAATAGAGGAAAGGCTTATGCTAATAAACCATGGGGCACCTAGGCGCAGCAGAGAAGCCAAGATGAGCGAGGCTACATCTGTATGAGGACACATCTATAAATTATATTATACACTATTATTTACCTCTCTGCAACAATTCTGCAGTTACAGATTACTGATCACGGTGTTATTCTCAATCTAAAATTTGATAACCAATTTATTTTTAATCTATATAATAACTATATTATGTAAACTATCGAACAGACCAGAGACTAGTTCTTGTGTAGTAAATCATAGAGGGACCAACTTTCAGGCGTTAGAGACAGATCTTACTTTGACAGCATCTCTGGCATCCACCATAGACAGGTCCTGGAGCGGCCAGACAGTCTGCGCTTTGTAGAAATCCCCTTTGTCAGACTTCTTTACTTTCACCACTTTCACACATACAGGACGTTCCGTGGTTACTTTAGAAAGAAAGTCAGATTATTTAGGATGTTACACCCAAGAAAACACAATAGATGGAAGATGAAATAGCATTGTAATAAAAGAGGATTATGCTTTGTATAACATAGCTTTTTTATACAAAGAGGGGAGGGCAATCTCCTTGGTCGGGATGCAGTTAACATGCCAGCTGTCTGGATCACGGCAATCGGCATACCCACACCGGAATCCCGACACTAGGCAAAATGACAATGGCGGAATCCCGTAAGGGTCAGGAAACCAACACCGGACATCCGACAGCCAACATATCCCGACTTTAAGTATATGCTGCGGGGGGTTAGATTTAGGCACTAATGGGGGAGGGTTAGGGATAGGCTGCGAGGAAAGAGGGGGGTTAGGGGAACATACTCACCTCGCCCCTATCGGGATTACTCTAATCGGGATTCCGCATCAGTATTGTGACCGCCAGCATCCCGTCCGGCGGTCAATCATACTGAATTCCCTTGGTCAACATGATAATGTGTACAGGGGGCAAAGCAAATGCCAGATAATTATTTCAGTTTGTAAAGTTTAGCTTTGGACAAATTCAATTATACAAAAGTCTCAAAGGCAAGCTATGCTCCATACATATCTGGAAATATCTGTTGCATGTAATCAAACACAGTACAAGCTTGCCTTGTGAGACTTATTCTACATCGCACACGATGCTCTATCCCTGCCATACAAGGCATCACAGCATAAAGGGTACTGGAACTCCACTCTTAGGCTCCCACTTGTCTTTCTTCATTTACCACCTATAGTACAAGAAGTTACTGAAACGGTTCCTGGATGATCATGGCATCCCATTGCTGTCAGTAGGGATCCCCTGCAGCAGCTACAGCCACCACCCTAACTTCTCATAGGCAATCCTCCAATGTCACACTGTAGGTGTGCTGGTGCCGGCGGGACAGTCCATATGCACCATATTACAAAACAAACCGGTTACACCAGGCAAGCACATGAAGCCATAATCAGCCAGTGAACCACTACAGCTACCAGATGATCGCTGTACATGGCACACTAAAAAGTGTCAAGTGAATATTTTACTGTATTATTAAACCACAAAGATTGCAGATTAGGCACGGTGCCTTAAATGAAAAGTATGTGTTAAAGTGGCATGGTAACCAATGGCAGTCATTAGCAAATTAGTTTTTTTAAACCAACAACATGTGACAAAGCTAAACATCAGTAATGCAGCGGGGATGGTTCAGAGCTGGGAGAAAAATAGGAATTTAATACCTACCGGTAATTACTTTTCTCGTAGTCTGTAGGAGATACTGGGATGGATTAGTACCATGGGGTATAGATAGAGTCCATTTGAGCCTGGCACTTTAAGAAATGTTCAGTGTGTGCTGGCTCCTCCCCTCTATGCCCCTCCACCAGACTCAGTCTAGGAAAACTGGGCTCGAGGAGACGGACATACTTTAAGAGAAGGAAAACATATAACAACAGCGGTGAGGCAATGAACCAACACACAAGATAATAAAGGATAGCCGCGCTAGCCAGAACAAAGGATAGCACCGCTAACAAAAGCAAAGGATAGCAATGTTAGCCAGAACAGTAACAGGGACAGCAACAGTAGACCCAACCAAGAACTTACAACCAGGTAAGCAGGAACACGAAGCACTGAGGCAGGCGCCCAGTATCCCCTACAGACTACGAGAAATGGAATTACTGGTAGGCATTAAATTCCTATTTTCTCTAACATCCTAGGGGATACTGAGACCCCCGCAAAACCGCCTGACCAAACTGAAGGTCCTCACCGGCCAAGGTATCGAACTTATAGAACTTTACAAATGTGTTCGAACCAGACCAAGTAGCAGCTCGGCACAAGTGCAAGGTCAAGACGCCACGGGCAGCCGCCCAGGAAGAACCCAACGACCTAGAGGAGTGGGCCTGAATAGAACTCGGCAGCGGCAATGAAGCAAAATAATAGGCCTGTTAAATAATCAACCTGAGCCAACGAGCAATGGACTGCTTAGAAGCAGAACATCCAATCTAAGCAGCATCGTAAAGGACAAAAAGGGAGTCAGACTTCCTGTGACGAGCTGTCCTTTTAACATACAGTAAATCTTCAAAGACCGAACCACGTCCAAGGACTTTGGAGCAACTGATGCGTCAGACATCACTGGAACCACTATCGGTTGATTAATGTGAAAAGCCGAAACCCCTTTCGGCAAAAACTGTGGGTGAGTTCTGAGATCCGCCCTATCTTCGTGAAATATCAAATAAGGGCTCTTAAAGGATAAGGCCCCTAATTCCGACACAAGCCTCGCAGAGGCCAACGCCAGCAACATGGCAGTCTTCCAAGTTAGAAACTTCAACTCCACCCTGTGTAGAGGTTCAAACCATTCCGACTGGAGAAAGGTCAGAACCACATTGAGATCCCACGGAGGCGTGGGAGGGACAATGGGCAGCTGAATGTGAAGGACACCCTTCAGGAACGTCTGTACCTCCGGAATTAGCGACAGCTGTCTTTGGAAGAATATGGAGAGAGACGAAATCTGAACCTTGATGGAGCCCAACCCCTTGATGGAGCCCAACCGTAGGCCCATATCCAATCCTGCTTGCAGGAAGAGCAGAAAACGGCCAAGTTGAAATTCCACAGGAGAATATTTTCTACCATCAAACCAAGAAACTTATTTCTTCCAGATACGGTGGTAATGTTTAGACGTGACCACCTTCCGGGCTTGGGCTATAGTCGTGATAACCCTGGAGAGAAGACCTTTTCTGGCAAGAATCTCCCTTTCAACATCCAAGCCATCAAATGTAGCCACAGTAAGTCTGGATAGACGAACGCCCCTTGTTGAAGAAGATCCTTGAGAAGTGGTAGGGGCCAGGCCCCTTCTAAAGACATGGTCAGGAGGTCCGCATACCATGTCGTGGACATCCCAAGAGGGAAAATAGTATGCCAGCTGTCAGGATTCCGGCGCCGGTATGCTGAGCATCCCGACAGCCGGCATATTCAGTGCCACCCGGAGGAAACAGGTATACAAACTGCTAAGTCCAAGGTGCCGTCAGAGCGTCCACCGCTACAGCCTGCGGATCCCTCGATCTGGAACAGTAGCGAAGCAGCTTCTTGTTGAGATGAGAAGCCATCAGGTCTATCTGCGGACAGCCCCAGCAGTGAACCAGCTGTTGAAACACCTGAGGGTGAAGGCCCCATTCCTCCGGATGGAGGTTGTGCCTGCTGAGGAAGTCCGCTTCCCAGTTGTCCACTCCCGGAATGAATATGGCCGAGATGGCCCTTGCGTTGGCTTCTGCCCAGAGGAGTATCCTTGACACTTCTGGCATTGCGGCCCTGCTTTTTGTTTCTCCCTGTCTGTTTATGCACACCACCGCCGTGGCATTGTCCGACTGCACCTGTATGGCCTGACACCAGAGTAGATAGGATGCCTGTAGAAGAGCATTGTAAATTGCCCTGAGTTCCAGAGCATTTACCGTAAGTGAAGACTCCTGACGTGACCACTTTCCTTGGAACTAAACCCCTTGGGTCACCGCTCTCCAACTGCGGAGGCTGGCATCCTTTGTCAACAGAGTCCAAGACTGGGTTCTAAAACTCCGACCCTCCACAAGGTGAGAGACTTGTAGCCACCACAACAGGGCGATACGTGCTTTCAGCAACAGAGATACAGTATACTCTGGTGCATGTGCAGGTGAGACCCTGACCACTTGCCCAGCAGATCCAGCTGGAACGGACGGGCATGGAATCTGCCATACTGGATTGTCTCGTAGGAGGCTACCATCTTGCCTAGTAGGCGGATGTAAAGGTGTACTGAGATCTTGCGGAGTCTGAGCACAGAGCGGACCATAGGCTGAATTGTCAAGGCCTTGTACACAGGGAGGAATACCTTCTGAGACACCGTGTCCAGTATCATTCCCAGGAACTGAATTCTCTGTGACGGTTCCAGGTGAGATTTCTGGAAATTTAGGATCTACCCATTGTCCATAAGAAGACGAGTAGTTAAGTTGATGCTATTCAGCAGACTATCCCTGGACATCACCTTTAGTAGGAGATCATCCAAGTTGGGAACTATGTTGACTACCATCATGTAGAGTTGGAGCATCATCTCCGCCATGACTTTTGTAAATACCCTTGGAGCCGTGGAGAGACCAAAGGTTAAGGCTTGAAACTGGAAGTGGTGGTCCTGTATAGCGAATCTGAGATAAGCTTGATGAGGGGGCCATATCGGGATGTGTAGATTTGCATCCATGATATCTACAGAAACCAGGAAGTCCCCCTCCTCCAGATCGGAGACCACCGCTCCTAGGGATTCCATCTTGAACTTGAACACCCATAGGTACGGGTTCAGAGATTTGAGGTTCAAGATCAGCCCGACCGAACCATCCGGTTTCGGTACCATGAATAGGCTTACATAAAATCCCCTGTTGTGCAACAGAGGAGGGACTGGAACAATAACCTTCGTTTGAAGTAGTTTTTGAATGACGTCCTGCAAGGTAACTCTTGCTACAGGTGAAGCTGGTAAGCTTGACTTGAAGAATCTGTGAGGAGGGAGTGCTTGAAATTCCAACCGGAAACCCTGGGATATGAGATCCCTCACCCAAGGTCCCGGCAGGATTCCGTCCACACATGGGCGAAGTATTGTAGTTGAGCACCCACCTGAAAGTCCCCCTGCAGCTGGGGCCAACCGTCACGGGGAGGGCTTAGTGGACGAGGATCTGGAGACCTGGTCCAGAGATCCAGCAGCCGCTGGTTTACAGGTTTTACCTCTATTTCCTGTAGCTGCATTTGAGGCACCTCTGGCTCAGCCTCTAAAATCTGGCCACACGAAAGGACTACAGAGAGGGCCCTGGATAGGTACGTCTAGCCGGAGGTGCAGCAGATGGCAGATAGGTAGACTTTTGGTTTTACATTAAAAAACAACTCTTCATCAGGTTCTGTCTCTTTATCTGGTATGTTGAGGACTTCCCTAATAGAATATATTAGGGCCTCCACACCCTGAGAGTATTGTCACCCTCCATGTCTACTTCACCTTCATCCAGATCTGGCATGTCATTTTCAGAGTCAGATTGGAGTACCTGTGGAAGTTCGCGTTTATACGAGACCAGCAGGGGGGGAGCTGAGGAGCCTGCCTGTGGTCAGCAGCCTTGACTAAAAAATAATTCACAGATTTCTCCAGGATCTGCCTTTCCTGTCTGGCAGTAGCTAACTCAGTATCAATATTAGAAATCATTCCTTTAAATTATTCTAACCACTCTGGCTCCTGTATACTGCTACCCTGTGAAGGGAGAGAGAACTGAGTACATAGGAGAGATCCCCCCGGTGAAGGGGAAAACGTGTTACACACAGCCTTTTTGCAAGACATTCTGCTACAGCAGAAATACACACAGTATTAGTGAAATAACACAGAAAACCCCAGACAGCCCGAATGGAGTGACACAGAGAGGGATGAGACCAGCACACAATGCCACAGTCAGAGCAGTACTCTGCCGGGCATTAACCAGAGCCTTTGATAAGGCAGACAGCGTTAGTGTTTATCTATATGCTCCCCCCTTTCCATAAATCCCCCTGGTATTCATATTTTGTGTAAAACAGAGTCAAAAACCCTTTTTTAACACCAGCGCCAGTGTGGGTGTCCTCAGCGGGCACCGCAGCCAGGTGCCCGCCGCGCCTTATGTCGTCATTGTCACCAGGGACCCGTTAATCGGGAGCTCGGTGTCTGTACTCACCACACCGCGTCTTCAGCATCTGTTAGGGGTGACGGAAAGCTGGTGGTGTGTGCGCACACCCTGGGGGCATGTGAAACAGCGCCTCAGGAGCTATTGTCCTGTCAGCGGGGATGCGAACCATTAACCCTATAAGAGGTTAGTTCGGTCCCCCCCTCCCCTTATTCCCACGACTCAGGCAGGCTGTTGCCAGCCAGTACTGCCTGAAAACAACAAACTAATAAAAACTTTGAAGAAAACAGAGAATGCACCCGGCTCCTTGGGCACATTTTTCTAAACTGAGTCTAGTGGAGGGGCATAGAGGGGAGGAGCCAGCACACACTGAAAATTTCTTAAAGTGCCAGGCTCCAATGGACCCGATCTATACCCCATGGTACTAATCTATCCCAGTATCCCCTAGGATGTTAGAGAAATAAAAATATAAAATAAGAATTTACTTACCGATAATTCTATTTCTCGTAGTCCGCAGTGGATGCTGGGAACTCCGTAAGGACCATGGGGAATAGCGGCTCCGCAGTAGACTGGGCACAAAAGTAAAGCTTTAGGACTACCTGGTGTGCACTGGCTCCTCCCCCCATGACCCTCCTCCAAGCCTCAGTTAGGATACTGTGCCCGGACGAGCGTACACAATAAGCAAGGATTTTGAATCCCGGGTAAGACTCATACCAGCCACACCAATCACACCGTACAACCTGTGATCTGAACCCAGTTAACAGCATGATAACAGAGGAGCCTCTGAAAAGATGGCTCACAACAATAATAACCCGATTTTTGTAACAATAACTATGTACAAGTATTGCAGACAATCCGCACTTGGGATGGGCGCCCAGCATCCACTACAGACTACGAGAAATAGAATTATCGGTAAGTAAATTCTTATTTTCTCTGACGTCCTAGTGGATGCTGGGAACTCCGTAAGGACCATGGGGATTATACCAAAGCTCCCAAACGGGCGGGAGAGTGCGGATGACTCTGCAGCACCGAATGAGAGAACTCCAGGTCCTCCTCAGCCAGGGTATCAAATTTGTAGAATTTAGCAAACGTGTTTGCCCCTGACCAAGTAGCTGCTCGGCAAAGTTGTAAAGCCGAGACCCCTCGGGCAGCCGCCCAAGATGAGCCCACCTTCCTTGTGGAATGGGCTTTTACAGATTTTGGCTGTGGCAGGCCTGCCACAGAATGTGCAAGCTGAATTGTACTACAAATCCAACGAGCAATAGTCTGCTTAGAAGCAGGAGCACCCAGCTTGTTGGGTGCATACAGGATAAACAGCGAGTCAGATTTTCTGACTCCAGCCGTCCTGGAAACATATTTTCAGGGCCCTGACTACGTCCAGCAACTTGGAGTCCTCCAAGTCCCTAGTAGCCGCAGGTACCACAATAGGCTGGTTCAAGTGAAACGCTGAAACCACCTTAGGGAGAAATTGAGGACGAGTCCTCAATTCTGCCCTGTCCGTATGAAAAATTAGGTAAGGGCTTTTATAGAATAAAGCCGCCAATTCTGAGACACGCCTGGCTGAAGCCAGGGCCAACAGCATTACCACTTTCCATGTGAGATATTTTAAGTCCACAGTGGTGAGTGGTTCAAACCAATGTGATTTTAGGAACCCCAAAACTACATTGAGATCCCAAGGTGCCACTGGAGGCACAAAAGGAGGCTGTATATGCAGTACCCCCTTGACAAACGTCTGAACTTCAGGAACTGAAGCCAGTTCTTTCTGGAAGAAAATCGACAGGGCCGAAATTTGAACCTTAATGGACCCTAATTTTAGGCCCATAGACAGTCCTGTTTGCAGGAAATGCAGGAAACGACCCAGTTGAAATTCCTCTGTAGGGGCCTTCCTGGCCTCGCACCACGCAACATATTTACGCCAAATAAAGTGATAATGCTGTACGGTTACATCCTTCCTGGCTTTGATCAGGGTAGGGATGACTTCATCCGGAATGCCTTTTTCCTTCAGGATCCGGCGTTCAACCGCCATGCCGTCAAACGCAGCCGCGGTAAGTCTTGGAACAGACAGGGTCCCTGCTGGAGCAGGTCCTTTCTTAGAGGTAGAGGCCACGGGTTCTCTGTGAGCATCTCTTGAAGTTCCGGGTACCAAGTCCTTCTTGGCCAATCCGGAGCCACGAGTATAGTTCTTACTCCTCTCCTTCTTATGATTCTCAGTACCTTGGGTATGAGAGGCAGAGGAGGGAACACATACACTGACTGGTACACCCACGGTGTTACCAGAGCGTCCACAGCTATTGCCTGAGGGTCCCTTGACCTGGCGCAATACCCGTCTAGTTTTTTGTTGAGGCGGGACGCCATCATGTCCACCTTTGGTTTTTCCCAACGGTTCACAATCATGTGGAAGACTTCTGGGTGAAGTCCCCACTCTCCCGGGTGGAGGTCGTGTCTGTTGAGGAAGTCTGCTTCCCAGTTGTCCACTCCCGGAATGAACACTGCTGACAGTGCTATCACATGATTTTCCGCCCAGCGAAGAATCCTAGCAACTTCTGCCATTGCCCTCCTGCTTCTTGTGCCGCCCTGTCTGTTTACGTGGGCGACTGCCGTGATGTTGTCTGACTGGATCAGCACCGGCTGACCTTGAAGCAGAGGTCTTGCTAGGCTTAGAGCATTGTAGATGGCCCTTAGCTCCAGGATATTTATGTGAAGTGATGTCTCCAGGCTTGACCACAAGCCCTGGAAATTTTTTCCCTGTGTGACTGCTCCCCAGCCTCTCAGGCTGGCATCCGTGGTCACCAGGACCCAGTCCTGAATGCCGAATCTGCGGCCCTCTAGAAGATGAGCACTCTGCAACCACCACAGGAGAGACACCCTTGTCCTTGGTGACAAGATTATCCGCTGATGCATCTGAAGATGCGACCCGGACCATTTGTCTAGCAGATCCCACTGGAAGGTTCTTGCGTGGAATCTGCCGAATGGGATTGCTTCGTAAGAAACCACCATCTTTCCCAGGACCCTTGTGCATTGATGCACTGAGACTTGGCCTGGTTTTAGGAGATTTCTGACTAGCTCGGATAACTCCCTGGCTTTCTCCTCCGGGAGAAACACCTTTTTCTGGACTGTGTCCAGGATCATCCCTAGGAATAGAAGTCGTGTCGTCGGGATCAGCTGCGATTTTGGAATATTGAGAATCCAACCGTGCTGGCGCAGCACTATCTGAGATAGTGCTACGCCGACTTCCAACTGTTCCCTGGATCTTGCCCTTATCAGGAGATCGTCCAAGTAAGGGATAACTAAAACTCCCTTCCTTCGAAGGAGTATCATCATTTCGGCCATTACCTTGGTAAAGACCCGGGGTGCCGTGGACAATCCAAACGGCAGCGTCTGAAACTGATAGTGACAGTTCTGTACCACAAACCTGAGGTACCCTTGGTGAGAAGGGTAAATTGGGACATGTAGGTAAGCATCTTTGATGTCCAGAGACACCATATAGTCCCCTTCTTCCAGGTTTGCAATCACTGCTCTGAGTGACTCCATCTTGAATTTGAACCTTTGTATTCAAGGATTTTAGGTTTAAAATTGGTCTCACCGAGCCGTCCGGCTTCGGTACCACAAATAGTGTGGAATAGTACCCCTTTGCCTGTTGTAGGAGGGGTACCTTGATTTTCACCTGCTGGGAATATAGCTTGTGAATGGCTTCCAATACTGCCTCCCTGTCTGAGGGAGACGTCGGTAAAGCAGACTTTAGAAAACGGCGAGGGGGAGACGTCTCGAATTCCAATTTGTACCCCTGAGATACCACCTGAAGGATCCAGGGGTCCACTTGCGAGTGGGCCCACTGCGCACTGAACTTCTTGAGACGGGCCCCCACCGTGCCTGAGTCCGCTTGTAAAGCCCCAGCGTCATGCTGAGGACTTTGCGGAGGCGGGAGAGGGCTTTTGTTCCTGGGAACTGGCTGTTTGTTGCAGCCTTTTTCCTCTCCCTCTGCCACGGGGCAGAAATGAGGCGCCTTTTGCCCGCTTGCCCTTATGGGGCCGAAAGGACTGCGCCTGATAATACGGCGTCTTCTTAGGTTGAGAAGCTACCTGGGGTAAAAATGTGGATTTTCCAGCAGTTGCCGTGGCTACCAGGTTTGATAGACCTACCCCAAATAACTCCTCCCCCTTATAAGGCAATACTTCCATGTGCCTTTTAGAATCCGCATCACCTGACCACTGCCGCGTCCATAAACCTCTTCTTGCAGAAATGGACAGCGCGCTAACTCTTGATGCCAGTCTGCAAATATCCCTCTGTGCATCACGCATATATAGAAATGCATCCTTCAAATGCTCTATAGTCAGTAATATACTGTCCCTATCTAGGGTATCAATATTTTCAGTCAGGGAATCCGACCACGCCAGGCCCGCACTGCACATCCAGGCTGAGGCGATTGCTGGTCGCAGTATAACACCCGTGTGAGTGTATATACATTTTAGGATATTCTCCAGCTTTCTATCGGCAGGTTCCTTTAGGGCGGCCGTATCAGGAGAGGGTAGTGCTACCTGTTTAGACAAGCGTGTGAGTGCTTTATCCACCCTAGGGGGTGTTTCCCAACGTGCCCTATCCTCTGGCGGGAAAGGGTACGATGCCAATAACCTTTTAGGAATGATCAGTTTTTTATCGGGGGAAACCCACGCCTCATCACACACTTCATTTAATTCCTTGGATACAGGAAAAACTACAGGCAGTTTTTTCTCACCAAACATAATACCCTTTTTAGTGGTACTTGTATTATCAGAGATATGCAATACATTTTTCATTGCTTCAATCATGTAACGTGTGGCCCTAGTGGAAGTCACGTTTGTCTCCTCATCATCGACACTGGAGTCAGTATCCGTGTCTGTGTCTGCCATTTGAGGTAACGGGCGTTTTAAAGCCCCTGATGGCGTTTGAGACCCCTGGACAGGCACAAGCTGAGTAGCCGGCTGTCTCATGTCGTCAACTGTCTGTCGTAAAGAGCTGACACTGTCACGCAATTCCTTCCATAAGCTCATCCACTCAGGTGTCGACTCCCTAGGGGGTGACAACTCTATAATAGGCAACTGCTCCGCCTCCATCTCATTTTCCTCCTCAAACATGTCGACACAATCGTACCGACACACCGCACACACACAGGGAATGCTCTGATAGAGGACAGGACCCCACTAGCCCTTTGGGGAGACAGAGGGAGAGTATGCCAGCACACACCAGAGCGCTATATATATATAGACAGGAATACCACTATAAAATGTGCTTTTCCCTTTATAGCTGCTGTTAGTATCAAAACTGCGCCAAATTAGTGCCCCCCTCTCTTTTTTACCCTTTTCTGTAGTGCAGGACTGCAGGGGAGAGTCAGGGAGACGTCCTTCCAGCGGAGCTGTGATGGAAAATGGCGCCCGTGTGCTGAGGAGATAGGCTCCGCCCCCTTCTCGGCGGCCTTTTCTCCCGCTTTTTGGTGAGTTCTGGCAGGGGTTAAAATACATCCATATAGCCCTGGGGGTTATATGTGGTGTATTTATGCCAGCCAAGGTGTTTACATTGCTGCTCAGGGCGCCCCCCCCTAGCGCCCTGCACCCTCAGTGACCGAAGTGTGAAGTGTGCCTGAGTAACAATGGCGCACAGCTGCAGTGCTGTGCGCTACCTTGTTGAAGACTGATGTCTTCTGCCGCCGATTTTTCCGGACCTCTTCTTGCTTCTGGCTCTGTAAGGGGGCCGGCGGCGCGGCTCTGGGACCGAGCTCCGAGGCTGGGCCTGTGTTCGGTCCCTCTGGAGCTAATGGTGTCCAGTAGCCTAAGAAGCCCAATCCACTCTGCACGCAGGTGAGTTCGCTTCTTCTCCCCTTAGTCCCTCGATGCAGTGAGCCTGTTGCCAGCAGGTCTCACTGAAAATAAAAAACCTAAAACTAAACTTTCACTAAGAAGCTCAGGAGAGCCCCTAGTGTGCACCCTTCTCGGCCGGGCACAAAAATCTAACTGAGGCTTGGAGGAGGGTCATGGGGGGAGGAGCCAGTGCACACCAGGTAGTCCTAAAGCTTTACTTTTGTGCCCAGTCTCCTGCGGAGCCGCTATTCCCCATGGTCCTTACGGAGTTCCCAGCATCCACTAGGACGTCAGAGAAAACAACAATAATAAAGTAACACTGCACCATAGCAGGGCTATTCCCAAACTCAAATCTAAGTGCAAATATAAAGCTGCCAGCATTTGTGAGCTACATGCTAAAAAAAAAAAAGCCAACATTTACCCTGTATGCAAAAATAATACATGCATTTGCACCCCTTACATTGCAACAAGGTTTTCCCAGGTGCAAAGTTACTTCCTCTTTTTTTTGCTCCCAACTCAGAACCAGCTCCAACGCACAAACATACTGTAACTGCCTACCATCCCAATGAAAGGGTCAAAACTATACAAAGTACTATTTATCAAAGCTTGTAGAGAGATAAAAAATTTTGAGAGATTAAGTACTGACCAATCCGCTTCTAACTGCCATTTTTTAAACACAGCCTGTAAAATGTAAAGCAGAAGCTGATTGGCTAGTATTTTATCTCTTACAATTGTATCTCTCACCAAGCTTTAATAAATACCCCCCTCTCTAAGGGTGGGTACACACCAGAACAATATTGTACCAATTTGCCATATTGAAACGACAAATCATCTAGTGTGTACAACTGCGCGCTCCCACGGTCAGTATGCGACATCCTCCAATGGACTGTGCTGTATTGTCAACCGGAAGATATTGCATGCGACCCAGCTCTTTGCAATGAAAGACAGAATAGTGATTGTTCTGTCATTCATTACATCGGGCTGGTGTGTACGGGCAATCAGGCATGGTCCAGGCCGAAGGGAATTCCGTCCGACCATTGGTCCGATTGCCCAGCATTCAGGTGTGTACCCACCCTAAGGGGAAAAAAAATTAATACGGAGACTGAGTAATAAGATTGGCCAAAAAAAAGAAAGAAAAAAAAAAGATACATATACTTTGTCCAACAGATGCAAATGAAACAGACAATCACATAAATGCAAGAAAACTATAGTAAAACAATAGTTGCCCGAACAAAACATTAAAGTGAAAAATATCCATATATAAATGAAACCACACAATTTGTCACAATTTGTGGTGATATCACATCAGATTTGTCTAGTACGTAATATGATGTAATTACATTTGTCCCTGTACATTTCTCAGTAAGCACTGCCAAATGTATAATACAGCAGAATTTTAGTGGAATTTAGTGGAATTTTCCCCTGGACTACAGGGTATCCAGACTATAGATCTACTACTAATGGTAGACATGTATTAGGTCGACGTGGTCAAAAGGTCGACATATGGCAGACACAAGTTTGTTTATTTTTGTTTTGTTTGTCTTTTCCATTTTTTTTTCAACCTTGTCATACTTTACCATCCACGTGGACTACAATTGGGAATAGTAACCTTGCCCAAAGCATGAAGAGCGTAGCGAGCCATGCAAGGGGACGTGGTACACTAATGGGGCTTGTTTGTGGCAGAAAAGTGACAAAACACCCCAAAAAAATAGTGTGGACCATTTACATGTTGACCTTTCCTACTGTCTACCTACTCTATGTCGACCTTTTGGCCCTGCTGACCTAATGCATGTCTACCATCAGTGGTAGACCTATTGACTGTAGACCGTTTTAGTGTACATGTAATAATCCACACCCGGACTACAGTATGGTTTATGCCACCATTATGATAATTGCTCTTCTGTGACTTATCAGTTGACCTACTGACTGCCTAGACAATTCACAGTTCTTGTCATATTATATTGTATCTGATCTTACCACATGTATACTGACAGTAGTACCGTCAGAATAAATACACCACCAGACTTTACAGCAGAAAACGTTTCTGTACCTTTGATTGGTAAATGTGTGAGGAAATAAATGTAACCACGTGTGATCCCAGTTTCTGCAGACTTACCAGTCGCACACAAGAAGCAGTTCTTCTTCTTTTTCCCAGCCTTGCACACATTCACAATGCTCAGGAGACGTTCATCATTTGGCGTAAATATGTCCCTCTGCAGGGCGTGCTTTATCGCAGTCATCTTCTTACAATTTGTTTTACATCGATACCAACCTATAGAACAAAAGTTTAAATGCAATGGGAAGTCGATTGCAAGGGCCAACATCAAGACCTGACACTTCCAATACTTATAAGGGATGCCATATGTTTTACCGGCGGACGGGATGCTAGCTGTCAATATCCCGACAGTGGCATCCCACCCGCCAGAATACCGGCAGCGAGGCGAGCTCTAAGTCCCACCTTGGGGCCTCGCTGCGCTTGCCACAGGATCTATTCCCACTCTATAGATGTCGTGGACACCCATGAGTGGGAATAGCCCTGGTGCGCCGGTATTCCGGCTGTCAGCATTGTCGGCTGTCGGGATTTCGGTGTCTGTATCCTGAACGCCGGGATCCCGACAGCCGGCATTTCAACTGCAACCCCTTATAAGGTCAATAACCCCAGACAGGAGCTGTTTGCATATGAAGAGTGGGGGTCATTCAAATGTGGACAGAATGAGCATCGCTGGTGATTACTTGGAAGAAGCAGCAGCAGCAATGCACACATTATAATGCAGCAGGAGATGTCTGGTATAAGTAGACTCCTCCTGCATGCATGTTCAATCCTCTGCTGCGTCCAAGGACACAGCATCTGATCACCTGCGACACCATCAGAGTAACCAATGAGGTTGCGCAAGGTCTGTCGCATTTCCCTTGATATTGTTGTATCCCCCCTTGATAAAATATACAACCTTGGCTTGCAAGCCCTAAACATATCTGTATAGGAGACACTCAGCCCTTCTGCTGAAATTACAAAAGTGGTTTAGACCATCTGACCTGTTTAGGAACCTTTTACTAACTTTCTAATGCTATTGTCGGAATGGTGGTAAATCACTCTGGGGCAGATGTATTAACCTGCAGACGGCATAAGGAAGCGATAAACCAGTGATATGTGCAAGGTGATAAAGGGGGATCAGTACTAAATGCCGCCGGACTGAATCCCGGCGGTCGAAATACCGACGCCGGAATCCCGACCACACAATCCCGACAGGGGTGGCGAGCGGAATGCAGCCCCTTGCGGGCTCGCTTCGCTCGCCACGCTACGGGCACGGTGCCTCGCTACGCTCGGCACACTATTATATTCTCCCTCTATGGGTGTCGTGGACACCCACGGAGGGAGAATATGTCGGGATTGTGGCGGTCGGGATTGTGGCGGTCGGGATTCCGGCCGGCGGCATATTGACCGCATCCCGATAAAGGCACCAGCCAATCAGCTCCTAACTGTTAATTTACATATTAATTTACATCTTGGATCATGTGTTATCACCTTGCACATATCACTGGTTTATCACTTCCTTATGCCTTCTCCAGGTTTATAAATCTGCCCCCTGTCATTTTTTAACGCCCTTCGGTGTCAGTCAGAGATCAGGAAGCATAGGTTCGATCGATCGATGAACAGATCATTCAGACAAAGGGTAACAGGTCACAATGCCATGAATATGTTTGATCCATTCCTACTGGAATGGACTGTCTGGCAGATATTTATTAGGAAAAAGGGGGGTATGGTAGCTTTAACATCCAATCAAATCACATGCACGTATTGTTCTTTCAATTTAAAGCTTAGGTAACAACATGTCATCAGAAATAAGAATTATTACTGAATACTACGCATTTCTTATCTGGTTTCTGCTACAATCCTGATTCTCACATTTACCTAGGCCACTTCAGCTGTAAGGAGGATTTTTTTTAGAATTGCTTAAAACATATACTTTTTATCTATGTTTTCAGAATATGTGATGTAGCGTAATTATTTTCAAAACACCTGTTGATAGTTAGCGTGACTCTAAACTACATTCCATAGAAATTCTGAAAACGGTCTTTCTAAAAATAACTTTAAAATCTGGACAGAAACCTTTTTAAGGCAATAGGAACTTATTTATAGGAAATGGATATATAATCAATAACAATATAACAACACTAGCTACGCTTAACACTATCATTAAATCGGTTAAGAACAATGTTTAAATGGAAAATGAAGACACTGTATGACACAGAGATCTGCAAGGAGAATGGCAGCTAGGTAACCCTCGATCCATGACAGCTGTGAACGGGGGACAACCAGGCGTCCCCATCCTATGCTTTCACAACTAGGGAGTAAGAGGTACTAATGGCAGCTGAGTGGAGTCGTGGGCAAGCAACGTTCTACCAACCCAACGCTTGGATCAGTGTTAAACACAGAGACGTACAATTTGACGGCAGATAAGTACCACTTGGCCCATCTAGTCTGCTCCTTTTTTACCCTTTGGTAATCTCATCCCTATGTGATTCTTTGTTCTTTGTAAGTTCTTTAAAAAAAAAAAAGAAAGAAAGAAAGAAAGGTAAAAAGTGCATATTAGTATGTATATTTCTCAGTATATATACGCTGTGTGCGCATGTGTATATTATATACTGTAAGTAGCCAAGAAACATTGGTGGTAACTTGTTATTTGTAATACACTTGTCTTGAAAGCCTGCAAGTGCCATCCTGGATGTTTTCTGTGCAGTCACACACAGGTTATCTCTATCTAAAGGAGGATAGGTAGTCGGGTGAATGCTATTACTTCATCTAGAGTGCTGAACTTAATGATGTGTGTGTGTAAGTATATATGTATGAAAAAGGGCATAGGTGGCACGTGTTTTGGGTTGTTGATGGCAGATTGCCACACATAGACAGCCACGTGCCTTGCTCCAGCTTTAGAGGTTTGGCAGATGCGGGCAACGTGCCAAGGATGTGCACGTGGATTCATGTGTGCCAGCTGCGGGTCATGAGGGTAGGGCATTTTTGCAGTCCATTCATGCAGGAAGACACACCCCAGATGAGATGGTAAATAGGGAAGCCTTGTGCGTTTTCTGTGTTAATTTATGAATAAGGCTGTGATCATATTTACCAATTCCTGGTCTGCAATGCCAATGGTGCCCTACAGATCAATTCTTGTACATGAGATGGAATCACTGAATTTATTTCAGACAAGATCTTATTCAGTAGCAATTCTGCTCATGCCCAGGAATTCTCAGCTAACTTTCAACACGATGCAGTGCTGAACGCAAGCTGGGGGTAATTGCTCCTGCATTTCCTGTATGGTACTAAATGCATACATTGGTATGAGAGCTGTCCACATCTGTATGGCTGGACCGCCACTATCTGTACACTAGGATTATAACGCGATCCTGTCAAGATCCCAGCGCTCAGAATCCCGGGCGCCGGGATCCCGACACTACTTGGAATGTCAGCACCGGCATCCCGAATAGGGTCACCTGCCCGGCGCCAGAATCCCAACCAAGCGGGTGGGTGTTAGGTTAGGTTTAGACTGCGGGGAGGGGGGGGGGGGATAGGGTTAGGCACCTCCCCCCCCCCCCAGAGGTTAAGGGATAGACTACAGGGGGGGAGGGGTTGTAGGTTCAGGCACCACGACGGTGGGTTAGAATAGGCTGCGGGGAGGGGGGGGGGGTAGGTTTAGGCTGCAGGGAGGGTGGGTTAGGCTACGACCAGAGGGGTTAGGTTTAGGCTGCGGGCCGGGGAAGTTAGGGTTCAGGCGTCAGCACGGAGGGTTAGGCTGTGGGGGGGAGGGGGTGGAGTTATGTTTAGGCTGCGGGGAGGGAGGGTTAGGGTGCTATGTGGGGAAGATAAGTATACTCACCTTCTACTGTTGGTATTCTGATAGTCAGGATGCCGCACAATTCTGCATAGTCTGTAATTCTATTATCACTAAATGAGCTTTGCCTACATGAGACTGCGCCATTACACACAGTTACGCCCCCTTCAGTCACAAGTGGATATGGTTTGGTTTGCGTACAACGATGTACTGCCCATAGTTGCATAAGCTTTGTCCCAGACCATGCTCAGTGCATAAACACAAAATACTCTCCGCAAACGGATTTGCGCTCAAGTATGCATCAGCTTCCTATGTGCTGTTATACAACTTCTAAACATCATCTTCATTTGTGAAAAAATAACTCTGAAGCACAAAGCTCCAACATGACACTAATCTTACACAACACACAATACAAGAACACGTACAATATACAAATATAGTAAAATCTCACAACAAGCACACCACAGGTCATTACTGACAAAATGAAAACAAACATATCAGTCCACACTGAGTAGTAAAATTCCCTGCTACAGAACTCTAGTTTTAACTGTGGACCTTCATACATATAGGCACTTTTACTAATACTGAAAACTATTATTTTAAATATAGTCTAGGGCAAAAAAACAAGCACTGGTCCTGTCTGAGGTTCCCTAAGTTATAATTCTGACTACAATATAATATATGCTCCACATACCCCCAACAATAACAAAGTGCAAGCTGACACAGAGGCCAGTATAAGTATTCAGACTACTGTGGGGATGAGATGAGCTCCAGTAATAAAACGGAAACGCAATGTTACTTACTATTAGCCCTTATGAGGAAGGTGTAATGGTGCACTGCTATGCATGGGTACAGCAATAGTGGTGACACACACTGACATATTACTGCAGCAAGGCCAGGGGTATTTATAAACAAGGTGGGTCCATCAGCCCCTGCACTTCCCAGCCTCAGCCTGCACACACAACAGACGCGCACCGTATCGTCGCCACGCACAGACAAGACCGCAAAAGACGCCCTGATACTCACCGGACGGCACAAGAGTCTCCGACAGACACTACACTGTACACACCTCTCCTCCCTGCACCTCCCAGACACACCAAGGCCGGGGAAGCGATAGGACTACATCTCCCAGACAGCCCTTGCGAGAGGACGGACACATTCAAATACATAGAACTTTATTCATACTAGTGTACAGACAGTAATTCTGCCATTCATTGGCTTGCTGTT
Organism: Pseudophryne corroboree; assembly: GCF_028390025.1. Taxonomy (NCBI): domain Eukaryota; kingdom Metazoa; phylum Chordata; class Amphibia; order Anura; family Myobatrachidae; genus Pseudophryne; species Pseudophryne corroboree. The sequence goes on from NC_086444.1 coordinate 1,057,361,697, forward strand.
GCTGTTTGTATTATTATTATTATTATTATTATTATAGTATGTCGGGGGTCATTCCGAGTTGATCACTCGCTATAGCTACTTTTAGCAGCCGTGCAAACGCAAAGTCTCCGCCCACGGGGGAGTGTATTTCCGCTTTGCAAGTATGCGAACGCCTGTGCAGCCGAGCGGGCCGAAAAAGTTTTTTGCAGTTTCTGAGTAGCTCTGGACTTACTCAGCCCTTGCGATCACTTCAGTCTTTTTGGTCCCGGAATTGACGTCAGACACCCGCCCTGCAAACGCTTGGACACGCCTGCGTTTTTCCAAACACTCCCTGAAAACGTTCAGTTGCCACCCACAACCGCCCTCTTTCTGTCAATCACCTTTCGATCGGCTGTACGAATGGATTCTTCGTTAAATCCATGGCCCAGCAACGATCCGCTTTGTACACGTACGATGCACCTATGCATTGCGGTGCATACGCATGCACTGCGAAATATGTCAGCAAGCGATCAACTCGGAATGACCCCCGTCATCTCTAGGATCCAAATGGATGATGCAGCTCTGTCCAGGATCATTTATAGCTCTTATGTTACATTAGACACGGATAAATAATTTCACTGAGGATTAACTAGTATGTATCATTTATTCCTACCACCGAGATCGTTGACAGAAACCTGAAGCTGTGAACTATATATATATATATATATATATATATATATATATAGGCGTGGTTTCATGGTGAAGGGGCATGGCCGCAGAATAGTACCAATTCACATTACATTGCACGGTAGTATCCGATAGTCATATTACACCACACATTAGTACCCCTTATACACATTACACCAGGTAGAGCCCCCTATTCAACACAGGGAAAAAAAACTTATTCATGCCCTTTACATTATTTGTCACTTCTGCTCCTTATTGTAACGCCCCTTACACATTATACCACACATCGTAATGCCCATTCAGCAGTATTCCACACACTGTAATGTTCATTCCACGTTATGCCACACATTTCGCCATACACTGTAATGGTCACTACACATTATGCCACATACAGTTATGCCCCTGACACCATTTTATGCTCCACACACAATAATGGGGTTAATTCAGACCAGATCATAGCAGCAATTTTTTTAGCAGTTGAGCAAAACCATGTGCACTGCTGCGTGGGCAGATATAACATGTGCAGAGAGAGTTAAATTTGGGTGATTAGGCCACAGTAAGGCCTTTAATTATTTTTAAATAACCTGCTTGTTGCCAGGGGTCTCATGCTTGTTGCCAATAGTTTGATGCCCTGGGTTCCATGCTCCTTGCCAGCGGTTTCATGTTCGTTGCCAGGGGTCTCGTGCTTGTTTCCAATGGTTTCATGCCCTGTGTTCCATGCTCGTTGCCAGAGGTTTCATGCTCATTGTGAGGGCACCATTTTTAAAAGGACAAAAGGCACTAGGCGCCAATTTCAAAATGTAATACTGGCACTAGGACCCTCTCTGGCGGCCATGGCAGTGATTTGATAACCCCCCAGCGCAGCAGGGGATGTAAAGAGCCGCTGCAGTCAGGAGACCAAGGCCGCAGTGCTCAGTGCTGACTGCACAGGGCGGCACTAGCAAGTGCACTGGGGGGTGAGAAGCCACTGCAGCCAGGAGAGCTTTCCCTGGCTGCAGTGCTCAGTTCTGGGGACCGGGTACTCCGCTTCCGTCACCCCAGTCACCAGGGCCGGTTCTGGGGCTCTGGGCGTCCCTGGCGGCAATAGGGGGCGTGGCTTCGTACAGGGGGCGTGGTCATTTACGCCCCCTGTACAGACTGAAATGATGTGCGGTGCGCAATGACGTCATCGCGCACCGCACAGTAAAGGACCTCTCCACGAAGGGAAACTAGACGCGCATGCGTCTAGTTTCCCTTCACAGCGGCAGGCAGCGGGGGGCACAGCAGCAGCGGATCTTGCCCTGGTGCGGCGCCCTCCGGACGGAGGCGCCCCGTGCAAAAGTCCTGCTTGCCCGTGGCAAGATCTGCTACTGCCAGTCACACAAGGCAAAAGGAGAGCTGTTAAGTGTTCATATATAAGTGTATATAAACTGCTCAAAAAAATAAAGGGAACACTAAAATACCACATCCTAGATCTGAATGAATGAAATATTCTTATTAAATACTTTGTTCTTTACATAGTTGAATGTGCTGACAACAAAATCACCTAAAAATTATCAATGGAAATCAAATTTATTAACCCATGGAGGTCTGGATTTGGAGTCACACTCAAAATTAAAGTGGGAAAAAACACTGCAGGCTGATCCAACTTTGATGTAATGTCCTTAAAACAAGTCAAAATGAGGCTCAGTAGTGTGTGTGGCCTCCACGTGCCTGTATGACCTCCCTACAATGCCTGGGCATGCTCCTGATGAGGTGGCGGATAGTCTCCTGCGGGATCTCCTCCCAGACCTGGACTAAAGCATCCGCCAACTCCTGGACAGTCTGTGGTGCAACGTGGCGTTGGTGGATGGAGCGAGACATGATGTCCCAGATATGCTCAATTGGATTCAGGTCTGGGGAACGGGCGGGCCAGTCCATAGCATCAATGCCTTCGTCTTGCAGGAACTGCTGACACACTCCAGCTACATGAGGTCTAGCACTGTCTTGCATTAGGCGGAACCCAGGGCCAACCGCACCAGCATATGGTCTCACAAGGGGTCTGAGGATCTCATCTCGGTACCTAATGGCAGTCAGGCTACCTCTGGCGAGCACATGGAGGGCTGTGCGGCCCCCCAAAGAAATGCCACCCCACACCATTACTGACCCACTGCCAAACCGGTCATGCTGGAGGATGTTGTAGGCAGCAGAACGTTCTCCTTGTCATCTCCAGACTCTGACACGTCTGTCACATGTGCTCAGTGAGAACCTGCTTTCATCTGTGAAGAGCACAAAGCGCCAGTGGCGAATTTGCCAATCTTGGTGTTCTCTGGCAAATGCCAAACGTCCTGCACGGTGTTGGGCTGTAAGCACAACCCCCACCTGTGGACGTCGGGCCCTCATACCACCCTCATGGAGTCTGTTTCTGATTGTTTGAGTAGACACATGCACATTTGTGGCTTGCTGGAGGTCATTTTGCAGGGCTCTGGCAGTGCTCCTCCTGTTCCTTCTTGCACAAAGGCGGAGGTAGCGGTCCTGCTGCTGGGTTGTTGCCCTCCTACAGCCGCCTCCACGTCTCCTGATGTACTGGCCTGTCTCCTGGTAGCGCCTCCATGCTCTGGACACTACGCTGACAGACACAGCAAACCTTCTTGCCAAAGCTCGCATTGATGTGCCATCCTGGATGAGCTGCACTACCTGAGCCACTTGTGTGGGTTGTAGACTCCGTCTCATGCTACCACTAGAGTGAAAGCACCGCCAGCTTTCAAAAGTGACCAAAACATCAGCCAGAAAGCATAGGAGCTGAGAAGTGGTCTGTGGTCACCACCTGCAGAACAACTCCTTTATTGGGGGTGTCTTGCTAATTGCCTATAATTCCCACCTGTTGTCTATTCCATTTGCACAACAGCATGTGAAATTGATTGTCAATCAGTGTTGCTTCCTAAGTGGACAGTTTGATTTCACAGAAGTGTGATTGACTTGGAGTTACATTGTGTTGTTTAAGTGTTCCCTTTATTTTTTTGAGCAGTGTGTATATATATACAGAAAGAGAGAAAAGTGCATACCATAATGCTGTACAGTAAACTAATTTAATATCAAATTTTGCCTGCCAGCAGTCAATGGGCTTTTTAACTCTATACAGATGTAGCCATGCTTATCTATCACCCATATGGCACGTAATGGGAAAGACTAGTTGCATTACGTATGCCTGTGCATGGTCGCAGGGCGCCGTTTTCGGTCGCAGGTTGGCGTATGCAGTCACAGTGTAAAGGGGATCAGTATGAATTACCGACGGTCAGGATGCCGTCCGTCATTATACAGGCAACAGCATCCCAACTGTCAGTATACCGGCAGCGTGGCGAGGGCAGAGAGTCCCCTTGAGGGCACGGTTTGCTGCGCTCGCCACAGGTTTTCTTCCCACTCTATGGGTGTCATGGACACCCACGAGTTGGAATAGCCCCTGTGAGCCGGGATTCTGGCTGGCGTCATTGTCAGCAGTCAGGATTTCCGGCATCAGGATCCTGACCGCCGGCAATTTAACTGCATCCCGTGTAAAGAACTCAGTGACCTCCGGCGAGTGTAAAACTCGTGTTCAGCTAACAGGTGTTGCTTCCATCTCAAATGTACAGTGTAATATTGCATTTATATTATGATATATATATATATATATATATATATATATCTATCTGCAAGTCTCCACAATAACATTTTATTACACAATGTGACGCAAACAAGTAGGTACTGTATATAGTGTTAAAAGAAAAAGAAAAGAGTAAACCAGCGCTATGTTTCTCTGATACATTAGTCTCTTCTCAAATCTGGACAATCTCTTGCTCTCTCAAGAACAAAACTTACAATGAAATTCTGTCCCGAGTTCACGTAGCAGTTTCTTTAAACCAGGGGTGGGGAACCTCAGGCCCGTGGGCCGTATAAGGCCCGCAGAGCCACTTGATCCGGCCCGGCCAGGCTCACCTAACCGTGGAGATGCCGGGCGCCCACTGAGGTTTTGTTACAAGCGGGCGCCTGGCTTCTTCCCCTCAGCAGCAGCTGGAGGCAGGAGCTCACTCCTGAGCTCGGCTTCCGGATCTAGCAGTGTGCGTTGCTATGGGAGAGATGTCATGACATCTCTCCGATAGTTCTGAGGAGCGGACGGCAAAGCAGAGGGCAATGGTCTAGAAGCAGGAGCAGGGGCTGGTGAGTATTGTGGGTTTTTTTCTTTTAATGTGTGTGTGTAAGCGCGCTACTAGAGGTCATACCTAATGGGGCATAACAAGTAACTGGGGGCATATCTACTGGGGCATAACATGTGACTGGGGGCATATCTACTGGGGCATAACAACTGACTGGGGGTATATCTACTGATTGGGGGCATAACTACTGACTTGCGGCATATCTACTGGGGCATAACTACTGGGGGCAGGCTAATTTTTAAGTTGATAATTTTTGTATGGCCCCTGAAGGATTTTATAAATATCCAAATGGCCCTTGGTAGAAAAAAGGTTCCCCACCCCTGCTTTAAACTCATCAAACAGGCCTTTTTTCACTTTTAATTAGAATGAAACTTACATAACAAAAATTTCTCGTGTTCATATAAAGGTATCATTCATCTGTGCAAACAAGGCTTGCGTCCCAATAGAGGTTATAAAAGGATTTATTTAAAATACACAGTCAATTTAAAAAAAATACCAGTTTGGTATATCACTTGCTTGTGGGGAAATACACATTCCTCGGATAGTGCAGGTGGTGCAAATGTCTTGTGCTGCAGAACTGGATGCGATGTTACACCTGCTTCTCCCGATGTTGGTGGATTTTACCAGTTTCCTCCTGCAGCAAGTGGTCTCTCCAGCAGCTTCAACGCGTTTCAAGGAGTACCCTCCTCTTTATCAAGAAGTGAACACTGTATATAATGTATATGGCTGGGGGGCACTCACTATCACTTACAGTAACTACAGTATAGTTTTGTGGGATAACTATACTTCTAGGGACTGTTTATGAATTATGGATACTATTTTTATATTTTTAATAGGAAATTGCACAGGCTCCTCAAGTCCAGAATGACTTTATATAAATATATATATATATATATATATATATATATATATATATATATATATATATATATATATGAAAAGCTGCAAATATTGTTTACAAAGACATCTTGTGATCAACAAAAAAAAGAGCAATTGAAGCTGCGGTGTCTATTATTAATGCGCACCTGATTGGAATAAAAAATTAAAGTGTGATGTTGGACCCACGTTCACCTCTATAGCGAAGTTGTGTTCTACTCCTCATTAGACTAAGATACACAATACAAAAAAAATAGAAGCGCTCATGGGGGATAATTTAGACCTGATCGTAGCAGCAAATTTGTTAGCTAATGGGCAAATCCATGTGCACTGCAGGGTGGGCAGATATAACATGTGCAGAGAGAGTTAGATTTGGGTGGGGTGTGTTCAAGCTGAAATCTAAATTGCAGTGTCAAAATAAAGTAGCCAGTATTTACCCTGCACAGAAACAAAACAACCCACCAAAAGCTATCTCTCTCTGCACATGTTATATCTGCCTCCCCTGCAGTGCACATGGGAGGTCATTCCGAGTCGTTCGCTCGGAAAATTTCTTCGCATCGCAGCGTTTTTCCGCTTAGTGTGCATGCGCAATGTCCGCACTGCGACTGCGCCAAGTAAATTTGCTATGAAGTTTGGATTTTTACTCACAGCTTTTTCTTCGCTCAGGCGATCGTAGTGTGATTGACAGGAAATGGGTGTTACTGGGCGGAAACAGGCCGTTTTATGGGCGTGTGGGAAAAAACGCTACCGTTTCCGGAAAAAACGCAGGAGTGGCCGGAGAAACGGAGGAGTGTCTGGGCGAACGCTGGGTGTGTTTGTGACGTCAAACCAGGAACGACAAGCACTGAACTGATCGCAGATGCCGAGTAAGTCTGGAGCTACTCAGAAACTGCTACGAGGTGTGTAATCGCAATATTGCGAATACATCGTTCGCAATTTTAAGATGCTAAGATTCACTCCCAGTAGGCGGCGGCTTAGCGTGTGCAATACTGCTAAAATCGCCTTGCGAGCGAACAACTCGGAATGAGGGCCATGGTTTTGCCCAATTGCTAACAAAATTGCTGCTGCGATCAACTCAGAATTACCCCCATGGTTTTGTTCATTCACTAACAAATTTGCTGCTGCGATCAGGTCTGTATTAGGGGGGGTCATTCCGAGTTGTTCGCTCGTTATTTTTTTGTCGCAACGGAGCGAATAGTTGCTAATGCGCATGCGCAATGTCCGCAGTGCGACTGCGCCAAGTAAATTTGCTATGCAGTTAGGTATTTTACTAACGGCATTACAAGGTTTTTTCTTCGTTCTGGTGATCGTAATGTGATTGACAGGAAGTGGGTGTTTCTGGGCGGAAACAGGCCGTTTTATGGGAGTGTGTGAAAAAACGATACCGTTTCTGGGAAAAACGCGGGAGTGGCTGGAGAAACGGAGGAGTGTCTGGGCGAACGCTGGGTGTGTTTGTGACGTCAAACCAGGAACGACAAGCACTGAACTGATCGCAGATGCCGAGTAAGTCTGGAGCTACTCAGAAACTGCTAAGAAGTGTCTATTCGCAATTCTGCTAATCTTTGCAATTTTAATATGCTAAGATTCACTCCCAGTAGGCGGCGGCTTAGCGTGTGCAAAGCTGCTAAAAGCAGCTTGCGAGCGAACAACTCGGAATGACCCCCTAGGCCCATGGGACCAATAAACATCACACTTATTAGACAATGTGTCAGTCAGAAAAGCCGGGAAAATGGAGCACAGTAAAAGTACAATTTATTATATATGTATGAAAACAATTAATATTCACATACAGAAAATAATATATAAAAAAATGGAAAAGCTGAGAACAGCAAAGTAAAATAAAAATCCATGAACTGTAAAGGTCCTTCTGTGTGCAGTTATAACAATCCTAATTTGTTGTTATATGATCATATTGGTTTGTTGACACAGATCCGATTAAGTTAATTTGTAACAGTCTAGGAATAGATAGGAGAGAGAATTGACTACATAGGAAAGGAAAGAGTTAAACATCTGGTGAGGGGTGGACCTAGCTGTTAGGAAAGTACAGCCTGTTTAAGGGGAGGGTTTGATATATATAGGGAAGGTGAGGCCATCTTAGATCTCTTTGGTGGTGATTTGCTTTCCCACCCTCCCGCCCTGGTGGTCAGAAATTCTGGCACGTGGTGCCTTGGCGTTAAGTTGTTGGCTGGTTTATCGTTGGCTATTTATTGGCGGAAAAGAACGGCAGTTTTGTATTTGTATGGAAAACTGTAGTGTTTTACAGTTTGGTGTGGTTTAGGTGCACTCACCTCCATCGACTTATGGCCGCTTGACCACCCGTCCGGGAAGGCAGCGGCAGGGCACCCAGGAGCGGTGGGTAGTCACTGTGGGGGTTGAGTTGTCACCTATTACCGGTTTGTGATAAGTTTTAGTAAATTTAGATGGTTAGTTATTTAAGGTTAATTTAGGTTAATTGAGCCGTTCTTTTGGCCGCCACCATATGCCGGCTGGATCGGCATATTAATGAATTCTCTATTACAGGTATGCTAATGGATAGGGACAAATAAATAGCTAGCAATTTTTCTGCCAAAATTCAAGTCTCCGTGTCGTTATTTCTGGTTCAAGGTTATGAATGCTTTACTTTAAAAGAAGGGGGTCCACCAAATATCACTAGGATGTTTAAAAAGTAACACCATCGGAGGTTCCTGTAGGGAACAATGGCCCTCATTCCGAGTTGTTCGCTCGCTAGCTGCTTTTAGCAGCCGTGCAAATGCTAAGCCGCCGCCCTCTGGGAGTGTATTTTAGCTTAGCAGAAGTGCGAACGAAAGGATCGCAGCGCAGCAACAAAAAAAGATTGTGCAGTTTCTGAGCAGCTCCAGACCTACTCAGCGCTTGCGATCACTTCAGACTATTCAGTTCCTGTTTTGACGTCACAAACACGCCCTGCGTTCGGCCAGCCAAGCCTGCGTTTCCCCAGGCACGCCTGCGTTTGTATCTGACATGCCTGCGTTTATCCACACACTCCCAGAAAACGGTCAGTTACCACCCAGAAACGCCCACTTCATGTCAATCACTCTGCGGCCAGCAGTGCGATGGAAAAGCTTCACTAGACCTTGTGTGAAACTACTTCGGCTGTTGTGATAATACGTTGCGCATGCGCAGAAGTGCCGCTTTTTTGACAAAACGCTGCGCTGCGAACAAAAACAGCTAGCGAACAACTCGGAATGACCACCAATGTATCTAATCTAAATCAGATTTTTAGCAGCTGCCAGAGACACAATATAATATAGTGTAACAAAGTTATTTGGTTCCTGTGTCCTCAGGTTCAGTATACTCACAGGACGCTGCGAGTGAGCTGCGGGAGCCTGACACGGCTGCGACCCGTGCTAGAGCCCCCTTCTACACTAGCTCACCAACCCGGCATATTGCCGGGTTGGTGACGCTGCTGCTGACGCGGCAGGGGTGGCGCTGGGAGATCATGTCGCCCTTCCATACACTGTGAACATGAGCCATGTCGCATCGACATGGCTTCCGTTTACACTACACAGCTTACCAGGTTGAACACGTGTTCAACCCGGCAAGCTACCCGGGTAGGATTCCCGGATCACTTGAAACGGGAATTTGCAGGGGGGCCGTTTCCACTAGAAAAAAACACTGGTAAATGCACGCCCCCGCGCATTTACCCATGTTTTTAGAACTAGTGGAAAAGGGGTATAAGTGGGAACGTAGCCGTGTTGCTGTAACACACTTAACACCAGGATGAGTAGGTGGCAGCCGGAAGCTTCAGTCCGAATCTGAATGATAAGTGGAGGCTTTATCTCCCGTTAATGCTGGCGGCATAGCCGCGATTGGTCTCGGTGCATGTATTACTAATACTGCTGGAATTGGCGAAGTTACCGCTGAAGGTCTTAGCATATAATTACAAAAGGTGAAGACTTAGCTGGGAGGAACTTTCTACCCGTTCCCATTGCGTGATGCTTACAGCGGTTTAGTGCAGTCTCGTCAGCAGTATCACTATCTACAAAGTCCACGGTGTAGTACAGATCACTTCCGATTGGAGGGGGGAGGAGTCCTAATGTGTTTCATCACGACTACACGTGACTTTCTCAAAGGTGTGATCTTGTCATCAATGTCCACAATATAAAATATACATCACAATATTAGTTACCACTACTGTACACTACTTTGTAAAATGAGTTCCGCTGAGCAATAACAAACATCCACGTGAGCAAAGCCGCGGGCAAATGCTAGTTGATTTTGAAAAAAGGACAATTCTCCAAGGATTTTAAACACCTGCATAGGATTATGGAGGGAAACCATGGGGTTGGTAATAATTGCCAAAAGGTCATCGGGGAAAATGTATTTTGCCTGTAATTAACAGCTGAAGAAAGGGCCGCACAGCCTCATATGTAAGTGGTTCTCAAACTGTGTGCCGTGGCACCCTGGGGTGCCTTGGGGTACTTGCAGGGGTGCCCTGGGTTGGTGGTCCAGAACCAATTCAAATTAATTATTATCAAAGTAATAGACAAAACCAGTGCTTGTAGCTTTTTATCATAAAATTTGTGGACACATAGGGGTAAATTTACTAAGGTGGGAGATTTTTAGAACTGGTGATGTTACCCATAGCAACCAATCAGATTATATCTATTATCTGCTAGAAGCAGCTAGATAAATGTTAAGTAGAATCTGATTGGTTGCCATGGGCAACATCACCAGTTCTAAAAATCTCCCACCTTAGTAAATTAACCCCATAGAAAGGAATCCTGTCCCTCAGCACATAACTGAACCTAGGGATGACATATAAACACAATTTACTGAATGTAATTTTTTTTCCCCCCAGAATTTCTCAATAAGAAACTTCTGTCTTAGGGGTGCCATGAGAATAAATCTGATACTCGAGGGCGCTGTATCTCAAAAAAGTTTGGGAACCACTGTCATACAGTATGTTGTTTCTCCAGTCCTCCAGTAATAAACACAACTCCTACTGGAGTTTGTAAAGTGTTCCTGTGTGGGCTTTGTGGGAATTCCTTTGCATGATGTGTACAGGAAATGGTCAGGATATCCCTTGTTGTCGCTGTCATGGATCACTCATTAGTCTTTCTGGCAGAAGTAATTCTCTTGTAGTTTTATAACATTTCAGGAGAACTGGTGTCTATCCATAGTGTGAAAATATAAGCAGTGACTGCAGTCAGGAGTATCACATTTTTTTTATTTATTTTTTCAAGTATAGTTCTGTTAAATTCTATGTCCTTATATTTCCAAATGAAAGTACTCCATGGGAGGTATTCTACAACACATCCTAAAATTCATGTTGTGTTGTATACAAAAGGTACTAATAGTAATAACATTTACCTATGCATATGTACAGCAGGTTTCTGTACATTGGTGGTCATTGAGACCCTTTCGCATGCAGCGGTTTTATCGCTGTGGTGCAAATGGGTCCGGAATGCGCATGCATGGCGGTCGCACTGCGCACGCGCATCATTGCCCGGCGACAGGGGTCGCCGGGTTACATCGCGGAGAACGAAGAAAGCGGTCGCAGAGACGACCGCAAGAAGATTGACAGAAAGAAGGCGTTCCCGGGCATCACCGGACCATTGCCTGCCGTTTTCGGGGAGTGGTGAAGAAAACGCACGTGTGTCCAGGTGAACGGAGGGCGGATGTCTGATGTCAAAGCCTGCCCCAGCATCGCTGAAATCGTTGCACAGGGTATGTCCAGGGCTAGTCATGTTCTGCTTGAATTTTTTTTAGCTTAGCAGGGCTGCACAAGCGATCGCAGCTCTGCTAAGCTGAAATACACTCTCCCATAGGCGTGCACTAGTTGATCGCAGCAGCAGCAAAAAGTTGCTGGCTGCGATCAACTCGGAATGACCACCCTTAACAGAACTTAAGATGCTTTAAGATGGCAAAACACTTAAAGACAGTACATTGGTAATAGGTAGTAATTGCAAGGTTGCAACCCTTGACCCCTGACTGCTGGAGGGGGATGGGGGCATCCGTATTACATTCTCCCTCATCATGCATTTATTAGTATTGCCTTTCGTATCCAACCACACTTCCCTGTAATTGTGCTACCAACAGTACCTGAGACCAGCAGTTAATGTTGTTCTGCTTGCATCTATGCAGGGTGCGAGCAGAAATAAGTGTTATCTGCTGCCTTGGGGCTGCTCGTACATTGGGGGTAATTCTGAGTTGATCGCAGCAAGAACTTTGTTAGCAGTTGGGCAAAACCATGTGCACTGCAGGTGAGGCAGATATAACATGTGCAGAGAGAGTTAGATTTGGGTGGGGTGTGTTCAATCTGCAATCTAAATTGCAGTGTAAAAATAAAGCAGCCAGTATTTACCCTGCACAAAAACAAAATAACCCACCCAAATCTAACTCTCTCTGCACATGTTATATCTGCCTCCCCTGCAGTGCACATGGGGGGTAATTCCAAGTTGATCGCAGCAGGAAATTTTTTAGCAGTTGGGCAAAACCATGTGCACTGCAGGGGGGGGCAGATATAACATGTGCAGAGAGAGATAGATTTGGGTGTGGTGAGTTCAATCTGCAATCTAAATTGCAGTGTAAAAATAAAGCAGCCAGTATTTACCCTGCACAGAAACAAAATAACCCACCCAAATCTAACTCTCTCTGCAAATGTTATATCTAGAGATGAGCGGGTTCGGTTTCTCTGAATCCGAACCCGCACGAACTTCATGTTTTTTTTCACGGGTCCGAGCGACTCGGATCTTCCCGCCTTGCTCGGTTAACCCGAGCGCGCCCGAACGTCATCATCACGCTGTCGGATTCTCGCGAGGCTCGGATTCTATCGCGAGACTCGGATTCTATATAAGGAGCCGCGCGTCGCGGCCATTTTCACACGTGCATTGAGATTGATAGGGAGAGGACGTGGCTGGCGTCCTCTCCATTTAGATTAGGAGAGAGAGAGAGAGATTGACCTGAGGCTGATACTGTAGAAGAGAGTGCAGAGTTTAGTGACTGACCACAGTGACCACCAGCAGTGCAGTTGTTTTATTTAATATATCCGTTCTCTGCCTGAAAAAAACGGTACACACAGTGACTCAGTCACATACCATATCTGTGTGCACTGCTCAGCCCAGTGTGCTGCATGCCTGCATCATCTATGTATATATTATATATCTGACTGTGCTCAGCTCACACAGCTTATAATTGTGGGGGAGACTGGGGAGCACTGCAGTGCCAGTTATAGGTTATAGCAGGAGCCAGGAGTACATATTATATTAAAATTAAACAGTGCACACTTTTGCTGCAGGAGTGCCACTGCCAGTGTGACTGACCAGTGACCTGACCACACTGACCACCAGTATAGTTAGTAGTATACTATATTGTGATTGCCTGAAAAAGTTAAACACTCATCGTGTGACTTCACTTGTGTGGTGTTTTTTTTTTTATTCTATAAAAAACTCATTCTGCTGACAGACAGTGTCCAGCAGGTCCGTCATTATATAATATATATACCTGTCCGGCTGCAGTAGTGATATATATATATATTTTATATCATTATTTATCATCCAGTCGCAGCAGACACAGTACGGTAGTTCACGGCTGTAGCTACCTCTGTGTCGGCACTCGGCAGTCCATCCATAATTGTATACCACCTACCCGTGGTTTTTTTTTCTTTCTTCTTTATACATACATACTACTACATCTCTTTATCAACCAGTCTATATTAGCAGCAGACACAGTACAGTACGGTAGTTCACGGCTGTGGCTACCTCTGTGTCGGCACTCGGCAGTCCGTCCATAATTGTATACCACCTAACCGTGGTTTTTTTTTCTTTCTTCTTTATACATACATACTACGACATCTCTTTATCAACCAGTCTATATTAGCAGCAGACACAGTACAGTACGGTAGTTCACGGCTGTGGCTACCTCTGTGTCGGCACTCGGCAGTCCGTCCATAATTGTATACCACCTAACCGTGGTTTTTTTTTCTTTCTTCTTCATACATACATACTACGACATCTCTTTATCAACCAGTCTATATTAGCAGCAGACACAGTACAGTACGGTAGTTCACGGCTGTGGCTACCTCTGTGTCGGCACTCGGCAGTCCGTCCATAATTGTATACCACCTAACCGTGGTTTTTTTTTCTTTCTTCTTTATACATACATACTACGACATCTCTTTATCAACCAGTCTATATTAGCAGCAGACACAGTACAGTACGGTAGTTCACGGCTGTGGCTACCTCTGTGTCGGCACTCGGCAGTCCGTCCATAATTGTATACCACCTAACCGTGGTTTTTTTTTCTTTCTTCTTCATACATACATACTACGACATCTCTTTATCAACCAGTCTATATTAGCAGCAGACACAGTACAGTACGGTAGTTCACGGCTGTGGCTACCTCTGTGTCGGCACTCGGCAGTCCGTCCATAATTGTATACCACCTACCCGTGGTTTTTTTTTCTTTCTTCTTTATACATACATACTACTACATCTCTTTATCAACCAGTCTATATTAGCAGCAGACACAGTACAGTACGGTAGTTCACGGCTGTGGCTACCTCTGTGTCGGCACTCGGCAGTCCGTCCATAATTGTATACCACCTACCCGTGGTTTTTTTTTCTTTCTTCTTCATACATACATACTACGACATCTCTTTATCAACCAGTCTATATTAGCAGCAGACACAGTACAGTACGGTAGTTCACGGCTGTGGCTACCTCTGTGTCGGCACTCGGCAGTCCGTCCATAATTGTATACCACCTAACCGTGGTTTTTTTTTTCTTTCTTCTTCATACATACATACTACGACATCTCTTTATCAACCAGTCTATATTAGCAGCAGACACAGTACGGTAGTTCACGGCTGTAGCTACCTCTGTGTCGGCACTCGGCAGTCCGTCCATAATTGTATACTAGTATCCATCCATCTCCATTGTTTACCTGAGGTGCCTTTTAGTTGTGCCTATTAAAATATGGAGAACAAAAATGTTGAGGTTCCAAAATTAGGGAAAGATCAAGATCCACTTCCACCTCGTGCTGAAGCTGCTGCCACTAGTCATGGCCGAGACGATGAAATGCCAGCAACGTCGTCTGCCAAGGCCGATGCCCAATGTCATAGTACAGAGCATGTCAAATCCAAAACACCAAATATCAGTAAAAAAAGGACTCCAAAACCTAAAATAAAATTGTCGGAGGAGAAGCGTAAACTTGCCAATATGCCATTTACCACACGGAGTGGCAAGGAACGGCTGAGGCCCTGGCCTATGTTCATGGCTAGTGGTTCAGCTTCACATGAGGATGGAGGCACTCAGCCTCTCGCTAGAAAAATGAAAAGACTCAAGCTGGCAAAAGCAGTAGCACCGCAAAGAACTGTGCGTTCTTCGAAATCCCAAATCCACAAGGAGAGTCCAATTGTGTCGGTTGCGATGCCTGACCTTCCCAACACTGGACGTGAAGAGCATGCGCCTTCCACCATTTGCACGCCCCCTGCAAGTGCTGGAAGGAGCACCCGCAGTCCAGTTCCTGATAGTCAGATTGAAGATGTCAGTGTTGAAGTACACCAGGATGAGGAGGATATGGGTGTTGCTGGCGCTGGGGAGGAAATTGACCAGGAGGATTCTGATGGTGAGGTGGTTTGTTTAAGTCAGGCACCCGGGGAGACACCTGTTGTCCGTGGGAGGAATATGGCCGTTGACATGCCTGGTGAAAATACCAAAAAAATCAGCTCTTCGGTGTGGAACTATTTCAACAGAAATGCGGACAACAGGTGTCAAGCCGTGTGTTCCCTTTGTCAAGCTGTAATAAGTAGGGGTAAGGACGTTAACCACCTCGGAACATCCTCCCTTATACGTCACCTGCAGCGCATTCATAATAAGTCAGTGACAAGTTCAAAAACTTTGGGTGACAGCGGAAGCAGTCCACTGACCAGTAAATCCCTTCCTCTTGTAACCAAGCTCACGCAAACCACCCCACCAACTCCCTCAGTGTCAATTTCCTCCTTCCCCAGGAATGCCAATAGTCCTGCAGGCAATGTCACTGGCAATTCTGACGAGTCCTCTCCTGCCTGGGATTCCTCCGATGCATCCTTGCGTGTAACGCCTACTGCTGCTGGCGCTGCTGTTGTTGCTGCTGGGAGTCGATGGTCATCCCAGAGGGGAAGTCGTAAGCCCACTTGTACTACTTCCAGTAAGCAATTGACTGTTCAACAGTCCTTTGCGAGGAAGATGAAATATCACAGCAGTCATCCTGCTGCAAAGCGGATAACTGAGGCCTTGACAACTATGTTGGTGTTAGACGTGCGTCCGGTATCCGCCGTTAGTTCACAGGGAACTAGACAATTTATTGAGGCAGTGTGCCCCCGTTACCAAATACCATCTAGGTTCCACTTCTCTAGGCAGGCGATACCGAGAATGTACACGGACGTCAGAAAAAGACTCACCAGTGTCCTAAAAAATGCAGTTGTACCCAATGTCCACTTAACCACGGACATGTGGACAAGTGGAGCAGGGCAGGGTCAGGACTATATGACTGTGACAGCCCACTGGGTAGATGTATGGACTCCCGCCGCAAGAACAGCAGCGGCGGCACCAGTAGCAGCATCTCGCAAACGCCAACTCTTTCCTAGGCAGGCTACGCTTTGTATCACCGGTTTCCAGAATACGCACACAGCTGAAAACCTCTTACGGCAACTGAGGAAGATCATCGCGGAATGGCTTACCCCAATTGGACTCTCCTGTGGATTTGTGGCATCGGACAACACCAGCAATATTGTGTGTGCATTAAATATGGGCAAAATCCAGCACGTCCCATGTTTTGCACATACCTTGAATTTGGTGGTGCAGAATTATTTAAAAAACGACAGGGGCGTGCAAGAGATGCTGTTGGTGGCCAGAAAAATTGCGGGACACTTTCGGCGTACAGGCACCACGTACAGAAGACTGGAGCACCACCAAAAACTACTGAACCTGCCCTGCCATCATCTGAAGCAAGAAGTGGTAACGAGGTGGAATTCAACCCTCTATATGCTTCAGAGGTTGGAGGAGCAGCAAAAGGCCATTCAAGCCTATACAATTGAGCACGATATAGGAGGTGGAATGCACCTGTCTCAAGCGCAGTGGAGAATGATTTCAACGTTGTGCAAGGTTCTGATGCCCTTTGAACTTGCCACACGTGAAGTCAGTTCAGACACTGCCAGCCTGAGTCAGGTCATTCCCCTCATCAGGCTTTTGCAGAAGAAGCTGGAGACATTGAAGGAGGAGCTAACACGGAGCGATTCCGCTAGGCATGTGGGACTTGTGGATGGAGCCCTTAATTCGCTTAACAAGGATTCACGGGTGGTCAATCTGTTGAAATCAGAGCACTACATTTTGGCCACCGTGCTCGATCCTAGATTTAAAGCCTACCTTGGATCTCTCTTTCCGGCAGACACAAGTCTGCTGGGGTTGAAAGACCTGCTGGTGAGAAAATTGTCAAGTCAAGCGGAACGCGACCTGTCAACATCTCCTCCTTCACATTCTCCCGCAACTGGGGGTGCGAGGAAAAGGCTCAGAATTCCGAGCCCACCCGCTGGCGGTGATGCAGGGCAGTCTGGAGCGACTGCTGATGCTGACATCTGGTCCGGACTGAAGGACCTGACAACGATTACGGACATGTCGTCTACTGTCACTGCATATGATTCTCTCACCATTGAAAGAATGGTGGAGGATTATATGAGTGACCGCATCCAAGTAGGCACGTCACACAGTCCATACTTATACTGGCAGGAAAAAGAGGCAATTTGGAGGCCATTGCACAAACTGGCTTTATTCTACCTAAGTTGCCCTCCCACAAGTGTGTACTCCGAAAGAGTGTTTAGTGCCGCCGCTCACCTTGTCAGCAATCGGCGTACGAGGTTACATCCAGAAAATGTGGAGAAGATGATGTTCATTAAAATGAATTATAATCAATTCCTCCGCGGAGACATTGACCAGCAGCAATTGCCTCCACAAAGTACACAGGGAGCTGAGATGGTGGATTCCAGTGGGGACGAATTGATAATCTGTGAGGAGGGGGATGTACACGGTGATATATCGGAGGGTGATGATGAGGTGGACATCTTGCCTCTGTAGAGCCAGTTTGTGCAAGGAGAGATTAATTGCTTCTTTTTTGGGGGGGGTCCAAACCAACCCGTCATATCAGTCACAGTCGTGTGGCAGACCCTGTCACTGAAATGATGGGTTGGTTAAAGTGTGCATGTCCTGTTTTGTTTAAACAACATAAGGGTGGGTGGGAGGGCCCAAGGACAATTCCATCTTGCACCTCTTTTTTCTTTTATTTTTCTTTGCGTCATGTGCTGTTTGGGGAGGGTTTTTTGGAAGGGACATCCTGCGTGACACTGCAGTGACACTCCTAAATGGGCCCGGTGTTTGTGTCGGCCACTAGGGTCGCTAATCTTACTCACACAGTCAGCTACCTCATTGCGCCTCTTTTTTTCTTTGCGTCATGTGCTGATTGGGGAGGGTTTTTTGGAAGGGACATCCTGCGTGACACTGCAGTGCCACTCCTAAATGGGCCCGGTGTTTGTGTCGGCCACTAGGGTCGCTAATCTTACTCACACAGTCAGCTACCTCATTGCGCCTCTTTTTTTCTTTGCGTCATGTGCTGATTGGGGAGGGTTTTTTGGAAGGGACATCCTGCGTGACACTGCAGTGCCACTCCTAAATGGGCCCGGTGTTTGTGTCGGCCACTAGGGTCGCTAATCTTACTCACACAGTCAGCTACCTCATTGCGCCTCTTTTTTTCTTTGCGTCATGTGCTGATTGGGGAGGGTTTTTTGGAAGGGACATCCTGCGTGACACTGCAGTGCCACTCCTAAATGGGCCCGGTGTTTGTGTCGGCCACTAGGGTCGCTAATCTTACTCACACAGTCAGCTACCTCATTGCGCCTCTTTTTTTCTTTGCGTCATGTGCTGATTGGGGAGGGTTTTTTGGAAGGGACATCCTGCGTGACACTGCAGTGTCACTCCTAAATGGGCCCGGTGTTTGTGTCGGCCACTAGGGTCGCTAATCTTACTCACACAGTCAGCTACCTCATTGCGCCTCTTTTTTTCTTTGCGTCATGTGCTGATTGGGGAGGGTTTTTTTGGAAGGGACATCCTGCGTGACACTGCAGTGCCACTCCTAAATGGGCCCGGTGTTTGTGTCGGCCACTAGGGTCGCTTATCTTACTCACACAGTCAGCTACCTCATTGCGCCTCTTTTTTTCTTTGCGTCATGTGCTGATTGGGGAGGGTTTTTTTGGAAGGGACATCCTGCGTGACACTGCAGTGCCACTCCTAAATGGGCCCGGTGTTTGTGTCGGCCACTAGGGTCGCTTATCTTACTCACACAGTCAGCTACCTCATTGCGCCTCTTTTTTTCTTTGCGTCATGTGCTGTTTGGGGAGGGTTTTTTGGAAGGGACATCCTGCGTGACACTGCAGTGCCACTCCTAGATGGGCCAGCTGTTTGTGTCGGCCACTAGTGTCGCTTAGCTTAGTCATCCAGCGACCTTGGTGCAAATTTTAGGACTAAAAATAATATTGTGAGGTGTGAGGTATTCAGAATAGACTGAAAATGAGTGGAAATTATGGTTTTTGAGGTTAATAATAATATGGGATCAAAATGACCCCCAAATTCTATGATTTAAGCTGTTTTTTAGTGTTTTTAAAAAAAAACACCCGAATCCAAAACACACCCGAATCCGACAAAAAAAATTCGGTGAGGTTTTGCCAAAACGCGGTCGAACCCAAAACACGGCCGCGGAACCGAACCCAAAACCAAAACACAAAACCCGAAAAATTTCAGGCGCTCATCTCTAGTTATATCTGTCCCCCCTGCAGTGCACATGGTTTTGCCCAACTGCTAAAAAATATCCTGCTGCGATCAACTTGGAATTACCCCCATGGTTTTGCCCAACTGCTAACAAAGTTCCTGCTGCGATCAACTCAGAATTACCCCCATTGTAATGTACCATGCACATGCCCTGGAGAAGAGACACAATGCTGCCTCCTATAGCCAAATTAGTTTTTTTCATTAACCAGAAGCAAAATATATTACCAATTTGGCATCACTATGGGGGAATGTAAAAGAGAATCATGATAAAAAAATAGATTTTGTGAGAGTTCTCCTGTATTTTAAAGCGTCAATCATTTACATGGCAAAATCAACCTGGTTTTGCCATGTAAATGATTGCCTTTTTAAAATGCAGGAGAACTCTCACAAAATCGCCACAACCCACAGATGCGGTAATAGCTGTGGGTGGTGGTGGTGGTGCTATCATCATTTGACCTGATACTCTAGCAAAATTAAATTCCAGCTACTTCCAGAAAGCAACAATGAATGGTTTATTTCAAGACAAGCTATTTCTTCCTTGGGTCACCCGGTCCTGCAGCCGTGCAGTAGACCTTGATCTAATTAAGAGTGTGATGTATAAAAAAAAATATGCGGTAAATCATGCAAAAACTGATGTTTTCTGAGGTTTAATGCAGTATATGTGTATTCCCATACCGTATATATATTAAATAATTCATAAACCCACTAGTCTACCTATTGCTGAGACAGCTCTATGGAGGTAATTCAGACTGCATCACTGCAGGGGCAGCAATCGCAGTCTGAATTACTATGCGCATATGCAGCCAGTGAGATGTGAAAGCATCTCACTGGTATGATCGCCTCTGCCTGTGGTGGGAGGGGGTGTGCCAACGGCGTTAGAAACGCCATTGGTGGGATGCGGTCTGGAGAATGGAGGCATGTCCGGACCATTGGGGGGGCGGACCATGGCGGCTGCGTGACATCACACATAGCTGCTGCGACCCGGGACGCAGTGGTTAGCCCCCTGCCAGCACGCAGGAGCCGTGCAATGCTTTTGTATCTGTGCGGGTGGGGGGCCTGACATGCGGGGAGGACTAGCCCTGTGCTGGGCGTCCCCCCGCATGTCAGAGAAACTGATCGTGGATGTGCTAAATTTAGCACATCTAAGATTAGGTCTGAATTACCCCCTATACTGGAGGTGTTGTCACAATGGGTAAATAAATGATAATTCTGTATACTGGTAATAAGAAAATGCTGATATACAAGCAAATTGGAGAATTATCACAATTATGAATGGAGCGGGAGAGATCGATGATTCCAACTGTACGGATAGACTGCAGTCCGTAGAATATTGGCCCAGCTCATAAGTGACTTCTCCGCAGTGTGTATATAGGTAAAAGGTGCACTTTATTTGCAGGGAAGGATTACTGTGTATCCCTTGCTGTGCAGTTATGACCAGTCCTCCAATACGTTGGATCCTCTGTGTAACACAACATGCACTTTACCATATGTATTTGTGGCTGCGGACGGCTTACAGTTGTTGGCAAGCATTACAGATATGTGCCGCCGTTTACTGTTAGCACTTTTAGACTACATTATAATTTAATATTCATGAAGTGTGAGACCTGGTGAATTACTGAATATATGAGGCGATAAATCATCCCCTGTAATTCACTGACAATTTGTTATATTGCTCTGTTGTGTTGTTAACCCTTAACATTTAGCAGAAGAACACACCAAATGTTTTATATATGCATTATACAAGTATGTATATTGCACAATTACCATTAAATATTAGATATAGCAGTGATTACAGCCTCTATTGATGTTAAATCATAACATGAATATACAAGACATACAGTATTAAAGATTAAACATAGGCTCACATAAAGGGTTGGGTATGCTGTACCCGCGCTGGGGATCCCGGCGGTCAGTAAACCGACCGCGGGATCCCGGCAGCAGAATTCCAGCAAGGAGGGGTGGGGGGCGAGCGCAATGAAGCCCCTTGCGGGCTCGGTGACAAGTTGCGTTTACCACAGGCTCTATGGACACCCACGAGTGGGAATAGGCCCTGCTAGTTGGCATGCTGACTGCCGGGATTTCATGCGGGCGGGATGCAGGGGTCGGTATTGTGACCGTCAGTCACATAACTACATCCCCGCATAAGGGACCTTATTCAGCTTCAGTTACAGTTTTTAGCAAAACTGCAACTTGCTGCGATCACATGCCCAGCTCAGGGCGAGGCCTACCAGCATGCAAATACCCTGCAGCGATGCGATTGCAATGTAATTGCAAAGCTGCAAAGGCAGGCGCAGGGCAGGCATTTTTCGGGTCACAGCAGGCGGGTGTGACGTCATACGGTCGCCCTGAATTTACCCCCATTTCCGATGACATACCCACACAACGCCAAGTTGACGCCCCCACAACGCAGTGTCGCTGCCCCGCAAACACCTCTGCCTGTCAATCAGGCAGAGGCGTTCGCTTAGTGAGATGCAATCGCATCTCCCTGGCCCGTGCACTCACAGTGCGGGTCCAGCGTGTTCACACTAATGAGGAACATGAGGATTTACGATTGCATTGCAGCAGCTAAATCGGGACCAAACTAAATCGGGACCAAAACGAAGCTTAGAAGGCAGTTCTGCAAAGGTTGATTTAAGTGACTGCAAATGTTTTATAAAATTTTAAATATTACACCAAATAATATTATTCACTGACAAATTCTTGTGGAGTCAAAGAAATGCAAAACATTTCAGTTGATAATAAAAATGTCAATAGTATGGCATTATTATTAGAGATGAGCGGGTTTAGTTCCCAGAGAACCGAACCCCCCCGAACTTCACGCTCCGAGCCCGGATCCGAGTCCAGCTCGGGACTTCCCGCCAGACTCGGAAACCAGAACGAGGCAAAATGTCATCATTCCGCTGTCGGATTCCAGCGGGTTTTGGATCCCATATAAACATCCGTGCGTCGCCGCCATTTTCACTCCAGACTTGGAGAGTGAGGGAGACAGACTGCTGTCTCTCTCTGTGGGTGGTGGCATCAGGTGGGGTTAGTGTGTGCTCTGTAAGGGTGCTGCTGCAGTCACTATGGTATACCTTTGCTGTGTTAGGGGTGCTGTCCTGGCTGTCACTGGTGTTTCATGTGCTGCAGCTGTACATGGGTGTTGCTGTCCTGGCTGTCACTGTGTTGTACAGGGTGCAGGGCACTGTCCTCCTGTATGCTATAAAATATAGGGGTGCTGCTGGCCTGTATGTTGTAAAAAGTCAGCGGTGCAGTTGTTAAACATTAAAAGCACACTGCTATATGCTGTTAAATATAGGGATGCTGCTGGCCCTGTATGTTGTAAAAAGTCAGAGGTGCAGTTGTTAAACATTAAAAGCACACTGCTGTATGCTGTAAAATACAGGGGTGCTGCTGGCCCTGTATGTTATAAAAGGTCAGAGGTGCAGTTGTTAAACATTAAAAGCACACTGCTGTATGCTGTAAAATATAGGGGTGTTGCTGTTCAAAAAACATTACACTGGCCCTGTATATTGTAAAAATACAGGGGTGCAGTTGTTAAAAATTAAAAGCACACTGCTGTATGCTGTAAAATATAGGGGTGCTGCTGGCCCTGTATGTTGTAAATATTCAGGGATGCAGTTGTTAAAAATTAAAAGCATACTGCTGTATGCTGTAAAATATAGGGGTGCTGCTGGCCCTGTATGTTCTAAAAATTCTGAGGTGTAGTTGTTGAAAATTAAAAGCACACTGCTATATGCTGTAAAATATAGGGGTGTTGCTGTTCAAATAACATTACACTGGCCCTGTATGCTCTAAAATTCAGGGGTGCAGTGAAAATCAATGTACACTAGCCCTGTCTTGTATGCTGTAATAATTCTAGGGTGCAGTGAAAATCAATGTACACTGGCCCTGTCTTGTATGCTGTAAAATTAGAGGGGTGTTGTGAAAACACAGAGGTGCTGGCACTGTCTGCAGTTGCGATGTCTGAGGTGCTGGCACTGTCTGCAGTTGCGATGTCTAAGCCTGACCTTCACAACACTGTATGGGAAGAGGAGGATCCTACTATCATTTGCATGCCCCCTACAAGTGCTGGATGAGGAGGATATGGGTGTAGCTGGCGCTGCAGAGGAAGCTGACTATGAGGATTGTGATGGTGAGGTGCTTTGTTTGAATAAGGCACCAGTGGAGACAGACAGTTGTTGACCATGGGATGAAAAAGCCCATTGTCATGCCTGGGCAAAACACCAAAAAGCCACCTCTTCAGTGTGGAAGTATTTCTCCACAAATCTGGACAACAGGTGTCAAGCCATCTGTTGCCTTTGTCAATCCATAATAAGTAGAGGTAAGGACGTTAACCACGTATGAACATCCTCTATTATAATGTACGTCACCTGCAGCGCATTCATCATATGTCATTGTCAATTTCAATAACTTTGGGTAATAGCGTAAGCAGTCCACTGAGACCTAAATTATGTGGTTTGTTTGAATATTATTTCTAGAGATGAGCGCCTGAAATTTTTCGGGTTTTGTGTTTTGGTTTTGGGTTCGGTTCCGCGGCCGTGTTTTGGGTTCGAACGCGTTTTGGCAAAACCTCACCGAATTTTTTTTGTCGGATTCGGGTGTGTTTTGGATTCGGGTGTTTTTTTCAAAAAACACTAAAAAACAGCTTAAATCATAGAATTTGGGGGTCATTTTGATCCCAAAGTATTATTAACCTCAAAAACCATAATTTACACTCATTTTCAGTCTATTCTGAATACCTCACACCTCACAATATTATTTTTAGTCCTAAAATTTGCACCGAGGTCGCTGTGTGAGTAAGATAAGCGACCCTAGTGGCCGACACAAACACCGGGCCCATCTAGGAGTGGCACTGCAGTGTCACGCAGGATGTCCCTTCCAAAAAACCCTCCCCAAACAGCACATGACGCAAAGAAAAAAAGAGGCGCAATGAGGTAGCTGTGTGAGTAAGATTAGCGACCCTAGTGGCCGACACAAACACCGGGCCCATCTAGGAGTGGCACTGCAGTGTCACGCAGGATGTCCCTTCCAAAAAACCCTCCCCAAACAGCACATGACGCAAAGAAAAAAAGAGGCGCAATGAGGTAGCTGTGTGAGTAAGATTAGCGACCCTAGTGGCCGACACAAACACCGGGCCCATCTAGGAGTGGCACTGCAGTGTCACGCAGGATGTCCCTTCCAAAAAACCCTCCCCAATCAGCACATGATGCAAAGAAAAAGAAAAGAAAAAAGAGGTGCAAGATGGAATTGTCCTTGGGCCCTCCCACCCACCCTTATGTTGTATAAACAAAACAGGACATGCACACTTTAACCAACCCATCATTTCAGTGACAGGGTCTGCCACACGACTGTGACTGATATGACGGGTTGGTTTGGACCCCCCCCAAAAAAGAAGCAATTAATCTCTCCTTGCACAAACTGGCTCTACAGAGGCAAGATGTCCACCTCATCTTCACCCTCCGATATATCACCGTGTACATCCCCCTCCTCACAGATTATCAATTCGTCCCCACTGGAATCCACCATCTCAGCTCCCTGTGTACTTTGTGGAGGCAATTGCTGCTGGTCAATGTCTCCGCGGAGGAATTGATTATAATTCATTTTAATGAACATCATCTTCTCCACATTTTCTGGATGTAACCTCGTACGCCGATTGCTGACAAGGTGAGCGGCGGCACTAAACACTCTTTCGGAGTACACACTTGTGGGAGGGCAACTTAGGTAGAATAAAGCCAGTTTGTGCAAGGGCCTCCAAATTGCCTCTTTTTCCTGCCAGTATAAGTACGGACTGTGTGACGTGCCTACTTGGATGCGGTCACTCATATAATCCTCCACCATTCTATCAATGTTGAGAGAATCATATGCAGTGACAGTAGACGACATGTCCGTAATCGTTGTCAGGTCCTTCAGTCCGGACCAGATGTCAGCATCAGCAGTCGCTCCAGACTGCCCTGCATCACCGCCAGCGGGTGGGCTCGGAATTCTGAGCCTTTTCCTCGCACCCCCAGTTGCGGGAGAATGTGAAGGAGGAGATGTTGACAGGTCGCGTTCCGCTTGACTTGACAATTTTGTCACCAGCAGGTCTTTCAACCCCAGCAGACCTGTGTCTGCCGGAAAGAGAGATCCAAGGTAGGCTTTAAATCTAGGATCGAGCACGGTGGCCAAAATGTAGTGCTCTGATTTCAACAGATTGACCACCCGTGAATCCTTGTTAAGCGAATTAAGGGCTGCATCCACAAGTCCCACATGCCTAGCGGAATCGCTCCCTTTTAGCTCCTTCTTCAATGCCTCCAGCTTCTTCTGCAAAAGCCTGATGAGGGGAATGACCTGACTCAGGCTGGCAGTGTCTGAACTGACTTCACGTGTGGCAAGTTCAAAGGGCATCAGAACCTTGCACAACGTTGAAATCATTCTCCACTGCACTTGAGACAGGTGCATTCCACCTCCTATATCGTGCTCAATTGTATAGGCTTGAATGGCCTTTTGCTGCTCCTCCAACCTCTGAAGCATATAGAGGGTTGAATTCCACCTCGTTACCACTTCTTGCTTCAGATGATGGCAGGGCAGGTTCAGTAGTTTTTGGTGGTGCTCCAGTCTTCTGTACGTGGTGCCTGTACGCCGAAAGTGTCCCGCAATTTTTCTGGCCACCGACAGCATCTCTTGCACGCCCCTGTCGTTTTTTAAAAAATTCTGCACCACCAAATTCAAGGTATGTGCAAAACATGGGACGTGCTGGAATTTGCCCATATTTAATGCACACACAATATTGCTGGCGTTTTCCGATGCCACAAATCCACAGGAGAGTCCAATTGGGGTAAGCCATTCCGCGATGATCTTCCTCAGTTGCCGTAAGAGGTTTTCAGCTGTGTGCGTATTCTGGAAAGCGGTGATACAAAGCGTAGCCTGCCTAGGAAAGAGTTGGCGTTTGCGAGATGCTGCTACTGGTGCCGCCGCTGCTGTTCTTGCGGCGGGAGTCCATACATCTACCCAGTGGGCTGTCACAGTCATATAGTCCTGACCCTGCCCTGCTCCACTTGTCCACATGTCCGTGGTTAAGTGGACATTGGGTACAACTGCATTTTTTAGGACACTGGTGAGTCTTTTTCTGACGTCCGTGTACATTCTCGGTATCGCCTGCCTAGAGAAGTGGAACCTAGATGGTATTTGGTAACGGGGGCACACTGCCTCAATAAATTGTCTAGTTCCCTGTGAACTAACGGCGGATACCGGACGCACGTCTAACACCAACATAGTTGTCAAGGACTCAGTTATCCGCTTTGCAGTAGGATGACTGCTGTGATATTTCATCTTCCTCGCAAAGGACTGTTGAACAGTCAATTGCTTACTGGAAGTAGTACAAGTGGGCTTACGACTTCCCCTCTGGGATGACCATCGACTCCCAGCGGCAACAACAGCAGCGCCAGCAGCAGTAGGCGTTACACGCAAGGATGCATCGGAGGAATCCCAGGCAGGAGAGGACTCGTCAGAATTGCCAGTGACATGGCCTGCAGGACTATTGGCATTCCTGGGGAAGGAGGAAATTGACACTGAGGGAGTTGGTGGGGTGGTTTGCGTGAGCTTGGTTACAAGAGGAAGGGATTTACTGGTCAGTGGACTGCTTCCGCTGTCACCCAAAGTTTTTGAACTTGTCACTGACTTATTATGAATGCGCTGCAGGTGACGTATAAGGGAGGATGTTCCGAGGTGGTTAACGTCCTTACCCCTACTTATTACAGCTTGACAAAGGGAACACACGGCTTGACACCTGTTGTCCGCATTTCTGGTGAAATACCTCCACACCGAAGAGCTGATTTTTTTGGTATTTTCACCTGGCATGTCAACGGCCATATTCCTCCCACGGACAACAGGTGTCTCCCCGGGTGCCTGACTTAAACAAACCACCTCACCATCAGAATCCTCCTGGTCAATTTCCTCCCCAGCGCCAGCAACACCCATATCCTCCTCATCCTGGTGTACTTCAACACTGACATCTTCAATCTGACTATCAGGAACTGGACTGCGGGTGCTCCTTCCAGCACTTGCAGGGGGCGTGCAAATGGTGGAAGGCGCATGCTCTTCACGTCCAGTGTTGGGAAGGTCAGGCATCGCAACCGACACAATTGGACTCTCCTTGTGGATTTGGGATTTCGAAGAATGCACAGTTCTTTGCTGTGCTGCTTTTGCCAGCTTGAGTCTTTTCATTTTTCTAGCGAGAGGCTGAGTGCTTCCATCCTCATGTGAAGCTGAACCACTAGCCATGAACATAGGCCAGGGCCTCAGCCGTTCCTTGCCACTCCGTGTGGTAAATGGCATATTGGCAAGTTTACGCTTCTCCTCCGACAATTTTATTTTAGGTTTTGGAGTCCTTTTTTTACTGATATTTGGTGTTTTGGATTTGACATGCTCTGTACTATGACATTGGGCATCGGCCTTGGCAGACGACGTTGCTGGCATTTCATCGTCTCGGCCATGACTAGTGGCAGCAGCTTCAGCACGAGGTGGAAGTGGATCTTGATCTTTCCCTAATTTTGGAACCTCAACATTTTTGTTCTCCATATTTTAATAGGCACAACTAAAAGGCACCTCAGGTAAACAATGGAGATGGATGGATTGGATACTAGTATACAATTATGGACGGGCTGCCGAGTGCCGACACAGAGGTAGCCACAGCCATGAACTACCGCACTGTACTGTGTCTGCTGCTAATATATAGACTGGTTGATAAAGAGATAGTATACTCGTAACTAGTATGTATGTATAAAGAAAGAAAAAAAAACCACGGTTAGGTGGTATATACAATTATGGACGGGCTGCCGAGTGCCGACACAGAGGTAGCCACAGCCGTGAACTACCGCACTGTACTGTGTCTGCTGCTAATATATAGACTGGTTGATAAAGAGATAGTATACTCGTAACTAGTATGTATGTATAAAGAAAGAGAAAAAAACCACGGTTAGGTGGTATATACAATTATGGACGGGCTGCCGAGTGCCGACACAGAGGTAGCCACAGCCGTGAACTACCGCACTGTACTGTGTCTGCTGCTAATATATAGACTGGTTGATAAAGAGATAGTATACTCGTAACTAGTATGTATGTATAAAGAAAGAAAAAAAAACCACGGTTAGGTGGTATATACAATTATGGACGGGCTGCCGAGTGCCGACACAGAGGTAGCCACAGCCGTGAACTACCGCACTGTACTGTGTCTGCTGCTAATATATAGACTGGTTGATAAAGAGATAGTATACTCGTAACTAGTATGTATGTATAAAGAAAGAAAAAAAAACCACGGTTAGGTGGTATATACAATTATGGACGGGCTGCCGAGTGCCGACACAGAGGTAGCCACAGCCGTGAACTACCGCACTGTACTGTGTCTGCTGCTAATATATAGACTGGTTGATAAAGAGATAGTATACTCGTAACTAGTATGTATGTATAAAGAAAGAAAAAAAAACCACGGTTAGGTGGTATATACAATTATGGACGGGCTGCCGAGTGCCGACACAGAGGTAGCCACAGCCGTGAACTACCGCACTGTACTGTGTCTGCTGCTAATATATAGACTGGTTGATAAAGAGATAGTATACTCGTAACTAGTATGTATGTATAAAGAAAGAAAAAAAAAACACGGTTAGGTGGTATATACAATTATGGACGGGCTGCCGAGTGCCGACACAGAGGTAGCCACAGCCGTGAACTACCGCACTGTACTGTGTCTGCTGCTAATATAGACTGGTTGATAAAGAGATAGTATACTCGTAACTAGTATGTATGTATAAAGAAAGAAAAAAAAACCACGGTTAGGTGGTATATACAATTATGGACGGGCTGCCGAGTGCCGACACAGAGGTAGCCACAGCCGTGAACTACCGCACTGTACTGTGTCTGCTGCTAATATAGACTGGTAGATAAAGAGATAGTATACTACTAATATTATATATACTGGTGGTCAGGTCACTGGTCACTAGTCACACTGGCAGTGGCACTCCTGCAGCAAAAGTGTGCACTGTTTAATTTTAATATAATATTATGTACTCCTGGCTCCTGCTATAACCTATAACTGGCACTGCAGTAGTGCTCCCCAGTCTCCCCCACAATTATAAGCTGTGTGAGCTGAGCAGTCAGACAGATATATAATATATATAGATGATGCAGCACACTGGCCTGAGCCTGAGCAGTGCACACAGATATGGTATGTGACTGACTGAGTCACTGTGTGTATCGCTTTTTTCAGGCAGAGAACGGATATATTAAATAAACTGCACTGTGTGTCTGGTGGTCACTCACTATATAATATATTATGTACTCCTGGCTCCTGCTATAACCTATAACTGGCACTGCAGTAGTGCTCCCCAGTCTCCCCCACAATTATAAGCTGTGTGAGCTGAGCAGTCAGACAGATATATATAATATTATATATAGATATTATGATAATAGATGATGCAGCACACTGGCCTGAGCCTGAGCAGTGCACACAGATATGGTATGTGACTGAGTCACTGTGTGCTGTGTATCGCTTTTTTCAGGCAGAGAACGGATTATAAATAAAACTGGTGGTCACTATCAGCAAAACTCTGCACTGTACTGAGTACTCCTAATGCTCCCCAAAATTAGTAAATCAAGTGTCTCTCTAATCTATTCTAAACGGAGAGGACGCCAGCCACGTCCTCTCCCTATCAATCTCAATGCACGTGTGAAAATGGCGGCGACGCGCGGCTCCTTATATAGAATCCGAGTCTCGCGATAGAATCCGAGCCTCGCGAGAATCCGACAGCGTCATGATGACGTTCGGGCGCGCTCGGGTTAACCGAGCAAGGCGGGAAGATCCGAGTCGCTCGGACCCGTGAAAAAAAACATGAAGTTCTGGCGGGTTCGGATTCAGAGAAACCGAACCCGCTCATCTCTAATTATTTCTCTGTGAGGAACAGATTTGTGAAAACTAGCCGCAAAGGTGGAAATGAAAATTGCCGAAGTGTTTTTAAATAAAGTGAGGGAGAGACCACATATGTGGCCAAAGTCAGTGTGACTCAGAAGAGACTGAGGGGGTCATTCCGACCCAATCACTCGCTGCAGTTTGTCGCAGCACAGCAATCAGGTCGGAACTGCGTGGCCGCTGGGCGGGAGGGGGCGCTGAACGGCGGCGTTAAGCCGCCGTTTAGTAGGCCACGGTCCGGCCAATGCAGGCGTGGCTGGACCGTTGGGGGGGCATGGCGTGGTGGCTGCGTGACGTCCCACGCAGCCGCTGTGGCCAGCGGCAGCGACACAACTCCCGAGCCAGCCGCAGGAGCTGCGCTGGCCGGGAGTTACTCCACAGATACAAACACTGACATGCGGGGCGGACTAGCCCTGTGCTGGGCGTCCCCCCGCATGCCTGAGTTTATGATCGTAGCTGTGCTAAATTTAGCACAGCTACGATCAACTCGGAATGACCCCCTGAATCATAATACATCACAACTGCTGTAGAGGTAAATGTGATGTTTTCTGCCGGAGCATTAGAGAGAGGTTCTTCTCAATTATTTCATGTTAGGGACTCACTCAAATGAATGGCTCCAATTAGTCAACCTTAATTTTGATTTATTATTGATGTTCTACATTTTGGGATTATTTATTTAGTAGATGCGCGTTTGTTGTACAGGGATCTTCTTTTCCTAAGGGCTGCGTAAGGTTATCGCAAGACCTCACGGTGTTAGAAGAACAGAGTTTCAGTGATCTTGCATTCCATCAAATTTCCATTGCACTGCAGCACTAGATGGGCTAGGAGCTCCTGTGAGGAACAATTACTGAATAAGGCCCAGTATGGAGTCTCATGGTGGCTTACAGCCAGTAAGATGTCTGGCTTTCCAGACTGAGGCATACTGTGGACACGGAGGTTAGCTTTGCTTCCTCCCACAGTCCTACTTATAGTATGAAATGAGTTTGGACTGTAGAGTGGTAAGCTCCACTAGGGCAGGGGATCAATAACAAAAAAATGTACTGCACAGTTGTGCTTAATACTTTACCGAACCAACCCAAACTCAACTTGCCCCATCCGGGGCTGCTGTTGAGGCTTAGGAGGGGCTGCTAAAACATCTAAGGGGCTGCTTTATTTAAAAATAAAATATGAATAAAATAAACAAGACACACAGGTATGCTCACATTCGTGTAACTGGGACACACAGGTATGCTCACGTGCGAGTAACTGGGAGCTGTGAAAAACAAAAATAAGGCATCTGCCACAAAATATGTAAATAAAAATGCAATAAAAAAAATAGAAAAAAAGAAACCCATTAGATTTTCACAAAATAAGTCTCCAGACTCCGTGGAAGGGAAAATATCCAATCTTGATCCTGTGGTATACACCAGTTTATTTGCATCCCAGCATTAAATTCGAGATTATCTTAATCTTTGAAAAAGGAGAAGGGGGTACAATTTTGGAGCCTTTGGCCCCTAGTTTTTCAGTTTGTCTGGTAATGTGGTAATTAATAATTAAATATTTGCTTGATTGAAGTATTTTCTGTTCCACACTAATATAGGAGTGGAAGTGAAAGCCTGTGTGTTGTTCCTGATTGCGTGTGCCTCTCTAATTATTAATCACCTTCTTGATACTGTCCTCTTCCTCTTGCCTCTTCTCATAATGTGAAAAGTCATCAAAGATGGAGGTGGTATGTTTGTAGCTAGCTATGATTCGGAGAACTTGGCAAGCTTTTTCCAGGGAGATCACCTGTCTGAAATGATGGGTTTATTAAACTGTGCATGTCCTGTTTAAACAACATAAGGGTGAGTGGGTAGGAGGGCATCTTGCATCTCTTTTTTTCCGTTGCATTATGTGCTCTTTGGGGCCTAGTTTTTAAAACTGCCATCCTGTCTGCCCCTGCAGTGCCACTCCTAGATGGGCCAGGTGTTTGTGCCGCCCACTTGTGTCGCTTAGCAAAGTCATCCAGCTACCTCGGAGCAACCTTTTGGCCTAAAAACAATACTGTGAGGTGTGAGGTGTTCAGAATAGGCTGGAAATGAGTGAAAATTAAAGTTATTGAGGTTAATGATACCGTAGGATCAAAATTACCCCCAAATTCTGTGATTTTAGCT
Organism: Pseudophryne corroboree; assembly: GCF_028390025.1. Lineage (NCBI taxonomy): Eukaryota > Metazoa > Chordata > Amphibia > Anura > Myobatrachidae > Pseudophryne > Pseudophryne corroboree. The sequence continues at coordinate 1,057,394,254 of NC_086444.1, forward strand.
GTTTTCGTGTTTTTTTCAAAAATCATCCAGATCCAAAACCAAAACCCGAAAGGGTGGTTTTGGCAAAACCAATCCAGATCCAAAACACGAACGAGGATCCAGATCCAAAACAAAAACACAAAACCTAAAAAGTGCCCGCCGCACATCACTATTATGATGGCAAATGTGAAGCTAGCACAAGATGGTGACCCTTAGTTACATAATACACTATCACCAATGTCCCAGATTAATATATATAGTTTCATTCTATTTCATTGGTGAAAATACTCTTTCTGATATATTGCAAATATATATGTTTGGTTATAGTTTGACATATATATTACCCTTTATATTGCTTGTTGTGAGACTACTTTAATTTCAGTATTTATATGTATATTTTTAAAGTTGTTTATTTTATTTGCATTCATTTATGTGGGTGCAAAATTTACATTTCTATGTCCTCTATTTCTATTTCCTCACAGCTTAGCTTGCATCTGCAATGTCCTTAGTGTCCTGCACCTGCATTGTGCATTGTGCACACCAGTGATCTGCCTCTCTAAACGCAAGGTTCCATGAGTGCAGTCTACATAAAGACGCATCTTTCCATTGCATGAATACACTTAAGGTCCCTACACACTGTGTGATTTGGGCGATTTAAGAAAAATTAACAATATGAACAATTAACAATCTTTCATGCATACACACTGAACGATCTGTGTGAATGATTTGAACGATTTGACATTGCAAACATCGATATCATCCAAATTGGCTTGCAATGATAAACGATGATAGACCAACGATGAACGACTATGGGGACGCACATTGTTCATCATCGGTTCCTCCACACTGAATGATATGAACGATATATTGTTAATTTTTTAATTATATCTTTCATATCTTTCTAAAATGTCATCCAGTGTGTAGGGCCCTTAACATGTAATTCTAAGCTGGGCATACTGCCAGATCTAGCTGGTTAGAATGAAAATCTGGTAATAGATGAGAGTAAATAACAATCAACCAGTTGCTCCCAAACTATGGACACCGGACAAAACATGTCATTCGGACACATTGGTTAGATCCATGATTTAACCAATTTGTATGTACGACAGTTTTATTTCCATTTTCCAGTGTTTGGGAGCAAATGGTCTATTGTCATTTACAGTATTCTTATCCATTACCAGATTTTCATTCCAACCAGCCAGATCTGGCAGATGATCTGCCAGATAATTATATAGGGGGTAATTCAGAGTTGATCGCAGCAGCAAATTTGTTAGCAGTTGGGCAAAACCATGGTGGGGCAGATATAATATGTACAGAGAGAGCTAGATTTGGGCGGGGTGTGTTCAAACTGAAATCTAAATTGCAGTGTAAAAATAAAGCAGCCAGTATTTTCCCTGCACAGAAACAATATAACCCACCCAAATCTAACTCTCTCTGCACATGTTATATCTGCCCCCCCCTGCAGTGCACATGGTTTTGCCCAACTGCTAACAAATTTGCTGCTGCGATCAGGTCTGAATCACCCCCATAGTGTATATCCAGCTTAATTCAAACCTATAGTATGAATAAAAATCTGGTAATGGATGAGAGCAAATGACAATCGACCATTTGCTCTCAAACACTGGAAAATGGACAAAACCTGTTGTTCAGACAAATTGGTTAAATCCGTCATTTAACCAATATGTATGAACATCCATCGCCAGATTTAATTCCAATCAGCCAAATCTGCCAGATGATCTGCCAGATAATTGTATAGTGTATGCCCAGCTTAAAGGTGCATACACACGGTGCAATTCTGGCTAAATGCCGATTTTGAATTTGCGATTTCCCTTGAACTGCCCAGAGCCCAGAACCACCAATATTGACTATACACATGGTGCAATTTTGGCTATGTACAATTTTGAGTATATACAATTTTGACTATACTAGAAAGAAATTAGATTGTACACAATATAGTCAAAATTGCCATACCTGCACAGTCTATATTTTCTTGAGATACTGACCCCGCGGGAGCATGCATCGGTATCACAAGCTGTATACACACGTGCTGTATACATATGTGCTAACTTTTCTTACGGTTTTAACTATATAGTCTAAATCCTAAACGCACATCCCACCGTGTGTATGCACCTTAAGTCTGTATATAAATTAAACAAGGAGACATTCAAAAAGCAATCTTTTTTTTGTTCAATTCTTATAATTTCATGTCAATAGGAAATACGTTTACATGAATAAATGTAATTAATAAGCAATGTATACAGAAACATTTATAACAATGGCCATACAAAATAAACCGCCATGAAAATTACATTTTTTTTGCCTTTCATGAAAAAGTAATTACTTTTTTTTGTCATTGAGCATCGATTTCACAAAAAAATGGTGTTACATGTTTCTTGAAATCTGAACTTAAACCTGATTTGCTAGTACAGGTTGAGTATCCCATATCCAAATATCCGAAATATGGAATATTCCGAAATACGGACTTTTTTGAGCGAGAGTGAGATAGTGAAACCTTTGTTTTTTGATGGCTCAATGTACACAAACTTTGTTTAATACACACAGTTATTAAAAATATTGTATTAAATGACCTTCAGACTGTGTATATAAGGTGTATATGAAACATAAATGAATTGTGTGAATGTAGACACAATTTGTTTAATGCACAAAGTTATAAAAAATATTGGCTAAAATTACCTTCAGGCTGTGTGTATAAGGTGTATATGAAACATAAATGCATTCTGTGCTTAGATTTAGGTCCCATTGCCATGATATCTCATTGTGGTATGCAATTATTCCAAAATACGGAAAAATCTGATATCCAAAATACCTCTGGTCCCAAGCATTTTGGATAAGGGATACTCAACCTGTATCATATTCATAGATATGATAAAACAAAATAACAATATATAATAATGATGTGTAAAACTATTTTCCCATAGACATTTTCATTGCTTGTTATTATGAAAATATACCTGTTCCTTCTAGACATTATGGTTCTGATTCTGACCTGGACACTGCAGCGGCTGTGTGTGCGTATTTTGCCAGTTTTATATCTGAGACATTATGCAAATGCCGCTACAAGCACTTCCCTGGTCTACAGCCATGCCATGACAGCATACAGCCTAACTGTGCAAGCACTGAGATGCTCAATCTGAGTTTCTTTAGGTGCTGAGATACAGCTTGGTGAGTCTAGACGCAACCATTGGTAGCACCATCCAAACTTGCACCAGCTCCATGCTAGGTGCAGAATCTACATCAGAGTATGGCCTACCATGGGAGCAGGGGCGTTTTAAGAGAGGAGGGGGCCTCCGGGTGGGCCCCCTCCTATCCACAGTGCCGTAGGCTCCGGCATCGAGCCGGAGTCTACTGCGCATGCGCAGGTCTCCAGAAACATTGTGCCCGCCATGGTCCGGAGACATATTTTGAACTGCGCATGCGTGGCGGCCATAATTGGTTGGCTTTTTACCGCAAATGCAGCAGCTGTAGCGCTAGTCGCGGGACTCCGGAACGGTAAGTATAAACAACACGGGTGCAGTGTGTGCGGTGTGGGCACCCCCTGGACCCAGGGGCCCGTGTGCACCACACACATTGCACCCATGATAGAAACGCCACTGCATGGGAGTGATTATGAGTTCCCAACCACAAAGACACGCCTGTGTCACTAAAACCCCTTTTACACCACCAGCGTGCATAACCCGTGTTGCTGGTTGATGCAAAAGGGTCGAGTTGGAATAATCCGGGTCGAGTGACCCGATATTCCAACTCGGGTAGTTTGCAGGGTTGAACACGGGTTCAACGCGGCAAACTGTGCTGTGTAAACGGGTGTGACCCGGCTTCCTGTTCACAGTGATCATGTGATCTCCAAGTGCCGCCCCTGCCGCGTCACTGGCAACGCCAAATATGCCGGGTTGGTGACTGCTGTGGGAAAGTGGGCTGAAGCGGGTCGCAGCCAGGTAGCACCCGTGTCAGGCTCCCGACTGCGACCCACACTATTTAGTGGAAAAGCGGTATTAAATAACGCCCATAAGACGGACCATTTTCATGCACCTGAATAGTCACCCCCTAGTCACTGCCCAGGAATGGCCAACACATTTCCAGTACATTTCTGATCTAACTCTACAATTTATTTGATGTGTGAATGTGATATGTGATGATGTTTATGTTATGGTATGACATAAGCATTGTGGTGAGTTTTGTATGAATGCAGACATACGTAAGTAGCGAGGCTCCAGGGCCATGGTGCCACCATCTGTTATTCACGTGTCATTCTTGCTATATTACACAGCTAACTTTTTTACTTTATGTTAATAATAGTCCATTATATATTTATGCTAGAGGGAGTACATAAAAAGGGCAGATGATAATTGAAAGATATCATATTATACTTATGGAGACAGTTATTGTAAAGGGTTTATTGAACTTGAAGGATCACACAAATAAAAAGAAAATAACATTTGTTATTGGAGTTGATTTAAATAAAACGTTTGTTTGCTATTGTTTTTTTTTTTTTATATACCAGAGCTGCTCCGCATCCAGGATCCAGTCTGGGAATCTGAGGGCTCCTCAGCAAGATTTATGTCAGGCCAGCCCAATCATGCACGTGACAGTAATCACATCTTATTATATCCAATGTGCTACACGGCATGCCCTTAGTTTTTTAACTAAAAACTTAGTAGATTTGCTGGTGTTCGTGTGGCGCTTTTCAGTCGCACTGCTGATCGGTGAATGATCGACAGGAAAGGGGCGTTTCTGGGTGGTAACTGAGCGTTTTCCGGGAGTGTGCTAAAAAAACGCAGGCGTGTCAGGGAAAAATGCGGGAGTGTATGGAGAAATGGGGGAGTGGCTGGCCAAACGCAGGGCGTGTTTGTGACGTCAAACCAGGCACTAAACGGACTGAGCTGATCGCAGTCTAGGAGTAGGTCTGGAGCTACTCAGAAACTGAAAGGAATTATTTAGTAGCAGTTCTGCTAATCTTTCGTTCGCTATTCTGCTAAACTAAGATACACTCCCAGAGGGCGGCGTCCTAGCGTATGCAATGCTGCTAAAAGCAGCTAGCGAGCGAACAACTCGGAATGAGGGCCTTGGTCAGATAGCTCCCTTTTACACAGTATGGCAGGTAGAGTCCCATTTTACACATTACGGCAGGCAGAGTCCCCCTTTTACACAGTACAGCAGGTGGAGTCCCTCTTTTTACACATTAGGCAGCAGAGTCCCCCTTTTTACACATTAGGCAGCAAAGTCCCCCTTTTTACACATAAGGCAGGCAGAGTCCCCCTTTTTACACATAAGGCAGCAGGCAAATCGTGCGCTAACAAAGATATATGATGCTGCTCCCCTTAAAAACGTCCCCTGTTAGTGGGACTGAGATTTAGACTTAGTTTAAATGATGTTTAAAAGGAGGCTCAAAAAACATTTAAAATAATTCCTTGTTGGACAATAAATTTGACTTTCTAATAAGGAAACCAGCTATACATCTTTCTCCATAATACCCATATAATATTCCGAAGAGTAATTAAGCACCCTTAAACAGTTTTGTTCTAAGTTAAAAACAAAACAACTTTTAGATTTGTTGTGCAACAAGGAATTAAACAACTTTTTTTTAAAGTGAAGTGACTCCTTTTAATCATCATTTTAAACCATATACATACCCGTTCTAACACATAAGGGGTGTGTGAGTGTGTTTTGTCTACCTGTTACTGACTCCTTTTAAACATCAAATAAACCCTCATGACACACAACGGACGGACGTGCGGGGTGTGCTGCCAGATGGTGCACCTTCAGTGCAGTTGCGCTGTGGGCAAGGTACCATCGGCACACACCTAGTTACGGCCCTGTTTCATGGTATGAAGTAAATTACACTTTGGATTCTGAGTTTATTCAGAACCTGGTGCACAAATACCATATCCAACCAAACCATAAACTGGGGATTTGGTTTCTCTCTATTTATATCAAACCTTCTAAAGCAGGCATGTCCAAACTGCGGCCCTCCAGCTGTTGAGAAACTACACATCCCAGCATTTCCTGACACAGCTTTAGCATTCTCTGACAGCAAAACTGTGTAAGGGCATGCTGGGATATGTAGTTTCACAACAGCTGGAGGGCCGCAGTTTGGACATGCCTGTTCTAAAGAGAAACGGTGGAGGTGTTGCCCAGAGCAGCCAAACTACAACACACACACACACACACACACACACACACACACACACACACACACACACACACACACACTTAAAGACATAACAGTAAGGTTAACGAGATTAGAAGGAATGTATGTGACTATCTGAGCACAATGTGCCACCTTTAGATTATTTGCATCACTAACACAAGCAAGCAGTGTCACAAGCAATCTGCACGCAATTCGATAATCACATAGTTGAGCGATTATTTGTGACTGTGTGCACGAAAAGTTCTGGAAACCCCTGTGAGGCATCAATTATACAAGTGTACGCACAAAGGCGCTGTTGCGATTGGGCCAGACGGTATCAGAAAGGTGGCGGACAAGTGATGGGCATTCCTGGGCGGTGACTGGGACATGGTTAGTAGTGCACATAAACATGGACCGTTCAGTGGTCGTGCCTCGGGCGTGTCAATGAAGGACGCTGCTTTCCCATATGCACAGCCGCAAGCATAGGAGGCCATGGTCAGACTGAGAAATTGCACCTGCCATAAAGCTGGTGTAAGTGTCAATGGTGCAACCGATGGTGGTGTATCAGGACACACCAAAAGTGTGTACGGGCACTAAAAGTTGATCAGTCCTTGCACATTCGCCCACATAGATGTACACAAGGAACGGAGTGTGTAGGCCATTTGCATAAACTTGCAGACTGTTAATAGATGCTGCTGCTTTTGTTTTTGCATGCGACTGAAAATCAGACCCTTAATGTGTAGTATTAAGTATTGTGCTCTGTTTATATCTGGAAGCGATTCTATTCTTGCACGACAATCAAACATAGGGCCTAATCAGACCTGATCGCAGGAGCAAATTTGTTAGCTAATGGGCAAAACCATGTGCACTGCAGGGGGGGGGGGGGGGGGGTAGATATAACATGTGCAAGGAGAGTTAGATTTTGGTGTGGTGTGTTCAAACTGAAATCTAATTTGCAGTGTAAAAATAATGCAGCCAGTATTTACCCTGCACAGAAACAAAATAACCCACCCAAATCTAACTCTCTGCACATGTTATATCTGCCCCCCTGCAGTGCACATGGTTTTGCCCAACTGCTAACAAATTTACTGCTGCGATCAGATCTGAATTACCCCTTGAATTAGGGGGCTAATTCAGTAATGATAGCAAATTCCGCCAATCAGTAGAATTTGCTATCCTTTTGGTCACATGCTGGGGGCCGCCCATCGCTGGGCAAGGCCGCCCAGCATGCTGACTGGCGCCTCCCTCCCTTCCTCCCCCTTCAACAAGCAGAAATTGCGATCGCTTTGCAATTTCTGCTTGTCAGCAGAAACTAAGGATGGCTCCTGCCGGCGCCATCTTACCCATCACGGCGGCTGCATGTGACATCACGTAGACCCCGCGATCACGTAGACACCCCCTGCTCACCATTTGCATCACCCCGCAACGCTCCATCTCCTCCCTGGCCGCCCCCCGCCTCGCGACTGCCTCTGCCTGATTGACAGGCAGAGGCGATTGCTTTTTCTGTGGCCCCCCGCAGAAAGTGCAGGCGCATGCACAGGATGGGCGCTGCACATGCACCCACGGGGCCATCGTAAAAATTCCAGTTGGAATGCGATTTGCAGTCCAACCTAAATTAGCCCCTAGGCCCATAATCTGACAGCCTCTTGCACATTACTTGCTCCTCAGTACAATGTATGACTGGGATTTACACAATAAAGCATGGAAATAATGCAGTGGCTTTGGGGATGATTCAGAGGCAGATACAATGCCGATGCTTGTGCAGCTGAGTGTTTTTGTACTGTGCATATGTCAGGGTCACACTGGGCATGTGCCATGATAAATTAGAGACTGTGGGGGGCGTGTCTCAGCCTGGGACTGTGTCTCCATATGCAGTTAAAACGGCCCTGTGTCTTACTAGAATAGACATTCAGAGAGACCGTATTATTTCCCGGGTGTTCGGTGGTGCGACCAATGTGTGTCTGATGGTGCATCTTTCTATGCAAGTAGATTGCCAATAAGTAGATATTAACATGTTCAGGTTTTGATTGTTGGGAGCATCCCCAGCACCATAAACTATAAACCTAGTATAGAGGATTCATTTTTAGTGGATGTTTTTTTATGAATTGAAAGTATCAATTATATTTCAAGTCTGGTGCTGGATACTAAAATACCACTGCATATGCAAGTGGCAGATCAGAGACGTGATCAGAGACATCGTCTCAGTACAAATCCAGATGGCTGCAACATTTTCATATTTTTGTGTACGAAAGAGATTCACGTGCACCTCTAAATCAGATCCTATATAACCGAGGCAGAAACATGTTTAAATACTGGACAGAATTGTACAAAGAAAGTCACCTTTACATTATGCCTTGTGGCGATTGGTGCACTTTAACAACAAGAAGCATTAAGTATATAATACTGGAACTTGTTGATTTTGACTTAAACCACATTAAATAGAAACAAAGGTGTCAAGAAACAGCGCAACTTTAATTTGGCAGTTATGTAAATTCCAACCAGATTGACCAAACTTTAGACTATTGGGCCTTATTCAGGTTGGCCCGCCAATGTGATGCGATCACATTGTGTTTGTGTTTACTGCAGTGCGCACGCGCAGGTCCTGATATGAGTGTGCGTGGGGTGGCCAATGCGATCACATCACATTGATGCGAATGCCTCTGGCTAACTGACAGGCAAAGGAGTTTGCGGGGTGGTCGGGGGCGGTGAGGCAGCATTGTGGGGAGCGGTGGTGCCGCGTTGGGTGTGTGTGGCTTCAAAAATGGGGGCAGGGTCGGGGCAGCCGCGTGACGTCACATACAGCCACTGCAACCCGAAAAATGGCGGTTCTAAATCTGCCTTTGCAGCCTTGTTGCAGAGGCAGGGGGGCATCCACAATTTAGCGATGCGGTTGCAATTGAATTGCGATCACATTGCTGCCAGGTATTTGCATGCTGGACGGACCCCAGCATGCGATCGCAGGCAGTTGCAGTTTTGTTAAAATAGCAAAGCTACAACTGAGGCTGAATCAGGTCCTATGTGTGGACTGACAATACCCAATCAATATCTGGCATGGAAGAACATTGGCTCCCAAAGCAATGTTGGTCCTAATGACATACAGTATGTATGACTTCAGAAACCTATGTTGGCTTTGAAATTCAGTTGAATCCTTCATTGTCAGAAATGTGCTATTGGCTGAACACGTATGGTACCAAACTGCACACTGATCTGGCTGATCAGACCAGGACACAGCTACTTTTTAATAATCTTCCACCTCAGTCTTTCGAAATATTTAATCAAGTCGATATCTAATTTTGTATTTTGCATCATACTAATTAAATCATCCTTCATTTAAGGAAACTATTGCTTGTAACTAGTTTTACAGTATAATACCACCTCTAGATGTCCAGTAGCAACTACACTCACATTGCATTACTCATTAAATCTAGAACCTAATCTGTGCATGCTCTAACACTATCACTGGTAATCTAGACAGACTTAGTTGCAGTTCCTATATCACTTCTATTAGATCGCTGAATTAGGTCACCTAATCATTGTTAGCCACACTGCCAGTGCCTACGGCATAGGACATAATGATAAGCACAGTAGGTTAGAGGCGTAAAAGCATATCCTCATTAGTACTAAACAGTCGCCATTGTTTGAAGACCAGATTACTCCTTCTTCTATGTAGGAAGAGTCAAAATTAATAACTTTGATGTCCTTCTTGGTGTAGAGAGTGTTAAGTTTAACTAAACTCCGAGCAAAGGCGTATTTTGAGGCACAGCTGTAGGCTTCCACATTGCACACTTCGTCAAACATCATGTCAAAATGTGGGTTGTCCTGTAGAATACAAAACGACAACTGTTACAATTTACAATTTATCAACTTTTATCAACAAACTATCAACTTGTACAGAAGTTGCATAAGGACAAGGTAGAATAAAAATCAAGTTCCACCATTTAGCTTCATCATTAATTTTGGTGCTTGTATATGCACATTATCGATAAAGCATGATACAGCATACACACAGGCACCAGTTGGTGGTTCTTCCCTTGCCTTGGTTCCTTTCCTTCTCCATGATTAACCATGAGGCAGATGGAGCTGCAGCTCCAGGGCCCCCCCCCATGAAAATAGGCCTGGGAGGCAGAAGGATAAGCGCCCCCCACCCCACCCCCTCTTCCCGTAGGCTACACCCATGAAAAACTTTTTGGGCTTCTGATGGAGCAGAAGATTAGTCAGGGCTTTCCATTGTTTCTCCAGAGAGGAGAGACAGAGAGGAAATCTGAGCAAGAGGATGGGAGAAATGAGTGTAGCGTAAGAAATTAATTGAGGTGCTGAATGAAGTCAAGGGCATGAGGGGAACCGTGTGAGGTATGTGGGGACCAGTGCGAGGGGAGCAGTGTGAGGTGTGAAGGAAGCTGTGTGATGCATGAGGAGTGCACTTTGAGGCATGAGGTGAGCAGTGTGAGGGATGAGGGGAGCAGTGAGGTGTGAGGGGATCAGTGTGAGGCATGAGGGGATCAGTGTGAGGGATGAGGGGAGTAGTGAGGTGTGAGGGGGGCTGTGTGAGGCATGAGGGAACCAGTGTAAGGCATTAGAGCGAGGACCAGTGTGAGGAGAGCAGTTTGAGGTGTGAATGGAGCAGTTTGAAGCATGAGAAGAGCACTGTGAGGCATGAGGTGAGAATTGTGAGGGGTGCAGTGTGAGGTCTGAGGGGAGCAGTGAGGTGTGAGGGGAGCAGTGAGGTATAAGGGAGCAGTTTGAGGCATGATGAGACCAGTGTAAGGGGAGCAGTTTGAGGTGTTAGGGGAGCAGTGTGAAGTACGAGGAGAGTACTGTGGGGCATGAAGTGAGCAGTGTGAGGGGTGCAGTGTGAGGCATGAGGGGAGCAGTGTGAGGCATGACAGGTGCAGTGTGAGCAGGGGTGTATCTAGGGGACCGAGCACTCCTGGCAAAGTAGGGACAGGTGCCCCCCACCCATATTTGAAATACGGAAGTCGACAAAAAAAGAGTACAATAGTACCCTTAATTCATATTGCACCACACAGTGGTGTCCCTTACTCACATTACACCGCATAGTAATGTGCATTATTCACATTATGCTACACAGTAGTATCCCTTGTATAATACCCTATATCTAACATTAACAGGAAGACCTGTGAGTGCTGGCAGCTACTTTACTACAGCCTATATATATATATATATATATATATATATATACCACTCTGCGGGTGCGGCACTCCTGGCTTCACAAAGACGCAAGACACTAGCATAGTCAATAATGTTTCGGTTGTATTCAACTGTCATCAGATTCTGAATCTGATGACCGTTGCACACAACTGAAACATTATTGACTACGCCAGTCGCCAGCGTCTTGCATCTTTGTGAAGCCAGGAGTGCCGCACCCGGAAAGAGGTATGAAAACAGTATTGTGAGGGCACCGGCTGCATGTGTGCATTTTTTAAGGGAGTGCCGTCCATTTGCAGAGTATATCTGTCTGTCTGTCTGTCTGTCAACAGTTTCTTATATAGCACAGCATATTCTGTTGCGCTTTACAATTAAAACGACAGTAATAGAACAAAACTGGGTAAAAACAGACAGACATAAAGGTAGGAAGGCCCTGCTCGCAAGCTTACAATATATAGGGATCTCTCTCTCTCTCTCTCTCTCTCTATGGGGTATATGCAATTCCGGACGAATTGCGCCTTTTTTTCCGACCATTTTAGAATTCGACTGTACTCGACAGCCGGAACCCTCCACCCGGGACCATGAATTAGACATATTCAATACAAAACTCATTCGACACTCCCCTTGTCGAATAACGAACCAATCGTCGAGTAGTGGGCATCCTGGATTCGACTTCCCGCCGTTTTGAGCCCTTTATAGGGCTTGTTTGCTGCGTGCTCAGCAGCCATTTTGTGAACCTGCAGAGAGGTGTGTGGAGGTGCAGAGCTAGCAAATTGGTTGTTGTTTGCTGTGGTATCGTTTGGACACCCAGCAGGCTTTAATCCAGGACGGACAGGAGGATACCTGTCACCCCGGAGGAGAGTCGTTTTTGGAGCGATTTCTACATTTGTAGGTAAGTTTCACATGTGGTCTGGCGTTGCATGTATGTGTTTGTGTAGTGGGGGGGGGGGGTGCCATGAGGTGTACATGTGGCGTTGCTTTGGGGTGTTTGGGGTATGTATTAGAGATGAGCGCCTGAAATTTTTCGGGTTTTGTGTTTTGGTTTTGGGTTCGGTTCCGCGGCCGTGTTTTGGGTTCGAACGCGTTTTGGCAAAACCTCACCGAATTTTTTTTGTCGGATTCGGGTGTGTTTTGGATTCGGGTGTTTTTTTCAAAAAACCCTAAAAAACAGCTTAAATCATAGAATTTGGGGGTAATTTTGATCCCAAAGTATTATTAACCTCAAAAAACATAATTTACACTCATTTTCAGCCTATTCTGAACACATCACACCTCACAATATTATTTTTAGTCCTAAAATTTGCACCGAGGTCGCTGTGTGAGTAAGATAAGCGACCCTAGTGGCCGACACAAACACCGGGCCCATCTAGGAGTGGCACTGCAGTGTCACGCAGGATGTCCCTTCCAAAAAACCCTCCCCAAACAGCACATGACGCAAAGAAAAAAAGAGGCGCAATGAGGTAGCTGACTGTGTGAGAAAGATAAGCGACCCTAGTGGCCGACACAAACACCGGGCCCATCTAGGAGTGGCACTGCAGTGTCACGCAGGATGTCCCTTCCAAAAAACCCTCCCCAAACAGCACATGACGCAAAGAAAAAAAGAGGTGCAATGAGGTAGCTGTGTGAGAAAGATAAGCGACCCTAGTGGCCGACACAAACACCGGGCCCATCTAGGAGTGGCACTGCAGTGTCACGCAGGATGTCCCTTCCAAAAAACCCTCCCCAAACAGCACATGACGCAAAGAAAAAAAGAGGCGCAATGAGGTAGCTGTGTGAGTAAGATTAGCGACCCTAGTGGCCGACACAAACACCGGGCCCATCTAGGAGTGGCACTGCAGTGTCACGCAGGATGGCCCTTCCAAAAAACCCTCCCCAAACAGCACATGACGCAAAGAAAAAAAGAGGCGCAATGAGGTAGCTGACTGTGTGAGTAAGATTAGCGACCCTAGTGGCCGACACAAACACCGGGCACATCTAGGAGTGGCACTGCAGTGTCACGCAGGATGTCCCTTCCAAAAAACCCTCCCCAAACAGCACATGACGCAAAGAAAAAAAGAGGCGCAATGAGGTAGCTGACTGTGTGAGAAAGATAAGCGACCCTAGTGGCCGACACAAACACCGGGCCCATCTAGGAGTGGCACTGCAGTGTCACGCAGGATGTCCCTTCCAAAAAACCCTCCCCAATCAGCACATGATGCAAAGAAAAAGAAAAGAAAAAAGAGGTGCAAGATGGAATTATCCTTGGGCCCTCCCACCCACCCTTATGTTGTATAAACAAAACAGGACATGCACACTTTAACCAACCCATCATTTCAGTGACAGGGTCTGCCACACGACTGTGACTGATATGACGGGTTGGTTTGGACCCCCCCCAAAAAAGAAGCAATTAATCTCTCCTTGCACAAACTGGCTCTACAGAGGCAAGATGTCCACCTCATCTTCACCCTCCGATATATCACCGTGTACATCCCCCTCCTCACAGATTATCAATTCGTCCCCACTGGAATCCACCATCTCAGCTCCCTGTGTACTTTGTGGAGGCAATTGCTGCTGGTCAATGTCTCCGCGGAGGAATTGATTATAATTCATTTTAATGAACATCATCTTCTCCACATTTTCTGGATGTAACCTCGTACGCCGATTGCTGACAAGGTGAGCGGCGGCACTAAACACTCTTTCGGAGTACACACTTGTGGGAGGGCAACTTAGGTAGAATAAAGCCAGTTTGTGCAAGGGCCTCCAAATTGCCTCTTTTTCCTGCCAGTATAAGTACGGACTGTGTGACGTGCCTACTTGGATGCGGTCACTCATATAATCCTCCACCATTCTATCAATGTTGAGAGAATCATATGCAGTGACAGTAGACGACATGTCCGTAATCGTTGTCAGGTCCTTCAGTCCGGACCAGATGTCAGCATCAGCAGTCGCTCCAGACTGCCCTGCATCACCGCCAGCGGGTGGGCTCGGAATTCTGAGCCTTTTCCTCGCACCCCCAGTTGCGGGAGAATGTGAAGGAGGAGATGTTGACAGGTCGCGTTCCGCTTGACTTGACAATTTTGTCACCAGCAGGTCTTTCAACCCCAGCAGACCTGTGTCTGCCGGAAAGAGAGATCCAAGGTAGGCTTTAAATCTAGGATCGAGCACGGTGGCCAAAATGTAGTGCTCTGATTTCAACAGATTGACCACCCGTGAATCCTTGTTAAGCGAATTAAGGGCTGCATCCACAAGTCCCACATGCCTAGCGGAATCGCTCCGTGTTAGCTCCTTCTTCAATGCCTCCAGCTTCTTCTGCAAAAGCCTGATGAGGGGAATGACCTGACTCAGGCTGGCAGTGTCTGAACTGACTTCACGTGTGGCAAGTTCAAAGGGCATCAGAACCTTGCACAACGTTGAAATCATTCTCCACTGCACTTGAGACAGGTGCATTCCATCTCCTATATCGTGCTCAATTGTATAGGCTTGAATGGCCTTTTGCTGCTCCTCCAACCTCTGAAGCATATAGAGGGTTGAATTCCACCTCGTTACCACTTCTTGCTTCAGATGATGGCAGGGCAGGTTCAGTAGTTTTTGGTGGTGCTCCAGTCTTCTGTACGTGGTGCCTGTACGCCGAAAGTGTCCCGCAATTTTTCTGGCCACCGACAGCATCTCTTGCACGCCCCTGTCGTTTTTTAAAAAATTCTGCACCACCAAATTCAAGGTATGTGCAAAACATGGGACGTGCTGGAATTTGCCCATATTTAATGCACACACAATATTGCTGGCGTTGTCCGATGCCACAAATCCACAGGAGAGTCCAATTGGGGTAAGCCATTCCGCGATGATCTTCCTCAGTTGCCGTAAGAGGTTTTCAGCTGTGTGCGTATTCTGGAAAGCGGTGATACAAAGCGTAGCCTGCCTAGGAAAGAGTTGGCGTTTGCGAGATGCTGCTACTGGTGCCGCCGCTGCTGTTCTTGCGGCGGGAGTCCATACATCTACCCAGTGGGCTGTCACAGTCATATAGTCCTGACCCTGCCCTGCTCCACTTGTCCACATGTCCGTGGTTAAGTGGACATTGGGTACAACTGCATTTTTTAGGACACTGGTGAGTCTTTTTCTGACGTCCGTGTACATTCTCGGTATCGCCTGCCTAGAGAAGTGGAACCTAGATGGTATTTGGTAACGGGGGCACACTGCCTCAATAAATTGTCTAGTTCCCTGTGAACTAACGGCGGATACCGGACGCACGTCTAACACCAACATAGTTGTCAAGGACTCAGTTATCCGCTTTGCAGTAGGATGACTGCTGTGATATTTCATCTTCCTCGCAAAGGACTGTTGAACAGTCAATTGCTTACTGGAAGTAGTACAAGTGGGCTTACGACTTCCCCTCTGGGATGACCATCGACTCCCAGCGGCAACAACAGCAGCGCCAGCAGCAGTAGGCGTTACACGCAAGGATGCATCGGAGGAATCCCAGGCAGGAGAGGACTCGTCAGACTTGCCAGTGACATGGCCTGCAGGACTATTGGCATTCCTGGGGAAGGAGGAAATTGACACTGAGGGAGTTGGTGGGGTGGTTTGCGTGAGCTTGGTTACAAGAGGAAGGGATTTACTGGTCAGTGGACTGCTTCCGCTGTCACCCAAAGTTTTTGAACTTGTCACTGACTTATTATGAATGCGCTGCAGGTGACGTATAAGGGAGGATGTTCCGAGGTGGTTAACGTCCTTACCCCTACTTATTACAGCTTGACAAAGGGAACACACGGCTTGACACCTGTTGTCCGCATTTCTGGTGAAATACCTCCACACCGAAGAGCTGATTTTTTTGGTATTTTCACCTGGCATGTCAACGGCCATATTCCTCCCACGGACAACAGGTGTCTCCCCGGGTGCCTGACTTAAACAAACCACCTCACCATCAGAATCCTCCTGGTCAATTTCCTCCCCAGCGCCAGCAACACCCATATCCTCCTCATCCTGGTGTACTTCAACACTGACATCTTCAATCTGACTATCAGGAACTGGACTGCGGGTGCTCCTTCCAGCACTTGCAGGGGGCATGCAAATAGTGGAAGGCGCATGCTCTTCACGTCCAGTGTTGGGAAGGTCAGGCATCGCAAACGACACAATTGGACTCTCCTTGTGGATTTGGGATTTCAAAGAACGCACAGTTCTTTGCGGTGCTTTTGCCAGCTTGAGTCTTTTCAGTTTTCTAGCGAGAGGCTGAGTGCTTCCATCCTCATGTGAAGCTGAACCACTAGCCATGAACATAGGCCAGGGCCTCAGCCGTTCCTTGCCACTCCGTGTGGTAAATGGCATATTGGCAAGTTTACGCTTCTCCTCCGACAATTTTATTTTAGGTTTTGGAGTCCTTTTTTTTCTGATATTTGGTGTTTTGGATTTGACATGCTCTGTACTATGACATTGGGCATCGGCCTTGGCAGACGACGTTGCTGGCATTTCATCGTCTCGGCCATGACTAGTGGCAGCAGCTTCAGCACGAGGTGGAAGTGGATCTTGATCTTTCCCTAATTTTGGAACCTCAACTTTTTTGTTCTCCATATTTTATAGGCAGAACTAAAAGGCACCTCAGGTAAACAATGGAGATGGATGGATTGGATACTAGTATACAATTATGGACGGACTGCCACGGTTAGGTGGTATAAAAAAACCACGGTTAGGTGGTATATATTATAATAATAATACAATTATGGATGGACGGACTGCCTGCCGACTGCCGACACAGAGGTAGCCACAGCCGTGAACTACCGCACTGTACACTGGTTGATAAAGAGATAGTAGTATACTCGTAACAACTAGTATGACACTATGACGACGGTATAAAGAAAGAAAAAAAAATACCACAGTTAGGTGGTATATATTATAATAATAATACAATTATGGATGGACGGACTGCCTGCCGACTGCCGACACAGAGGTAGCCACAGCCGTGAACTACCGCACTGTACACTGGTTGATAAAGAGATAGTAGTATACTCGTAACAACTAGTATGACACTATGACGACGGTATAAAGAAAGAAAAAAAATACCACAGTTAGGTGGTATATATTATAATAATAATACAATTATGGATGGACGGACTGCCTGCCGACTGCCGACACAGAGGTAGCCACAGCCGTGAACTACCGCACTGTACACTGGTTGATAAAGAGATAGTAGTATACTCGTAACAACTAGTATGACACTATGACGACGGTATAAAGAATGAAAAAAAAACCACGGTTAGGTGGTATATATTATAATAATAATACAATTATGGATGGACGGACTGCCTGCCGACTGCCGACACAGAGGTAGCCACAGCCGTGAACTACCGCACTGTACACTGGTTGATAAAGAGATAGTAGTATACTCGTAACAACTAGTATGACACTATGACGACGGTATAAAGAAAGAAAAAAAAATACCACAGTTAGGTGGTATATATTATAATAATAATACAATTATGGATGGACGGACTGCCTGCCGACTGCCGACACAGAGGTAGCCACAGCCGTGAACTACCGCACTGTACACTGGTTGATAAAGAGATAGTAGTATACTCGTAACAACTAGTATGACACTATGACGACGGTATAAAGAAAGAAAAAAAAATACCACAGTTAGGTGGTATATATTATAATAATAATACAATTATGGATGGACGGACTGCCTGCCGACTGCCGACACAGAGGTAGCCACAGCCGTGAACTACCGCACTGTACACTGGTTGATAAAGAGATAGTAGTATACTCGTAACAACTAGTATGACACTATGACGACGGTATAAAGAATGAAAAAAAAACCACGGTTAGGTGGTATATATTATAATAATAATACAATTATGGATGGACGGACTGCCTGCCGACTGCCGACACAGAGGTAGCCACAGCCGTGAACTACCGCACTGTACACTGGTTGATAAAGAGATAGTAGTATACTCGTAACAACTAGTATGACACTATGACGACGGTATAAAGAAAGAAAAAAAAATACCACAGTTAGGTGGTATATATTATAATAATAATACAATTATGGATGGACGGACTGCCTGCCGACTGCCGACACAGAGGTAGCCACAGCCGTGAACTACCGCACTGTACACTGGTTGATAAAGAGATAGTAGTATACTCGTAACAACTAGTATGACACTATGACGACGGTATAAAGAAAGAAAAAAAAATACCACGGTTAGGTGGTATATATTGTAATACAATTATGGATGGACGGACTGCCTGCCGAGTTCCGACTGCCGACACAGAGGTAGCCACAGCCGTGAACTACCGCACTGTACTGTGTCTGCTGCTAATATAGACTGGTTGATAAAGAGATAGTATACAATACATACAACAATATACTACTATACTGGTGGTCAGGCACTGGTCACCACTAGTCACACTGGCAGTGGCACTCCTGCAGCAAAAGTGTGCACTGTTTAATTTTAAATTAATATAATATTATGTACTCCTGGGGGCTCCTGCTATAACAACCTGCAGTGCTCCCCAGTCTCCCCCACAATTATTATAAGCTTTGCCTTTTATACATTGATGTGCAGCACACTGGGCTGAGCTGAGTGCACACAGACTGAGTCACACTGTGTGACTGGCTGCTGCTGTGTATCGTTTTTTTTCAGGCAGAGAACGGATATAGCAGAGAACGGATATATTATATTAAAATAAATAAAAGTTAACTAACAACAACTGCACTGGTCACTGTGGTAAACTCTGTCTGACTCTGCACAATCTCTCTCTCTCTTCTAATCTAATTTCTAATGGAGAGGACGCCAGCCACGTCCTCTCCCTATCAATCTCAATGCACGTGTGAAAATGGCGGCGACGCGCGGCTCCTTATATAGAATCCGAGTCTCGCGAGAATCCGACAGCGTCATGATGACGTTCGGGCGCGCTCGGGTTAACCGAGCAAGGCGGGAGGATCCGAGTCTGCTCGGACCCGTAAAAAAAACATGAAGTTCGTGCGGGTTCGGTTTCAGAGAAACCGAACCCGCTCATCTCTAGTATGTATATGTGCGCAGGTATGTATATATAGCTCCTGCTTGTATTGCTGCATTTTTTGGGGGCGTTTTGTGTTTGGGGGTAGTTTTTCACATTTTTTTTTTCCATAAAATTATTTTTGGGTCATGCTTTTGCATTGGTGTACCTCCAGCATGTGCAGGGATGCTTTTTGGCTTGTTTGGGGTGATTTTAGACCGTGTCGGTATCCACCATGTGGCGACATGTGATGTCGTTTGTTTCCAAAACATGTTTTTTTGCTCCTATTGCAGCACTGGTTGACATGCAGCATGTGCAGGGATGCTTGCACAGGTGTTTTGGCTTGTTTGGCTGAGTTTTTTTTTAAATTTTAAATTTTTTTTTAAATGTGTGTTTGGTCCTGCTTGAGAACTGGGGTCCCAGCAGCATGACGTGTGGTTGCATGTAATTATGTAATGTGTTTTAAATTTGTAAAAATAATTTTTCTTTTTACAACAGAGATGTCCAGGGACAAGCGGCCCCGATCCCCCCCTCCCCCCCACCCCTCAGAAGAATTTTCCCTGCACAGCAATGAGGAGTGGGAGCCGAACCAGGAGGAGGATACGACCGACCAGGCATGCAGTGACCAGCCGCGGTCGTCAAGGGACCAAAGGGAGAAGCAAAAGAAAAAGCCAAGAAAGGTAAATACTGACAACACCTGCAGACACAATAGCATCCAACTTGACACACCCTAGTTTGCGCACTGCCATGCACACCTACAGGTATCTTTGCGCACTGCCAGGGATACTGACACACTCACAGGTACATACCGATCATATTAATTGCATGTTTTTTTTTATCCCTAAAGGCAAGAAGCCAGCCAGAGGATCAGTCGGAGGAGGAAGCCTCTGGTGAAGACGCAGGACAGAAAAAGCCGCGTGGACCCAGATACACTGAGGCGGAAAATTAATTGTGCCCTAGTGGATGGCGTCGACAGGTCCTACGACGTTCTGTATGGACCAAGGGCACAGACCACAGCAGCTAAGACCAAGCGAAACATCTGGGATGCTATCGCGACACAAGTCACTGCAGTAACTGGAAACCGCCGGAGCACCAGAAACTGTATGAAGCGGTACAGTGATTGCCGCAGACAGACCAAAAAGAAGATGGGGATTCAGTGCCGACATGAGACAGCTACGGGAGGTGGTCCGGCTCTCAATCTGACGTGGCTACCCTGGGAGAACGTTATTAAAAGGCGCATGAACCCTGTCATGGTCCAAGGAGTTCGCGGAGGTGTGGACTCCAGCCGTCCTGCTGGCTTTCCCGAGGAGGAAGAACCGCCCAGAAGACGGAAGACGGCGGGAGATAAGCAGTCCAAAAGGAGGCCTGATGGTAAGAATACATTCAGATGAGCTGTACTAAATCTTTTTTTTTTTTTTTAGTTGCTAATGTGTTTGTTCTTTTTCCCCAGACACGCCTGCCCAGAGGACATCACCTGACCTTGGGGAACAACACAGTCCAGCAATGGGTCATGCTGGACTGTGTGGTTCCACAAGTGCAGGCGTGTCAAAGTGCTAACCACTGACACCACTCTGCCACTTTGGACCGCCTGACCTTGGTGAACAACACAGTCCAGCAATGGGTCATGCTGGACTATGTGGTTCCACAAGTGCAGTCGTGTCAAAGTGCTGACCACTGACACCACTCTGCCACTTTGGACGCCTGACCTTGGGGAACAACACAGTCCAGCAATGGGTCATGCTGGACTGTGTGGTTCCACAAGTGCAGGCGTTTCAAAGTGCTGACCACTGACACCACTCTGCCACTTTGGACCGCCTGACCTTGGGGAACAACACAGTCCAGCAATGGGTCATGCTGGACTGTGTGGTTCCACAAGTGCAGTCGTGTCAAAGTGCTGACCACTGACACCACTCTGCCACTTTGGACCGCCTGACCTTGGGGAACAACACAGTCCAGCAATGGGTCATGCTGGACTGTGTGGTTCCACAAGTGCAGTCGTGTCAAAGTGCTGACTACTGACACCACTCTGCCACTTTGGAACGCCTGACCTTGGGGAACAACACAGTCCAGCAATGGGTCATGCTGGACTGTGTGGTTCCACAAGTGCAGTCGTGTCAAAGTGCTGACCACTGACACCACTCTTCCACTTTGGACCGCCTGACTTTGGGGAACAACACAGTCCAGCAATGGGTCATGCTGGACTGTGTGGTTCCACAAGTGCAGTCGTGTCAAAGTGCTGACCACTGACACCACTCTGCCACTTTGGACCGCCTGACCTTGGGGAACAACACAGTCCAGCAAGTGCACTGTGCAGGTAGGACAAACCATATCTTGGCCTTGTTTATTGTGTTTACTTCTGCTGTATGTTTGTTCTAGAGTTTATTTTTCAATCTCAGGGGCTGACTAACAAGAGAGTGGTTAGAATATTCATTTATTCACTATTTTCACCCAGGTAGCTACAACATAACGCACAGACTACACACCCTGTGCAGACCACACCCACACAACATATGTAATGCCTCCACATCACTAGTCACACCTCCACAGCGCTAGTCACACCCCCTGTGGTGGCACACAATGACATTCTTTAATTTCAGCTCAAGGCCCATGCAAAACCCCAGTCCATCCTCAATAAACTCTTTGAGATGTCTTTCTTGAACAGAATGATCAAAGTTTATTTGGTGTTTGGGGGGGGGGGGGGGGGGCAGCCACTAATTTATGCTAATGTTAGTATCAGTCTGGCCAAGTCATTCTGACCACTGTTTATCTGAACGCAGCAGTCATCATTAATATAGGCATTTGCACTCTCTTCAAAAGATCGGTCTGAAACAGACGACCAAGCTGCATCTGGACGACTCACGGAAGGCAGGCTACATACCCATGACACTACATGTCCCCAACACTACCATGAGACGCAGCTGTTGCCAGCCAGAAACAACCATTTCACTTCATGTGAAGCTCTGCACACTCGAGATGCGATTCGGACAGAGTTACTTGCTACTCTGGACGCATCATGTGATGCGGTTTGCAGTTTTTGATGCATGCACAGTTTGCAGAAAATCGCAATATGTGTCCAGTTCAGTTGGTGCAACTGGGTCAGAAGCAGCCACTACGACTCCAACAATAACTTACTGTTTCTGGTTCTTTTCCATCAATGTACACAAGATCTTTAAGAAGCCACATCTCAATCACTTCATATTTTTCATCTAGACATGCTCTGAAATGTTTTACCAAGGATATGTGAACTTCCTCCTTAGCCACTGAAAGACATAAGCATATTGTTACACAGTGCCAGTTAAAATGACAAACACATGAACCAACTTATTGAAATGTACATACAGTAAAATATCACATTAAACACTGGACTCTTTAAAGTGGAAGGAGAGAGGACTTGCTTATGAAATGTCTTCTATTGTTTATTTAGCTACAGATGGAGCGTCCCTTATCGTTGCAGTTTCTCCTTCTAAATGGAGTATTTGTTGCGCCTTAGCTATAGATCAGGTTGTTGAGATGTTGCACAGAGAGGCTCATTGAGGTGCGACACCATACACAGCATGGCTTATGATTTTAATGTGAAATTTAATAAAGGTTCAATTTTAATGACAAGAGTGCCCCCACAAAGAGAGTGTACTTTCTTCTGTTCAGACAACATACACAGGATGCAATACATATCTTCACCACTTGGTGGCTGATGATCCACTAATCCAGTACTGTAGATTGAATAGCGGCAGATGAATATACAGTACAGTACAGTAATCGTAATGTAATAGTGTACTCTTAGCAAGCCCTAGTAAATGGCCAGTGACAACTGTAATGTTATACACACAGACCAACGGTCAGATGGAGAGAGTCAATCAGGAACTTAAAGTGTATAGCATACTGTAAATAAACGGACACTGCAGAAAATATTCATTCTCTGTCGGGACCAAAAAAATAAATCAATAAATAAAACCAGTGTATACAGACGCAAACTTACGTGTTAAACAAATGGTCAATTGGCATTAGGGTTATGTGAGCATCCAAGTCCCGTAGACAATACAGCATAAGCAAAACCAATTGAAAGGGATCACTGCTTCTATTTACACATGAGTTTGTATATGTATCACCACTCGTCGTGGTCTAGCGGTGAGGTGTACCGGTGCTCATGGTCCTGGGTTCGATTGCCGGAAAGAGTGAATGCAATTTTTTTTTCTTTACACTTTATTATTATTATTATTATTATTATTATTATTAACATTCATACATTTAACAACCTTACATTCAATAGAATTCTGAACACTGGAAAAGATCAGTTTTTATTACGAACTGTCCAAGCGTCTGCAACTGCAAAATCTGTAGTACAGTACTTCATATAAGCACTTACTGTTTAATGTACATATCCTGTATACAGTACGTGGGGCCAGGTCTAGCAAGCAAAATTACAATCAAAAAAATAATATGTTGCTTGGGACCTCTCTAATCCCTTCCCCCAACCAAAGCTACTGCAGTATGAGCCCTTCATTTGCATACTGTTTTGTCAATTTATTGACTGTAAGCTGGCCTTCCTGTCTGTGAAGTGAGCAGTCTCCCAGTGGAGGGGGAAGGGGGAAGTGGGGGTTAACCAGCAGAGTGGGTAGCCTGCCTACAGTATGAATTGAATGGAGAAGTTGCAATAACATCCACAGAACTTTACTGGACTGTCATTTCGGCAGTCACACACGCATTGATACTATGATTTACTAATAAATGCTGGGCTTCAGGGGCTACCTGTTAAAGCAATGGGGAGACCCAGGAAGAAGTACGGTAAACTCAGTCTCATAAAGATAAGACTCTCAGAATTTAAAAAGTCACACTTGTATATTTGTGTAATAAGTAGCACCTACAGGTTTTTTTTTCTAATTTTGACTGTATAGTTGTGTGCATGTCTGAGACTGTATACAAAGTATGACAGAACTTGTTTTGGCAAAATTAGAAAAAAATTGTGGATGTTAATCTTTACACAGATATACAATACAAATGTGTCCTTTGCGGGAATCGAACCCTAGCTCACGGGCATGGCAATCATCGGTGATACCACTATGCCAAGCTGTGTAGAACTCTGAACTGTGCTTTCCGTTTTGTGCATTGGAGATGCTGAGCCAATCTACAGATGTGTCGTCTTACATCCTTGCTGCAGTCTGCTAAACAGCCCTTGAAGTCACAACATGCCACAGCGGGACTCAGTAGCGATGATCATCTTTATTTGCGTTTTCCACGAAAATGCGTCCTAGATGCAAAGTAATGTAATATGATGCAGAAGCAGCTTCTGCTGATTAAAATGATATGCAGCATGCCTATATTCTGTGTGCGACTACGACTGTATTTGCATACAAAATGCTCTGCTACAGTGTCTTCATGGGAAACACTGTAACATTTCATTTCCAATGCAGATAGATAATCCACAAATATGTCTCTAGGCGCTAATTTTTATTTTATTCAATTAATATACTAATAAACAAGGAGTGATGACCACCAAGTCTTAATTACTATTCAGCTGCAAGTAGTGAGATTATGCCTGTGTACGCATAAACAACACCTCCTGTTGCTACAGGAGATAACCAAAAGATAAAAGAATTTCGCTCTGCTCTTATTCCTAATGATTAGAGGCTTAAATGAGATGAGTACAGACACATGTTGTCATACATATTCTTATTTAATATAAAATTAGCACCAATCAGTGCTTCTAATCCCACAATTTTAATACACTATTAAAAATCTATATAAACATTAATACATCAAATGAACGACCTAGTCTATTACATTTATATCTCTCCAATTACTTGCAATATGTCAATGTAACTATCAATTCTCTATAGACTACTACTAGAGGTGGCTCAATTAATACAAAAGACAATGCACTGTCAAAAAAGAAAAGACCACAATAATGTCCAGTGAATAAAAAAGCTGTATATACCAGACCTTTTCTTTTCCTTTTTACCTTTTTGAACCCGGTCAGACGCCAGGTACACAGGGGGGGGGGGGGGGGGGGCTGTGGGTGGCTTGGGGGGGGGGGGGGGGGGTTGTTTTACACTTCCCCAGCAGCTGCTATTGTCTGCAGATGCTGGGGGGGAAGGGGAGTGGGGGTGGGTCCTGGCATGATCGGCAGCACAGCAACACTGGGGAGGGTGCAGGGAGGCAGAGGGACCATACGGTCCCTCTGACAGCAGCAGGGGTGGGAAGTTAAAACACTGCCTGGTGTGGTCGCATCTGATGTGACCATGCCAGGCAAGTGGTTAATAACTAGAAATTATTATTACCACTAATTATGGTTGTTTTAACACTATTTATAGGGCTCAATTCAATTACATGAGAGAGGGGTGAGTTGCAAGTCTCGTCCTGGTCTCACTGTATACAGCTGCACTTAGTGATAGGACCTATGTCTTTGTATTTTACTAAATAGTTAAAAAAAGGTATCTAAAGTTATGGCTAGATGTCCCCCCTTCTTTCTCCATGCCACTTACACTGACACACACTCAGACAGACAGATACACACACACACACACACACACACACACACACACACACACACACTGGAACACGCAGACACACATGTGGCATACTGATGCACACATGGGACACGTACAGGCAGATACACACTTGGGGCACACATGTAAATATATACACACACACACACACACACACACACACACACACACACACACACACACACACACACACACGTAGGTCAGAAACACAGACAGACTCAGACATAGAACACATGCACAATACAAAGAGACATAAAACAGAGAGTAAAAATAAAAACAGAGACCTCTGGGTAAATTTGCTAAGATGGGAGTTCTATTTAAGATGGGATGTTGCCCATAGCAACCAATCATCTTGTAGAAGGTGCTAGATAAATGAGAGTAGAATCTGATTGTTTGCTATGGGCAACATCCCATCTTGAATAGAACTCCTATCTTGATCTTATTAAATTTACCCCAAAGAATAACATCCACTATGCAGAAATCTGTCTCTTTAAGTAAAAGACCTAACTGAGACAAATTACTAAAACAACAGATTCATCCCACTGAGGGGAAGCTGTAAATAAAGTTTTGCCATAACATCAGTTTCAGGTGACTTAACTTCCACCTAACTATGTGTCTCTATTACTGAGTGACTGTGTTTCGCTATTGAGTGACTAATACAAGTGGCAGCCATTTTCCTGGAGACCAAAATAAATTGAAACCTATGTAAATAACTCAACATTGTATACTTTGACTGTAAGATGTTACAAAGCTTCACCCTACTGGTCAAGAAAAACACCAGCATTTTTCCATATTGGACTGGTAGCCTCTGTGAATGGGGAGGCAAAAACCAGTATACCCTTCTTCTCAATCCCCAGCAGTGGTGCCAGCCGTCCTTCCAGTACCCAACACTGGTGCCAGCCCTGGGCTGACTAACCTGGGGTTGTTTTCACTATGTCAGGGAACGCCACCTGTGAGGGGCTTTCTAACTTTGGGACTAGTTGATAATTTGTTAAAAGGCAACACTTTTTTGTGCTGCAGCCCCCAGCATGCGAAAGCAAGATCTGCATCCATTTCTGAATAACCCTCTATATCTCTTTTCACACTTTAAATCTGCCCCACCAGCTGTACAACATGGTTTTGACAAGGTGCAAAGTTACCATTGTTTTTTTTTTTTTTGCTTTTTCACCCAACTCAGAATCAGCCCCGTTAACTCTAACCCTGTGGATTATACACATCAGCTGTTTTTGCCAGATTATACATTTTGACCTCAAAGAGAATCATATTAGAATATTGATAAAAGGTGCAGTATGTTTTCAGAAAGCCATCTAAGCAAACATTTTATTGGTTTTATTCCTTGTCCTAATGCCTTTAAATATGTAAATATGCAATGTAATTGTCTCGGTCATAAGATAAAACACTGCTTTAAATTTGAATATAAAGTTGTTATTTCCTACTAAAGGTGCATACACACTGAGCGCTTTTCCCCCCTGCCCAGCAATGTCAGCGGGGGTGAGCGGCTTTCCATAGCAGGACGCTATGGAAAGCCGCTCACACCGCCGTTCATCTACTGGTAATACCAGTAGATGAACGGCGGCCGACAGCGATGAAGCGGGAGCGTGCATCAGCGCTCATCGCAGAGGCATACACACTGGGCGGTTTTGAGCTGAAAGCAGCTCAAAACACCAAAAGTGAGCTGCTTTCAACTCAAAATCGCCCAGTGTGTAATGTATGGGCCTTAATTGTTTTTAAATATGTTTGTTAACAAAAATACAAAAAGTATTCAAGGCAATGTTTCTCCTTGTTTTATAGGAATCACTGTGTGAGCACTTACTGTACATAGTGCTTGTAATACCCCTCTCAGACCGTATAGCCAGTTCGCACCCAGGATTTGTACAATGGGTCCTTCGTGGGTGCGACCCGTATGAGAATCCTTTCAGACTGGCGATCTGGCTTACCCGTTCACACTGCACTGCGAGTTGGGTTTAACACTTGTTTAACCCCGCTCGCTACCTGAGTTGAAATATTGGGTGGCTCGACCCGGGTTATTTCAACTAGAGATGAGCGCCTGAAATTTTTCGGGTTTTGTGTTTTGGTTTTGGGTTCGGTTCCGCGGCCGTGTTTTGGGTTCGAACGCGTTTTGGCAAAACCTCACCGAATTTTTTTTGTCGGATTCGGGTGTGTTTTGGATTCGGGTGTTTTTTTCAAAAAACACTAAAAAACAGCTTAAATCATAGAATTTGGGGGTCATTTTGATCCCAAAGTATTATTAACCTCAAAAACAATAATTTACACTCATTTTCAGTCTATTCTGAATACCTCACACCTCACAATATTATTTTTAGTCCTAAAATTTGCACCGAGGTCGCTGTGTGAGTAAGATAAGCGACCCTAGTGGCCGACACAAACACCGGGCCCATCTAGGAGTGGCACTGCAGTGTCACGCAGGATGTCCCTTCCAAAAAACCCTCCCCAAACAGCACATGACGCAAAGAAAAAAAGAGGCGCAATGAGGTAGCTGTGTGAGTAAGATTAGCGACCCTAGTGGCCGACACAAACACCGGGCCCATCTAGGAGTGGCACTGCAGTGTCACGCAGGATGTCCCTTCCAAAAAACCCTCCCCAATCAGCACATGATGCAAAGAAAAAGAAAAGAAAAAAGAGGTGCAAGATGGAATTGTCCTTGGGCCCTCCCACCCACCCTTATGTTGTATAAACAAAACAGGACATGCACACTTTAACCAACCCATCATTTCAGTGACAGGGTCTGCCACACGACTGTGACTGATATGACGGGTTGGTTTGGACCCCCCCCAAAAAAGAAGCAATTAATCTCTCCTTGCACAAACTGGCTCTACAGAGGCAAGATGTCCACCTCATCTTCACCCTCCGATATATCACCGTGTACATCCCCCTCCTCACAGATTATCAATTCGTCCCCACTGGAATCCACCATCTCAGCTCCCTGTGTACTTTGTGGAGGCAATTGCTGCTGGTCAATGTCTCCGCGGAGGAATTGATTATAATTCATTTTAATGAACATCATCTTCTCCACATTTTCTGGATGTAACCTCGTACGCCGATTGCTGACAAGGTGAGCGGCGGCACTAAACACTCTTTCGGAGTACACACTTGTGGGAGGGCAACTTAGGTAGAATAAAGCCAGTTTGTGCAAGGGCCTCCAAATTGCCTCTTTTTCCTGCCAGTATAAGTACGGACTGTGTGACGTGCCTACTTGGATGCGGTCACTCATATAATCCTCCACCATTCTATCAATGTTGAGAGAATCATATGCAGTGACAGTAGACGACATGTCCGTAATCGTTGTCAGGTCCTTCAGTCCGGACCAGATGTCAGCATCAGCAGTCGCTCCAGACTGCCCTGCATCACCGCCAGCGGGTGGGCTCGGAATTCTGAGCCTTTTCCTCGCACCCCCAGTTGCGGGAGAATGTGAAGGAGGAGATGTTGACAGGTCGCGTTCCGCTTGACTTGACAATTTTGTCACCAGCAGGTCTTTCAACCCCAGCAGACCTGTGTCTGCCGGAAAGAGAGATCCAAGGTAGGCTTTAAATCTAGGATCGAGCACGGTGGCCAAAATGTAGTGCTCTGATTTCAACAGATTGACCACCCGTGAATCCTTGTTAAGCGAATTAAGGGCTGCATCCACAAGTCCCACATGCCTAGCGGAATCGCTCCCTTTTAGCTCCTTCTTCAATGCCTCCAGCTTCTTCTGCAAAAGCCTGATGAGGGGAATGACCTGACTCAGGCTGGCAGTGTCTGAACTGACTTCACGTGTGGCAAGTTCAAAGGGCATCAGAACCTTGCACAACGTTGAAATCATTCTCCACTGCACTTGAGACAGGTGCATTCCACCTACTATATCGTGCTCAATTGTATAGGCTTGAATGGCCTTTTGCTGCTCCTCCAACCTCTGAAGCATATAGAGGGTTGAATTCCACCTCGTTACCACTTCTTGCTTCAGATGATGGCAGGGCAGGTTCAGTAGTTTTTGGTGGTGCTCCAGTCTTCTGTACGTGGTGCCTGTACGCCGAAAGTGTCCCGCAATTTTTCTGGCCACCGACAGCATCTCTTGCACGCCCCTGTCGTTTTTTAAAAAATTCTGCACCACCAAATTCAAGGTATGTGCAAAACATGGGACGTGCTGGAATTTGCCCATATTTAATGCACACACAATATTGCTGGCGTTGTCCGATGCCACAAATCCACAGGAGAGTCCAATTGGGGTAAGCCATTCCGCGATGATCTTCCTCAGTTGCCGTAAGAGGTTTTCAGCTGTGTGCGTATTCTGGAAAGCGGTGATACAAAGCGTAGCCTGCCTAGGAAAGAGTTGGCGTTTGCGAGATGCTGCTACTGGTGCCGCCGCTGCTGTTCTTGCGGCGGGAGTCCATACATCTACCCAGTGGGCTGTCACAGTCATATAGTCCTGACCCTGCCCTGCTCCACTTGTCCACATGTCCGTGGTTAAGTGGACATTGGGTACAACTGCATTTTTTAGGACACTGGTGAGTCTTTTTCTGACGTCCGTGTACATTCTCGGTATCGCCTGCCTAGAGAAGTGGAACCTAGATGGTATTTGGTAACGGGGGCACACTGCCTCAATAAATTGTCTAGTTCCCTGTGAACTAACGGCGGATACCGGACGCACGTCTAACACCAACATAGTTGTCAAGGACTCAGTTATCCGCTTTGCAGTAGGATGACTGCTGTGATATTTCATCTTCCTCGCAAAGGACTGTTGAACAGTCAATTGCTTACTGGAAGTAGTACAAGTGGGCTTACGACTTCCCCTCTGGGATGACCATCGACTCCCAGCGGCAACAACAGCAGCGCCAGCAGCAGTAGGCGTTACACGCAAGGATGCATCGGAGGAATCCCAGGCAGGAGAGGACTCGTCAGAATTGCCAGTGACATGGCCTGCAGGACTATTGGCATTCCTGGGGAAGGAGGAAATTGACACTGAGGGAGTTGGTGGGGTGGTTTGCGTGAGCTTGGTTACAAGAGGAAGGGATTTACTGGTCAGTGGACTGCTTCCGCTGTCACCCAAAGTTTTTGAACTTGTCACTGACTTATTATGAATGCGCTGCAGGTGACGTATAAGGGAGGATGTTCCGAGGTGGTTAACGTCCTTACCCCTACTTATTACAGCTTGACAAAGGGAACACACGGCTTGACACCTGTTGTCCGCATTTCTGGTGAAATACCTCCACACCGAAGAGCTGATTTTTTTGGTATTTTCACCTGGCATGTCAACGGCCATATTCCTCCCACGGACAACAGGTGTCTCCCCGGGTGCCTGACTTAAACAAACCACCTCACCATCAGAATCCTCCTGGTCAATTTCCTCCCCAGCGCCAGCAACACCCATATCCTCCTCATCCTGGTGTACTTCAACACTGACATCTTCAATCTGACTATCAGGAACTGGACTGCGGGTGCTCCTTCCAGCACTTGCAGGGGGCGTGCAAATGGTGGAAGGCGCATGCTCTTCACGTCCAGTGTTGGGAAGGTCAGGCATCGCAACCGACACAATTGGACTCTCCTTGTGGATTTGGGATTTCGAAGAATGCACAGTTCTTTGCTGTGCTGCTTTTGCCAGCTTGAGTCTTTTCATTTTTCTAGCGAGAGGCTGAGTGCTTCCATCCTCATGTGAAGCTGAACCACTAGCCATGAACATAGGCCAGGGCCTCAGCCGTTCCTTGCCACTCCGTGTGGTAAATGGCATATTGGCAAGTTTACGCTTCTCCTCCGACAATTTTATTTTAGGTTTTGGAGTCCTTTTTTTACTGATATTTGGTGTTTTGGATTTGACATGCTCTGTACTATGACATTGGGCATCGGCCTTGGCAGACGACGTTGCTGGCATTTCATCGTCTCGGCCATGACTAGTGGCAGCAGCTTCAGCACGAGGTGGAAGTGGATCTTGATCTTTCCCTAATTTTGGAACCTCAACATTTTTGTTCTCCATATTTTAATAGGCACAACTAAAAGGCACCTCAGGTAAACAATGGAGATGGATGGATTGGATACTAGTATACAATTATGGACGGGCTGCCGAGTGCCGACACAGAGGTAGCCACAGCCGTGAACTACCGCACTGTACAGTGTCTGCTGCTAATATATAGACTGGTTGATAAAGAGATAGTATACTCGTAACTAGTATGTATGTATAAAGAAAGAAAAAAAAACCACGGTTAGGTGGTATATACAATTATGGACGGGCTGCCGAGTGCCGACACAGAGGTAGCCACAGCCGTGAACTACCGCACTGTACTGTGTCTGCTGCTAATATATAGACTGGTTGATAAAGAGATAGTATACTCGTAACTAGTATGTATGTATAAAGAAAGAAAAAAAAACCACGGTTAGGTGGTATATACAATTATGGACGGGCTGCCGAGTGCCGACACAGAGGTAGCCACAGCCGTGAACTACCGCACTGTACTGTGTCTGCTGCTAATATATAGACTGGTTGATAAAGAGATAGTATACTCGTAACTAGTATGTATGTATAAAGAAAGAAAAAAAAACCACGGTTAGGTGGTATATACAATTATGGACGGGCTGCCGAGTGCCGACACAGAGGTAGCCACAGCCGTGAACTACCGCACTGTACTGTGTCTGCTGCTAATATATAGACTGGTTGATAAAGAGATAGTATACTCGTAACTAGTATGTATGTATAAAGAAAGAAAAAAAAACCACGGTTAGGTGGTATATACAATTATGGACGGGCTGCCGAGTGCCGACACAGAGGTAGCCACAGCCGTGAACTACCGCACTGTACTGTGTCTGCTGCTAATATAGACTGGTTGATAAAGAGATAGTATACTCGTAACTAGTATGTATGTATAAAGAAAGAAAAAAAAACCACGGTTAGGTGGTATATACAATTATGGACGGGCTGCCGAGTGCCGACACAGAGGTAGCCACAGCCGTGAACTACCGCACTGTACTGTGTCTGCTGCTAATATAGACTGGTTGATAAAGAGATAGTATACTACTAATATTATATATACTGGTGGTCAGGTCACTGGTCACTAGTCACACTGGCAGTGGCACTCCTGCAGCAAAAGTGTGCACTGTTTAATTTTAATATAATATTATGTACTCCTGGCTCCTGCTATAACCTATAACTGGCACTGCAGTAGTGCTCCCCAGTCTCCCCCACAATTATAAGCTGTGTGAGCTGAGCAGTCAGACAGATATATAATATATATAGATGATGCAGCACACTGGCCTGAGCCTGAGCAGTGCACACAGATATGGTATGTGACTGACTGAGTCACTGTGTGTATCGCTTTTTTCAGGCAGAGAACGGATATATTAAATAAACTGCACTGTGTGTCTGGTGGTCACTCACTATATAATATATTATGTACTCCTGGCTCCTGCTATAACCTATAACTGGCACTGCAGTAGTGCTCCCCAGTCTCCCCCACAATTATAAGCTGTGTGAGCTGAGCAGTCAGACAGATATATATAATATTATATATAGATAATAGATGATGCAGCACACTGGCCTGAGCCTGAGCAGTGCACACAGATATGGTATGTGACTGAGTCACTGTGTGCTGTGTATCGCTTTTTTCAGGCAGAGAACGGATTATAAATAAAACTGGTGGTCACTATCAGCAAAACTCTGCACTGTACTGAGTACTCCTAATGCTCCCCAAAATTAGTAAATCAAGTGTCTCTCTAATCTATTCTAAACGGAGAGGACGCCAGCCACGTCCTCTCCCTATCAATCTCAATGCACGTGTGAAAATGGCGGCGATGCGCGGCTCCTTATATAGAATCCGAGTCTCGCGAGAATCCGTCAGCGTCATGATGACGTTCGGGCGCGCTCGGGTTAACCGAGCAAGGCGGGAAGATCCGAGTCGCTCGGACCCGTGAAAAAAAACATGAAGTTCTGGCGGGTTCGGATTCAGAGAAACCGAACCCGCTCATCTCTAATTTCAACTGCCTCTTTCAGACTCTTTCATTCATGTACAATAACCCGGGTTATTGCTGGCAGTCTGAGCAACTCAGTCTCACCTTATGAAATCTCCTGCTTCAAATCTCTCATACAAGGGCCTATTTATTAGTGATGAGCGGGTTCGGTTCCTCGGAAACCGAACCCCCCAGAACTTCACCCATTTTACACGGGTCCGAGGCATACTCGGATTCTCCAGTATGGCTCAGTTAACCCGAGCGCGCCCGAACGTCATCATCCCGCTGTCGTATTCTCGCGAGATTCGGATTCTATATAAGCAGCCGCGCGTCGCCACCATTTTCACTCGTGCATTGGAAATGTTAGGGAGAGGACGTGGCTGGCGTCCTCTCCGTTTATTAATGTTGATGCAAATATTTGTGCTTATTGCTTAATTGTGGGTACTGGGGAGCAGCTGTATTATATAGGAGGAGTACAGTGCAGAGTTTTGCTGATCAGTGACCACCAGTTTTATCCGTTCTCTGCCTGAAAAACGCTCCATATCTGTGCTCAGTGTGCTGCATATATCTGTGCTCACACTGCTTTATTGTGGGGACTGGGGACCAGCAGTATTATATAGGAGGAGTACAGTGCAGAGTTTTGCTGACCAGTGACCACCAGTATTATACGTTGTCTGCCTGAAAAACGCTCCATATCTGTGCTCAGTGTGCTGCATATATCTGTGCTCACACTGCTTTATTGTGGGGACTGGGGACCAGCAGTATATTATAGGAGGAGTACAGTGCAGAGTTTTGCTGGCAGTGACCACCAGTATATATAGCAGTACGGTACGGAAGGCCACTGCTCTACCTACCTCTGTGTCGTCAAGTATACTATCCACCTAGATTCTATACCTGTGGTGCATTTTAGTTTTGCAGTTTGCTGACAGTGACCACCAGTATATATAGCAGTACGGTACGGAAGGTCACTGCTCTACCTACCTCTGTGTCGTCAAGTATACTATCCATCTAGATTCTATACCTGTGGTGCATTTTAGTTTTGCAGTTTGCTGACAGTGACCACCAGTATATATTGCAGTACGGTACGGAAGGCCACTGCTCTACCTACCTCTGTGTCGTCAAGTATAATATCCATCTAGATTCTATACCTGTGGTGCATTTTAGTTTTGCAGTTTGCTGACAGTGACCACCAGTATATATAGCAGTACGGTACGGAAGGCCACTGCTCTACCTACCTCTGTGTCATCAAGTATACTATCCATCTAGATTCTATACCTGTGGTGCATTTTAGTTTTGCAGTTTGCTGACAGTGACCACCACTATATATAGCAGTACGGTACGGAAGGCCACTGCTCTACCTACCTCTGTGTCGTCAAGTATACTATCCATCTAGATTCTATACCTGTGGTGCATTTTAGTTTTGCAGTTTGCTGACAGTGACCACCAGTATATATAGCAGTACGGTATGGAAAGCCACTGCTCTACCTACCTCTGTGTCGTCAAGTATACTATCCATCTAGATTCTATACCTGTGGTGCATTTTAGTTTTGCAGCTTGCTGACAATGACCACCAGTATATATAGCAGTACGGTACTGTAGGCCACTGCTGTACCTACCTCTGTGTCGTCAAGTATACTATCCATCCATACCTGTGGTGCATTTCAGTTTTGCACAGTTTGCTGACCACCAGTATATAATATATAGCATTACGGTACAGTAGGCCACTGCTGTACCTACCTCTGTGTCGTCAAGTATACTATCCATCCATACCTGTGGTGCATTTCAGTTTTGCACAGTTTGCTGACCACCAGTATATAATATATAGCATTACGGTACAGTAGGCCACTGCTGTACCTACCTCTGTGTCGTCAAGCATACTATCCATCCATACCTGTGGTGCATTTCAGTTGTGCGCAGTATATATAGTAGTAGGCCATTGCAATTGATACTGGCATATAATTCCACACATTAAAAAATAGAGAACAAAAATGTGGAGGTTAAAATAGGGAAAGATCAAGATCCACTTCCACCTCATGCTGAAGCTGCTGCCACTAGTCATGGCCGAGACGATGAAATGCCAAACTTGCCAATATGCCATTTACGACACGTAGTGGCAAGGAACGGCTGAGGCCCTGGCCTATG
This sequence comes from Pseudophryne corroboree, assembly GCF_028390025.1. Taxonomy (NCBI): domain Eukaryota; kingdom Metazoa; phylum Chordata; class Amphibia; order Anura; family Myobatrachidae; genus Pseudophryne; species Pseudophryne corroboree. The sequence continues at coordinate 1,057,430,086 of NC_086444.1, forward strand.
TTCATGGCTAGTGGTTCAGATTCACATGAGGATGGAAGCACTCATCCTCTCGCTAGAAAAATGAAAAGACTTAAGCTGGCAAAAGCACAGCAAAGAACTGTGCGTTTTTCTAAATCACAAATCCCCAAGGAGAGTCCAATTGTGTCGGTTGCGATGCCTGACCTTCCCAAAACTGGACGGGAAGAGCTTGCGCCTTCCACCATTTGCACGCCCCCTGCAAGTGCTGGAAGGAGCACCCGCAGTCCAGTTCCTGATAGTCAAATTGAAGATGTCACTGTTGAAGTACACCAAGATGAGGATATGGGTGTTGCTGGCGCTGGGGAGGAAATTGACAAGGAGGATTCTGATGGTGAGGTGGTTTGTTTAAGTCAGGCACCCGGGGAGACACCTGTTGTCCGTTGGACGAATATGGCCATTGACATGCCTGGTCAAAATACAAAAAAAATCACCTCTTCGGTGGGGAATTATTTTAACACAAATACGGACAACAGGTGTCAAGCCGTGTGTTGCCTTTGTCAAGCTGTAATAAGTAGGGGTAAGGACGTTAACCACCTAGGAACATCCTCCCTTATACGTCACCTGGTCCGCATTCATCAGAAGTCAGTGACAAGTTCAAAAACTTTGAATGACAGCGGAAGCAGTCCACTGACCACTAAATCCCTTCCTCTTGTAACCAAGCTCCTGCAAACCACACCACCAACTCCCTCAGTGTCAATTTCCACCTTACACAGGAAAGCCAATAGTCCTGCAGGCCATGTCACTGGCAAGTCTGACGAGTCCTTTCCTGCCTGGGATTCCTCCGATGCATCCTTGAGTGTAACGCCTACTGCTGCTGGCGCTGCTGTTGTTGCTGCTGGGAGTCGATCGTTATCCCAGAGGGGAAGTCGGAAGACCACTTGTACTACTTCCAGTAAGCAATTGACTGTCCAACAGTCCTTTGCGAGGAAGATGAAATATCACAGCAGTCATCCTGCTGCAAAGCGGATAACTCAGGTCTTGTCAGCCTGGGTGGTGAGAAACGTGGTTCCGGTATCCACCGTTAATTCAGAGGCAACTAGAGACTTGTTTGAGGTACTGTGTCCCCGGTACCAAATACCATCTAGGTTACATTTCTCTAGGCAGGCGATACCAAAAATGTACACAGACGTCAGAAAAAGAGTCACCAGTGTCCTAAAAAATGCAGTTGTACCCAATGTCCACTTAATCACGGACATGTGGACAAGTGGAGCAGGGCAGACTCAGGACTATATGACTGTGACAGCCCACTGGGTAGATGTATTGCCTCCCGCAGCAAGAACAGCAGCGGCGGCACCAGTAGCAGCATCTCGCAAACGCCAACTCGTTCCTAGGCAGGCTACGCTTTGTATCACCGCTTTCCATAAGAGGCACACAGCTGACAACCTCTTACGGAAACTGAGGAACATCATCGCAGAATGGCTTACCCCAATTGGACTCTCCTGTGGATTTGTGACATCGGACAACGCCACCAATATTGTGCGTGCATTACATCTGGGCAAATTCCAGCACGTCCCATGTCTTGCACATACATTGAATTTGGTGGTGCAGAATTATTTAAAAAACGACAGGGGCGTGCAAGAGATGCTGTCGGTGGCCCGAAGAATTGCGGGCTACTTTCGTCATTCAGCCACCGCGTGCCGAAGACTGGAGCACCAGCAAACAGTCCTGAACCTGCCCTGCCATCATCTGAAGCAAGAGGTGGTAACGAGGTGGAATCCAACCCTCTATATGCTTCAGAGGATGGAGGAGCAGCAAAAGGCCATTCAAGCCTATACATCTGCCCACGATATAGGCAAAGGAGGGGGAATGCACATGAATCAAGTGCAGTGGAGAATGATTTCAACGTTCTGCAAGGTTCTGCAACCCTTTGAACTTGCCACACGTGAAGTCAGTTCAGACACTGCCAGCCTGAGTCAGGTCATTCCCCATATCAGGCTTTTGCAGAAGAAGCTGGAGACATTGAAGGAGGACCTAAAACAGAGCGATTCCGCTAGGCATGTGGGACTTGTGGATGGAGCCCTTAATTCGCTTAACCAGGATTCACGTGTGGTCAATCTGTTGAAATCAGAGCACTACATTTTGGCCACCGTGCTCGATCCTAGATTTAAAACCTACGTTGTATCTCTCTTTCCGGCAGACACAAGTCTGCAGAGGTTCAAAGACCTGCTGGTGAGAAAATTGTCAAGTCAAGCGGAACGTGACCCGTCAACAGCTCCTCCTTCACATTCTTCCGCAACTGGGGGTGCGAGGAAAGGGCTAAGAATTCCGAGCCCACCCGCTGGCGGTGATGCAGGGCAGTCTGGAGCGAGTGCTGACATCTGGTCCGGACTGAAGGACCTGCCAACGATTACTGACATGTCGTCTACTGTCACTGCATATGATTTTGTCACCATTGAAAGAATGGTGGAGGATTATATGAGTGACCGCATCCAAGTAGGCACGTCAGACAGTCCGTACGTATACTGGCAGGAAAAAGAGGCAATTTGGAGGCCCTTGCACAAACTGGCTTTATTCTACCTAAGTTGCCCTCCCTCCAGTGTGTACTCCGAAAGAGTGTTTAGTGCAGCCGCTCACCTTGTCAGCAATCGGCGTACAAGGTTACTTCCAGAAAATGTGGAGAAGATGATGTTCATCAAAAAGAATTATAATCAATTCCTCTGTGGAGACATTCACCAGCAGCAATTGCCTCCAGAAAGTACACAGGGATCTGAGATGGTGGATTCCAGTGGGGACGAATTAATAATCTGTGAGGAGGGGGATGTACACAGTGAAAGGGGTGGGGAATCGGAGGATGATGATGAGGTGGACATCTTGCCTCTGTAGAGCCAGTTTGTGCAAGGAGAGATTGATTGCTTCTTTTTTGGTGGGGGCCCAAACCAACCAGTCATTTCAGTCACAGTCGTGTGGCAGACCCTGTCGCTAAAATGATGGGTTCGTTAAAGTGTGCATGTCCTGTTAATACAACATAAGGGTGGGTGGGAGGGCCCAAGGACAATTCCATCTTGCACCTCTTTTTTCTTTCATTTTTCTTTGCATCATGTGCTGTTTGGGGACAATTTTTTTGAAGTGCCATCCTGCCTGACACTGCAGTGCCACTCCTAGATGTGCCAGGTGTTTGTGTCGGCCACTTGTGTCGCTTAGCTTAGTCACACAGCGACCTTGGTGCGCCTCTTTTTTTCTTTGCGTCATGTGCTGTTTGGGGACTATTTTTTTGAAGTGCCATCCTGCCTGACACTGCAGTGCCACTCCTAGATGGGCCAGGTGTTTGTGTCGGCCACTTGTGTCGCTTAGCTTAGTCACACAGCGACCTTGGTGCGCCTCTTTTTTTCTTTGCATCATGTGCTGTTTGGGGACTATTTTTTTGAAGTGCCATCCTGCCTGACACTGCAGTGCCACTCCTAGATGGGCCAGGTGTTTGTGTCGGCCACTTGTGTCGCTTAGCTTAGTCACACAGCGACCTTGGTGCGCCTCTTTTTTTCTTTGCATCATGTGCTGTTTGGGGACTATTTTTTTGAAGTGCCATCCTGTCTGACACTGCAGTGCCACTCCTAGATGGGCCAGGTGTTTGTGTCGGCCACTTGTGTCGCTTAGCTTAGTCACACAGCGACCTTGGTGCGCCTCTTTTTTTCTTTGCATCATGTGCTGTTTGGGGACTATTTTTTTGAAGTGCCATCCTGTCTGACACTGCAGTGCCGCTCCTAGATGGGCCAGGTGTTTGTGTCGGCCACTTGGGTCGCTTAGCTTAGTCACACAGCTACCTCATTGCGCCTCTTTTTTTCTTTGCATCATGTGCTGTTTGGGGACTATTTTTTTGAAGTGCCATCCTGCCTGACACTGCAGTGCCACTCCTAGATGGGCCAGGTGTTTGTGTCGGCCACTTGGGTCGCTTAGCTTAGTCACACAGCTACCTCATTGCGCCTCTTTTTTTCTTTGCATCATGTGCTGTTTGGGGACTATTTTTTTGAAGTGCCATCCTGTCTGACACTGCAGTGCCACTCCTAGATGGGCCAGGTGTTTGTGTCGGCCACTTGTGTCGCTTAGCTTAGTCACACAGCGACCTTGGTGCGCCTCTTTTTTTCTTTGCATCATGTGCTGTTTGGGGACTATTTTTTTGAAGTGCCATCCTGCCTGACACTGCAGTGCCACTCCTAGATGGGCCAGGTGTTTGTGTTGGCCACTTGTGTCGCTTAGCTTAGCCATCCAGCGACCTCGGTGCAAATTTTAGGACTAAAAATAATATTGTGAGGTGTGAGGTGTTCAGAATAGACTGAAAATGAGTGTAAATTATGGTTATTGAGGTTAATAATACTATGGGATCAAAATGACCCACAAATTCTATGATTTAAGCTGTTTTTGAGGTTTTTTAAAAAAAACAAAAAACACCCGAATCCAAAACACACCCGAATCTGAAAATAAATGTTCAGGGAGGTTTTGCTAAAACGCGTCCGAATCCAAAACACGGCCGCGGAACCGAATCCAAAACAAAAACACAAAACCCGAAAAATTTCCGGTGCACATCACTACTATTTATAGGCTTACCATACTATACCTTTTAAACTGGGACACATTAATTATGCAGGTTCTGTGGTTAGCTGACTACAAGCCTGCATTGCACCTTGTTTTAAGCAGCTAGAGAACCTGTGTAATTCATGAGTGTCCTGGTTTAATGGGACAGTATGGTAAGCCTGCCTATTTATTAGAGATGTGCACCGGAAATTTTTCGGGTTTTGTGTTTTGGTTTTGGGTTCGGTTCCGGGGCCGTGTTTTGGGTTCGAACGCGTTTTTGCAAAACCTCACCGAATTTTTTTTGTCGGATTCGGGTGTGTTTTGGATTCGGGTGTTTTTTTTCCAAAAAACCTAAAAAACAGCTTAAATCATAGAATTTGGGGGTCATTTTGATCCCAAAGTATTATTAACCTCAATAACCATAATTTCCACTCATTTTCAGTCTATTCTGAACACCTCACACCTCACAATATTATTTTTAGTCCTAAAATTTGCACCGAGGTCGCTGGATGACTAAGCTCAGCGACCCAAGTGGCCGACACAAACACCTGGCCCATCCAGGAGTGGCACTGCAGTGTCACGCAGGATGGCCCTTCCAAAAAACACTCCCCAAACAGCACATGACGCAAAGAAAAAAAGAGGCGCAATGAGGTAGCTGTGTGACTAAGCTCAGCGACCCAAGTGGCCGAGACAAACACCTGGCCCATCTAGGAGTGGCACTGCAGTGTCAGGCAGGATGGCCCTTCCAAAAAATACTCCCCAAACAGCACATGACGCAAAGAAGAAAAAAAAGAGGCGCAATGAGGTAGCTGTGTGACTAAGCTCAGCGACCCTAGTGGCCGACACAAACACCTGGCCCATCTAGGAGTGGCACTGCAGTGTCAGGCAGGATGGCCCTTCCAAAAAACACTCCCCAAACAGCACATGACGCAAAGAAAATAGAGGCGCAATGAGGTAGCTGTGTGAGTAAGCGCAGCGACCCTAGTGGCCGACACAAACACCTAGCCCATCTAGGAGTGGCACTGCAGTGTCACGCAGGATGGCCCTTCAAAAAAACACTCCCCAAACAGCACATGACGCAAAGAAAAAAAGAGGCGCAATGAGGTAGCTGTGTGACTAAGCTCAGCGACCCAAGTGGCCGACACAAACACCTGGCCCATCTAGGAGTGGCACTGCAGTGTCAGGCAGGATGGCCCTTCCAAAAAATACTCCCCAAACAGCACATGACGCAAAGAAGAAAAAAAAGAGGCGCAATGAGGTAGCTGTGTGACTAAGCTCAGCGACCCTAGTGGCCGACACAAACACCTGGCCCATCTAGGAGTGTCACTGCAGTGTCACAAAGGATGGCCCTTCAAAAAAACACTCCCCAAACAGCACATGACGCAAAGAAAAAAAGAGGCGCAATGAGGTAGCTGTGTGACTAAGCTCAGCGACCCAAGTGGCCGACACAAACACCTGGCCCATCTAGGAGTGGCACTGCAGTGTCAGGCAGGATAGCCCTTCCAAAAAATACTCCCCAAACAGCACATGACGCAAAGAAAAAAAGAGGCGCAATGAGGTAGCTGTGTGAGTAAGCTAAGCGACCCTAGTGGTCGACACAAACACCTGGCGCATCTAGGAGTGGCACTGCAGTGTCACGCAGGCTGGCCCTTCCAAAAAACACTCCCCAAACAGCACATGACGCAAAGAAAAAAAGAGGCGCAATGAGGTAGCTGTGTGAGTAAGCTAAGCGACCCTAGTGGCCGACACAAACATCTGGCCCATCTAGGAGTGGCACTGCAGTGTCACGCAGGCTGGCCCTTCCAAAAAACACTCCCCAAACAGCACATGACGCAAAGAAAAATGAAAGAAAAAAGAGGTGCAAGATGGAATTGTCCTTGGGCCCTCCCACCCACCCTTATGTTGTATAAACAGGACATGCACACTTTAACCAACCCATCATTTCAGTGACAGGGTCTGCCACACGACTGTGACTGAAATGACGGGTTGGTTTGGACCCCCACCAAAAAAGAAGCAATTAATCTCTCCTTGCACAAACTGGCTCTACAGAGGCAAGATGTCCACCTCATCATCATCCTCCGATTCATCACCGTGTACATCCCCCTCCTCACAGATTATCAATTCGTCCCCACTGGAAACCACCATCACAGCTCCCTGTGTACTTTGTGGAGGCAATTGCTGCTGGTGAATGTCTCCATGGAGGAATTGATTATAATTCATTTTAATGAACATCATCTTCTCCACATTTTCTGGAAGTAACCTCGTACGCCGATTGCTGACAAGGTGAGCGGCGGCACTAAACACTCTTTCGGAGAACACACTTGTGGGAGGGCAACTTAGGTAGAATAAAGCCAGTTTGTGCAAGGGCCTCCAAATTGCCTCTTTTTCCTGCCAGTATACGTACGGACTGTCTGACGTGCCTACTTGGATGCGGTCACTCATATAATCCTCCACCATTCTTTCAATGGGGAGAGAATCATATGCAGTGACAGTAGACGACATGTCCGTAATCGTTGGCAGGTCCTTCAGTCCGGACCAGATGTCAGCATCAGCAGTCGCTCCAGACTGCCCTGCATCACCGCCAGCGGGTGGGCTCGGAATTCTGAGCCTTTTCCTCGCACCCCCAGTTGCGGGAGAATGTGAAGGAGGAGATGTTGACAGGTCGCGTTCCGCTTGACTTGACAATTTTCTCACCAGCAGTTCTTTGAACCCCTGCAGACTTGTGTCTGCCGGAAAGAGAGATCCAAGGTAGGTTTTAAATCTAGGATCGAGCACGGTGGCCAAAATGTAGTGCTCTGATTTCAACAGATTGACCACCCGTGAATCCTTGTTAAGCGAATTAAGGGCTCCATCCACAAGTCCCACATGCCTAGCGGAATCGCTCTGTGTTAGCTCCTCCTTCAATGTCTCCAGCTTCTTCTGCAAAAGCCTGATGAGGGGAATGACCTGACTCAGGCTGGCAGTGTCTGAACTGACTTCACGTGTGGCAAGTTCAAAAGGTTGCAGAACCTTGCACAACGTTGAAATCATTCTCCACTGCGCTTGAGACAGGTGCATTCCACCTCCTATATCGTGCTCAGTTGTATAGGCTTGAATGGCCTTTTGCTGCTCCTCCAACCTCTGAAGCATATAGAGGGTTGAATTCCACCTCGTTACCACTTCTTGCTTCAGATGATGGCAGGGCAGGTTCAGGCGTTTTTGGTGTTGCTCCAGTCTTCTGTACGTGGTGCCTGTACGTCGAAAGTGTCCCGCAATTCTTCTGGCCACCGACAGCATCTCTTGCACGCCCCTCTCGTTTTTTTAAATAATTCTGCACCACCAAATTCAAGGTATGTGCAAAACATGGGACGTGCTGGAATTTGCCCATATTTAATGCACACACAATATTGCTGGCGTTGTCCGATGCCACAAATCCACAGGAGAGTCCAATTGGGGTAAGCCATTCTGCGATGATCTTCCTCAGTTGCCGTAAGAGGTTTTTAGCTGTGTGCATATTCTGGAAAGCGGTGATACAAAGCGTAGCCTGCCTAGGAAAGAGTTGGCGTTTGCAAGATGCTGCTACTGGTGCCGCCGCTGCTGTTCTTGCGGCGGGAGTCCATACATCTACCCAGTGGGCTGTCACAGTCATATAGTCCTCAGTCTGCCCTGCTCCACTTGTCCACATGTCCGTGGTTAAGTGGACATTGGGTACAACTGCATTTTTTAGGACACTGGTGAGTCTTTTTCTGAGGTCTGTGTACATTTTCGGTATCGCCTGCCTAGAGAAATGGAACCTAGATGGTATTTGGTACCGGGGACACAGTACCTCAAACAAGTCTATAGTTGGCTCTGCAGTAATGATGGATACCGGAACCACGTTTCTCACCGCCCAGGATGCCAAGGCCTCAGTTATCCGCTTTGCAGCAGGATGACTGCTGTGATATTTCATCTTCCTCGCAAAGGACTGTTGGACAGTCAATTGCTTGGTGGAAGTAGTAAAAGTGGTCTTACGACTTCCCCTCTGGGATGACCATCGACTCCCAGCAGCAACAACAGCAGCGCCAGCAGCAGTAGGCGTTATACTTAAGGATGCATCGGAGGAATCCCAGGCAGGAGAGGACTCGTCAGACTTGCCAGTGACATGGCCTGCAGGACTATTGGCTTTCCTGTGTAAGGAGGAAATTGACACTGAGGGAGTTGGTGGCGTGGTTTGCAGGAGCTTGGTTACAAGAGGAAGGGATTTAGTTGTCAGTGGACTCCTTCCGCTGACACCCAAGGTTTTTGAACTTGTCACTGACTTCTGATGAATGCGGTCCAGGTGACGTATAAGGGAGGATGTTACTAGGTGGTTAACGTCCTCACCCCTACTTATTACAGCTTGACAAAGGCAACACACGGCTTGACACCTGTTGTCCGCATTTGTGTTGAAATAATTCCACACCGAAGAGGTGATTTTTTTTGTATTTTGACCAGGCATGTCAATGGCCATATTCGTCCCACGGACAACAGGTGTCTCCCCGGGTGCCTGACTTAAACAAACCACCTCACCATCAGAATCCTCCTTGTCAATTTCCTCCCCAGCACCAGCAACACCCATATCCTCATCCTGGTGTACTTCAACAGTGACATCTTCAATTTGACTATCAGGAACTGGACTGTGGGTGCTCCTTCCAGCACTTGCAGGGGGCGTGCAAATGGTGGAAGGCGCAAGCTCTTCCCGTCCAGTGTTGGGAAGGTCAGGCATCGCAACCGACACAATTGGACTCTCCTTGGGGATTTGTGATTTAGAAGAACGCACAGTTCTTTGCTGTGCTTTTGCCAGCTTAAGTCTTTTCATTTTTCTAGCGAGAGGATGAGTGCTTCCATCCTCATGTGAATCTGAACCACTAGCCATGAACATAGGCCAGGGCCTCAGCCGTTCCTTGCCACTCCGTGTCGTAAATGGCATATTGGCAAGTTTACGCTTCTCATCAGACGCTTTCAATTTTGATTTTTAGGTCATTTTACTGAACTTTTGTTTTTTGGATTTTACATGCTCTCTACTATGACATTGGGCATCGGCCTTGGCAGACGACGTTGATGGCATTTCATCGTCTCGGCCATGACTAGTGGCAGCAGCTTCAGCATGAGGTGGAAGTGGATCTTGATCTTTCCCTATTTTAACCTCCACATTTTTGCCAGCTTAAGTCTTTTCATTTTTCTAGCGAGAGGCTGAGTGCTTCCATCCTCATGTGAAGCTGAACCACTAGCAATGAACATAGGCCAGGGCCTCAGCCGTTCCTTGCCACTCCGTGTGGTAAATGGTATATTGGCAAGTTTACGCTTCTCCGACGATTTTATTTTAGATTTTTGAGTCCTTTTTTTACTGATATTTGGTGTTTTGGATTTTACATGCTCTGTACTATGACATTGGGCATCGGCCTTGGCAGACGACGTTGATGGCATTTCATCGTCTCGGCCATGACTAGTGGCAGCAGCTTCAGCACGAGGTGGAAGTCGATCTTGATCTTTCCCTATTTTTGGAACCTCAACATTTTTGTTCTCCATATTTTAATAGGCACAAGTAAAAGGCACCTCAGGTAAACAATGGAGATGGATGGATACTAGTATACTTATGGATGACGAGTGACTGCCGACACAGAGGTAGCTACAGCCGTGGACTACCGTACTGCGTCTGCTAGTATAGACTGGATGATAATGATATAAAAAATATATATATATATCACTACTACAGGACAGGTATATATTATATAATGACGGACCTGCTGGACACTGTCAGCAGCAGACTCCTAAACTACTAGTATGAAGAAGATAGAAAAAAAAACCCCACCACAGGTAGGTATACAATTATGGACGAGCACTGCCGACACAGAGGTAGCTACAGCCGTGGACTACCGTACTGCGTCTGCTAGTATAGACTGGATGATAATGATATAAAAAATATATATATATCACTACTGCAGGACAGGTATATATTATATAATGACGGACCTGCTGGACACTGTCAGCAGCAGACTCCTAAACTACTAGTATGAAGAAGATAGAAAAAAAAAACCCACCACAGGTAGGTATACAATTATGGACGAGCACTGCCGACACAGAGGTAGCTACAGCCGTGGACTACCGTACTGCGTCTGCTAGTATAGACTGGCTGATAATGATATAAAAAATATATATATATCACTACTGCAGGACAGGTATATATTATATAATGACGGACCTGCTGGACACTGTCAGCAGCAGACTCCTAAAGTACTAGTATGAAGAAGATAGAAAAAAAAAACCCACCACAGGTAGGTATACAATTATGGACGAGCACTGCCGACACAGAGGCAGCTACAGCCGTGGACTACCGTACTGCGTCTGCTAGTATAGACTGGATGATAATGATATAAAAAATATATATATATCACTACTGCAGGTATATATTATAATATAATGAATGACGGACCTGCTGGACACTGTCTGTCAGCAGAATGCGTTTATAGAATAAAAAAAAAAAACACCACACGAGTGTTTCACTTTTTCAGGCAGACAATATACTGGTGGTCACTGGTCAGTCACACTGGCAGCAAAAGTGTGCACTGTTATGTACTCGTGCTATAACTGCTCCCCAGTCTCCCCCACAATTAAGCTGTGTGAGCAGTGAGCACTCAGCACAGTCAGATATACATAGATGATATTATCATGCAGCACACTGAGGCTGAGCACAGATATGGTATGTGACTGTGTATCGTTTTTTTTCAGGCAGAGAACGGATTTTAAATAATAAATAAAACTGGTGGTCACTAGTATAACTATCAGCAAAACTCTGCACTCTCTGAGTACTCCCAATGCTCCCCAAAATTACTAAAATTAAATTACTAGTAAATCAAGTGTCTCACTCTCTATCTAAACGGAGAGGACGCCAGCCACGTCCTCTCCCTATCAATCTCAATGCACGTGTGAAAATGGCGGCGACGCGCGGCTCCTTATATAGAATCCGAGTCTCGCGATAGAATACGAGCCTCGCGAGAATCCGACAGCGGGATGATGACGTTCGGGCGCGCTCGGGTTAGCCGAGCAAGGCGGGAAGATCCGAGTCTGCCTCGGACCCGTGTAAAAAGGCTGAAGTTCGGGGGGGTTCGGATTCCGAGGAACCGAACCCGCTCATCTCTACTATTTATCAAATAATATGTGCAGAATATTCCCTAACAAAGATACATTTTCGGTTACCTGCAAATATTAAGTATCCCCTGAATCATGGATGGACTGCAGTAGATATGGAGATAGCTACAGCAGTCCTTCCATTTCTGGGGGCTGCAATGTGGTCAGATTTACCAAGCTCCTGAATGTGCAGCATTTTCATGTTTGACCCTGGCAACTTATGTCATCTAAAGATAGCATTAGCCAGTTGTAGCATATGTTCTACATTCTGCAAATATTATAGGGAAAAGGTTCCCCCAGAATCCTCCTCGGCAATGGCCGCCGCACATGCCAGGTCAGGAGACTGCGCATGCACAGGAGTCCCAATAGTCACTCTGAACATACAGTATCGCAGGGAGGACCTGTTTTTAGAGCCCATGTCCCTGTGGGTGTATTTTGATTAATTTAGGTGAGATTTAATTTCTTATTGCCACTCGATAATCGATTAATATGCCCTTTACACTGAATCAAACTAACTAGACGATAAATAACAAGTAATGAGGTGATTACTAAAAACTAAAAATCTGGCTGCAGTACTAACAGTAGCTATAATAAAAATGTGCAAGATATATAGAAATAAAACTTTAAATTACACAATATTAAAATTAGTGATATGCACCGGACATTTTTCGGGTTTTGTGTTTTGGTTTTGGATTCGGTTCCGCGGCCGTGTTTTGGTTTCGGACGCATTTTGGCAAAACCTCCCTGAAAATTTTTTGTCGGATTCGGGTGTGTTTTGTATTCGGGTGTTTTTTTACAAAAACCCCTCAAAAACAGCTTAAATCATAGAATTTGGGGGTCATTTTGATCCCATAGTATTATTAACCTCAATAACCATAATTTACACTCATTTTCAGTCTATTCTGAACACCTCACACCTCACAATATTATTTTTAGTCCTAAAATTTGCACCAAGGTCGCTGGATGGCTAAGCTAAGCGACACAAGTGGCCGACACAAACACCTGGCCCATCTAGGAGTGGCACTGCAGTGTCAGGCAGGATGGCACTTCAAAAAAATAGTCCCCAAACAGCACATGATGCAAAGAAAAAAAGAGGCGCACCAAGGTCGCTGTGTGACTAAGCTAAGCGACCCAAGTGGCCGACACAAACACCTGGCCCATCTAGGAGTGGCACTGCAGTGTCAGGCAGGATGGCACTTCAAAAAAATAGTCCCCAAACAGCACATGATGCAAAGAAAAAAAGAGGCGCACCAAGGTCGCTGTGTGACTAAGCTAAGCGACCCAAGTGGCCGACACAAACACCTGGCCCATCTAGGAGTGGCACTGCAGTGTCAGGCAGGATGGCACTTCAAAAAAATAGTCCCCAAACAGCACATGATGCAAAGAGAAAAAGAGGCACACCAAGGTCGCTGTGTGACTAAGCTAAGCGACACAAGAGGCCGACACAAACACCTGGCCCATCTAGGAGTGGCACTGCAGTATCAGGCAGGATGGCACTTCAAAAAAATTGTCCCCAAACAGCACATGATGCAAAGAAAAAAAGAGGCGCACCAAGGTCGCTGTGTGACTAAGCTAAGAGACCCACGTGGCCGACACAAACACCTGGCCCATCTAGGAGTGGCACTGCAGTATCAGGCAGGATGGCACTTTAAAAAAATAGTCCCCAAACAGCACATGATGCAAAGAAAAAAAGAGGCGCACAAAGGTCGCTGTGTGACTAAGCTAAGCGACACAAGTGGCCGACACAAACACCTGGCCCATCTAGGAGTGGCACTGCAGTGTCAGGCAGGATGGCACTTAAAAAAAATTGTCCCCAAACAGCACATGATGCAAAGAAAAATGAAAGAAAAAAGAGCTGCAAGATGGAATTGTCCTTGGGCCCTCCTCCCACCCACCCTTATGTTGTATAAACAGGACATGCACACTTTAACGAACCCATCATTTCAGCGACAGGGTCTGCCACACGACTGTGACTGAAATGACTGGTTGGTTTGGGCCCCCACCAAAAAAAGAAGCAATCAATCTCTCCTTGCACAAACTGGCTCTACAGAGGCAAGATGTCCACCTCATCATCCTCCGATGCCTCACCCCTTTCACTGTGTACATCCCCCTCCTCACAGATTATTAATTCGTCCCCACTGGAATCCACCATCTCAGGTCCCTGTGTACTTTCTGGAGGCAATTGCTGCTGGTGAATGTCTCCACGGAGGAATTGATTATAATTAATTTTGATGAACATCATCTTCTCCACATTAACTGGAAGTAACCTCGTACGCCGATTGCTGACAAGGTGAGCGGCTGCACTAAACACTCTTTCAGAGTACACACTGGAGGGAGAGCAACTTAGGTAGAATAAAGCCAGTTTGTGCAAGGGCCTCCAAATTGCCTCTTTTTCCTGCCAGTATACGTACGGACTGTCTGACGTGCCTACTTGGATGCGGTCACTCATATAATCCTCCACCATTCTTTCAATGGTGAGAGAATCATATGCAGTGACAGTAGACGACATGTCAGTAATCGTTGGCAGGTCCTACAGTCCGGACCAGATGTCAGCACTCGCTCCAGACTGCCCTGCATCACCGCCAGCGGGTGGGCTCGGAATTCTTAGCCTTTTCCTCGCACCCCCAGTTGCGGGAGAATGTGAAGGAGGAGCTGTTGACGGGTCACGTTCCGCTTGACTTGACAATTTTCTCACCAGCAGGTCTTTGAACCCCTGCAGACTTCTGTCTGCCGGAAAGAGAGATACAACGTAGGTTTTAAATCTAGGATCGAGCACGGTGGCCAAAATGTAGTGCTCTGATTTCAACAGATTGACCACCCGTGAATCCTGGTTAAGCGAATTAAGGGCTCCATCCACAAGTCCCACATGCCTAGCGGAATCGCTCTGTTTTAGCTCCTCCTTCAATGTCTCCAGCTTCTTCTGCAAAAGCCTGATGAGGGGAATGACCTGACTCAGGCTGGCAGTGTCTGAACTGACTTCACGTGTGGCAAGTTCAAAGGGTTGCAGAACCTTGCACAACGTTGAAATCATTCTCCACTGCGCTTGATTCAGGTGCATTCCCCCTCCTTTGCCTATATCGTGGGCAGATGTATAGGCTTGAATGGCCTTTTGCTGCTCCTTCATCCTCTGAAGCATATAGAGAGTTGAATTCCACCTCGTTACCACCTCTTGCTTCAGATGATGGCAGGGCAGGTTCAGGAATGTTTGGTGGCGCTCCAGTCTTCGGCACGCGGTGGCTGAATGCCGAAAGTGGCCCGCAATTCTTCGGGCCACCGACAGCATCTCTTGCACGCCCCTGTCGTTTTTTAAATAATTCTGCACCACCAAATTCAATGTATGTGCAAATCATGGGATGTGCTGGAATTTGCCCAGATGTAATGCACGCACAATATTGGTGGCGTTGTCCGATGTCACAAATCCCCAGGAGAGTCCAATTGGGGTAAGCCATTCTGCGATGATGTTCCTCAGTTTCCGTAAGAGGTTGTCAGCTGTGTGCCTCTTCTGGAAAGCGGTGATACAAAGCGTAGCCTGCCTAGGAACGAGTTGGCGTTTGCGAGATGCTGCTACTGGTGCCGCCGCTGCTGTTCTTGCTGCGGGAGGCAATACATCTACCCAGTGGGCTGTCACAGTCATATAGTCCTGAGTCTGCCCTGCTCCACTTGTCCACATGTCCATGGTTAAGTGGACATTGGGTACAACTGCATTTTTTAGGATACTGGTGACTCTTTTTCTGAGGTCTGTGTACATTTTCGGTATCGCCTGCCTAGAGAAATGGAACCTAGATGGTATTTGGTACCGGGGACACAGTACCTCAATCAAGTCTCTAGTTGCCTCTGAATTAACGGTGGATACCGGAACCACGTTTCTCACCACCCAGGCTGACAAGGCCTGAGTTATCCGCTTTGCAGCAGGATGACTGCTGTGATATTTCATCTTCCTCGCAAAGGACTGTTGGACAGTCAATTGCTTACTGGAAGTAGTACAAGTGGTCTTCCGACTTCCCCTCTGGGATGACGATCGACTCCCAGCAGCAACAACAGCAGCGCCAGCAGCAGTAGGCGTTATACTTAAGGATGCATCGGAGGAATCCCAGGCAGGAGAGGACTCGTCTGACTTGCCAGTGACATGGCCTGCAGGACTATTGGCTTTCCTGTGTAAGGAGGAAATTGACACTGAGGGAGTTGGTGGTGTGGTTTGCAGGAGCTTGGTTACAAGAGGAAGGGATTTAGTTGTCAGTGGACTCCTTCCGCTGACACCCAAGGTTTTTGAACTTGTCACTGACTTCTGATGAATGCGGTCCAGGTGACGTATAAGGGAGGATGTTACTAGGTGGTTAACGTCCTCACCCCTACTTATTACAGCTTGACAAAGGCAACACACGGCTTGACACCTGTTGTCCGCATTTGTGTTGAAATAATTCCACACCGAAGAGGTGATTTTTTTTGTATTTTGACCAGGCATGTCAATGGCCATATTCGTCCCACGGACAACAGGTGTCTCCCCGGGTGCCTGACTTAAACAAACCACCTCACCATCAGAATCCTCCTTGTCAATTTCCTCCCCAGCACCAGCAACACCCATATCCTCATCCTGGTGTACTTCAACAGTGACATCTTCAATTTGACTATCAGGAACTGGACTGTGGGTGCTCCTTCCAGCACTTGCAGGGGGCGTGCAAATGGTGGAAGGCGCAAGCTCTTCCCGTCCAGTGTTGGGAAGGTCAGGCATCGCAACCGACACAATTGGACTCTCCTTGGGGATTTGTGATTTAGAAGAACGCACAGTTCTTTGCTGTGCTTTTGCCAGCTTAAGTCTTTTCATTTTTCTAGCGAGAGGATGAGTGCTTCCATCCTCATGTGAATCTGAACCACTAGCCATGAACATAGGCCAGGGCCTCAGCCGTTCCTTGCCACTCCGTGTCGTAAATGGCATATTGGCAAGTTTACGCTTCTCATCAGACGCTTTCAATTTTGATTTTTAGGTCATTTTACTGAACTTTTGTTTTTTGGATTTTACATGCTCTCTACTATGACATTGGGCATCCGCCTTGGCAGACGACGTTGATGGCATTTCATCGTCTCGGCCATGACTAGTGGCAGCAGCTTCAGCATGAGGTGGAAGTGGATCTTGATCTTTCCCTATTTTAACCTCCACATTTTTGTTCTCCATTTTTTAATGTGTGGAATTATATGTCAGTATCAATAGCAATGGCCTACTACTATATATACTGCGCACAACTGAAATGCACCACAGGTATGGATGGATAGTATACTTGACGACACAGAGGTAGGTACAGCAGTGGCCTACTGTACCGTAATGCTATATATTATTTACTGGTGGTCAGCAAACTGTGCAAATCTGAAATGCACCACAGGTATGGATGGATAGTATACTTGACGACACAGAGGTAGGTACAGCAGTGGCCTACTGTACCGTACTGCTATATATTATATACTGGGGGTCAGCAAACTGTGCAAAACTGAAATGCACCACAGGTATGGATGGATAGTATACTTGACGACACAGAAGTAGGTACAGCAGTGGCCTACAGTACCGTAATGCTATATATTATATACTGTTGGTCAGCAAACTGTGCAAAACTGAAATGCACCACAGGTATGGATGGATAGTATACTTGACGACACAGAGGTAGGTACAGCAGTGGCCTACTGTACCGTAATGCTATATATTATATACTGGTGGTCAGCAAACTGCAAAACTGAAATGCACCACAGGTATGGATGGATAGTAACCTTGACGACACAGAGGTAGGTACAGCAGTGGCCTACTGTACCGTACTGCTATATATTATATACTGGTGGTCAGCAAACTGTGCAAAACTGAAATGCACCACAGGTATGGATGGATAGTATACTTGACGACACAGAGGTAGGTACAGCAGTGGCCTACTGTACCGTAATGCTATATATTATATACTGGTGGTCAGCAAACTGTGCAAAACTGAAATGCACCACAGGTATGGATGGATAGTATACTTGACGACACAGAGGTAGGTACAGCAGTGGCCTTCTGTACCGTACTGCTATATATTATATACTGGTGGTCAGCTAAATTATGCACTGTACTCCTACTATATACTGTCTACAATGCAGCACAGATATGGAGTGTTTTTCAGGCAGACAACGTATACTGGTGGTCAATGGTCAGCAAAACTCTGCACTGTACTCCTCCTATATAATATTATACTGGTGGTCCCCAGTCCCCACAATAAAGCAGCACACTGAGCACAGATATGGAGTGTTTTTCAGGCAGACAACGTATACTGGTGGTCACTGTCAGCAAAACCCTGCACTGTACTCCTGCTATATAATACAGCTGCTCCCCAGTCCCCACAATTAAGCAGTGTGAGCACAGATATATGCAGCACACTGAGCACAGATAAGGAGCGTTTTTTTCAGGCAGAGAACGGATAAAACTGGTGGTCACTGATCAGCAAAACTCTGCACTGTACTCCTCCTATATTAATATACAGCTGCTCCCCAGTCCCCACAATTAAGATATAAGCAAGCACAAATATTTGCATCAACATTAATAAACGGAGAGGACGCCAGCCACGTCCTCTCCCTAACATTTCCAATGCACGAGTGAAAATGGTGGCGACGCGCGGCTGCTTATATAGAATCCGAATCTCGCGAGAATCCGACAGCGGGATGATGACGTTCGGGCGCGCTCGGGTTAACCGAGCCATACGGGAGAATTCGAGTATGCCTCGGACCGTGTAAAATGGGTGAAGTTCGGGGGGGTTCGGTTTCCGAGGAACCGAACCCGCTCATCACTAATTAAAATACATTTATAAATAATAATGTCTCTACATGACAAAATCTACACAAACTACTGTAATTAGAGATGAGCACAGATTTTACCAGGGGTTTCTAAACCTGATGTTTGTGACTTTAATAAAATATAAATATATTTAATGTGGGTATTCATACAGTAATCTTTTTATTTTTTTATTTTTTTGTATAAAAATTTAGCTAATAAATGATTCAACATACTTTAATAGTGTTTTGTACTTAATTATATTTTAATTAAGACAATATATCTAATTTAAGCTAACGGTAGTCATTAAAAACAAAAAACAATAATGTTTGCTTTCAAAACTTAACCATAGGTTTTAAAATAAATCTGGTTCATGAGTTAAACAAATTTAAAGAGCCCTTATTAAGTGATTCACTGATTGTATACCGAGACTAATACTAAGACTTACCCCAGGATGGATAATAAATAGCGCGCCACCATGCTCACAGCGTGGCGAGCACAGCGAGCCTGCAAGGGGTTCTTTTTGCGCTTGCCCTGCTGCTGGCATGCCGGCGCTCGGGATCCCGGCACCTGTATGCTAGGCGGCGGGATCCCAAGCATCGGTATAACATAGTATACCCTAGATGGGAGGCATTCAATATGCCGGCTGTTGGGATCCCGGCACTCAGCATACCGACGCCGGGATCCTGACAACCGGCATACGACAACTATTCTCCCTCTTGCAGTGTCTGCGACACCCCTGGAGGGAGAATAAATAGCGTGGCGTTCGTAGCGCGCCACTGTGCCCGCAGCGTAGTGAGCACGGTGTGGCGGGCACAGTGTGGCAAGCTCGCAAGGGGCTATTTTGCAGTCACCCCACTGCCAGCATGCCGGCGCTCGGGATCACGGCGCCGGTATGCTGGGCGCTGGGATCCCAAGTGTCGGTATAACATAGTACACCCACCATAAACTAATAAGCAAAACAACATTCATTGTCACACAATTACATCAGCCAACCATACACTATAATTATAGAAGCAGATTGCATCTCTACAGTAAAATATTCACATTAATACTATATATATATATATATATATATATATATATATATATATCAACATGTATTAATATATTATAATATTTGTAGATCTCATGACATTGCAAACTAATGATTCGGTTCGTTTGCAAAAAAACTAAATTATCAGCTATCAATAAATATAATAGGTAAATAATGATGTGAAAAACTACCCTCCCCCTTCCAGGGGCTTTTGTACTTCTTTTCAACCTCCACAGGTTCAGTGTTTTTTTTTAGCATGATGTATTACTACCACTCTAATACTCTTGCAGTGCTGTATTTGTGTCAGTAACATTTTAATGCTTCACCTTATGCCAACTGGTAATTAACTCATTAATTGGATTTTATAAATTTTTTTATTATTATTATTATTATTATTATTATTAGTAGTAGTAATAATAATAATAATAATAATAATAATAATAATAATAATAATAATTTCATTATTATCGATTTGCAGACTATATAGCTAGTCAAGGCTATATTCACTGATTTTCTTGCAGCTGGCTAAACATTGCGGATGCTAGAGTCAAACCATCTTAACGAGGCACTGGCACACATCTATGTCATTCCACGCAGCGTGCAGCAGTAACAATGACAATACTGGTAATCTTTGAGATAGCAATTGACACTTTTTGTAAAAATTAAGTATTGACATGCATAATTTATGTATGCCATATTACCTGATGTGCACAGATAAAACCTCTCCTTGAATTTGGACTTTGTCTCAATGAACTCGCACAAAGTATGTCCTTGTGGTTTAAAAAGTTTTTTCACCATGTCTTCCTTTAAGAGGGATGACATATCCACCGGCTGATGCTCTGTTGCAGGTGAAAATCATCCACATCCAGGTAGTCCGTTATTCTGGTTGTCCTCTCTGAGAATAGACTCCGTTGGCCTTTTAAATAGCATAGAACTGTAGCACCTTAACACTGTCCATGTGTCTAGTGCACAGTTTCATCAAGCAGTTTACAGTAGGATCGCTATATCCTCATTGCAGATGCTCTGTGTTCCCTGGAGTACTGGGTGTTTGTACAAGCACTCCTATTGTTACAGTTACATATACATACCCTTAGCTATATGGACATAAATCGAGATTTTTTTAACTCCAAAATGAAAGAAAAGAATACGTCGTTTAGGCTCCATTATAATAATCTGTTAACAGCTGTCTTGATATATTGATTGAGCGCCTCTTCCATTAAGACTATTATTATAAGTAGCAAGTGAGGGCCTCTCTCTTCTGCTGATCACTTAACGCTTCCCACAAGTCTATACCTATGACGTTGCTGTTGAATGAGGAGCCAGACAATTCTGAGTCCAAAACCACTTTCTAAAACCATGCAACATCCCCCTGCATTATCACTAAGAGCTCCACTTCATGAAAAGAACTGTATTCATTTATATTTGGCACAGCTTTTCATAGGGACCAAGAGTTATTTATTAAAAGACACTCTCTTAGACTCTGAAATCAATTTCCCAATTTTCATTAACAGAGCACAAATCAGGTAACTATATCTCTATATGCCTAAAATGTGCAATCGCTCCCATACATTCCATAGTCAACTCTTATTTGTCTTGTTCTGAAGTCTTAAATAGAGAGACCTTCCATGACGGAGTATGCAGTTTCCCAGGTAAGTTTCAGACCTGCGCAGAATGCAAGAAAAAATTCAACTGTCATGACCAACTAGCCACTGGCATATTTATAATGGGTGCAGTGAG
This sequence comes from Pseudophryne corroboree, assembly GCF_028390025.1. Taxonomy (NCBI): domain Eukaryota; kingdom Metazoa; phylum Chordata; class Amphibia; order Anura; family Myobatrachidae; genus Pseudophryne; species Pseudophryne corroboree. Next base: position 1,057,451,289 of record NC_086444.1, read on the forward strand.
TGCAGTGCACACGGGCCCCTGGGGTCCGGGGGGGGGGTCCACAACGCACACCCTGCACCCATTTTTTTCAATACTTATCCTTTGGCAGGGCTGGCGATGGGGAGGGGGGTAGGGGGTGGGGTCAAAAGGGCCACCTGTACTCGGCCCCAAGCATCAGAGGGGCCCCTCTGGTGGGGTCTGCTGTGCGGTGTTCGGGTCTGGGGACTGGGGAGTGCAGTGCAGGTGAGTCTCAGGGCTTTGGAATTGGGTGGGAGAGCTGGAAATGCAGCATGGAGTCATTGGGGAAAGATTGTGGGGGGTGTGGGCGGAAATAGAGAGGGAAGGAGAGAGGGGGACAGATTGGTGTGTGTGTGGGCGAGTAAAGAAGAGATATACATATTTATATATATGTGTATAAATAAATATTTATTTATTAACAGTTTCTTATATAGTGTAGCAAATCCTGTTGCGTATATATATATATATATATATATATATATGAAAAAGTTTGAATCAAAAGTGTGGTCGGTGCGCTACTTCCCTTCTTAACCAGTATAATATATTCAGGAAATGTCTTAGAAATAAACTTGCACTCTGATTCCACAGGATACCCTGCAGACGGCAGCTCAGTCCTTCGGGGTGTCACTAGGTTCAGTGACAAAAAATCTGGAGAAGAAAGAAGAGGACAAGCGCCTAATAGTGCAGTAACTTCATGCCAATTTTGGATATTTATAATGAAGTATCTCTAGGTAATCTGCGTACCGGAAATTTGATTTTTAGCAGGCACATCAAAATTACAGCAACTGGTTCCTCCAGTAGGTTATCTGCACCACAAATGGTCACCGGTTTCGCGTGAGCAGATATCTCACAGGAAATGTCTTTCGGTCCGTGTTATTCGCAACAAAGCACGGTCTGTAATCAACCAAAACGAGAGATGCCTCTCATAGTGCAGTATTTAATTATCAAATATATTGGGGTTCACACAAATCAATAGGTATTCAGCGTACCATAATATAAATACCAAACAGCATTTCAAAAAAGGTCTTTTACACGAGTGATCATCCTCCGTGGATATATATGATATCGTGGTTCGAGGTTCGTCGTGTATAAATGAAAATCACAGGCTAAAAGACATAGATTTTAATTCATATACTAAGAGTGGTCACAAAAATAAATAAATTTAAAAAAGCAAAAAGTTCATAAAGCTTATCTGGATAATCCGATATTTTTCTTAGGCAGTCCGGGGTATATCCACTATGATAGACACTCCTGAAGAAGCCTTGTTAGGTGAAACGCGTTGAGGACCTGTTCTGAACACCCCTGACCCAGGCATTCACCGTGGATATACCCCGGACTGCCTAAGAAAAATATCGGATTATCCAGATAAGCTTTATGAACTTTTTGCTTTTTTAAATTTATTTATTTTTGTGACCACTCTTAGTATATGAATTAAAATCTATGTCTTTTAGCCTGTGATTTTCATTTATACACGACGAACCTCGAACCACGATATCATATATATCCACGGAGGATGATCACTCGTGTAAAAGACCTTTTTTGAAATGCTGTTTGGTATTTATATTATGGTACGCTGAATACCTATTGATTTGTGTGAACCCCAATATATTTGATAATTAAATACTGCACTATGAGAGGCATCTCTCGTTTTGGTTGATTACAGACCGTGCTTTGTTGCGAATAACACGGACCGAAAGACATTTCCTGTGAGATATCTGCTCACGCGAAACCGGTGACCATTTGTGGTGCAGATAACCTACTGGAGGAACCAGTTGCTGTAATTTTGATGTGCCTGCTAAAAATCAAATTTCCGGTACGCAGATTACCTAGAGATACTTCATTATAAATATCCAAAATTGGCATGAAGTTACTGCACTATTAGGCGCTTGTCCTCTTCTTTCTTCTCCATATATATATATATATATATATATATATATAGATAGATAGAAAATTGATAGAGGCACTCTCCAGATGTTTCTTAATATGCAAAAGATAATCACATTTATTTTGATATACGTTACATAGTCCGCTTGGTACATGCGATAGTATGCAAAAAAATGGTGAACTGCTCAATCAGATAGTGATGTCACTCAGGTGCTAAAAGGGAGGGGTAATTCTGTGAAGGAAAAAACAATGGTTCCCTAATGCACACTGAGTGAATAATATTCCTACATAATAGTCAGATAATACGGAGATCTTGGTTGCGTATATCTGCAGATATAGGGTTAAGCCCCCAGGCCGATCGACAAGGCCTCTCCGTCACTGGGGGTCCCTAATATTGGGTATGGGTCCGGGGTGCAGGACCCCATAATGTCGGCACAGGCCGGCTACCCCAGGTCAGCACACAGGTGAGAGTTAATAGGGTTAATAAGAAGCACAGAAGTGCTATGTGAGTGGTGTGATTAAAATAATACAAAAATATATACAAAGTGATAGGGAAACTCATAAGTGTTAATAAAGTGTTAGGGTGTGCCGACCTGAAGCAGCCCAGCGATACCGACACAGGGGCCACCACACCCCACACCCACCCCACAAATAATTCCAAATATGTCTGGGTTGAATTCCCAGTGTAAGGCCACATGGTAATGGCTCCTACAGCATCTGAGAGCCAGCTTACCTGGGGATACCCCTGACTTCCCCCTATGGCAGTCTAGAGTCAGCAATCCCTCCTAATGCTGACCCGTTCATGCCTCTCAATACAATGCAAAAAAATGGTGAACTGCTCAATCAGATAGTGATGTCACTCAGGTGCTAAAAGGGAGGGGTAATTCTGTGAAGGAAAAAACAATGGTTCCCTAATGCACACTGAGTGAATAATATTCCTACATAATAGTCAGATAATACGGAGATCTTGGTTGCGTATATCTGCAGATATAGGGTTAAGCCCCCAGGCCGATCGACAAGGCCTCTCCGTCACTGGGGGTCCCTAATATTGGGTATGGGTCCGGGGTGCAGGACCCCATAATGTCGGCACAGGCCGGCTACCCCAGGTCAGCACACAGGTGAGAGTTAATAGGGTTAATAAGAAGCACAGAAGTGCTATGTGAGTGGTGTGATTAAAATAATACAAAAATATATACAAAGTGATAGGGAAACTCATAAGTGTTAATAAAGTGTTAGGGTGTGCCGACCTGAAGCAGCCCAGCGATACCGACACAGGGGCCACCACACCCCACACCCACCCCACAAATAATTCCAAATATGTCTGGGTTGAATTCCCAGTGTAAGGCCACATGGTAATGGATCCTACAGCATCTGAGAGCCAGCTTACCTGGGGATACCCCTGACTTCCCCCTATGGCAGTCTAGAGTCAGCAATCCCTCCTAATGCTGACCCGTTCATGCCTCTCAATACAATGCAAAAAAATGGTGAACTGCTCAATCAGATAGTGATGTCACTCAGGTGCTAAAAGGGAGGGGTAATTCTGTGAAGGAAAAAACAATGGTTCCCTAATGCACACTGAGTGAATAATATTCCTACATAATAGTCAGATAATACGGAGATCTTGGTTGCGTATATCTGCAGATATAGGGTTAAGCCCCCAGGCCGATCGACAAGGCCTCTCCGTCACTGGGGGTCCCTAATATTGGGTATGGGTCCGGGGTGCAGGACCCCATAATGTCGGCACAGGCCGGCTACCCCAGGTCAGCACACAGGTGAGAGTTAATAGGGTTAATAAGAAGCACAGAAGTGCTATGTGAGTGGTGTGATTAAAATAATACAAAAATATATACAAAGTGATAGGGAAACTCATAAGTGTTAATAAAGTGTTAGGGTGTGCCGACCTGAAGCAGCCCAGCGATACCGACACAGGGGCCACCACACCCCACACCCACCCCACAAATAATTCCAAATATGTCTGGGTTGAATTCCCAGTGTAAGGCCACATGGTAATGGCTCCTACAGCATCTGAGAGCCAGCTTACCTGGGGATACCCCTGACTTCCCCCTATGGCAGTCTAGAGTCAGCAATCCCTCCTAATGCTGACCCGTTCATGCCTCTCAATACAATGCAAAAAAATGGTGAACTGCTCAATCAGATAGTGATGTCACTCAGGTGCTAAAAGGGAGGGGTAATTCTGTGAAGGAAAAAACAATGGTTCCCTAATGCACACTGAGTGAATAATATTCCTACATAATAGTCAGATAATACGGAGATCTTGGTTGCGTATATCTGCAGATATAGGGTTAAGCCCCCAGGCCGATCGACAAGGCCTCTCCGTCACTGGGGGTCCCTAATATTGGGTATGGGTCCGGGGTGCAGGACCCCATAATGTCGGCACAGGCCGGCTACCCCAGGTCAGCACACAGGTGAGAGTTAATAGGGTTAATAAGAAGCACAGAAGTGCTATGTGAGTGGTGTGATTAAAATAATACAAAAATATATACAAAGTGATAGGGAAACTCATAAGTGTTAATAAAGTGTTAGGGTGTGCCGACCTGAAGCAGCCCAGCGATACCGACACAGGGGCCACCACACCCCACACCCACCCCACAAATAATTCCAAATATGTCTGGGTTGAATTCCCAGTGTAAGGCCACATGGTAATGGCTCCTACAGCATCTGAGAGCCAGCTTACCTGGGGATACCCCTGACTTCCCCCTATGGCAGTCTAGAGTCAGCAATCCCTCCTAATGCTGACCCGTTCATGCCTCTCAATACAATGCAAAAAAATGGTGAACTGCTCAATCAGATAGTGATGTCACTCAGGTGCTAAAAGGGAGGGGTAATTCTGTGAAGGAAAAAACAATGGTTCCCTAATGCACACTGAGTGAATAATATTCCTACATAATAGTCAGATAATACGGAGATCTTGGTTGCGTATATCTGCAGATATAGGGTTAAGCCCCCAGGCCGATCGACAAGGCCTCTCCGTCACTGGGGGTCCCTAATATTGGGTATGGGTCCGGGGTGCAGGACCCCATAATGTCGGCACAGGCCGGCTACCCCAGGTCAGCACACAGGTGAGAGTTAATAGGGTTAATAAGAAGCACAGAAGTGCTATGTGAGTGGTGTGATTAAAATAATACAAAAATATATACAAAGTGATAGGGAAACTCATAAGTGTTAATAAAGTGTTAGGGTGTGCCGACCTGAAGCAGCCCAGCGATACCGACACAGGGGCCACCACACCCCACACCCACCCCACAAATAATTCCAAATATGTCTGGGTTGAATTCCCAGTGTAAGGCCACATGGTAATGGCTCCTACAGCATCTGAGAGCCAGCTTACCTGGGGATACCCCTGACTTCCCCCTATGGCAGTCTAGAGTCAGCAATCCCTCCTAATGCTGACCCGTTCATGCCTCTCAATACAATGCAAAAAAATGGTGAACTGCTCAATCAGATAGTGATGTCACTCAGGTGCTAAAAGGGAGGGGTAATTCTGTGAAGGAAAAAACAATGGTTCCCTAATGCACACTGAGTGAATAATATTCCTACATAATAGTCAGATAATACGGAGATCTTGGTTGCGTATATCTGCAGATATAGGGTTAAGCCCCCAGGCCGATCGACAAGGCCTCTCCGTCACTGGGGGTCCCTAATATTGGGTATGGGTCCGGGGTGCAGGACCCCATAATGTCGGCACAGGCCGGCTACCCCAGGTCAGCACACAGGTGAGAGTTAATAGGGTTAATAAGAAGCACAGAAGTGCTATGTGAGTGGTGTGATTAAAATAATACAAAAATATATACAAAGTGATAGGGAAACTCATAAGTGTTAATAAAGTGTTAGGGTGTGCCGACCTGAAGCAGCCCAGCGATACCGACACAGGGGCCACCACACCCCACACCCACCCCACAAATAATTCCAAATATGTCTGGGTTGAATTCCCAGTGTAAGGCCACATGGTAATGGCTCCTACAGCATCTGAGAGCCAGCTTACCTGGGGATACCCCTGACTTCCCCCTATGGCAGTCTAGAGTCAGCAATCCCTCCTAATGCTGACCCGTTCATGCCTCTCAATACAATGCAAAAAAATGGTGAACTGCTCAATCAGATAGTGATGTCACTCAGGTGCTAAAAGGGAGGGGTAATTCTGTGAAGGAAAAAACAATGGTTCCCTAATGCACACTGAGTGAATAATATTCCTACATAATAGTCAGATAATACGGAGATCTTGGTTGCGTATATCTGCAGATATAGGGTTAAGCCCCCAGGCCGATCGACAAGGCCTCTCCGTCACTGGGGGTCCCTAATATTGGGTATGGGTCCGGGGTGCAGGACCCCATAATGTTGGCACAGGCCGGCTACCCCAGGTCAGCACACAGGTGAGAGTTAATAGGGTTAATAAGAAGCACAGAAGTGCTATGTGAGTGGTGTGATTAAAATAATACAAAAATATATACAAAGTGATAGGGAAACTCATAAGTGTTAATAAAGTGTTAGGGTGTGCCGACCTGAAGCAGCCCAGCGATACCGACACAGGGGCCACCACACCCCACACCCACCCCACAAATAATTCCAAATATGTCTGGGTTGAATTCCCAGTGTAAGGCCACATGGTAATGGCTCCTACAGCATCTGAGAGCCAGCTTACCTGGGGATACCCCTGACTTCCCCCTATGGCAGTCTAGAGTCAGCAATCCCTCCTAATGCTGACCCGTTCATGCCTCTCAATACAATGCAAAAAAATGGTGAACTGCTCAATCAGATAGTGATGTCACTCAGGTGCTAAAAGGGAGGGGTAATTCTGTGAAGGAAAAAACAATGGTTCCCTAATGCACACTGAGTGAATAATATTCCTACATAATAGTCAGATAATACGGAGATCTTGGTTGCGTATATCTGCAGATATAGGGTTAAGCCCCCAGGCCGATCGACAAGGCCTCTCCGTCACTGGGGGTCCCTAATATTGGGTATGGGTCCGGGGTGCAGGACCCCATAATGTCGGCACAGGCCGGCTACCCCAGGTCAGCACACAGGTGAGAGTTAATAGGGTTAATAAGAAGCACAGAAGTGCTATGTGAGTGGTGTGATTAAAATAATACAAAAATATATACAAAGTGATAGGGAAACTCATAAGTGTTAATAAAGTGTTAGGGTGTGCCGACCTGAAGCAGCCCAGCGATACCGACACAGGGGCCACCACACCCCACACCCACCCCACAAATAATTCCAAATATGTCTGGGTTGAATTCCCAGTGTAAGGCCACATGGTAATGGATCCTACAGCATCTGAGAGCCAGCTTACCTGGGGATACCCCTGACTTCCCCCTATGGCAGTCTAGAGTCAGCAATCCCTCCTAATGCTGACCCGTTCATGCCTCTCAATACAATGCAAAAAAATGGTGAACTGCTCAATCAGATAGTGATGTCACTCAGGTGCTAAAAGGGAGGGGTAATTCTGTGAAGGAAAAAACAATGGTTCCCTAATGCACACTGAGTGAATAATATTCCTACATAATAGTCAGATAATACGGAGATCTTGGTTGCGTATATCTGCAGATATAGGGTTAAGCCCCCAGGCCGATCGACAAGGCCTCTCCGTCACTGGGGGTCCCTAATATTGGGTATGGGTCCGGGGTGCAGGACCCCATAATGTCGGCACAGGCCGGCTACCCCAGGTCAGCACACAGGTGAGAGTTAATACATGCGATAGTATCCTCAAGCGCTTTCGGCCCACAACGGGCCTTCCTCAGGAGGCTAATCACAATAACTGTATAGAAAGTAATAAAACAGCACTTAATCCCAGGCATCCAGCAGTAAAGCTGGTCACACCTGACTGGCTCTATATACACCCCCATTCAATCAAAATTGGCGCCAAAAACGCCCATAAATGACGTCATAAATAAGCAACTTAGCATATATCAATACACCAGATATCCAAGTAGAAAAACGCCCACATATGTAAACATAAAACTCAGTGTGCATTAGTGTATCACATGTCAACAGCATACTGCAGCCGAATACCTGTTATGTATTCCAAACTGCGCTCACGAGCACGGCCACTCTGCCCCGTCAGACACACCCGTCCTCCGGAGCACAGAGGGCCAGCGCCGCATCCACACAGGCGTTCCCTAGCAACGTATAACGTATATCAAAATAAATGTGATTATCTTTTGCATATTAAGAAACATCTGGAGAGTGCCTCTATCAATTTTCTATATCTACAATGCTTTGACATTAGAGTGGACACCCCAGTCGTTGTTTGCTTCTGAGGATGTGAGTGCGACCTATATTGGATATATAAAAGGATTCGGTTTTGCTATAAACTGCCTCCTGGTTGGTCACCCATCATACGGTTTTCTCCTTGTGACATCCTGGACTAAACAGCAGTTTTTTAATTGCCCCATGTATTTTAAAGATTTTGTCTTTTTTTCTTTTTTTGTGTGTGTGTGTCGGTCAGACGACTCAGTGCTGTCCCACAGTTGTGAGATCGATATAAGGCTGTGAAAGAATAAGGGTAATCTCTTTGTGGCATGTGTTTTAAAAAAAAAAACCAAGATGTGTTAGATCATTTTCTGTCTTGCTATATGCTATAGAGGTTGTATCTTATATGAGGACTCAATCAGGGACTCCTGCTTTTGATGAAGGTCTCCTATTTGCAGCTGAGAATCAATTAGTGTAATTAACTGATGATGACGCAGAGAAGGTCTATTTTGACCACTTTGAATTTACCAGTTTGCCGGCTGAGAAGTCAATTGATTTGTTTCATAGAATTACACGCTTGAAGCGTAGAGAGGTTGAGCTCACGCTTCATGGGCAATTTCTTTCCAAATATCACCGCTCTAAAAAGCTACCACGTGGTTTTCGAGTGAGCAATACTCCCACCATAGGAAGAACTAACGCGGCTTTTTGCACTAAATGGTGTGGAGTATTAAATAAATGCTCACTCGATCTTATCTTGCTAGTCATTGAGGAAGTTGGGTTGGAGCTGGTTAAAATCCGGGAAGAAATTGCCAAGTTTGAGAAATCCCATCAGCAGGCTTTGAAGACTGACAAGACTGATACATGGTGTAAGAAAATTCAGACACAGGTTGATAACTTTTAGAGATGAATTAGTGACCTTTAAAAGAAAAAAGTTGCAGGCTGTAAATCATGACTATACTACCGACCAGGTGTATAGATGGCTAACAGGTGGGGCGGGTAATACCAGACGGTTTAGACAAAATAGAACGTTCCGGAATAGGTTCCAACTAAGCACTGATTCATCTACATCACATTCAGCCTCATACTCTGAGCCCCTAGGAAGAAGACCACCAAGTGTATTTTTAGGGAGAGGTTCGCGTGTGGGTATAACAAAAAACAGCGGAGAAGTGGAAGACCTCACCCTAGAAGGGGTGGCCACAAAGAGAAGGGGTCGGAGGAAAAAGGAGTAAGCAGCATATTTAATTTATCTGATCATTGTCTCACGGAGGGTGAGAGTTCCCTCCTGTCACTGGGTTTATCATTTGTACCAACTTCCAGAGATGATGACTTTAACCTAGCGGTGGATCACTATAAATTTGGTCGGAAGTTGAAATTGAGAGAGTTCTTTAATGACCGGCCCGGTGAAAGGGGGGAAGAAATAACTCAGTCTGAAGTCTTCAAAAAGCCTAGTGTGTTTGACCCACCATCCAGCAATGCGAGTATACGCACCTTCTTGAGAATGACTGAAAGCGATTTTGGAAGTACTGCTGGAAGGAGTTTTGGTAATTTGACACCTGAACAACGCAGATCTCTAAATTCATTACGTAATAATGATAAAATTGTCATCAGGCCCGCCGATAAAGGCGGGGCCATAGTGATTCAGAATTCTGCGGACTATGATGCAGAAGTCAGGCGTCAACTATCTGATCTTGATACCTATATTAAATGTGAACATAATCCGATGCCACTTATTAAAAAGAAGGTTGACTCCCTCGTGGATAGATCGGTTAGCCAGGGGTGGTTGACAGAACAAATATCTCTATTTTTGAAGGTGGATTCTCCCATTTGTCCCATGATCTATACTCTTCCAAAGGTCCATAAGACCTTGGTTAACCCCCCTGGTAGGCCGATTATATCCGCCAGGGAGTCTCTTCTACAACCCCTAGCAATGTTTGTGGACACGTTTCTACAGGAATTGATCCCCTTTATCCCAAGCTATTTGAAGGATACGGGGGACTTTTTGACTAAGATTTTGGAAATTGGTGACATTGATGAGAAAGTGTTGCTTGTGACACTTGATGTGTCATCGTTGTATACTATCATTCCCCATGCTTTGGGATTGGAAGCAGTAAGGAATTTACTCATCTCAGCGGGTACATTGGCTATTCCAATTGAGGGGCTTCTAGAATTCTTGGAGCTAATCTTGACCAATAATCATTTTATGTACCAAGGTGACTATTACTTACAGTGCTCAGGGATGTCCATGGGCTCGAATGTGGCCCCTGTGTATGCAGGTATCTTCATGCATCAATATGAGACAACTAACATCCTGCCTGTATATGGTAGTAGGATTATTTACTACAAACGTTTTATAGACTATATATTTATGCTGTGGGACGGCACTGAGTCTAATGGTATGTTGGAACGGCTAAATAGCTTAGAGTCCACGGTACGATTTACTGGACATGTGAGCAGTAGTTCCATTAACTTTTTGGACTTAACAATTTTTCGTAAAGGCAACAGACTGGGTACCACTTTGTTTAGGAAGGAAACAGATCGAAACACAATTTTACACGCTACAAGTAATCACCCACCCGCGCTCAGGTCGAGCCTACCCATTTCGCAGTTTATGCGAGTTCTGAGGAATAACACAGAGCGAGAAACTGCAGAAGCACACATTTTGGAAATGAAGGCTTGTTTCGTAGAGAGGGGCTACAAAAGGAGTATGATTAATTCATGTCTGGAGAAGGCTCGGCTGAGGTGTGTTGAGCCAAAAATGGCGAAAAAGGCACGAATGATATACGTTACGCAATTTGATGAAAAATCAACAAACATTGGATCATCATTGAGGCGGCACTGGCCTATAATAAGCTCTGACCCTAAGCTAAAGGGTATGTTTGAACATCCACCGATGATGGCATTTAGACGCGGCCGTAATTTGAAGCAGCTCTTGATGCACCCGGCAAGGCAGATGACCAACGCGGATGGTGGTTGGCTAAATCCACAAAAGAAGGGCTGCGTTAGATGCCTAGGATGTACTACATGTCGCTCTATGTTAGTTGGGGACAAGTTCCCGCATCCCTTGAGTGGGAAATCCATCAACATTAGATCTAGGCTACATTGCCGCCTTGACCATGTAATATACATGTTGCTTTGCCCATGTGGCCTCCCTTATGTGGGAATGACCCACCGTTCAGGGAAAGGATGGCGACTCACCGCAGTTCAATTCACCAAGCACTCCTGACGGGACGTACAGACAAGCCTGTGGCTCAACATTTTCTATCAGAGGGACTCCAAGTAGCCTCTCTCAAGTGTCGAATCATCGATTGGGTTCCAATACCCAAGAGGGGTGGAGATCGATCACTCCTTCTAAAAAAACTAGAAGCAAGGTGGATCCATAGATTGGGTTCGGTGGCACCCAATGGACTTAATGAATCTAACCCTTTGAACTTTTTTGTGCGTTGAGGAATGAATTTTTTTCTTTTTTGTAGATATACTATCTTAAACTGCTGTTTACAGAGTCTGACCGACACACTTTGGTTCACACGCACAGTTTTGCATGTGAATAATTACGTACATGTGGAGTTTGCTATATATGGATAATGAAATGTACACATGTATTGGTGCTATTAGATTTACTCAATCTATATATGGATAGATGTGTGGTGTGTGTTTGTCTATTTTAATATATACCTGGTGGCTGCCTGAGTGTGGGGTTATTATGGATTTATCCAGATATTTAATTAATCTAGTTATTTAGTAATACACAAAACTTTTTCTGTGGGAACTGTGTAGATTGATATGGAAGTACCACCTGACCCCCACTGGCAGCTACAGGGTTACACTTGTTAACACATGGGGATTGTTCTTAACTGTCTTCTGATTGGCTCTTGCACCCATGTAACCAGTGTTCATTCGTGTGGTTCCCATTGCATATAAATACCTTGATAGCTATATAATTATATTATGATACATATAGGTCTATTTATATATTTCTATGTTGAGGTTGCTGGGACACCCTTTGCCCACAGTTTGGGTGGCGTTACTTCACTTCCGCCCGGGCGCCGCAATGCAGTGTAGCTCGTTACCTAGGAACGGGCCGGAAGTGTCCCGCGTTGCTAGGGAACGCCTGTGTGGATGCGGCGCTGGCCCTCTGTGCTCCGGAGGACGGGTGTGTCTGACGGGGCAGAGTGGCCGTGCTCGCGAGCGCAGTTTGGAATACATAACAGGTATTCGGCTGCAGTATGCTGTTGACATGTGATACACGAATGCACACTGAGTTTTATGTTTACATATGTGGGCGTTTTTCTACTTGGATATCTGGTGTATTGATATATGCTAAGTTGCTTATTTATGATGTCATTTATGGGCGTTTTTGGCGCCAATTTTGATTGACTGGGGGTGTATATAGAGCAAGTCAGGCGTGACCAGCTTTACTGCTGGATGCCTGGGATTAAGTGCTGTTTTATTACTTGCTATACAGTTATTGTGATTAGCCTCCTGAGGGAGGCCCGTGGTGGGCCGAAAGCGCTTGAGGATACTATCGCATGTACCAAGCGGACTATGTAACGTATATCAAAATAAATGTGATTATCTTTTTCATATTAAGAAACATCTGGAGAGTGCCTCTATCAATTTTCTATATCTACAATGCTTTGACATTAGAGTGGACACCCCAGTCGTTGTTTGCTTCTGAGGATGTGAGTGTGACCTATATTGGATATATATATATATATGTACACAAAATGGTAGAACCCAGCGCCTTCTGTGTTAGATAGTTTCCAAGTGAAAATTAAATAATAATATGCGTACCGCAAACCATGTGCATTGAGGCCTGTAGTATGAACCGTATTTCTCCTGGTCACGATCTTCTGGCTTTCACAGTGACTCCATGGATGGATCGTAAGGAGATTAAAAAAGCAATTCTAGTGTGATATTGCAAGGTACAGAAAGGTGTGCTTATGTGAACATTTCGGATGTGGTTGAAATTTGTTGATAATTATATAGTACACCCAGTGTCAGGTATATAGAAAGATTGGTGTGCCCGCAACCTATGGTAGTTTAAAAATAAGTACCCTCAGGTCTTGTAATTCTTGAATATAATGGGTTCTTTCTGGTATTCATCTCCCATAGTTCGTAATGGGGATCCTTAATATTAAAATAGAATCTCCCAAAGTCGGGAAGGAGAGCCCATAGTGTAGTAATTTTTAAGGTTTTAATACAAATATGCATATAAAAAACATTCCATATAAATAGGACTCTTACAATAAAAAATTTGTTTAAAAGCTTATCTGAAATCCTCTTGGAGGAGTGGATCAGCTGCCCAACACGTTTCGTCCTTTAAATTATTTTTTAGGACTTCATCAAGGGGTATTTATATATATATATATATATATATATATATATATATATATATATATATATATATATATATATATATAGTTTCCTCCGTGCAGCACTACTGGATAATAAATCACCACTCTGACACCAGTTTGAAGACATCAACATTTGACGGATGTGGAGTTATCCAAGAAATGTTGATGTCTTAAAACTGGTGTCAGAGTGGTGATTTATAATCCAGGAGTGCTGCACAGAGGAAACGGTATATGAAGCTTACACTGATGTGGATGGCAGATATCACTGTACCAGGCCCCAAGAACTCACTGGGAAAATGGTTGCCGTGTCACTTTCCCGTACATCTGCACATGCGCACTAGACTCTGGGACAGCGCTAGGGTCCCCTAGTGACCCTAGTGCCCAGAGTATACAGCGCTGCTGGCACCCAGAAGGAGTCTGCACACGGGCCTCCTCCTCTGTAGATGCACCCCTGCAACTAGCTTAAATAATCTCTTAATAATATGTAACTTTTAATCTTTTTTTCATAAAATACATTTGTATGATTACTACTGAGTTCTTAAAATTGGCAAAATAATAATAGATTTACAGAAAGTACTGTAGTGCAATAAAAAATAAAGATGTTTTAAAAACTGCTCTGTGTGAGCATTGTGATCTCAATGTCTCTTTGGGCTCTATTTAATAACAGCACTCATTGCCAGCTGCATATTTTGTTCAGTATCAAAGCGATACCAAAGAATATTTGGCATTTAACAAAGTTCACCCCTGTTGAGGTCCGGCGGCATCATCCTCCTTGGTGCCAACCACTGCTCTGTTGCCGGCAGCCTACCACTGCCAACAATATACTGAATGGAGGACATAACCACTTCAGCAAATGCTAAGGGGTTATGGGCCTAATTCAGAGTTGATCACAGTGCAAATTTGTTAGCAGTTGAGCAAAACCATGTGCACTGCAGGGGGGGGGGGGGGGCAGATATAACATGTGCAGAGACAATTACATTTGGGGTGTGTTCAAACTGAAATCTAAATTGCAGTGTAAAAATAAAGCAGCCCGTATTTACCCTGCACAGAAACAAAATAACCCACCCAAATCTAACTCTCTCTGCACATGTTATATCTGCCCCCCCCCCCCCTGCAGTGCACTTGGTTTTGCCCAACTGCTAACAAATTTGCTGCTGCGATCAACTCTGAATTAGTCCCTATGGGGGTCATTCCGAGTTGCTCGCTCGATAGCTGTTTTTAGCAGCCATGCAAACGCTAAGCCGCCGCCCTCTGGGAGTGTATCTTAGCTTAGCAGAAGTGCGAATGAAAGGATCGCAGAGCGGCTACAAAAAAAAATTGTGCAGTTTCAGAGTAACTCCAGACCTACTCCTAGATTGCGATCACTTCAGACTGTTTGGTTCCGGATTTGACGTCACAAACACGCCCTGCGTTCGCCCAGCCACGCCTGCGTTTTTCCTGGCACGCCTGCGTTTTTTCGATTACTCCCTGAAAACGGTCAGTTGACACCCAGAAACACCTCCTTCCTGTCAATCACTCTGCGGCCAGCACTGCGACTGAAAAGCTTTGCTAGACCATGTGTGAAACTACTTCGACTGTTGTGAAAGTAAGTCGCGAGTGCGCATTGCGCCGCATACGCATGCGCAGAAGTGCCATTTTTTTGCATAATCGCTGCGCAGCAAACATTTTCAGCTAGCGATCAACTCGGTATGACCCCCTATATCTCCTTCTTATACTGTGTGGAGCCATAATTTGTAATATGTCTATCTAACATAATACATTTGTATTGAATTAGTCCCACTATTTCAGTACAAATTCATACTACTACTACTACTACTACTACTACTACTACTACTACTACTACTACTACTACTACTACTACTACTACATAATAATAATAATAATAATAATAATAATAATAATAATGTTATTTATATAGCACTTTCCTTCTAATAGTACTCAAATGCTTTACACTTTCCTTTACAGCACAAAATACATAACAAACCAGCTTAACAAGACACCTTAGAGAAATGCTTGAGTAAAAACAGTAGTAAAGTCTTGAGTCTATTTTTGAAGGATTCTAGAGTGGAGGTCTCTCAAACTGTATGGGCTAGCAAGTTCCATCGAGTCGGAGCCACTAAGCCCAGATGAATTCAGGGAGATTCTAGGTACTGGTAATAGTCCTTTCATCTAAAGATAGAAGTAAGCGAGTGGGCAGCATGAGATCAGAAGCTGCTTCAAGTACCTAGGGCCCTGATCATGAAGGGCATTGAAAGTCAGTAATCCACAATCTACTTACAATCTACCTGGGAGAATAACACACACCAGCGGCAAACGTAGGATTTCTCGAGGGGGGTTTCCAAATGCAGTCCATAATATCCCACTCTGTAGAACACTTGAGCAAGTGCAGGAATCTGGGGGAGCAGTAGAAGAACCCAGTAACGACCATGGACATTAATGTAAACATTGGTCTTTTTATACACTGCATACTGTATGGAAAATGGTATTCATATTTAACACTATAGATGCAGAGTACTGCACTTTCTAAGCACACCTTCTCCCACCCACCTTCCCCCACCTCATTGTAAGGCTACTGTCTCTTCTTCCTGGTAGCTACTCTCTGGTCTAGTGCTCTGATTGAGGACTCAGATCCAGACACACAGAAAGACTTGGCAGAAGCTGCTGCTACTGGTCATGTCCCTTAAACTGCATGATGTGGCGGCAGCTCTACTAATTGTATTATATACCATTGCTATTGTTGTCATCATTTGAGCCACTTGCCAATAGGAGGGGATTTCCGGGCAACCAGAAACCCCCTTGCATTTGCCTATGCACACAAACACGAGAAATTCAAAGTAGACCAACATCACCCAGCAAGGTGTTGAGAGACAAGCACTCCAGGTAATATCGTAAAAAGTACAAAAATGTATTTAAATTTTTTCAAAGCCATGTTGTCATATATAGCATAAATACTTACCTAACCAGGCACGTTAAAAGTACTTGAATGGGAAGCAGCCAGGGCTGTCTTAACAGCATAGTAAAGCAAGGGCAAAGCAATGCACTGGGGCCCTACACGCCCATTGACAGGAACCAATTAACAAAAAAACAACAACATGCCCTTCCTGTGGTTCTGTGCCATCTCTACACATGCTTCCATACAGTGAAGGCTGTCAGCACTCTGATTGGTGGATAACTCCAGTCATCCACCAGAAGCATGCTGACAGACATTCACTGTTTGGCTGCAGGCTGGGAGGCAGGTAGATAGATAATGCTGCCTCGCTGCTATGATTGTGTGACCAACACCTGCTCTAAGGCCCCTAGAAATGTAGGACCCTGGGTATCTGCCCAGTGTGCCTATATGTTAACATGGCCCCGGAAGCAGCAACAATGGCCTGACAGAGGCTTTGGTGCACACATATATACCGTTCTCAAGCCCTTGAGAAATGTGAATACATCTTGGTGCAGATAGCATCTGTATAAATGACCCTACTTTTCCCTCCAGCCCCACTATTCCAGGACACCTAGCTCATTTTTTCTATTGCAAGTGGGATCAAATACATTTTAAAAAGAGAGTCTATCTTTTGTGTGGTAAAGAGAAAGCTTTGATTAACTGCTGATATTTTGTTTATTTGTAGGTTTCTGCTGCGGGGTACACTGGGCTCGACAGGGAATAACATCAGGGTGTAGAGTAGGATCATGATCCAAGGCACCAACAGGCTAAAAGCTTTGACTGTTCCCAGAATGCTTAGCGCCGCCTCCTCTATAACCGCTCCTCCGTGCACAGGAGCTCAGTTTTGTAGTTGGTGCCATGCAGTGCAGGCATACAACAGGTAGGGCTGCTCCAGCAGCCCTCAGCTTATTAAGTGAAATCTGAAGTCTTCAAGGGCTGCAGCAGAGACACTGTGTGTTAAATGTCAGTCAGACATCTCCTGCTGCAGCTCCATCACCTCCCCCAGCGGCACCCTGGTTGCCGGGTACTTACAGCGGAGGCTCTTGTTTGCTCCTGTCAGTCACACCCCCCGCCGCAGCTCTCCAGAATCGCGTGGCCGCACTTTGGGAGGAGGTAAGAGGGACACTGTGGTAGTACAGGGACCCCACTAGACCACCAGGACAAGGGCACAGGTCGGTTTTACTAAAAACCGTTTATACATAGCCCACAGTACCTGATGGTGAAGTCCAGCAAGTGGATAAGGCTTTGACCTGTAGCCCCTCCCCATGCCCCAGGGCGCCATTTAGAGTAAATGTTCCCGCCCTGGAGCTGCATCTCTCTCTCTCCCTCACTCCCTGTTAGCGTTTGGGCACCATTACCTCAAGCTGAGCTGATCCTGAGACTGTTTGGGCAAATCCTCCTCTGTAAAAATGCCTGCATGTCAACGCTGTGCATTTTACAGGACACTTAAGTAGTCTACATGTCTGCTGACAGTGTTAGTTAAGAAATAGTGTATTTAGTCAGGGTTATATTTAGTACAAGTACCCTGTGATATACATCCAGTCTTTACTGTGCATTGTTATATCTATTGAATATATATATATATATATATATATATGTGGATATCAGCAGCACTCCATCCAGGAATATAACATATTCAGTAAGCCGGTGCCCTCCGTGTAACTACCCCAAATGAGGTGTCCATAAATACATGTGGCAATTAGCGGCACTCACGGCTCCCAGGTAGGGAAATGAAGACTCTCAGTCGTTGTGCGTCAACGTTTCAATGTAATTAATCTTTAAATTTTCGTCAGGACATAAAACATACAACATGGAAACACATACCTTTATACCCGTCCTGGAGGAGTCCGTGGCGCCCGTCGCCCGCCGGGTCTCAGTCCTCAAATGATGACGTTACAGAGCCACGCCGGCCGTGGCGTCACGGAGAACCTCGGACCACCTGTATATACTGATTGCAGCCTAAACTGCGTGAAAGTGTAAAAGTACAAAACAAAACAAAACAAAACAAAAACATGAATTTAACATGCTGGAGATAGACTTGATACTTTAGTAACATGTGAAGCTGACCATAATGGAAAATTTGCTACATATAGAGGCATAAGAGAATACAGTATAAAGCATATTACATTATAAACAATGGGAATAGGGTCCAAATCGATTAACCCTAAAGTTTTCCCAATCAACCCTGTGTTGGAAGTGCAAAAGACGCTTTAAATAGGGCTTCACCTGTTACAATAATATAATGTTGAAATGGCTCAGCTGTACGGAGTTAACTAGTAATATGACCAGGAAAGATGTAAAATCTGTCCTTTGGTCGGCAAATTAGTATGTTTAAAGAAAACAATTTAAACCAGAGTGCTCGTTGAGTCCCCTAGGTGACAGGGTGTCTAATAGGAAGATCCACCTGGCTTCAGTTTTAAGTAACTTAAGTCCTCTATTGCCGCCTCGTTTGAGTGGTGGGACATGATCAATTATTTGATGTTTGAGGACAGCTAATAAATGCTTGGCATTTAAGAAGTGTCGAGCAACAGGTTGATCACTTCTACCCGTGGTTAAGGCTGCTCTGATAGATGTCCTATGTCCAGCCATTCGTTCTTTGAATGAACATTCCGTTTTGCCAACATAATGTAACCCACACGGGCAACTGAGTAGGTAAATAACAAACTTGGTAGAACATGTTAGTCTGTAACGGATTTTAAATCCTTTACCTGTATACGGATGGCAAAAACTGGTGCGTACTATCATGTGATTACATGTGGTGCAACCCAAACATTTTACGCATCCAGCCCTGTGTGGGTTTAAAAAGGAAGCGGTGGGTGCCTTGACTAATGGGAATTGGACATTAGTTTTGACCAGATGGTCTCGCAGATTGCGTCCCCGTTTGTAGGCAGGCATTAGACTGGTATTAGATAGTGAGCTGAGTTGTTTGTCGGATTGTATAATGGGCCAAAAGTTCTTGCTAACATGATTGATTTCATGGCTTAAGGTATTAAATTTATTGACCCAAATAAATTTATTGAAATCTGTTTTTTTCTTGGTCTGTAATAGTTTAGATCTAGGAATTTTCATAACTTTTGTTTTAATAGATTGCAGTTCAGACGGTTGGTAATCTCTGTCCACAAATTTTTCTATCATTTTATCTAATGCTGTGCTCACTTTTGTCTGGTCACTAACTATCCTGCGTACTCTCAACATTTGTGAGTACGGGAGCCCTTTGCGCAATGGTAGAGGATGATGACTAGAGGGAAGAAGAATATTATTGCGATCAGTGGGTTTCACATACATGTCAGTTATAATTTTATTGTCAAAGATCGTGATTTGTACATCAAGATAATTGACACTGACCTTATCAATACTGTATGTCAATTTGACAGGGGATGGTGACCCATTGTGCTTTTCAATTAACGTTATCAGTGAATCTTTAGTGCCAGTCCATAGGACCAACAGGTCATCTATGAAACGTAAATATAGCAACATATTGGAAGAGATGGTGGTATCAGAAAAAAATAAGTAATCTTCAATCTGAAACATAAAACTATTAGCAAAGGATGGAGAAACATTACTACCCATAGAACAACCTTGTAATTGGAGATAATATTGATTGTTAAACATAAAATAATTCCGCTGTAGGGTGAGTTGTAGCAGTTCCATGAAAATGTCAATGTTGGGTCCCTTGTATAAAGGGTTGTTGGTAATTAGAGTCCTTACTGCCGAAAGACCTTGGTCGTGAGCAGTAGCGGATCTTGCCATGGGCAAGCAGTACTTTTGCCCGGTGCGCCGCCTTCCGGAGGGCGCCGCACCAGGGCAAGATCCGCTGCTGCAGTGTGTGCCCCCCGGCCCCCGCTGTCGCCCTGCTGCCGCTGGCCGCTGGGAAGGGAAACTAGACGCGTACGCGTCTAGTTTCCCTTCGTGGAGAGGTCCTTTACTGTGTGGTGCGCGATGACGTCATCGCGCACCGCACGGCCAAGGTCCTCTCCACGAAGGGAACTAGACGCTACGCGTCTAGTTTCTCTTCGTTGAAAGGACCTTTGATGTGCGGTGCTCGATGACGTCATCGCGCACCGCGCATCATTCCAGTCTGTACAGGGGGCGTAAATGACCACGCCCCCTGTATGAAGCCACGCCCCCCCAATGCCGCCCGGGGCGCCAGAAGCCCTGGAACCGGCCCTGGTCGTGAGGTATGCAAGTATACAGGTTATTGACATCTATATAGTAGCCAATATACAATTAGATGGAATTATTGGTAATTTATCAAGTTGGTTTAATAAATCTGTGGTGTCCTTAAGGCAAGAATCTCTGGCTTGAATACAAGGCTGTAAATAAAAGTCCAGGAAAACAGAAACACATTGATAAAGGGAATCTCTTGCAGAAATGATAGGGCGTCCAGGCGGAGTGGTACTATTTTTGTGAATTTTAGGGACAGAATAAAGGATAGGTGTAACGGGAAACTGAGTGGTTAATGCATCAACCTCTTCCTTCGTTAGCTGGCCGTCATTAAATGCTCATGATAAAATTAAGTCCAATTCACGTTTGAACTGTGCTGTGGGATCGTGTGGTAGTTTACGATATGTATGGATATCCTCCAATTGTCGGTTTAACTCTGCAACATAATCGGATATATTCTGAATCACTAGGGCTCCGCCCTTGTCCGCCGGACGGAATGTGACATCATCATATTTGCTTAATTTGAGTAGAGCTTCCCATTCATCCTTGGTAAGGTTGGAATGATTTTTTCGATCTTGCTTGATATGACCCTGTATTTGATGGTCAACCGTTTTGCAATAAGTGCGAATCGCCTGGTTCTGTGATGTTGGATCAAATTTTGACTTTTTACGTAATATTGCTGGTAATTTGTTGTCATTACAGGTTGAGTATCCCTTATCCAAAATGCTTGGGACCAGAAGTATTTTGGATATCGGATTTTTCCGTAGTTTGGAATAACTGCATACCATAATGAGATATCATGGTGATTGGACCTAAGTCTAAGCACAGAATGCATTTATGTTTCATATACACCTTATACACACAGCCTGAAGGTCATTTTAGCCAATATTTTTTATAATTTTGTACATTAAACAAAGTGTGTGTACATTCACACAATTCATTTATGTTTCACATACACCTTATACACACAGCCTGAAGGTCATTTAATACAATATTTTTAATAACTTTGTGTATTAAACAAAGTTTGTGTACATTGAGTCATCAGAAAACAAAGATTTCACTATCTCACTCTCACTCAAAAAAGTCCGTATTTCGGAATATTCCATATTTCGGAATATTTGGATATGGGATACTCAACCTGTATTAACTGTTGTAGAGCACGTGTTAAAATGTTCCTTCAATCTTAACTGTCTGCCCAATTTATATTGCTCTATTTTCCACTCAAACGGATCAATGTTGTTGGTGGGAACAAAATTGAGGCCTTTTGCTAAAACTTTGTTTTCAATAGCAGTAAATGTTCTGCTGGACAGATTATGTATCATTTGCGTCGTGTGTGAGGAAGTTGCCCCGACCCTCTTCCTCTCCCTTTTGTTCTGGCCCCCCCTCCGCGTGTACCGCCGTCGGGGTTTACTACCGGAGCTCGAGTGCGTGCCCCTAAAGGGGGGCGACCTGGGAGACCTGTTTGTGAATCATTTTCACTGACCGATGCTGAACCCTCTGTGGATGTTTCTGTGTCGAGTTGTGTTGTCCGAAATCGGTGTTATGGGCGACGTCTGATGGGAGTTTTAGTTTGTTGGGTGCCAGAGATCCATGGATACACCAATCGCTTTAGGTAATCGTTGTTTACTTTGTCCAATTTATTTCGCTTGTACTGGATGAGATCTTTGCGATATTTATCTATCTGATTGTTGATTTTATTGTACCAATCATTGTGTCACAACTGAGGGCCTGAGCTGACGGGAGGCAGCCTCAGTTGTAGGGGCTGAGATGTACCGGAACCTGGGAGGTTGTATCAGACCCCTGGACATGTAAGTAACATGAATAATAACTGCCCGAAGGCGTGACCACGACAACTTGGATAAAAGTCAATGATGTTTATTATGACAACTCCGCAACACAGCAGCAGTAAAAGAAAACGTAAAAGTCAGCAAAGAATAAATACAGTTCCTGGGTACTACAGGATGGCAGGAGCCACAGGGCACTGGTAGTGTGAGATAGTTCTTATGATCTTCTAGATGGAAAGTCCTTACCAGGCCCGACTGTAGCAATGGAGATAACCCAGGATTGTGCCAGCTGGTGTTCCAGGAAAAGCTGGGTTGCTGAAGATAAAACAGCTGCTGTGGATACTGGCTGGAACCAGACTGTTGTTAGCACGGAGTGGATACTGGCTGGAACCAGTTAAATAATAAATGAACTTGGGAGCGATGAAATATGAACTGAAATGTAGAACTTGAGAGCGGAGAAATAATAATACCGGTGGAGAGTGGTAAAGTGTAGAAAGGACACCGGCCCTTTAAGGGAAGCTGTACTCTGCTGGAAGCTGAGCTGGAAGCAGGTAATGTTGTAGCTGGAAACAGATGAATCCACAATGGATTGGAGAGTCAGGCTACACCGCAGGTGGAATGCTGGTGCGGGTCTCTATGGTGGAAGTCTTGAGACAGGAGCTGGAACCTGGAAGACAATCACAGGAGAGAGACAAACAGGAACTAGGTTTGACAACCAAAGCACTGACGCCTTCCTTGCTCAGGCACAGTGTATTTATACCTGCAGCAAGGAAGGGATTGGCTAGGCAATTATGCAGATTATCAATACTGAGAACAGATTGGTGGAAATGATCAGCTGACAGAATCTAAGATGGCTGCGCCCATGCAGACACTTGGAGGGAAGTTTGGTTTGTAATCCATGTGGTAATGAAAACAGTAATGGCGGCGCCGGCCACCGGAGACAGGAGGCGCCAGGCTGACAGATGCACATCCAACCACGCGGACACAGCGGAGGCCGCGGCTGACGTAATCGCCACTCAGACACTCTGCATGCAGAAGTTCAGGGACGGCGGCGGAGGCCGCGGGAGACGCCATGCCAGGTGTAATATGGCGTTTACTGTGACAGCGTCCCAGAGAGACAGGAGAGGATACAGGAATGTACACATCAGGATAACAGATGGGATCCGGTCCTGGAGCGCTGAGCCAGCCTTAGGAGGCATCTGATGGGTAAGAAATGGCGTCCAGATACCCGGATCGTGACACATTGGTGGTGTCCGCCTCCAAAGTTACTTTATGAGAGGTCTCAAACGTCTCAATTTTAGCCCGAATGGTTGATAATTCTCTGGTAACCTCCTCAATAACTAAAAGGATTAAATCATAAGAACACTTATTCAAAATGGAAATCCATTTTTTGCAAAACTGAACATTGAACCTTCCTATGGTGGGAACATTTTTTATGCGAAATCCACGGGGGATTTTACCTTCCCTATGATAATCTGAGAGGGTTACGCCGTGGTAATAATAATCCTGTTCCTTGCGTTTTAATTTGAGCAATTCTCGGTATAGTTGAATGTTATCCGTGCCATCAAGAATCGGGGTTAGGTTCTCTTTAAAGCGTATTTTAACTGCATCAGTATCAGAATAACTGAATATTTCCCCTTGCGATAGTTCAATGGCAGCAATGAGCGCATCAACGTCTGCATCAATCGGAGTAGCCATTAATGAAAAATGTTGGTGTAAATCGAAAGTCTAATCCAGCAATTGAAGTGCCTTAGTGCTGACAAAAGACAGGTGTAGACTTATAACAAACAGTGTGACAAATAATGTCCAGTAAAAGGTATGCTCCTTTAAGATGAGTAAAATGTGAGCTGTGGGTGCTTGCCGTGAGACATGTTTTCCAGCAAGGGCAGCATGTCACTGTATACATGTGGATATCAGCAGCACTCCATCCAGGAATATAACATATTCAGTAAGCCGGTGCCCTCCGTGTAACTACCCCAAATGAGGTGTCCATAAATACATGTGGCAATTAGCGGCACTCACGGCTCCCAGGTAGGGAAATGAAGACTCTCAGTCGTTGTGGGTCAACGTTTCAATGTAATTAATCTTTACATTTTCGTCAGGACATAAAACATACAACATGGAAACACATACCTTTATACCCGTCCTGGAGGAGTCCGTGGCGCCCGTCGCCCGCCGGGTCTCAGTCCTCAAATGATGACGTCACAGAGCCGCGCCGGCCGTGGCGTCACGGAGAACCTCGGACCACCTGTATATACTGATTGCAGCCTAAACTGCGTGAAAGTGTAAAAGTACAAAACAAAACAAAACAAAAAGATGAATTTAACATGCTGGAGATAGACTTGATACTTTAGTAACATATGAAGCTGACCATAATGGAAAATTTATATATATAGCTGTACTTAGTATTACTTTGTATTGCTAGTACAGTGTAGTTTTATTGCATGTCATAATTTCTGCATTGTACATGTGACTCTGTGTGTGTGCATATAGCTGCTATGTGACTTCCATTTCGTGTATCTCACTCAGATTTCTATCCCTATATTCTGAAACCTGAGGGGGCTACGTGCGTCAGGGTTATTGTTTGATATAGGTGTTTCACAGGATATACTTACTGTGTATTTCTCTTACGTCCTAGAGGATGCTGGGGACTCCAAAAGGACCATGGGGTATAGACGGGATCCGCAGGAGCTTGGGCACACTGAAAAGACTTAAAACTGGGTGTGAACTGGCTCCTCCCTCTATGCCCCTGCTCCAGACTTCAGTTAGACTTTGTGCCCAGGACTGACTGGACACTCACTAGGGGAGCTCTCCTGAGATTCTCTGGAAAAGATTTTTGTTAGGTTTTTTATTTTCAGGGAGACCTGCTGGCTACAGGCTCTCTGCAGCGTGGGAGTGAGGGGAGAGAAGCAGACCTACTTCTTCTTAGTTTAAGGGCTCTGCTTCTCGGCTACTGGACACCATTATCTCCAGATGGTTCGATCACTTGGTGCGCCTAGCTGCTTGTTCCCGGAGCCACGCCGTCACCCCCCTCACTGAAGCCAGAAGAAAGAAGTCGGGTGAGTATGAGAAGATCAGAAGACTTCAGGACGGCAGAAGACTTCGGTAACCAGGTACAGCGCAGCGGTAACGCTGTGCTCCATGCTCCCACATACGATCACTGACGGCACTCACAGGGTGCAGGGCGCTGGGGGGGGGGGGCGCCCTGGGCAGCAGGTTACTTAGACCCCCGCCGGCATTTTAAATTTTTCGAATCTGGCGCGCTGAAGCCCGCCGGGAAGGGGCGGAGCTTAGCAGCGCGGCTCACAGCGCCATCTTTTCTCCTCCACGCAGCTGAAGGAAACGCTGGGCCGAGACCTCCACGACTCCTCGCAAGTAACGGGGAGATATCTGAAGGGGGGGGGGCGCAGTGTGGTGCAGTGGTTATTATTATTTAAAGCAGCGCTGAGCATATATATCCCTTATAGGGATATATGGGCGCTGGGGTGTGAGCTGGCACCCTCTGTGTCCTCTATCTGGGCTTCACTGTGGGCCTGTCCCCTAGCTGAGACATTGTGAGTGTGTGTCGGCATGTCTGAGGCTGAATGTGACTCACCTGAGGAGGTTGTTGGGGGAGCGGTTGTGGGTCTGGATTTAGGCCTGTCGGCGCAGCCGACACCTGATTTACTCACATTACTAAGTACAATCAATATGAATGTAGCTTCTTTATCAAAGAGGTTGGATAAGTCTGAGTCACAGACGCAGATGTGGAAAAAGTCCACAGAGGAGGCTTTGTCTCAGGTGCGGACCCCATCGGGTTCGCAAAAGCGGCCGTTTACTTAAGTGGTAGATACTGATACCGACACGGACTCTGATTCTGAGGTCGATTTTTCTGAAGCTGCTTTGCATCCACGTTTAGTGAAGAGTATTCAGTACATGATTGTGGCTACAAAATATGTTTTACACATTTCTGATGAACCTGCAGTGTATGAAACAAGGATTTGTTTGTTCAAAGGGAAAAAACCTGAGGTGAAGTTTCCCCCCTCTCATGAAATGAATACTCTTTGTGAAAAGGCTTGGGAGTCGCCGGATAAGAGGTGGCAGATTCCCAAGAGGATTTACATGGCGTATCCTTTCCCCTCTGATGACAGGGAAAAATGGGAGTCGGCTCCAAATGTTGACAAAGCTCTATCTCGTTTGTCTAAGAAGGTGGCGCTTCCGTCTCCTGACATGGCAGCTCGCAAGTGTTATGCACACCAGTGCCTGCAGGAATGTACTGGTGTCTGAACTGTTATGCACATCAGTGCCTGCAGGAATGTACTGGTGTCTGAACTGTTATGCACACCAGTGCCTGCAGGAATGTACTGGTGTCTGAACGGATAGGGATGCAAAACAAATAAACTCACAGACAGACTGGGGAATATGACATTACATACACAGAAGGTGATAGGGTAACAAAATAAACACAAAGTGAACAGAGAAGCCCAGAGGCTAAGAAACTGGGTGTCTCCCTAGTATTAGGAATGCTCAGATGGAAAAAGCAAGATGTTGTGTTTTAATACGTAGAGAACCCGAAATGCTGTTGCTAAGGGCAACAGCAAAACCCTAAAGGGTTACCAACGGGTGTGGCAGTAAACTCCTTGGTCAGAGATGGAATGATAGACACAAGGAGAGTCTCCACAATCCTAATCCTCACTTGCAGTGCACAGGTTCAGTTTACTGCCACTAAACTGACACCTGAACACATTGCACAGTGAGAAAGGATTTAGGCAGGCAAGTCTGAGAATACAGCCGCAAACTTGCTAAGTTCACAGAGTAGCAAAAGAACCTCAGCAAGTTAAACGACTGACTCCAGTTTTACTGCTAGGTCTGGATTGGCAGAGTGTAGTACCAAACCCCAAGGCCTATTTGCAGTAAGCAACAACAAATACAAAGCTACACAGTACTGGCTAACTTTCAGGAACTGACTAACCAACAAAGATTCAGCAGCATCTGCTTAACCTGAGAAGAGGCCTTATATAGCAGGTGCTGTCCACGCCCCACTCAGACCTCACAGACTGTGAGCACAAAAACCAGCACCGGATCCCCTGCCGTGCACAAAGCCTGTAACCACTGCACAGCAAAAGACCCGAACCGGAGTATCAGCTGCGCTCAGGCCACTCCGCTAGCACTTGTCTCCCGGTTGCCATGACGACGTGGCAGCACAGGGCAGGAGACCCTAACAGCAAGGATCCGGCGGATCGCAAGCTGGAGACGTCTCTGAAGTGCATTTTCGCTAATACGGGTGCATTGCTCAGACCTGCAGTGGCGTCGGTGTGGGTGAGTAGTGCAATTGCTAAATGGGCTGAGAATTTAGCTAATGATATGGATACCCTTGATAAAGATAATGTTCTTTTGACTCTTGGTTATATCAAGGATGCTGCAGATTACCTGAAGGATGCGGCGAGGGATGTTTGTCTCTTAGGATCAAGAGCCAATGCCATGTCAATATCGGCAAGGAGGGCGTTGTGGATCCATCAATGGAATGCGGATGCCGACTCCAAGAGAGCTATGAAAGCTTTACCCTTCAAAGGTAATGTCTTGTTTGGGGACGGCTTGGCGGACCTGGTCTCTACCGCGACGGCGGGTAAGTCCTCTTTTCTTCCCTATGTTCCCACACAACACAAAAAGGCACCACATCAGCAGATGCAGTCCTTTCGTCCCAATAAATACAGGCGTGGAAAAGGTTCGTCCTTCCTCGCTTCTAAAGGTAAAGGAAGGGGTAGGAAGTCGCCTGCCGTGTCGGGCGCCCAGGACCAGAAGTCCTCCCCTGCCTCTACCAAGTCCACCGCATGATGCTGGGGCTTCCCTGGGGGAGTCCGGACTGGTGGGGGGCCGTCTCCGAGTCTTCAGTCAGGTCTGGATTCAATCAGGCCTCGATCCTTGTGTCCTAGAGATTGTATCTCAGGGATACAAACTGAAGTTTTGGGAGGTGCCCCCTCACCGGTTTTTCGTTTCGCCCTTACCAGCGTCTCTTCCGGACAGGTAGCTGGTGCTGGCAGCAATACAAAAATTGTGTCAACAGAGGGTCATTGTTTCCGTTCCCCCGTCACAACGGGGGGAGGGGTTCTACTCGAGCCTATTTGTTGTGCCGAAACCGGACGGTTCAGTCAGACCGATTCTGAATCTAAAATCCCTCAATCCATACTTGAAAGTTTTCAAGTTCAATATGGAATCTCTTCGAGTGGTAATTTCCAGCCTAGAAGGGGGGGATTGTATGGCGTCAGTCGACATAAAGGATGCCTACTTACACGTCCCAATATTTCCTTCGCATCAGGCCTTCCTCAGGTTTGCGATACAGGATTCTCATTACCAATTTCAGACGTTGCCGTTTGGCCTTTCCACTTCCCCGAGGGTTTTCACCAAGGTCATGGCAGAAATGATGGTTCTCCTTCGCAAGCAAGGGGTTACAATTATCCCGTACTTGGATGATCTCCTGATAAAGGCAAGGTCCAAGGAAAGGTTGCTAAGGAGTGTAGATTTGGTGCTGTCGGTGCTGCGACAGCACGGTTGGGTGCTAAATTTGCCAAAATCTCAGTTGATTCCGACCACCCGGCTGTCTTTTCTGGGCATGATTCTGGACATGGAGTTACAGAGAGTATTTCTTCCAGAGGAAAAAGCTCTAGAACTGCAGTCGATGGTCAGGGAACTTCTAAGGCCGAAGACTGTGTCCATCCATCAATGTACGCGGGTGCTGGGGAAGATGGTTGCGGCGTACGAAGCCATTCCGTTTGGCAGGTTTCATGCCCGGGTGTTTCAGTGGGACTTGCTGAGCAAATGGTCCGGGTCTTACCTGCACATGCACTGGAAGATAAGTCTATCTCCCAGAGCCAGAATTTCTCTCCTGTGGTGGCTACAAGGGTCTCACCTCCTAGAGGGACGCCGGTTCGGTATCCTGGACTGGGTACTTCTGACAACAGATGCAAGTCTCCGGGGCTGGGGTGCAGTCACCCAAGACAGGAACTTCCAGGGGAGATGGTCGCTCCAGGAAGCGGGTCTACACATAAATGTTCTCGAGTTAAAAGCCATTTACAACGGCCTGCTACAGGCGAGAAGCCTTCTTCAGGGTCGATCTGTCCTGGTACAGTCAGACAACATCACAGCGGTGGCACATATCAACCATCAAGGCGGCACAAGAAGCAGAGCGGCAATGGAGGAGGCCACAAGAATCCTTCGCTGTGTGGAACAACACTTGAGCGCTCTGGCAGCAGTTTTCCTTCTGGGAGTGGACAACTGGGAAGCGGATTTCCTCAGCAGACACGATCTCCATCCGGTAGAGTGGGCTCTTCACCAAGAGGTTTTTGCGGAGGTGACAAAGCGTTGGGGAATTCCGTTGATCGACATGATGGCGTCTCGTCTCAACAAGAAGCTCCCGAGGTATTGTTCCAGGTCAAGGTACCCACAAGCCAGTGCGGTGGACGCCCTGGTGTCTCCGTGGGTGTTCAAGTCGGTGTATATGTTCCCTCCACTTCCTCTCATTCCAAAGGTACTGGGGTTCAGGAGATTCTCGTCGTTCCAGATTGGCCAAGAAGGGCCTGGTATCCGGATCTTCAGGAATTACTTGTGGAAGATCCTTGGCCACTCCCTCTAAGAGAGGACCTGTTGTTGCAGGGTCCATGCTGTTTCCAGACTTACCGCGGCTGCGTTTGACGGCATGGAAGTTGAGCGCCAGATCTTAGCTCATAAAGGTATTCCCGGGGAGGTCATTCCTACTCTCCTCAAGGCTAGGAAGGAGGTTACGGCGAAAAATGATCACCGTATTTGGAAGAAGTATGTTTCCTGGTGTGAGACTAAAAGGGCTCCTGCGGAAGAATTTAATTTGGGGCGTTTTCTCCACTTTTTGCAGGCTGGTGTAGATGCAGGCCTGAAGTTGGGCTCCATCAAGGTGCAGATTTCGTCATTGTCTATTTTCTTTCAAAGGGAATTAGCTGCCCTCCCAGAGGTTCAGACGTTTGTGAAAGGAGTTTTGCATATCAATCCTCCGTTTGTGCCTCCTGTGTTCCCATGGGATCTTGACGTGGTCTTACAGTTTCTCATGTCTTCCTGGTTTGAGCCTTTGCGTATGGTTGAGTTGAAGTTTCTCACCTGGAAGGTAGTCATGCTGTTGGCGCTGGCATCTGCCAGGCGAGTGTCTGAGTTGGCGGCCTTATCTCATAAGAGCCCGTACTTGATTTTTCATTCAGATAGGGCAGAATTAAGGACTTGTCAACAATTTTTACCGAAGGTGGTGTCTTTGTCTCACATTAACCAACCTATTGTGGTACCGGAGGCTATGGATGCTGTGGCGGTTCCAAGGTCTCTGGATGTGGTGAGGGCTTTGAAGATCTACGTCGCCCGAACGGCTGTTGCCAGGAAAACTGAGGCGCTGTTTGTCCTGTATGCTTCCAACAAGCTCCAACAAGATTGGTCATCCTGCTTCAAAACAGACTATTGCACACTGGATTTGTAGTACGATTCAGCAGGCTCATTCTTCGGCCGGGTTACCGGTGCCAAAGTCAGTGAAAGCCCATTCTACCAGGAAAGTGGGCTCGTCTTGGGCGGCTGCCCGGGGCGTCTCGGCTTTACAGCTTTGCCGAGCGGCTACCTGGTCAGGTTCAAACACTTTTGCTAAGTTCTATAAGTTTGATACCCTGGCTGATAAGGACCTTGCTTGTTCAGTCGGTGCTGCAGAGTCGTCCGCACTCTCCCGCCCGGTCTGGAGCTTTGGTATAAACCCCATGGTCCTTTTGGAGTCCTCAGCATCCTCTAGGACGTAAGAGAAAATAGGATTTTGGTACTTACCGGTAAATCCTTTTCTCCTAGTCCGTAGAGGATGCTGGGCGCCCATCCCAGTCCGGACTGTTTCTTGCAGTGTTCTCTTGTCGGTTCACTTAGTTTATACACGGGTTGTGTATTTCTGGTTTCAGCTTGTTGCTGTTGTTTATTCATACTGTTATCTGGTTTACTGTTACTCCGGTTGTATGGTATGGTTGTGGTGTGGGCTGGTATGTTTGTAGCCCTTAGTTTACACAAAAATCCTTTCCTCGAAATGTCCGTCTCTCCTGGGCACAGTTCCTATAACTGAGGTCTGGAAGAGGGGCATAGAGGGAGGAGCCAGTTCACACCCAGTTTTAAGTCTTTTCAGTGTGCCCAAGCTCCTGCGGATCCCGTCTATACCCCATGGTCCTTTTGGAGTCCCAAGCATCCTCTACGGACTAGGAGAAAAGGATTTACCGGTAAGTACCAAAATCCTATTTTTTCTGTGTGATTTTCAGTCACCATGGCCCTCATTCCGAGTTGTTTGCTCGCAAGCTGCTTTTAGCAGCTTTGCAAACGCTAAGCCGCCGCCTAGTGGGAGTGAATCTTAGCATAGTAAATTTGCGAACGAAAGATTAGCAGATTTGCGAATAGACAGTTCTTAGCAGTTTCTGAGTAGCTCGAGACTTACTCTGCCACTGCGATCAGTTCAGTCAGTTTCGTTCCTGGTTTGACGTCACAAACACACCCAGCGTTCGCCCAGTCACTCCCCCATTTCTCCAGCCACTCCCGCGTTTTTCCCAGAAACGGCAGCGTTTTTTCGCACACTCCCATAAAACGGCCAGTTTCCGCCCAGAAACACCCACTTCCTGTCAATCACACTACGATCACCAGAACGAAGAAAAAACCTCGTAATGTCGTGAGTAAAATACCAAACTTAATAGCAAATTTACTTGGCGCAGTCGCACTGCGGACATTGCGCATGCACATTAGCGACTAATCGCTCCGTTGCAAAAAAAAAAATAACGAGCGATCAACTCGGAATGACCACCCATATACCTCTTGAATTTTCTGTTTGTTCTCATACACTACTGCACAGGGGGTTCTTGCTAAGGTATTAGGCTGCTGATAATGGGGGTGATTCCAAGTTGTTCGCTCGCTAGCTGCTTTTAGCAGCATTGCACACGCTAAGCCGCCGCCCTCTGGGAGTGTATTTGAGCTTAGCAGAATTGCGAACGAAAGATTAGCAGAATTGCGAATAGAAATTTCTTAGCAGTTTCTGAGTAACTCCAGACTTACTCAGCCATTGCGACCAGCTCAGTGCTTTTCGTTCCTGGTTTGACGTCACAAACACACCCAGCGTTTGCCCAACCACTCCCCCGTTTCTCCAGCCACTCCTGCATTTTGCAACTCGAACGCCTGCGTTTTTCCGCACACTCCCATAAAACGGCCAGTTTCCGCCCAGAAACACCCACTTCCTGTCAATCACACTACGATCAGCACAGCGATGAAAAAGCTTGGTTATGCCGTGAGAAAAATACCTAACTTTTGTGTAAAATAGCTAAGCGAATGCGCTCTACGAACCTTGCGCATGCGCAGTAAGCAACTAATCGCAGTATAGCGAAAATCGGCAACGTGCGAACAACTCGGAATGACCCCCATTGTACTGGGGTGCCCATGATTTGAGCTTTCGAACATGTCAGCTACAGGGGGCGACGGAGCTGGGGCTGATCCCACATTGCGTGGTGGTGACGCTGCAGACATATTAGAAGAAAACATAGCAGCAGAGGGTTCAGGTTCTGGGGGTCCCTACCCCCCAGTGGAACTGTAGCAACGGGGGTTCATAACGACCCACCTTGGGCTACTTACTCCACGTTATGAAGTACGCTGGTAACTAGACTTGCGCCCCCTATGGGACCTCCTGTGCCGGTACAACCGCTTATGGTCCCTACGGTTAATCCGCCTTGGGCAGATCAACTGTCCGCTCAGTTACAGCAATTGAACCACTCACTGACTAAACAGACGTCTAACCCTCGCCCGCCTAAGACTAAGGGGTCCTCTAAGCGGGCCATTACTTCCTCACAATCCACCCACGTCCCAGACACCTCGTCTGATGAAGAAGGCGTATATACTGATCCCACAGACACTAATCCAGATAATTCTGATGGGGAATCAGTCTCTCAGGGTGACGTTCCTGACTTGTTGGAGGCTATCAGGCTAATTTTTCAAATTACTGATGACCCAGAGCCTGCTGCTACCTCCAAGAAACCGGACAGATTTAAACTTCAGAAGGTTATTAAACAAGTTTTACCTCATTCTGACCATTTAGTTGAAATACGTCAGGAAATTCACACCTCACAAGAAGATGCTGGCTCGCTATCCTCTCACCGCGGAGCTAAGTAAAAATTGGGAAACACCCCCACCAGCGGATTAACAAGTGGCGCGGCTGGTGGTGTCCTCGGCTCTGCCTATAACTACCATTGCTTAACAGTGATTTACACCCTAGCAGGTGCTGCTCATCGGCCCACTTTTGCAGCAACATGGGCTGCAGAGGCTATTGAAGCGTGGGCTCAGGAGGTGTAAGCAGAGCTGCCATCCAACTTTTCTGATAATGCTAGACAAGGTCTCTCGTATATTGTCACAGCACCTCATTACATTAAGGAGGTGGCTTCTGATGCCGGTATCCTGGCGGCCAAGGCTGCCACTACGTCCATTTTGGCTCGCCGGATTCTATGGTTACAGTCCTGGTCTGTGGATCTGGACTCTAAGTAAACCCTGGAGGTGTTCCCTTTTAAGGGAGACATTCTTTTTGGAGAGGACCTCAACAAGATAGTGGCTGACTTAGCCTCAGGTAAAACAGCGTGTCTACCTAGTACTGCTCCTTCGGTACCGAAGGCTAAGAGTACTTCCTTTCGTCCTTCAGGTAAAGCAAAAGGTCAGGCGTACCCAAAACAGGCTCGCACTTCCAAAACCGCTAAGCCCAAACCTAAACGGGCCTGGGCTGCCCGTCAGCCTGCTTCCAAAACCGATCCCAGGGTGGGGGGCCAACTTCTAGAGTTTACCCAGGAATGGTTGAAGACCACTTCTGATGCCTGGGTACGGGAAGTCGTCACTCGAGGTTACGCCGTATCCTTCAAGAATCGTCCCCCTCATCGATTTTGCCTGACAGACATCCCTTCGGATCAGGTGAAGGCAAAAACTCTTCATTCAGTGGTACAGTCCCTCCTGGACACAGGAGTGGTAGTACAAGTGCCTCTGGCTCAGAGAGGCAAGGGGTACTATTCACCGCTATTCCTAGTCCCGAAACCGAATGAGTCCTCTCGGCCCATTCTCAACCTCAAGTCCTTGAACAAATTTGTGAGAGTCTCCAAGTTTCGTATGGAAACCCATCGCTCTATTGTTCTGGCTTTGGAACCAGGGGATTATATGGTCTCACTGGACATACAGGATGCTTACCTGCATATTCCTATTGCAATGTCGCATCAGCAATATCTAAGGTTCGCTGTTGGCAACCTCCATTACCAGTTTCAGACGTTACCTTTTGGCTTGACCACGGCTCCGCGAGTCTTCATCAAGGTCATGGCGGTAATGACAGCTGTACTCCGCCGTCAAGGGGTCAGGATCCCCACGTATCTGGACGACTTGTTGATCCTGGCGAATTCCCCAGAAATTCTCCTACGCCATCTGGATCTGGTGCTCCAGTTTCTGCAAGCCCACGGGTGGCTCATCAACTGTAAAAAATCCTGCCTGGTCCCTGCGCAGAGCATGGTGCACCTGGGGGCGTTGTTAGACACTCACAACCAGCGGTTGTTCTTGTCTCAGGAGGAGGTCCTGAAGCTTCAGGACAGGATTCGATGCTTTCTATCTCGTCCGCAAGTGTCGATACATGCGACGATGCAGGTGCTAGGTCTCATGGTGTCGGCCTTCGACATGGTGGAGTACGCTCAATTCCATTCCCGCCCTCTACAGAAATTGATTCTTGCCAAGTGGGATGGCCTGTCTCACTGGATCAGGTCTCAGATGATCTCCTTGTCTCCGGAGGTCCGTCTGTCAAAGAGCTGGTGGCTTCAGGACCAACGATTGAGCAGGGGTCGCCCCTTCTGGATCTCCAACTGGGTCCTTCTGACGACGGATGCCAGTCTGAGAGGTTTTGGGCGCGGTGTTGGAGCAACACTCCCTTTAGGGTTGGTGGACCAAGGAGGAGTCTCTTCTTCCGATAAACATTCTGGAACTGCGTCGCGGTGTTCAATGCTCTGAACTTGGCCCAGCATTTAATACAGAACAGACCTGTTCAAGTACAGTTGACAACGCCACCATGGTGGTGTTTATAAATCATCAAGGTGGCACTCGAAGCCGCATGGCAATGAGGGAAGTATCCAGAATTCTTCAGTGGGCAGAACGCCATCTGCCAGCCATATCGGCAGTGTTCATCCCGGGAGTCCTAAACTGGGAAGTGGATTTCCTCAGTCATCAGGATGTACACGCCGGAGAGTGGAGCCTCCATCCAGAAGTATTTCAACTCCTAGTGGACAGCTGGGGCCTCCCAGATGTGGACCCGATGGCGTCTCGACACAAACACAAGGTTCCAGTCTTCGGAGCAAGGACAAGGGATCCTCAAGCAGCGTTCGTGGAAGCTCTGGCAATTCCATGGAACTTTCGGCTGCCATATGTGTTCCCTCCGGTGTCACTCCTGCCCAGAGTAATAATAAAGTTCAAGCAAGAAGGATGACTCCTACTCCAGTGTGGCCCAGACGGCATTGGTTCTCAGACCTCCAGGGTCTCTCGTTGGAGCGTCCTCTTCTGCTTCCACAACGACCAGACGTCCTCATTCAGGGCCCTTGTGTTTACCAGGTTTTGGCCCGTCTGGCTTTGACTTCGTGGCTCTTGAAGCTTCCGTACTAAGGGCCAAGGGTTTTTCTGAGGAGGTCATTCAGACTATGTTGAAGGCCCATAAGCCGGCTTCTGCTTGGATTTACCATAGGGTCTGGAATGCTTACTTTGCTTGGTGCGCATCTAATAATCATGATGTTTACAAGTTTAGTACGGCCAAACTTTTGGCCTTTCTGCAACAGGGCCTGTACTTTGGCATTCGTCTGGCCTCCATCAAGGTTTATATTTCTGCCTTGTAGGTTTGGTTTCAGAGAAAAATTGCCACTCTGCCTGATGGTCATATGTTCACTCAGGGTGGTTACGAATTCAACCTCCTTACGTCCCGCCTGTGGCTCCTTGGGATTTGTCGGTGGTTCTGGAGGCTTTACAAGAGCCTCCGTTTGAGCCTCTTGAATCTGCAGACCTTAAGTGGCTTTCCCTTAAGGTATTGTTTCTACTGGCTATTGCCTCTGCTAGACGGGTGTCGGATTTGGGGGCCTTGTCGTGTAGGTCCCCCTATCTGATTTTTCACTGTGACCATGCGGTTCTTAGAACACGTCCCGGGTACCTACCTAAGGTGGTGTCTTCTGTCCACCTTAATCAGGAGATTGTGGTTCCGGCCTTTGTCTCTCCTGAATTGTCTTCCAAAGAGTGGTCTTTGGATGTGGTACGGGCTCTCCGTATCTATGTGAAGAGGACAGCCTCTATCAGGAAGTCTGATTCTCTCTTTGTACTGTTTGGTTTTCACAAACGTGGCTGGCCTGCTAACAAGCAGACCTTGGCCAGATGGATTAGAATGGTGATTGCACATGCTTATGTACAGGCTGGCCTTCTAGCTCCTGCTACCATCAAGGCCCATTCTACTCGGTCTTTTGGACCTTCTTGGGTGGCCCGCCGTGGTGCGACCCTTGAAGAATTGTGCAAGGCGGCTACGTGGTCCTCAGTAAACACGTTCATAAGGTTCTAGGCCTTTGATACATCCGCCTCCCAGGATGCTTCCTTTGAATGTTGGGTTCTTGTGCCTGCTACAGTGCCTTCCCTCCCATAAGGAACTGCTTTAGGACATCCCCGATGTTATTCCCTGTGGAGCCCAGTGTACTCCGCAGCAGAAAACGAGATTTATGGTAAGAACTTACCATTGTTAAATCTCTTTCTGCGAGGTACACTGGGCTCCACAGGGCGCCCACCCTGACGCACTTAGCTTCTTTGGGTTGGTATGGCATTAGCCGCTGACACCTTCTCCTGTCGTGAGTATGTGGTGTATGTGGCTACTAACGGTTGTCATCTCTTTTTGCCTGCTACTGCGTTGGGCTGGTTAACAAAACTGAACTCCTGTGCACGGAGACGGGGTTATATAGGAGGCGGCGCTAAGCATTCTGGGAACAGTCAAAGCTTTTAGCCTGTTGGTGCCTCGGACCACGATCCTACTCTACACCTCGATGTTATTCCCTGTGGAGCCCAGTGTACCTCGCAGAGAGAGCTTTAACAACGGTAAGTTCTTACCATAAATCTCGTTATCTTCTGACTGCACAATTCTCCCACTTTTTGCAATGCCATGGCATAAATGTTATAGTAGAACAAGCTCATATCCCACTGTCCCATATTTTTTGAGAAATTCTCCTTATTACTAAGTTTCCTTTTCCCTGGACTGGTAAATGTATGTAGTTTTGTTGCTAAAAGACAAAGACGTAAATCAGCTTGCCATTTGAGTAGATCTGCAGATGGCCAGCATCCACAGCATAGTGGTCTGTTATTTGGAAGGTAGCTGTTAAGAATTGGGGAACATTTACTAAGCAGTAATAAGAGCGGAGAAGTGAGCCAGTGAAGAAGTTGCCCATGGCAACCAATCAGCACTGAAGTAACATCTATAATTTGCATATTATAAAATGATACAGAGCTGCTGATTGGTTGATGGGGCAACTTCTCCACTGGCTCACTTCTCCGCTCTTATCACTGCTTAGTAAATGTTCCCTAAATATTTATCACAAGGTATGAGCGAGCTCTCAAGATGGTGTACTATTGGTATTACACTCCAGAACACCTCTCCAAAATGTCACCGAATTCAGTGGAAGTTAAAGGTTTACCAAACTGTTCAGCTATTGTCTCATTTCACACATCTATGTGCCCCCAGTAACAGTAGGACTCTGGGAGAGAGATTACGTCTGAGTTGTTTAACTTACTTCTGGGCTTGTGCTGTCCACTGCTCCAGTCATATCTGAAAACAGGCCCACCGTCTTGATAGCATGCTGATGACCCATCGCCCATATGGTCCGCAAAATATAAGTCTTAAAATTGTATTTCAATTTGAGCTACAAAATGACGCAATTTTCTACTTTTACATAGTTAGGAAGACATTGGGGCTGATAGTGAAGGGTGTGTGTACACACCCACATGACACTGGTCACAGCCACTCTGCTTCTCATAATAGGCCCTTGATTATTTTCAGTCCCAGTCCAATGTGACCCTTAATCCAGTCATGGTTGCTTGGACCGCATTAGATGCTTGGGGAAACAAAAAACAATTGATTCACAAATTTAGGCGACATACTAAATGGAAGATCACCCTCGCCCAATCAAAGATTTAGTAAACAAATGCAATAATTTGCTGGTATGAGTGTTGGGTGGGCACTTAAAGACTACCAGGGCCAACAGCCTAGGGTGCCTGGTCTTTGTAGTTTGGGTCACATCATGCTGCCTGTAGCATTAAACAAGCATTGTGAGGTCATTTACCATGTGAGTCCCCAGCGAATCCTGCACTTCAACTCCACTGTCATCTGCACTGCGAGCTGGTATGTTCCAGAGAGCACTTGGAGGAGGCCTTGCCTCTGGGTGCCAGCGATTCACTTCTGGCACTAGGTGTGATAAAGCAATTAGCTATGAATCACAATACTGCGTAGTGGGGGCAGAGCCATGATGACACAAATCATGTCACCCCACCCCTATACTAGCCACTTGAATTTTGTCTCAGAGATCCCAGAGGGGGATCATAAATGTAAGCAAGTATGACCCAAATGCATCAATGTACTGTTTTCTGCATTAAATCATTTTAAAGTTACTTGTTACCTTGCTTTGTGTTAATAATCTTACAAAGCTTATTGTCACCAGCAGATAATCTTGCTTCCTAAATTTCTGGAACACAGATTCTCAAACTCGTTCCTCAGGAAAACAAACAGTTCACGTTTTCTAGATCTCCTCACAGAATTGCAAGTGAAATAATCAGTTCCACCTGTTGATATTTTAAAATGTATTAGTGAGTAATGAATACACCTGTGCACCTGCTGGGTGATCTAGAAAATGTGAACTGTGTGGGGTTCTGAGGACCGAGTTTGAGAACCACTGTTCTAGATGATCATTAATAAGATTACTCAATTATGTTTCCTTGTTCCCTGGGGTGTCTTAGGGACACTTCTAGTAGGCACAGGAGTTTGTAAGGGTGGGAAAAAATTGTTCCTGGCTATGAGTGATATTCAGGTTTGTTAGCAAACTAAAACAGCACACTAATGGGCAAAACCATATTGCACTGCAGGTGGGGCAGATGTAACATGTGCAGAGAGAGTTAGATGGGGGGGGGTTATATTGTTTCTGTGCAGGGTAAATACTGGCTGCTTTATTTTTACACTGCAATTTAGATTTCAGTTTGAAAACACCAGACCCAAATGCATCCTCCAGGAATTGCTCCCCTCCCCTTTTAGATTTGTTAAAGGAGCAACTATTTTTCCTCATGGTTGGAGGCTTGACTTCTCTCCAAAAAGGGAAATTCACATAACAATATTTTGCAGTATGGGAAAGATTTATTGACTCACAACTTGGCTTTATCAGGAAACATATTCAAAATGTTCCACTCAACACTCTAGCATGAAACCTATGTCTTTCTACAAGACCGCCTATTATTATATGATTATCCACCCAGTCTTGTCCCTTTTACAGATATATACTCTGTAGGGCTAATTCAGTAAGGATTGCAAATTCTGATAAGTAGCAGAATTTGCAATCCTTTTGTTAGGGGGCCACCCATCGCAGGGCAAGGCCGCTCAGCATGCCGCCTCCCCCCTTCAACAAGCAGAAATTATGAACGCATCGCAATTTCTACTTGTGAGCAGAAATTAAGGATGCCTCCTGTTGCCGCAGCTTAGCTGCGGACACAGGAGGCTCTCCGCCATGTTCCCGATCATGGCTGTATCATGTGACATCACACAGCCGGCGTGATCACTCCCCCATTTCACCACACATCCCCCCATTTGGCCACCTCCGTCCTGGAAATGGAGCATTGCCACCTCTCCCCCCTGCCCCGCGACCGCAGGCAAAGGCAATCACATTTTCTGCTGCCCCCCCCACAGAAAATGCAGGATGCGCAGGATGGCACAGCGCATGCTCCCGCAACTTTTTATCAGTTTTTGCGGTTGGATCGCATTCTGCGATCCAACCTGAATTAGGAACTATTGGGGTCAATCCAAGTTGATCGCACGTAGCAACTTTTTGCTGCTCGTGCGATCAACTTTCCGCCGCCTATGGGGGAGTGTATTTTAGCATAGCAGGGCTGCGATCACTTGTGCAGCCCTGCTATGCTAAAAAAGTTCCCTGCAAAACAAGACCAGGGTCAGACTTACTTACCCTGTGCGACGGATCCAGCGACGAAGGTCCTGGGATTGACGTCAGACGTCCAGCCTCCAAACGCCTGGATCCGCCTGCGTTTGGATCTCCACGCCCAGAAAATGATGAGTATCTGCCCTGGAACGCCTCCCCGCTGTCAATCTTCTTGCGATCGCGCTAGCGATAACTTTCTTCTCTCTTCTGGTCGTTGCCCGGCGACGGCTGTCACTGGGCAACGATGCGCGTGCGCATTGCGGGCGCCACGCATGCGCAGTTCCGACCCATTTGCACCGAAGCGAAGAACCGCTGCGTGCGAACGGGTCGGAATGACCCCTATATACAGTACGCCTGACATGTGACGGGCGATCACCCCCGGCAGCCTCCCGGGGGGCAGGATCATCCAAGATACATCATATGCTGTCCTTTTGCATACGATGTATCTTGGGCGATTCTGGCCGATCCCAGCCATGCTTGCGGGGTCGGACCAGATTGAATGTGCATCACATTCAATCTGGAGGATCCGATCCGATGCTCACGGGAACGCGCATCGGATCGGATCGGAAACGCCTACAAAATGTCCGATTTCATCCGATATATCGGGCTGAATGCCCAAAATCGGATGAAATCGGGCATTATCGTCCTAGTGTATGGGGCCCTTTAGAATGAGAAGTGGGGTCCGGGTCCAGCATCAGCAGCATCACGCTGCATGGGAAAACAGCGCTCAACAGAGAAGCACTGATTTTCCACAGAGCACCAGTGGTGCAAGTAGAAATATTTTCTTAGTGGTACGGAGTGCTGAAAATGGGCGTGGTCATGTGTTGTGAAGGGGTGTGGTCAAATGCTGCTAGTGGGAGTGGCTACATGACAATAGCGGCATGGCCACATGACAGCCCCTTTTTGGGGGGGAATCTGGAGGCAAGGCTAAGAATACATAGCAATGCCTCCAGTATAATAGAAATATATAGTAATGCCCCCAATTTAATAACCATATATAGTAATGCCTCCATTATAACAGGAAAATACAGCCACTGTCACACTCCCAGTAACCCTGACAAAGTGGGGGGAGCCGTCATGCGGCCAAGCACCATGGTCTTGTTGCTTTGTTGCACATTATAATTGTGGTAATAGCAAAGTGTGTGGCAGGTGGTACCGCGTACCCGCTGCCAAATTCTTAAGGGTACTCCGTACCCGAGTGTACCTGCATACTTGCACCGCTGCAGAGCACTGACTGAATCCTTCTGAGGACCAGACATTGGGTGAGTGCTCATTCCTCCAGTGCCCATGCTCAGCGGCTGTGTCTCCCTCCAGCGCCCACGCTCAGCGGCTGTGTCTCCCTCCAGCACCCACGCTCAGCGGCTGTGTCTCCCTCCCCCTCACGCACCGGCGCGGTGGAGCTCTGCACCACTAGTGAGCAGTCCCCATTTCTAATGGCGACTGCGCGGTCCCCGCTGGTAGCGTGCAGTTTACGTTGAGCGTCGGGATCCTCGCTGCTGACAGATGGAGACAGTTCCGCTGCGCGGCGAACAGGGAATCAGATGGCCATGGTGGGTCCCAGCTTGGCCGTGGTGAGCCGCTGCGCAGCGAGGAGGGACTCAGCATGTGGCGCCTCTACATGGGCTGCGTGACCTGGTGCACAGCATGTTTGAATTTCATAGTGCAATGAAAACTTTCAAGATGGCGCTTATGGATATAGTTCATATGCTTGCTACTACGTGGGGGACGGAGTTGGCGGGCTTTCAGCCTGTCAATCATACAAAAGGAGCTCTACTCAGCTAGTCAGTTCTTTCAATGACAACATTGTTTATTCTCTCTCCACAGTGAACAGAGACAGGTGCACGTGTCTTCAAACTGCCAGAAGATTAAAGCCTGCA
The DNA here is from genome assembly GCF_028390025.1 of Pseudophryne corroboree. Classification (NCBI taxonomy): domain Eukaryota; kingdom Metazoa; phylum Chordata; class Amphibia; order Anura; family Myobatrachidae; genus Pseudophryne; species Pseudophryne corroboree. Next base: position 1,057,493,694 of record NC_086444.1, read on the forward strand.
CATAGAATACAGGCTGGTGGCTGAGGGAGTTTAGTATAAGGGATAATACCTCCCTCTATCCTTCTGATATCTCTCTCTCTCTGTCTCTATTGTTGAGAGTGCTGCTGTTAATTGTTTGTGCCTCTACGCTGTCCGTCACAATGGCAGGCAAGGGACCAGCAAACAAGGCGTCACAAAAACTATTCGTCTGTGCTAAGTGTAACAAAAAAGCTCACACAGATAACGCCTCCTTATGTGAAGCATGTGCTTCAGAGGTTACATTAGTTAATCCGTCCCAAGATGCCGATTTTCTTCCCTGGGCGGTAGCGCTCACAGGAACCATTTCTCAATTACATTCTGAGTTGGCTGCTTTACGGAAGAATCGTGAAACGGTTACGGATTTTCCTCAAAATGATGTCTCCTCTATTGCTACGGAACCGGCCTGGGTAGCAGGACTAACCAAGTCAGTTGAGGGCCTCGTAAAGTGCTTGGATAAACAGCCGCAGGCATTGTCTAAGGCTAAGAAGCGTCCAGTACCGTTACTTCTGCAGTCCGATGAATCAGGAGAAGAACTTCTCTCTCCAGACGAAGCTGAAGATGAACAGAAGTTGGGAGAGATTACTGATGTGGACGAGGAATTTTCTCCGGAATCTTCCCAAGGGGTTGAACCTCTAATTTTAGGAATAAAACAGGTTTTGAATATCTCCGAAGCTACGGCACCGTATTCGCCAGACTCGGCTTTATTTGGTAGCAAATAGCGTTCATCAGTCACTTATCCTTTTTCCAAAAATCTCAATGATCAACTGACAGAGGCATGGAAAAACCCAGACAAACGTTTTCAGATGCCTAAGAGATTCCTCAGTATTTATCCGTTTCCATCCTCCATGATGGATAAGTGGGAAAAGTCACCTCGGGTGGACTCCTCTCTCTCCAGACTGGCAAAGAAAACTGCATTACCTGTTCCGGGTGCAACTTCTTTGAAAGACCCATCTGAGCGGAAACTAGACACTATTCTAAAATCCATTTATTCAGCTGCAGGTGTATCCTTTGGAGCAGCCTTGGTGAGCTCTTGGGTGAACAAAGCAGTGCAACATTGGGCCACAAAGTTAATTACGTATTTACAGAATGGAGTTCCGGTAGAGGAAATAGTTATCCTAGCGGAACACATTAAGGAGTCTGCTGTATATTTAGGGGAAGCAGCTAGAGATATTGGCCAAGTGAATTGGAGAATCTCAGCATCTACTATTACTGCCAGAAGAGTCCTTTGGCTAAGGTCATGGCAGGTAGATACCGGAGTCCAAGAGAGCGGCGGAGGCACTGCCATTTACAGGTGACATTCTTTTTGGAAAAGAGCTGAATACATTAATTTCACAAGCTACGGGAGGTAAATCTACCTTTTTATCGACCCTTCCACCACCGCCTAAATGCTCTTATTCCGGAGTATCCTATCGGTCCTTTCGCCCCACTCAATCTTTTAGAGGACGTGCCAGAAATTCATCCTTGCGAGGCAGAGGTCACGGCAAACAGCCAGTCACTGCTCGTCGGCAGGACCCCAAGCCTGCAGAAAAGACCGTGGCATGACGGTCTCCCTTCCCACCGGGGAACAAATACGGTGGGAGCGCGGCTTCAAAATTTTCAAACTGCCTGGTTCGAAATATCCGACAATGCATGGATTCGCAATTTTATTTCCCGAGGGTACAAGTTAGATTTCAAAGTTTTGCCGCCAAAGAAGTATTTTACGACAAGTCTTCCAAATGTTCTGTAAAACAGTTAGCCCTTCAAGGTGCAATACAGAACTTAGTGGAATCGGCAGTATTAATGCCGGTTCCACAGCTTCAGCGCAAGAAAGGTTATTATTCCAATCTTTCTGTAGTTCCAAAGCCAGACGGCACAGTAAACCCTATCCTGAACCTAAAATCATTGAATCAGTTTCTAACTTATTACCGGTTCAAGATGGAGTCACTCAACTCAGTTATTTCGAGCCTGGAGCCCAGGGAGTTCGTGATATCTCTGGACATCAAGGATGCATATCTCCAAAATCCCGATCTGGGAACCTCACCCAGCGTTTCTCAGATTTGCTTTTCAACAAGATCATTTTCAGTTCAGAGCCTTACCATTTGGACTGTCCACGGCACCCAGGGTGATTACCAAGGTCATGTCGGTGATGATTGCTCACCTCAGGTCATTAGGAGTCACAATAATACCATACCTAGATGACTTCCTCCTCAAGGCTCCATACGATCTCATTCTACAGGATCATGCTCTAGTAACATACAATGGGGGTAATTCCAAGTTGATCGCAGCAGGATTTTTTATAGCAATTGGGCAAAACCATGTGCACTGCAGGGGAGGCAGATATAACATGTGCAAAGAGAGTTAGATTTGGGTGGGGTGTGTTCAATCTGCAATCTAATTTGCAGTGTAAAAATAAAGCAGCCAGTATTTATGCACAGAAATAAAATAACCCACCCAAATCTAACTCTTTCTGCACATGTTATATCTGCCTCCCCTGCAGTGCACATGGTTTTGCCCAATTGCTATCAAAAATCCTGCTGAGATCAACTTGGAATTACCCCCAATGTGTTCATAGAGCACGGATGGAAAATCAATTTTCGAAAGTCCACCTTGCAACCGTCATAGCGAATCCAGTTTCTCGGTGTGATCTTGTACACCAACGTACAGAAAGTTTTTCTGCCACAAGACAAGGCTCTGAGTATACAGAAGTTGGTTCAAGCTGTTCTAAGGCCACAACGGGTATCGGTCCATTTATGCATTCAATTGCTTGGGAAAATGGTAGCTGCCTTTGAAACTCTGGAGTTCGGGCATTTTCATTCACGGCCTTTCCAGCTGGATCTGCTACATCAATGGTCAGGGTCGCATCTCCACCTTCAACAATTGGTTCGTCTATCTCCAGAGACACGACTGTCGCATCTTTGGTGGCTCCAGTTGCACAATCTCACTGCGGGCAGGCGTTTCGGAGTATAGAACTGAACTCTCCTAAGAACAGATGCCAGCCTCAGGGGATGGGGAGTGGTTGTGTTGGACTTTCATCTTCAGGGCCGCTGGTCTCCACAGGAATCACTGTTGCCAATAAATGTGTTGGAACTTTAGACAGAACGGTGGAGGAGTTGCGGGAGGGGTCACTGGTAGAAGAGGATGATGATCAGGTAGCCAGCTGGGTCACAGTTAGAAGGAAGAAAAAGAGGGGGAGGCTCGACATCTCTGAACTATCAAACCCGAACAAATTTGCCCGACTGGACGAGGAATCGGAGGATGATAGTAAAGAAATGACGGTGCCGGAGGAGACTGCTCTCTCTAGCATCCAGAGGAGCGGTCCCTCTGGCACAGTTGGGATAAAAGATAGTGAGGTACCTAGTCAGATGGCGGTGGTAAGGGATTTTATCATCAGGAAGGCAGATAGGGCAATCTGCTACCGGGACCGTGATCGCCGTACAGTCTGTTGTCTCCCGGGTGCTCGGGTACGGCACATCGTGGACCGGGTAGATAGATTGTTGGGAGGGGCTGGGAAAGACCCGGCGGTCTTGGTGCACGTTGGCACCAATGACAAAGTGAGCAGAAGGTAGGATGTCCTTAAGAAAGACTATAGGGATTTAGGAAAGAAACTTAAGGCAAGGACATCTAAGGTAATATTCTCCGAAATATTACCCGTGCCACGCGCTAGTCCAGGGAGGCAGAGGGAGATTAGGGAGGTAAATGTGTGGTTTAGGGATTGGTGCAGGAAAGAGGGGTTTGTGTTCCTGGAACACTGGGCGGACTTCTCAGTCAGGCGCCATCTCTTTTGTCATGACGGATTGCACCTGACTGAGGAGGGGGCAGCGGTGCTGGGGGGAAGGATGATTAGAAGGTTGGAGGAGATTTTAAACTAGGAGCCTCGGGGGAGGGTTTAGCTAGAAACTACGGGTCATGCAGTGAGAATAGTGGTGATGGCGGTAGTAAACGAAATGGGGGAGAAGTTGGGGGGAGGGTAAGAGTAGGCGGTAAGGTTACTAACATGGGTACTAAAAGAGATTTTACCAAAGCACTAACCAATGACGATTACAGGTTTCATTGCTACATAAGGTGAAAGATGTCCCTAACGCAAGGGAAAATACTTATCTTAGTTGTATGTATGTAAACGCTAGAAGCATTACTGGTAAAAAGGGCGAAATAGAAATACTTGCAGCAAGCAAACAGTATGATATTATAGGCATTACTGAAACTTGGTGGGACGAATCTCATGATTGGACAGTCAATCTAGAGGGCTATACACTGTTTAGGAGAGACCGTCTAAATAAAAAGGGTGGAGGGGTGTGTCTTTACGTAAAGCCGTTTTTAAAACCTGATATACGGGAAGATATTCAGGAGGGGTCTGTAGACACTGTCGAGACATTATGGGTAGAAATTGCATGCAGGGAAAAAGGAATAAAAAAGTTAGTATTGGGTGTATGCTATAGACCGCCTGGTATCAACGCATCTGCTGAGGAATTGTTACTAAAGCAAATTGAAAGAGCAGCAGGAGTAGGAGAAATAGTAGTGATGGGAGATTTTAACTATCCAGAGATAAACTGGAAAAACGATTCATGTGATACTGCTAGGGCAATATGTTTTTAAACACACTTAATGATGATTACTTAGTTCAACTGATTGAGAAACCAACTAGGTACAATGCAATCTTAGACCTGGTATTAACAAACAATGGGGATTTGGTATCAGGTATTATAGTAGGGGAACCCATAGGAAACAGCGACCACAATATGGTCACATTCAACATCAGTTTTCATAAACAGCCCTATACTGGCTCAACTAAGACTCTAAACTTTAGCAAAGCGAATTTTTAAAAGATGAGGGTATTTTTCAGGGATATTGAATGGGAAGGTTTGTTTTTAGGAAAAAATACTACGGAGAAATGGGAGGTACTAAAATTCCTGCTAGCTAAAAATACACTCAAATTTATTCCTACGAGCAGCACAAAAAGGAATAAAAATCATAAACCGATGTGGCTTAACAAAAAGATAAAGGAACTTATGGGCAAGAAAAGGCGAGCATTTAAAAAATACAAATCTGACGGGGAAGCAGAGTCATTTCAGCACTATAAGGAATGTAACAAAATATGCAAAAAGGAAATAAGAGCGGCTAGAGTAGAAAATGAAAAACTAGTAGCAAAGGAAAGCAAAGCGAATCCCAAAAAAATCTTTAAATACATTAATAGCAAGAGATTAAAGAAGGAGAGTATAGGCCCTTTAAAAGATAAGTTGGGAGTCTTAAGCAAAAATGATAATGACATAGCGGACACACTAAGGGGGTCATTCCGAGTTGTTCGCTCGGTAAATTTCTTCGCATCGCAGCGATTTTCCGCTTAGTGCGCATGCGCAATGTCCGCACTGCGACTGCGCCAAGTAAATTTGCTATGCAGTTAGAAATTTTACTCACGGTTTTTTCTTCGTTCTGGTGATCGTAATGTGATTGACAGGAAGTGTGTGTTTCTGGGCGGAAACTGGCCGTTTTATGGGTGTGTATGAAAAAACGCTACCGTTTCTGGGAAAAACGCGGGAGTGGCTGGAGAAACGGAGGAGTGTCTGGGCGAACGCTGGGTGTGTTTGTGACGTCAAACCAGGAACGACAAGCACTGAACTGATCGCAGATGCCGAGTAAGTCTCGAGTTACTCAGAAACTGCACAGAGATGTCTTATCGCAACATTGCGAATCTTTCGTTCGCAATTTTACTATGCTAAGATTCACTCCCAGTAGGCGGCGGCTTAGCGTGTGCAAAGCTGCTAAAAGCAGCTTGCGAGCGAACAACTCGGAATGACCCCCTAAATGAGTATTTTTCAACAGTATTTACTAGAGAGGACCCAATTCAGAGAATAACACATAATCTCAATAATGAGAATATCCCACTGATAGGTACTTATTTAAGCGATGAAGTAGTCTGTGACCGATTAAAACATTTAAAGATTAATAAGTCACCAGGTCCCGATGGTATTCACCCAAGGGTTCTAATGGAGCTTCACTCTGAACTTGCAAAACCGCTATTTTTGATCATTAAGGATTCAGTAATATCAGGTATGGTTCCCAAAGACTGGCGTATAGCGGAAGTAGTGCCTATATTCAAAAAGGGAAGTAAAGCTGAACCAGGTAATTATAGACCAGTTAGTCTTACATCTATAGTGGGAAAAGTATTGGAAGGTATTCTAAGAGATAGTATTCAGAAGTTCCTTGAAGTCAATAAGGTCATTAAAAGAAATCAACATGGGTTTATGAAGGACAGATCCTGTCAAACCAACTTACTTGGCTTTTATGAAACAGTAAGCGCAAACCTAGTTCAGGGTAAAGAGGTGGATGTAATCTTTTTAGATTTTGCCAAAGCATTCGACACTGTACCACACATGAGACTTATCTACAAGCTACAAGAATCAGGGCTAGGAAGCACAATATGCACTTGGGTCAAAAACTGGTTAGATAATCGGGAGCAGCGCATTGTGGTTAATGGATCTTTTTCAATTTGGACTGAAGTGCTAAGTGGTGTGCCGCAAGGCTCAGTATTAGGACCGCTATTGTTCAATATTTTCATTAACGACCTAACAGAAGGTCTAGAGAGCATGGTGTCAATTTTTGCAGATGATACCAAATTGTGTAAAGTTATTAATGCGGAGGGGGATCCTGAGTCGCTTCAGAACGACTTAGTTAAATTAGAAGCTTGGGCAGCGAAATGAAGAATGCGCTTTAATACAGACAAGTGTAAGGTAATGCACCGTGGTAACAAGAACAAAAATAACACCTACCTACTAAATGGGGTAAAATTAGGGGATTCTGTACTGGAAAAGGACTTAGGTGTCCTCATAGATAGCAAACTAAGCAGTAGTACCCAAAGTAGGACTGCAGCAAAGAAGGCTAATAAGATATTAGCATGCATAAAACGGGGAATTGATGCAAGGGACGAGAGTATTATACTCCCGTTATATAAATCACTTGTGAGGCCACACCTTGAATACTGTGTACAGTTCTGGGCACCTTAGTACAAAAAGGATATCCTGGAGCTTGAAAAAGTTCAAAGGCAGGCGACCAAACTAATTAAGGGTATGGAGACGAGGAAAGGCTTGCACAGACTAGGCATGTTTACACTGGAAAAGAGGAGATTAAGAGGGGACATGATCAACATTTACAAATATATAAGGGGACAATATACAGATCTTGCGCAGGACCTGTTTTTGGTTAGATCAACACAGAGGACTCGTGGACACTCGCTCAGGTTAGAGGAGAGGAGATTCCGCACAATACGGCGTAAAGGCTTTTTTACGGTAAGGACGATACGTGTTTGGAATTCCCTGCCTGAGGGAGTTGTAATGGCCGACTCAGTCAACACCTTTAAGAATGGGTTAGATAAATTCCTAATGGATAAGGATATCCAGGGTTACGGGCATAGTCACGCACTATGGTTATTATAAAAAAGAGGGGTAAAACGTAACGGCAGTCACCAACTTCAGTAAAAATTTTATACAAAATAATCGTGCATAGGAGACCACAAATAGGTTGAACTCGATGGACAATTGTCTTTTTTCAACCTTAGATACTATGACTATGATACTATGACACAATAACTGAGAGCGATCTACAATGCGCTGATACAAGCCACCCACATTCTTCCATCCCAGGTGGTAGAGGTTCAATCGGACAATGCGACTGCCATAGCGTACGTAAACAAACAGGGAGGAACTCGCAGTCGCCAAGCGATGCGAGAGGTGACACGCATTCTCCAATGGGCAGAACGCAATGCTGTTATTCTCTCGGCAGTATTCATTCCGGGAGTGGACAATTGGGAAGCAGACTACCTTAGCCGTCACGATCTACATCTGGGAGAATAGGCACTTCACTCAGAGGTGTTCGCTGCCCTGACATGGCGCTGGGGGTGTCCAGAGGTGGATCTTATGGTGTCCTGCCTCAATCATCAGCTTCCTAGATATATCTCCAGAACATGGGATCATCAAGCGGAAGCTGTAGACGCTCTAGCCATGCCTTTGCCCTACGACCTGGCATACGCGTTTCCTCCATTCCCTCTATTATCTTGAATTCTCAAGAGAATCAAACGGGAGTCAATCACTGTGATTTTGGTGGCATCAGATTGGCCTCGGAGAGCTTGGTTTTTGGACCTGTGTCTTCTGCTAGCGGACGATCCTTGGCCTCTCCCTCTGCGTCCGGATCTACTCCAACAAGAGCCTTTCGTACATCCAGATTTACCATGGCTACGTTTAATGGATGGCTCTTGAGGCAGACATCTTAAAATGCAAGGGGATTCCGGAATGTGTTATTCCCACTATGTTGCGTGCACGAAAACCTGTGACGGCAGCCCATTAACATCACATCGCATCTGTCGGTCTTATATCTCTTGGTGGGAACGAAAAGGGTTTCAATCAGAGTACTTTCATCTCTCAAGGTTCTTGCTCTTTCTTCAGGCAGGTTTAGATTCCGGACTTCATCTAGGATCCTTAAAAGTTCAGGTGTCTGCCTTATCGATTTTCTTTCAAAGATGCCTGGCGCTTCTACCGGATGTGTAAACTTTCCTACAAGATGTCCTATGGGTACAGCCTCCGTTTGTTCCTCCTACAGCTCCTTTGGATTTAAATCTGGTGCTGGATTATCTACAGTCACCCTGTTTTGAACCTTTGGAAGAAGCAGATCTTAAATATCTCACTTTGAAGACTGTTTTTCTACTGGCCATAGCTTCAGCCTGGAGGGTGTCTGAATTAAGTGCTTTGTCTTGTAAGCCTCCCTACTTGATCCTGATAGGCACAAAAAGAAACAGAGAAGGATTGGACTTGAAGTGGCGCACTTAAACATTAAATTGATACATAAAATATAACTTTTATTAGAGTATATTTGTTAAAAAGACCTGTAGCTGTGAAATATTAAAACCAAAAACATATAAATTGACAAAACAAAGTGTGATATGTGTGAATAAAAACACACACTGTGCTAACTGTGTAGTGCTACACATATATAATATATTATAGGTACTATGACCCTTGAATCAAATTATATGTGTTGTTAGGCTGAGTGCCCAATGGCGCTTTGAAGTCACTGATCAGTTGTACTAGATAGGCTTACTGAGGGTACTGTAAAGTGCAATATTCCAATAGAAAGCTCCCCTTCAGTTTGGGCGCTGTGACCCCTCACTTATGTGCAATCATATGCTTGTACAGCTATGAGTCAGTGTTTATCCTCACTAGTGATCTCAATGTAATTAGCTGTTCTCAATCAGTTTACAGCAGGTAATATCTGAAGTCAGTATCACTTTAAGTGAATGATCTGTTTGGGCGCTATGACCCCTCACTTATATGCATTCATATGCTTATACAGCTATGAATCCGTGTTTCTCCTCACTAGTGATCTCAATGTAATTGGCTGTTCTTAATCAATTTACACCAGATAATAACTGAAGTCAGTGTCACTTTAAGTGAATGATAATTGATGTTCACTTATATGCTTTCTCTAACGTCCTAAGTGGATGCTGGGACTCCGTAAGGACCATGGGGAATAGCGGCTCCGCAGGAGACTGGGCACAACTAAACGAAAGCTTTAGACTACTGGTGTGCACTGGCTCCTCCCACTATGACCCTCCTCCAGACTTCAGTTAGAATCTTGTGCCCGGCTGAGCTGGATGCACACTAGGGGCTCTCCTGAGCTCCTAGAAAGAAAGTATATTTTAGGTTTTTTATTTTACAGTGAGATCTGCTGGCAACAGACTCACTGCAGCGAGGGACTAAGGGGAGAAGAAGCGAACCTACCTAACTGGTGGTAGTTTGGGCTTCTTAGGCTACTGGACACCATTAGCTCCAGAGGGATCGACCGCAAGACCCGACCTTGGTGTTCGTTCCCGGAGCCGCGCCGCCGGCCCCCTTACAGAGCCAGAAGCAAGAAGTGTTCCGGAAAATCGGCGGCAGAAGACTTCTGTCTTCAACAAGGTAGCGCACAGCACTGCAGCTGTGCGCCATTGCTCCTCATGCACACCTCACACTCTGGTCACTGATGGGTGCAGGGCGCTGGGGGGGGGGGGGGGGGGGCGCCCTGAGGGCAATATAAGACACCTTGGCTGGCAAATCTACACCATATATAGTCAGGAAGGCTATATAGGTGTAAATATACCCCTGCCAGAATTCCAGAAAAAGCGGGAGAAGTCCGCCGGAAAAGGGGCGGGGCTATCTCCCTCAGCACACTGGCGCCATTTTTCCCTCACAGCTCCGCTGGAAGGAAGCTCCCTGGCTCTCCCCTGCATTGTAACAAGCTACATAAGGGTAAAAAAGAGAGGGGGGGCACTAAATTTAGGCGCAGTATATATATATATATATATATATATATAATATAAGCAGCTATAAGGGAAAAACACTCTTTATAGTGGGATCCCTGTGTTATATAGCGCTCTGGTGTGTGCTGGCATACTCTCTCTCTGTCTCCCCAAAGGGCTTTGTGGGGTCCTGTCCTCTGTCAGAGCATTCCCTGTGTGTATGCGGTGTGTCGGTACGGCTGTGTCGACATGTTTGATGAGGAGGCTTATGTGGTGGCGGAGCAAATGCCGATAAATGTGATGTCACCCCCTGCGGGGTCGACACCTGAGTGGATGGTTCTGTGGAAGGAATTACGTGACAGTGTCGACTCCTTGCATAAAAGGTTTGACGACATACCAAACGTGGGACAGCCGGCTTCTCAGCCTGTGCCTGCCCAGGCGTCTCAAAAGCCATCAGGGGCTCTAAAACGCCCGCTACCTCAGATGGCAGACACAGATGTCGACACGGATACTGACTCCAGTGTCGACGACGATGAGACTAATGTATCTTCCAATAGGGCCACACGGTATATGATTGAGGCAATGAAAAATGTGTTGCATATTTCTGATGTTACCCGAGTACCACAAAAAAGGGTATTATGTTTGGAGAGAAAAAACTACCAGTTGTTTTTCCTCCATCTGAGGAATTAAATGAAGTGTGTGAAGAAGCGTGGGCTTCCCCCGATAAGAAAATGGTAATTTCTAAGAGGTTACTAATGGCGTACCCTTTCCCGCCAGAGGATAGGTCACGTTGGGAAACATCCCCTAGGGTGGATAAAGCGCTCACACGCTTGTCAAAGAAGGTGGCACTACCGTCTCCGGATACGGCCGCCCTGAAGGAATCTACTGATAGAAAGCAGGAGGCTATCCTGAAGTCTATATATACACACACAGGTGTTATACTGAGACCTGCTATTGCTTCAGCATGGATGTGCAGTGCTGCAGCTGCGTGGTCAGATTCCCTGTCGGAAAATATTGATACCCTAGACTGGGACACTATATTGCTAACCGTAGAGCATATTAAAGACGCACTCTTATACATGAGGGATGCACAGAGGGATATTTGCCGGCTGGCATCCAAAATAAGTGCAATGTCCATTTCTGTCAGGAGAGGGTTATGGACTCGGCAGTGGACAGGTGATGCAGATTCTAAAAGGCACATGGAAGTTTTGCCTTATAAGGGTGAGGAGTTGTTCGGGGATGGTCTCTCGGACCTCGTTTCCACAGCAACAGCTGGGAAGTGTCACAACTGAGGGCCTGAGCTGATGGGAGGCAGCCTCAGTTGTAGGGGCTGAGGTGTAATGGAACCTGGCAGGTTGTATCAGACCCCTAGACATATAGAAGAATTGCCCGAAGGCGTGACCACTACAACCAGGAATAAAAGTCAATGATGTTTATTTATGACAAACTCCATGCATCACAGTAGCAGTAAAGAAACATAAAAATCAGCAGAGAAATAATAATACAGTTCCTGGGTACTACAGGGTGGCAGGGGCCACAGAGCTCTGGTGGTATGAGACAGTTCTTATTATCTGCAAGTTGGAAAGTCCTTACCAGGCTCAACTGTAGCAATGCAGAAAGCCCAGGGTCGTACCAGCTGGTGTTCCAGGGAAAGCTGGACTGCTGAAGATAAAATGCTGCTGTGGGTACTGGTTAGAACCAGACAGGTGTTGGCACAGAGTGGATACTGGCTGGAACCAGTTAAATAACAAATGAGGCTTGAGAGCGATGCAATATGGATGAAATGTAGAATTTGAGAACGGAGAAATAATAATACCGGTGGAGAGAGGTAAACTGCAGAAAGGACACCGGCCCTTTAAGAGAAGCTGTACACTGCTGGAAGCTGGGCTGGAAGCAGGTGATTGTTGTAGCTGGAAACAGGTGAGTCCAGAATGGATCGGAGAGTCAGGCTACACCGCAGATGGAATGCTGGTACACCGGCCCTTTAAGAGAAGCTGTACACTGCTGGAAGCTGGGCTGGAAGCAGGTGATTGTTGAAGCTGGAAACAGGTGAGTCCAGAATGGATCGGAGAGTCAGGCTACACCGCAGATGGAATGCTGGTGCGGGTCTCTATAGCAGAAGTCTGGAGACAGGAGCTGGAACCTGGAAGACAATCACAGGAGAGAGACAAACTGGAACTAGGTTTGACAACCAAAGCACTGACGCCTTCCTTGCTCAGGCACAACCTATTTATACCTGCAGCAAGGAAGGCATTGGCTAGGCAATTATGCAAATTAATAATACTGACAACGGATTGGTAGGAAAGATCAGCTGACAGAATCCAAGATGGCTGCGCCCATGCAGACACTTGGAGGGAAGTTTGGATTGTAATCCATGTGGTCTGGAAAACAGTAATGGCGGCGCCGGCCACCGGAAACAGGAGACGCCAGGCTGACAGATGCACATCCAACCACGCGGACACAGCGGAGGCCGCGGCTGACGTAATCGCCACTCTGAATGCAGAAGCTCAGGGACGGCGGCGGAGGCCGCGGGAGACGCCATGCCAGATGTATAAGGCGTTACTGTGACTGCGTCCAGAGAGACAGGCGAGGATGCGGGAATGTGCACATCAGGATGACAGATGGGATCCGGTCCTGGAGCGCTGAGCCAGCCTTAGGAGGCATCTGATAGGTAAGAAATGGCGTCCAGATACCCGGATCGTGACAGCACCCCCCCCTTTAGGAGTGGCCCCAGGACACTTCTTTGGCTTTGAGGAAACTTGGAATGGAATCTCTGGACCAAGGCTGGAGCATGGACATCAGAAGCATTGGTCCATGAACGTTCCTCAGGGCCATAACCCTTCCAGTCAATAAGATACTGGAGTTGACCGTAACGGTGACGTGAGTCCAGGATCTTGGCCACTTCATACTCAACGCCTCGTTGAGTTTGGACTTTCGGAGTTGGAGGAAGTGAGGAATGAAACCGATTCAAGATTAGCGGTTTCAACAAGGAAACATGGAATGTCCTGGGTATTTTTAAGAAAGGAGGTAACTGGAGTCTGTAAGCAACAGGATTGATGACTTGATCAATTTTAAAAGGACCGATGAAGCGAGGTGCAAACTTCATACTGGGAACTCTCAACCTCAAATTCTTCGTGGATAACCATACCCGATCACCCACCTTGAGAGCAGGAACTGCTCGACGCTTCTTATCCGCAAACTTCTTGTACCTGAACGATGCCTTGAGCAGAGCTGATCGTACGCTCTTCCAGATATTGGCAAACTGATGCAAGGTGATATCCACTGCGGGAACAGAAGTTGCTGGAAGCGGTTGGAACTCAGGGACTTTAGGGTGGAATCCAAAGTTGGTGAAGAATGGTGTTGAAGAAGATGAAGAATGATACTGGTTGTTATGACAGAACTCGGCCCAGGGAAGTAATTGAACCCAGTCATCTTGAGAGGAGGACACATAGATGCGGAGGAAGGACTCCAAGTCCTGATTCACCCTCTCAGTTTGACCATTGGTCTGAGGATGGTAAGCCGTGGAAAACTTTAGCTTGACTTGGAGGACTTGACATAAACTTCGCCAGAATTTGGCTGTGAATTGAACTCCTCGATCTGAGATAATTTCTTCTGGAAGACCGTGGAGTCGGAAGATCTCTTGTATAAATACTTGAGCCAACTTGGAAGCTGACGGAAGACCGGTGAGAGGAATGAAGTGTGCCATCTTGGTGAACCGGTCAACTACCACCCAGATGGTATTGAACTTGTTGCACATGGGCAAATCTGTAATAAAATCCATCGACAAATGGGTCCATGGTCGACGGGGAACAGATAGTGGAACCAGTTGCCCCGCAGGCGACTGGCGGGATACTTTATGTTGAGCACACTTTGGGCAAGATGCAATAAACTCCAAAACGTACTTTTTCAGAGTTGGCCACCAATAGGACCTAGAGATAAACTCCAGGGTTTTTTGGATACCTGTATGTCCGGCAAAGCGGGAAGCATGGGCCCAATGCATGAGCTTCTTCCTTAGTGTCGGCTTCACAAAACTTTTCCCTGATGGGGGCGTAGAGTCCATCCCTACCGTGGAGAATGCCAACGGATTTATAATAGGATGCTTGTCTGAAGACTCTGACTCATTTTCTTGCTCCCATGAGCGGGAAAGGGCATCGGCCTTGCGATTCTGAGAGCCCGGACAGAACTGGAGTTTAAAGTCGAACCTGGAAAAGAAAAGTGCCCATCTGGCCTGACGAGGGTTGAGACATTGTGCGCCTTTCAGATATAGAAGGTTCTTGTGGTCTGTAAGGATGGTGATTGAATGAGAAGCTCCCTCCAACAGATATCTCCACTCCTCTAGAGCGAGCTTGATGGCTAGCAACTCCTGGTCGCCAATGGCATAGTTGCGCTCCACTGGGGAGAACTTCCGTGAGAAGAAACTGCAAGGATGTAAATGGCCATCTTTAGCCCTCTGAGATAACACCGCTCCTACTCCAACGGAGGAGGCATCCACCTCTAAGATGAAAGGAGAGTCGATGTCAGGCTGTTTTAGGACAGGCGCAGAGATGAACCTCTGTTTTAAAAGATGAAAAGCTTGCATGGCTTCTTCAGACCACTTGGACGGGTTAGCACCCTTCTTGGTGAAAGCAGTAATAGGCGCCACAATGATGGAAAAGTCTCGTATAAACTTTCGGAAATAATTGGCGAACCCTAAGAACCTCTGGACCCCTTTGAGGGTTAAGGGTACCGGCCAATTCTGGATTGCTTGTAGTTTCTCAGGATCCATCTCTAGTCCGGAACCGGACACAATGTACCCTAGAAACGGAATGGACTTGACTTCAAAGACGCATTTCTCTAATTTGCAATAGAGATGATTGACACGGAGACGGGACAGAACCTCCTTTACCCAAAAACGATGTTCCTCTAAATTGTTGGCAAAAATGAGGATATCATCTAGATAGACCACGACATGACGGTATAGAATGTCTCTGAAGATCTCATTGACGAAATGCTGGAAGACAGCTGGAGCATTGCTCAATCCGAAGGGCATGACGAGGTACTCATAATGTCCGTCACGGGTGTTAAATTCGGTCTTCCACTCGTCACCCTCACGGATCCGGATGAGATTGTATGCACCTCTCAAGTCCAGCTTTGTAAAGATGGTAGCTCCGCTAACTCTGTCAAAGAGCTCAGTAATCAGGGGTAAAGGATAGCGGTTCTTGATGGTAATGTCGTTCAAACCTCTGTAGTCGATGCACGGCCGCAGACCACCATCCTTCTTTTTTACAAAAAAGAAGCCTGCGCCGGCTGGAGAAGAAGAAGGTCGAATGAACCCCTTTGCTAGGTTCTCTTTAATGTATTCCTCCATAGAATGCGTCTCGGGCAGAGACAACGGATAAGTTCGGCCTCGAGGTGGAACCTTCCCTGGAACGAGATCAATCGGGCAGTCCCATTCTCTATGAGGAGGAAGGATATCAGCAGAAGCTTTACTGAACACATTCGTGAAATCTTGATATGGAGGAGGTGGAACATCAGACGACCTGGGGGAGGAAGAACAGACAGGCAACACTTTAAACAAACATGTCTCAGCACAGGAGGAACCCCATGCCAGGATTTGCGTAGTCGTCCAATCAATTGTAGGATTGTGAAGACGGAGCCATGGAAGGCCCAGGACCACAGGATGTGTGGCTCTTGGAATCACTAAAAGTGAAATAAGTTCGGAATGAAGAACTCCCACTCTCAGACGAACTGGTAGAGTCCTTAGAGCAATAACTGTATCAAAAATTTTACTGCCATCCACGGCAGTTAAGGAAAAGGAGGAAGGAAGTCTCTCGGTGGGTAGGGACCACCGTTTAACATAGGCTTCGGTAATAAAGTTCCCAGCTGCTCCGGAATCCAGGAGGGCAATGACGTTCTGATAACGTTGAGCAACTTGAAGCGAGACTGGGAGATTACAATCTTGAGGAGATGGAGAGGAGATCATTACTCCTAGCCGGCCCTCTCCTTGGCGAGCTAGGGTCTGGAGTCCCGGACGTTTGGGACAGGCATTAATGGTGTGAGACGGAGCTGCACAATAAAGACAGAGAGACTCGGAGAGACGTCTTCGGCGCTCAGCAGGAGTTAAACGGGAACGACCAATTTGCATGAGCTCATCTTTAGATGGTGACAGTTGGCGAGGAGGAGGAGCAGAAGATTTTGGAGCAGATGATCTTCCACGCTCAGTTGCTCTCTCTCTGAACCGTAAGTCAACTTTCGTACAAAGTGAGATTAGCTCATCTAACTTGGAGGGTAAGTCTCTGGTAGCTAACTCATCTTTAATACGCTCGGATAAACCATGCCAGAATGCAGCATACAGGGCCTCGTCGTTCCATGCCAGTTCGGATGCCAGGATCTGGAACTGTATAAGATATTGTCCTACAGTACGTGATCCCTGGCGTAAACGGAGAATCTCAGACGAAGCTGAAGTTACCCGGCCTGGCTCGTCGAAGATGCGCCTGAATGTTGACACGAATGCAGTGTAAGAAGATAGCAGGGTGTCGGACCTCTCCCATAACGGTGATGCCCAGTCAAGGGCTGAGCCACTGAGAAGAGAGATGATGTAGGCAATTTTTGTACGGTCACTGGGAAAATTGCCAGGTTGTAGCTCAAACTGAATCTCACACTGGTTGAGAAATCCCCTGCAGAATCTTGGAGATCCGTCAAATTTTGCTGGCGTTGGAAGATGAAGACGTGGAGCAGAAACGGGTAAGGTGGGTGGGGTTATAGTTGGAGTCACTGTGGTTGACGCACCGGACGCGTCTGATCCACGGAGGGTTGTCTGAATCCCATCCAGCCAAGTAGAGAGATCCTGGAGACAGCGGATGATGTGGCCCTGTGCAGCCTCCTGATGTTCAAGTCGGGCTGCCAGTTCTTGCATTGGCCTAGCCGCTTGATCCTGGTCTCCGGCTGGATTCATTAGGTCAGTGCTTACTGTCACAACTGAGGGCCTGAGCTGACGGGAGGCAGCCTCAGTTGTAGGGGCTGAGGTGTAATGGAACCTGGCAGGTTGTATCAGACCCCTAGACATATAGAAGAATTGCCCGAAGGCGTGACCACTACAACCAGGAATAAAAGTCAATGATGTTTATTTATGACAAACTCCATGCATCACAGTAGCAGTAAAGAAACATAAAAATCAGCAGAGAAATAATAATACAGTTCCTGGGTACTACAGGGTGGCAGGGGCCACAGAGCTCTGGTGGTATGAGACAGTTCTTATTATCTGCAAGTTGGAAAGTCCTTACCAGGCTCAACTGTAGCAATGCAGAAAGCCCAGGGTCGTACCAGCTGGTGTTCCAGGGAAAGCTGGACTGCTGAAGATAAAATGCTGCTGTGGGTACTGGTTAGAACCAGACAGGTGTTGGCACAGAGTGGATACTGGCTGGAACCAGTTAAATAACAAATGAGGCTTGAGAGCGATGCAATATGGATGAAATGTAGAATTTGAGAACGGAGAAATAATAATACCGGTGGAGAGAGGTAAACTGCAGAAAGGACACCGGCCCTTTAAGAGAAGCTGTACACTGCTGGAAGCTGGGCTGGAAGCAGGTGATTGTTGTAGCTGGAAACAGGTGAGTCCAGAATGGATCGGAGAGTCAGGCTACACCGCAGATGGAATGCTGGTACACCGGCCCTTTAAGAGAAGCTGTACACTGCTGGAAGCTGGGCTGGAAGCAGGTGATTGTTGAAGCTGGAAACAGGTGAGTCCAGAATGGATCGGAGAGTCAGGCTACACCGCAGATGGAATGCTGGTGCGGGTCTCTATAGCAGAAGTCTGGAGACAGGAGCTGGAACCTGGAAGACAATCACAGGAGAGAGACAAACTGGAACTAGGTTTGACAACCAAAGCACTGACGCCTTCCTTGCTCAGGCACAACCTATTTATACCTGCAGCAAGGAAGGCATTGGCTAGGCAATTATGCAAATTAATAATACTGACAACGGATTGGTAGGAAAGATCAGCTGACAGAATCCAAGATGGCTGCGCCCATGCAGACACTTGGAGGGAAGTTTGGATTGTAATCCATGTGGTCTGGAAAACAGTAATGGCGGCGCCGGCCACCGGAAACAGGAGACGCCAGGCTGACAGATGCACATCCAACCACGCGGACACAGCGGAGGCCGCGGCTGACGTAATCGCCACTCTGAATGCAGAAGCTCAGGGACGGCGGCGGAGGCCGCGGGAGACGCCATGCCAGATGTATAAGGCGTTACTGTGACTGCGTCCAGAGAGACAGGCGAGGATGCGGGAATGTGCACATCAGGATGACAGATGGGATCCGGTCCTGGAGCGCTGAGCCAGCCTTAGGAGGCATCTGATAGGTAAGAAATGGCGTCCAGATACCCGGATCGTGACAGGAAGTCTACATTTTTACCCCATGTTCCCTCACAGCCAAAGAAAGCACCGTATTATCAGGTACAGTCCTTTCGGCCCAATAAGGGCAAGCGGGTTAAAGGTGCGTCCTTTCTGCCCAGATGCAGAGGTAGAGGGAAAAAGCTGCAGCATACAGCCAGTTCCCAGGAGCAAAAGTCCTCCCCCGCTTCCTCTAAGTCCACAGCATGACGCTGGGGCTCCACAGGCGGAGCCAGGTATGGTGGGGGTCTCAAAAAATTCAGCGGTCAGTGGGCTCGCTCACGGGTGGATCCCTGGATCTGTCAAATAGTATCTCAGGGGTACAAGCTGGAATTCGAGACGTCTCCCCCCTGCCGTTTCCTCAAATCTGCCTTGCCAACAACTCCCTCAGGCAGGGAGGCAGTGTTAGAGGCAATTCACAAGCTGTATTCCCAGCTAGTAAAGGTGCCCCTACTTCAACAAGGACGGGGTTACTATTCAACAATGTTTGTGGTGCCGAAACCAGACGGTTCGGTGAGACCCATTTTAAATTTGAAATCCTTGAACACATATATAAAAAAATTCAAGTTCAAGATGGAATCGCTCAGGGCGGTTATTGCAAGCCTGGACGAGGGGGATTACATGGTATCACTGGACATCAAGGATGCTTACCTGCATGTCCCCATTTACCATCCTCACCAGGAGTACCTCAGATTTGTGGTACAGGATTGTCATTACCAATTCCAGACGTTGCCGTTCGGTCTATCCACGGCTCCGAGGGTTTTTACCAAGGTAATGGCCGAAATGATGATACTCCTTCGAAAGAAGGGAGTTTTAATTATCCCGTACTTGGACGATCTCCTGATAAAGGCGAGGTCCAGGGAGCAGTTGTTGGTCGGGGTAGCACTATCTCGGGAGGTGCTACAACAGCACGGCTGGATTCTAAATATTCCAAAGTCACAGCTGGTCCCTACGACACGTCTACTGTTCCTGGGGATGGTTCTGGACACAGAACAGAAAAAAGTGTTTCTCCCGGAGGAGAAGGCCAAGGAGCTGTCATCTCTAGTCAGAGGCCTCCTAAAACCAAAACAGGTGTCGGTGCATCACTGCACGCGGATCCTGGGAAAGATGGTAGCTTCCTACGAAGCAATTCCATTCGGCAGGTTCCATGCGAGAACCTTTCAGTGGGACCTGTTGGACAAGTGGTCCGGATCGCATCTTCAGATGCATCGGCTGATAACCCTGTCGCCAAGGACCAGGGTGTCTCTGCTGTGGTGGCTGCAGAGTGCTCATCTTCAAGAGGGCCGCAGATTCGGCATACAGGACTGGGTCCTGGTGACCACGGATGCCAGCCTTCGAGGCTGGGGGGCAGTCACACAGGGAAGAAACTTCCAAGGACTATGGTCGAGTCAGGAGACTTCCCTACATAAATATTCTGGAACTAAGGGCCATTTACAATGCCCTAAGTCAGGCAAAAACCCTGCTTCAAAACCAGCCGGTACTGATCCAGTCAGACAACATCACGGCGGTCGCCCATGTAAACCGACAGGGCGGCACGAGAAGCAGGACGGCGATGGCAGAAGCCACAAGGATTCTCCGATGGGCGGAAAATCACGTGTTAGCACTGTCAGCAGTGTTCATTCCGGGAGTGGACAACTGGGAAGCAGACTTCCTCAGCAGGCACGACCTCCACCCGGGAGAGTGGGGACTTCATCCAGAAGTCTTCCAACTGATTGTAAACCGTTGGGAAAGGCCACAGGTGGACATGATGGCGTCCCGCCTAAACAAAAAGCTAGAAAGATATTGCGCCAGGTCGAGAGACCCGCAGGCGATAGCTGTGGACGCTCTAGTGACACCGTGGGTGTACCGGTCGGTTTATGTGTTCCCTCCTCTTCCTCTCATACCAAAGGTACTGAGGATAATAAGGAGAAGAGGAGTAAGAACTATACTCATTGTTCCGGATTGGCCAAGAAGAGCTTGGTACCCAGAACTTCAAGAAATGATGTCAGAGGACCCATGGCCTCTGCCGCTCAGACAGGACCTGCTGCAGCAGGGGCCCTGTCTGTTCCAAGACTTACCGCGGCTGCGTTTGACGGCATGGCGGTTGAACACCGGATCCTGAAGGAAAAGGGCATTCCGGAGGAAGTCATTCCTACGCTGATTAAAGCTAGGAAAGAAGTAACCGCAAACCATTATCACCGCATATGGCGAAAATATGTTGCGTGGTGTGAGGCCAGGAAGGCCCCAACGGAGGAATTTCAGCTGGGCCGTTTCCTGCACTTCCTACAGTCAGGGGTGACTATGGGCCTAAAATTGGGTTCCATTAAGGTCCAGATTTCGGCTCTATCGATTTTCTTCCAGAAAGAACTGGCTTCACTACCTGAAGTTCAAACTTTTGTTAAGGGAGTGCTGCATATTCAGCCCCCTTTTGTGCCTCCTGTGGCACCTTGGGATCTCAACGTGGTGTTGGATTTCCTAAAGTCACATTGGTTTGAGCCACTTAAAACCGTGGAATTGAAGTATCTCACGTGGAAAGTGGTCATGTTGTTGGCCTTGGCTTCGGCCAGGCGTGTATCAGAATTGGCGGCTTTGTCATGTAAAAGCCCTTATCTGATTTTCCATAT
Organism: Pseudophryne corroboree; assembly: GCF_028390025.1. Classification (NCBI taxonomy): domain Eukaryota; kingdom Metazoa; phylum Chordata; class Amphibia; order Anura; family Myobatrachidae; genus Pseudophryne; species Pseudophryne corroboree. The sequence goes on from NC_086444.1 coordinate 1,057,514,926, forward strand.
GGATAGGGCAGAATTGAGGACTCGTCCCCAATTTCTCCCTAAGGTGGTATCAGCTTTTCATCTGAACCAACCTATCGTGGTGCCTGCGGCTACTAAAGACTTGGAGGCTTCCAAGTTGTTGGACGTAGTCAGGGCCCTGAAAATTTATGTTTCCAGGACTGCGGGAGTCAGAAAGACTAACTCGCTATTTATCCTGTATGCGCCCAACAAGTTGGGTGCTCCTGCTTCAAAGCAGACTATTGCTCGCTGGATCTGTAGTACGATTCAGCTTGCACATTCTGCGGCTGGACTGCCGCATCCTAAATCAGTGAAAGCCCATTCCCCGAGGAAAGTGGGCTCTTCTTGGGCGGCTGCCCGAGGGGTCTCGGCTCTACAACTTTGCCGAGCAGCTACTTGGTCGGGGTCAAACACATTTGCTAAATTCTACAAGTTTGACACCCTGGCTGAGGAGGACCTAGAGTTTGCGCATTCGGTGCTGCAGAGTCATCCGCACTCTCCCGCCCATTTGGGAGCTTTGGTATAATCCCCATGGTCCTTACGGAGTCCCAGCAACCACTTAGGACGTTAGAGAAAATAAGAATTTACTCACCGGTAATTCTATTTCTCGTAGTCCGTAGTGGATGCTGGGCGCCCATGCCAAGTGCGGATTGTCTGCAATACTTGTATATAGTTATTGCCTAACTAAAGGGTTATTGTTGAGCCATCTGTTGAGAGGCTCAGTTGTTATCATACTGTTAACTGGGTATTGTATCCAGGGCCGGCAACAGAAATCTTGGGGCCCGGTCCAATTAGCTCTCTGGGGCCCCTCTTTCCCTCCTCCCTTAACACACACACATATATATATATATACACACACACATATATATATATATATATATATATATATACACACATACATATATATATATATCAGAATAAAATGAAACATACACTTACACTTAAAAACCACACAAGTGTACCCCGCCTCAGGGGTTGGAGAGGTCAGCAGAGCAGACAGGTAACTTCTTCTGCTTGCAGCCAAGTCGCGCTGCAAGCATGATCTCTCCTCCTGCTCTTTAACAGCCACAGGAGGCAGCGAGTCAGAAGAGCGGGTGCGGGCACAGTCAGCGCCGTCAGTCGTTACCATGGCGCATGTGCAGCATGTACATGGTAACGGGGGTTGTCGGGCCGATAGGGAGGAGGTCACCGTGGGGGGATTACTTTGGCTAGATGGCTTGTTTGTTTTTTTAGGGCTGGCTGTGTAACGCTGCCCGACTTTCATGCAGGTCAAATGTAGGTGCTGCTGTCCTGTTTGGTTGTCTTTGAGCCCCGGGGCCCCTCTGAATCTCGGGGCCCGGGATGGCTGTCCCCGTTGAACCCCCCTGTCGCCGGGCCTGATTGTATCACGAGTTATACAGTGTGATTGGTGTGGCTGGTATGAGTCTTACCCGGGATTCAAAATCCTTCCTTATTGTGTCAGCTCTTCCGGGCACAGTATCCTAACTGAAGTCTGGAGGAGGGTCATAGTGGGAGGAGCCAGTGCACACCAGTAGTCTAAAGCTTTCTTTTAGTTGTGCCCAGTCTCCTGCGGAGCCGCTATTCCCCATGGTCCTTATGGAGTCCCAGCATCCACTACGGACTACGAGAAATAGAATTACCGGTGAGTAAATTCTTATTTATACAGCTATAGATCAGTGCTTCTCCTCACTAGTGATCTCAATATAATTAGCTGTTCTCAGTCGATTTACAGCAGGTAATTAATAAAGTTAATATCACTTTAAGTGAGTAATCACAATGTTAATTAGTGATATTGTTGATGAGAGACACTGTAATGTCCAAGAATGCATATAAACTCACAATTTTCCACAATATTCACTACTATTATAGTGGAATATAGATCATAGCTGTGAGGCACAGGGTTTAGTGAGCTGTTTGAGTATTGCACTAATGCCGTACACTGGAACACTCCATCAGCTGTTAATAGCAGTATATCCTAACTGGCTATTTTGTACTTATCAGCTGTGTGATGGAAACCTATATATCAAATAAACAGCATTTCTCAATGTAATTAGCTGTTCTCAATCAATTTACAGCAGGTAATAACTGAAGTCAGTATCCCTTTAAGTGAATAATCTGTTTGGGCGTTATGACCCCTCACATTGATCCTGATAGGGCAGAGTTGAGAACACATGCTTCCTTTCTTCCCAATGTCGTGTCGGCCTTTCATATTAATCAGCCTATTGTGGTACCGTCCTTGCAAGAGGATTATGGGACATCTTCTTCTCTGGATGTAGTGAGAATGTTGAAGACCTACGTGGAACCTACAGCTCTGTTGCGAAAGACTGATACTTTGTTCATACTCTGCTACTAAGCAAAGCCTCGCCCGCTGGATTCGGTTGACTATGTGTCAGGCCTATGTAAATCAATCTAGACGACCTCCATTATCCATTGCTGCCCATTCGACACGCTCAGTTTGTTCTTCGTGGGCCGATAGTAGGGGAGCTACCACGTCTCAACTCTGTAGAGCAGCCACTAGGTCCAGTATTCATACGTTTACCAAGATCTACAAGTTTGATACTTTTGCGGCTTCATCTTCACGGTTTGGCCATCTTGTTTTGCAAGTTCCTCAGCAATCTCCCATCCCGTCCCGTTTGGGACATCCCCACAGTCTTGAAGTTGTGCCAGGGTCCCCTAGTGGCTGACAGAAAAAGGAAGATTTTGGTACTTACCGATAAATCCCTTTTTCCGAAGCCATAGGGGACACTGGCCGCCCGCCCGTCGCTGTTCTCTTGCCTTACTTGTTGTGTTTAATTGTTATATGCTCTCTTCCCTCGTATAGTTTCTGTTCTCTTCTTCCAGTCTCCTCTCAGCTAATTCTTAACTGAGGGATGATGGTGGATAGAGGGAGAGGAGCCTGTTTCACTTTTTAGATTATTTAAAGTGCCAGCTCCCAATAAGCCACCATCATCACCCCACAGTCTTGAAGTTGTGCCAGTGTCCCCTATGGCTTCCGAAAAAGGGATTTATCGGTAAGTACCAAAATCTTCCTTTCAACATTGCTCTGTATGCGGTTACTACTGCACCATGCAAACGTCTTTCTACAAATGTGTTTCTATAAATAATACGTGATTCAAACAAATAAGGAAAACACCTCATGGGCAATGTTTAAGCTCCTTTGTGCTGATTTGTGGGTGACTTCTTTTTGCTGCGGTGCTGTCCTGAAGCCTGAAAGATAACAGGCAAGAGAGTGACCCACATAACAAACTTGCCCTAGCTATCCCTAGCTTACTCCAGCATTAGTTTGGTTGTTTAGTCACTTTGCAGTTGCACACACATAATTTTATTACATTTACCGTGACATATTTTTTATTCTATAATTACTGTCACTATTGTCTATTTTATCATCTTATCTGGGTGTATATGATTGTTTTGACACTGTTTCTGCCACTTATTGTGGTTCTCTATATTGCTCTACATTCTGCATGCTATTTACTCCAATAAAATGTTTTGTTTTTTCAAAAATAGGAATCACATCCTCTTTGGTCCCTCTAACAAACCAATTCCTGGCAAAGCAACAAACTGGCACTACTGCTGTCCACGGAGCTCCATTGCGCATGAGAGTCTGCGCTGATTGGTCAGAGTATGGTAATCACCACAAGTTGACCGATCAGAGTGGTCACATTAGTTTTCATGTAGTGTTCTCTTATGTGATGTGGCTCAGGGAGGACAAGTAGCCCCGGTTTGAGGGCCCACACCTTGTTTTTTTTTTTTTTTTACATGTTTTTTTTACTTGTTTGCTTTGCAAACAAAGCAAAGCCTGCTTAGCTCGGGAGGCAGTCCCTTTACCGCCTGTCGGGATCCCGGCGATCACGATACCGATGCTCATTGTGCTCTGCACAGTGCGTCACACAAACTCCCCTGCCAGAGGGCAGAGCTACTATTTGAGTGGATTTGATGTTGGCCTTGTGGTGGGTTCTAAACACGTTCCATAAATATGGGGTTTCTATTAGAGATGTGCACTTGAAATTTTTCGGGTTTTGTGTTTTGGTTTTGGGTTCGGTTCCGCGGCCGTGTTTTGGGTTCGACCGCGTTTTGGCAAAACCTCACCGAATTTTTTTTGTCGGATTCGGGTGTGTTTTGGATTCGGGTGTTTTTTTCAAAAAACACTAAAAAACAGCTTAAATCATAGAATTTGGGGGTCATTTTGATCCCAAAGTATTATTAACCTCAAAAACCATAATTTCCACTCATTTTCAGTCTATTCTGAATACCTCACACCTCACAATATTATTTTTAGTCCTAAAATTTGCACCGAGGTCGCTGGATGACTAAGCTAAGCGACCCTAGTGGCCGACACAAAAACCTGGCCCATCTAGGAGTGGCACTGCAGTGTCACGCAGGATGTCCCTTCCAAAAAACCCTCCCCAAACAGCACATGACGCAAAGAAAAAAAGAGGCGCAATGAGGTAGCTGTGTGAGTAAGATAAGCGACCCTAGTGGCCGACACAAACACCGGGCCCATCTAGGAGTGGCACTGCAGTGTCACGCAGGATGTCCCTTCCAAAAAACCCTCCCCAAACAGCACATGACGCAAAGAAAAAAAGAGGCGCAATGAGGTAGCTGTGTGAGTAAGATAAGCGACCCTAGTGGCCGACACAAACACCGGGCCCATCTAGGAGTGGCACTGCAGTGTCACGCAGGATGTCCCTTCCAAAAAACCCTCCCCAAACAGCACATGACGCAAAGAAAAAAAGAGGCGCAATGAGGTAGCTGTGTGAGTAAGATAAGCGACCCTAGTGGCCGACACAAACACCGGGCCCATCTAGGAGTGGCACTGCAGTGTCACGCAGGATGTCCCTTCCAAAAAACCCTCCCCAAACAGCACATGACGCAAAGAAAAAAAGAGGCGCAATGAGGTAGCTGTGTGAGTAAGATAAGCGACCCTAGTGGCCGACACAAACACCGGGCCCATCTAGGAGTGGCACTGCAGTGTCACGCAGGATGTCCCTTCCAAAAAACCCTCCCCAAACAGCACATGACGCAAAGAAAAAAAGAGGCGCAATGAGGTAGCTGTGTGAGTAAGATAAGCGACCCTAGTGGCCGACACAAACACCGGGCCCATCTAGGAGTGGCACTGCAGTGTCACGCAGGATGTCCCTTCCAAAAAACCCTCCCCAAACAGCACATGACGCAAAGAAAAAAAGAGGCGCAATGAGGTAGCTGTGTGAGTAAGATAAGCGACCCTAGTGGCCGACACAAACACCGGGCCCATCTAGGAGTGGCACTGCAGTGTCACGCAGGATGGCCCTTCCAAAAAATACTCCCCAAACAGCACATGACGCAAAGAAAAATGAAAGAAAAAAGAGGTGCAAGATGGAATTGTCCTTGGGCCCTCCCACCCACCCTTATGTTGTATAAACAGGACATGCACACTTTAACCAACCCATCATTTCAGTGACAATGTCTGCCACACGACTGTGACTGAAATGACGGGTTGGTTTGGACCCCCACCAAAAAAGAAGCAATTAATCTCTCCTTGCACAAACTGGCTCTACAGAGGCAAGATGTCCACCTCATCATCATCCTCCGATATATCACCGTGTACATCCCCCTCCTCACAGATTATAATTCGTCCCCACTGGAATCCACCATCTCAGCTCCCTGTGTACTTTGTGGAGGCAATTGCTGCTGGTCAATGTCTCCACGGAGGAATTGATTATAATTCATTTTAATGAACATCATCTTCTCCACATTTTCTGGATGTAACCTTGTACGCCGATTGCTGACAAGGTGAGCGGCGGCACTAAACACTCTTTCGGAGTACACACTTGTGGGAGGGCAACTTAGGTAGAATAAAGCCAGTTTGTGCAAGGGCCTCCAAATTGCCTCTTTTTCCTGCCAGTATAAGTACGGACTGTGTGACGTGCCTACTTGGATGCGGTCACTCATATAATCCTCCACCATTCTTTCAATGGTGAGAGAATCATATGCAGTGACAGTAGACGACATGTCCGTAATCGTTGTCAGGTCCTTCAGTCCGGACCAGATGTCAGCATCAGCAGTCGCTCCAGACTGCCCTGCATCACCGCCAGCGGGTGGGCTCGGAATTCTGAGCCTTTTCCTCGCACCCCCAGTTGCGGGAGAATGTGAAGGAGGAGATGTTGACAGGTCGCGTTCCGCTTGACTTGACAATTTTCTCACCAGCAGGTCTTTGAACCCCAGCAGACTTGTGTCTGCCGGAAAGAGAGATCCAAGGTAGGCTTTAAATCTAGGATCGAGCATGGTGGCCAAAATGTAGTGCTCTGATTTCAACAGATTGACCACCCGTGAATCCTTGTTAAGCGAATTAAGGGCTCCATCCACAAGTCCCACATGCCTAGCGGAATCGCTCTGTGTTAGCTCCTCCTTCAATGTCTCCAGCTTCTTCTGCAAAAGCCTGATGAGGGGAATGACCTGACTCAGGCTGGCAGTGTCTGAACTGACTTCACGTGTGGCAAGTTCAAAGGGCATCAGAACCTTGCACAATGTTGAAATCATTCTCCACTGCGCTTGAGACAGGTGCATTCCACCTCCTATATCGTGCTGAATTGTATAGGCTTGAATGGCCTTTTGCTGCTCCTCCAACCTCTGAAGCATATAGAGGGTTGAATTCCACCTCGTTACCACTTCTTGCTTCAGATGATGGCAGGGCAGGTTCAGTTGTTTTTGGTGGTGCTCCAGTCTTCTGTACGTGGTGCCTGTACGCCGAAAGTGTCCCTCAATTCTTCTGGCCACCGACAGCATCTCTTGCACACCCCTGTCATTTTTAAAAAAATTCTGCACCACCAAATTCAAGGTATGTGCAAAACATGGGACGTGCTGGAATTTGCCCATATTTAATGCACACACAATATTGCTGGCGTTGTCCGATGCCACAAATCCACAGGAGAGTCCAATTGGGGTAAGCCATTCCGCGATGATCTTCCTCAGTTGCCGTAAGAGGTTTTCAGCTGTGTGCGTATTCTGGAAAGCGGTGATACAAAGCGTAGCCTGCCTAGGAAAGAGTTGGCGTTTGCGAGATGCTGCTACTGGTGCCGCCGCTGCTGTTCTTGCGGCGGGAGTCCATACATCTACCCAGTGGGCTGTCACAGTCATATAGTCCTGACCCTGCCCTGCTCCACTTGTCCACATGTCCGTGGTTAAGTGGACATTGGGTACAACTGCATTTTTTAGGACACTGGTGAGTCTTTTTCTGACGTCCGTGTACATTCTCGGTATCGCCTGCCTAGAGAAGTGGAACCTAGATGGTATTTGGTAACGGGGGCACACTACCTCAAGAAATTGTCTAGTTCCCTGTGAACTAACGGCGGATACCGGACGCACGTCTAACACCAACATAGTTGTCAAGGCCTCAGTTATCCGCTTTGCAGCAGGATGACTGCTGTGATATTTCATCTTCCTCGCAAAGGACTGTTGGACAGTCAATTGCTTACTGGAAGTAGTACAAGTGGGCTTACGACTTCCCCTCTGGGATGACGATCGACTCCCAGCAGCAACAACAGCAGCGCCAGCAGCAGTAGGCATTACACTCAAGGATGCATCGGAGGAATCCCAGGCAGGAGAGGACTCGTCAGAATTGCCAGTGACATGGCCTGCAGGACTATTGGCATTCCTGGGTAAGGAGGAAATTGACACTGAGGGAGTTGGTGGGGTGGTTTGCGTGAGCTTGGTTACAAGAGGAAGGGATTTACTGGTCAGTGGACTGCTTCCGCTATCACCCAAAGTTTTTGAACTTGTCACTGACTTATTATGAATGCGCTGCAGGTGACGTATAAGGGAGGATGTTCCGAGGTGGTTAACGTCCTTACCCCTACTTATTACAGCTTGACAAAGGCAACACACGGCTTGACACCTGTTGTCCGCATTTCTGTTGAAATACTTCCACACTGAAGAGCTGATTTTTTTGGTATTTTCACCAGGCTTGTCAATGGCCTTATTCCTCCCACGGACAACAGGTGTCTCCCCGGGTGCCTGACTTAAACAAACCACCTCACCATCAGAATCCTCCTGGTCAATTTCCTCCCCAGCGCCAGCAACACCCATATCCTCCTCATCCTGGTGTACTTCAACACTGACATCTTCAATCTGACTATCAGTAACTGGACTGCGGGTGCTCCTTCCAGCACTTGCAGGGGGCGTGCAAATGGTGGAAGGCGCATGCTCTTCACGTCCAGTGTTGGGAAGGTCAGGCATCGCAACCGACACAATTGGACTCTCCTTGTGGATTTGGGATTTCGAAGAACGCACAGTTCTTTGCGGTGCTTTTGCCAGCTTGAGTCTTTTCATTATTCTAGCGAGAGGCTGAGTGCTTCCATCCTCATGTGAAGCTGAACCACTAGCCATGAACATAGGCCAGGGCCTCAGCCGTTCCTTGCCACTCCGTGTGGTAAATGGCATATTGGCAAGTTTACGCTTCTCCTCCGACAATTTTATTTTAGGTTTTGGAGTCCTTTTTTTACTGATATTTGGTGTTTTGGATTTTACATGCTCTGTACTATGACATTGGGCATCGGCCTTGGCAGACGACGTTGCTGGCATTTCATCGTCTCGGCCATGACTAGTGGCAGCAGCTTCAGCACGAGGTGGAAGTGGATCTTGATCTTTCCCTAATTTTGGAACCTCAACATTTTTGTTCTCCATATTTTAATAGGCACAACTAAAAGGCACCTCAGGTAAACAATGGAGATGGATGGATACTAGTATACTTATGGATGGACTGCCGAGTGCCGACACAGAGGTAGCTACAGCCGTGGACTACCGTACTGTGTCTGCTGATAATATAGACTGGATGATAATGAGATGAAATCAATATATATGTATATATAATATCACTAGTACTGCAGCCGGACAGGTATATATTATATATTTATTATGTAATGACTGATGACGGACCTGCTGGACACTGTCAGCTCAGCAGCACCGCAGACTGCTACAGTAAGCTACTATAGTAGTATGTATAAAGAAGAAAGAAAAAAAAAACAACCACGGGTAGGTGGTATACAATTATGGATGGACTGCCGAGTGCCGACACAGAGGTAGCTACAGCCGTGGACTAACGTACTGTGTCTGTGTTAGGGTCTCCTGCCCTGTGCTGCCACGTCGTCATGGCAACCGGGAGACAAGTGCTAGCGGAGTAACCTGAGCGCAGCTGATACTCCGGTTCGGGTCTTTTGCTGTGCAGTGGTTATAGGCTCTGTGCACGGCAGGGGATCCGGTGCTGGTTTTTGTGCTCACAGTCTGTGAGGTCTGAGTGGGGCGTGGACAGCACCTGCTTTATAAGGCCTCTTCTCAGGGTAAGCAGATGCTGCTGAATCTTTGTTGGTTAGTCAGTTCCTGAAAGTTAACCAGTACTGTGTAGCTTTGTATTTGTTTGTTGCTTACTGCAAATAGGCCTGGGGATTTGGTATTACACTCTGCCAATCCAGACCTAGCAGTAAGACTGGAGTCAGTCGTTTAGCTTGCTGGGGTTCTGTTACTACTCTGTGAACTTAGCAAGTTTGCGGCTGTATTCTAAGACTTGCCTGTCTAATCCTGTCTCACTGTGCTAGGTGTCAGGGGTCAGTTTAGTGGCAGTAAGCTGAACCTGTGCACTGCAAGTGAGAATTAGGATTGTGGAGACTCTCCTTGTGTCTATCATTCCATCTCTGACCAAGGAGTTTACTGCCACACCCGTTGGTAACCCTTTAGGGTTTTGCTGTTGCCCTTAGCAACAGCATTTCGGGTTCTCTACGTATTAAAACACAACATCTTGCTTTTCCCATCTGAGCAGTTCTAATACAAGGGAGATACCCAGTTCCTTAGCCTCTGGGCTTCTCTGTTCACCTTGTGTGTATTTTGTTACCCTATCACCTTCTGTGTACGTTATGTCATATTCCCCAGTCTGTCTGTGAGTCCATTTGTTTTGCATAACAGTTCAAACACCAGTACATTCCTGCAGGCACTGGAGTGCATAACAGTTCTGACACCAGTACTTTCCTGCAGGCACTGGTGTGCATAACATATTCAGCAGCCTAATACTCCTGTTGAAATTTTGTGGGAATATGGAGCATACCCCTCAAAATACGTTGCAACAGGTGGTCGATCAGGTGCAGGTCCTGACTCGACAATTTAATGATTTGTCCATTAAAATGCACACCTCCCAGGCTGCTGGCGGAGCTCCCGCAGCAGCAGCACCTGCAGGGGTTAAGGAGCCGAAAGTAAATCTCCCGGATCGTTTTTCTGGAGATCGCTCGCAGTTCTTTTGTTTCAAGGAGAGCTGCAAGCTATACTTCCGGCTTAGGCCTCAGTCTTCTGGGTCGGAGATTCAGCGGGTGGGCATAGTGATTTCCTTGCTACAAGGAGACCCACAGGTCTGGGCATATGGGTTGCAGCCTGACTGTCCGTCGCTTAAAAGTGTTGATGCTTTTTTTACGGCACTGGGCATGTTGTATGATGACCCTGACAAGACGGCCTCAGCCGAGGCTCAGATTTCGATCCTTAAGCAAGGGCGAAGGCCAGTTGAGGTTTACTGTACGGAGTTTCGGAGGTTGGCCCATGATACCCAGTGGAATGACCCAGCCCTGAGACACCAGTACCGAAGAGGTCTTTCTAACCAGATAAAGGACCAACTGGTACAATATCCCTTGCCTGATAGCTTGGATCAGCTCATGCAGTTATCCATCCGGGTGGATAGACGGCTGAGAGAGCGTAGGCTTGAAAGGGAGACTGAGATTTCCTTCCTTCCCAAGGGAACCTCAGACTCTGAGGAATTTTCCGAGGAGCCTATGCAGATTGGGGCTACCCGCCTCTCCTCGCGTGAGAAGACGCGGAGGAGACAGCAGGGGTTGTGTTTGTACTGTGGGAATAAAGGTCATGTGGTAGTATCATGCCCAGAAAAGCCGGAAAACTTCAGGGCCTGAGGGTGATGGGAAATATCCTGTCAGGCCAGAAGTCAGAATTTCCCAAGAAGACTTTTATCATTCCGGTGACCTTGAAGATCCTCGGTCAAACTGTCAAGACTGAGGCCTTTGTGGACAGTGGGGCCGACTGGGTTTTTATGGACCGCCAATTCGCCCTGAAACACTCTGTTCCCTTAGTACCCTTGGCATCGGAAATTGAGATTTGTGGGTTAAACGGGGAACCATTATCCCAAGGTAAAATTACCTCTTGCACTAGCCAGATTTCTTTGTTTATTGGAGCCACACACTCTGAAAAATTGTCCTTTTATGTGACTGTCTGTACTTTTGCCCCATTGGTGTTGGGGTTACCCTGGTTAAGGGCCCACAATCCTCAATTTGACTGGGTCTCTGGGGAGATTCTTAGTTGGGGTACTGATTGTTTCAGGAGTTGCTTGAGCCTTCCAGTCAGGCTCTCGCAGCTAAGTTTGCCAGGATTGCCAGGGTGTTATGCAGATTTTGCGGACGTGTTCTCCAAAAAAGTTGCAGAGGTACTACCTCCCCATCGCCCCTATGACTGTGCCATTGATTTGTTGCCAAATGCTAAGCTTCCCAAGAGCAGGTTGTACTCCCTGTCACGTCCTGAGACTCAGGCTATGGCAGAGTACATTCAGGAGAACTTGGCTAAGGGATTTATCAGACCTTCACAGTCTCCAGTTGGGTCAGGGTTCTTCTTCGTGGGTAAAAAGGACGGTTCGTTGCGACCCTGCATCGACTTCAGGGAATTGAACCGTATCACGATTAAAAACTCATACCCACTGCCTCTCATTTCGGTCTTGTTTGACCAGCTTCGTACTGCCACCATTTTTTCTAAGATTGACCTACGCGGTGCGTACAATCTAATCCGAATAAGAGAGGGGGATGAATGGAAGACTGCCTTTAATACCCAGTCAGGGCATTATGAATATTTGGTGATGCCTTTTGGGCTCTGTAATGCCCCGGCAGTCTTCCAGGATTTCATGAATGATGTGCTCAGGGAATATTTGGATAGATTCTTAGTTGTATACTTAGATGACATCCTAATCTTCTCCCATTCCCTGGAGGAACATCGGAAGCATGTACGCTTAGTCCTCCAGAAACTCAGAGACCACCGGCTTGGGGCGAAGCTGGAGAAGTGCGAATTTGAAGTTCAGCAAATCGCATTTCTAGGATATATTATCTCCCCAGAAGGTTTCCAAATGGAGGGTTCCAAGGTACAGGCAGTCCTGGATTGGGTGCAGCCCACTAGTTTGAAGGCGCTTCAGCGTTTCCTGGGCTTTGCGAATTTTTATAGACGATTTATCGCTGGATTTTCGTCTATAGTGGCGCCCTTGGTGGCACTCACTAAGAAAGGGGCGGATGTTGCTCACTGGTCTTGTGAGGCTAAAGCGGCTTTTGCCCGTCTCAAAAGGGCATTTGTTTCGGCCAAGGTGCTGCGACACCCAGATCCAGAGCGTCCTTTTGTGGTGGAGGTGGATGCCTCTGAGATGGGTATTGGGGCAGTGCTTTCTCAGATGGGAGTGTCTGATAATCACCTTCATCCCTGTGCTTACTTTTCCCGTAAATTTTCGCCTGCCGAGATGAATTATGACGTGGGTAACCGGGAATTGTTGGCTATTAAGGATGCACTCGAGGAGTGGAGACACTGGCTTGAGGGGGCTAAGTTTGTGGTCTCAATTCTCACTGACCATAAGAATCTGGCATATTTAGAGTCAGCAAAGCGTCTCAATGCCAGGCAGGCACGATGGGCTTTGTTTTTTGCTCGCTTTAATTTTTTGATAACATATCGCCCTGGGTCAAAAAACATCAAGGCTGATGCGCTCTCGCAGAGTTTTGCTCTAATCCAGGAGACCACCGAGGAGCCGTTGCCCATTGTTTCCCCATCATGTATTAAAGTGGGCATTACTCAGGACCTCTTATCATTAGTCCTTAGAGCACAGGAGCAGGCTCCTCCAGACCTTCCGGTAGGTCTTTTGTTTGTGCCTCCTAGGTTAAGACAGCGAGTGTTCCTGGAATTCCATGCCAAGAAGTCGGCAGGTCACCCGGGTATTGCCAGAACTCGGGAGTTGCTATCTAGGGCGGTGTGGTGGCCCTCGGTGGCTAAGGATGTGGATCAGTGGGTTCGGGCATGTGACATCTGTGCCAGAAATAAGACTCCTAGAGGGGTTCCTGTTGGCCCATTACATCCACTCTCTATCCCATCTAAGCCATGGACCCACATTTCAATGGATTTTGTGGTGGACTTGCCCAAATCCTCGGGGATGACAGCCATCTGGGTTGTCGTTGACAGGTTTTCGAAGATGGCGCACTTCGTTCCACTGGTTGGGCTGCCATCGGCCAGACGCCTGTCTGAATTATTTATGCTGCATGTTGTGCGTCTCCACGGGTTGCCACTTGATGTGGTCTCTGACCGCGGATCCCAGTTTGTGGCCAAATTCTGGAGGGCATTTTGTTCCGATCTCCAGATTTCTGTAAGCTTGTCGTCAGGCTACCATCCGCAGTCTAATGGGCAGACTGAAAGGGTGAACCAGTCCTTGGAGCAGTTCCTCAGGTGTTATGTCTCCAAGTGTCAGACTGACTGGGTTGCTCATCTGTCCATGGCGGAGTTTGCCTATAACAACGCGGCTCACTCTGCTACAGGGATCTCTCCCTTCCTTTGTGTGTATGGGCATCATCCTAAGGCCAATTCTTTTGACCCCCTGGACTCCACGCCTGGTGGTTCCTCTGTGGTTTCGGTCCTTAGAGGTATTTGGCGGAAAGTGAAGAAAGCCCTTGTGTCTGTGTCATTAGTGACCAAAAGGGTTTTTGATAAGCGGAAAAGACCCTGCAGCTTCAAATTAGGAGACTTCGTCTGGTTGTCTACCAAGAATTTGAAGTTGAGACAGCCATCTCATAAGTTAGGCCCCCGGTTCATCGGCCCTTATAAGATCACCAGGGTTATCAATCCGGTGGCATTTCAGTTAGATCTGCCCCGTTCTTTGGGTATCAATAAAACATTTCATTGTTCCCTTTTAAAACGGGCGATTAGTAATCCTTCTTCCAGTGGAAGACCTTCCCCTCTTCTGATACGTGGCCAGAGGGAGTTTGTTGTTGAAAGGATTCTTGACTCCAAGGTGGTTCGGGGTCGGCTGTCATTTTTGGTGCACTGGAAGGGGTATGGCCCGGAGGAGCGGTCGTGGGTGCGCAGTTGTGATCTTCATGCCCCCAGACTGATACGCTCTTTCTTCTCGCAGTTCCCCGATAAACCCGGTGGTAGGGGTTCTTTGACCCCTCGTCAGAGGGGGGGTACTGTTAGGGTCTCCTGCCCTGTGCTGCCACGTCGTCATGGCAACCGGGAGACAAGTGCTAGCGGAGTAACCTGAGCGCAGCTGATACTCCGGTTCGGGTCTTTTGCTGTGCAGTGGTTATAGGCTCTGTGCACGGCAGGGGATCCGGTGCTGGTTTTTGTGCTCACAGTCTGTGAGGTCTGAGTGGGGCGTGGACAGCACCTGCTTTATAAGGCCTCTTCTCAGGGTAAGCAGATGCTGCTGAATCTTTGTTGGTTAGTCAGTTCCTGAAAGTTAACCAGTACTGTGTAGCTTTGTATTTGTTTGTTGCTTACTGCAAATAGGCCTGGGGATTTGGTATTACACTCTGCCAATCCAGACCTAGCAGTAAGACTGGAGTCAGTCGTTTAGCTTGCTGGGGTTCTGTTACTACTCTGTGAACTTAGCAAGTTTGCGGCTGTATTCTAAGACTTGCCTGTCTAATCCTGTCTCACTGTGCTAGGTGTCAGGGGTCAGTTTAGTGGCAGTAAGCTGAACCTGTGCACTGCAAGTGAGAATTAGGATTGTGGAGACTCTCCTTGTGTCTATCATTCCATCTCTGACCAAGGAGTTTACTGCCACACCCGTTGGTAACCCTTTAGGGTTTTGCTGTTGCCCTTAGCAACAGCATTTCGGGTTCTCTACGTATTAAAACACAACATCTTGCTTTTCCCATCTGAGCAGTTCTAATACAAGGGAGATACCCAGTTCCTTAGCCTCTGGGCTTCTCTGTTCACCTTGTGTGTATTTTGTTACCCTATCACCTTCTGTGTACGTTATGTCATATTCCCCAGTCTGTCTGTGAGTCCATTTGTTTTGCATAACAGTTCAAACACCAGTACATTCCTGCAGGCACTGGAGTGCATAACAGTTCTGACACCAGTACTTTCCTGCAGGCACTGGTGTGCATAACATTCTGCTGATAATATAGACTGGATGATAATGAGATGAAATCAATATATATGTATATATAATATCACTAGTACTGCAGCCGGACAGGTATATATTATATATTTATTATGTAATGACTGATGACGGACCTGCTGGACACTGTCAGCTCAGCAGCACCGCAGACTGCTACAGTAAGCTACTATAGTAGTATGTATAAAGAAGAAAGAAAAAAAAAAACAACCACGGGTAGGTGGTATACAATTATGGATGGACTGCCGAGTGCCGACACAGAGGTAGCTACAGCCGTGGACTACCGTACTGTGTCTGCTGCTAATATAGACTGGATGATAATGAGATGAAATCAATATATATGTATATATAATATCACTAGTACTGCAGCCGGACAGGTATATATTATATATTTATTATGTAATGACTGATGACGGACCTGCTGGACACTGTCAGCTCAGCAGCACCGCAGACTGCTACAGTAAGCTACTATAGTAGTATGTATAAAGAAGAAAGAAAAAAAAACAACCACGGGTAGGTGGTATACAATTATGGATGGACTGCCGAGTGCCGACACAGAGGTAGCTACAGCCGTGGACTAACGTACTGTGTCTGCTGCTAATATAGACTGGGTGATAATGAGATGAAATCAATATATATGTATATATAATATCACTAGTACTGCAGCCGGACAGGTATATATTATATATTTATTATGTAATGACTGATGACGGACCTGCTGGACACTGTCAGCTCAGCAGCACCGCAGACTGCTACAGTAAGCTACTATAGTAGTATGTATAAAGAAGAAAGAAAAAAAAAACAACCACGGGTAGGTGGTATACAATTATGGATGGACTGCCGAGTGCCGACACAGAGGTAGCTACAGCCGTGGACTAACGTACTGTGTCTGCTGCTAATATAGACTGGATGATAATGAGATGAAATCAATATATATGTATATATAATATCACTAGTACTGCAGCCGGACAGGTATATATTATATATTTATTATGTAATGACTGATGACGGACCTGCTGGACACTGTCAGCTCAGCAGCACCGCAGACTGCTACAGTAAGCTACTATAGTAGTATGTATAAAGAAGAAAGAAAAAAAAAACAACCACGGGTAGGTGGTATACAATTATGGATGGACTGCCGAGTGCCGACACAGAGGTAGCTACAGCCGTGGACTAACGTACTGTGTCTGCTGCTAATATAGACTGGATGATAATGAGATGAAATCAATATATATGTATATATAATATCACTAGTACTGCAGCCGGACAGGTATATATTATATATTTATTATGTAATGACTGATGACGGACCTGCTGGACACTGTCAGCTCAGCAGCACCGCAGACTGCTACAGTAAGCTACTATAGTAGTATGGATAAAGAAGAAAGAAAAAGAAAAAAAAACACGGGTAGGTGCTAGGTGGTATACAATATTATATATATATTATATACAATTATATATATATATATATATATATTAAACTCATAAACTGGTGGTGATTATTAAACTGGTGGTCAGGTCACTGGTCACACTATCAGCAACTTGCAAGTAGTACTCCTGAGTCCTAAGCAGACAATCACAATATATATTATACTGGTGGTCAGTGTGGTCACAAACAATGGCAGTGTGGCTGGCACTCTGGCAGCAAAAGTGTGCACTGTACGTTATATGTACTCCTGAGTCCTGAGTCCTGCTCTCAGACTCTAACTGCTCCCCACTGTCAGTGTCTCCCCCACAAGTCAGATAATACAGTCACACTATCTCTCTCTATCACTTCAGCAAGTACTAGTAGTAGTAGTACTCCTCCTAATGCTCCCCAAAATTACTACTGTGTCTCTCTCTGTCTCACTCTCTTCTCGAATCTCTATAAACGGAGAGGACGCCAGCCACGTCCTCTCCCTATGAATCTCAATGCACGTGTGAAAAATGGCGGCGACGCGCGGCTCCTTATATAGAATCCGAGTCTCGCGATAGAATCCGAGCCTCGCGAGAATCCAACAGCGTGATGATGACGTTCGGGCGCGCTCGGGTTAACCGAGCAAGGCGGGAAGATCCGAGTCGCTCGGACCCGTGTAAAAAAAACTGAAGTTCGGGCGGGTTCGGATTCCGAGGAACCGAACCCGCTCATCTCTAGTTTCTATACTACTGAAAATAACACTGACATTCTATTTGTGTTCGTCTGTATTTTCGTTGGATTCCTGGAGGATTTTCCTTTACTAAATCATCGGATTGCAAACCCATTGGGAATACACCGCAAAAAGTCAAACCAACGCTTAAAAAATATTCCCTATAGAGTGGATCTGGGGCATATCCAGGAGTCCACTATGCATTTCAGCACCTTAGTTATTTAACTCATCCAGGACTCAGGGGCAGGACACAGTCCATAAACCCTCTTCCTGCATACAGACGCACACACACATAAATATTATATGTAGCAATTTTTGTTTCTTAAATCCACTGTTCTGGGAAATAGCACTTTATGAGTTGAGAAGTTATTTATGACACCTTCCCACATCTTAGCTGAGTAAAGCTTTCTCCAATAATATGTACATCTAGTGTATATTTAATGGATCATGATAATAATATTCATAATGAGCAAGTGGGTTCATCTTAAATAGTGGTGCCTTTCACAATCCATTACCAAACTATTTTTATATGTAATTTAATGGAATATATTCTCAGTGGAGGTGCACTTTAAACATGTCTGAAGAATGAAGACTCAAAGTGCTCTATTTTCTTTGTTAGAGTACATTTGCTGAGCAGCGATACCCGGTAGATGTCTTCTGTAAGTTTCCTGTTTTTGTAATATATTTACTTTCTTTTATAATTGTTTCACTCCTGCTGGAACCAATTACACCTTTCTTTGCTCTGGACAGATCAAAGTTGATACCTATTGATTATTATTATTTTTTTTAAATGTTCAGCATATTGTTATATATAACCATGGACAATGGGCGTTATTCAGAGTGGATTTGTTGCTGGGAACATGGCAGGTTCCATGATTCTGGAGGAGCACTTAAGCCGGCGCTGGCTGTTTCTCCAATAGTAAATAATTAGAAAACTATGGATGATTGTAAAAGCACACTTGGATTTATTTACTAAACATCAATTAATAAAATAAATAATAAAATTCACATATACACATGAAGTTTAAGGGCATATATGGAGCTGTGAAGCATTTGAATGTGCTGCTAATAAGTGTCCACTATGGATCCCGGACTAGAACACTGGACAAAGTTCCCTGGGGAAGAGAAATGAAATACAGCTGGTGTTACCCGTGAGGACGGAGGCTTCCAGAGGCTTTAGAAAACAGCAAGCACGCTGTATCACTTGTATTCAAGCTGGGTCTCTCCAGTCGGTGCTGTAATGTGAATGTCCCACAGAGACTGGAGAGACCCAGCACCGACTGGAGAGACCCAGCTTGAATACAAGTGATACAGCGTGCTTGCTGTTTTCTAAAGCCTCTGGAAGCCTCCGTCCTCACGGGTAACACCAGCTGTATTTCATTTCTCTTCCCCAGGGAACTTTGTCCCTCATTCCGAGTTGTTCGCTCGGTAAAAATCTTCGCATCGCAGCGATTTTCCGCTTAATGCGCATGTGCAATGTTCGCACTGCGACTGCGCCAAGTAAATTTGCTATGCACTTAGTAATTTTACTCACGGCTTTTTCATCGTTCTGGCGATCGTAATGTGATTGACAGGAAATGGGTGTTACTGGGCGGGAACAGGCCGTTTTATGGGCGTGTGGGAAAAAACGCTACCGTTTCCGGAAAAAACGCAGGAGTGGCCGGAGAAACGGAGGAGTGTCTGGGCGAACGCTGGGTGTGTTTGTGACGTCAAACCAGGAACGACAAGCAGTGAAATGATCGCAGATGCCGAGTAAGTCTGGAGCTACTCAGAAACTGCTACGAGGTGTGTAATCGCAATATTGCGAATACATCGTTCGCAATTTTAAGATGCTAAGATTCACTCCCAGTAGGCGGCGGCTTAGCATGAGCAAATCTGCTAAAATCCGCTTGCGAGCGAACAACTCGGAATGACCTCCTTTGTCCAGTGTTCTAGTCCGGGATCCATAGTGGACACTTATTAGCAGCACATTCAAATGCTTCACAGCTCCATATATGCCCTTAAACTTCATGTGTATATGTGAATTTTATTATTTATTTTATTAATTGATGTTTAGTAAATAAATCCAAGTGTGCTTTTACAATCATCCATAGTTTTCTAATTATTTACTATTGGAGAAACAGCCAGCGCCGGCTTAAGTGCTTTTCGTTGTAAAAATTCCATTGGGACTGACAATCCCTTGCTGGCAGCTGTGACAGCGCGTCTGGAATTGCTCTTTTCTCCATGATTCTGGAGACCTGCTTATGGGCAATACAGATTAGTCACCGGGAACATGACAGGCACAATGTTCCCAGCAACCATCGCATGTGTAGCAGAGGCGTAAACTCTGGGAGGCATTGGAATCATCTGCCGCCGGGCTCCTGCTCTGAAGGGGGCACCTCTCCTCCTATTCTGTGATACCATTCGGTTAAGTTAATTGATAGCCTCCACTCTCTCTTCAGTGGCCGACTTCCTCACTGCACCTGCACCATACAAGTCACACATTTTACAAGTGTCATACCCATGATTAGAACCCATGACCTATTACACTTGAGGCAGACACCGTACTGATGAAGCTATCTGCTCCAGTATAGGAAGCAAGAGAATTCTAACTATATGAAGTTACTTCTCTGACAATTACACGTAACTTCATATAGTTAGAATTCTCAGGCTTCCTATAGAGGAGCAAATATCTCTATCCGTAAGGTGTCTGCCGTCAGTGTAACAGGTAATGGGTTCTAATCTTGGGAATGACGCTAAGAAATGTGTGATTTTAAATAAAAGACAATGAAATGTGTATATATACTGTACAGCATACAGTATATATTTTTTCAGAAACACTCTCTCTCTCTCTCTCTCTCTCTATATATATATATATATATATATACACTGCTCAAATAAATAAATAAAGGGAACACTTAAACAACACAATGTAACTCCAAATCAATCACACTTCTGTGAAATCAAATTGTCCACTTAGGAAGCAACACTGATTGACAATCAATTTCACATGCTGTTGTGCAAATGGAATAGACAACAGGTGGAAATTATAGGCAATTAGCAAGACACCCCCAATAAAGGAGTTGTTCTGCAGGTGGTGACCACAGACCACTTCTCAGCTCCTATGCTTTCTGGCTGATGTTTTGGTCACTTTTGAAAGCTGGCGGTGCTTTCACTCTAGTGGTAGCATGAGACGGAGTCTACAACCCACACAAGTGGCTCAGGTAGTGCAGCTCATCCAGGATGGCACATCAATGCGAGCTGTGGCAAGAAGGTTTGCTGTGTCTGTCAGCGTAGTGTCCAGAGCATGGAGGCGCTACCGGGAGACAGGCCAGTACATCAGGAGATGTGGAGGAGGCCGTAGGAGGGCAACAACCCAGCAGCAGGACCGCTACCTCCGCCTTTGTGCAAGGAGGAACAGGAGGAGCACTGCCAGAGTCCTGCAAAATGACCTCCAGCAAGCCACAAATATGCATGTGTCTACTCAAACGATCAGAAACAGACTCCATGAGGGTGGTATGAGGGCCCGACGTCCACAGGTAGGGTTTGTGCTTACAGCCCAACACCGTGCAGAACGTTTGGCATTTGCCAGAGAACACCAAGATTGGCAAATTCGCCACTGGTGCCCTGTGCTCTACACAGATGAAAGCAGGTTCTCACTGAGCACATGTGACAGACGTGACAGAGTCTGGAGATGCCAAGGAGAACTTTCTGCTGCCTGCAACATCCTCCAGCATGACCGGTTTGGCAGTGGGTCAGTAATGGTGTGGGATGGCATTTCTTTGGGGGGCCGCACAGCCCTCCATGTGCTCGCCAGAGGTAGCCTGACTGCCATTAGGTACCGAGATGAGATCCTCAGACCCCTTGTGAGACCATATGCTGGTGCGGTTGGCCCTGGGTTCCTCCTAATGCAAGACAATGCTAGACCTCATGTGGCTGGAGTGTGTCAGCAGTTCCTGCAAGACGAAGGCATTGATGCTATGGACTGGCCCGCCCGTTCCCCAGACCTGAATCCAATTGAGCACATCTGGGACATCATGTCTCGCTCCATCCACCAACGCCACGTTGCACCACAGACTGTCCAGGAGTTGGCGGATGCTTTAGTCCAGGTCTGGGAGGAGATACCTCAGGAGACCATCCGCCACCTCATCAGGAGCATGCCCAGGCATTGTAGGGAGGTCATACAGGCACGTGGAGGCCACACACACTACTGAGCCTCATTTTGACTTGTTTTAAGGACATTACATCAAAGTTGGATCAGCCTGTAGTGTGTTTTTGCACTTTAATTTTGAGTGTGACTCCAAATCCAGACCTCCATGGGTTAATAAATTTGATTTCCATTGATATTTTTTTGTGTGATTTTGTTGTCAGCATATTCAACTATGTAAAGAACAAAGTATTTAATAAGAATATTTCATTCATTACGATCTAGGATGTGTTATTTTAGTGTTCCCTTTATTTTTTTGAGCAGTATATATATATATATATATATATATATATATATATAAATAAATATAGTGGGGGGCACCGATATTACCAATATTTTCTTTCCTTCGGGCAACTGAGGCGAACTTGTGCCACTGATGTGCAGGGTCTATGCATCAGAGAGGAGAGTCCCACATGGAGTTTGCACATGGGCCCCCTCCTCTCTTAAACCAGCCCTGACCCACAGATATGTTCTGACCCTTAGAAAATGGACCTCATTCAGACCTGATCGCAGCAGCAAAATCTTTCTCTAATGGGCAAAACCATGTGTACTGCAGGTGGGGCAGATATAATGGGATGTATTCAATATCCGGGCTGTCGGGATCCTGACGCTCAGCATACCAGCGCCGGGATCCTGACCGCCGAGATACCGTCACCTACCTGAGATACCGACACCTATTCTACCTCTTGGGGTGTCCACGACACCCCTGGAGGAAGAATAGCGTGGCGCGTGTAGCGTTCCACTGTGCCTGCAGCGTGGTGAGCACAGTGAGCCAGCAAGTGACTCTTTTGCGCTTGCCCTGCTGCCGGCATTCCGGTGCCCGGCATCCCGTGGTCGGGATTCTGACTGCCGGAATGATGGGTGCCAGTATATCGATACCAACCCAGATATAACATGTGCAGAGAGAGTTAGATTTGGGTGGGTTATATTGTTTCTGTGCAGGGTAAATACTGGCTGCTTTATTTTTACACTGCAATTTAGATTTCAGTTTGAACACACCCCATCCAAACCATACTCTCTCTGCACATGTTACATCTGCCTACCTGCAGTGCACATGGTTTCGCCCATTAGAGAAAAATGTCGCTGCTGCGATCAGGTCTGAATTAGGCCCTGTGTTTGGTTGGCTTTTTCCACAAAAAGCCCTCACACAGAAAATAATAAATCAGCAATGCAAACACGAACAGAACATTGAAAATACAAATTTGTGAAAACTCAGTAAAAAAGGAGAAAAATACACACGTTACTTACTATTTACCTCACACTGGAAGAAATAAATAACATAATAATAGGCCTACAACACCTAATTACCAATGAGGAACTGAAAACAGATTGCCAAACTTACGTGCAAGCTAATAAACAGGAAATGAGGCTATGAAGGATATCACAAATGGTCAAAACCATGCAGGGGACCACATTGCACACTTTGGGCCTATTTCCGAGCTACGCTCAAAGTAGCTAGGAAACAATAAAACTAATATACTGTATCAAAAAGGAGATGAAAATATGATTTTCTAAGAGTAATTATATAAGCTGGAAAATGTAACTTTCCAGAACTAGTACCTGATAGTCAAAGCCATTATATACATCACTTGGATGATGTACAGTATTCCTGCCTATGTATAGTATGATCAAGAATCTTGCCATTACTCTCTATTCCAAGTTTCTGGTGAAAATCGCTTAAAAACTAATGTTTCATTTTTTAACTATACATCCTAAAGACAATTGTTTCAGTATCCCAGATCGAGGTTCTTTTCTGTTAATTTTTTTTTAACATCAATCCATCACCATAGAAATATATCAATGGACATTAGGATTCTAAATGAATGAAGTGTGTGATCATTGTTTAAAGGGCAGTGGTGCAAGTAGAAATATTTTCTTAGTAGTTCTGAGTGTGCCAAAAAGATGGGTGTGTTCACGTGTCATGAGGGGGTGTGGCCACACGACACTAGGGTGTGTATTAATGGGGAGAAACCGGCTCCGGAACCTGTCTCCAGGAGTCCTGTCATACTGCCTCGAGGAAGGGAGAGGTCCCGAAACACGTCGGTTTGTATGACAGGAGTTTTTATGCTAGTGGAAGATTTACCAGACGGTCGGAGTTCTTTTGGACCTTGGAGACAAGTTCCGGAGCTGGATTCTCCTCATTAATACATCTTAAGGCCCATACCTCATGGAAATCTGGTAAAACTCCACCTTGACCATTCATCATATGAGATGTGAATTCTGTATATATATCTTAATAGGCATTATACAAGGCGTTCATGCTACCATTATCTGGTAAACCTCCATTGGCACCGTTTATTGTATTATTGCCTGATTTTACGGTTTTATTGGTTATTATCATTGCTTGATTGTATTAAACCTTTTTTTATTGGGAACGTATTACACTATCTTTGGAAATATTTCTTTTTCCTTTTATATGGATTCCAAGGGGTAAATTTACTAAGATGGGAGTTCTATTTAAGATGGGATGTTGCCCATAGCAACCAATCAGATTCCAGGTATTATCTTCTAGAAGGTGCTAGATAAATGAGAAGTATAATCTGATTGGTTGCTATGGGCAACATCCCATCTTAAATAGAACTCCCATTTTAGTAAATTTACCCCCAAGTGTCTGAAATACACATAAACGCCTACGACAGAATATCTGTGAGGGAAGTGCTATTTGCTTATTACTTTGTGTCACTAGATTAACGCACCTCATCTGGTCTAATTTCTTATATTCACATTATTCATTTTGGTATTGGGGATACCCTTCGACCAGTTTGTCTGCTGCTTACCTGTTTTGGCGTCGAGGCACTTTTCTGTCATCACAATTACGCAGTACCACCTGCCACACACTTTGCCATTACCACAATTATAATGTGCCACAAAGGAACAAGACCATGGTGCTTGGCAGCATGACGGCTCCTCCCACTTTGTCAGGGTTACTGGAAGTGTAACAGTGGCTGTATTTTCCTGTTATAATGGAGGCATTACTATATATTGTTACTAAATTGGGGACATTACTATATATTTCTATTATTATTACTGTATATTTCTATTATACTGGAGGCATTACTATATATTTTTCGCCTTGCCTCCAGATTCCCCCCCCCCCAAAGAGGGGATGTTGTGTGGCTATGCCGCTAGTGTCCTGTAGCCACTCCCACTAACAGCATGTGATCAAGCCCCCTCACAACACATGACCACGCCCATTTTCAGCACTCAGTACCACTAAGAAAATATATCTACTTGCACCACTGATAATCCTCCACCATTCTTTCAATGGTGACAGCATCATATGCAGTGACAGTAGACAAGCCAGTAATCGTTGGCAGATCCTTCAGTCCGGACCAGATATCAGCACTTGCGCCTGACTGCCCTGCATCACCGCCAGTGGGTGGGCTCAGAAATGTTATCCTTTTCCTCGCAGCCCCAGTTGCGGGAGAAAATGAAGGAAGAGCTGTTGACGGGTCACATTCCGCTTGAGTTGACAGTGGTCTCACCAGCAGGTCTTTGAACCTCTGCAGACTTGTGTCTGCTGGAAAGAGAGATACAACATAGGCTTTAAACCTAGGATCGAACACGGTGGCCATAATGTAGTGCTCTGATTTCAACAGATCGACCACCCTTGAATCCAGGCAAAGCGAATGAAGGGCTCCATCCACAAGTCCCACATACTTGGTGGAATCGCTCTGTCTTAGCTCCTCCTTCAATTTCTCCAGTTGCTTCTGCAAAAGCCTGATGAGGGGAATGACCTGACTCAAGCTGGCAGTGTCTGAACTGACTTCACGTGTGGCAACTTTGAAGGGTTGGAGAACCTTGCACAAGACGGAAATCATTCTCCACTGCCCATGAGTCAGGTGCATTCCCCCTCCTTTGCCTATATCGTAGGTGGATGTATAGGCTTGAATGGCCTTTTGCTGCTCCTCCATCCTCTGAAGCATATAGAGTGTTGAATTCCACCTCTTGCTTCAGTTGATGGCAGGGCAGGTTCAGGAGTGTTTGCTGGCGTTCCAGTCTTTGGCACGCGGTGGCTTAATGACTGAAAGTGGCCCGCAATTTTTCGGGCCATCGACAGCATCTCCTGCACGCCCCTGTCATTTCTCAAAAAATTCTGCACCACCAAATTAATTGTATGTGCAAAACATGGGACGTGCTGGAATTTGCACACGCACAATATTGGTGGCGTTGTCCGATATTATAAATCCCCTGGAGAGTCTAAGTGGGGTATGCCATTGTGCGATGATGTACCTCAGTTTCCGTAAGAGGTTCTCAGCGGTGTGCCTCTTACGGAAACTGGTGATACACAGCGTAGCCTGCCTAGGAACGAGCTGGCATTTGTGAGATGCTGCTACTGGTGACGCTGCTGTTGTTGCTGTGGGAGGCAATACATCTACCCAGTGGGCTGTCACAGTCATGTAGTCCTTAGTTTGCCCTGCTCCACTTGTCCACATGTCCGTGGTTAAGTGGACACTGGGTACAACCGCATTTTTCAGGACACTGAGGACACTTTTCTTAATGTCCCTGTACAGCCCGGGAATCACTTTCCTAGGGAAGTGGAAGCTAGATGGATTTTTGGATTTTGGTACCAGGGACACACTACCTCCATCAATTGTCTAAATTCCACTGCACCAATGGCGGATACCGGATGCACGTCCAATATAGCTGTCAAGGCCTCAGTTATCCGCTTTGTAACAGGATGACTGCTGTCATATTTCATCTTCTTCACAAAGGACAGTCAGTTGCTTAGTTGAAGTAGTACAAGTGGTCTTCCGACTTCCCCTCTGGGATGATGATCGACTCCCAGCCGCAACAACAGCAGCAGCAGCAGTAGTAGGCATACCACTCAAGGATCCTCAGGAGGAATCCCGGTTAGAAGAGGACTCGTCAGTCATGCCAGTGACATGGCTTGAAGGACTACTGACGTTCCTGACTGAGGAGGAAATTGACGTTGAGGGAGTTGGTGGTGTGACTTGCAGGAGCTTGGGTGCAAGAAGAAGAAGGGATTTAGGTATCGTGGACTGCTTACGCTCTTACCCAAAGTGTCTGAACTTGACACTGACTTCTGATGAATGTGCTGCAGGTGACCTATAAGGGAGGATGTTCCTAGGTGGTTAACGTCCTTACCCCTACTTATTACAGATTGAGAGAGGCAACACACAGCTTGACACCTGTTGTCTGGATTTGTGGAGAAATAATTCCACACTGAAGAGGTGGCTTTTTTGGTATTTTGTCCAGGCACCACAATGGGCTTTCTCATTCCATGGACAACAACTGTCTCCTGATTTAAACAAACCACATCACCATCAGAATCCTCCTCATCAAGTTCCTCCTCAGCGCCAGCAACACCCATATCCTCATCCTGGTGTACTTCAACAGTGACATCTTCAATTTGAATATCAGAAACTGGACTGTGGGTGCTCCTTCAAGCACTTGCAGAGGGCATGCAAATGGTGGAAGGAGCCACCTCTTCACTTCCAGTGTTGGGAAGGTCAGGCATCGCAAAACCGCCGACACAATTGGACTCTCCTTGGGGATTTGTGATACCATCTTAGAACGCACAGTTCTTTGCTGTGCTTTTACCAGCTTAACTCATCATTTTTCTAGCGGGAGGATGAGGGCTTCCATCGTCAGGTGAAGCTGAACCACTAGTCATGAACATAGGCCAGGGCCTTAGCCGTTCCTTGCCACTCCGTGTCGTAAATGCTATACTGGCAAGTTTACGTTTCTTCTCAGACCATTTAAATTAATTTTTTGGGGTAATTTTACTGAACTTTGGCTTTTTGGATTTTACATGCCCTCTACTATGACATTGGGCATCTGCCTTGGTAGACGACGTTGATGGCATTTCATCGTCTATGTCATAACTAGTGGCAGCAGCTTCAGCACTAGGAGGAAGTGGTTCTTGATCTTTCCCTATTTTATCCTCCAAATTTTTGTTCTCCATTATTTTTCTGGAATTATATAACAATATGCGGCACAGGAGAGCGTACCTCTACACCACACAAGGCAAACCCTGTGAAAATTATTTGGATTAAATATTAATAACCCCTTTATTTGGAGTAAATAATATGCAGCACAGAAAAGCACCACTGAACTTATACGGCAGCACCACTGGACTGGACTTATATGGCAGTACCACTGGACATATATGGCAGTATCACTGGAATTATATGGCAGTACCACTGGATTTATATGGCAGTATCACTGGACATATATGGCAGTATCACTGGAATTTTATGGCAGTACCACTGGGTTTATACGGCAGTACCACTGGACATATACGGCAGTATCACTGGACTTACTTGGTAGTACCACTGGACTTATACGGCAGTACCACTGGACAGCTACGGCAGTATCACTGGACATATACGGTAGTACCACTGGACTTATACAGCAGTACCGCTGGACTTATACGGCAGTACCACTGGACTGGATTTATACGGCAGTACCACTGGACATATATACGGCAGTACCACTGGACTTATATGGCAGTACCACTGGACTTATATGGCAGTACCACTGGACTTATACGGCAGTATACTAGACTGGATTTATACGGCAGTACCACTGGATTTATACAGAAGTACCACTGGACATATACGGCAGTATCACTGGAATTATACGGCAGTACCACTGGACATATACGGCAGTATCACTGGAATTATATGGCAGTACCACTGGATTTATACAGCAGTACCACTGGACATATATGGCATTATCACTGGACTTATACCGCAGTACCACTGGACCGGATTTATACGGCAGTACTACTGGACATATACAGCAGTATCACTGGACTTATACGGCAATATCACTGGACTTATACGGCAGTTTCACTGGACTTATACTGCAGTACCACTGGACATATATACGGCAGTATCACTGCACATATATGGCAGTACCACTGAGCATATACGGCAGTATCACAGGACATATACGGCAGTACCAGTACCCCTGAACTTATACATCTGCACCACTATGCTGGACTTATACGGCAGTACCCCATGACTTACACGGCAGTAACTCTGGGCTTATATGGCAGCACAGGGACACCACCACTGTACTGATGCAGGACAACACAGCACCACTGCAATGGACTGGACTTATACAGCAGCACTGGACATATGGCAGCAGAGGACACCACCACTGTGACGGGACTAATGCAGCATAAGACACTACCACTGTACTACTGATGCAGGACAACACAGCACCACTGCATTGGACTTATACAGCTACACTGAACATATGGCAGCAGAGGACACCACCACTGTGACTGGACTGATGCAGCTTAAGACACTACACACTGGACTGAGCAGCACAAGACTCCACTGGAATCGATGATGACGTTTTGCCTCATTCTGGTTTCCAAGACTGGCGGAAAGTCGACTCGGATCCGGGCTCGGCACATGAAGTTCGGGGGGGGGGGGGGGGTTCCGTTCATCGGCTCATCTCTAATATATATATATATATATATATATATATATATACAGTTGTGCTCATAAGTTTACATACCCTAGCAGAATTTGTGATTTTCTGGCCATTTGTCAGAGAATATGAATGATAACTCACAAACTTTTCTTTCACTCATGGTTAGTGGTTGGGTGAAGCCATTTATTGTCAAACAACTGTGTTTACTCTTTTTATATCATAATGACAACAGAAACTATTTTATTTTAATTTATTTTTGTAAACAGACATTCTTAAAATCCCGGGCAACGTTGGGTACTCCAGCTAGTATATATATATATATATATATATATATATATATATATATATACACTGCATATATATATACACTGCTCAAAAAAATAAAGGGAACACTTAAACATCACAATGTAACTCCAAGTCAAACACACTTCTGTGAAATCAAACTGTCCACTTAGGAAGCAACACTGATTGACAATCAATTTCACATGCTGTTGTGCAAATGGAATAAACAACAGGTGGGAATTATAGGCAATTAGCAAGACACCCCCAATAAAGGAGTTGTTCTGCAGGTGGTGACCACAGATCACTTCTCAGCTCCTATGCTTTCTGGCTGATGTTTTGCTCACTTTTGAAAGCTGGCAGTGCTTTCACTCTAGTGGTAGCATGAGACGGAGTTACAACCCACACAAGTGGCTCAGGTAGTGCAGCTCATCCAGGATGGCACATCAATGTGAGCTGTGGCAAGAAGGTTTGCTGTGTCTGTCAGCGTAGTGTCCAGAGCATGGAGGCACTACCAGGAGACAGGCCAGTACATCAGGAGACGTGGAGGAGGCCGTAGGAGGGCAACAACCCAGCAGCAGGACCGCTACCTCCGCCTTTGTGCAAGAAGGAACAGGAGGAGCACTGCCAGAGCCCTGCAAAATGACCTCCAGCAAGCCACAAATGTGCATGTGTCTACTCAAACGATCAGAAACAGACTCCATGAGGGTGGTATGAGGGCCCGACATCCACAGGTGGGGGTTGTGCTTACAGCCCAACACCGTGCAGGACATTCGCCAAGGAGAACGTTCTGCTGCCTGCAACATCCTCCAGCATGACCGGTTTGGCAGTGGGTCAGTAATGGTGTGGGGTGGCATTTCTTTGAGGGGGCCGCACAGCCCTCCATGTGCTTGCCAGAGGTAGCCTGACTGCCATTAGGTACCGAGATGAGATCCTCGGACCCCTTGTGAGACCATATGCTGGTGCGGTTGGCCCTGGGTTCCTCCTAATGCAAGACAATGCTAGACCTCATGTGGCTGGAGTGTGTCAGCAGTTCCTGCAAGACAAAGGCATTGATGCTATGGACTGGCCCGCCTGTTCCCCAGACCTGAATCCAATTGAGCACATCTGGGACATCATGTCTCGCTCCATCCACCAACGCCATGTTGCACCACAGACTGTCCAGGAGTTGGCGGATGCTTTAGTCCAGGTCTGGGAGGAGATACCTCAGGAGACCATCCGCCACCTCATCAGGAGCATGTCCAGGCATTGTAGGGAGGTCATACAGGCACGTGGAGGCCACACACACTACTGAGCCTCATTTTGACTTGTTTTAAGGACATTACATCAAAGTTGGGTCAGCCTGTAGTGTGTTTTTCCACTTTAATTTTGAGTGTGACTCCAAATCCAGACCTCCATGGGTTAATAAATTTGATTTCCATTGATAATTTTTGTGTGACTTTGTTGTTAGCACATTCAACTATGTAAAGAACAAAGTATTTAATAAGAATATTTCATTCATTCAGATCTAGAATGTGTTATTTTAGTGTTCTCTTTATTTTTTTGAGCAGTGTATATATATATATATATATATATATATATATCTATATATCAACCAGCATTTATATTCCAGCTGATTCTGATTCTTCAAACTCAGCATGCTATTATTGGGACATATCTCTGGATACAATCCTGATACAGGGTTAAGGTCATTGCAAAGGAGGCTTACTGTACTTGTTCTTTCCCCAGGACCATACATTACAAATAACCATGTTTACCTGCAATATATGGTCCTGAGGAAAGGGTAATTAATGATACCATAAGGGCTGATTTTACGAGGTCTGAAGGCATGGTACTAGCTGCCTTGAGTGGTGTAGTTATCGGACAGGTGTATACTAGGTGTATGCAGGTTATAAGCAGCAAGTGGGGTATTAAAAATGCAGAGGATTCCAGCCAGGCAATTTATGATATGTTGTGATAAGTTGATGTTAATTCAAAGTATTTTTATTTCTGTTGTTCATTAAATTTAATGTAATCGTATTTCACTACCATGCGTCCCCTTTTTTATATTCTTATGTAGATACTGTACTGTTGTTGGATTGAGGAATGGAGAATGGAGGGATGCTACGTGAAAGATTATTCTACTAACATGAATATTGTATTAACTCTACACATGGTAATATAACTTTTTTGTGCTAATATATCTATATATATTTACCTGAATATAAGTTATATGCTTATATACAAACAGTCTCCAGTGCCGTGATTTTGGGAGGAGTGCATGTGATTTTACACTGCTGCACGGAGACTTGCTGCTTTCTTAGAGTTGGAGTGCCGGCTGCTATGGGCTATATATATATTTAAATGCGAAAGCACTCACTTACTCACTCACTCACTCACTCACTCACTCACTCACTCACTCACTCACTGATCACTAATTCTCTTACTTCCCGATATGTTAGAAAGCTGAAATTTAACATAGGTATCCTTCAGGTGTGAAATAGGAAAACTACGTAATTAGAATTTTAATAAACCTCCCCTAAGGGGATGGAAAGTGGGTTGACATAATGACATAATAACCAATGCGTGGCTTGCGTTGCGTGACGATAACACCCAACGGACAATCGGATTAAAATTTGGATTGCACCTCCAGAGTGTAGAATTTAATAAATTACAAAAATGGTCCTGTTACTTTTTACCGTATATGCTACGGGTGCTCCTTGGGTAATCCTAAGAACCATGGATTAATATTTACTTACATTAAGACGTCTCAAATTTACATCTCTATAGATTTACCAAATTTTTAACACTTATGTCTATGTACAACCCTGAGAATCAGAAACTCCTGTGCGAAGAATGGGTAGAGCAGCTAGTTTTATATATATATATATATATATATATATATATATATATATATATAAATTATGTTCTTTAAGAGAGGGGTGTTCCTCAGCCCCCTCTCAATCCTGAAAGAACAGGCGGCACCCCAAGGACTTGATGAAAACACGTGTATTAAGCAAAGTGGTCAAACAAGTGGCATAACTGCGCCAACGTTTCAGCGCCGTGCAGGGCGCTTTTGTCAAGGCTGTATGCAAGTGACACAAAACAAACCAGAACAGTGTAAAAACTTACCTTATATCTGTTAGTGAGAAAGAGAGAAGACCACGTCTGGGAGCTGCGGGAGCTGGCGTCCGGCGGGGTTTCCGGTGGGTGTGCCCGTCACATTGCCAGAAAGTGATGTCACTGGTAGCCAGGCAACCCCGGGCATCCTGGCCGTCGCTATCAACCCGCTGATCCTGGCGGAAGTAGAGCAAGAGAGTGTAAACAAACTGCAAATGCTGTGTACTGTGAGAATGTAAATACTTGCACAACTGAACATGTTGCGCTCAAAATGTAAAACAAGAACGTGACTTCAGCTGTTTAAACATTGGGAGTGCCGACCATACCAGTCTTGTATTGTTTGGGCTGTGCATACAGTCCCCAGCGGTATGGCACCCATTTTTCTTCATCCTCATCATTTTTGACTACGCAATATTCCGACCACTCACTCTAGTGTCAATTTATTGTCTGGTTGACACGAATTACAAAGCAATAACAGTGTGGTCGGTTAACCCCGAACATTCCAGCATGAATACATACAGCCGGAACCTCTAAAAAAGCCATGTCTACCCAAAATATGTCCATGGCTATTGATGACACGTTAGCATTCACGGATTCTGAGGCAGCAGCCATTCTATTCACTGAGGATACTCTGACCAATGAAGATAACACTACAACAGACGAAGTTTACCACACCTTATTGCGTCTAAAGAAGAAAGCGGTCGACTTTTTACTACACGGCACTTAGTTATCCGATTATTTTCGTGCCAAACGCATCCCCAGGGGATTTAGGGTTAAAAACGTTCCGACCATCGGTAGGAACAACCCGGAATTGTGTCACCGATGGATATCGGTACTTAATAAATGCAGCATGGACCTCATGCTTCTTGTTATTGAGGAACCCGGAAAAGAACTTAAGAAATATAGAAACAACATCACACAGCACGCAGTTGATCATCAATCAGTGCTAAATGACGTCCAGCATGCCAGCACGTGGGAGAAGTTAAAATCCCAACTGGATAATTACAAACGTGACCTCAGCATTCAAGAGATCCAAACTTCAGACGGTCAACATGGACTACGAGGACAACCGGGTCTACCGATGGCTACATGGCATTCCGGACTCCTCCTTTGCAGGTGGGAGAAAGCAACGCCAATCGTGGAGGGATAGATGAGCACGCTCCACGAGACGCACATACTCCTCTAATTCTGACAGTGATTTCCGTTGTCATGACTCTGACGGATCTAAATCACCCATACAGGCCCCTTTAGGGGTGGCTACGAAGGCACGATCCGAACCAGGAGCCCAAGGCCAAGCAGACGGGGGGGGGGGGGGGGGGGGACGACAAAATCACAGAATCTGGAAAACCTCCGCTCAAAGCCAGGAGCAGCAAGAGGAATTAGTGTTCAATCTATCATCTAGGGTGCTGACAGACACGGAGAATCAAGTCATTAGAAAAGGACTCTTTTATTCCTACTAATCCATATGATGATTTTCAATGGACAGTTGAACAGCATCGATTCAGTAGGACACTGCGTCTTAAAGAATTTTTTCAATACCAGTCTACATCATCTGAACAGGATCAACACCTTAAGCTTCCGTCCAAATCCACGTTTGACCCTCAATCCAATAATGTATCCATCAAGTCGTTCTCCAGGCTATTGGACACTTCCATAAAGAAATATAATCAAGCAGCTCCTGCCCTTTACCTCAATATCACCATGCAAGAACAGCAAGCCATTAAAGATTTAGCTTCCTACAGTGACATCACCATCCGACCGGCGGACATAGGGGGAGCAATCGTCATTCAGGACAGAAGTGCCTACATCAGTGAAATTGACCGGCAATTAGCAGATCCTGCCACTTACAAAAAACTGCGACACAACCCCACAGCACAATTCAAATTGGAAATTGACAATATTATAAAACAGGCGGTACAAGATGGTTATTTGGACACTAAAACCGCATCCTCTCTGGTACAATCTCATCCCATAGTTCCAGTTTTATACACAGTTCCCAAGGTCCACAAGGACCGGTTGCATCCACCGGGTCGTCCAATTACGTCAGCCAGAGGATCGTTGATCCAACCCATTTCTCAGTTCTTAGATTTGCATATCCAACCATTGGTGATCAAACAAGCGACGTATCTTAAAGACACCTCTCATCTGCTACTCACATTACAGGAAATTCCGAGTGTACCTAAGAACACCATCATGTGCCCAATGGATGTACAAAGCCTGTACACTGTCATACCGCATGGACAGGGGCTTCTGGCTATGCAACAATTCCTGGAAACTGAAGAATTTAGTGCATTACACACCCCTCTGTTTTTTAAACTCCTTGAATACACTTTGACCCATAACTACTTCCTGCACAATGGTGAATATTTTGTGCAACTCACCGGGTGTGCGATGGGGTCTAATGTATCACCTAGCTATGCTAACGTTTACATGTTTGCGTTTGAACGCCAATTCCTGGGCTCCGAGATCATACAAGCGAAGACCCTTTTGTATAAACGCTACATTGATGATCTTTTACTCTTCTGGACTGGGAGCGTTTCGGATTTGGAAGATCTACATCGCAACATCAAAAATAGCAATACCCCCATCAAACTAACCATAGAATCCAGTTACGAGTCAATACATTTTTTGGACGTTCAAATTGACATCCGTGGTAACACCATTGTCACATCCGTATATCATAAACCGACAGACCGTAACACTTTATTAAGGAACAATAGTTTCCATCCTCCAGCACTGAAAAAGGGCCTCCCCAGATCTCAGATGCTACGGGTGGCCAGGATCACAAGCAACAGGGAACAACTTGATGGTGCTCTCGATCAAGTGATCCTTAAATTTATGCAGAGGGGGTACGACAGACGCCAGTTAGCACGCATCAAGCAAGAAGTGCTACTCATCCCAAGAAATCAGCTCTTTGGCTCCATGCGGCAGCAAACCACCAAAAAGGTACCGTTTATTACACAGTACACCACAGCCAGTTCGGTCACCACCAGGGCCACACGAGCATTGTGGCCCATAGTAAGTTCGGATCCATCATTACCATGCTTCCACAATACAGCCATTATGCCCTGTTTCAAGAGAGGGCGCAACCTACGCGACATGCTTGTGAAAACTGATGTCACTCAAAAGAAACTCACTTCACTCAAATCAGGGTGCCAAAGGTGCCTGTCATGAACTACCTGTAAGCACATGGACACAGACCCCAAGTTCACTCATCCCATAACTAAGAAGACATTCAAAATTCGACATCACGTCACATGCACTTCACAATACGTGATTTACGTTATATCTTGTCCATGTGGTTTACTGTATGTGGGCCAAACCATACGTACTTTCAGGGAGAGAATGGCCCTACATAGGTCTGCCATCAAGGCAGCCCTTGAGGGCAAGCCCAACGAACAGCCGGTGGCTCGACATTTTAAACAGGCTCAGCATCAACTGCATCATCTGAGGCACATGATAGTAGATCACATCCCGGTAAACACGAGGGGAGGAGATCGAGCGAAAGCCCTAGCGCAAAGAGAGATCGAATGGATACATCGCTTGTCTACCCTGACGCCACATGGACTTAATGAACATGTAGCCTGGAGTGTACTTTTGTGATTAGCATATACTTGTGTTTCCGATTTGAAGACTGCAGCTCACACACTCTCTCTAGGATCAGGCATTTCTCTCTTCTACTGCAGAATCTATCACCATACATTAACAGGCAGAGCATCTCTCTGTTCTTGTTTAACATCTCCATCTATCTGGCTGGGTCTATTACGGCCCCAAGTATATCCACATTCATTCCTTATGTTAATGCATATGTACATATCAGAACATTAATGCTTGCTAAGAAGGGTTTAGTAGGCTATTTATTTTTTTCTGTATGGGGTTTGTAGCAGTTAGGCACACCCATATACGCTAAGTGCTGTTGCCCTCAGAGCTGTAATACATATTTTTCATCAACTATCGTTTGACATACCTTCAAGGCTATTTTTTCTGCTGATTACGTATAGCATCATTGTTTTTAACTTTTTAATATGCACTTTGCACAGTTTACAGTCACTCTGTGCTATATCGTTCACCATTTTCCCATGCACTCACACTGGGTACAATTCAGTCACGTTCTTGTTTTACATTTTGAGCGCAACATGTTCAGTTGTGCAAGTATTTACATTCTCACAGTACACAGCATTTGCAGTTTGTTTACACTCTCTTGCTCTACTTCCGCCAGGATCAGCGGGTTGATAGCGACGGCCGGGACGCCCGGGGTTGCTTGGCTACCAGTGACGTCACTTCCTGGCAACGGGACGGGCACACCCACCGGAAACTCCGCCGGACGCCAGCTCCCGCAGCTCCCAGACGCGGTCTTCTCTCTTTCTCACTAACAGATATAAGGTACGTTTT
Source organism: Pseudophryne corroboree (assembly GCF_028390025.1). Classification (NCBI taxonomy): domain Eukaryota; kingdom Metazoa; phylum Chordata; class Amphibia; order Anura; family Myobatrachidae; genus Pseudophryne; species Pseudophryne corroboree. The sequence continues at coordinate 1,057,551,578 of NC_086444.1, forward strand.
TACATTGTTCTGGTTTGTTTTGTGTCACTTGCATACAGCCTTGACAAAAGCGCCCTGCGCGGCGCTGAAACGTTGCCGCAGTTATGCCACTTGTTTGACCACTTTGCTTAATACACGTGTTTGCATCAAGTCCTTGGAGTGCCGCCTGTTCTTTCAGGATTGAGAGTGGGTTGAGGAACACCCCTCTCTAGAAGAACATAATTTCTATACGTTTTACAGTAGGAAGGCACCGGGGCAGCTGTTTAAACATTGGGAGTGCCGACCATACCAGTCTTGTGTATATATATATATATATATTTTTTTTTTTTGAAAGAAGCAGGGAGCGCCAATAGTGCATTAAAAGTGTAACAATTTATTTATAACACATCCAAATACGATGATCAAATAAAATCCGTACCATAAAAGGCGGTTAAACCACCGCTTGTATAACCAGCATGAAATTATCCCACAATACAACTCAGCATACGTGATTCAGTATCCATACGTCAGACCACGACCATACGCGTTTCGTCATCAGACTTCGTCAGTGGGCTTACAAGCGGTGGTTTAACCGCCTTTTATGGTACGGGTTTTATTTGATCATCGTATTTGGATGTGTTATAAATAAATTGTTACACTTTTAATGCACTATTGGCGCTCCCTGCTTCTTTCAAAATTTCTCGGCAGGATCATTACCCGTCCGGAATCGGGTCTCTGGTGGGGAAGCGACAGCTGGAAATCCCAGAGGTGCACACTGATAAAGACTAATCGACCAGTGAGACTGGGTGTCAGTGATTGTGAGAAACTGTTGATTCTTGTTCAGTCTGGGACTTGTAGTTCCACGGGACTTTTAACCTTTCCTTGTCCTTTGCGCTCATACATTTTTTCCTGTTAATATATATATATATATATATATGTATATACAGTTGTGCTCACAAGTTTACATACCCTAGCAGAATTTGTGATTTTCTGGCCATTTGTCAGAGAATATGAATGATAACTCACAAACTTTTCTTTCACTCATGGTTAGTGGTTGGGTGATGCCATTTATTGTCAAACAACTGTGTTTACTCTTTTTAAATCATAATGACAACGGAAACTACTCAAATGACCCCGATCAAAAGTTTACATACCCTGGAGATTTTGGCCTGATGACATGCACACAAGTTGACACAAACAGGTTTGAATGGCTACTAAAGGTAACCATCCTCACCTGTGATCTGTTTGCTTGTAATCAGTGTGTGTGTATAAAAGGTCATTGAGTTTCTGGACTCCTGAAAGACCCTTGCATCTTTCATCCAGTGCTGCACTAACGTGTCGGGATTCTGAGTCATGGGGAGAGCAAAAGAATTGTCAAAGGATCTGCGGGAAAAGGTAATTGAACTGTATAAAACAGGAAAGGGATATAAAAAGATATCCAAGCAATTGAGAATGGCAATCAGCAGTGTTCAAACTCTAATTAAGAACTGGATAATGAGGGATTCTGTGGAAACCAAATCACGGTCAGGTAGACCAACAAAAATTTCAGCCACAACTGCCAGGAAAATTGTTCGGGATGCAAAGAAAAATCCACAAATAACTTCAGCTGAAATACAGGACTCTCTGAAAAAAAGTGTTTCAAGATGCACAATAAGGAGGCATTTGATTAAAAATGGGCTGCATGGTCGAGTCGCCAGAAGAAAGCCATTACTATGCAAATGCCACAAAGCATCCCGCTTACAATACTCCAAACAGCACAGGGACAAGCCTCAAAACTTCTGGAACAAAGTAATTTGGAGTGATGAGACCAAAATTTTACTTTTTGGCCACAACCATAAACGTTACATTTGGAGAGGAGTCAACAAGGCCTATGATTAAAAGGTACACCATTCCTACTGTGAAACACGGAGGTGGATTGCTGATGTTTTGGGGATGTATGAGCTACAAAGACACTGGAAACTTGGTCAAAATTGATGGCAAGATGAATGCAGCATGTTATCAGAAAATACTGGAGGAAAATGTGCACTCTTCAGCCCGGAAGCTGCGCATGGGACGTACTTGGACGTTCCAACATGACAATGATCCAAAACACAAAGCCAAGTCGACCTGTCATTGGCTACAGCAGAATAAAGTGAAGGTTCTGGAGTGGCCATCTCAGTCTCCTGACCTCAATATCATTGAACCACTCTGGGGAGATCTCAAACATTGAGTTCATGCAAGACAGCCCAAGAATTTACAGGAACTGGAGGCTTTTGGCCAAGAAGAATGGGCAGCTTTACCATCTGAGAAAATAGCCTCATCCACAACTACCACAAAAGACTTCAAGCTGTCATTGATGTTAAAGGGGGCAATACACGGTATTAAGAACTGGGATATGTAAACTTTTGATCAAGGTCATTTGTGTAGTTTCTGTTGTCATTATGATTTAAACACAGTTGTTTGACAATAAATGGCTTCACCCAACCACTAACCATGAGTGAAAGAAAAATTTGTGAGTTATCATTCATATTCTCTGACAAATGGCCAGAAAATAACAAATTCTGCTAGGGTATGTAAACTTATGAGCACAACTGTCTATCTATCTATCTATCTATCTATCTATCTATCTATCTATCTATCTATCTATCTATCTATGTATTTACATATATCTTACAAATGTTATAGTGTTGGCAGCTGTTACAAGAGAGTCCACAGAGATAGCCAATGGAGAGTAGGGATGGCAGCAGCAGTGACAGTTGAACTCACTGGGTCCAGCAGCAGAAATTAGATGATTTCAGTAGATGCCCCAAACCACCCTGTTTTGATGTAATGACTCCTCAGCACTAACATGTCATTTCCCACTAATGTCCCACATGTATCACTGTGTAATATTAGTGGTAAGATGCTGCTGATGTGAAGCATGGCCATCACCAACTGCCGCCCGCATGCCACATTTGAATTCTCTATGGCATAAAAGCCCAGTGCACAGCAATATTACTGGCATTTCTTGAGTTGAAGCTGCTGCTGACAAATGAAAAAGAGCCTCCCAAGAGAGATCACGTTTGCTCACTAGAAACTTCTGCCAGCGATTCACCAGTGATCGAATCTCAGCACATAATCACATCTGTGTTTTTTCTTTCCCTTTTCTTTTTTTTTTTTTTTTTTTTAAATATGTGTAGGTACTGTCATCAGCTACAATGAGCCAAAGGGAGTTAGCCCAGCTGCTTTGAAATGGAGGAACAAACCATAACATCAGTGTGACATGGCTGCGGTCAGGACGCCGCAGACCATCCAATGGTGGACAATCATCTGGAAGAGGAACAGCGGTACCATCATCTGGAAGAGGAAGAGCTGGCCCATCATCAAGAAGAATGTCACCTTCATCAGGTAGAGAAAGTGCTGGACCATCATTGGGAAGAGAAACAGCTGGACCATCATTGGGAAAAGGAAGAGCTGGACCATTATCAGAAAGAGGAAGAAATGAACCCAGTGCCAGTAAAAATCGGGCAGCTGCAATGAGGGAAACACTCCTGAGGTTGGAGAACATCCTGAGGCCCATTCTTCCCACTTACAGCAGACGCACTGTTGCAGAAGGAGAGGACATAGAGTACTGTACCATCTGCATGTCTGACATTGAAGTTGGAATGGAAATGGCTGTATCATCCTGCCGCCATACCTTCCATTCCCCTTTCCTGACACAATGGCTAGAGATGAACAGCGTTTGTCCTGTGTGCCGCACAATGTTCTATGACCTGGACATTTTTTCCTACCTGGACCTAATCTAAACATCAAAAGTATATAACGGTAAGCTTGTTCCTTTTTTTTCTTTGTTTTAAGATCAAATAATTTTCTTCATAAACATATGCCCAGATTTATTAAGCTTTGGAGAATGGTAAATTGCGTGGTGATAAAGTACCAACCAATCAACTCTGTAAAATGGCAGTTATGAGCTGATTGGTTGGTTCTTTATCACCGTGCAGTTTATAGCACTCCAAGGCTTGATAAATCTGGCCAATGGTTTATTTTCTGAACAATAAATAAGAACATACAGTACTTGATGTGTGTAAAAATGTAAGTTTAGACATGCATCAGAACTAACAAGATTATAGTCGTCACTTTTTGTGCAGGCCCTTCTTGTTTGTAAATAAAGCAAAAAAGCAAGAAACTGGGCTAATCCATGTGGCATTGCAGGTGGGGCAGATGTAACATGTTCAGACAGATTTAGATTTGGGCGGGTTGAAATCTAAATTGCAGTATAAAAATAAAGCTGTCTAACATTTGTGGGTTGCATGCAAAAGCAGCTAGTAAAATGACATTAGGCAGCCACCTCATGGGTGTGTTGGAAGAGCTGCTAAGCTGCTAATTACTTTTTAAAATGTTGACAGTTACATCCAACTCATCGATAGCGTAAGTACTTAAAAATGTAAACCCAGGCGGGTAGTTTTATATGTACGGGGGGGGGGGGGGATTTTTGTGTGTAGCATTATACGTACATTGGGGGCAGATGTGTAAAGTTATACATTGTGTACAGGGGGGGGGGCTGGTGTGTAGTATTAAATGTATGGGGGGGCAGTTATGTTATATGTTATATGTACAGAGGGGGAGGTTTTGGGGGGATGTGTGTAGTATTATAGAAACGGAGGGAAGGTGTATAATGTTATATGTACAGAAGGTTGGGGGCTGCTGTGCAGTATTATATGTACAGAGGGGAGGTGTGTAATGTTATATGTACAGTGGGGGGGCTGGTGCTGGTGTCTAGTATTATATGTAAAGGTGTGGCAGCTGTGTAGTGTTATATGTGTATTGGTGGGCTGGTGTGTAGTATTATATGTAAAGGTGTGACTACTGTGTAGTGTTATATGTATAGGGGTGGGCTGGTGTGTAGTATTATATGTAAAGGTGTGGCAGCTGTGTAGTGTTATATGTATAGGGGTGGGCTGGTGTGTAGTATTATATATACAGGGGGCACTCTGGTTGTGGGTCAGATTAGGCCTTGCTATGGTAGTACCAGTGGTGCAAGTAGAAATATTTTCTTAGTGGTACTGAGTGTGCTGAAAAATGGTCATAGCCACATGACATTAGGTGGTGTGGCCACACAGCACAGTCTATTTTCTTTGCACTCTGGAGGCAGGGCTAGAAATATATAGCAATGACCCCAGTATAATAGAAATATAGTGTAATGCCCACAATTTAATAAAAATACATAGTATGCCCCCATTATAACAGACATATATACTGTAGTAGTGCCCCCGGTATAACAGAAATATATAGTAGCGTCCACATTACAATAGAAATATACAGTATAGTAATGCCACATAATAATAGACATATATAAAAGTGTGCACATTAAAATAGAAATATATAGAAATGCCTCATAATAATAGAAATATATAGTAGTGCACACATTACAATAGAAATACATAGTAATGCCCCATAATAATAGACGTATATAGTAGTGTCCACATTACAATAGAAATATATCGTAATGCCCCCATAGTAATAGACATATATAGTAGTGTCCACAATACAATAGAAATATAAAGTAATGCCCCCATAATAATAGACATATATAATATCCACATTACAGTAGAAATATATAGTAATGCCCCCATAATAATAGACGTATATAGTAGTGTCCACATTACAATAGAAATATAAAGTAATGACCGCATGATAATAGAAATATATAGTAGTGTCCACATTACAATAGAAATATAAAGTAATGACCGCATGATAATAGAAATATATAGTAGTGTCCACATTACAATAGAAAAATATAGTAATGCCCATAATAATAGACGTATATAGTAGTGTCCCACATTACAATAGAAATATAAAGTAATGCCCCATAATAATAGACATATATAGTAGTGTCCCACGTTACAATAGAAATATATAGGAATGCCCCATAATAATAGAAATATATATTAGTGTCCACATTACAATAGAAATACATAGTAATGCCCCATAATAATAGACATATATAGTAGTGTCCCACATTACAATAGAAATATAAAGTAATGCCCCATAATAATAGACATATATAGTAGTGTCCACATTACAATAGAAATATATAGTAATGCCTCATAATAATATATGTATATAGTAGTGTCCACATTACAATAGAAATATGTAGTAATGCCCCATAATAATAGACATATATAGTAGTGTCCACATTACAATAGAAATATATAGTAATGCCCCATAAGAATAGACGTATATAGTAGTGTCCAGATTACAATAGAAATATAAAGTAATATCCCATAATAATAGACATATATAGTAGTGTCCCAAATTACAATAGAAATATATAGTAATGCCCATAATAATAGACATATATAGTAGTGTCCCACATTACAATAGAAATATATAGGAATGCCCCATAATAATAGAAATATATAGTAGTGTCCACATTACAATAGAAATATATAGTAATGCCCATAATAATAGACGTATATAGTAGTGTCCCACATTACAATAGAAATATAAAGTAATGCCCAATAATAATAGACATATATAGTAGTGTCCACATTACAATAGAAATATATAGTAATGCCCATAATTTAAAAAAAACAACACATATACAGTATGGTTTATTATCAACATGAAATCAACTGGACAATTCATTCAATGCACACAGTATCTCATGGTTGGTTTTTCCTTGTAAATGATTGCTGCTTTAAAAAAAACGTACAAGTTCAGCTGGAATCCCAGAGCTCCGGTCGTCTTGCATTGCATTACATCCAGCCCATGGTCTCACATTTCTTGCATATTAATAGAAGTGTCTGGCAAAAATGAAAGTGAAAAAATAAAATAAAAAAAATCATATCTAAATCTAATCACGAGGGGCATCTACTAAAGAGTAAATAATGTAATATAATATTAATAATAATATTAATAATAATAATAATAATAATTATTATTAAATAATTATTAAACAATTATGAATGATAATTATAATGATGAATTCTGAAATAATAATTCTGAAATAATATTTGTTGAAATAATGGAAAAAAAATGTTTTTGTTTTGTTTTTAGTTAGTTACAGGTTAATTTCCCAATCACTAAATGTATTAAAAGCAAAACCACCTCTAAATGATACATTGTCAAAAGCATAATGTAACAGCCAATGCCAAATGGCTGCTACTGTATTAACAATTCCTCAGTAGTATATATCAAGTACTGTACGTCTTTAAAGCTAGCACTTTAAAACATGGCTTTTTTTTTATTATTTAGAATGTCAATAATAATATGAGCCCAGTGATTCAGGTTTCAGTGTATGCAGTATAGTGGTTATTTCTGCAAACATCATTCGTTCTGTCAGCAATGTCACCCTGGCTACCAGGCTACAGATACCTGAGGAACAGTCACGTATGTTAGCATGTCTCCTCCTACAGCCTGTTCTGTTAGCAACTCAGTGTTGTTAGAGAAAGGTATACAGGCAGAAGCATGCTTCACACTAATCACAAGGTAATGTCTAATCTCTAATAACCATTCTTACCATGCACTGATCTTGGGTAATAAGAATGCATTTCTACACACAGGGGGAACAGAGGAGGTTTCATCGTGTGGCCACCAATATAAAGCATGTGTGTGGGATGCTGCTGAGTGTTAAAAGGTAGGCAAAGAGAATAATGAATATCATTCACAATTTGATCTTATTTAGTGGTGATACTACATATAATACAAAGCACATAGGGTTATGGTAGTTGAAGTTCTGGGGTGTTATGTGACTTGAAGTAAATGAAGTGTAATAATCTCCAGCTATGGTGGAACCAGAAGTAATAGGACATGCTGAGACTTGTAGTTTCACCATAGCTGCAAAACTATACATAGCCATAGTGTGAGCTCTGCAGAACATTTCTGTTTTTGTTTGGGCTGTTTTGGAGTTCTTAGTATTTAGAGATGAGCGCCTGAAATTTTTCGGGTTTTGTGTTTTGGTTTTGGGTTCGGTTCCGCGGCCGTGTTTTGGGTTCGAACGCGTTTTGGCAAAACCTCACCGAATTTTTTTTGTCGGATTCGGGTGTGTTTTGGATTCGGGTGTTTTTTTCAAAAAACACTAAAAAACAGCTTAAATCATAGAATTTGGGGGTCATTTTGATCCCAAAGTATTATTAACCTCAAAAACCATAATTTACACTCATTTTCAGTCTATTCTGAATACCTCACACCTCACAATATTATTTTTAGTCCTAAAATTTGCACCGAGGTCGCTGTGTGAGTAAGATAAGCGACCCTAGTGGCCGACACAAACACCGGGCCCATCTAGGAGTGGCACTGCAGTGTCACGCAGGATGTCCCTTCCAAAAAACCCTCCCCAAACAGCACATGACGCAAAGAAAAAAAGAGGCGCAATGAGGTAGCTGTGTGAGTAAGATTAGCGACCCTAGTGGCCGACACAAACACCGGGCCCATCTAGGAGTGGCACTGCAGTGTCACGCAGGATGGCCCTTCCAAAAAACCCTCCCCAAACAGCACATGACGCAAAGAAAAAAAGAGGCGCAATGAGGTAGCTGTGTGAGTAAGATTAGCGACCCTAGTGGCCGACACAAACACCGGGCCCATCTAGGAGTGGCACTGCAGTGTCACGCAGGATGTCCCTTCCAAAAAACCCTCCCCAAACAGCACATGACGCAAAGAAAAAAAGAGGCGCAATGAGGTAGCTGACTGTGTGAGTAAGATTAGCGACCCTAGTGGCCGACACAAACACCGGGCCCATCTAGGAGTGGCACTGCAGTGTCACGCAGGATGTCCCTTCCAAAAAACCCTCCCCAATCAGCACATGATGCAAAGAAAAAGAAAAGAAAAAAGAGGTGCAAGATGGAATTGTCCTTGGGCCCTCCCACCCACCCTTATGTTGTATAAACAAAACAGGACATGCACACTTTAACCAACCCATCATTTCAGTGACAGGGTCTGCCACACGACTGTGACTGATATGACGGGTTGGTTTGGACCCCCCCCAAAAAAGAAGCAATTAATCTCTCCTTGCACAAACTGGCTCTACAGAGGCAAGATGTCCACCTCATCTTCACCCTCCGATATATCACCGTGTACATCCCCCTCCTCACAGATTATCAATTCGTCCCCACTGGAATCCACCATCTCAGCTCCCTGTGTACTTTGTGGAGGCAATTGCTGCTGGTCAATGTCTCCGCGGAGGAATTGATTATAATTCATTTTAATGAACATCATCTTCTCCACATTTTCTGGATGTAACCTCGTACGCCGATTGCTGACAAGGTGAGCGGCGGCACTAAACACTCTTTCGGAGTACACACTTGTGGGAGGGCAACTTAGGTAGAATAAAGCCAGTTTGTGCAAGGGCCTCCAAATTGCCTCTTTTTCCTGCCAGTATAAGTACGGACTGTGTGACGTGCCTACTTGGATGCGGTCACTCATATAATCCTCCACCATTCTATCAATGTTGAGAGAATCATATGCAGTGACAGTAGACGACATGTCCGTAATCGTTGTCAGGTCCTTCAGTCCGGACCAGATGTCAGCATCAGCAGTCGCTCCAGACTGCGCTGCATCACCGCCAGCGGGTGGGCTCGGAATTCTGAGCCTTTTCCTCGCACCCCCAGTTGCGGGAGAATGTGAAGGAGGAGATGTTGACAGGTCGCGTTCCGCTTGACTTGACAATTTTGTCACCAGCAGGTCTTTCAACCCCAGCAGACTTGTGTCTGCCGGAAAGAGAGATCCAAGGTAGGCTTTAAATCTAGGATCGAGCACGGTGGCCAAAATGTAGTGCTCTGATTTCAACAGATTGACCATCCGTGAATCCTTGTTAAGCGAATTAAGGGCTCCATCCACAAGTCCCACATGCCTAGCGGAATCGCTCCCTTTTAGCTCCTTCTTCAATGCCTCCAGCTTCTTCTGCAAAAGCCTGATGAGGGGAATGACCTGACTCAGGCTGGCAGTGTCTGAACTGACTTCACGTGTGGCAAGTTCAAAGGGCATCAGAACCTTGCACAACGTTGAAATCATTCTCCACTGCACTTGAGACAGGTGCATTCCACCTCCTATATCGTGCTCAATTGTATAGGCTTGAATGGCCTTTTGCTGCTCCTCCAACCTCTGGAGCATATAGAGGGTTGAATTCCACCTCGTTACCACTTCTTGCTTCAGATGATGGCAGGGCAGGTTCAGTAGTTTTTGGTGGTGCTCCAGTCTTCTGTACGTGGTGCCTGTACGCCGAAAGTGTCCCGCAATTCTTCTGGCCACCGACAGCATCTCTTGCACGCCCCTGTCGTTTTTTAAAAAATTCTGCACCACCAAATTCAAGGTATGTGCAAAACATGGGACGTGCTGGAGTTTGCCCATATTTAATGCACACACAATATTGCTGGCGTTGTCCGATGCCACAAATCCACAGGAGAGTCCAATTGGGGTAAGCCATTCCGCGATGATCTTCCTCAGTTGCCGTAAGAGGTTTTCAGCTGTGTGCGTATTCTGGAAAGCGGTGATACAAAGCGTAGCCTGCCTAGGAAAGAGTTGGCGTTTGCGAGATGCTGCTACTGGTGCCGCCGCTGCTGTTCTTGCGGCGGGAGTCCATACATCTACCCAGTGGGCTGTCACAGTCATATAGTCCTGACCCTGCCCTGCTCCACTTGTCCACATGTCCGTGGTTAAGTGGACATTGGGTACAACTGCATTTTTTAGGACACTGGTGAGTCTTTTTCTGACGTCCGTGTACATTCTCGGTATCGCCTGCCTAGAGAAGTGGAACCTAGATGGTATTTGGTAACGGGGGCACACTGCCTCAATAAATTGTCTAGTTCCCTGTGAACTAACGGCGGATACCGGACGCACGTCTAACACCAACATAGTTGTCAAGGCCTCAGTTATCCGCTTTGCAGTAGGATGACTGCTGTGATATTTCATCTTCCTCGCAAAGGACTGTTGAACAGTCAATTGCTTACTGGAAGTAGTACAAGTGGGCTTACGACTTCCCCTCTGGGATGACCATCGACTCCCAGCGGCAACAACAGCAGCGCCAGCAGCAGTAGGCGTTACACGCAAGGATGCATCGGAGGAATCCCAGGCAGGAGAGGACTCGTCAGAATTGCCAGTGACATGGCCTGCAGGACTATTGGCATTCCTGGGGAAGGAGGAAATTGACACTGAGGGAGTTGGTGGGGTGGTTTGCGTGAGCTTGGTTACAAGAGGAAGGGATTTACTGGTCAGTGGACTGCTTCCGCTGTCACCCAAAGTTTTTGAACTTGTCACTGACTTATTATGAATGCGCTGCTGGTGACGTATAAGGGAGGATGTTCCGAGGTGGTTAACGTCCTTACCCCTACTTATTACAGCTTGACAAAGGGAACACACGGCTTGACACCTGTTGTCCGCATTTCTGGTGAAATACCTCCACACCGAAGAGCTGATTTTTTTGGTATTTTCACCTGGCATGTCAACGGCCATATTCCTCCCACGGACAACAGGTGTCTCCCCGGGTGCCTGACTTAAACAAACCACCTCACCATCAGAATCCTCCTGGTCAATTTCCTCCCCAGCGCCAGCAACACCCATATCCTCCTCATCCTGGTGTACTTCAACACTGACATCTTCAATCTGACTATCAGGAACTGGACTGCGGGTGCTCCTTCCAGCACTTGCAGGGGGCGTGCAAATGGTGGAAGGCGCATGCTCTTCACGTCCAGTGTTGGGAAGGTCAGGCATCGCAACCGACACAATTGGACTCTCCTTGTGGATTTGGGATTTCGAAGAATGCACAGTTCTTTGCTGTGCTGCTTTTGCCAGCTTGAGTCTTTTCATTTTTCTAGCGAGAGGCTGAGTGCTTCCATCCTCATGTGAAGCTGAACCACTAGCCATGAACATAGGCCAGGGCCTCAGCCGTTCCTTGCCACTCCGTGTGGTAAATGGCATATTGGCAAGTTTACGCTTCTCCTCCGACAATTTTATTTTAGGTTTTGGAGTCCTTTTTTTTCTGATATTTGGTGTTTTGGATTTGACATGCTCTGTACTATGACATTGGGCATCGGCCTTGGCAGACGACGTTGCTGGCATTTCATCGTCTCGGCCATGACTAGTGGCAGCAGCTTCAGCACGAGGTGGAAGTGGATCTTGATCTTTCCCTAATTTTGGAACCTCAACATTTTTGTTCTCCATATTTTAATAGGCACAACTAAAAGGCACCTCAGGTAAACAATGGAGATGGATACTAGTATACAATTATGGACTGCCTGCCGACTGCAGACACAGAGGTAGCCACAGCCGTGAACTACCGTACTGTACTGTGTCTGCAGCTAATATAGACTGGTTGATAAAGAGAAGATGTCTATGTAACTATGTATGTATAAAGAAGACTGAAAAAAATCCACGGTTAGGTGGTATACAATTATGGACGGACTGCCTGCCGAGTGCAGACACAGAGGTAGCCACAGCCGTGAACTACCGTACTGTACTGTGTCTGCAGCTAATATAGACTGGTTGATAAAGAGAAGATGTCTATGTAACTATGTATGTATAAAGAAGACTGAAAAAAATCCACGGTTAGGTGGTATACAATTATGGACGGACTGCCTGCCGAGTGCAGACACAGAGGTAGCCACAGCCGTGAACTACCGTACTGTACTGTGTCTGCAGCTAATATAGACTGGTTGATAAAGAGAAGATGTCTATGTAACTATGTATGTATAAAGAAGAATGAAAAAAAACCACGGTTAGGTGGTATACAATTATGGACGGACTGCCTGCCGAGTGCAGACACAGAGGTAGCCACAGCCGTGAACTACCGTACTGTACTGTGTCTGCAGCTAATATAGACTGGTTGATAAAGAGAAGATGTCTATGTAACTATGTATGTATAAAGAAGAATGAAAAAAAACCACGGTTAGGTGGTATACAATTATGGACGGACTGCCTGCCGAGTGCAGACACAGAGGTAGCCACAGCTGTGAACTACCGTACTGTACTGTGTCTGCAGCTAATATAGACTGGTTGATAAAGAGAAGATGTCTATGTAACTATGTATGTATAAAGAAGAATGAAAAAAATCCACGGTTAGGTGGTATTACAATTATGGACGGACTGCCTGCCGAGTGCAGAGACACAGAGGTAGCCACAGCCGTGAACTACCGTACTGTGTCTGCTGCGACTGGATGATAAATTATATAAAAAATATATATATATCACTACTGCAGCCGGACAGGTATATATTATATATTATATAATGACGGACCTGCTGGACACTGTCTGTCAGCAGAATGAGTTTTATTTTTATAGAATAAAAAAAAAAAAACACACAAGTGAAGTCACACGACGAGTGTTTAACTTTTTCAGGCAATCACAATATAAGTATACTACTAACTATACTGGTGGTCAGTGTGGTCAGGTCACTGGTCAGTCACACTGGCAGTGGCACTCCTGCAGCAAAAGTGTGCACTGTTTAATTTTAATATAATATGTACTCCTGGCTCCTGCTATAACCTATAACTGGCACTGCAGTAGTGCTCCCCAGTCTCCCCCACAATTATAAGCTGTGTGAGCTGAGCAGTCAGACAGATATATAATATATATAGATGATGCAGCACACTGGCCTGAGCCTGAGCAGTGCACACAGATATGGTATGTGACTGACTGAGTCACTGTGTGTATCGCTTTTTTCAGGCAGAGAACGGATATATTAAATAAACTGCACTGTGTGTCTGGTGGTCACTCACTATATAATATATTATGTACTCCTGGCTCCTGCTATAACCTATAACTGGCACTGCAGTAGTGCTCCCCAGTCTCCCCCACAATTATAAGCTGTGTGAGCTGAGCAGTCAGACAGATATATATAATATTATATATAGATAATAGATGATGCAGCACACTGGCCTGAGCCTGAGCAGTGCACACAGATATGGTATGTGACTGACTGAGTCACTGTGTGTATCGCTTTTTTCAGGCAGAGAACGGATATATTAAATAAACTGCACTGTGTGTCTGGTGGTCACTCACTATATAATATATTATGTACTCCTGGCTCCTGCTATAACCTATAACTGGCACTGCAGTAGTGCTCCCCAGTCTCCCCCACAATTATAAGCTGTGTGAGCTGAGCAGTCAGACAGATATATATAATATTATATATAGATAATAGATGATGCAGCACACTGGCCTGAGCCTGAGCAGTGCACACAGATATGGTATGTGACTGACTGAGTCACTGTGTGTATCGCTTTTTTCAGGCAGAGAACGGATATATTAAATAAACTGCACTGTGTGTCTGGTGGTCACTCACTATATAATATATTATGTACTCCTGGCTCCTGCTATAACCTATAACTGGCACTGCAGTAGTGCTCCCCAGTCTCCCCCACAATTATAAGCTGTGTGAGCTGAGCAGTCAGACAGATATATATAATATTATATATAGATAATAGATGATGCAACACACTGGCCTGAGCCTGAGCAGTGCACACAGATATGGTATGTGACTGAGTCACTGTGTGCTGTGTATCGCTTTTTTCAGGCAGAGAACGGATTATAAAGTAAACTGCACTGTCCTCACTAGTAAACTCTCTCCACTCAGTCTCTACACTTCTACAGTAACAGTACTCCTCCTAGTCAGCTCCAGTAAATCTCTCTCAGTCTCTTATAATCTAAATGGAGAGGACGCCAGCCACGTCCTCTCCCTATCAATCTCAATGCACGTGTGAAAATGGCGGCGACGCGCGGCTCCTTATATAGAATCCGAGTCTCGCGATAGAATCCGAGCCTCGCGAGAATCCGACAGCGTCATGATGACGTTCGGGCGCGCTCTGGTTAACCGAGCAAGGCGGGAAGATCCGAGTCGCTCGGACCCGTGAAAAAAAACATGAAGTTCTGGCGGGTTCGGATTCAGAGAAACCGAACCCGCTCATCTCTATTAGTATTACTTACAAAGTTTAAAGGTGGGTACATACTTAGCTATAAATGAAACAAAATTGTTTATTTTGACCCTTCCTGAGCGACGTTGTTTAATTTATCGCTAAGTGTGTATGCCGCAGCCGATGAGCAATGCGCGGCCCTGCGCTGTCGGCCATGCATGCAGCTCAATTTCGACTGTCATCCGGAAACTGCATGCACGGTCCGGCCGTGGCGTGACGTCGCTGAGCGATATGGTTCGCTCATTGTGTACGTACTGCCGTCGACCGCCCCAGCCTGGGAGGGGAAACACTAAGGGAAGTTGCTCACATCGCCTAGTGTTGTACCCACCTTAACACTAACGGGGCTACTATAGTATAAGTATTGTGAATAACAGACGGTATACATGGCTTACTGGAAGCAGCTATATCTAGCACTCTGTATCCCCGTCTCTCTACTGTAAATAGACAATTATTCGTTTTCTAAATTAATCAAGCATATATGGAATGGTTTGTTATTGTACATTACGTAAATGGTTTATTGTTATAAAACAAGAATCATTATGTGATATTGGTTACTTTTTAGCCTCCAGGTTATAATATTTTATATTACATTAAACAAATAATACAGTTTATGTTTATATTGAAGTAACGCTATCCCATAGCTGGTCCTGGATAGTGTTGGGGATCCCAGGGAATGAGGCCAGATAAGCAAATTAGATGTTGTTGGAATAAACCATTGCTAATACACATAGTAGAGGATCGCCTCTTAGAGCTTCTTAATAATTAAAGACTTATTGCCTGTTTTATTTCAATTAATGTTTGCTTTGCACAAGGTATGGATTCTGCAGATTAACTTTACCAAGTTCTTCAATGGTCGGGAGATACCTGGACGACTATCTTTTTGTCTCCATTATAACTTCCTTGCTGCCCCTAATCCACTACAACTGAAGCAGGACATGGTCCGAACGTCTACTATAGCACACCTGTAATAGATGTAAATGCATTCTACCATCGCTGCCAACTGTCTGGAAGTGATCCCCTCTATAGTGTCCAACTGAACGATAATGTGTATTTACAGTATCTGCATGTTAGATTCTATCCTCTTTTGACATACTAGGACCAGGACTAATGTAATCTCTTTTAAAGTCACCATACTCATAGAAAATGTAATCTTATTTTCTCTCTTTGTGTAGATACATAGGAAGAAACAGTGTTATGGAATGGGCGACGTTCCACCTTCAGATGCAGATCCACAGCAGAAGAGATCTCCTCTTCAATATTAGCAGCTTCTCAAAAAACAATATGGTATGTAGTGTCTGGTGACTAATATGCACTGCAGTATATATTTGTATAATATTACATTAACATATTTTTTACTTCAATACCCCATTGCTACAGTAGCTCAGCTCCCTTCTAGATAGATACAGACAGGTAGTACAAATTGCCCCTTTGGATGTATGTAATGGAACTCCTTCTCTTACCCAGTGTCTTTTCCTATCTCTTGCTTGGCAGGCATGTATAGAGATGTGCACCGGAATTTTTTCGGGTTTTGTGTTTTGGTTTTGGATTCGGTTCCGCGGCCGTGTTTTGGATTCGGACGCGTTTTGCCAAAATCTCCCTGAACATTTTTTGTCGGATTCGGGTGTTTTTTTTTTACAAAAAAACCTCAAAAACAGCTTAAATCATAGAATTTGGGGGTCATTTTGATCCCATAGTATTATTAATCTCAATAACCATAATTTACACTCATTTTCAGTCTATTCTGAACACCTCACAATATTATTTTTAGTCCTAAAATTTGCACCGAGGTCGCTGGTTGGCTAAGCTAAGTGACACAAGTGGCCGACACAAACACCTGGCCCATCTAGGAGTGGCACTGCAGTGTCAGACAGGATGGCACTTCAAAAAAATTGTCCCCAAACAGCACATGATGCAAAGAAAAAAAGAGGCGCACCAAGGTCGCTGTGTGACGAAGCTAAGCGACACAAGTGGCCGACACAAACACCTGGCCCATCTAGGAGTGGCACTGCAGTGTCAGACAGGATGGCACTTCAAAAAAAATAGTCCCCAAACAGCACATGATGCAAAGAAAAAAAGAGGCGCACCAAGGTCGCTGTGTGAATAAGCTAAGCGACACAAGTGGCCGACACAAACACCTGGCCCATATAGGAGTGGCACTGCAGTGTCAGACAGGATGGCACTTCAAAAAAATTGTCCCCAAACAGCACATGATGCAAAGAAAAAAAGAGGCGCACCAAGGTCGCTGTGTGACTAAGCTAAGCGACCCAAGTGGCCGACACAAACACCTGGCCCATCTAGGAGTGGCACTGCAGTGTCAGACAGGATGGCACTTAAAAAAAATTGTCCCCAAACAGCACATGATGCAAAGAAAAAAAGAGGCGCACCAAGGTCGCTGTGTGACTAAGCTAAGCGACACAAGTGGCCGACACAAACACCTGGCCCATCTAGGAGTGGCACTGCAGTGTCAGACAGGATGGCACTTAAAAAAGTAGTCCCCAAACAGCACATGATGCAAAGAAAAATGAAGAAAAAAGAGGTGCAAGATGGAATTGTCCTTGGGCCCTCCCACCCACCCTTATGTTGTATAAACAGGACAAGCACACTTTAACGAACCCATCATTTCAGCGACAGGGTCTGCCACACGACTGTGACTGAAATGACTGGTTGGTTTGGGCCCCACCAAAAAAGAAGCAATCAATCTATCCTTGCACAAACTGGCTCTACAGAGGCAAGATGTCCACCTCATCATCATCCTCCAATTCCTCACCCCTTTCACTGTGTACATCCCCCTCCTCACAGATTATTAATTCGTCCCCACTGGAATCCACCATCTCAGATCCCTGTGTACTTTCTGGAGGCAATTGCTGGTGAATGTCTCCACGGAGGAATTGATTATAATTAATTTTGATGAACATCATCTTCTCCACATTTTCTGGAAGTAACCTCGTACGCCGATTGCTGACAAGGTGAGCGGCTGCACTAAACACTCTTTCGGAGTACACACTGGAGGGAGGGCAACTTAGGTAGAATAAAGCCAGTTTGTGCAAGGGCCTCCAAATTGCCTCTTTTTCCTGCCAGTATATGTACGGACTGTCTGACGTGCCTACTTGGATGCGGTCACTCATATAATCCTACACCATTCTTTCAATGGTGACAGAATCATATGCAGTGACAGTAGACGACATGTCAGTAATCGTTGGCAGGTCCTTCAGTCCGTACCAGATGTCAGCACTCGCTCCAGACTGCTCTGCATCACTGCCAGGGCCTCAGCCGTTCCTTGCCACTCCGTGTCGTAAATGGCATATTGGCAAGTTTACGCTTCTCATCAGACGCTTTCAATTTTGATTTTTGGGTCATTTTACTGAACTTTTGTTTTTTGGATTTTACATGCTCTCTACTATGACATTGGGCATCGGCCTTGGCAGACGACGTTGATGGCATCTCATCATCTCGGCCATGACTAGTGGCAGCAGCTTCAGCACGAGGTGGAAGTGGATCTTGATCTTTCCCTATTTTAACCTCCACATTTTTGTTCTCCATTTTTTAATGTGTGGAATTATATGCCAGTATCAATAGCAATGGCCTACTACTATATATACTGCGCACAACTGAAATGCACCACAGGTATGGATGGATAGTATACTTGACGACACAGAGGTAGGTAGAGCAGTGGCTTTCCGTACCGTACTGCTATATATACTGGTGGTCACTGTCAGCAAACTGCAAAACTAAAATGCACCACAGGTATAGAATCTAGATGGATAGTATGCTTGACGACACAGAGGTAGGTAGAGCAGTGGCCTTCCGTACCGTACTGCTATATATACTGGTGGTCACTGTCAGCAAACTGCAAAACTAAAATGCACCACAGGTATAGAATCTAGATGGATAGTATACTTGACGACACAGAGGAAGGTAGAGCAGTGGCCTTCCGTACCGTACTGCTATATATACTGGTGGTCACTGTCAGCAAACTGCAAAACTAAAATGCACCACAGGTATAGAATCTAGATGGATAGTATACTTGACGACACAGAGGTAGGTAGAGCAGTGGCCTTCCATACCGTACTGCTATATATACTGGTGGTCACTGTCAGCAAACTGCAAAACTAAAATGCACCACAGGTATAGAATCTAGATGGATAGTATACTTGATGACACAGAGGTAGGTAGAGCAGTGGCCTTCCGTACCGTACTGCTATATATACTGGTGGTCACTGTCAGCAAACTGCAAAACTAAAATGCACCACAGGTATAGAATCTAGATGGATAGTACACTTGACGACACAGAGGTAGGTAGAGCAGTGGCCTTCCGTACCGTACTGCTATATATACTGGTGGTCACTGTCAGCAAACTGCAAAACTAAAATGCACCACAGGTATAGAATCTAGATGGATAGTATACTTGACGACACAGAGGTAGGTAGAGCAGTGGCCTTCCGTACCGTACTGCTATATATACTGGTGGTCACTGTCAGCAAACTGCAAAACTAAAATGCACCTCAGGTATAGAATCTAGATGGATAGTATACTTGACGACACAGAGGTAGGTAGAGCAGTGGCCGTCCGTACCGTACTACTATATATACTGGTGGTCACTGTCAGCAAACTGCAAAACTAAAATGTACCACAGGTATAGAATCTAGATGGATAGTATACTTGACGACACAGAGGTAGGTAGAGCAGTGGCCTTCCGTACCATACTGCTATATATACTGGTGGTCACTGTCAGCAAACTGCAAAACTAAAATGCACCACAGGTATAGAATCTAGATGGATAGTATACTTGATGACACAGAGGTAGGTAGAGGAGTGGCCTTCCGTACCATACTGCTATGTATACTGGTGGTCACTGTCAGCAAACTGCAAAACTAAAATGCACCACAGGTATAGAATCTAGATGAATAGTATACTTGACGACACAGAGGTAGGTAGAGCAGTGGCCTTCCGTACCATACTGCTATATATACTGGTGGTCACTGACAGCAAACTGCAAAACTAAAATGCACCACAGGTATAGAATCTAGATGGATAGTATACTTGACGACACAGAGGTAGGTAGAGCAGTGGCCTTCCGTACCGTACTGCTATATATACTGGTGGTCACTGTCAGCAAACTGCAAAACTAAAATGCACCACAGGTATAGAATCTAGATGGATAGTATACTTGATGTCACAGAGGTAGGTAGAGCAGTGGCCTTCCGTACCGTACTGCTATATATACTGGTGGTCACTGTCAGCAAACTGCAAAACTAAATTGCACCACAGGTATAGAATCTAGATGGATAGTATACTTGACGACATAGAGGTAGGTAGAGCAGTGGCCTTCCGTACCGTACTGCTATATATACTGGTGGTCACTGTCAGCAAACTGCAAAACTAAAATGCACCACAGGTATAGAATCTAGATGGATAGTATACTTGACGACACAGAGGTAGGTAGAGCAGTGGCCTTCCGTACCGTACTGCTATATATACTGGTGGTCACTGTCAGCAAACTGCAAAACTAAAATGCACCACAGGTATAGAATCTAGATGGATAGTATACTTGACGACACAGAGGTAGGTAGAGCAGTGGCCTTCCGTACCGTACTGCTATATATACTGGTGGTCACTGTCAGCAAACTGCAAAACTAAAATGCACCACAGGTATAGAATCTAGATGGATAGTATACTTGACGACACAGAGGTAGGTAGAGCAGTGGCCGTCCGTACCGTACTACTATATATACTGGTGGTCACTGTCAGCAAACTGCAAAACTAAAATGTACCACAGGTATAGAATCTAGATGGATAGTATACTTGACGACACAGAGGTAGGTAGAGCAGTGGCCTTCCGTACCATACTGCTATATATACTGGTGGTCACTGTCAGCAAACTGCAAAACTAAAATGCACCACAGGTATAGAATCTAGATGGATAGTATACTTGACGACACAGAGGTAGGTAGAGCAGTGGCCTTCCGTACCATACTGCTATGTATACTGGTGGTCACTGTCAGCAAACTGCAAAACTAAAATGCACCACAGGTATAGAATCTAGATGAATAGTATACTTGACGACACAGAGGTAGGTAGAGCAGTGGCCTTCCGTACCATACTGCTATATATACTGGTGGTCACTGACAGCAAACTGCAAAACTAAAATGCACCACAGGTATAGAATCTAGATGGATAGTATACTTGACGACACAGAGGTAGGTAGAGCAGTGGCCTTCCGTACCGTACTGCTATATATACTGGTGGTCACTGTCAGCAAACTGCAAAACTAAAATGCACCACAGGTATAGAATCTAGATGGATAGTATACTTGATGTCACAGAGGTAGGTAGAGCAGTGGCCTTCCGTACCGTACTGCTATATATACTGGTGGTCACTGTCAGCAAACTGCAAAACTAAAATGCACCACAGGTATAGAATCTAGATGGATAGTATACTTGACGACATAGAGGTAGGTAGAGCAGTGGCCTTCCGTACCGTACTGCTATATATACTGGTGGTCACTGTCAGCAAACTGCAAAACTAAAATGCACCACGGGTATAGAATCTAGATGGATAGTATACTTGACGACACAGAGGTAGGTAGAGCAGTGGCCTTCCGTACCGTACTGCTATATATACTGGTGGTCACTTTCAGCAAACTGCAAAACTAAAATGCACCACAGGTATAGAATCTAGATGGATAGTATACTTGACGACACAGAGGTAGGTAGAGCAGTGGCCTTCCGTACCGTACTGCTATATATACTGGTGGTCACTGTCAGCAAAACTCTGCACTGTACTCCTCCTATATAATACTGCTGGTCCCCAGTCCCCACAATAAAGCAGTGTGAGCACAGATATATGCAGCACACTGAGCACAGATATGGAGCGTTTTTCAGGCAGACAACGTATACTGGTGGTCACTGGTCAGCAAAACTCTGCACTGTACTCCTCCTATATAATACTGCTGGTCCCCAGTCCCCACAATACAGCAGTGTGAGCACAGATATATGCAGCACACTGAGCACAGATATGGAGCGTTTTTCAGGCAGAGAACGAATAAAACTGGTGGTCACTGATCAGCAAAACTCTGCACTGTACTCCTCCTATATAATACAGCTGCTCCCCAGTCCCCACAATTAAGCAATAAGCACAAATATTTGCAGCAACATTAATAAACGGAGAGGACGCCAGCCACGTCCTCTCCCTAACATTTCCAATGCACGAGTGAAAATGGCGGCGACGCGCAGCTCCTAATATAGAATCCGAATCTCGCGAGAATCCGACCGCGGGATGATGACGTTCGGGCGCGCTCGGATTAACCGAGCCATACGGGAGAATCCGAGTATGCCTCGGACCCGTGTAAAATGGGTGAAGTTCGGGGGGGTTCGGTTTCCGAGGAACCGAACCCGCTCATCACTATTAATAATATATATTTTATAGTGCAGGATCTTACCTTTCTATTTGCTCCAGACAACATTCTCCTGCTACAAGCCAAAGATGGGCACGCTAACCCCAGTACATCAGTTTGCTTCCTTCGCAGGTAGTACTAGATTTACAAATATCTGTACATTGGGGGTCATTTGCAGGGCTACGATCATGTCCATAGACACGTGGGGGGACTCCCAGCACAGGGCTATCCCCCCCCACAGAAGTGCAAAAGTATCGCACAGCGGCGATGCTTTTGCACTTTAGGAGTAGCTCCCGGCCAGTGCTGCTTTAGCGTGCTGGCCAGAGCTACTCATCGCTCCCCGGCCTACAGCGGCTGCGTGTGACGTCACGCAGCCACTGCGGCCCGCCCCCCGCACGGGCCGGCCACGCCTGCGTTGGCCGGACTGCGCCCACGAAACGTCAGCCAAACGCCGCCGTTTCATTCCCCCCCCCCGCCCAGCGACCGCCTCTGCCTGTCAATCAGGCAGAGGCAATCGTACCGTAGTGGCGCCGGCACATGTGCAGTTCTGACCCGATCGCACCGCTGCGATAAACTGTAGCGTGCGATCGGGTCAGAATGACCCCCATAGAGTGGTGCTTCTGTGTGTGCACATGCATAATGTCATTTAGAGGCACCCGGACGGACTGGCCAGGCCAAAGCTTTCAGAATGTCTTATTCCTGAAGCAACCTAGACTGGGCTATGTAGCCAACAGCTGGGACCCTGAGCCCAACACCAGACAGTTAAAAAAAACATGTTGAGATAAGCTGCTAACTTATGGAGGTTCTTCATATTTGCATTCTATACGACTACATAACTGATACCCTGCAGATGTGAGGTATCACTTAAATGGCGGTATTCAAGTATTTTCTCCTCCTCCCGCACCCGTGTGTGCCCACCCAGCTATTCAATTGTTTCTGCCGACGGGCACGCCAACATCATTGTAGCTCGCTACCCCCGGGGGTGGCGTGCTGAAATGAGCAAAAAGTGACCCGCTTGGTTTAGTTTAGTTTGGTTTAGCCGATTTATGCACAATATGCGCTATAAAAAAGATCAATTTAATATCACCCCATGAGTCCCGTCACTTTAGACGGGAGATCGGGCGCAATATAACAATTGAATACCCCCCATAGACTTGTCCCACACGCAGATAATATAATGCTTTCAGAAACTATTACTTTACGGCGATTCTGATGACAGCCATTCATGGCCAGTGAGAGCCTTCTTAAATTAGTCCATTTCGGAACAGGGCAGAGAGGACAGCACCATTTCAAACAAAGGTGATAGAAGAAAAAAAAAAAGCAGTTGGAGGAAAGACAACTGTAGCCACTGAGAGAGGAGATGGGAGACGCCACTGAGCAGCGTGACACAGATAAAGAGATACTGAGAGGGAGAGACTGCAACAAGCAGATTAGCTGAGACTTGTGGTTCCACGCAGAGTGCCCCGCTGAAGTGAGAGCTGTGCTTACCTTTTGGAGAAGTAGCATTCTCAGTACAGTGAATTGGTAAAAGAAAACCATTTATATGTCCATAAGCATCCATCATTGTGGAATAGACATAGTTTGTGGTTTGTTTATTCACACATAGGTTTGTGGGGATCCCGGTAAGTATTTTAACCTTACCCCTAACCAATCCCTCCTGCAGCCTAACCCTAATCGTCATCCCCTGCAGCCTAACCCTAACACTCCCTTATCCCCATGCAGCCTAACCCTAATTCTCCCCCTAGTGCCTAACCCTAACCATTGTACTTACCTTCGGGATCTGCTGGGATCCCGCTATCGCTATTCTGATTGTCGGGATCCTGACCACGGGTGTGGTGCAGCACATAGACAGTTAAAAGATTGACAGTCATTAGGTAGACACCATATGGTCGACAGTCAAAAGTGAGACAGGGTCAAAAGTCCGACAGGGTCAAAAGCCAGACAGGCAAAAGTTAGACAGTCAAAAGTCAGACAGCGTCAAAAGTCAGACAGCGTCAAAAGTCAGACAGTCAAAAGTCAGACAGTGTCATAATAAGTCACACACACAAAAAAAGATTTTTTTTTTGTGTTTTTAAACATTTTTAACCCAAATTTGGTGAAATTTGTCCCCTCGCGGGCTTGCTATGCTCGCCATGCTTCGGGCTCGGTGTCTCAATCCACTCTGCTTCGCTCGCCACAACTTTACTAGAAGGTAATAGTTTGTGACATGGATAGTAAATGAGGCATAAGTTGTAAAAAACAGAAAAAAATAATAAAAAAATAATAATTTGTGTCTGACTTATGACCCTGTCGGACTTTTGACTGTCGAACATATGGTGTCTACATAATGACTGTCTATCTTTTATTTATTACCAGTTATTTATATAGCGCACACATTCCGCAGCGCTTTACAGAGAATATTTGGCCATTCACATCAGTCCCTGCCCCAGTGGAGCTTACAATCTATATTTTCTACGACATGCACACACATTCATGCTAGGGTTCATTTTGTCAGGAGCCAATTAACCTACCAGTATATTTTTGGATTGTGGGAAGAAACCGGAGTACCCGGAGGAAACCTACGCAAGTACGGGGAGAATATACAAACTCCACACAGTTAGGGCCATGGTGGGAATGGAATCCATGACCTCAGTGCTGTGAGGCAGTAATGCTAACCATTACACCATCCGTACTATCTATTTAACTATCTATAGACTGGAACCCCCTGACCACATCCCAGTTTGTGTACTAAGTGTCATTTTCAGACTAAACAAAGGTTTCAGCCTCAGAATAGTTTAAAAAACACAGTGCCTGGAGGGAAGAGGATTGTTTGTTAGCAAAGGAAGATCACAATGCTTAAAGGATTAAGCGATCAAGGTCTTTGACAAATGTGGATATAGGAAACAGATATTTTCATTCAGTGAATATGATGCTTCAGGTATTGCAGGAAATTCTTGTAGTGGGGATGCCAAAGAAATTGAGGAAGCACCTATAAAACTGGATCTAGATAAACATATATAAATCCTTGTGGATGATTTACACAGTAACAGAGGAGCAGGGCTCGCTGCCGCCCTGTGGCGGCACTGCCCCAAACACATGACCTCACATGAGGGAAAGGTGCCAGCGGTATTAGACAGTAGGGAGCGACCTGGAAGCAGCCATCAGGTGGCTCTAGACACACCATACCTGGAGCATCCATTAGATACTAGATCTAAAGCAGCACTACTGGCCGCATGGTGCCAGCCAAAGTCAGGGGCTGTGGGGCAGCAAAACTGCCACCACCAGTGCCCTGAACCCAGGGCGACGGCACCGCTCGCATACCGCTCCTGACAGCCCTGTGTAAGAACACAAATTATTTATATTTTTTTTAAGGCACCACAAAGTGTCCACAGTACTGTACAAAGGTGTAAACATAAAACACAATACAGAATTACAGAGCATAAATACTAAACACAACAAATAACCATAGTGTAAGTGCAAAGCGTCACCATAACATCAAGTCATATATCAAGGTAAGTGACAACAGCATACAATTCAGCACAAGACATGGAAACAGGCCAGACAGACATGAACATGTAGCAGTCAGCATAAGACATGATAGGGACACAAGAGGAAGAAGGAGAGTGGACAGACATGAGATGTAAGGAAAGATCCAGGCCAAAGCCACGGTCCATATTTGTAGCACAGGAGCATTTCAGGACCAACTGGGAGAATCCTGGGGAGGACAACAGCAGAGGACAGGCAGTGGAGTAGTACCAGGCCATATACAAATAATTCAGACACTGGAAGATTCTGGGTCTCAGTGGAGAGCTCATCATAGTGTTAGGTTAATTGGTTACTTTACTGACAAAAAATGATCCCTCGTGCTAATGTGTGTACATGTGATAGGGGATATAGTTTGTAAGCTCCACTGGGTCAGGGACCTATGTGAATGGTCAGACAATAACATCTTCCTAATTACTGTCCTGTAAGTCTGCTGCCTGGGTGTCATCCTTGTCTTTTCCTTCTCCCCTAACATTCAAAATATCTCTCAATGTCAATCCCTGCAACTTTTCTCTGCTCAGGTCTTTTCTCACTCTTAATGCCATCAAAACTATAATCTGCCCACTCATACCTAGCCTCAACTACTGTAGCCACATGTTCTTTGGCCTCCTCAAACTCACCTTTCCTCACTTCAATCTATCCAGATTGTTGCTGCTCATCGCAATAGACCAGTGATGGCTAACCCTGACACTCCAGCTGTTGTTGAACTACATATCCCAGCATGCCTTGCTACAGTTTTGTTATTTGGCCATGCTAAAACTGATGCAGAGCATGCTGGGATGTGTAGTTCAACAACAGCTGGAGTGTCAGGGTTAGCCATCACTGCAATAGACTATGGTCTCCTTCTTCTGCATCCAGCTTCATTGGCTTCTTATCCCCTTCATAATCCACACCCTCCAATAAAAATCCCTTATATCTTTGTGTCTCAGATCACTGAAGAACTAGCTACTGTACGTAACTACCTGCACAACGTTAAATTATTGTGTGATGTGAACAGTTAAAAAGCAATAAAAGACACGGATAAAATATTATTGTAAAGTCTGTGGTTAAAATGGAAACGGCAAAAATCACAGATGACTGATTTGCACATACGTGGACCGGAAACACAGGCATGTAATAGCTATTTTTGGGGTGGCCTGATGATGTCGGCGGCTGCGTTTCGGAAACATGGCGGCAATGCTACTTGATACGCAGGGGGCTTCCACAAACCACTAACTCTCTCTGCACATGTTATATCTGCTCCCCCTGCAGAGCACATGGTTTTGCCCAACTGCTAACAAATTTGCAGCTATGATCAGGTCTGAATTAGGCCCACAGTGAGATGCGACAGCATCTCAGTTGTGCGAATGCTTCTGCCTGATTGACAGGCAGAGGTGTTTGCCGGGCAGGAGGGGGCATTGAGTCAGTGTTTAAGGAATGTTGCGGTGGCATGGGGGGGAGGTGTTCCGACAACTGGTGGGGCGGGCCGCGGCAACTGAGTGATGTCACATGCAGCCGATGTGACCTGAAATATGGCAGGTACCTGCCTGCCTTCTCAGCTAGGCTGTGTATGCAGAGGGCTACCCTAAACAGCTAAAGTATTGGCGCCATACGATGCTGGGGGGTGGGGGTGGCAGAACCTGGCATGTGGGGTGGGTTTGCTAAGCTTCCCCCCGCACGTCAGGGTAATGGATCGTAGATGTGTAATTTTTCGCACATCTACAATCCATGCTGAATTAGGCCCTGTATGCTAGTAACTGTGATGCTTTGTTTACTGTATGATGGTCACTGAGGTGTTTTGTGTACTGTATAATGGTCACTGAAGTGCTTTGTGTACTGTATAATGGTCACTGAGGTGCTTTGTGTACTGTATAATGGTCACTGAAGTGCTTTGTGTACTGTATAATGGTCACTGAAGTGCTTTGTGTACTGTATAATGGTCACTGAAGTGCTTTGTG
Organism: Pseudophryne corroboree; assembly: GCF_028390025.1. Lineage (NCBI taxonomy): Eukaryota > Metazoa > Chordata > Amphibia > Anura > Myobatrachidae > Pseudophryne > Pseudophryne corroboree. Next base: position 1,057,579,249 of record NC_086444.1, read on the forward strand.
TACTGTATAATGGTCACTGAAGTGCTTTGTGTACTGTATAATGGTCACTGAGGTGCTTTATGTACTGTATAATGGGCACTGAAGTGCTTTGTGTACTGTATAATGGTCACTGAAGTGCTTTGTGTACTGTATAATTGTCACTGAAGTGCTTTGTGTACTGTATAATGGTCACTGAAGTGCTTTGTGTACTGTATGGCAATGCTGTGTGTAGTTGGGCATATATGAAATGCATTTTTCTTTTATGATGTCCTTTTTATGGTCATCTATATTTGCCACCTACTTTAAAAATTCTTGTGCATGATGATAATACTGTATGCTCTCAATGTTCAATAATAGAGGGGCCAAAGTGTCTTTAGTGACTAAAGCTGGCAGCATGAGATGATTTTCTGCACGATTTCGACACATCGGAGCGATAAATCGTTTAAAATAATGCAAATCGTGCAGTTTCCGCGAACAATAAAGTTGGTTGCATCTTCAGATCTACCCGCTATCGAGATCGGTCAATCTTCTTAGTGACAGATCAGCTCTGATATATCGTCAGGTCATTTGTCAAAATGAACACTTTTTGTACAATATCGTTTGTCCAGTACCACCGGGGAGCTGCCGGTGGAGTTCAAGGGAAATCGTTAAGGACATTGCATCGTTTGCAAGTCGTCTCCCGTGTGGCCAGCTTACGAGGTCACAATGTCTTCATTCAGCTCTGGAGAAATATAGGGGTCTATTCATAAAGCAGAGAAAAGCCCTGTTTTGCGTTAAACAGGGCTTTTCTCTGCTTACCGCAATTCACAGAGCGGATTACTGTGGAGAAGTTCCTGACTTCTCCAGCGGCATACTTTTGTATTGTGAGTGCAATTCATGAAGGAACAGAAAGTTCTGCTTTCTGTTTCTCCACTGAGTTCAGGTTCACCATCTCAGGATGAACTGCGGTGTGGTGATTGCAGGGAAGCTCAATGCTTCCCTGCTGACTGACCAGCACCCGTGCTGGCCTGGCTCCTCTGACCTCCCAGCAGCGGACTGTTGGGAGGATAACAGGCAGCGCATGCGCAGAGGGACCTGCTGGCATACTCCGGACAACTCAGAAGGGGACTGCCGGAGGAGACAGCGTCACTGGAGCCCAGGATACCGCATTGCATAGCCAGAGAGGTGAGTATACATGAATTGCTACTCATCACAGCTATACATCGCATCGAACTGATGCGATGTATAGTGATAAGTAACAATTCACTTTTTGATTATTGGATTCATACTCATGGCTGGGGCCAGTGACTTTATATAGGCTGACCATATTATCCCTTTAACCTGGGACACTCATGAATTACACAGGTTCTGTGGCTGCTTAAAACCAGGTGAAATGCAGGTTGTAGTCAGCCAGCCACAGAACCTGTGTAATTGTGTCCCAGGTCAAAGGAATAATATGGTCAGCCTACTTTATAGCAGTAAAAATTATTTCTCGTATACTGTCCTAAGATAATATGTGGAACCCTGTTGAGTTTAATCTTTCTGTGCCTCGATACAATCCTATCTCGGAGGTCTACAGACAATTCCTTTGACTTCATGCTTGGTTTGTGCTCAGACATGCACTGTCAAGTGTGGGACCTTATATAGACAGGTGTGTGCCTTTCCAAATCATGTCCAATCAACTGAATTTACCACAGGTGGACTACAATTAAGCTGCAGGAACATCTCAAGGATGATCAGTGGAAACAGGATGCACCTGAGCTTAATTTTGATCTTCATGGCAAAGGCTGTGAATACTTGTGTACATGTGATTTCTTTGTTTTTTTTTCTTTTTAATAAATTAGCAAAAATCTCGAAAATACATTTTTTCACATTGTCACTATATATATAGTAACTAAACAGTGACTGCATGTACCTCAGCCATTCATTGTAATTATGCTTGTTTCATTATGTGCAATGTAGTGACAATAGAAATAATTATAGTTGTCACAGTATATTAGCATACCTCCCAACATGACCCTCTCCAGGAGGGACAGAATGCTCTGCTCCTGGACTTCCCTCTTAATGTATGATTGCCATCACCTGTGGTGAAACACCTTTCTTATCTATTAACCTGTTCAAAAAGGTTCCTGCAATCATAAATTAAGAGAAAAGTCCAGGAGCAGAGCATTTTGTCCCTCCTGGAGAGGGTCATGTTGGGAGGTATGTATTAGCTGTTTATTTTTATTTTTTATTGTTATTGCAGAGGAAAGATTTTGAAAGACTAAAGCTCCTTTTATCTGTTCGTCCTAAACAAAGAACGCAAGAAATCCTCAGACAGGTAGAATAAGAGCCTTATGTTTGTACTGCTAATATTGATTTACCATTATGAAAGCTAATGCTGTGTTTCAATTACTCATGCATGTCATTTGTGATTGCAGCTGACTCAATAAATTGTACTTCTAATCACCTGACTTGTGTTCCTGATCTCACACACCTGACATGTCTAAGCAAACAGCAGGGAACAAGGCGCGAAGTGTTAGCCACTGAAATCTCCCGTTCACAAGTATATAAAATCACATACAGAGGTTTATTTGACAAGCAATAATATCCAATCATACAGTATGTCAGATTTATTTTACAACCATGGTATAGCATGAAATCTGACATATACTTGGTTGGAAGTCAAAAACAATGGGTGCTGGATTTATAAATACGTAGTGTTAACAAAATCTCTATAGTACGAATAGTTATAATAATGTGGAGCAATAGAGAATTATGTGCCGATAGAATAAGATTTATACAGTTCTCACGTATCTGCAACATAAACAAAAAAGAAAACATAATGTCAATATTTACTTTCTAGATTCAGTATTGTCTAAAGAAGAACAGAGCATTCCAGGGCCTCCCAGAGCAGACTCAGTTAATGCTCTGCAAGCATGTCATCTACCAAGAGTAAGTATTTGGATTATAAAATCAGCACGCCTGGCATATCAGAACAGATCTACTTCTAACATGAGCTTATTTTGCCACCTGAGAATTGCAAGAGTATAATTCAAACAGCTGAACAAAGGACACCAATATAAAACAATCCTACAGAGCACTCTCTGCGTTCATTCTAGCTGTCCATTTTTGTAACAACAACTCCTGACTATATTTTATTTTAAAATACACGTTTATTAGCTCTTAGCACAGTAGACAGGAAGCAAGTACTATCTGTACAGCTAGGAGGGCAAACTGATAACCCCAGGTTGACAATTGGGGATGTGTTTGGCATCCTGGTGGTCAGGATACCTGCGGTCATGTGACTGATGCCAGAAACCCGACATCCCTCAGAGGAGACCTGCGCCGTGACACCGACAGTCGACATCCCTAAGGTGAGTATCGGGGTGGGGTTTAGGGCCCTGGGGGGGAAGGTTAGGGTTAGGCACTCAAGGGGGTTTTGGCACTTGGGTGGTGGGGGTTAGCCGTAGCCGACACACCCAGAGATTTAGCCCCAGCCGAAACCCCTGGAGGGTTAGTGTCAGGGGCGGGGATGGGAAAGGGTAAAATACTTACCCCATCGGGGTATTGGAAATAGCTGTAATTACAACATAACAGAAATTGGCCAAATCATAATCGAGTGCCAAAATCCAGCTGTGACAGGGATGGACCGCCACACCTATCCAATATTTTTTAAGGTCAAACATTGGGCCTGATTGTGAGATGGGAGCAAAGCAAAAAACAACAAGTATCTTTGCATGGCTTACGGTCATTAGGTCGATAAGACTTAGGTCAACCGTCATTAGGTCGACATGGTCATTAGGTCGATATGTACTAGGTCAACATGGAAAAAGGTCGACATGAGTTTTTCAAAAAATGTTTTAATTTTTTAACTTTTTCATACTTTTACAATCCACGTGGTCTACAATTGGGAACGGTAACCTGTGCCGAGCGCAGCAGTAGCAGAGCGAGGCACCTTGCCCGAAGCATGGCGAGCGTAGCGAGCCATGCGAGGGGACACAGTGCACTAATTGGGGTTCCCCATCACTTTACGAAGAAAACTACACCCAAAAAAGTAAAAAAACAAAACCCTCATGTCGACCTTTTCCATGTCGACCTAGTACATGTCGCGTAATGACCCATACCACTTTGCATTTGGCAGATGTAAAATATGCACAGAGATTTAGATGTGTTCAAACTGAGAACTAAATTGCAGTGTAAACATAAAGATACCCAACATTTTTGGGATACATACAAAATCAGCAATTAATTACCCTGCATGCAGAAAATAATACGGTATATGCATTTGCAGCATGGCTTGTCCATGTATACATTTACTATTTTGCTTTACTCCCATCATAAAATAAGGCCCATTGTAGGGATGGCCATCCACCATCGATGGTCACAATTGATGGTGAAACGTTGAGTGACCCACCAATGGTAATCCATCCCCGTGGCCCAATCAGGACCTGAGGACGGGGTTTTGTGGGTGTGTCTCGGTGCAGAGCTAGGCTCCATGCCCGGGCACCAATTATGGGGAAAAAAACAAAACATTGGGGGCTGTGTACTATCTAATACTGGCATTAAACCATAAATGATTTGTAACCATCAGTGGTTGATGACCAAACCAGCCCACTGTTTGCTCTAATAGGGGGACCATATTATCCCTTTTACCTGGGACGCTCAGCCAGCCACAGAACCTGGTGTAATCCATGAGCGTCCCAGGTAAAACGGATAATATGGTTACCCTATAAGCAGGAGCGGATCTTGGTGTGGGCAAGCAGGGCCCCGCAGGCACCACCACCTGCCCGCACCCTGCTCCCTGCTCCACGGCTGCAGCAGACGCCGTGGGCTGTGTGTGCGTCCGCTGCAGCTGGCTCCAGCGACAGACACTAGAGGTCAGTATTGACCTCTAGTGTCTGTGCGGCGCTGCTATGGGAGAGACGTCATGACGTCTCTCCCATAGAGAGGAGCCAGCGGCCAGACGGAGCAGCAGCAGCGATCGGGAAGCAGGAGCGGGGCAGTGGTTAGTATTGTTTTTTTTTATTTTTGTGTGTGTGTGTGCACAACTACTGAGGGCAAGGAAACGGGGCACAACTACTGGGGGCAAAGAAACGGGGCACAACTACTGGGGGCAAAGAAAGAGGGGGCACAACTGCTGGGGGCAAAGAAATGGGGCACAACTACTGGGGGCAAAGAAATGGGGCACGACTACTGGGGTCAAAGAAAGAGGGGGCACAACTGCTGGGGGTAAATAAACGGGGCACAACTACCGGGGGCAAAGAAAGAGGGGGCACAACTACTGGGGGCAAAGAAACAGGGCACAACTACTGGGGGCAAAGAAAGAGGGGGCACAACTACTGGGGGCAAAGAAACGGGGCACAACTACTGGGTGCAAAGCAACAGGGGGCACAACTACTGGGGGCAAAGCAACAGGGGGCACAGCGACAGGGGGTACAACTACTGGGGGCAAATCAACTGGGAGGCACAATTACTTGGGGCAAATCTGGGGGCAAAGCTACTGGGAGCATAACTGTGGCCACGCCCCTATTTTTTTGCGCGCACAAACGGTTTTGCTGCCGGGGGGGGGGGGGGGGGGGGGGCAGTAGAAACTGTCGTACTGGGCGCCACAAGGTGTAGAAACGGCCCTGCCTATAAAGACTGCAAGGATACTGCCAATGTTATGCTAGTTAATTGTTTCTTTGTTGCTGGAGGAATTGCACATTGACTCTATGATTTGTAAGCTTTGTAGGGGGTTAGGAGGACCTGCAAACATTGGGCCTGGTTAAGAAATGTACATTGTGGAGATATTTATGCAAATCTCAGTGTTTTTGGATCTGCGCATGTGCAGCTCTTGCCCTTTGATGTTGGATGCAATGCAGGTAAGTGACAGTCTGCAGCCATTTGGGTGTGCGGAGGTGGAGCGTTGGAAAAAATGGGGACGTGAAGCCCCCATTTTTTTGGCGTGCCGAAGACCGTGGCAAGTTTACCTAGCTCTGGCAGTGTTGTTTTTCCGGACATCCTGAGTAACCTGAGGTTTTCTTAGATGTCCAATGGTGGCCTGATGTTCACACAGGGGATCCAATGTTGCATCCTAGGATGCAATATCAGATCATCTCCGATACCATCGGCTGGCTGCGTGACCCATGGGGTCATGCAAGCCGGCCGTCGCAGGAGCTACCAAGAGGACATGAAATCTCCATCCTCTGATAGATCCTGGCCTCGTCCTTTCCTCGATAATGGCGACAGCATGCCTCCATTTTGAGAAACATCAGCAAACTATCAATCACTGATGGTCTGCTGGCGTTCTCCATCATGTGCCGCAGGACCCATTTGCGCATGTGCAGAACAGCACTCCATCCACATCTGAATCAGATCCATTAACTTTATGATTTGTGAGCAGTATAGGGGGTCTAGGACCCACAGAAAAACATTTGTAATCTGGCTGCACATTGATTTTTTTTCAAGCAGCAATGAAAATAAGGCAGCTTTATAGTTTAGGTAACTCAGCTTGCAGTTATGTCATTCATTTTTCTGCTGTTGTTTTAGGATGAACCAAGTCTCAGCAGGTGGCATTTCTTTTACCATAGAGAAGTGCTAATCATTGTAGCTTATGGAACTGGGCCAAAACATTTCTAATCAAGCTGCTAGCATCACATATTGTTTATATTTTGCAGGTACGAATCAAAAACCTTAGTAATTAAACAAGGTCATATACCGTGCGAATGTTATATAATCTTATCTGGAAGTTTAGCAGCAGTCATTGAAGACTCAAGTTCAAAGAAAAAAAGTACATCTTCTAATACATTATACGAAGTTGAAGAAGGAGATTTTGTTGGGGTAAATATCATTGTATTTACCTTTTCATTTTTTTATTTACCAAATATGAAGGCCTTGGTATCACTATGGGGTGTATCCAATTACCCACGATAAAACATCGGGTGCGTAAACCATTTTTTCGCAATGTTTTACCAATCTTTTTTTTTTACAGGCTGTACAATTAGATCGCCCGTAAAAAATATATTTTCTCACAACAAAAAATAGGTTCAGTAAACCTGTGTGTTTATGCCGGACGCAGCGCTGTTTTCTGGGATTCAATTTTTCACGTGCCCGAGGCAGGTGGAGCAAAATCCCTGATAAGCCGCAGCTTGCGCCCGCTTATCGGGGTTAATTGAAGCAATGACCGTGGGTAATTGGATACCCCCTATGTCTACAGCTATAACCATGTATTCTGCCTGGCAATCTGCAATGACTGTCCTAACCAGAGATAAAGCTGGGTGCTGACAGTGAAAAGCCAACCACTGATACTATTTATTTTTCTCTGACGTCCTAGTGGATGCTGGGGACTCCGTCAGGACCATGGGGATTAGCGGCTCCGCAGGAGACAGGGCACAAAAATAAAGCTTTAGGATCAGGTGGTGTGCACTGGCTCCTCCCCCTATGACCCTCCTCCAAGCCTCAGTTAGGTTTTTGTGCCCGTCCGAGCAGGGTGCAATCTAGGTGGCTCTCCTAAAGAGCTGCTTAGAAAAAGTTTTTAGGTTTTTTATTTTACAGTGAGTCCTGCTGGCAACAGGCTCACTGCAACGAGGGACTTAGGGGAGAAGAAGTGAACTCACCTGCGTGCAGGATGGATTGGCTTCTTAGGCTACTGGACACCATTAGCTCCAGAGGGATCGAACACAGGCCCAGCCATGGAGTCCGGTCCCGGAGCCGCGCCGCCGACCCCCTTGCAGATGCCGAAAAGTGAAGAGGTCCAGAAACCGGCGGCAGAAGACTTTTCAGTCTTCATGAGGTAGCGCACAGCACTGCAGCTGTGCGCCATTGTTGTCACACACTTCACACCAGCGGTCACTGAGGGTGCAGGGCGCTGTGGGGGGCGCCCTGGGCAGCAATGAAATACCTATACTGGCTAAAAGACACATCACATATAGCCCCTGGGGGCTATATGGATGTATTTAACCCCTGCCAGGTCTCAGAAAAACGGGAGAAGAAGCCCTCCGAAAAGGGGGCGGGGCCTATTCTCCTCAGCACACAGCGCCATTTTCCCTCACAGAAATGCTGGTGGGAAGGCTCCCAGGCTCTCCCCTGCACTGCACTACAGAAACAGGGTTAAAACAGAGAGGGGGGGCACTTATTTGGCGATATGATTATATATATTAAGATGCTATAAGGGAAAAACACTTATATAAAGGTTGTCCCTGTATAATTATAGCGTTTTGGTGTGTGCTGGCAAACTCTCCCTCTGTCTCTCCAAAGGGCTAGTGGGGTCCTGTCCTCTATCAGAGCATTCCCTGTGTGTGTGCTGTGTGTCGGTACGTGTGTGTCGACATGTATGAGGACGATGTTGGTGAGGAGGCGGAGCAATTGCCTGTAATGGTGATGTCACTCTCTAGGGAGTCGACACCGGAATGGATGGCTTATTTAAGGAATTACGTGATAATGTCAACACGCTGCAAGGTCGGTTGACGACATGAGACGGCCGGCAAACCAATTAGTACCTGTCCAGGCGTCTCAAACACCGTCAGGGGCGTTAAAACGTCTTTTTACCTCAGTCGGTCGACACAGACACAGACACGGACACTGACTCCAGTGTCGACGGTGAAGAAACAAACGTATTTTTCTTTTAGGGCCACACGTTACTTGTTAAGGGCAATGAAGGAGGTGTTACATATTTCTGATACTACAAGTACCACAAAAAAGGGTATTTTGTGGAGTGTGAAAAAACTACCTGTAGTTTTTCCTGAATCAGATAAATTAAATGAAGTGTGTGATGATGCGTGGGTTTCCCCCGATAGAAAATTATTGGCGGCATACCCTTTCCCGCCAGAAGTTAGGGCGCGTTGGGAAACACCCCTTAGGGTGGATAAGGCGCTCACACGCTTATCAAAACAAGTGGCGGTACCGTCTCCAGATAGGGCCGCCCTCAAGGAGCCAGCTGATAGGAGGCTGGAAAATATCCTAAAAAGTATATACACACATACTGGTGTTATACTGCGACCAGCGATCGCCTCAGCCTGGATGTGCAGCGCTGGGGTGGCTTGGTCGGATTCCCTGACTGAAAATATTGATACCCTTGACAGGGACAGTATTTTATTGACTATAGAGCATTTAAAGGATGCATTTCTATATATGCGAGATGCACAGAGGGATATTTGCACTCTGGCATCAAGAGTAAGTGCGATGTCCATATCTGCCAGAAGTTGTTTATGGACACGACAGTGGTCAGGTGATGCAGATTCCAAACGGCACATGGAAGTATTGCCGTATAAAGGAGAAAAAGACAACGTCTTTTCAGCCTCAGTCCTTTCGTCCCCATAAGGGCAAGCGGTCAAAAGGCCAGTCATATCTGCCATGGGATAGAGGAAAGGGAAGAAGACTGCAGCAGGCAGCCCATTCCCAGGAACAGAAGCCCTCCACCGCTTCTGCCAAGTCCTCAGCATGACGCTGGGGCTGTACAAGCGGACTCAGGTGCGGTGGGGGGTCGTCTCAAGAGTTTCAGCACGCAGTGGGCTCACTCGCAAGTGGACCCCTGGATCCTACAAGTAGTATCCCAGGGGTACAGATTGGAAATTCGAGACGTCTCCCCCTCTCAGGTTCCTGAAGTCTGCTTTACCAACGTCTCCCTCCGACAGGGAGGCAGTAGTGGAAACAATTCACAAGCTGTATTCCCAGCAGGTGATAATCAAAGTACCCCTCCTACAACAAGGAAAGGGGTATTATTCCACACTATATTGTGGTACTGAAGCCAGACGGCTCGGTGATTCCTATTCTAAATCTGAAATATTTGAACACTTACATAAAAAGGTTCAAATCAAGATGGAGTCACTCAGAGCAGTGATAGCGAACCAGGAAAAAGGGGACTATATGGTGTCCCGGGACAGATGCTTACCTCCATGTCCCAATTTGCCCTTCTCACCAAGGGTACCTCAGGTTCGTGGTACAGAACTGTCACTATCAGTTTCAGACGCTGCCGGTTGGATTGTCCACGGCACCCCGGGTCCTTACCAAGGTAATGGCCGAAATGATGATTCTTCTTCAAAGAAAATGGACGATCTCCTGATAAGGGCAAGGTCCAGAGAACAGTTGGAGGTCGGAGTAGCACTATCTCAAGTAGTTCTACGACAGCACGGGTGGATTCTAAATTCCAAAACCGCAGCTGTTTCCGACGACACGTCTGCTGTTCCTAGGGATGATTCTGGACACAGTCCAGAAAAAGGTGTTTCTCCCGGAGAAGAAAGCCAGGGAGTTATCCGAGCTAGTCAGGAACCTCCTAAAACCAGGAAAAGTGTCAGTGCATCATTGCACAAGGGTCCTGGGAAAAATGGTGGCTTCTTACGAAGCGATTCCATTCGGCAGATTTCACGCAAGAACTTTTCAGTGGGATCTGCTGGACAAATGGTCCGGATCGCATCTGCAGATGCATCAGCGGATAACCTTATCGCCACGGACAAGGGTGTCTCTTCTGTGGTGGTTGCAGAGTGCTCATCTGTTAGAGGGCCGCAGATTCGGCATACAGGACTGGGTCCTGGTGACCACGGATGCCAGTCTGAGAGGCTGGGGAGCGGTCACACAGGGAAGAAACTTCCAGGGAGTATGGTCAAGCCTGGAGATGTCTCTTCACATAAATATACTGGAGCTAAGAGCGATTTACAATGCTCTAAGCCTGGCAAAACCCCTGCTTCAGGGTCAGCCGGTGTTGATCCAGTCGGACAACATCACGGCAGTCGCCCACGTAAACAGACAGGGTGGCACAAGAAGCAGGAGAGCAATGGCAGAAGCTGCAAGGATTCTTCGCTGGGCGGAAGATCATGTGATAGCACTGTCAGCAGTGTTCATTCCGGGAGTGGACAACTGGGAAGCAGACTTCCTCAGCAGACACGATCTACACCCGGGAGAGTGGGGACTTCATCCAGAAGTCTTCCACATGATTGTGAACCGTTGGGAAAAACCAAAGGTGGATATGATGGCGTCTCGCCTCAACAAAAAACTGGACAGGTATTGCGCCAGGTCAAGAGACCCTCAGGCAATAGCTGTGGACGCTCTGGTAACACCGTGGGTGTTCCAGTCAGTGTATGTGTTTCCTCCTCTGCCTCTCATACCAAAAGTACTGAGAATTATACGGCAAAGGGGAGTAAGAACGATACTCGTGGCTCCGGATTGGCCAAGAAGAACTTGGTACCCGGAATTTCAGGAGATGCTCACGGAAGATCCGTGGCCTCTACCTCTAAGACGGGACCTGCTTCAGCAGGGACCGTGTCTATTCCAAGACTTACCGCGGCTGCGTTTGACGGCATGGCGGTTGAACGCCGAATTCTAAGGGAAAAAGGCATTCCGGAAGAGGTCATTCCTACACTGGTAAAAGCCAGGAAGGAGGTGACTGCACAACATTATCACCGCATTTGGAGAAAATATGTTGCGTGGTGTGAGGCCAGGAAGGCCCCCACGGAGGAATTTCAATTGGGTCGATTCCTACATTTCCTGCAAACAGGATTGTCTATGGGCCTCAAATTGGGGTCCATTAAGGTTCAAATTTCGGCCCTGTCGATTTTCTTCCAGAAAGAATTGGCTTCAGTTCCTGAAGTCCAGACTTTTGTAAAAGGAGTACTACATATACAGCCCCCGGTTGTGCCCCCAGTGGCTCCGTGGGACCTTAATGTAGTTTTGGATTTTCTCAAATCCCATTGGTTTGAGCCACTCAAATCGGTGGATTTGAAATATCTTACATGGAAAGTAACCATGCTACTGGCCCTGGCTTCAGCCAGGAGAGTGTCAGAATTGGCGGCTTTATCGTATAAAAGCCCATATCTGAATTTCCATTCGGACAGGGCAGAACTGCGGACGCGTCCTCAGTTTCTGCCTAAGGTGGTGTCAGCGTTTCACCTGAACCAGCCTATTGTGGTGCCTGCGGCTACTAGCGATTTGGAGGATTCCAAGTTGCTGGACGTTGTCAGGGCATTGAAAATATATATTTCAAGGACGGCTGGAGTCAGAAAATCAGACTCGCTGTTTATACTGTATGCACCCAACAAGCTGGGTGCTCCTGCTTCTAAGCAGACGATTGCTCGTTGGATTTGTAGCACAATTCAACTTGCACATTCTGTGGCAGGCCTGCCACAGCCTAAATCTGCCAAGGCCCATTCCACAAGGAAGGTGGGCTCATCCTGGGCGGCTGCCCGAGGGGTCTCGGCATTACAACTCTGCCGAGCAGCTACGTGGTCAGGGGAGAACACGTTTGTAAAATTCTACAAATTTGATACCCTGGCTAAAGAGGACCTGGAGTTCTCTCATTCGGTGCTGCAGAGTCATCCGCACTCTCCCGCCCGTTTGGGAGCTTTGGTATAATCCCCATGGTCCTGACGGAGTCCCCAGCATCCACTAGGACGTCAGAGAAAATAAGATTTTACTTCCCGATAAATCTATTTCTCGTAGTCCGTAGTGGATGCTGGGCGCCCATCCCAAGTGCGGATTGTCTGCAATACTTGTACATAGTTATTGTTACAAAAAAATCGGGTTGTTATTGTTGTGAGCCGTCTGTTCAGAGGCTCCTACGTTTGTCATACTGTTAACTGGGTTCAGATCACAGGTTGTACGGTGTGATTGGTGTGGCTGGTATGAGTCTTACCCGGGATTCAAAATCCTTCCTTATTGTGTACGCTCGTCCGGGCACAGTATCCTAACTGAGGCTTGGAGGAGGGTCATAGGGGGAGGAGCCAGTGCACACCACCTGATCCTAAAGCTTTATTTTTGTGCCCTGTCTCCTGCGGAGCCGCTAATCCCCATGGTCCTGACGGAGTCCCCAGCATCCACTACGGACTACGAGAAATAGATTTATCGGTAAGTAAAATCTTATTATTTATTACCCCACGGGAGCGCGCATCGGTATCGCAAACTGTGAACACACGGTGCTATTTGCATTAACTTTCCTAATCGTAAGGTTACATCGCACTCTGTGTATGCACCTTTAATGCTTCCTTGTGTTCCTATGTATTTGTTTGCCAATATTGTCGGCTTTGTGGTTTCTTCCCTGCTGGTGGCCATTTTGTTGAGTATATTTCTATACATATCCTCATTTGCAGCTGAAGAGGCAGGCCCCCTCCCTGTCTGGAAAATATACCAGTTATGCACTTGATAACACAGGACCAATACCTATAAAAATAATAATTTATTACACATTACAAAACAATAATAACATGAAAAACACAATAAAAATCGATAATTTTCAGGTAGGGACCTTAGTCACACCCGCTTACACAGCGCCAACAAATCTTTAATTGTCTTGCCCTCCCTATCTGGGCTTGGTACTGCAGTCTCTGCAGCCCTCCCCCACCCCTCGATGGTGGCCCTGCCAATGAGGCCAGGGAGTTTTCCCTCTTTCGCCAATCTTAGCAGATATTTTTAAGACAAGAGCTGGACTGCAATAAGTGATACCCCTTTCCGATAAACTCGACCAAACTCGCACTGCGATAATTGAGTACGACGCATGGATGTATCAATTATCGCATGCAGGGACAGAGCTTACGGTCAAGCTCTGTCCTTGCGATGCCTCTTCGCAGCATCATCGGGGTATTTTATGTAAAAAATACCCCAATGTCCTGCCACGTATGCGCCACTGCCCATCGCAACCTCCGCCGGATTCCCCCCACGAACCCGACTACCCCCACGCCGTATAGAGCACCCCATCCCCCCCCCCCCCCCGGATTCATACTTACCAGTCCCAGGAGAAGATGTCCGCTGCTCCGGTGAGCGCTACCGAGCCAGGTCCTTCTTCTTTGCGCTGTGACCCGCGGTGCTGTAAGGTGAGCTGCCATTATGCAGTGTCACTTTACTGCACCAGGGTCACAGCGCACCTGGCAGCGCTCTTCGGAGCAGCGGACACCGGCTCCTGGGACTGGTAAGTATATTTTGGGGTTTATTTTACTTTTTTTTCTTTTCTATTTTTACACTGTGATCAGCTAATGGACACACATAACTGATCACTGGACAGGGGAAGAGAAAACTGGGCAAATGCCTGCCTATCGCAGTGCTGCCCTGTGATTATCACAGGGCACACTGCAGCATTTTTAAACAATTTTTTTTTAGTAAATTCGGCCACATTGCATTTCCCATTATAAGTATGAGGAATGTGATGTGGCTTACTAAAAAAAATGACAATTAAAAGGTTTGGAGCAGTTTTTCATGAAAACTGCTCCAAATGCCCTTTAATACATTCAGGTGATACTAAAATAATGTGAAAAGGGTGTGAAAACACCCTTTTTCACTTTATTTAAGTAAAAATAATGTTAATAAATAGGCCCCATAAGACCCGGGAAATACACAGGTCTGACCCAGGGTCTATCAACTCGGGAATTTTCCAGGACTCGGGGGGTAATTCCAAGTTGATCGCAGCAGGAAATTTTTTAGCAGTTGGGCAAAACCATGTGCACTGCAGGGGGGGCAGATATAACATGTGCAGATAGAGATAGATTTGGGTGTGGTGAGTTCAATCTGCAATCTAAATTGCAGTGTAAAAATAAAGCAGCCAGTATTTACCCTGCACAGAAACAAAATAACCCACCCAAATCTAACTCTCTGCAAATGTTATATCTGCCCCCCTGCAGTGCACATGGTTTTGCCCAACTGCTAAAAAATTTGCTGCTGCGATCAACTTGGAATTACCCCCTCAGTCTGAGACACTACTTCAAAAACCCAGAAAAATCCCAGTTTGGATGCGGTCACACTGAACCCGGGTCTGTCCTGGAATTTGATGTATATTTAAAGGTGACACCTTCAAATATATTATTCAGCCTTTGTTAATGGCAAATATTTTGTTTTATTTCCTAAATTCCTACAGTATTTAAATATTTTTTTCTTTAAAGTTGTGCTACTTATTAGGTAATTCTTTTTTATTTTTGCTTACTAAGGTGCTCCCACCCACATTCCCCTCCCACACCCAGCTATCAGCCAGTATTACCATTCCTTAGGGTTCAGATCTGCCCTTCTTGTGTGTAAACTTCCTGTATGTATACAGCATTTGCATAGTCTGCTGTAATACTGGCATATAGCTGGGTGTGGAGGGGGGAATGTTAGTGGGAGCACCCTGCTTTAAAGCAAAATGTATTTAATAATGTCCATTTTTTTCTTTTTTTTAATGTGCTGAACAATATACATCATAGTTGCCTACCCTCCCTCATTCTGCAGGAGACTCCCTGAAATGGGTGGTATTCATGTGACTGCCGGTCAGCTGACCGACAGTCACATGACCTCCTCCACGAGCCCGACGGCTCACAATCCCGATGGTCGGCATGCCGACCAACAGGGACTATTTCCACTCGTGGGTGTCCACGACACCCATAGAGTGGGAATAGAACCCGTGGCGACCTCAGGTCGCCACCGAGCCCGCAGCGTGGTTAGCCCGCAAGGGGCTTGCTGCACTCGCCCCTCCCCGCCGGGATCCCGGCGTCGGTATGCTGCCGGGATCCCGGCGTCGGTAAGCTGACCGGCAGTCAGGAGACCGCCGGTCACCAGTACTACACCCCCTGAAATAGTAGCAATCTCCCTCACTCCCTGAATGGTCCCTCAATCTCCCTGAAAAAAAAGAAATCATAGATTCATACATTTAAATGGTATCATCAGTGCCATTTCCCTATATTGGTTATAAGGCACAATGATCCCTATGGCTACATGCATTTTAAAGGTTTCTTGTGGCCACTTACAGTATATGGAACCTCTTGTAGAACACAATACACAAATCCTGCAAAATATAAGAGTCTTTTCTTCAACAAGTAGATCTTACTAACTTTGGGGCTCATTTACATTTGGATGTAAGTCATTTTCATGACACACCTCTCAGATGTAGCAGTACACATCCGCGCTGATGGGTGTTACTTTCACAGTCTCCCTGAAATGCTTTTTCAAAAGTAGGCAAATATGATATACATGAAAGCGTCAAGGGTTTCTGGTGTAATGTGAATGGGGTATGGAACTCATAGTCGACAGTGTCTAGGTTGACATCCATTAGGTAGACACCTATTGGTCGACAGTGGCTAGGTTGACACTAGAAATAGGTCGACACGGCCATTAGGTCGGCATGAACAAGATCGACATGAAAAAAAGTCGACATGAGTTGACATGAGACATGTTTTTTTGGTGTTGTTTTCTTCGTAAAGTGACCGGGAACCCCAAAAAGGTTACCGTTCCCAATCGTAGTCCACATGGATCGCAAAGTATAAAAAAGTTCAAAAAGAGAAAAGAATTTTTTTTAAAAACTCATGTCGACCTAATGGTTTTGTCGACATATTTCTAGTGTCAACCTATTCGCTGTCGCCTAATGGGCGTCGCCCTAATGGGCGTCGACCTAATAGGTGTCGACCAAAGTGGTGTTGACCCATGGTCCGGATACCATGTGAATGGGGGACTCAAACCCAGAGAATGCTTGTTTCACAATTACCAAACTTTAGCCCAGGGCAGTGATAGGGGCATTGCATACATTTAACTTGCATGATACCTGACTAATGGATGAAACTGGAAGAATGAGTTTGCTTTTGTGATATTTTCATAAGTGAGATCTGTTGGAATGAGCCCCACACATTATACAATAAAATGCAGTTACTGTAAATGCCTTCAGATATGTAAACACATTATATTTATCTCTCTTTTGGCAGGATATTGGTCTTGTTACCAACGAGAGACTAATTTCATTTGTATGCAAATCAGATGTGGAACTTCTAGTGATTGACAAAGAGGTATTCACAAACCTTCCAATTAGTAGTAAATTGTTTATTTTCACTTGGTTCTCTTATTGCAAAACTAGAAACATATAAGTAATGTGATGTGCATAATTAATGTGGTGTTTAGGAATACAGTATATAATTTTTTTTTACATTGTACTTCACATGCAGTTTGCTGGCGTTGCGCTTCATATGGATTATTCTTAACTGTAGATGGGCCTTAATTAAAGGAATAGTGACAAATTATCTTATACCCCTTTTCCACTGACTTCAGAATCTTTACATGTGAATATGCAATACCCAGGAATTTCATCAGTGTAAACGCAACCTACCAGGCAGTGCTGTAACTAGACATTTTTGATGCCCTGTGCCAGAAAGAAAATTGGTGTGTCCCCCCATTTTTAAAATGGGAACAGCAAAAATATAGGCGCTTTATGGGGAAGGGGCGTGGCTACAGAATAGTGTCAATTCACATGACACCATTACGCCCCACAGTAGTGTCCGTTATTCACGTTACACCACACAGTTATGCCACTTGTACACATTACATCACAGAATAGAGCCCCTTATAGACATTACACCAGGTACAGCCCCTTATGCACATTACGCAAGGTATAGCTCCTCATACTCATTATGCCAAGTAGAGCCCCTCTTACACATTACACCAGGTAGAGCAGGTTATACACAATACACCAACTAGAGCTACTTTTACACATTATGCCAGGTACACTCCCTATAATGTGTGTGTGTGTGTGGTGATACCTGGTCACTGGATGGGGAGGACACTGGGACTGATTGGTTGGGAGGGAGCCGGTGGTCAGAGCCATACAGGACCAGTGGTGGTATTGGCGGCCCTTAGTGTCCGGCTAAGGAGGAGATGTCACTGTCTGAAGCACGTGGCCGGAAACATACCATAGACCACCAGGGCAGGTCAGAGTGTCAGTGGCCCCTTCTCCTGTAAATCTTCCAGGTTTTCCCCTGCGTTGGTCTGCTCCCACCGTTCGTTTCCTCCCGCCGCTGCTACCCTGTCTTACAGCCGCTGTTACCTCCCTGTTACAGGAGAGAAGGGAGCGGGGCCAGAGCACATGGGGTAGGCACTGTGCCCTGTGCTGCCTACAATATCTACAGCACAGGCACATACACCAGTGGCCACTTGCTGGGATTGCAAACGTGTGCCCACACTGCAAATGCGGTGGTCAAGGTACCAAACTCCCTCTCTAAATTTATAATAACTCTACTTCCCCATTAATAACGCCCCCAAACCCCTTCCCTATGCCTCCTTCATTGTCTATTTCTTTTTATTTATAACCTAACCTTCCTTGATAATGCTTCCTTCCCCCTCCCCCGGCCCCACCAATCACTGGACTTATACAATTATATTAATATACAGTAAAAATCTTATTTTATGTACCACCCACCCCCCTCAAGCTCTGTGACTGAAGGCAGGTGAGGTTTGACTGGACTGATGACCTGAGCACCTTTTCCACCACATGCTATGCTGTGCTGGGCTGCTTTTGCTGCAGCTGCAGTGTGAAACTGTGAGAATCAGTTGGGGCTGGGAGGGATGCCATCACTTCTCTCCAGAGTCCCTGGCATAGGCGTGCGCAGACACTGACAGGCGGGTGCCGCTCCGGACTTCCCCCCCTCCACGGCATTATAGTGTTCTCTCACCTCCCCTGTCCTGGATATAGACTGCTCACCTGGGCGGGTCACAGACTGCTCACCTGGGCGGCCCAGGTAAGCAGTCTATATCCAGGACAGGGGAGGTGAGAGAACATTATAATGCCGTGGAGGGGGGTGGGGTTGGGGGAAGTCCGGAGCGGCACCCGCCTGTCAGTGTCTGCGCACGCCTATGGTCCCTGGAGACAGTGCAGGGGGGGCGGAGACAGAGGGGCAGATGTATTAAGCCTGGAGAAGTGATAAAGTGGAAGGTGATAACACACCGGCCAATGAACTTCTAACTGTCATTTTTCAAACCCGTAATGATTGGCTGGTGCGTTATCACCTTCCACTTATCACTGCTTTATCACTTTTCCAGGCTTAATACATCTGCCCCAGAGCATCTAAAACTGGAAGACGAAGCTGGCGGCAGCGCTACCTTGCTGCAGCTTGACTATATAGTAGGTGCGCTCAGCAGTAGAAGAGCTGAGCGCACACCACATACAGGGCAGCGGCAGGCGACGGGAGGCATCAGTCAGTTACTAGAGACAGGCCCGGCGACAGGGTGGTCAAAGGGGACACCCGTCCTAGGCCTCAACGTTGTGAGGGGCCCCAAGGTCAAGCGGCATCAGCATATCATAGATTTAAAGTATATAAATCGCGGCATAGTGCCAGTCGCGGGCCGCTCGCTGTGTAGTTGAAAGTAATCAGTAACTGCCCTTTTTTTTTTTTGGGCGCCACCACTCCCTGTGCTCTGTGATCACCCCTCAGTGCCCCCGGGTGTGGTTCATTAGGTCGACATGAGTTAGGTCGACATACACTGGGTCGATCACGTTTGGTCGACATGATAATTAGGTCGACATGTGCTAGGTCGACATGGAAAAAAAAGGTTGACATGTGTTTTTGAAACTTTTTTGGGTGTCGTTTTCTTTGAAAAGTGACGGGGAACCCCATTTCGCTCGCCATGCTTTGGGCACAGTGCCTCGCTGCGCTCTGCACAGGTTACCATTTCCAATTGTAGTCCACGTGGACCGTTAAGTATGAAAAAGCTAAAAAAAAAAAATTGTGAAAAACTCATGTTGGCCTTTTCCATGTTGACCTAGTACATGTCGACCTAATGACCATGTCGACCTAGTGATAATATCAACCCAATGTATGTCAACCTAATTCATTTTGACCTAATGACCGCCATCCAGTGCCCCCAGCCCAGCCTCAGGTCAGCTGTACTCACACACGATGCTGCGTCCAGACCTCCCCTTCTCTCCAAGTCCTATCCGCCCGCCCTGTCTCTACTGTGAGGAGCGCGAGTGGGCAAGCAGGAGCAGGACTGCGGGACTGCTGGCAGCTTGTTGCGGCAGGGTGCATCAAGCTAGTCACTCGGAGGCTGAACCTGATTGATTAGTGGCGCCGGTGGCTGTGTCTGGTAAGTGTGTGGACTGCAGGCGCGCTCGGCTCTCCAGCAAGAGTTTGTTTGAGGCTTTGGGTTTGGTTTGGGGTGGGCTGCGTGCAGACACATATCATGGATTCATGTGCATGCATTACATCTGCCCTGTAAGCCTGGTATTACTGTATGTAAGAGAGAAGAGCACAGCAAGAGGTAGGGATGGCCATCGGTGTGAGGCATGTCTGATCGTCACAAATGAGTATAACTCTCTCTCTTCCCCTCCCTCCCATAATGTGTAAAAAGGGGGACTTCCTGCCATAATGTGTAAAAAAAAAAAAAAAAAAAAAGCGGGACTGCCTGCCATAATGTGTAAAAAAGAGTGACTCTGCCGTAATGTGTAAAAAGAGGGACTCTGTCTGCCATAATGTGTAAAAAGGGGTCTCTGCCTGCCATAATGTATAAAATGTGCGACACTTCCTGCCATAATGTATAAAAAGGGGACTCTGCCTGTCGTAATGTGTAAAAGGGAGCTCTACCTGTCTAATGTGTAAAAGGGGGACACCTGCCGTAATGTGTAAAAGTAAGCTCTGCCTGACGTAATGTATTAAAGGGAGCTCTGTGGCCATGCCTCTTCCCCATGAAGCCACTGGCCGATATTTTTGGCCTGATTTGTATATCGGGGAGGGAGACGACGATGCTGTTTCTTGCACACAGTGCTAAAATGTCTAGTTACGGCACTGCATGGAAGTACAAAATACAGGCATGGGAGGGGGGGGGCACAGAGTTATCAGTGTACCGGGCCCCAAGATTTCAGTTGCCGGCCCTGAATAGAGAGAGTGGCCTTGTGGGTGGTGGTGCCAGATGGTTCACCCACAGTGCATATGCGCTGTGGGCAAGGCACCACTGGCACACAGGTAGTTTCGACCCTGCTGCCAGGGATTAACTTGATTGGCCAGGGTTTTGTGGCTGAGACCCGGAAAATTGCCAGGTTGATAGACCCGGTAATTTCCTGGGTTGCAGTGTAAAAGGGGTATTAGAATGCTCATTTAATTTATACATGCTTCGATGCCACAATAGAGCATGTCAGTTTAGTAAATTCCCATTGAATTCTTTAATAACAGATAAAGAGCATACACACTAAACGATATAGTGAAAGATATATTTCAGTGACGTCACCCCTCCCATTCCTGAACATACAGTAATGAAAGATATAGCCTAAATTTGACTGCATGTTCAGTTGATAAAGACAAAGATAAAGACCCACGGAAGCGCACATTTTTATCTTTATCATGTATACACACTGAACGATATGCACATCTTTTTCTTTACCATGCATATTGTCAACTTTCATCTTCTCGTGTGTATGCCCCTTTCCAGGTGAGAATTTCCCAGCTCACCAGCTTTTTAAAACAAACGGGGCGTGGCCTAATGGGACATGGAGTAAGACACTGGTCTGCTAGGTCCCCAGCATAATACTCCTATAGTTCTCCTGTTGCCCGGCGTGGATACTTCTTAAGCGCTGTGTGCGTGGCTGAGAGGATCGCTGCCTGGATTGTGTGGGACTGATCCGGTGCCTGGTCTGCCTGTGCCTCCCGTCGGAGTGAGATCCCGGCCTGGCATCCCCTGGGACCAGTGGGCGCCATCTTGGAGCTGCTGTAGACTGCTGCCTATCCCCCGCTCCCTCCTCGCTGGCCGGCCCTTGCCTCCCCCCTGGCTGCTGCTGGGGTTTTTGTCGGGCTGTGCTGTTAGCTTGACTCACCTGGTGGATCCTCTCCTACCTCTGGACTCTTCCTCTTGTTCCCCCAGTGCTGGCCATTGTCCTGGTCCTGATTCCGCTGTGGGCCATCTGCTGGCTGCTCCTGAGGCTGACTGCTGGTGCTGCGGCTGGGGAGACCGCGTGTACAGCTACTCCGGCTCCCCGCTGTTCTTCCTTGCTGTGTGGGATTGCTGTGGCTGGGGGGAGTGTGGCACCGTCTGCCATCTGGGATCTCAGGCTTCAGCCTCTACTATAGTCTGCCAGACTCTTTTCCTGGCCCTGGATGCTGGTTATAAACTCGCAGTTGTGGGAAGTAGCTGGCTGATCTCTCTTTCCTCCTCTCCCTATGTGCCTTACCTGGATATACGTTAGCAATTCCATCACTACAGGCTCCCTATTTGTCTGTTTTACGTGCCTGCATCTCCCTTCATTTGGAATATACTTTTCTGCTGTGGAAGGCCAGACCTGTATGTGGTGTGCTGCTGTTACTGACTTTGGAGGTTCTTGATCACTTCTCTAAAGGTTCCCTGTCCTGTTTATTTATTGCTCCTGTGGATCCCTGATGGTCTGAAGGCATAGCCGGTCTGTCTTGGACTGTTTGGCAAGGTTTGCGCGGGGTGCCCAGACACCGGCTTCTTAAACGCCATCATCTCCTTCTAATACTGCTTCCTGTCCCCCTTCTCCCACTATGGCTGGATCTCCTGAAGTTACGATGTCCCAGCTTTTGCAGGCTATCACTGACTCTGATAAGTGTCTTGCCGACAAGATGGAGGAGGTTCATGTCGACATCTCTTTTTTTCGCCAGGATATGCAAAAGCTTAGGGATAGGATAGGTGAGACTGAAAACCGCATTTCAGCTCTTGAGGATTCCTATACACCTTTACCGACTCGCCTCTCCTCCCTGGAGTCTCAGATGTCGGCATGTAAACTTAAACTCACCGACATAGAGGGTTGTCTTAGGAGAAATAATGTTTGGTTTGTGGATCTCCCTGAAAAAGCGGAGGGCTCTCAGCCTGAACAATTCGTGGAAACCTGGTTATTGTCGATCTTCGGTAAGGATTCCTTCACCCCACAATTCGCTGTTGAAAGGGCTCACAGAGTGCCTACTCGCCCTCTCCCTCCTGGTGTGCAACCCAGAACATTAATTGCCAAATTCCTGCATTACCAGAATAGGGATGCTGTTCTTCGCGTTGCTAGGCTCCAGGGGCCAAAGGTTGGCTGCATTCCAGGACTTTTCAACTGATGTTCAAAAATCTCGCTCACAATTTACGCAAGTGAAACAAAAGTTACGAGATCGTCAATTACAGTATTCAAAGTTGTTTCCTGCCCATCTCCGTGTGGTGGCTGGTAATCGCATTCACTTTTTTGATACTCCGCAAGCTGCTTCAGCCTGGATTGATCTACAACTGGTACCGCCTGCTGCTCCTCCATGACGGGACTTATGCCAAAGTATTTCTGTTTTACATGTCTGCTGTTTGTACGCTGGTAGCTATGGGGGTCATCCCGAGTTGATCACACGCTGCAACTTTTTGCAGCCTGTGTGATCAACTAGACGCCGCCTATTGGGGAGTGTATTTTTGCATAGCAGGGCTGTGATCACTTGTGCAGCCCTGCTATGCTAAAAAAGTTTTGTGTAGAACAAGACCAGTGTAAGAGTTACTTACCCTGTGCGATGAATCCAGCGTTGCAGGTCCCGGAATTGACGTCAGACATCCGCCCTCCAAACGCCTGGACATGCCTGCGTTCACCACACCACTCCCAGAAACCGGTCAGTTGCCACCCACAAACGCCCTCTTCCTGTCAATCTCCTTGCGATCGGCTGTGCGAATGGATTCTTCATTAAATCCATCGCTCAGCAACGATCCGCTTTGAAGCCATACGACGCATCTGCGCATTACGGTGCATGCGCAGTAGTAACCTGTTTGCTGCGCTGCAAAAAACGTCAGCGAGCGATCAACTCAGAATGACCCCCTATAATGGGTGCATATGTTAAAGTTTTCTGTGCTGCTTTAGTGCATCAGAACATAGTTGCTCTGCTGTGGTGGTGTTTATAGTATCATTACGGTATTTCGAAAAACCCCCCCCCCCCTTCCTACAGTTTTCCTACTGTGTTATATTGGGTGGTGCTTCTTCCTCCCACATAGCTGAGTTTCTCTGTTAGTTGTAATCACATTCCCGCTGGCTTATATACTCGGTGGCTGAGGACTCCCTGCTCATAGGTCATGGGAATGGCTGCCCCGTGTTTATGTATAGTTAACATTTTTCTTGCTTGACTCTCTCCTAGAGTCTTGATATTTGGGTTTTGGGAACAGGTATACCTATGTTTGGGAGGGTATGCGGGGTGGTTGGAGTTGGGGTGGGGTTTGGTTGTTTTTCTTACGTTTGTTTGTATTATCCTTATTTTTGCATTTCTTGAATGGTTCTTTGTGTCTGATATATGTCTGTGGCAGGTGTTCGGCTGTGTGCTGGGGCGATACTGGTCCTGGACCATGCCTCTCTTAGTTTTATTGGCATACAATGGTAAATATTATTTCCTGGAAAGTTAGAGGCCTTAATGACAAGGTTGAATGTACCTTGGTGCTGAAACAATTTAAGGCCCATTCCCCGGGTTTGGTGTGTCTGCTAGAGACACACTTGGTAGGTGGCCATGTGCTCTCCCTTAAAAAGCCATGGGTGGGGTAGACCTTTCACTCTACCTTTCATTCCAATTCCAGAGGTGTGTCCGTATTAATTCATAAGACTATGGGTTTCGTTTGTCAGAGAGTGCAGATTGATCCACTGGGTTGTTATGTCTTCTTTGTAGGCACTATTCACAATGCCCCATTCCTACTTTTAGCAGTGTATATCCCATCTCCCTATAACTCAGGTATTTTAGTTAAAGCATGTGCGTTTATGCAGGATTTCCCCTCAACACCGGTTGTCTGTATTGGTGACTTTAATGCCGTTATGCATGAGGATGTGGATAGATGGAGGCCTGGGTCTCAGTCTGTACGGGGGAGAGGGGTGGGGGGGTACTACTACCTTTGCATGTTTGGTTACTGAGTTGGGTATTTTGGATGTTTGGCGTTTACGTTTCCCCTCAGCTAAACGTTATTCATGTTTTTCTAGTTCGTTTGGAGTGTTTTCTCGTATAGATTTGGCCCTCCTGTCCTGTTTCTTTCTGTAGTCTGTGTCTTCTGTAGATTATTTGGATCGAGGGATTTCGGATCACTCCCCCATACTTCTGCCTTTAAATTTTTACATCCCTAAGGGGGCAACTTTTTGGAGGTTTCACCCCTTCTGGCTGTCTCAGATGGGTGCTGCCTCTGAGTTACTGGTACTGTGGGAGGATTTTTTGTGAACAACCCAGTGTGTGATGATGCCCCTTTGATCTGAGATACCTTCAAGGCCTTTCTGCGAGGCTCTTTGATTTCTAGAGTTGCCAAAATTAAAGTTTCTAACAGGAAATCTGAGGAGGAGTTAGAAAGACGGAGCCTGGAGTTATAGCAAGTTTATCTGCGTAGCGGCCTTTTGGCTGATCGTGTGGAGTTTCTAGTCATCCATAAGCAGTGGACGGACTTACAGTACTCCTGGATATTCAAGGGGATACGACCGGAACATTTCTAGTTTATCTGGCTAGGGAGGAGTTTTCCCCTACTACTGTGCTTGGCTTAAGGGAGGCTGATGGCACTATTATTGTAGATACCCCAACTATTGCGGCTAGTTTCTGTGCCCATTTTGTTAATGTGTACAAGTACAAAGTACGATACACTAGCTTGAGGTTGTCTGCATATTTAGATGAGATTGTACTCCCTGTTTTGTGTACGGACTCCCAGCAATTCTTAGAAAATTCCTTTACATTAGAAGAGGTGGAGAACGCAATTAAATCCTTTCCTAATAACAGGGCCCATGGGGTGGACGGTCTTCCCATCGAAATTTATAAAACACATAAGGCATTTTTTGCACCTAAGCTTCTAGAAACTTTTAATTCCTTATTACACAGTGGCTCTCTTCCTCCTTCTATGGCAGAAGCATTAGTGGTGTTGATTCCAAAGCTGGGCAAGGATCCTTGTTTGCATAATTTGTATCGTCCTATCTCCTTACTTTCAACTGACATTAAAATTCTGGTGAAGCTATTGGCTATACGCCTTAATTCTGTAGTGCTTGAAATAGTGCATAGGGTCCAAACCGGCTTTATGCCATGCAGGTCTACTGCTCTTAATCTGAGACGTCTGTTTACCTATCTGCAACTAGCCTGTGAGGAGATTGATGACGCAGTCATTGTATCTTTGGATGCTGCCCGTGCTTTTGATTCCATGGAATGGGTGTATCTTTGGGAAGTCCTGGCTAGATTTGGTTTGGGCCCAAATTCTGTTGCATGGGTTAAACTTTTGTATTCCTCTCCGGCTGCTAGGGTAAATGTTAATTGCTTCACCACCGACTCCTTTTTATTGGAGAGAGGAACGCATCAAGGATGTCCCCTATCCCCTCTGCTCTTCTTTACGCTAGCAATAGAGCCACTGGCGTGTACAGTTAGAGCCTCTCCCGCTATTAAAGGAATTCAGGTTGCTGACTGTGAGGAAAAGATCGGCTTATACGCTGATGATATGCTTCTCTTTCTATCTGACATGCTACATTCTTTGCCTGGTCTTCTTGGGCTGGTTGAAAAATTTGGCTTTTACTCAGGAATCCATATTAATTGGAATAAGTCGGTGGTGTTTCCATCCCATCCTTCTACCCTGCAGCCCCTGCCTATGATTTCCCCTTGCAATGGTGTTCCCAATTTAAGTATCTTGGCATTCAAATCTCCCACTCTCCTACTGACTTTATTGCCCTGAGTTTAACTCCCCAAATTGATAAACTCCGTGAGAAATCACGTATTTGGCAAAAACTCCCTCTTTCAGTTACAGGCCGGTTGAACCTTATAAAAATGATTGTTCAGCCGAAGTTTTTATATATATATATATATATATATATATATATACTGCTTAATGCCCTGATCTATATTCCCATTTCACAATTTCAGTTAATTTCCAGTTGTAATACCTCTTTTATTTGGGGTTTTAAGCAGGCTTGTATTGCTGCTAAAACCATGTTTAGGCCTAGGAATGAGGGGGGCCTGTCCCTGCCGAATTTGCACCTTTATTATGTGGCCCCTCAGGTGGCTCAGTTGGGGGAGTGTGTTACCCCAGGGGACTATGGCAACCTCCCTGTGGCCCTCCTGGATAATAGCTGGTTTGGAGTTTTCTCCACTGCAATTCTTGTTAGCACGCTCTACGATTGCTTCTCTTTCCCCCTTACTGCAACAAGCTCGGAGGGTATGGCTTGCGGTGGAGAAATTCTTGGGAGATAGTACTGTTGACCCTTGCTCCCCTTTGTGGAATAATATAACATTCTCTGAGGTTCGGTCATTAGATGGTAGCTCAGGGTGGATTTCTTTTGGAGTGACAGCTATAGGGCAACTTTATCAGGATGGTGTCCTTCATACGTTTGATTATCTAGCGGCCACATATCATGTCCCTAGACATTACTTTTACCGTTATTTACAGCTTCAGCATGCCTTGTCTGTGCAGTGGGGAAGTGCCTCCCCGCAATTCTCTCCAGCCCCTGTTCATAAGTTGATTTGTAATATGCCTGAGTGCAAAACTGTGTCAGCTCTGTACTCCTCTCTCCTCTCCTCTCCTCTTCTGGACAGGATGGCTTGGGGAAATTACGGGATAAATGGATGACTGATCTGGGTGCTCTTGATGATGAAGACTGGGTTTATATTTCTCCTGGGGTCTATGCCAGGTTCCAACAAATCCAGCTCTATATTTGCATAGAATTTATTGGACCCCGAGTAGACTGTTTCAAATTGGTGGAATAACGTCAAATGTTTGTCCTAACTGTAGGGCTTTGGATGCTGATTTTTGGCATCTGCTTTGGCTCTGACCACTGGTATCTGCCTTTTGGGAGGAGGTGGCGGATTTGGAGGAATCTCTCAGTAGGCACCTTAAATTATATATTAATAACCTGTTCACTTTGTCACGTGTATGTATTGCTCGCACCTGGATGGCGAGAGACACTCCCGTTTTTACAGCATGGGTGGCGCTAGATAACACCATGCTCTCTCATGAGTGCTTTATGTATGCTAAACGTAAATGTCCTGAAAAGTTTGACAAACATAGTAACATAGTAATATAGTAACTAAGGTTGAAAAAAGACAATTGTCCATCGAGTTCAACCTATTTGTGTTCTCCTACACAGTTTTATTATATTGACTAGTTATTTTTTTGTTAGGACTAGTTATATTAACTATAATGCATGCCTATGCACCATAACCCTGAATATCTTTATCCAATAGGTAATTTAGAGATGTGCACCGGAAATTTTTCGGGTTTTGTGTTTTGGTTTTGGATTCGGTTCCGCGGCCGTGTTTTGGATTCGGACGCGTTTTGGCAAAACCTCCCTGAAAATTTTTTGTCGGATTCGGGGGTGTTTTGGATTCAGGTGTTTTATTTCAAAAAACCCTCAAAAACAGCTTAAATCATAGACTTTGGGGGTCATTTGGATCCTATAATGTTATTAACCTCAATAACCATAATTTCCACTCATTTACAGTCTATTCTGAACACCTCACACCTCACAATATTATTTTTAGTCCTAAAATTTGCACCGAGGTCACTGGATGACTAAGCTAAGCGACCCAAGTGGCCAGCACAAACATCTGGCCCATCTAGGAGTGGCACTGCAGTGTCAGACAGGATGGCACTTAAAAAAATTGGCCCCAAACATCACATGATGCAAAGATAAAAAAAAAGAGGTGCAAGATGGAATTGTCCTTGGGCCCACCCACCCTTATGTTGTATAAACAGGACATGCACACTTTAACAAACCCATCATTTCAGTCACAGGGTCTTCCACACGACTGTGGATGAAATGACTGGTTGGTTTGGGCCCCCACCAAAAAAAGAAGCAATCAATCTCTCCTTGCTCAAACTGGCTCTACAAAGGCAAGATGTCGACCTCATCATCATCCTCCGATTCCTCACCCCTTTCACTGTGTACATCCCCCTCCTCACAGAGTATTAATTCGTCCCCACTGGAATCCACCATCTGAGATCCCTGTGTACTTTCTGGAGGCAATTTATGGTGAATGTCTCCACGGAGGAATTGATTATAATTAATTTTGATGAACATCATCTTCTCCACATTTTGTGGAAGTAACCACGTACGCCGATCGCTGACAAGGTGACCGGCTGCACTAAACACTCTTTCGGAGTACACACTGGAGGGGGGGCAACTTAGGTAAAATAAAGCCAGTTTGTGCAAGGGCCTCCAAATTGCCTCTTTTTCCTGCCAGTATATGTACGGACTGTCTGACGTGCCTACTTGGATGCGGTCACTCATATAATCCTCCACCATTCTTTCAATGGTGACAGAATCATATGCAGTGACAGTAGACGACATGTCAGTAATCGTTGGCAGGTCCTTCAGTCCGGACCAGATGTCAGCACTCACTCCAGACTGCCCTGCATCACCGCCAGCGGGTGGGCTCGGAATTCTTAGCCTTTTCCTCGCAGCCCCAGTTGCAGGAGAATGTGAAGGAGGAGCTGTTGATGGGTCATGTTCCGCTTGAGTTGACAAGTGTCTCACCAGCAGGTCTTTGAACCTCTGCAGACTTGTGTCTGCCGGAAAGAGAGATTCAATGTAGGCTTTAAACCTAGGATCGAGCACGGTGGCCAAAATGTAGTGCTCTGATTTCAACAGATTGACCACCCATGAATCCTGGTTAAGCGAATGAAGGGCTCCATCCACAAGTCCCACATGCCTAGCGGAATTGCTCCGTTTAGCTCCTCCTTCAATCTCTCCAGCTGTTTTTGAAAAAGCCTGATGAGGGGACTGACCTGACTCAGGCTGGCAGTGTCTGAACTGACTTCACGTGTGGCAAGAACCCTGCACAACGTTGAAATCATTCTCCATTGCACTTGAGTCAGGAGCATTCCCCCTCCTTTGCCTATATCGTAGGCAGATGTATAGGCTTGAATGGCCTTTTGCTGCTCCTACATCCTCTAAAGCATATAGAGGGTTGAATTCCACCTCGTTACCACCTCTTGCTTCAGATGATGGCGGGGCAGGCTCAGGAGTGTTTGCTGGTGCTCCAGTCTTTGGCACGTGGTAGCTAAATGCCGAAAGTGGCCCGCAATCCTTCGGGCCACCTACAGCATCTCTTGCACGCCCCTGACGTTTTTTTAAAAATTTTGCACCACCAAATTCAATGTATGTGCAAAACATGGGACGTGCTGGAATTTGCCCACATGTAATGCACGCACAATATTGGTGGCGTTGTCCGATGCCACAAATCCCCAGGAGAGTACAATTGGGGTAAGCAAATCTGCGATGATGTTCCTCAGTTTCCGTAAGAGGTTGTCAGCTGTGTGCCTCTTATGGAAAGCGGTGATGCAAAGCGTAGCCTGCCTAGGAATGAGTTGGCATTTGCGAGATGCTGCTACTGGTGCCGCCGCTGCTGTTCTTGCTGCGGGAGGCAATACATCTACCCAGTGGGCTGTCACAGTCATATAGTCCTGAGTCTGCCCTGCTCCACTTGTCCACATGTCCGTGATTAAGTGGACATTGGGTACAACTGCATTTTTTAGGACACTGGTGAGTCTTTTTCTGACGTTTGTGTACATTCTCGGTATTGCCTTCCTAGAGAAGTGGAACCTAGATGGTATTTGGTACCGGGGACACAGTACCTCAATCAAGTCTCTAGTTGCCTCTGAATTAACGGTGGATACCGGAACCACATTTCTCACCGCCCAGGCTGCCAAGGCCTGAGTTATCCGCTTTGCAGCAGGATGACTGCTGTGATATTTCATCTTCCTCGCAAAGGACTGTTGGACAGTCAATTGCTTACTGGAAGTAGTACAAGTGGTCTTCCGACTACTCCTCTGGGATGATGATCGACTCCCAGCAGCAACAACAGCAGCGCCAGCAGCAGTAGGTGTTACACTGAAGGATCCATCGGAGGAATCCCAGTCAAGAGAGGACTCGTCAGACTTGCCAGTGACATGGCCTGCAGGACTATAGGCTTTCCTGTCTAAGGAGGAAATTGAAACTGAGGGAGTTGGTGGTGTGGTTTGCACTGGGAGCTTGGGTACAAGAGGAAGAAGGGATTTAGTTGTCAGTGGACTGCTTCCGCTGTCACCCAAAGATTTTGAACTTGTCAATGACTTCTGATGAATGCGCTCCAGGTGACGTATAAGGGAGGATGTTCCTAGGTGGTTAACGTCCTTACCCCTACTTATTACAGCTTGACAAAGGGAACACACGGCTTGACACCAGTTGTCCGCATTTCTGTTGAAATAATTCCACACCAAAGAGGTGATTTTTTTGGTATTTTGACCAGGCATGTCAATGGCCTTATTCATCCCACGGACAACAGGTGTCTCCCCGGGTGCCTGACTTAAACAAACCACCTCACCATCAGAATCCTCCTTTTCAATTTCCTCCTCAGCTCCAGCAACACCCATATCCTCATCCTGGTGTACTTCAACAGTGACATCTTCAATTTGACTATCAGGAACTGGACTGTGGGTGCTTCTTCCAGCACTTCCAGGGGGTGTGCAAATGGTGGAAGGAGCCACTTCTTCCCGTACAGGGTTGGGAAGGTCAGGCATCGCAACCGACACAATTGGACTCTCCTTGGGGATTTGTGATTTAGAAGAACACACAGTTCTTTGCTGTGCTTTTGCCATCTTAACTCTTTTCAGTGTTCTAGCGGGAGGATGAGTGCTTCCATCCTCATGTGAAGCTGAACCACTAGTTATGAACATAGGCCAGGGCCTCAGCCGTTCCTTGCCACTCCGTGTCGTAAATGGCATATTGGCAAGTTTACGCTTTTCCTCAGACACTTTTAATTTAGATTTTTGGGTCATTTTACTGAACTTCAGTTTTTTGGATTTTACATGCTCTCTTCTATGACATTGGGCATCGGCCTTGGCAGACGACGTTGATGGCATTTCATCGTCTCTGCCATGACTAGTGGCAGCAGCTTCAGCACTAGGTGGAAGTGGACCTTGATCTTTCCCTATTTCACCCTCCACATTTTTGTTCTCCATTTTTTAATGTGTGGAATTATATGCCAGTAATATTATTATATCAATAGCAATGGCCTACTGTACTGTACAACTATATACTGTTGGTCACCAAAATGCTGCACTGTACTACTATATATACTGCTCACAAAAATGCAGCACAGATATGGAATGGATACTTGCAGTGACACAGAGCTGCAAGATACAGCAATGGCCTACTGTACTGTACAACTATATACTGTTGGTCACCAAAATGCTGCACTGTACTACTATATATACTGCTCACAAAAATGCAGCACAGATATGGAATGGATACTTTCAGTGACACAGAGCTGCAAGATACAGCAATGGCCCACTGTACTGTACAACTATATACTGTTGGTCACCAAAATGCTGCACTGTACTACTATATATTCTGCTCACAAAAATGCAGCACAGATATGGAATGGATACTGTCAGTGACACAGAGCTGCAAGATACAGCAATGGCCTACTATACTGTACAACTATATACTGTTCGTCACCAAAATGCAGCACACTGAGCACAGATATTTGCAGCACACTGAGCACAGATATGGAGCTTTTCAGGCAGAGAACGTAGATATTTGCAGCACACTAGCACAGATATTTGCAGCACACTGAGCACCGATATGGAGCTTTTCAGGCAGAGAACGTAGATATTTGCAGCACACTGAGCACAGATATTTGCAGCACACTGAGCACAGATATTTGCAGCACACTGAGCACAGATATGGAGCTTTTCAGGCAGAGAACGTAGCCACGTCCTCTCCGTTCAATCTCCAATGCACGAGTGAAAATGGCGGCGACGCGCGACTCTTTATATAGAATACGAATCTCGCGAGAATCCGACAGCGGGTTGATGACGTTCCGCCGCGTTCGGGTTAATCGAGCAAGGCGGGAAGGTCCGAGGCTGCCTCGGACCCGTGTAAAATAGGTGAAGTTCGGGGGGGGGGTGGGGGGGGGGGGTTCGGATCTCGACGTACCGAACCCGCTCATCTCTAATAGGTATGGGGACTTTGGGCAAACTCTAGATACTCTCTTACTCTACCAACTTAACTGCACATATATTTGACGCTTTCATGGGCCTCTCGACTCTGGCACATGCCGATACACCTTTATTGTATATATCTGTACCGTTTTGCTATTGACATATTTTGTACCTCTCGTTGTCTCTCTACATTCTGTTTGATAGGCCTTGTGATGTATATTTTCATACTGAACGGTGGTACTTGTATTTGTAATATGGATTTATTTCAAGAAATGCACATCTGTTTTGTTTGAATGTATTTCTTTGTTTTTGTATGTTCTACAGAATTCAATAAAAAATACATGATTTAAAAAAAGATATATAAAACAAACAAGCCAGCAAAAAAAAATATATCTAAGTACAAAATAAGAGTTACGCTTGTATGTTATTTCATATACTTATTGTTTGGAAACTTGTAATATTGTGTACAAAATTGGCAGTAAAGATGTTATTGATCTGTAAAAACACAATAGTACATTATGTCTTGAAATATAAAATTGTTAAAAATATCAAGTAGCATGACTTCACTTATATAAAGGAGTCCAGTGTCTGTAATGATGCTGTAATTGAGCAGATTTCCCAGAGTAGAAACCACAACAATTACTCTTAGTCTGATATAATTTATTGCTCAAGGAATATGAAGTGAATAGTGACCTTTTTTTCTTTT
This sequence comes from Pseudophryne corroboree, assembly GCF_028390025.1. Taxonomy (NCBI): domain Eukaryota; kingdom Metazoa; phylum Chordata; class Amphibia; order Anura; family Myobatrachidae; genus Pseudophryne; species Pseudophryne corroboree. The sequence goes on from NC_086444.1 coordinate 1,057,612,442, forward strand.
TGACAAATGTTTATGTGGCTTCCTACAGACCACTTGGCTCCAAGTTTGTAAAGTCACTAATTCAGTAATGGCACTGTACTGAATCTTTGGTTCTGTGGAAGTGTAATTATTATGAAACTTTAAGGAAAATATGGTGCATGCATTGTTAAGTGAGTAGCCTTTATTATTATTACTATTTATTTATATGGCGCCACAAATTTCTGCAGCGCAGAAAAGAGTGGTAGTACAGACATAGGGAGATATTCAATTAGCTGTGGTAATTTACAGCAGCTAATTGACTCGTCCGTGGGGGCTATCAAATTAGCCCCAAAGTCAGCACTCATCAGGGATTTATTTATTTTTGCCTGCCTGAAAATTTAACATTTTTTGGGTGCAAGAAATGGGGTATAATAGAATTCCCCACAAAAAACTTAGTGAAAAACTGAGCTAATTGAATATCCCCCATAGTATACATGATTACATAGACTATAGCACAATGCCTCTGCATATACGTAGAATTACAAAAAAAGTATTATAAAGTTAACTAATAGTAATATAAGAAGGTTAACAACATGCAAGTATCAATTTACAGAACTAAAATAAAAGGCAGTCGGAGTATAAATGTAAGACAAGAGACCAGGTAGACAAGAAATCATACACTGATTTGATTCCTTAAACAATAAACAGTTTGATAAACTTGACCTAATAAATAAACGTAGTGCTAATAAGGAGAAAAGGAAAAAGAAGAAAAAATGAAGAAAAAAATGAAAAAAATGATACAATAGACAGTATTGGAATGAAAAAAACTGTATTTATTATAGAAGAAAAATAAAAAAATAAAATATAATAATATAGGTGTGGTGAAAAAAGGGGGGGGGGGGAAAGGGGGGAGGAATCGGGGGGATTGGGTATGAGAATGTTATTCTGCTGTCAGAAGCAGCAATGGAATACTTCGTAGTCAAGGTAGAAGTTGTTTCTAAAATTGCTGGTCACTCCAGAATGGTGGCGTCCCACCTCTGAGTGAATAATGGAATGTGTGCAAAAACAAAAGTCCAGAGCTTCAAGTGAACTAATAAAAATATATATAATAATAATAAAGTGTCTTTGGATCCGGAAAAGGGGAAAGAAAAAAGAAAAACACACTGAGAAAAATATTTGGGGTACCCCTGGATTGCCGCTGGCGATGAGGGTCGGGGTGTGGTGAGTGCTATGGTAATTAGGACTCCTGGACAGGCTGTGCCCCTCTACGCCCTGGTCCACCCTGCTGTCGCTCTATGAGCGCAACACGGTGCCCTGGACAGAAGGGGAACAGTCATGAGTCTTGGAGAGGGAGGTAGGGGCTGCTTCTAGCACAGTTGGTGCTGTCCGCCCCCCCCTTTTTTCACCACACCTATATTATTATATTTTATTTTTTTATTTTTCTTCTATAATAAATACAGTTTTTTTCATTCCAATACTGTCTATTGTATCATTTTTTTTCATTTTTTTCTTCATTTTTTCTTCTTTCCTTTTCTCCTTATTAGCACTACGTTTATTTATTAGGTCAAGTTTATCAAACTGTTTATTGTTTAAGGAATCAAATCAGTGTATGATTTTTTTGCACATACCTCACACATCAGGCGCACCTGTGAAAACCCATTACCAATATTACCCACGTGAAGTATTCTTGGAGGTGCTTCATCCATAGGTTGCAGCCCAAACAAAATATCCAGACACACGAGCGCCATTCACCCTCCGCCTATATACTACAGGTAGACAAGAAGTTAAGGAGCAAGAGAGGGAAGTGAGGAAATATGAGCAAGGAAAAAACCTTTTTGTAGAAGCTTACATTCTAAAGGGGAGATTGCAATTGGGGTATAAGGGGGACACAAAGAGGCTATGCGTGTGGAGTGGGGAGAGATCAGGCAGCTATATGGTAGGCTTTAGCAAACACTGTACCTGAGTTTGGAGCGAGTGCTTGAATCACTAAACACTGGAGGAAGTCTTATAGAGTGAGAGAGAGCAATCAATCTGTGGGGAGCAGCACAGATTTGGAAGTGCAGAGGTGCAGCAATCTGGTGCATGGAAGGTGAGAGATGGAGTGTGAAGCTGGAGAGAGATGAGGTGAGCGATATAGGCAGGAGAGCAGAGGGCAAGATCAGAGAGCGTAAGGAGTTTGAGTAGGATTAGTATATTGTCAGCAGAAGCAGTAGCCCTATCAATGCGGGAAAAGAAGGATCTTGGGAAATCATCCACTTCCTAGAAATACATACTTTGGCCAGTGTAATTAAAATAATAACATATGTTTGAAAATGTTGGTTAAGGACATCATTAAGTCCAACACAGGCAAAAACATGTCCTAGATTAAGTACCCCTGAAGACAACCATAGAGAGCTTCCCTCCAAATGAATATGTGCTGCTAGATAATAATACCTTAAGTCTGAAAATCCCTACGAGGTCAACACAAGGTCTTTATATGCGACATGGGTACACTTACCAGCCCATACAAAAGAAGAAACATACTGTACCTAGCAATCTTAGTGAACACAGAAGGGGGAAGATAAATCAGAGAGTGTTGTAGGACATAGGGAAGTTAGGGCTGAATAATCATCTTCACTAAATGTATCCTTCCAAAGACAGATAAAGTGAGTTTTAACCAAACAAGATTTATTTTTAAGGCTATTTGGGGACTATTTGGGCTAAATGTTCAGTGAAATATACTTTGTGACATCATGCAAAATCTAAATGCCAAGGTATTTAAATGGAGTACACCATCCTAATGGGAGAGAATATGTGAAGGGCTGAGACAAGGTGGGAAGTACAGGGAACCCTATCAATTCACTCCAATTAATCCGAATACAGAAAAAGAACCAAACATCATTATGCGACAGAACTAATAACACACAATCATATTAACAAGAGAGGATCGTATAGCATAGGCTAAGGCTCTGTTTCAATGGCAAATAGAGTGTGGACTAATGGACAGCCCTGTTGGGTACCACATCCAAGGTGAAGGAATCTGTTATAAACCCATTCACTTGAACTCACACTGCAGGACAAGAATATAAGACCACCATAAAGAACACCAAGGCATCATCTTGGTTCCCAGTTGAAGATAGGATTCTAAAGTGAGGGAGATTAGACTTTTGCAATTTCTACAACGTAAAACCAGTTTGATCAGGAAAGTTAATTTCCAAAATCACTTTATTCAAACATATAGCTAAAAAAATTTTGCCAACAACTTCAGGCAAAGCATTAAATTCTCTAACAATTTGGGGACAGAATAGCCATTATGAGTTTTATATGATTCGACAGGATGCTCGTCTAGGTGCAAGACCATATTTAAATGAACCCGGATCAATTTAGACTACCATTGTAGGGGTTTGGGCATAAGAGGTAATGGCAGCAAAGTTGATAGCAGAGATGAGAGATGTTTGTACAAGGTAACAGGAAAAAGAGAGCTGAAGAAGACGGAAATGGTGTAGAGGCAAAAAACATGGTCTAGGGAGACACTGAGGTTGTTGGCAGGAGACCATTGAGCCAAGCAAAAAATGGAAGCGAGGGAAAGAAGTTTGGAGCAGTGATGTCAAAGGGGTTTTCAATGGGAATGATAACATCACCAGAATAAAAAAAAAGGGAAGGTCACAGGGTAGAAAGTGGGAAATATAGTCTGCAAAGTTATTAAGGAAATAGGAAGTGTGGCCTGAGTAGCTGCAGAGGACCGACATACAAGAGTGGATTGCGAAAAAGAGATGAATAGAATGGACATTGAAGGAGAGTAAAAACAAGGGTTCAGCAAGTAGGACTGTAAGGTGCAGATGGGAAAGAGAAGAATGCCCTTGCCAGTCTCTAGTGGTATACTGAGTGAAAGAGAGTTCCCGTAGCAGAAAGCTGCTGCTGAAACCGCCCACTATATTGACTTGCAGAGATCTTGCACTCACAGACATAGTACATTTGTGGCTGTTTTAGTCATGGACAGACAATACTGTACATCATTTTCTCATGTAGAAGAAGGCTCTAACAAACACTGGCAGTATAAAGTTGGGGGATGTGGAAAGACAGATGTTTGTGTGTTAGTACAGTATGGTGGCACCCTGGGGTGACGTGAGGTTCTTGCAGGGTTGCCCTGGGTTGGTGGTTCAGGGCAAATTCCAATTATTTATGGTCAATGTAATAGGCAAAACTAGTGCTGGTGGCTTGCCAGTCATAAAATATGTGGAAAAACAGAAGTAAATCTTGTCCCTCACCACACAACTGAACCGAAGTATGACATATAAACACAATTAATTGAATTTAATATTTCCTTCTAAATTGATCAATAAGAAATTTTTGGCCTAGGGGTGCGGTGAAAAAAAGTTTGGGAACTTTTGCATTAACCTGTTCAACTCAGGTGTCGGCAAACATAAATGAAGAAAAAAGTCCTCAAGCAGAGCACTTTGTCCCTCTTGGCGAGGGTCATGTTGGGAGGTATGTAATAAAAGTCCATACCTCCCAATATGACCCTCTCCAGGAGGGACAAAATGCTCTGCTTCTGGATTTTTCAGGTTAATGGATTTGAAAGGTGTTTCCCCACAGGTTATGGCAATCATAAATTAAGCGGGAAGTCCAGGAGCAGAGCATTCTGTCCCTCCTGGAGAGGGTTATGTTGGGAAGTATGACAGTCTGTCCTCACTGCCATAGTCCAAACTGCTCTGTAAACAGTAACTGTTCCTCATGAGCTTCATGGATTTTAGATTGTAAGTTAGCAAGAGCAGGGCCTTCTTTACTCATGTGCCTTTGCTTTTCATACTTACACTTTCTTATACTACATACTCCCTTTGATGGCACCTAAACCCTGTCCTATATTGTCTTGAACTGTAAGTGCTGTTTTCTTGTTTGCTCATTTGATTATTTACTGTGTAATGGGCGCTGCGGATCCCTTGTGGTGCCATATAAATAAAGGATAATAATAATAACAACAGGATTTTGATACCTACCGGTAAATCCTTTTCTCCTAGTCCGTAGAGGATGCTGGGGACAACATCAAGACCATGGGGTAAAGACGGGATCCGCAGGAGACATGGGCACTCCAAAGACTTTTCAATGGGTGCGAACTGGCTCCTCCCTCTATGCCCCCCCTCCAGACCTCAGTTGTAGGAACTGTGCCCAGGGAGACTGACATTTTGAGGAAAAGAGTGACTTAAACTAGAGGTGAGATATCTACCAACTCACACCCTCAACCATGCCGCACACATGGCATTCAACATAACACATGCCAACCGGCATGAACCAATTGCAGCAACATGCTGAAAACTAAGATAACACAACTTGTGTAACTCTAAGAACTAAACTGCAGGCAAAGTACGCACTGGGACGGGTGCCCAGCATCCTCTACAGACTAGGAGAAAAGGATTTACCGGTAGGTATCAAAATCCTGTTTTCTCATACGTCCTAGAGGATGCTGGGGACGACATCAAGGCCATGGGGTCTATACCAAAGCTCCAGTACGGGCGGGAGAGTGTGGATGACCCTGCAGCACTGATTGACCAAACTTTAGGTCCTCATCAGCCAAGGTGTCAAACTTGTAGAACTTAGCAAATGTGTTTGACCCTGACCAAGTAGCTGCTCGGCAAAGTTGTAATGCCGAGACCCCCCGGGCAGCCGCCCAGGATGAGCCCACCTTCCTAGTGGAGTGGGCCTTTACCGACGTCGGTAACGGCAATCCAGCCGTAGTATGAGCTTGCTGAATCATATTTCTGAGCCAACGTGCAATAGTCTGCTTGGAAGCAGGACACCCAATCTTGTTGTGAACATACAGGACAAACAGAGCCTCTGCTTTCCGTATATGAGCCATTCTAGCAACATAGATTTTCAAAGCTCTAACCACATCTAGAGATTTTGAATCAGTGAATGTGTCAGTAACTACTGGCACTACAATAGGTTGGTTTATGTGGAAAGATGAAACCACCTTCGGAAGAAAATGTTGTCGAGTCCTCAACTCTGCCCTATCTTCATGGAAGATCAGGTAGGCCTCTTGTGAGACAAGGCCCCCAATTCAGGCACCCGTCTTGCAGATGCCAATGCCAAAAGCATCACCACTTTCCAAGTGAGAAACTTCATCTCTATCTTTTGTAGAGGCTCAAACCAATCCGACTGAAGGAACTGCAATACCACGCTAAGGTCCCATGGTGCCACAGGAGGCACGAATGGAGGCTGGATGTGCAGAACCCCTTTCACGAAGGTCTGAACCTCTGGAAGAGAGGCCAATTGTTTTTGGAAAAACACTGACAAGGCCGAAATCTGAACCTTGATTGATCCCAATCGGAGGCCCGCCTCCACACCATCCTGTAAAAAATGGAGGAAACGCCCTAAGTGAAAATCTTCCATAGGAGCTTTCTTGGATTCACACCAAGACACATATTTTCTCCAAATACGGTGGTAATGTTTCGACGTTTCTCCCTTTCTGGCCTGAATAAGGGTGGGGATGACTTCCTTGGGAATACCCTTCCTGGCTAGGATACGGCGCTCAACAGCCATGCCGTCAAACGTAGCTGCGGTAAGTCTTGGTACACGCACGGCCACTGCTGCAGCAGGTCCTCACGAGGAGGAAGAGGACGAGGATCCTCTATGAGCAATTGCTGAAGATCTGGGTACCAAGCCCTCCTTGGCCAGTCTGGGGCAATGAAAATTGCTCGAACCCTTGTTCTTCTTATGATCCTGAGTACCTTTGGGATCAGCGGAAGTGGAGGGAAGACATACACTGACGGGAAAACCCACTGGGTCACTAGTGCATCCACTGCTACTGCTTGAGGGTCTCTCGACCTGGAACAGTATCTCTGAAACTTCTTGTTGAAGCGAGACGCCATCATATCTACTTGAGGAACTCCCCAAAGACTTGTCACCTCTGCGAAGACTTCTTGGTGGAGGCCCCACTCCCTGGATCGAGATCGTGTCTGCTGAGGAAGTCTGATTCCCAGTTGTCTACTCCTGGAATGAATATTGCCGACAGAGCTTGTAGATGTTTTTCTGCCCAGCGGAGGATCTTTGTCGCCTCTGCCATTGCCGCTCTGCTTTTTGTTCCACCCTGCCTGTTTATGTATGCGACTGCTGTTACGTTGTCCGCCTGGATCTTCACGGGATGGTTTTGAAGAAGATGTACCGCTTGTTGAAGGCCATTGTAAATGGCTCTGTGCTCCAGTACGTTTATGTGAAGGCAGGCTTCCTGATGTGACCAACGTCCTTGGAAGTTTTCTCCCTGAGAGACTGCTCCCCAGCCTCGGAGACTCGCATCCGTGGTTACCAGGACCCAGTCTTGAATCCCGAACCTTCATCACTCTAGTAGGTGAGAGCTGTGTAACCACCACAGGAGCGAAATCCTGGTTTTTGACGACAGGATTATCTTTCGGTGCATATGTAGGTGTGACCCCAACCACTTGTCCAACAGGTCCCACTGGAATACTCTGGCATGGAACCTGCCAAACTGTATGGCCTCATAGGCCGCCACCATCTTCCCTAACAACCAAATGCACTGATGGATCGACACACTCAATTGTTTCAATATCTGTTTTACCATTTTCTGGATTTCCAGAGCATTTTCCACCGGAAGAAATACTCTCTGAACTTCTGTGTCCAGAATCATCCCGAGGAAAGACAACCTTATCGTCGGTTCCAATTGTGACTTTGGGTAATTTATGATCCACCTGAGTTGTTGGAGTATTGACAGAGAGAATGATTTGTTTTGTAACAACTGCTCCCTGGATCTCGCCTTTATCAGGAGATCATCCAGATAAGGAATTATATTGACTCCTTTCTGACGAAGGAGGACCATTATCTCCGCCATCACCTTGGTGAATACCCTCGGCGCTGTGGAGAGGCCAAAGGGTAACGTCTGGAATTGGTAATGGCAATCCTGAACCACGAATCTCAGATAAGCCTGGTGAGGAGGATAAATGGGAACATGCAGGTAAGCATCCTTTATGTCCACTGACACCAAGTAGTCCCCCTCCTCCAGACTGGCAATCACAGCTCGAAGTGATTCCATCTTTAACTTGAACCTTTTCAGATAACAATTCAGATCCTTTAGATTTAGGATTGGTCTGACCGAGCCATCTGGCTTCGGAACAACAAAGAGGTTTGAATAAAAAAACCCCGTCCTTGTTGTGACAACGGTACCAGGACTATGACCTGGTCTTCTTGACATAATTTTTGGATTGCCGCTGTTACTCCTTCTCTTTCTGGTGGAGAAACTGGCAAGGTCGATTTGAAAAATCGGCATGGGGGAACGTCTTGAAACTCCAGTTTGTATCCCTGGGATACTATTTGCAACACCCAGGGATCCAGGCCAGACAGAATCCAACCTTGGCTGAAGAGTTTGAGACGTGCCCCCACCCGAGCGGCCTCCCGCAAGGGAGTTCCAGCGTCATGCTGAGGATTTTTCAGAAGTAGGGGTAGACTTCTGCTCTTGGGAACCTGGAGCCGCTGTGGGCTTCTTTCCCCGTCCCCTTCCCCTACCTGCAAAGAAGGGGGAACCTCTCGTCTTTTTGTATTTATTGGGCCGAAAGGACTACATTTGCGGGTGATAGGTCTTTTTTGCCGGTGCAGGCGCAGAGGGCAAAAATGTCGACTTACCTGCGTAGCCGCCAAGACTAACGCATCCAGGCCATTGCCAAATAAGGCCTCACCTTTATATGGGAGCGCCTCCATGTTTCTTTTGGAATCTGCATCCGCGTTCCATGGCAAATCCACAGCGCCCGCCTAGCCAATACTGCCATGGTAGCGGCTTGTGAACTCAAGAGTCCAATATCCTTCATTGCTTCCAGCATGTAGGCGGCAGCGTCCTTGATATTCCCTAACTTAAGGAGTATCTCTTCTTTATCAATCGTGTCAATTTCTGATGACACGCTTTCTGACCATTTTTCAATAGCGCGACTCACCCATGCGCAGGCAATAGAGGACCTGAGCAGTGTACCATTGGTAACATAAATGGATTTCAATGTCGTTTCCATTTTGCGGTCCGCCGGCTCTTTAAGAGAAGCCGTGCCAGGAGCAGGGAGAATTACCTTCTTTGTCAACCTGGAAAGCGCACTGTCTAACACAGGGGGTGACTCCCATTTTTTTCTGTCCTCAGCCGGGAAAGGGTAAGCTATCTGAATCCTTTTGGGAATACGAAATTTCTTATCAGGATTCACCCACATCCCTTCAAACAGAGCATTTCGTTCGTGTGAAGGAGGGAATGTGACTTTGGATTTCTTTTCCTTACATAAATAAGCCTTCTCCTGAGGTACAGGAGTGGTTTCTGTAACCTCCAACACGTCCCTTATAGCCACAATCATATATTGTATACTTTTTGCCAATTTATGATCTATCTCTCTGGAGTCACTATCGTCGACACAAGAATCAGAGTCCGTGTCGGTATCAGTGTTTACAACATTCGCAAACGCCCGCATAAGGAATAACAGCATCCTGAAAAATCACATCTTCCACAGATTTTCTCCAGCATGCAGCCTTAGATTCAGACTTATCTAATCTACGGTTAATCAGATGCATACTGTCACGTAGCTCTTTCACCCATGTAGGCTCTTGGTGTGCCGGTAGCGCCACCACATTACAACTCTGTGTCCCTAATATGGCTTCCTCCGGGGAGGAACTCCCTGCCTCAGACATGCCTCACACGTGTACAGCACACTCACAGACACACTGGGACTTATTTGGGGACAGATTCACAGTAAAATCTGTCAGAGGGACACAGGATAGGAGCAGCCCGTTCACAATCCCAGCGCCAGTATTGCCTGTGAACACAGTATGCCCACAGCCAAATAGCGCTTTTAAACAGTAATTCACACTATTAAAATGCACCACAATCACTTTGTGCCCCCCCTTAATAGCACCCTGTACTTGTCAGAAATGGAGCTTGTCAGCGTGTTCTCTGCAGCCTGAGGAGAGAGAGAAAATGGCGCTAAGCAGTCTGCTGGCTGCCTGAGGAAGAAGCTCCGCCCCCGCAATGGCGCGTCCTTACACTCAGTATACATCATAATATTTATACTGGCAAAGGTAGGGCTGTGCCAGCGGCATCTTATGCCCCCTTTTAGCCAGTTTGAGGTATATTTCTTGCTGCACCCTGCAGTGCCTGTGTGTGTGGGCAGCAATGGCGCGCTGCGCTCCCGCCAGCCGCGCCGTACCTCAGCCGTCACTTACTTGATAGAAGATCATTCTTCTCATACTCACCTGTCTTCTGAGTTCTGGCTCTGCGAGGGGGGTGACGGCGTGCTGTGGGAGTGAGCATCTAGACACGGCTAGCGTTCAGTACCCTTCAGGAGCTAATGGTGTCCTGTCTGCCAGAAGCAGAGCCATGAAACTCTTTAGGAAGTTGGTTCTGCTTCTGCCCCCTCAGTCCCACGAAGCAGGGAGTCTGATGCCAGCAGATCTCCCTGAAAATAAAAAACCTAACATAAGTCTTTTCAGAGAAACTCAGTAGAGCTCCTCAGAGTGCATCCAGTCTGCCTTGGCACATTTCTAAAACTGAGGTCTGGAGGGGGGGGGCATAGAGGGAGGAGCCAGTTCGCACCCAATGAAAAGTCTTTGGAGTGCCCATGTCTCCTGCGGATCCCGTCTATACCCCATGGTCTTGATGTCGTCCCCAGCATCCTCTAGGACGTATGAGAAAATAATAATAATAATAATAATAATAATAATAATGGATTGGATTTCCATGACCAAGTAGTTGTATACAAGTATTACATCACCAATTTGCGATGCTAAAGTTGACTGGATTGTTGCAAACCGCACAGCTATTGGACTCTGAAGCAGATTAACTGTGTTCCCTGGAGTGGAGAAGCAGGCTTCATCATCTGGAAGTCTGACAGGTGATCCTGGATTTGGCATATGCCAATAGAATGCTTCCATCTTGAATGCTTACTGCCATTTGTAATGTGTGGTGGAGGAGGAATAATGGCCTGGGCCTGAATTGCATGGTTTAGCCTGGTTTCCTTAGTTCCAGCGAATGAAAATGTTAATGCTATAGCATACAGCAGGGATGGGGAACCCTCGGTCCTCCAGCTGTTGCTGAACTACACATCCCAGCATGCCCTGCAACAGTTTTAGCATGACCAAATAGCAAAACTGTTGCAAGGCATGCTGATATATGTAGTTCAACAACAGCTGGAGGGCCGAAGGTTCCCCATCCCTGGCATACAGGGTCATTCTACAGAACTGTGTGCTTCCCACTTTGTAGCAACAGTTTGGGGAGGACCTTTGCCTGTCCCAGCATGAAATGTTCCCATGTACAAAGAGAGGTAATGCCAAAATATGGTTTGTCGAGTTTGGTGTGAAAGACCTCAGCTGGCCTGCACAAAGCTCCAACCTCAATCCTATTAAACAGATTTGGGATGAACTGAAACAATAAGCCATTTCTTATCACCCAACATCAGTGCCTGTCTTTACTAATGCCCTTGTGCCTGAATGGATGCAAATCCCTAAAACCATGGGAGATTAAGACCTGATCACTAGGCTGTGATCAGATTAGAACTGCTCATGCGTATGCACCACAATGCGCCGGCGTGTCAGACGACTGCATCGGTGCATAGCGACAGGATGGTGCTAAAAAAGCGATCGCAAGGAGATTGGTAGGAAGAGGCCGTTCGTGGGTGGCAAATGACCGTTTTGTAGGAGTGTCCGCAGGAGGGACCAGGCGTTTTGAGGGAGGGTGTCTGACGCCAGATATATATACAGTATATATGTTTTTTTTTACAATTCATGAACTAAGATCCCATTATTTATCCAGTTATGTATTAAAGTATTAAGGTGAATGAAATTACTAAGGAGAGTGCGGGGTTCTCGGTATATGTATATTTGAGCAGGTGGTCACAGCCCACTGCACCCCAACCTGGGGTGTGGAGTACATGAGTGCACACCTTTCCTGGGAATGGCGAGTGCAGTGAATTCCTGTATACGTATGTATATATATATATATATATATATAGGTAAATCGCAACTCTGGGCTGCGGCACAGATGTATGGTAGCACCGCAGCACTTCTCCCCATAAAGCTCAGGACTCTCTTGAGCGCAAGTTTCTAGAAATAACAAAAGAAGGAGGGTGCGCTCATAGTGCAAATCAATTTAATTCATAAAAACATGTCAAATCAGGACAAGTCAAATGATAACACAGGATTTGTACCCTAATAGTCCACTCAGTGGGCTGTGTACTAGAGATGAGCGGGTTCGGTTTCTCTGAATCCGAACCCGCACGAACTTCATGTTTTTTTCACGGGTCCGAGCAGACTCGGATCCTCCCGCCTTGCTCGGTTAACCCGAGCGCGCCCGAACGTCATCATGACGCTGTCGGATTCTCGCGAGACTCGGATTCTATATAAGGAGCCGCGCGTCGCCGCCATTTTCACACGTGCATTGAGATTGATAGGGAGAGGACGTGGCTGGCGTCCTCTCCATTTAGATTAGGGTTGAGAGAGAGAGAGAGAGATTGACCTGAGGCTGTGAAACTGTAGAAGAGAGTGCAGAGTTTAGTGACTGACGACCACAGTGACCACCAGACAGTGCAGTTGTTTGTTTTATTTAATATATCCGTTCTCTGCCTGAAAAAAACGATACACACAGTGACTCAGTCACATACCATATCTGTGTGCACTGCTCAGCCCAGTGTGCTGCATCAATGTATATATATATCTGACTGTGCTCAGCTCACACAGCTTATAATTGTGGGGGAGACTGGGGAGCACTGCAGTGCCAGTTATAGGTTATAGCAGGAGCCAGGAGTACATAATATTATATTAAAATTAAACAGTGCACACTTTTGCTGCAGGAGTGCCACTGCCAGTGTGACTAGTGACCAGTGACCTGACCACCAGTATATATAATATTAGTAGTATACTATCTCTTTATCAACCAGTCTATATTAGCAGCAGACACAGTACAGTGCGGTAGTTCACGGCTGTGGCTACCTCTGTGTCGGCACTCGGCAGCCCGTCCATAATTGTATATACCACCTAACCGTGGTTTTTTTTTCTTTCTTTATAGTCATACTAGTTACGAGTATACTATCTCTTAATCAACCAGTCTATATTAGCAGCAGACACAGTACAGTGCGGTAGTTCACGGCTGTGGCTACCTCTGTGTCGGCACTCGGCAGCCCGTCCATAATTGTATATACCACCCAACCGTGGTTTTTTTTTCTTTCTTTATACATACATACTAGTTACGAGTATACTATCTCTTTATCAACCAGTCTATATTAGCAGCAGACACAGTACAGTGCGGTAGTTCACGGCTGTGGCTACCTCTGTGTCGGCACTCGGCAGCCCGTCCATAATTGTATATACCACCTAACCGTGGTTTTTTTTTCTTTCTTTATACATACATACTAGTTACGAGTATACTATCTCTTTATCAACCAGTCTATATTAGCAGCAGACACAGTACAGTGCGGTAGTTCACGGCTGTGGCTACCTCTGTGTCGGCACTCGGCAGCCCGTCCATAATTGTATATACCACCTAACCGTGGTTTTTCTTTCTTTCTTTATACATACATACTAGTTACGAGTATACTATCTCTTTATCAACCAGTCTATATATTAGCAGCAGACACAGTACAGTGCGGTAGTTCACGGCTGTGGCTACCTCTGTGTCGGCACTCGGCAGCCCGTCCATAATTGTATATACCACCTAACCGTGGTTTTTCTTTCTTTCTTTATACATACATACTAGTTACGAGTATACTATCTCTTTATCAACCAGTCTATATTAGCAGCAGACACAGTACAGTACGGTAGTTCACGGCTGTGGCTACCTCTGTGTCTGCACTCGGCAGGCAGTCCATAATTGTATACTAGTATCCATCTCCATTGTTTACCTGAGGTGCCTTTTAGTTGTGCCTATTAAAATATGGAGAACAAAAATGTTGAGGTTCCAAAATTAGGGAAAGATCAAGATCCACTTCCACCTCGTGCTGAAGCTGCTGCCACTAGTCATGGCCGAGACGATGAAATGCCAGCAACGTCGTCTGCCAAGGCCGATGCCCAATGTCATAGTACAGAGCATGTCAAATCCAAAACACCAAATATCAGAAAAAAAAGGACTCCAAAACCTAAAATAAAATTGTCGGAGGAGAAGCGTAAACTTGCCAATATGCCATTTACGACACGGAGTGGCAAGGAACGGCTGAGGCCCTGGCCTATGTTCATGGCTAGTGGTTCAGCTTCACATGAGGATGGAAGCACTCAGCCTCTCGCTAGAAAAATGAAAAGACTCAAGCTGGCAAAAGCAGCACAGCAAAGAACTGTGCATTCTTCGAAATCCCAAATCCACAAGGAGAGTCCAATTGTGTCGGTTGCGATGCCTGACCTTCCCAACACTGGACGTGAAGAGCATGTGCCTTCCACCATTTGCACGCCCCCTGCAAGTGCTGGAAGGAGCACCCGCAGTCCAGTTCCTGATAGTCAGATTGAAGATGTCAGTGTTGAAGTACACCAGGATGAGGAGGATATGGGTGTTGCTGGCGCTGGGGAGGAAATTGACCAGGAGGATTCTGATGGTGAGGTGGTTTGTTTAAGTCAGGCACCCGGGGAGACACCTGTTGTCCGTGGGAGGAATATGGCCGTTGACATGCCAGGTGAAAATACCAAAAAAAATCAGCTCTTCGGTGTGGAGGTATTTCACCAGAAATGCGGACAACAGGTGTCAAGCCGTGTGTTCCCTTTGTCAAGCTGTAATAAGTAGGGGTAAGGACGTTAACCACCTCGGAACATCCTCCCTTATACGTCACCTGCAGCGCATTCATAATAAGTCAGTGACAAGTTCAAAAACTTTGGGTGACAGCGGAAGCAGTCCACTGACCAGTAAATCCCTTCCTCTTGTAACCAAGCTCACGCAAACCACCCCACCAACTCCCTCAGTGTCAATTTCCTCCTTCCCCAGGAATGCCAATAGTCCTGCAGGCCATGTCACTGGCAATTCTGACGAGTCCTCTCCTGCCTGGGATTCCTCCGATGCATCCTTGCGTGTAACGCCTACTGCTGCTGGCGCTGCTGTTGTTGCCGCTGGGAGTCGATGGTCATCCCAGAGGGGAAGTCGTAAGCCCACTTGTACTACTTCCAGTAAGCAATTGACTGTTCAACAGTCCTTTGCGAGGAAGATGAAATATCACAGCAGTCATCCTACTGCAAAGCGGATAACTGAGGCCTTGACAACTATGTTGGTGTTAGACGTGCGTCCGGTATCCGCCGTTAGTTCACAGGGAACTAGACAATTTATTGAGGCAGTGTGCCCCCGTTACCAAATACCATCTAGGTTCCACTTCTCTAGGCAGGCGATACCGAGAATGTACACGGACGTCAGAAAAAGACTCACCAGTGTCCTAAAAAATGCAGTTGTACCCAATGTCCACTTAACCACGGACATGTGGACAAGTGGAGCAGGGCAGGGTCAGGACTATATGACTGTGACAGCCCACTGGGTAGATGTATGGACTCCCGCCGCAAGAACAGCAGCGGCGGCACCAGTAGCAGCATCTCGCAAACGCCAACTCTTTCCTAGGCAGGCTACGCTTTGTATCACCGCTTTCCAGAATACGCACACAGCTGAAAACCTCTTACGGCAACTGAGGAAGATCATCGCGGAATGGCTTACCCCAATTGGACTCTCCTGTGGATTTGTGGCATCGGACAACGCCAGCAATATTGTGTGTGCATTAAATATGGGCAAATTCCAGCACGTCCCATGTTTTGCACATACCTTGAATTTGGTGGTGCAGAATTTTTTAAAAAACGACAGGGGCGTGCAAGAGATGCTGTCGGTGGCCAGAAGAATTGCGGGACACTTTCGGCGTACAGGCACCACGTACAGAAGACTGGAGCACCACCAAAAACTACTGAACCTGCCCTGCCATCATCTGAAGCAAGAAGTGGTAACGAGGTGGAATTCAACCCTCTATATGCTTCAGAGGTTGGAGGAGCAGCAAAAGGCCATTCAAGCCTATACAATTGAGCACGATATAGTAGGTGGAATGCACCTGTCTCAAGCGCAGTGGAGAATGATTTCAACGTTGTGCAAGGTTCTGATGCCCTTTGAACTTGCCACACGTGAAGTCAGTTCAGACACTGCCAGCCTGAGTCAGGTCATTCCCCTCATCAGGCTTTTGCAGAAGAAGCTGGAGACATTGAAGGAGGAGCTAACACGGAGCGATTCCGCTAGGCATGTGGGACTTGTGGATGGAGCCCTTAATTCGCTTAACAAGGATTCACGGGTGGTCAATCTGTTGAAATCAGAGCACTACATTTTGGCCACCGTGCTCGATCCTAGATTTAAAGCCTACCTTGGATCTCTCTTTCCGGCAGACACAAGTCTGCTGGGGTTGAAAGACCTGCTGGTGACAAAATTGTCAAGTCAAGCAGAACGCGACCTGTCAACATCTCCTCCTTCACATTCTCCCGCAACTGGGGGTGCGAGGAAAAGGCTCAGAATTCCGAGCCCACCCGCTGGCGGTGATGCAGGGCTGTCTGGAGCGACTGCTGATGCTGACATCTGGTCCGGACTGAAGGACCTGACAACGATTACGGACATGTCGTCTACTGTCACTGCATATGATTCTCTCAACATTGATAGAATGGTGGAGGATTATATGAGTGACCGCATCCAAGTAGGCACGTCACACAGTCCGTACTTATACTGGCAGGAAAAAGAGGCAATTTGGAGGCCCTTGCACAAACTGGCTTTATTCTACCTAAGTTGCCCTCCCACAAGTGTGTACTCCGAAAGAGTGTTTAGTGCCGCCGCTCACCTTGTCAGCAATCGGCGTACGAGGTTACATCCAGAAAATGTGGAGAAGATGATGTTCATTAAAATGAATTATAATCAATTCCTCCGCGGAGACATTGACCAGCAGCAATTGCCTCCACAAAGTACACAGGGAGCTGAGATGGTGGATTCCAGTGGGGACGAATTGATAATCTGTGAGGAGGGGGATGTACACGGTGATATATCGGAGGGTGATGATGAGGTGGACATCTTGCCTCTGTAGAGCCAGTTTGTGCAAGGAGAGATTAATTGCTTCTTTTTTGGGGGGGTCCAAACCAACCCGTCATATCAGTCACAGTCGTGTGGCAGACCCTGTCACTGAAATGATGGGTTGGTTAAAGTGTGCATGTCCTGTTTTGTTTATACAACATAAGGGTGGGTGGGAGGGCCCAAGGACAATTCCATCTTGCACCTCTTTTTTCTTTTCTTTTTCTTTGCATCATGTGCTGATTGGGGAGGGTTTTTTGGAAGGGACATCCTGCGTGACACTGCAGTGCCACTCCTAAATGGGCCCGGTGTTTGTGTCGGCCACTAGGGTCGCTAATCTTACTCACACAGTCAGCTACCTCATTGCGCCTCTTTTTTTCTTTGCGTCATGTGCTGTTTGGGGAGGGTTTTTTGGAAGGGACATCCTGCGTGACACTGCAGTGCCACTCCTAGATGGGCCCGGTGTTTGTGTCGGCCACTAGGGTCGCTAATCTTACTCACACAGCTACCTCATTGCGCCTCTTTTTTTCTTTGCGTCATGTGCTGTTTGGGGAGGGTTTTTTGGAAGGGACATCCTGCGTGACACTGCAGTGCCACTCCTAGATGGGCCCGGTGTTTGTGTCGGCCACTAGGGTCGCTAATCTTACTCACACAGCTACCTCATTGCGCCTCTTTTTTTCTTTGCGTCATGTGCTGTTTGGGGAGGGTTTTTTGGAAGGGCCATCCTGCGTGACACTGCAGTGCCACTCCTAGATGGGCCCGGTGTTTGTGTCGGCCACTAGGGTCGCTAATCTTACTCACACAGCTACCTCATTGCGCCTCTTTTTTTCTTTGCGTCATGTGCTGTTTGGGGAGGGTTTTTTGGAAGGGCCATCCTGCGTGACACTGCAGTGCCACTCCTAGATGGGCCCGGTGTTTGTGTCGGCCACTAGGGTCGCTTATCTTACTCACACAGCGACCTCGGTGCAAATTTTAGGACTAAAAATAATATTGTGAGGTGTGAGGTATTCAGAATAGACTGAAAATGAGTGTAAATTATGGTTTTTGAGGTTAATAATACTTTGGGATCAAAATGACCCCCAAATTCTATGATTTAAGCTGTTTTTTAGTGTTTTTTGAAAAAAACACCCGAATCCAAAACACACCCGAATCCGACAAAAAAAATTCGGTGAGGTTTTGCCAAAACGCGTTCGAACCCAAAACACGTCCGCGGAACCGAACCCAAAACCAAAACACAAAACCCGAAAAATTTCAGGCGCTCATCTCTACTGTGTACCGCATGATAGCTACAATCCACAAGGCAAAACTGCAAGCCACTGCACCTGGATCTGGGACCATCCGGGATATATACAGTATATATGTATCAATCCACTTAACAGGCACTCTCCTTTAGTTTATAATATAAACAAATTATTCAGTACATGCTTACAAACACATGGAATCTGTGGATTCCATGTGTTTGCAAGCATATACTGAATTAATCTGTTTATATTATAAAGTAAAGGAGAGTGTCTTTTAAGTGGATTGACTAATATACGGGGGACACTGACCGGCACAGTGCACCCCGTGTTTGAATTTCTGGTGAGAGTGTGGAACTCTGGATATGTTTGTGTATGTTTGTGTGTGTGTGTGTGTGTGTGTGTGTATCTATATATATCTATATCTATCTATCTATCTATCTATCTATCTATCTATCTATCTATATATATATATATATATATATACACAATTAAGTCGGCACTCGCATGACTGACCAGTTTAAGTATTGCTCGAGTAACCTCCTTGAAGCTACAAACTCCACCATATATGCACACTACCGTGCGGCACTCACGAGTCTTGCAACGAAGAATAAATCAGACGGACAGCGTCTCAGTGTTCAACGTTTCAGTCTCTTTAAGACTTTTTTCAAGACTCGCGAGTGCCTCCCGGTAGTGGGCATATATATATATATATATATATATATATATATAACACCGCTCAAAAAAATAAAGGGAACACTTAAACAACACAATAGAACTCCAAGTCAATCACACTTCTGTGAAATCAAACTGTCCCCTTAGGAAGCAACACTGATTGACAATCAATTTCACATGCTGTTGTGCAAATGGAATAGACAACAGGTGGAAATTATAGGCAATTAGGAAGACACCCCCAATAAAGGAGTTGTTCTGCAGGTGGTGACCACAGACCACTTCTCAGCTCCTATGCTTTCTGGCTGATGTTTTGGTCACTTTTGAAAGCTGGCGGTGCTTTCACTCTAGTGGTAGCATAAGACGGACTCTACAACCCACACAAGTGGCTCAGGTAGTGCAGCTCATCCAGGATGGCACATCAATGCGAGCTGTGGCAAGAAGGTTTGCTGTGTCTGTCAGCGTAGTGTCCAGAGCATGGAGGCGCTACCAGGAGACAGGCCAGTACATCAGGAGACGTGGAGGAGGCCGTAGGAGGGCAACAACCCAGCAGCAGGACCGCTACCTCCGCCTTTGTGCAAGGAGGAACAGGAGGAGCACTGCCAGAGCAATGCAAAATGACCTCCAGCAAGCCACAAATGTGCATGTGTCTACTCAAACGATCAGAAACAGACTCCATGAGGGTGGTATGAGGGCCCGACGTCCACAGGTGGGGGTTGTGCTTACAGCCCAACACCGTGCAGGACTTTTGGCATTTGCCAGAGAACACCAAGATTGGCAAATTCGCCACTGGCGCCCTGTGCTCTTCACAGATGAAAGCAGGTTCTCACTGAGCACATGTGACAGACGTGACAGAGTCTGGAGACGCCAAGGAGAACGTTCTGCTGCCTGCAACATCCTCCTGCATGACCGGTTTGGCAGTGGATCAGTAATGGTGTGGGGTGGCATTTCTTTGGGGGGGCACACAGCCCTCCATGTGCTCGCCAGAGGTAGCCTGACTGCCATTAGGTACCGAGATGAGATCCTCAGACCCCTTGTGAGACCATATGCTGGTGCGGTTGGCCCTGGGTTCCTCCTAATGCAAGACAATGCTAGACCTAATGTGGCTGGAGTGTGTCAGCAGTTCCTGCAAGACAAAGGCATTGATGCTATGGACTGGCCCGCCCGTTCCCCAGACCTGAATCCAATTGAGCACATCTGGGACATCATGTCTCGCTCCATCCACCAACGCCACGTTGCACCACAGACTGTCCAGGAGTTGGCGGATGCTTTAGTCCAGGTCTGGGAGGAGATCCCTCAGGAGACCATCCGCCACCTCATCAGGAGCATGCCCAGGCATTGTAGGGAGGTCATACAGGCACGTGGAGGCCACACACACTACTGAGCCTCATTTTGACTTTTTTTAAGGACATTACATCAAAGTTGGATCATTTACATTTATTATTATTATTATTATTATTATCCTTTATTTATATGGCGCCACAAGGGTTCCGCAGCGCCCAATTACAGAGTACATATGCACATAATCAAAACAGGAAAACAGTGACTTACAGTTGAAGACAATTTAGGACAAGTACAGGGTAACTAAGCATAACTACACCAGTAAATGACAGAGAGATAAGTTCCAGGTGGCCAAAAAAACTGCGTGATTTGGGCAGTTGAGGATTATTAAAATAAGAAAAGGATAAGCACATGAGGGAAGAGGGCCCTACTCGTGAGAGCTTACATTCTAAGGGGAGGGGTAGACAGACAGGGGTGACACAGATGGGGTACATAGAGAGCGTGGAACAGAGGGTTAGGATGAGATTTGGCTGGGTTTGGTAAAGAAATGGGTCTTAAGAGCCTGTTTGAAGTTTTGTAGAGAGGTGGAGAGTCTGAGGGGGAGAGGTAAAGAATTCCAGAGGAAGGGAGCAGCAAGTGAAAAATCTTGGATATAGTAGTGGGAGGAAGTAATCAGAAGACAGGAGAGCCGGTGTGCATTAGCAGAGCGAAGAGGACGGGTGGGAGAGTAAAGGGAGATAAGGTCAGAGATGTAAATGGGAGCGGAGTGGGTGAGTGCTTTGTAAGTGAGTGTGAGAAGTTTGAATTGGATTCTGAAAGGGAAGGGAAGCCAGTGAATTGCTTGTAGGAGAGGGGAGGTGGACGTAGTGCGTTTGGTGAGGAAGAAAAGCTGGGCAGCAGCATTGAGGATACATTGGAGTGGAGAGAGGTAATTGTCAGGGAGGCCAGTTAGGAGGAGATTACAGTAGTCCAATCTGGAAATAATCAGTGAGTGAATAATGATCTTAGTGGCATCCTGGGTGAGAAAAGGTCTGATCCTGGAAATGTTTTTGAGATGAAAATGACAGGTTTGTGAGAGGTGCTGAATGTGTGGTTTGAAGGAGAGGGAGGAGTCAAGGATTACACCAAGACAGCATACTTGGGGGCTAGAGGAGATAGTTGTGCCATCAATTGATAATGAGATTGTGGGAGGTGAGGTTGTGCGGGAGGGTGGGAAGATGATCAGCTCAGTCTTAGACATGTTGAGTTTAAGAAAGCGCTGGGACATCCAGGAAGAGATAGCAGAAAGACAGTTAGAGGCACGAGTGAGGAGAGCCGTGGAGAGATCAGGGGAGGAGAGGTAGATTTGAGTGTCATCAGCATAGAGGTGATACTGGAAATTAAAAGAACTAATGAGTTCACCTAAAGAGGACGTATAGAGAGAGAAAAGGAGAGGACCAAGAACAGAACCTTGGGGGACACCAACAGTTAGTGGAAGTGGGGGCGAGGTAGCATCATGAGAGAGACAGAGAAGGAATGATCAGAGAGGTAGGAGGACAGCCAGGAGAGGGCAGTATCTCGTAGACCAAGAGAGTGAAGGATTTGCAGAAGGAGAGGGTGGTCCACAGTGTCAAAAGCAGCAGAGAGGTCAAGAAGAATAAGCAGAGAGTAGTGGCCCTTAGATTTGGCGGCATGGAGGTCATTGCAGACTTTTGTGAGGGCAGTTTCAGTGGAGTGGAGAGAGCGGAAACCAGCCTGGAATGGGTCAAGCAGTGAGTGAGAGGAAAGAAAGGCAGTGAGGCGATTATAGACAATACGCTCAAGAAGTTTGGAGGCAAAGGGGAGGAGAGAGATGGGTCGATAGTTGGAGAGAGTGTTAGGCTCAAGGGTAGGTTTTTTAAGAATAGGGGAGACAAGAGCATGCTTGAAGGCAGAGGGAACAGTGCCTGATGAGAGGGAGAGATTGAGAAGGTGGGCAAGATGGGAACAGGCAGAAGGAGAGAGGTAGCGGAGGAGGTGGGAGGGGATAGGGTCGAGTGGGGAGGTTGTAGGGGGGGAGGAATGTATAAGGGCCATGACTTCCTCGCCAGATACATGGGAGAAAGATGTCAGAGTTGGTAAGAGGGTAGGGGAGGGGTGGCAAAGGATGGGTGGTGGCTGGTTGCTTGACTGGTGGGATGTGATGACCTGACGTATGGAGTCAATCTTGGATGTGAAATAAGTGGCAAAGTCAGGAGCAGACAATGAGGAAGGTAGAGGAGGTGGTGGTGGGCAGAGGAGGGAGTTAACAGTGGCAAAGAGGCGCCGGGGGTTGGAAGACTGGGTAGAGATGAGGATTTTGAAGTATGATTGTTTAGCGAGGGAAAGGGCAGCACTGAAGGATGAGAGCATGAATTTGAAATGGAGAAAGTCTGCTTGAGAGCGTGATTTCCTCCACTGTCGCTCGGCAGTACGTGAGCATTTTTGTAGATATATGGTGAATTTGGTGTGCCAGGGTTGAGGTGTTGATCTGCGAGGGTGAATAGTGGTTGGTGGAGCAACAGAGTCAAGGGCTGAAGTAAGAGATGCATTGTATAGAGATGTGGCTTGTTCAGGCCATGTGAGAGAGAGAGAAGAGGAGAGATAAGTGAGTCAAACAGGGAGGATAGGGATGAGGTGTCAATAGCCTCAATGTTACGCTTAGTGATGGTAGCCTTAGGAGGGAGAGATGGGGGAGCAGAGATAGATAAGTTGAATGAGAGCAAGTGGTGGTCAGAGAGGGGAAAAGGGGAATTGGAGAAATTAGAAATATCACAGCGGTGAGTGAAAACCAGATCCAGTGAGCTCCCGTTCACATGGGAGGGTGAGGTGGTCCACTGGGACAGACCAAGTGAAGAGGTGAGGTTAAGGAGTTTAGAGGCAGGTTGTTTTGTGGGGTTATCGATAGGGATGTTGAAATCACCTATGATAATGGAGGGAATGTCAGAAGAGAGGAAGTGAGGTAGCCAGGAAGCAAAGTTGTCGAGGAATTTGGAGGAAATGCCAGGTGGACGGTAAATAACTCGAAGATTAGTAGGTTGGTAGAGGCGTATTGCATGGACCTCAAATGTAGAGAATGTAAGAGATGGTTCTGGAGGTATAAGTTGGTATGTGTAGCTTGAGGGTAAAAGGATCCCAACACCACCCCCATGACGACCCCCAGGTCGGGGTGTGTGTGAGAATGTGAGGCCCCCAGCAGAGAGAGAAGCAGGAGAAGCGGTGTCATAGGGAGTAATCCAGGTTTCAGTAATGGCCAGGAGGTGCAGGGAGTTGGATATGAAAAGGTCGTGAGTGGGGGCCAGTTTGTTGCAAACAGATCTGGCATTCCAGAGGGCACAGGATAGGGGGTAGGAGTTTGTGGGAGAGATGTGAATGAGATTATCAGGGTTGCTGTAGCGTTGAGGTAAGATTGATGTGGAAGGAAGGGATAAAGAGGGTGTATTGATGGTGCTGGGGCCTTGGCTAAGAAGGGAGACTGCAGGAGTGTGGCAGGGAGGGAGTGTAGTATGATACTGGTGGAGGAGAGGTGAGGTGACAGGCAAAGGAGGGAGAGAGCAGAGTTAAGTGGTGGAGTATAAATGGTGTGAAGGGGCAGAAGTGAATTGCAGTGGGGAAACAGAAGAGGAGGGGAAGGGAGGCAGACAGAGGAGAGGAGAGAGCATGAGATGTAGGAGACTGGGAGAGAGGGATAGAGGTGGTAACAGGGGACAGAAAAATGTAATAGGAAGACAAGGATTAATGGGGGATGTTGCCAGCCTGGCCATAGTGTGGATGGGGTAAATAGTGGTAGCAAAATGAGAGTAGGAGGAGGAGTGGTGGCTGAATAAGAGAGCAGTGAAGTTTGCAGAAATAAATTCAATTTTAAACTGTCGTTAGTATCTACAGGTTAACAGTAACTCAAATATTTGCTGATGTTAGATGGAAAATTACACAGTGTTGGCAAACTGCAAGTCAGTGTTACTTCATTAAATATGATTCTCAGTGAAACATTTGTTTTCCAGGTATTTGCAGGGTCAGAGTAGAAGTTGCAATGCAGGTGTTTGTGCAGAAAGTGAATGTATAGTTTCCCGAGTAAGTGAGGTTTGGAGAATATTAGGAGTAAACAAACATTTGTAGCTGCAGTCCAAGTATTGGTGATTTATGATGTTTTTTTTTATTTTTTTGCAATTTATTGGTGTTTCCTTTCAGTTTCTGTCCAGTAGAAGTCCAGTATAAGTCACAGATGACACCCTTAGAAATTTTCTCCCTTTGAAATCTTTCAACCCACACTGATTCAGCTACGCGGATTCAGCTAGACTACACACTAATATAAAGAGATACAGTATACATCAAAGTTGGATCAGCCTGTAGTGTGTTTTTCCACTTTAATTTTGAGTGTGACTCCAAATCCAGACCTCCATGGGTTAATAAATTTGATTTCCATTGTGTGATTTTGTTGTCAGCACATTCAACTATGTAAAGAACAAAGTATTTAATAATAATATTTCATTCATTCAGATCTAGGATGTGTTATATTAGTGTTCCCTTTATTTTTTTTGAGCAGTGTATATATATATATATATATATATATATAGTGTGTGTGTGTGTGTGTGTGTGTGTGTGTGTGACTAGACCTAGACTTATGTTGTCTATCTGTGTAGACTATGAGATATCGCAGTCCCCATGGACTATGGTCACACCCCAATGACATCAACCTAGCCCACAAATATATGCAACCTTATCCTTGCCACTAGGACATGTCATGTACAATAATCATACAATAATAGGATTGGTAGTATCACTGACCTGGTTTGGAAGTGTTGTGGACTCGGGGTTTCTTCCGGTGACTGGGAAGAGGAACCACTACTGGGTCGCAGTAGAGATGGCTGGATGTAGGTCTTCCTCATACAGGATTAGGACGGTAGGCAGGAGGCACGGGTGAATGCTTGAAGGTCTCCTGAAAGACAAGACTTGTAAAGGTGCTGATGAATTGGTGGAGAGTACCAAAAGCTGACTGTGAGCGATGTTGGGGTCCTGGAGGCACTGAGGTGCTAGAGGCACCGAAATGCTAGAGTTTCTGAGGTGTTTGAAGGCGCTGAGGCACTTAGAGACGTTGAGATGCTTGGAGGCACAGTGGTGCTGGAGGCACAGAGGTGCTGGAGGCACAGAGGTGCCGAGTGCTGAGGCACGGAGGTGCTGAGTGCTGAGGCACAGAGGTGCTGAGGCACGGAGGTGCTGAGGCACGGAGGTGCTGAGTGCTGAGGCACGGAGGTGCTGAGTGCTGAGGCACGGAGGTGCTGAGGCACGGAGGTGCTGAGTGCTGAGGCACGGAGATGCTGAGGCACGGAGATGCTGAGCCACAGAGGTGCCGAGTGCTGAGGCACGGAGGTGCTGAAGCACGGAGGTGCTGAGGCACGGAGACACTGGAGGCTCGGAGGTGCTGAGTGCTGGGGCACGGAGGTGCTGAGGCACGGAGATGCTGAGGCATGGAGACACTGGAGGCACGGAGATGCTGAGGCACGGAGGTGCTGGGAAGCACGGAGACACTGGAGGCACGGAGATGCTGAGGCACGGAGGTGCTGGGAAGCACGGAGATGCTGAGGCACGGAGGTGCTGGGAAGCACGGAGACACTGGAGGCACGGAGATGCTGAAGCACGGAGGTGTTGGGAAGCACGGAGATGCTGAGGCACGGAGGAGCTGGGAAGCACGGAGAAACGGGAGCTCTGGAGATCACCACCAAAGTCGCAGCAACGATGATACTCAGGCGCCAGAGCATTGCCCGGCGTCTGAATTTTACTCAGGCGCCGGAGCATTGCCCGGGGTCTGAATTTGAACTTCCCACCAGGGCCTGATTGGTGGAGGTACCGATGACGTCACCAGCACCTCCCGTGGACGTCGAGCGCACACGCTGGCCGGACGGAGCGCTGGACGCCGGGAACCGCCAGCAAGGACGGCCGCACGGAGACCCAGCGCGCCCGGAGGGGTAAGTATGGAGACCGCGGCGGCGCTGTGACAGTACCCCCTCCTCTAGGAGTGGCCCCTGGACACTTTCCTGGTTTCGTAGGGTGTCTAGAATGGAAAATCCGGATTAGTCGAGGAGCCGAGACCTCAGAAGCCTTTATCCAACTTCTCTCCTCAGGACCATATCCTTTCCATTCCACCAGATATTGCAGATTCTTGTGAAGGTAACGAGAGTCTAGAATAGTTTTGATCTCGAAGTCTGTTCCTGTTTCAGTCTGCACTGAGGTGGGGCTAGAGGTCTTTGAATGAAAACAATTAAGGACGAGAGGACGAAGAAGAGAAACATGGAAGGCATTTGGTATACGTAGGTGAGAAGGTAAACTCAGCTTACAGACCACAGGATTTAGGACTTGTAGCACAGGGTAAGGACCGATGAATCTTGGAGCAAACTTCATGGTGGGCACCTTCAACCGGAGATTACGTGTGGACAGCCATACCCTGTCACCAACCTTGTATTGAGGAGCGGCTCGCCGTTTCTTATCTGCGAAGAACTTGTACCGGACTGAAACCTTCTTAAGATTAGCATGAATCTTACTCCAAATTTGTCCGAAGTGTTGTAGAGTGGACGTTACAGCTGGAACCTCTTCTATCGGAAGGCTTGGTAATTCCGGAACACGTGGATGGAACCCGTAGTTGACGAAGAATGGAGATTCACCAGTGGAAGAATGAAACGAATGGTTATGGGCAAACTCCGCCCAAGGTAACAACTCCACCCAGTTGTCCTGTGAAGGGGAGAGATAAAGACGAAGAAAAGTCTCTAGATCTTGATTGACTCGTTCCATTTGTCCATTCGTTTGGGGATGATAAGCGGAAGAAAACTTAAGTTTAATCTGTAAAGTTGAGCAGAGGGCTTTCCAAAACCTTGCGGTGAACTGTACCCCACGATCAGAGACTATTTCCTGTGGCAACCCATGCAACCGAAAATGTTCTTGGATGAATAGTAGAGCTAGTTTCGGAGCTGTCGGTAGACCAGTCAATGGAACGAAGTGTGCCATCTTTGAAAAACGGTCGACGATCACCCAGACGGTGTTGCAACCCTTGGAACAGGGCAAGTCAGTGATGAAGTCCATGGAAATGTGAGTCCAGAGTCTCACAGGAATAGGCAAAGGACGAAGCAACCCAGCAGGAGGCAGGCGGGGAGATTTATGTTTTGTACACTGTGGACAAGAATTAACGTAATCCTGTACATCCTTCCTCATGGTGTTCCACCAGTAAGACCTTTGCAGAAACTTGTACATCTTCTGGGCACCGGGATGACCGGAAAACTTGGAGTTATGGGCCCACTGTAATATTCTTGGCCGGAATCTAGCAGGTATGGACATTCTTCCAGGAGGAGGAGCTGGAGTAGTTAAAGCAGCGGAGACAGAAACTGGATTTAGAATTAAACTCCGCTCAAAAGATTAATCCTCGTCTGTGGAAACTTGTGAACGGGACAGCGCATCCGCTTTAATATTGAGAGTCCCGGCCCGGTACTTGATAACAAAAGAAAATCGAGTAAAGAAAAGTGCCCATCTCGCTTGGCGAGGATTCAAGCATTGTGCGGATTTGATGTACAACAAATTTTTGTGATCTGTGTAAATGGTAAACACATGTTTTGCCCCTTCTAAGAGGTATCTCCACTCTTCCAAGGCGGATTTAATTGCCAAAAGTTCCTGGTCTCCAATAGTGTAATTTCGTTCGGCTGGAGAGAATTTACGAGAGTGGAAGCCACACGGATGTAATTTCTTATCAGAGGAGTACTGAGAGAGAACGGCCCCAACCCCGACTGAAGATGCGTCAACCTCTAGGAAGAAAGGTTCATCGAAATTTGGTTGTTGAAGAACTGGAGCAGACATGAAAGCTAACTTCAAGTGGGAAAAGTCCTCAATGGCTTCAGGAGGCCACAAACTCGGATTAGAGCCCTTTCTCGTCAAGGCAGTAATGGGCGCAACAATGGTGGAGAAACCTCTAACGAATTTCCTGTAGTAATTCGCAAAGCCCAGGAATCTTTGTATTGCTTTTAAAGAGAGAGGCTGAGTCCAGTCACAAATGGCAGAGAGCTTTTCCGTCCCCATGCGAAGCTCCGTCCCCGAGATGATATAACCGAGGAACGGAATTGATGTTACTTCAAAGGTACATTTGGAAAGCTTAGCATAGAGATGATTCTCTCGTAAACGGTGGAGCACTTCTTTGACTTGAGTCCTGTGTTCAACAAGATTTTTGGAAAAAATCAGTATGTCGTCCAAATATACCACAACACTCTGATATAACATGTCTCGGAAGATTTCGTTGACGAATCCCTGGAAAACAGCAGGAGCATTACTAAGACCGAACGGCATCACCAGGTATTCGTAATGCCCATCCCGGGTATTGAAGGCAGTCTTCCATTCATCCCCTTCTTGGATGCGTATAAGATTATAAGCTCCCCTCAAGTCGAGTTTGGAGAAAACGCGGGCGCCACGAACCCTATCAAATAACTCTGTGATTAGTGGCAAGGGGTATTTATTCTTGATAGTGATATCGTTTAAGCCGCGGTAGTCGATACATGGTCTCAACCCCCCGTCCTTCTTCTTCACGAAAAAGAAGCCCGCTCCAGCAGGGGAGGAAGAGGGGCGAATAAATACCTTGAGCAGATTGGACTTAATATATTCCGACATAGCTTGAGTCTCGGGAAGAGACAGGGGATATCTGCGACCACGAGGTGGCGTCTTCCCTGGGACAAGGTCAATAGGGCAGTCCCAAGGCCTATGAGGTGGTAACAGATCAGCTGCTTGTTCCGAAAACACATCCCTGTACCCTTGATACGCCTCCGGAATATGCTCTTCATCCGTCTTTGAAGAGACACGGAGCGGACAAACGGGAGTGAGACAGTTAGCGTGACAAAAGGAACTCCGAGACAGAATTTGAGAAGACTTCCAGTCAATGTGGGGATTATGAATTTTCAGCCAAGGCATTCCAAGGACCAGATCATGATGCATTTCTGGAATCACCAAGAGTTCCAGACTTTCTTGATGTAGAGCCCCGACCTGCAGCTTAACTGGCTCCGTGCGCCACATTATGAGACCCTTGGAAATTCTAGTACCGTTGATAGCCGTCAACGAAATAGGCCGCTCGATAGGTCGTAACTTTAAATCCATGCTTTGGACACAGGAGGAAGAAACGAAGTTCCCCGCAGCTCCGGAATCCAACAGGGCTTCACAAGACTTGGAGGCTGAATCGGTGACTAAAGTTACAGGAAGCAAACAGTCCAAAATTGGAGAAGATTTTGTCGTAACCCCCAGCTTGACTCCTCCGGAACAAGCTAGGCCTGCCCGTTTCCCGGACGGGATTTACAAAACTTGAGGAAATGATCTGCGGCTCCACAGTAAAGGCAAAGTTTACCCTCACGACGACGCTGTCGTTCTTCCGGAGACAGTCGGGATCGGTTAATTTGCATGGGCTCGTTCGAGCTAGGCATAGCCACCGGTCTAGGAGTAGGATTCCGGAACCTGGAACGATCTGAACGGCTACGTTCTCTTCCACGCTCCTGCATCCGAAGATCCACCTTGACGCAAAGGGAAATCAACTCTTCTAATGGATCCGGCAGATCCCTTGTGACCAACTCATCTTTCAGCCGGTCGGAGAGACTGTTCCAGAAGGCAGCTCTCAGAGCGTCATTATTCCAGCGCAATTCAGAGGCAATGGTCTGGAAATGAACCACGTACTGACCCACGGAACAGGAGCCCTGACGAACACGGAGCAAGTCGGAAGAAGCAGTGGTCATCCTGCCGGGCTCGTCGAAGATTCTTCGAAAGGACGTAATGAAGTTGGTGTAGTTAGAAACCACGGGATCAGATCGTTCCCACAACGGAGACACCCAATCCAACGCTGACCCTTCAAGCAGGGAAATGATATACTCTACCTTAGAGCGATCCGTAAGGAAGTTATGAGAGAGCAGTTCGAAGTGCACCTCGCACTGATTTAAAAAACCACGGCAATTCTTTGGGTTCCCATTATAGCGGGAAGGAGTAGGAAGCTGAAGACGTGACCTGGTACCGGCCGGAGGTTGGACATTACTAGAAACAGCAACTGGAGCAGTTACGGGAGCTGGAGCCGGAATTGCGGAGGCTAAGGATGCTTGGATTTGATCCAATCGGCCGGACAATTCCTGGAGATATTGCATCACCTGACCCTGTGTCGCCTCTTGAGACTGAACTCGGGAAGCCAAACTTTGGATGGCGCTTGACTCTGTGTTCCGATTCCCCGGGTCCAGGTGGCCTGAGTATACTATCACTGACCTGGTTTGGAAGTGTTGTGGACTCGGGGTTTCTTCCGGTGACCGGGAAGAGGAACCGCTACTGGGTCGCAGTAGAGATGGCCGGATGTAGGTCTTCCTCATACAGGATTAGGACGGTAGGCAGGAGGCACGGGTGAATGCTTGAAGGTCTCCTGAAAGACAAGACTTGTAAAGGTGCTGATGAATTGGTGGAGAGTACCAAAAGCTGACTGTGAGCGATGTTGGGGTGCTGGAGGCACTGAGGTGCTAGAGGCACTGAAATGCTAGAGTTTCTGAGGTGTTTGAAGGCGCTGAGGCGCTTAGAGATGTTGAGATGCTTGGAGGCACGAAGATGCTGGAGGCACAGAGGTGCTGGAGGCACAGAGGTGCTGGAGGCATAGAGGTGCTGGAGGCACAGAGGTGCCGAGTGCTGAGGCACGGAGGTGCTGAGTGCTGAGGCACGGAGGTGCTGAGGCACGGAGGTGCTGAGTGCTGAGGCAAGGTGCTGAGGCACGGAGATGCTGAAGCACGGAGATGCTGAGGCACGGAGGTGCTGAGTGCTGAGGCACGGAGGTGCTGAGTGCTGAGGCACGGAGGTGCTGAGGCACGGAGGTGCTGAGTGCTGAGGCACGGAGGTGCTGAGTGCTGAGGCACGGAGGTGCTGAGTGCTGAGGCACGGAGATGCTGAGGCACGGAGATGCTGAGGTACAGAGGTGCCGAGTGCTGAGGCACGGAGGTGCTGAAGCACGGAGGTGCTGAGGCATGGAGGTGCTGAGGCACGGAGACACTGGAGGCTCGGAGGTGCTGAGTACTGGGGCACGGAGGTGCTGAGGCACGGAGATGCTGAGGCACGGAGACACTGGAGGCACGGAGGTGCTGGGAAGCACGGAGACACTGGAGGCACGGAGATACTGAGGCATGGAGGTGCTGGGAAGCACGGAGATGCTGAGGCACGGAGGTGCTGGGAAGCACGGAGACACTGGAGGCACGGAGATGCTGAGGCATGGAGGTGCTGGGAAGCACGGAGATGCTGAGGCACGGAGGTGCTGGGAAGCACGGAGAAACGGGAGCTCTGGAGATCACCACCAAAGTCGCAGCAACGATGATACTCAGGCGCCGGAGCATTGCCCGGCGTCTGAATTTGAACTTCCCGCCAGGGCCTGATTGGTGGAGGTACCGATGACGTCACCCGCACCTCCCGTGGACATCGAGCGCACACGCTGGCCGGACGGAGCGCTGGACGCCGGGAACCGCCAGCAAGGACGGCCGCACGGAGACCCAGCGCGCCCGGAGGCGTAAGTATGGAGACCGCGGCGGCGCTGTGACAGGTAGGATTGTTCTAAAAGTAGATGATGGAATTTTGAGATACAGTATACAAAAAGAATACAGTATACAATACAGTATACAAAGAGAATGACAGCATCCTGAATGGTGAGTTTTACTTTAGTAACACCTTTCTAGAAACCAGGTATCATCCTATAATATGCATAGGACACATGATGGGTCAGCATGGAGGTCATAAGTTTAATTCCAAGTCATGTCTTATGTGTGTGTAGTTTGTATGTTCTTCCCAGGTACACTCCAAAACATGCTGAAAGGTTAATTGACTTCTGATGAAAAAATTAACCTTAGTGTGTCCATGTAACACGAAATAGATTGTAAGCTCCACTGGGTCAGAGACTGATGTAAGAGACTGATATATTCTTTGTAAAAATGTTGCGGAATATATGTGCACTATATTAATAACTGTGAATAAATAATAAGTAAATAGTGTTGTACATTCATTATTAGATTGCTAAAAAGAGGGAAAATCTAAAACAATATTATATATATATATATATATATATATAGTTGTTATACCATGCTGTATCCTATTTGTCGGGATGTAGTCAGGATCCCAGCAGTCAGGAACCAAGTGGTCAGAATACTGATGCCGGTATCCCGACCGCCAGAATGCCGGCAGCGCCGCCATAGCTATTCCCACTCCTGGGTTTCCATGACACAACCCATGGCGAGCGCAGGGCGCCTGCAGCGTGGCAAGCAAAGTAAGCCCACAAGGGGCTTTGTTGCACTTGCCCCCCTTCTGGCATTCTGGTGATCGGAGTCCCGGCATCGGCAGAGGAGGATTTACCACAAGGCAACCAAGGCGGCTGCTTAGGGCCCTGTGGATCTCAGGGGGCCATGTGGATCCCAGGGTAGGCCCAACGAAATGGCTGTATGGAGGGCATTTCCGGTGGACAGCGACCACCGTCAAAAATGTTGGAGAACTGGGCTGGCTGAATACTTCCATAAAGGGCATGGGGACCTGCTGCATTCAGTGAGGGTAGCACAGATCTAAAATACAGTAACTGAGTGGTTTAATAATGGAAGTTAGAGGTGAGGGAACATGGAACAATCAGTGAAGGGGGAAAGTAATATATTGTAAAAGGATCTAAGGAGAAAAACCAACAAATAATGTAATAGGCATAAATCATGAATGAAAATATAGTGCTGTTTATTGTTTGAGGGAGGGGGCCCCTAAATTGGTATCTTGCTTAGGGCCCCGTGAGGTCTAAATCCACCACTGGGCGTCGGTATTCTGACCGCCGGGATCCCAAACACCGGGATCCCGAACACCGGGATCCTGTACCCAACCCTATCTGTCTACAGTATGCTGTCTTATTCATACATCATTTTAATTTCTATGAATGTAGTACTATACCCATTTATGAAAGTATTATTTTCACTTCTGGAAACTGTGAAAAGAGTATTTAAGGTAGACACAGTATGTGTTAATTCCTAAAACAATGAGTCATGTATTATTAATCAGTTCCTGCAGTTAAAGTAGAACTTGATGAATATTGTGGAGAGTCCCACACTGAGTGTACCGGTATCTGCTGCCAATTTCCCGACAACAACAATTATTTATGCATTTTCTAATATCATCTTAAATGCAGCAGTCAGGGCACTGTCTTACTAAATTTATCCACATGTTTAAAACAGGAAATTAATGGGTACAAGCTAACTTGGAACACAATGGCAAAACTTCTACTTTGTGTATAATAAGCACTTCCTCCAGCTTATTATAATACCACATGCTAATGATACAATATAATAATGCTCTTTAATAATGTAAGTGCCCGCAGGTCACATTTACATGTCTGAGTGTTAGGGGATACGGTCGTTAGTTCGACAGTCATTAGGTTGACCACTGAAGGTCGACATGCATTAGGTTGACATGGTCAATAGGTCAACATGTAGTAGGTCGACAGGTCAAAAGGTCGACATGAGTTTTTCACATTTCTTTTTTTTCCCCACACTAAATGATCCATGTGGACTACGATTGGAATGGTAACCTTGCCCGAAGCATGGCGAGCGAAGTGAGCCATGTGAGGGCACACGGTGCAGTAATTGGGGTTCCCCGTCACTTTACGAAGAAAACGACGCCAAACAAAGTAAAAAAAACAACACGTCGACCTTTTGACCTGTCGACCTAGTACATGTCGACCTAATGACCATGTCGCCCTATTGTCCCTGTCGACCTAATGCATGTCAACCTTCCATGGTCTACCTAATGACTGTTGACCTAAGTTGTGTCTACCCAACGACCCATACCCAGTGTCAGTGTGCTTGTCTGTGTTTAACTTTGCATTATTATTATTATTATTATTATTATTATAATACTTTACTTTTATATAATATTTTTATATTTATATGGCACCACAAGGGTTTCGCAGCGCCCAATTACAGCGTGCATAAGCAAAGAATCAAAACAGGAAAACAGTGACTTACAGTTGAAGACAATATAGGACAAGTACAGGGTAACTAAACATACTGTAGCTACAGCAGCAGATGACACCGAAATAAGTACCAGGGTGGCTGAAAACCATATGATTTGGGGTAGTTGAGGAGTATTAATCAGAAGACAGGAGAGTCGACGTGCATTAACAGAGCCAAGAGGACGTGTGGGAGTGTAAAGGGAGATAAGGTCAGAGATGTAAATGGGAGAGGAGTGGGTGAGTGCTTTGTACGTGACTGTGAGAAGTTTGGATTGGATTCTGGAAGGGAAGGGAAACCAGTGAAGGGCTTGTAGGAGAGGGGAGGTGGATGTAGTGCATTTAGTGAGGAAGATGAACCGGGCAGCAGCATTGAGGATACATTGGAGTGGAGAGAGGTAATTGCCAGGGATGCCAGTTAGGAGGAGATTACAGTAATCCAGTCTGGAAATGATCAGTGAGTGGATAATGGTCTTGGTGGCATCCTGGGTGAGAAAGGGTGTAATCTTGGAAATATTTTTGAGATAAAAATGGCAGGTTTGTGAGAGATGCTGAATGTGTGGTTTGAAGGAGAGGGATGAGTCAAGGATTACGCTAAAACAGCGTACTTGGGGGCTAGAGGAGATAGTCGTGCCATCAATAGATAATGAGATTGTGGGGAGGTGAGGTTGTGCGGGAGGGTAGGAAGATGATCAGCTCAGTCTTATACATGTTGAGTTTAAGAAGAGATCAGAGAGACAGTTGGATACAAGAGTGAGAAGAGCAGGGGAGAGGTCAGGGGAGTTAAGGTAGATTTGAGTGTCATCAGCATAGAGGTGATATTGGAAGTTAAAAGAGCTAATGAGTTCACCTAAAGAGGATGTATAGAGAGAGAAAAGGAGAGAACCAAGAACAGAACCTTGGGGGACACCAACAGTTAGTGGAAGTGGGGGGAGGTAGCGTCATGAGAGGAGATAGAGAAGGAACGATCAGAGAGGTAGGAGCAAAGCCAAGAGAGGGCAGTATCACGCAGACCAAGAGAGTGAAGGATTTTCAGAAGAAGATGGTGGTCCACAGTGTCAAAAGCAGGTCAAGAAGAATAAGCAGAGAGTAGTGGCTCTTAGATTTGGCTGCATGGAGGTCATTGCAGACTTCTGTGAGGGCAGTTTCAGTAGAGTGGAGAGAACAGAAACCAGACTGGAATGAGTCAAGCAGTGAGTGGGAGGAAAGAAAGGCAGTGAGGCAGTTATATACAATATGCTCAAGGAGTTTGGAGGCAAAAGGGTGGAGAGAAATGGGTCGGTAGTTGGAGAGGGTGTTTGGATCAAGGGTAGGTTTTTTTAAGAATAGGGGAGACAAGAGCATGCTTGAAGGCAGAGGGGACAGTGCCTGATGAGAGGGAGAGATTTAGAAGGTGGGCAGGATGAGAACAAGCAGAAGGCGATAGGTAAGGGAAGAGGTGGGAGGGGATAGGGTGAAGTGGTGAGGTGGTGGGAGGGGAGGAATGGATGAGGGCCATGACTTCCTCAC
Source organism: Pseudophryne corroboree (assembly GCF_028390025.1). Lineage (NCBI taxonomy): Eukaryota > Metazoa > Chordata > Amphibia > Anura > Myobatrachidae > Pseudophryne > Pseudophryne corroboree. The sequence continues at coordinate 1,057,648,077 of NC_086444.1, forward strand.
CAGATACATGGGAGAAAGATGTCTGAGTTGGTGAGAGGGAAGGGGAGGGGTGGTAAGGTACGGGTCATGGCTGGTTGCTGATGTGGGATGTGATGTCCTGACTTATGGAGTCAATCTTGGAAGTAAAATAAGTGGCAAAGTCAAGAGCAGACAACGAGGATGGGAGAGGAGGTGGTGGTGGGCAGAGGAGAGAGTTGACAGTGGCAAAGAGGTGCTGGGGGTTGGAAGACTGGGAGGAGATGAGAATTTTGAAGTATGATTGTTTAGCGAGGGAAAGGGCAGCACTGAAGGATGAGAGCATAAGTTTGAAGTGGAGGAAGTCTGCCTTAGAGCGTGATTTCCTCCACTGTCGCTCGGCAGTACGTGAGCATTTTTGAAGATATCTGGTGCATTTGGTGTGCCAGGGTTGAGGTGTTGATCTGCGAGGGTGAATAGTGGTTGGTGGAGTGAAAGAGTCAAGAGCACAAGTAAGGGATGCATTGTATAGGGATGTGGCGGGGAGGATAGGGATGAGGTGTCAATAGCCTCAGTGTTACACTTAGTAATGGTAGCCTTAGGAGGGAGAGATGGGGAAGCAGAGATAGATAAGTTGAAAGAGAGCAGGTGGTAGTCAGAGAGGGGAAAAGGGGAGTTGGAGAAATTATAAATATTGCAACGGTGAGTTAAAATAAGATCTAGTGAGCTCCCGTTCACATGGGAGGGTGAGGAGGTCCACTGGGAGAGACCAAGTGAAGAGGTGAGGTTAAAGAGTTTAGAGGCAGGTGATTTTGTGGGGTTATCGATAGGGATGTTGAAATCACCTAGGATTATGGAGGGAATGTCAGAAGAGAGGAAGTGAGGTAGCCAGGAAGCTCTTACAGTCATTTGATAACTACATAAAATAGGAGCGTATATAGCCAGGGCAGTAGAGAGCCTGGCTGGGCCCAGGTACTTTTCTGGGGGCATGGCCTAATCACAGGAGGTGTGGCCATGCACCCTTAGAACATAATACACACAAAATAGTATTTTAAGCTCTTCCGTGGCCATCCCCTTCCTATACTTTCTCCCAGAGGTGCCATCTTTTCAGCAATGTCTTTGGAAACATGGAACCTGAACATGCTTTAGCAGAGACTCTATCACTATGTCACAATATTTGCTATCTTCTTCACATGCATCATATTTCCAAAAGAAACATGGGTAGGTGGAGCGCTGCACCATGGCAGAAAAGCTGCATACAGGCCCCCGTCTCCTTTAAAATGCCCCAGCCCCTATACGGTATTGGGGATTCCAGAATTTCATAAGTTGCTGGTGCCACTGGAGAAGTCATATAGGTGAGAGTGAGGGGTGGTTACTAGAGATGAGATGAGACTAGGCACAGGTCAGAGGAAGATCTAAGAAGGAGAGAGAGAGTATTTTAATATGAAATATATGAAGGTGTTGTGATGTTGAGGGTTTCAGGGGTAAGGGAGAGTAATCTGAAATAGATTCTGGAGGACTCAGGGAACCATTATAGGGACTTGCAAGGTGGTGCAGCAAATGAGGCAGAATGATATAGGAGGAACAGTCTTGCAGTTGAATATTTTAAAGTGGGGGTAGATGGGTTGGTGGAATGCCAGATTTCAGGAGGTTGCAGTACTCAAGACTGGAGCTGAATGAGTGGGTAAGAGTTTTGGTAACATCTTGGGGGAGTAAAAAGATTGGAACATTCCTACTAAATAAATAAGCTTTAATTCAGCCCACAACAAAGCAATTAATGTAGTTTTGAAAAGTGCAAAGGGCACATATATAAGGGTGTTTGGTGATTGCTGCCATGAACGGGGAAGGGGGTGCGCCTAAAACATTACTAGAGTGGACCTTTAACTGATCCCACACTTCCAGTCAGACATTAGATGAAGACTAATTATAGGGTGACAAATCCATAAATGGCATGCATCTACAAATCAGATAAGTACAGTAGGTACATTTGTGGCTCCACAGCATTGGATGCAGTCTTGTGGCGTGTGCACGGACTCCTTGTGTTTTTGTTTTTGTTTCCAGGGATCCTGGTTTCCTCTTACGACCCAAACAGTAGGTGGGAGTATATGACTGGTAGAGCAGAATCTGAACACATGTTCTTATAGTACAGTTCACTCTGCATTACATAATACTTGCCTACATTAGATTTCTCCTCTCTGGGACACGCTGCAGGAGACTTGGGAGGGGGCAGACTGTGACATCATCAAGCCCCGCCCCCACATACGGTACGATTTGCGTCATTTTAACCCCTTCCCCAGTCGACGGACCCACGAATATGGGAGATTATCTCTCCATCCTGCCCGCATCACTAGGGTGCGAGCAGGATGTGGGAGACCGGCCTTCTCTTCCGGGGGTGCGGGGGGCTACCTAAAAAAACGGTTGCCTCCAGCAGCTTCCGGGAGAGTAGGCAAGTATGCACTACATAAAGAGTTTATATAAAAGATATTTCGGAAAATAGAATGTGTTTCAGAAGTGCACTCGGTGTATCTATAAAGGGTGCAGGGTTTGTGGCGCCCTCTTCCATGTGATATATTCAGACAGTTCATGCGGTTATAGTAAAGACTCTGGTACTGTGCCAGAGACTTTGGCCCATCTTTCTCACACCTGGGAGGTAACTCAAAAGTAAGTTTCCCTATAGCAGGAAAAAAAATAAAAGATATGCATAGTATTTTATATAATGCAATGGTACCCGGCACTCACATAAAGTGGTTAACAGTCCCGGTGCCCTCACCAGAGGCGGATTGGCCATAGGGCTTACAGGGAAGATTCCCGGTAGGCTGACGCAACCGCGGGGCCTGTTTTGTTTGAGGACATGTGGTACTATTTGTAGACATAATGAATAAGATGCAAAATAATTTGCATATATGAAAATGACTTTGCCACTTAGCCTGTGATTGCAGATGATCTAGTGTATGCTCTGTCTGCCTGCTTGGCTGACATATAAGATTGAGTGAATAGTGATTGGGATACGGTTGGTGTAATAAGCAAGAAAATATATCTTTCTAAAGAATTATATTGTTTCCTAAATTCTAAAGGTGTATCATATAATGTGCTCATAATATTTAACTTTATTTCCTTTTCAATTCCCCCTTGATGCTGGACATCCCCACTATCTGGAAAGTCTTGGGAGGAGGGTGCTGCTGCCATGGCCCATGGCTAGACCTTACACCTCTGGTGCTGCCCATGTGGGGCCACTAGTGCAAATTTTCCAGGGCCGCTTTTTGTTCCCAATCCGCTCCTGGCCCTCACGTTAGTTCCTTATTAGGTATAGTATTTTATGTACATACTTTTAGCTGCTTCTCAACATAATCACCATTAAGATTTGAACACTTGACACCAGTTTTTCAATACCAGTAGTGTAGAAAAATACGTACTTGGATCACAGCCATGATTTTATCTCATCATCACTGTTGAAACTTTTGCCGCCCCAGTTTCCTTTGATGGTGCACGGCCTAGAAAGTATGGTAGATGACAAAAATTTTCTGACCAAATTTTGGGGGTCATTCCGAGTTGATAGCTCGCTAGCTACTTTTTGCAGCGCTGCGAGCAGATAGTCGCCGCCTATAGGGGAGTGTATTTTCGCTTTGCAAGTGTGCGAACGCTTGAGCAGCCGAGCTCTGCAAAAACATTTTGTGCAGTTTCTGAGTAGGTCTGAACTTACTCAGACCAGACACGATCACTTCAACCTGTCTGGTCCCGGAATTGACGTCAGACACCCGCCCTGCAAACGCTTGGACTCGCCTGCGTTTTCTCAAACACTCCCAGAAAACGGTCAGTTGACACCCATAAACGCCATTTGTGGGTGGTAACATGGCATTTGTGGGGAGTGGTTGGGAAACGCACACGTGTCATGGCCGTTTTCGAGGCGTGTATCTCACGTCATCTGTGAATGCTGCATTCAAAAATATGACACCCGGTGTGACTGCATTCTCAGTGATTTGAGTATGCTGGGGTCAACCCTGTTGATGGTGCTAATTTTTTATGTATGCACTGTGATTCTGCTAATGCATATGCAGATTTGTGAATGCAGCGGTGGGCATCTTTTATCCTTTCTGGGCGTCTCTCCACATGCGATTTTTAGCAATAGCAGATTTATGAAAATCGCTCTCTTAGCCTCAATAGTGATCCATAGTTAATTAGGCCCAAAAACCGTATTAAACTGTAGCATGTACTATGCAATTGGACATGTTTTGCAGTTGGATTTTTGTATTTACCAAAAATCGCAAACAGATGGTTATCGACCGCCTGCGCTCCGCATGTGTGCAGAGGTTCACTATGCGATCGCAGTCTGATTGACGAGCAGTCGGGGGCAGTGACGTGGCATTGGTGGGTAGTGGTGCAGGAAATGCAGGCGTGTCATGGGTGTGTTTTGGGACGGCCAGATGACAGGAAACATGGCGGTGGTGCGCCTGCATAAGCAGCTTGGCTGTGTATACAGGGGTTTACCTCTATTTCCTGATTTCTGCGTTGCAATCATTTAAAATGCGATCGTAACACAGGGTGACACTACACATGCTGGGCGGCTTTACCCTGTACTGGGCGGACCCCAGCATGTGATTTTATCAGTAGCAGTTTTGCTTGTTTAGCAAAACTGCTACTGAGTCTGAATAACTCACTATGGGGGTCATTCAGATCTGATCGCTGCGGTGTGTTTTCGCACAGCGGGCGATCAGGTATTAAATGCCAATGCGTATGCACCGCAATGCGCATGTGCGTTGGACAACAACAACGGGCATCGCCAATATTCCATTCGCACGGGCGTACACAAGGTAATTGACAGGAGGAAGCCGTTTGTGGGTGGCAATTGACCGTTTACTGGGAGTGTCCGGAAAAACGCAGGCTTGTCCCAGCGTTTTCAGGGAGGGTGCCTGACGTCAGCTCCGGCCCCGATCAGCCTGTTCCCAATGCACTGAAGGAGTAAGTCCTGGGCTGCTCACACACTGCACAAAAGTGGATTTTAGCAGCTCATCGTACACATGGGATCGCACACTTGCATGGTGAGTTTACACTCCCCCTGGAGGCGAGGACTATCTGAACGCAGGACAGCAAAATTAGCAGCCCAGCGATCAGATCTGAATTACCCCCTATGTTTCCAACATACCCAACATAGCATCCCTCCAAGCCACAAGCTACTAGCAGAACAGTTTTTTTTTCTCGGTGATAGGGAAACTTACTTTTGGGATAATGTTGCATATGTTCTGGGTGCAAGCAGGGTCGTATTAACAGCATTGCTGATCCTGGTCAAAGCAATGTACTCTACCCACCCTCTACTCTACCCACCCATTCATGCAAATAAATTAACAAAATAATAACTTACCGCTCCTGCAGACCCGCACTTTCCTTGCCACTCTGTGTAACTCTGTGTCACAATCAGATACAGTGCGGGTTGGACACAGTGCTGGTCGGATACAGTGCCGGTTACAGTGCACTGTATACGGCACTGTGGGCCTAATTCAGTTTCAGTTGTAGAAACTACAACTCTTTTCTTTAACATGCGGGGGGCTGCCCAGCACAGGGCAAGGCAGCCCCACATGATGGGTCCTGCTCCCCTCAAACATGCGAGCACATCGCTATACAGCGATGCACTCGCATGATTAAGGCAGCCCAGGCTGCAACTGCGTGTGACATCACACAGTCGCCAAGGCATGCCCCAGCAACAGTCCAAACACACCTGCATTGTCTGAATCGCCCCCCTTTAACGGAACATTGACTCCCACAAAATTGAGCATCCACGCCCCATTCTCACCCCCTTCCAGAATAGCCAAATAACGATTTCAGCACTTTTGCGTCTCAATCTGAATCAGGCCCTATATAAGACCCACACTGTATCCAACCCGTACTGTGTCTGACCTGCACTGTATCCAACCTGCACTGTATCCGACCTGCACTGTAACTCGCCCTGTTTCTGACCCATATTGTATCCTAAGTGCACTGTATACAACCTGCACTGTATCCTGCACTGTATATGACGCACAGTGTATCTGACCTGCCCTGTAACATGCACTGTATCCGACCTGCCCTGTATCCAACATGAACTGTATCCCACATTGTATCCGAGGTACAGTGAGGTGGTCAAAATTGACTGGAAATGACTGGAAAGTTATGTTATTGAGGATAAAATACTGTAGAAACAAAAAAGAGGCACAAAATATATGATTTTAGCTGTTTTATCATTTATTTATTTTTTAAAGTACAGATATAAAACCAAAAGATGTCAGGTGGTTTTGGCAAAACCAAAACCCGACAGAGAATTAGAACCAAAAACAAAACCAGCAAAGCTGGGCCGGTGCGCATCTCTATTGGTAAAACAGGATTACCTGTTGGGGGCAGCTCAGATACAGTTCAATCATTTGAAAATTGGAGATACATTTTAGTGCCCAGAATTGTTTGTTTTTTTCCCTGTGTGCACTAAATTTACCAAATTTACAATCGTTGTTTTACTATGTTTTTTTGCCTATGCCATCCTTCTTGCTGTAGAATGGGATTATGATTAGAGCAGCATCAGCAATGGTCAGTGAAGGTAGGAGGTGATGCACACAGGGTTTACCCAGGAGTATGCCTCTGAGTGCTTAAATTGCATAAACTGTCTGCCGTGTCCTTTACCCCATTAAAAAGTTGGTTGATGGCGTTACAAACTGGTCAATTAAAATAGAACATACAGGCTTTTGTATTATGTTCTGTTCTAAAGTGCTTTGTTTGTTCACCTAATTATTCATAATTAATGTTAAAAGTGTATTGTCAGACTACTCCTACTTATATCTCCTGGGCAGTATGGATGGTGTAATAGCATTACTGCATTGCAGCACTGAGGTCATGGGTTCGATTCCCACCATGGCCCTGTGTGGAGTTTGTATATTCTCCCTGTACTTGCGTGGGTTTCCTCCCACACTCCAAAAATATACTGGTAGATTATTTGGATTCTAACAAAATTAGCCATAGCATGAATGTGTGTACCATGCTTGCCTACTCTCCCAGTATGGCTGGGAGGCCATTAATAGTAATAGCAGCATTACACAGCGGGGAGCATGGCTTAAATGGCGTGATCCATCAGCCACGCACCCACCTCACCTCCGCCCTGCCCCTGTTCTGACTCTGGCCCGCCCCCTCTGCTCCTCACATTACTGCCCCGCCCCCTGCTGAGCCGACCTTGCTGCTCTCTCCCGGGGAGAGCAGCCATAAAGTCGGTAAGTATGGCGTGTACATGTGATAGGGAATATAGATTGTATGCTCCACTGGGACAGGGACTGATGTTAATGGCCAAATATTCTCTCTGTAAAGCACTGCGGAATATGTGTGCGCTATATAAATAACTGGTAATAAATAATATCTTGACTTTCAGGCATTCAATGAGATCCTATCTGTGAAGGTCCAAGAAGAGCACTCAGGCTTATGTGACTTCTTAAGGTAATGCTTTTTGATTTTGCAAAGCAAATAATTGCAATTTAATCCATTCTATCTAAAAAGCAAGGTCTAGAACCTGTAAGGTAATGCACATTAACTTACCTACATATAATGAATGAATATAATATTTACAAATTGCAGCATCTATTAGTTTTACATACATTCTGGTTAAAATAATTGTATTAAACATTCTGCCTGTCCTAAGTTAGTTAAATATACTGCAGGGATATATGTGACAACATGTAAAATGTCAAATAAATTTATGAGTTAAATGTAATTTATGTGCATGCTTTTAGAAATATATCAATATTTTATATATATATATATATATATATATATATATACTAGGTGCTTCATCGCGCCCTACGGGCGCTCTTCACACCGTCGCAAGGGGCTACGCCCCCTTAACCCTTGCATGCCTTTCTGGGGTTCAATATTTGTGTTATATGGAGTATCACCTGCATTCCTTTGTTAGTGGTTAAATATTGCACAATGAAAGGGTGTGCGATGGTGAAGGAGGCGCAGCCCCTTGCGACGGCGTGAACAGCACCTGCAGGCCACAATGTACAGAATGTAGCGGGTCCGGGGGGTACTGCGGATGGTGTCTGTAGATGCTGCGGATGGAGGGGGGGCGGAAGTGGGGGTGGGGCCCGGATGGGGAAGGGTTGGGAGGTGCTGCGGGTGGGGGAGGGGCAGAGGAGTGGGGGATGCAGATGGGGGAGGGGTCCGGAGGCACTGCAGGTGGGGGAGGGGCAGGGGTGCCATGGGTGGGGGAGGGGCAGGTGTGGGGATGTTGCAGATGGGTTAAGGGTTCCGGAGGTGCTGTGGGATGGGAAGGGGCGGGAGTGCCGCTGGTGGAGTAGGGGTCCGCAGGCGCCATGGGTAGGGGAGGGGCAGGTACGGGTGTTGTGGCGGATGGGGAAGGAGGTCCGGAGGTGCTGCAGGTGGTGGTGGGGCAGGTGCGGGGGGTGCCATTGGTGGGGGAGGGGTGGGTGAGGGGGGGACCGCGGATGGAGGAGGGTGTCTGCAGATGCTGCGGGTGGAGGGGGGCAGGTGTGGGGGAGACATATAAGGGGGGTGAATGGTGGAGGGGGCCTGGAGATTGCTGGGGGTGGTGAAGGGGCGGAGGAGTGGGAGCCGTGGGTGGTGTAGGGGGTCTGGAGGCACAGCATGTGGGGGAGGGGTGGAGTGCCGCATGTGGTGGAGGGGAAGGTGCGGAGGTGTGGTGCATTGGGGAGAGGTCTGGAGGTGCTGCGGGTACTGTACCTGCCAAAAAGGTAGTTGGAGGGTATGCAGTAACAGGGCCAGGACAGGGGTGACAGGGTCAGAACAGGGTTGACTGGGCCAGGACAGGGGTGACAGGGTCAGAACAGGGGTGACAGGGTCAGAACAGGGGTGACGGGGCCAGGACAGGGGTGACGGGGCCAGGACAGGGGTGACGGGGCCAGGACAGGGGTGACGGGGCCAGGACACGGGCGACAGGGCCAGGACAGAAATGACAGGGACAGGATAGGGGTGACAGGGTCAGTGTAGGTGCGGCAGGACCAGGACAGGGGTGACAGGGCCAGTATAGGGTTGACAGGGCAAGCACAGGGGTGACAGGGCCAGGATAGGGGTAGCAGGGCCAGCATAAGGGTGACAGGGCCAGGATAAGGGTGAAAGGGCCAGGATAAGGGTGAAAGGGCCAGGATAAGGGTGGCAGGTCAAGGCCAGGGGTGACAGGGACATGACAGAACACAGGGCACGGGAGAGATTGGTATTAGGGACAGAACAGTGGTGACAGACAGATGTGTCTTACCGGAGTCACTGCTGCTGGCTGCTGCTGTTCCACTCCAACCTGTTGGGATCTGCTGCTGGTGGAGACTTGGCATGGCTGACTCTCTTAGGCTGTAGTCCTGCTTCCTCTGCCCGTCCGCATCACTCCCCCCCTCCTCAGTCACACACCGCAGACCTCGCGCAGCTGCCGGGCACTGTGGTAAGGTGAGACTGGGAGTGACTGGTTAGCCCCCAGGAGATGCTGCGGCTGGAGGGAGGAGGGGGTCATAGCATGCACGTGGCGCAGACCTCACGGCTGCTGGGCACTATGGTAAGGGGAGACTGGGAGTGACTGGTTAGCTCCCAGGAGACGCTGCTGCTGGAGGGAGGAGGGGGTCAGAGCCTGCAAGCAGCGCGGACTTCTGCAGCGCTACCCGCCGGCTAAAGTGTGTGAAGGAGCTGGGCGCACCTCACTGCGGGTGGCAGCGCTGCAGCTAGCGGTGGGGTTGCCGGGGCTGGAGATAACAGAGGCAGTACGGAAAGTGCACAGCGGCTGGTGACCCACAAAACTACAGCTAAGAAGCGTGGAGTGTGCCAGAAAGTGACGCTCCTCCCCGCCAGAGAGACCCTGCTGAGTATGCTGATGTGGGGGTCAAGTATTTCATATCCCCTCACACACCCCCATACCCCCCAAATGCATACCTCCCAACTTTAGCCGCTTGCAAAGAGGGACACACGCGCGGCTAAGCCGCGCGCGCCCCCGAAAAAGGGGCATGGCCTATGGGAAGGGGGCGTGGCCTCACGGGAGGACCCGCGATCGCGAGCCACGCCCCCGATTTAGTAATTGAGGGGGCATGCCCAGCGCTCCGTGAGCTGCTGGCATGCCCTCTCTCCCTCTGTCTGGACTGAATAGACGCTGTGCGCATGCGCACAGCGTCTATTCATCGCTGCTCTGCTAAGCAGAGCAGCGCGTGCAGGAGCCTCCCAACTGCCCCCCCCACCGCGGGACACTGCGGCCCGCGGGTGGGACAGCGGGACAGTCCCCAAAAAACGGGACTGTCCCGCGAAAATCGGGACAGTTGGGAGGTATGCAAATGTCCCAATTTTCGCGGGACAGTCCCATTTTTTGGGGTCTGTCCCGCTGTCCCACCCGCGGGTCGCAGTGTCCTGCGGTGGGGGGGGGGCAGTTGGAAAGCTCCTGTACTCGCTGTTCTGCTTAGCAGAGCAGCGGTGAATAGTGGAGACAGAGGGAGAGGGGGCATCAGGGGGTACGGATTAAGGGGGGGTTCCAGCAGCAGAGCCGGATTAAGGGGGGGGGGCAGGCGGTATGTACCGTTGGCCCCACAGTTTTAGGGGTCCCCCCGGCTCGAGTAGCTCTATCCCAGCTCAGAAGCTCCCCCAGCAACAACGGCAGCATTGTGCTACAGTCAGCACACGCTGCTGCGTATTGGCAGGTCTGTGGTGTTGCAGGGAGGCAGCAGTCTCCCTGCTTTCTTCTGCCTGTGCGGGTGTGTAGGGGGAGCGACCACCTCCTCTGGATTTAGCCCTAGCTGAGGGGCCAAAATTCCATAAAAAAAATAATCACGGAATTTGCATAAGGGGGCGTGGCCTCACGGGCGCGATTAGGCCACGCCCCCAACCCCACAGCAGGCACAGCAATGAGATAGGGCTCCCCTGTCTCAAGTACCCTGTGCCCCCCGGACTCATAATCAGCCCCTGGGGGCATGCCAGCAGCTCACAGAGCGCTGGGCATGCCCCCTCACTGACGAAAACGGGGGCCCTCCCGTGAAGCCACGCCCCCTTTTCGCTGTGTGTGTGTGTGTGTGTGTGTGTGTGTGTGTCCCTCCTTCTGCCTGAAGAAAGCTCATGAAGAAAGCTGGGAGGTATGCACTCCTGCCTGTGCCATGTCCATACTATCTGCTTCTGCAGCTGCTCCTAGTGTCCTATAGATTTGGCCAGATCTGTGACTCATTTGACTAACTCCGCCCACTGTTGTGACTCCGCCCAGCGTTAGCAAATGAATCACAAAATCACAGATCTGGGCTATTATATAGGAGATTAGTCATGTGCACCGGACATTTTTTCGGGTTTTGTGTTTTGGTTTTCGATTCGGTTCCGCGGCCGTGTTTTGGATTCGGACGCGTTTTGGCAAAAACCTCCCTGACATTTTTTTGTCGGATTCGGGTGTGTTTTGGATTCGGGTGTTTTTTTACAAAAACCCCTCAAAAACAGCTTAAATCATAGAATTTGGGGGTAATTTTGATCCCATAGTATTATTAACCTCAATAACCATAATTTCCACTCATTTCCAGTCTATTCTGAACACCTCACACCTCACAATATTATTTTTAGTCCTAAAATTTGCACCGAGGTCGCTGGATGACTAAGCTAAGCGACTCAAGTGGCCGACACAAACACCTGGCCCATCTAGGAGTGGCACTGCAGTGTCAGACAGGATGGCACTTAAAAAAAATAGTCCCCAAACAGCACATGATGTAAAGAAAAAAAGAGGCGCAATGAGGTAGCTGTGTGACTAAGCTAAGCGACCCAAGTGGCCGACACAAACACCTGGCCCATCTAGGAGTGGCACTGCAGTATCAGACAGGATGGCACTTCAAAAAAATAGTCCCCAAACAGCACATGAAGCAAAGAAAAAAAGAGGCGCAATGAGGTAGCTGTGTGACTAAGCTAAGCGACCCAAGTGGCCGACACAAACACCTGGCCCATCTTGGAGTGGCAATGCAGTTTTCTAGCGAGAGGATGAGTGCTTCCATCCTCATGTGAAGCTGAACCACTAGCCATGAACATAGGCCAGGGCCTCAGCCGTTCCTTGCCACTCCGTGTCGTAAATGGCATATTGGCAAGTTTACGCTTCTCCTCAGACGCTTTTAATTTTGATTTTTGGGTCATTTTACTGAACTTTTGTTTTATGGATTATACATGCTCTCTACTATGACATTGGGCATCGGCCTTGGCAGACGACGTTGATGGCATTGAATCGTCTCTGCCATGACTAGTGGCAGCAGCTTCAGCACTAGGTAGAAGTGGATCTTGATCTTTCCCTATTTTACCCTCCACATTTTTGTTCTCCATTTTTTAATGTGTGGAATTATATGCCAGTAATATTATTATATCAATCGCAATGGCCTACTGTACTGTACTACTATATATACTGGTGGTCACCAAAACGCTGCACTATACTACTATATACTGCTCACAACAATGCATCACAGATATGGATACTAGAAGTGACACAGAGCTGCAAGATACAGCAATGGCGTACTGTACTGTACTACTATATATACTGGTGGTCACCAAAATGCTGCACTGTACTACTATATACTGCTCACAACAATGCAGCACAGATATGGATACAAGAAGTGACACAGAGCTGCAAGATACAGCAATGGCCTACTGTACTGTACTACTATATATACTGGTGGTCACCAAAATGCTACACTGTACTACTATATACTGCTCACAACAATGCAGCACAGATATGGATACTAGAACTGACACAGAGCTGCAAGATACAGCAATGGCCTACTGTACTGTACTACTATATATACTGGTGGTCACCAAAATGCTGCACTGTACTACTATATACTGCTCACAACAATGCAGCACAGATATGGATACTAGAAGTGACACAGAGCTGCAAGATACAGCAATGGCCTACTGTACTATACTACTATATATACTGGTGGTCACCAAAAATGCTGCACTGTACTACTATATACTGCTCACAACAATGCAGCACAGATATGGATACTAGAGTGACACAGAGCTGCAAGATACAGCAATGGCCTACTGTACTGTACTACTATATATACTGGTGGTCACCAAAATGCTGCACTGTACTACTATATAGTATATACTGGTCACACAACAATGCAGCAGATATTGAGCACTTATCAGGATACTAGAACTGAGTCTGACACGGAGCTGCAAGATACAGCAATGGCCTACTGTACTGTACTACTATTAATATACTGGTGGTCACCACAATGCAGCACACTGAGCACAGATATTGAGCTTTTCAGGCAGAGAATGTAGCCACGTCCTCTCCGCTCAATCTACAATGCACGAATGAAAATGGCGGCGACGCGCGGCTCTTTATATGGAATACGAATCTCGCGAGAATCCGACAGCGGGATGATGACGTTCGGCCTCGGTCGGGTTAACCGAGCAAGGCGGGAAGATCCGAGGCTGCCTCGGACCCGTGTAAAACACGTGAAATTCGGGGGGGTTCGGGTCTCGACGAACCGAACCCGCTCATCTCTAGTTTAAGTGCACCACCGTAGGATGGCTATGCATATAGACTAGCGAAAAGGTGTTATTTGGTTTGATGTCAATAATTATATTTTAATGATTTCAAGTAATGTATTTTGGGAAACTGAATTGCAATTGCTTATATGTTAAATAGAGTTATTGCATAGTCTAACTCAAAGGGTATACAAAGAGAGTACATAATGTCAGTTGCAAATAAACTTAACATAAACGGTAATTATTTGTCAGTAGGTGTTTTAACAAATTCTAACATAGTACTGTAGTGTTATGTCTTGTATGCTAATAGCTCTTAAATGCCAAGTATAATCATTTATGTTGCAGCCAGAAGAAGTGACACAGAGCAATACATTTGTTTCTTTTCAATGGTGTGTACATTTGTGGAAATAAATTAATGTCAATTTACGGATGTACATCATAGTTGCCTACCTTCCCTCATTCTGCAGGAGACTCCCTGAAATAGAAGCAATCTCCCTCACTCCATGAATAGTCCAGCAATCTCCCTGATTGCACCTGACCCCCATTATGTACAGTAGCTATTACATTCTTGGGGGAAAAAAGAAATCAGAGATACATACATTCATATGGGCTCATCAGTGCCATTTCCCTGCATTGGTTATAGGGCACAATGATCCCTATGGCTACATACATTTGAAATAAGGTTTCTCGTGGCCACTTACAGTATATGGAACCTCTTGTAAAACACAATATACAAACAAATCCTGAAAAATATCAGTGTAATTTCTTCAATAATAGATCTTACTAACTTTGGAGCTCATTTACATTTGGATGTAAGTCATTTTCATGACATGCATCTCCGATGTAGCAGTACACGCCCGCACTGATAGGTGTTACTTTCACATCTCCCTGAAATGCTTTTGGAAAAGTAGGCAAATATGATGTACATACTGTCAAAGTAATAGGTAATAAAAGATATTAGCAGGGGGTGTTCCCAAGTGTGCTCCAATAGACTACAGACATTTTTAAGGCTTGAGTGGAGGCACATATATATTAGTTACCCCTAGGAAAGTGAGAAGGGGTTTTATCTGCATACATTTTCTTTATGTACTTAGTTTCTGTAAAATTAATGGAGGAAGTTTTGCTATAAGGAACGCAAGAGGACACAATAGGGCTTTAGGAAGGGCCGTTACTGGCGTGGTGCGACACATGCCACCACACAGGGCACTGCAAGAAAGGAGGCTCTGTTCTGCTACACATGTCAGCTTTCTGTTTAATCAATCTCACTTGCAAACTCCTCCTCTTTAATTTCTGGGATCAACTGGCAACCCCCATCTCCCCCTAAGCATCTTCAGTCACACACTGTATTTAAGCCACACATTTCAAAATACTCTTATACTTCCCATATAGGAGCAAATAACTCCATGAGCAATGTGTCTGACTGCAACATTGAAGGTCATGGATTTGAATCTTGGGTATGACAGTATTTTGAAATGTGTGCTTTAAATAAAGGAGGATGTGACTGAAAGTCCTGGGTATGACTATTAAGAAATGCGTGATTTAAAATGAAGGATAGTGTAACTAAATGACAAAGAGCTCTCAAATTAAGTGCATAAATAATGGTATAAGAGGATTAGTGTCCAAATCCATTTTCTTGAGAGATTTTTTTTATTTACTATTATTTATAAACAGTTATTTTTATAGTGCACACATATTCTGCAGCACTTTACAGAGAATATTTGGCCATTCACATCAATCCCTGCCCCAATGAAGTTTATAATCTATATTCCCTACCACATGTACAGGCACACATAGTCACGCTAGGCAGAGCCAGATTGGGAAGGGGGGGGGCATGGGGGTAAGTACCCTGGGCCCCCCTTTCTAAAAGGGCCCCCCTGCACCCACACACAGATCGGACCTCCGATTTGTGGCGCTGCGCTTCCGACGGCTCTCCATAGGTTGCCATGGCAACCTAACAGCCGTGGCGTCGGCGCCGCATAGAAGTGCAGGACAGCTGAGCGACGGCTCAGCTGTCCAATGGAGTATAAACTAAAGGTGCAGCCTGCGGCTCACTCATTGGCTGGGCGCGCAGGCTGCAGTGCAGGGTAGAAGTGTGGACTGTGTGGAGCTGCCAGCGGAAGGTGCGTGAGTGAAAGAAGGAGCTCTCACTCTCCTGTCACTTTCAGCCTGCCAGCAGCAGAGAAAAAAGTAAGCTGGCTGTATTGGATTTTTTTCCCATTTTTTGTCTTGTTAAATTGGAATGTATGGTTCTGTTTTGTGATGGTTTGGTGTGTATGTGTTTGTGTGCATGTTTATACAGATACTGTATGTATGTATGTATGCATGTATGTATGTATGTACATACATATATGTGTGTGTATATATATATATATATATATATATATGTGTGTGTGTGCATATATACATATATGTGTGTGCATATATACATACATAATATGTGTGTGTGTGTAGAAGTAAACATATACTGTATATGCATGTGTATATGTATGTGTATAATATATATATATATATATATATATACAGTGGAAAACAGCGGCACTCAACAGACTGTAGAATCAAATATGTAGCCTTTATTACGGTCCTACGCCGTTTCGGGGTGATCCCCCGTCTTCAGGGACAAGCAATACAAACTTACATACAAAAAGACACATCTAATATACCCTAACAAACAAGTGTTAACAACGCTCACCTGTCCGGCGCTGCCAATTCCGCCGCGTCCAGCCGCTGAACTCGCGGGTCCCAGAGTAGTGACGTCATCTGGCCGCGCCGGACTCGGAGAGCCAATGAAAGGACGTTTCCAGGTGTTGCTAAGAGACACATGACAACCTAAACAAACAACAGTGCATGTTAAACGATCAGTGTGAATACGTCCTGAGGTGCAACTATATTAAAACTTTAAAAACATCGGGTGTCAGTTGCTAATAACTGGGACAAGACTGAATCCTAACATGTATAATAACATGTATAATATACAATGATAAATAATGCAAAATAGATGTAGTTAACCCGTTACCGGGCTCCTTTAGTTCTATAGCATATAATAATTAACAATAATACTGAGCCAGCAATAATAAGCAACTTCAATCTGGAAGGGGAAAAATGCCTGTCAAAAAATAGATTATAATGGTGTTAATATAATGAATAGATTATAGAAAACACTGCAATCCCAGTGTTTCATTTAAACCTCCTGGGGATACTGTATTCAATACATGTATCCATCTACTTTCTCTCTGTAGTAAGATCCTGTTACGATCTCCTCCTCTGTGGTGTTGGGGAACATGATCTATAATAATAGCTCGTAAACTTGCTACATTATGTTTCGCTACTAAACAATGTCGGGCCAGTGGTTGTTCACTGGTACCTTTTTCTTTAGCCTGTTTTATAGCACTTCTGTGAAGGGCCATTCGTTCTCGGAATTGCCGCTGTGTCTTGCCGACATACGCAAGTCCACAGGGGCATTTCAACATTAAAACGACATGAGTGGTCGTGCACGTCACCCTATGTCGTATTTTGAAGATTTTACCTGTGTGAGGATGACTAAACATTGAGCAAGTAAGTAAGGTATTACACGTTGAGCAACCCAAACAACGAAAACACCCCACTTTCGGGCGTAAAAAGTGTGTCTGTTGTTGTCTGGTAAGGGGAAACACATCCAATTTAACTACCCTATCAGCTATGTTAGGGCCCCTCGTATAACTGGGTAGTACCCGAGAGCCCAACAATGCCGGTAATGTATGGTCAGTATTTACTATTGGCCAAAAGTTTCTTGACCTGTTTAGTAATTGTGGTAGTAGCTGCTGTGTAGTTATTGACCCACGGTATTCTGCGGGTCTCTCGATTTGTGTCACCCTCATCTGATGATTTCAACAACGTTTCCCTAGTCAGAGCCATGACCTTGTTTTTACTGGTCAACAGTTCACAACGTGGATAACCCCGCTGTTCAAATTTATGTACCATCTGGTCCAAAGTGGGTTCCACCTGTTCTGGATCTGAAATAATTTGTTTGGCTCTTAGGAATTGTGATTGTGGTAATCCCTTACGTAATGATACCGGGTGGGAGCTCGTATAGTGCAAAAATGAATTGCGGTCAGTTAATTTAGTGTATAGGGCCGTGTGTAATCGGCCTTCGTAATACCTGATTGTCACATCCAGATATTGAATCTCTACTGAGGACATCTGGTATGTGAATTGTACTGGACTCCCAGTTTGGTTGTGTGTCTCCAACAATTGCTCCAATTGTTCTCGTGTACCCTGCCACAAGATGAGAAGATCATCTATGTACCTCTTGTATAGGTACATAGAAGAAACCAATGATGGATCAAACAGTGTACTCTCAATAGTATACATAAAGGCATTAGCGTACGATGGGGCCACTGGGGACCCCATCGCACAGCCTAGTACCTGCAGGTATATGCGACCATTAAAAGTGAAATAATTACGAGTTAAGACCAAAGTCAACAATTTCAAGAACAAATCTATCGATGGACCTAAATAGAGAGGGTTATCAGTGATAAGCCGACGAACAGCCTCCACACCTGCATCATGTGGGATGCAGGTGTAGAGACTAGTTACGTCAGCACTACACAGTATCAAATCATCTGGTGGTTTATCCAGTGTTTGTAAAGTTACCAGTAAAGCTGTCGTATCTTTTAAATATGATGGAATTGCCTGGATACATGGATTCAAATATGCATCTAAAAAGATAGCTATTGGATAATATAAAGAATGCCTGGCTGACACAATAGGGCGGCCAGGTGGATTATCCAATGATTTATGTACTTTTGGTACTGTATAAAACAGTGGAATCTTTGGATAATCCACTGTCATTGCCCGTTTTTGTTCTGCAGATAAAATCCCTGATGTAGTGGCTTGTGTCAACACATCATCCAACTCCTGTTTAAACCGTATAACACAAGGTGAGCGTTGTTAACACTTGTTTGTTAGGGTATATTAGATGTGTCTTTTTGTATGTAAGTTTGTATTGCTTGTCCCTGAAGACGGGGGATCACCCTGAAACGGCGTAGGACCGTAATAAAGGCTACATATTTGATTCTACAGTCTGTTGAGTGCCGCTGTTTTCCACTGTATGCAAAGGACGACACACATCCTCAGATGGCACCACAGCAAGTATTTCTTCCTTGTAAGGAGTGCCGAGCCTGACTGCAGCAAGCATATATATATATACTAGGTGCTTCATCGCGCCCTACGGGCGCTCTTCACACCGTCGCAAGGGGCTACGCCCCCTTAACCCTTGCATGCCTTTCTGGGGTTCAATATTTGTGTTATATGGAGTATCACCTGCATTCCTTTGTTAGTGGTTAAATATTGCACAATGAAAGGGTGTGCGATGGTGAAGGAGGCGCAGCCCCTTGCGACGGCGTGAACAGCACCTGCAGGCCACAATGTACAGAATGTAGCGGGTCCGGGGGGTACTGCGGATGGTGTCTGTAGATGCTGCGGATGGAGGGGGGGCGGAAGTGGGGGTGGGGCCCGGATGGGGAAGGGTTGGGAGGTGCTGCGGGTGGGGGAGGGGCAGAGGAGTGGGGGATGCAGATGGGGGAGGGGTCCGGAGGCACTGCAGGTGGGGGAGGGGCAGGGGTGCCATGGGTGGGGGAGGGGCAGGTGTGGGGATGTTGCAGATGGGTGAAGGGTTCCGGAGGTGCTGTGGGATGGGAAGGGGCGGGAGTGCCGCTGGTGGAGTAGGGGTCCGCAGGCGCCATGGGTAGGGGAGGGGCAGGTACGGGTGTTGTGGCGGATGGGGAAGGAGGTCCGGAGGTGCTGCAGGTGGTGGTGGGGCAGGTGCGGGGGGTGCCATTGGTGGGGGAGGGGTGGGTGAGGGGGGGACCGCGGATGGAGGAGGGTGTCTGCAGATGCTGCGGGTGGAGGGGGGCAGGTGTGGGGGAGACATATAAGGGGGGTGAATGGTGGAGGGGGCCTGGAGATTGCTGGGGGTGGTGAAGGGGCGGAGGAGTGGGAGCCGTGGGTGGTGTAGGGGGTCTGGAGGCACAGCATGTGGGGGAGGGGTGGAGTGCCGCATGTGGTGGAGGGGAAGGTGCGGAGGTGTGGTGCATTGGGGAGAGGTCTGGAGGTGCTGCGGGTACTGTACCTGCCAAAAAGGTAGTTGGAGGGTATGCAGTAACAGGGCCAGGACAGGGGTGACAGGGTCAGAACAGGGTTGACTGGGCCAGGACAGGGGTGACAGGGTCAGAACAGGGGTGACAGGGTCAGAACAGGGGTGACGGGGCCAGGACAGGGGTGACGGGGCCAGGACAGGGGTGACGGGGCCAGGACACGGGCGACAGGGCCAGGACAGAAATGACAGGGACAGGATAGGGGTGACAGGGTCAGTGTAGGTGCGGCAGGACCAGGACAGGGGTGACAGGGCCAGTATAGGGTTGACAGGGCAAGCACAGGGGTGACAGGGCCAGGCTAGGGGTAGCAGGGCCAGCATAAGGGTGACAGGGCCAGGATAACGGTGAAAGGGCCAGGATAAGGGTGAAAGGGCCAGGATAAGGGTGGCAGGTCAAGGCCAGGGGTGACAGGGACATGACAGAACACAGGGCACGGGAGAGATTGGTATTAGGGACAGAACAGTGGTGACAGACAGATGTGTCTTACCGGAGTCACTGCTGCTGGCTGCTGCTGTTCCACTCCAACCTGTTGGGATCTGCTGCTGGTGGAGACTTGGCATGGCTGACTCTCTTAGGCTGTAGTCCTGCTTCCTCTGCCCGTCCGCATCACTCCCCCCCTCCTCAGTCACACACCGCAGACCTCGCGCAGCTGCCGGGCACTGTGGTAAGGTGAGACTGGGAGTGACTGGTTAGCCCCCAGGAGATGCTGTGGCTGGAGGGAGGAGGGGGTCATAGCATGCACGTGGCGCGGACCTCACGGCTGCTGGGCACTATGGTAAGGGGAGACTGGGAGTGACTGGTTAGCTCCCAGGAGACGCTGCTGCTGGAGGGAGGAGGGGGTCAGAGCCTGCAAGCAGCGCGGACTTCTGCAGCGCTACCCGCCGGCTAAAGTGTGTGAAGGAGCTGGGCGCACCTCACTGCGGGTGGCAGCGCTGCAGCTAGCGGTGGGGTTGCCGGGGCTGGAGATAACAGAGGCAGTACGGAAAGTGCACAGCGGCTGGTGACCCACAAAACTACAGCTAAGAAGCGTGGAGTGTGCCAGAAAGTGACGCTCCTCCCCGCCAGAGAGACCCTGCTGAGTATGCTGATGTGGGGGTCAAGTATGGCATATCCCCTCACACACCCCCATACCTCCCAAATGCATACCTCCCAACTTTAGCCGCTTGCAAAGAGGGACACACGCGCGGCTAAGCCGCGCGCGCCCCCAAAAAAGGGGCATGGCCTATGGGAAGGGGGCGTGGCCTCACGGGAGGACCCGCGATCGCGAGCCACGCCCCCGATTTAGTAATTGAGGGGGCATGCCCAGCGCTCCGTGAGCTGCTGGCATGCCCTCTCTCCCTCTGTCTGGACTGAATAGACGCTGTGCGCATGCGCACAGCGTCTATTCATCGCTGCTCTGCTAAGCAGAGCAGCGCGTGCAGGAGCCTCCCAACTGCCCCCCCACCGCGGGACACTGCGGCCCGCGGGTGGGACAGCGGGACAGTCCCCAAAAAACGGGACTGTCCCGCGAAAATCGGGACAGTTGGGAGGTATGCAAATGTCCCAATTTTCGCGGGACAGTCCCATTTTTTGGGGTCTGTCCCGCTGTCCCACCCGCGGGTCGCAGTGTCCTGCGGTGGGGGGGGGGCAGTTGGAAAGCTCCTGTACTCGCTGTTCTGCTTAGCAGAGCAGCGGTGAATAGTGGAGACAGAGGGAGAGGGGGCATCAGGGGGTACGGATTAAGGGGGGGTTCCAGCAGCAGAGCCGGATTAAGGGGGGGGGGGCAGGCGGTACGTACCGTTGGCCCCACAGTTTTAGGGGTCCCCCCGGCTCGAGTAGCTCTATCCCAGCTCAGAAGCTCCCCCAGCAACAACGGCAGCATTGTGCTACAGTCAGCACACGCTGCTGCGTATTGGCAGGTCTGTGGTGTTGCAGGGAGGCAGCAGTCTCCCTGCTTTCTTCTGCCTGTGCGGGTGTGTAGGGGGAGCGACCACCTCCTCTGGATTTAGCCCTAGCTGAGGGGCCAAAATTCCATAAAAAAAATAATCACGGAATTTGCATAAGGGGGCGTGGCCTCACGGGGCGCGATTAGGCCACGCCCCCAACCCCACAGCAGGCACAGCAATGAGATAGGGCTCCCCTGTCTCAAGTACCCTGTGCCCCCCGGACTCATAATCAGCCCCTGGGGGCATGCCAGCAGCTCACAGAGCGCTGGGCATGCCCCCTCACTGACGAAAACGGGGGCCCTCCCGTGAAGCCACGCCCCCTTTTCGCCGTGTGTGTGTGTGTGTGTGTGTGTGTGTGTGTCCCTCCTTCTGCCTGAAGAAAGCTCATGAAGAAAGCTGGGAGGTATGCACTCCTGCCTGTGCCATGTCCATACTATCTGCTTCTGCAGCTGCTCCTAGTGTCCTATAGATTTGGCCAGATCTGTGACTCATTTGACTAACTCCGCCCACTGTTGTGACTCCGCCCAGCGTTAGCAAATGAATCACAAAATCACAGATCTGGGCTATTATATAGGAGATATATATATATATATACTGGATGCGGGCAGCGCATCTGTTAACTAGAAGTAAAGTCCCGGTGTCCTCTGGAGGTACTCCCACTGATGAGCCCATATACAACACCCATGGACAGCGACACTTGGGTAAAAAAATCCACAAACTGCAGAATACTGCAACGTTTCGATGTCGTCAGGCACATGTGCCTGACAACGATGTACTTAATACATCGAAATGTTGCAGTGTTCTGCAGTTTGTGGATTTATTACCGAAGTGCCGCCGTCCATGAGTGTTATATATACATATTATATACAGTATACATACTGTAGTCAAAACATCAGACAAGCAGCGGCACTTGGAAATGTAGTCAAAAAATTAACAGTGTGTTTAATACATCACTTCAATCAATAAACATTTCGGGACCCAGCGGACCCTTTGTCAAGGCGATATATTAAACACACTGTTGATTATTTGACTACATTTCCAAGTGCCGCTGCTTGTTTGATGTTTTGACTACAAATTCCACCTGATGGCACCGGAACAGATATACCTGCAGTAAGGAGTAAGGGTGAGTACCGGTTCAATCTGATATATATATATATATATATATATATATATATATATAATAATTCACCTGCTTCCTTGTTAGGGGCCATGCTGTTTGAAGTGCCCTGGGCCCCCCATAGCCTTAATCCGGCTCTGACGCTAGGTTAAATTTTGTTGGGAGCCAATTAATTTAAGATTATATATTTGGATTGTGGGAGGAAACCGGAGCACCTGGAGGAAATCACACAAGGAGTGCTGTGAGGCAGTAATACTAACCATCCGTGCTGACCTGTTCTTTAAGTATAGGTGTTCTATAAATATATATACAGTATACTGTATTTCATGTGGGAATTGCATCATAGCAAGTGCTTTCACTGGGCGCCAGTGCTCGCCTTATGTCCCTGTTTGAAAAATATACGGGGGCCAATGCTTTTTATGGCCGAGAGCAACAAAATGCCTAGTTACGGCTTGGGTGTGGATTAATAGATCTACACTAAAAAGGTCTACAGTCAGTAGGTCTACCACTAATGGTAGACATGCATTAGGTCGACAGTATCAAAAGGTCAACATAGAATAGGTAGACAGTAGGAAAGGTCAACAGGGTCAAAAGGCCGACATGGAAATGGTCGACACAAAAGGTAGAAATTTTTTGGGGTGTTTTTTAATTTTCTGCCACAAACAAGCTCCATTAGTGTACTGAGTCCCCTCGCATGGCTCGCTTCTCTCGCCATGTTTCGGGCAAGGTTACTATTCACAATCGTAGTCCACATGAATGGTAAAGTATGAAAAAGTTGAAAAAAAATAATAAAAAAACTTTTGACCCTGTCGACCTTTTGATCCTGTTGAACTGCCTACCTTTTTACATGTCGACCTAATGCATGTCTACCATTAGTGGTAGACAGGGGCGTCTTAAGCGAGGAGGGGGCCCATGTGTAGACTCCGGGTGGGCCCCCTCTTCTGCATGGCGCCATAGACTCCGACATTGTTCCGGAGCCTACTGCGCATGTGCAGGTCTCTGGAAACATGGCGCCCACCATGTTCCGGAGACAAAATTTAAACTGCACATGTGCGGCGGACATTTTGGAGGAGATTTTTTTGTGCGACGGATGTGGCTGCAGCGCCCGACGCTGGACTTTGGAGAGGTGAGTACTAAAATATGGGTACAATGTGTGTGGGGTGGTGGACCCAGCGGCCCATGTGCACCGCACACATTGCACCCATGATAGAAACGCCAGCGGTGGTAGACATATTGACTGTAGACCTTTTTAGTCTATAGTCCGGCTTTAGACATACTTAAGATATGGTGTATCATATTCACTGCTTACCATAAACATTGTTCCTGGTAACACTACTAACTTAATATTACACGCAGTCAGTAAAACCATAGCAGTAAACTATGATAGTAACTTACTGGATTGCAAACTAAGGGGTCTATTAGAATTCTGAATGTATTTTTTTTATGCTCAGTGTGGCAATAAAAATTTCACTTACTGCTACACTTTAACAAAAACAAATTGCCAAAATAGCTGGCTTGGAGTAGTGGTAGTGTACAACTTACTGCTTAGTCGAATCGGTGTTAAGGCTTTAGTTTTGCTAATAAAAAATACAAATACATTCAAATGATTGCCAGGTGCAATGTATCTTACACTATCACGCAAGTACTGGGTGAATATACAAACTCCCTAACTGTGTGGAGTTTGTATATTCTCCCCGTACTTGCGTGGGTTTCCTCCGGGTACTCCGGTTTCCTCCCACAATCCAAAAATATACTGGTAGGTTAATTGGCTTCCAACAAAAAAATTAACCCTAGCTTGAATATGCGTGCGTGTACATGTGGTAAGGAATATAGATTGTAAACTCCATTGGGGCAGGGACTGATGTGAATGGACTATTATTCTCGGTAAAGCGCTGCGGAATATGTGTGCGCTATATAAATAACTGGTAGTAATAATAATAATAATAATAATTATAATAATAATAATAATAATAATAATAATAATAATATCACTGGTGTTGACTCTGGAAAATTCACATTGTGTAAAAAGTAAAAGTTGCATCAAAGACCATATAAGACACAACAACTGAGCAGGCACAAAGAAAATGTGTTTCTTATGCTAGTAGACAAATGCTACCTGATCATCCATAAGACTATGAATGTTTTCCCAAATCTGATTTCCCAGTGAAAAGAGTATCTATCGGGGAGATTTAAACTATTACTTAGTTGCGAATGAGCCTGTGACAAGTTGAATTGTTCAGCATTACAAAGAGCGGACACTGAATTTGTGCAGCAATCCCCGCAAGTTTCTCAAGGTTCCTTTTAGCTGTCAGCATCATTACGTTACAACTTTTCCATAAATAAGCTTTAAAACCTAAATTAATAAGGCAGTTTGTGCAGTTACTGCTTATACAGTAGCTGTGATTTGTTCTACTATACATGCCTGAATAAAAATGAACACTAGATGGCAATCTAATGATCTCTAAAAGCTAGTGAAAAAAAAGGTTTCTGTTTACTGAGTGAGAGGAACCGCAAACAGCAACCACTGATATTAGTATAATGGTGAATGACTTCCGACAATAATAACAAAAATATTGCCTTTTATTTGTTATTCTGCATAAAATATACACATGAAATACGTCACTTGTAAATGTGTGTTATTTTATGCTTGAGAAAATTGTTCAGAATAAATCTAATTTTAAGTGTACTGTGTATAAAAAACAGCAAGTTTTCCATTACAGTACTGTATCTGAGCAATCTAATATAGACTTTTTGTAATAATACATTTTTCATATTAAAATGTGTATCAGTTACCAACTGGGTATACAATGTGCTTTTTTAATTCAATAGTAAGATTCAGTTTTATAAGTGTCATTACAGGTGAATATTTAATACAAAGTTTCTTGTCAATTTTGATGGTAACATCTGATGAATGAAGCTCTTAATGAAAAATAAAGGATGGTTTCACTTTTAGTGTAATTTGGCCTTATATATATAATTCACTGGCCTTATATACATAATATATAATAATTTGGCCTTGTATATATAATTCACAGTTAGAGTTTGGCAGTGGTACTTCTACTGTTGAATGATGACTTTCAGATTATTTAGGTACCTGCTAGCCAACTGATCACACATCACTGCAGACGATGGTCAGCAACAGATGGAGTATGAGGGTTATCTTCAATTGAAGTCGGATCCATTCCGACATGCATTTGTCGGAATGAATCCGACAAGGGCTATTCAATCCAACATTAAAGAAAGTCGAATTGAGATGAGGGAGCCAAGAGGAGGAGACGGGGGGGTTTGATGGGGGGAGAGCCGCGGGGAGACGGGGGAGAGCAGTGCTACAGCAGCATTGTAGGAGGATGTGGCACCACCGCCAGACCTCACGGCAGCGTCCACCCGGCTCCAGCAAGCAAGGTCTCGCTTGCTGGAGCCGGGTGGACGCTGCCGTGAGCAGCGGCTGTGCCACATCCTCCTGCATATGCTGTGCTGTAGCCGCTGCTCTCCCCCGTCTCCCCGCGGCTCTCCCTCGTCTCCACCCCGTCCTCGTCCCCGTCTCCTCCTCTCGGTTCCCTCGGACCCAACCAGGGACAAATGATGGTTGGATGTCCGAAAAGTTGGAAGGAAAAGAGGAATTTATTCATCTTTAAAAATAAGTCTTCTGAGTGCTGTCTTCTTCTCTGCCACTATATACATATATACTGTATAGTGGCGGTGCTGCCATGCGGGGGGGCGCTGCCGTGAGTGGCGGCTTTGCCACATCCTCCTGCATATGCTGTGCTGTAGCCGCTGCTCTCCCCCGTCTCCCCGCTGGTCTCCCCCCTCTTCTCCTCTCAGCTCCCTCATCTCAATCCGACTTTTTTAAAAGTCGGACTGAGATGGTCAGAAACAGGGCCGGATTTGGCCCTGTTTCCGACAGAAGCACGCGGATCGGCAGCTATTCCGCCGATCCACGTGCTTTCCGACAAGTCTAATTCCCCGACTTGTCGGATAAAAAAGCCAATTAATGCCTTGCCCCATGTGATAGAAATCCTAGTTTCAGTGTTTGTTTTTCTAAGTAAAACTTGTAAATGCAGGCATTCCACTCTGTTTGATCACCGTTGCATTTATAACACTGGCTGCTACGGCTCTATATCAATTCTGTATTTGCTACTTACCCTCTCACTACCTGAGTATAAATAATAATTTGAACAGTCCTGGGAGGAGGACCTGGGGGTTTGTTTAGAAGACGATAAGTGGTCGAATATGTTGGATTTATTACTTGACTACAGTATATGCAGTACAGAAAGATATTTTGATACTGACTCGCACCATTATGATTCACTGAAGTACTAACTAGTGGCGAGAAGTTGCTAAATTTGTCTATGTACTTCTGATTTCTCAGTGTTCTGTCACAACATCTACTCAAATATGTATAGTGAGATAATAAGCCTAAAGGGTTCACAGTGTCCTGGATTAGATGGTGCACTCAGGAAACACAAGCAAAACCCAGAAGTTATGTTTAACTAGCTCACATCTACTTCTATACATAGGTAATGATAGTTAATGGGTAAACATTTTCCTAAACAAGGAATAAGCAAAACAATATAGGGATGACCGACGGAGATCAATGGTTGATATTGATAACCATCAATATATCTGACGAAGTTGCTTTTTCCATTTGATGTTCTCTTATCGATGGCTGCTGATATCACTTCTGCAGCATACTCCAGGAAAGATTGTCCATAGCAGAGCTCCTTTGCCCATATGGAATATTCATGTATCCATTTGTACCAGCATACCATCAATAGTTAAATCATCAAAGAGCGATAGCTAAGTACCATTTTAAGGCATGTTGTTGTGGCAGCAATGCAGCAACAATTCCATGGCCCCTTTCCAAGTGCCTTCCCTACAATAAGACATTTACAGTTTATTCCATGTTCACAAAACAGCCATTTTTGCATAAAAACGGCAAAGTGTTGTTGACGGCCTCATATTTTATAATGGTTGAAGTCACAGGCAATTAAATGGTTCAGTAGGATAACAACATGGAATACTGAGTGTTAGTTCTTACCAACACTCAACTTGCTCTAGGACTCCCTTTGTGAGAGCCAAAAAGAACAAAACATAATTTCAGAGCTTTGACAAAGCTTATGTTCTCTAAAACAATGAGAGGAATCTCATGGATTTTAATTAAAAAAAAAAGCTCTTTTGGGGGCGTGGCCTAGCCTGTGAGCTGTGAGGAGGCGATTCCAGAGAGCTCCTGTTTGCCCTGCTATATAAACTGGCCTAAAATTGTTTTGGGGAGCCCTGAATCCCCCTATAATCCATTGATACCCCCTCTACTGTCGGGGATCAGAGGGTCTGGGTTGCGGAGCCGGGGGGCCCTTTTCAGGGTACCTGCAGGTTGCGGCCTTCCCCTCCAATCGAAGCAGGGGACTGCGGTGTGATCTCCCCCTGACCGGAAGTGTGGCTGTGCGAGCCACTCGGCGGCGGAGCTCGTAAGGCGTGACCTTTGTCCCAGTGTGGAGTAAGGCGGCAGCATCAGCGACTGCTCTCCCTGACGTCCGGATCGGTCATCACTGACAGCGGCGACCCCATGCGGCCGGTGAGTCCCCCCGCCCCCGCGCTAACTCACCCGCGCGCCGGTACAGAAGCCGGCCCGCAGCTGCGAGTGGCTCAGTGTGCGGTGCGGGAGGGATGCGCGTTTCCCGCTGTCGCCTAGCGGCTGAGGCCACCCTGCTTTTCATCTCCTCTTCCCTATGCTGCTTTGGAGGGCTGAAGCCAAGTATAGATCCTGTGGTGTGTGCGGCTGCAGGAGATCACCAGTGCTGGCCTGCCTCTCTCCCCTGTAGCACACTGTTGTGGAGGGGCTGACACTCAGCAGCCCCCATATTTGCACACAGGGCTGCTGTCTATTCAAAGTGGCCAATTTTGTATGTATGATGCTGCTCCTGCACATAAATAGTATAATTAATATCCCCTAGATAGGTCATCCTATTATCTGGTGCATATTGCTGTGGAGTTGGGTCATTATACTAACAGTGCTGGTTGGTTTCCTTATGCTGGGCCCGAGTGGGCTGGTACATGTACCAACCATCCCCAGCTACCGTATCTGTCACTTCTGTGATAGGATGTGACCTCCTCTAATATGTGCCTCCCTCGTGCCTCCCTGCAGTCACTTTAGCCAACACCCCTTCACACGCAGCATGATCGCTTCTATGCTGGATTGAGGCCCCCGCTGAGCTCCCCCTTTCTACAGGTGTTGAAAGTTTCTCTAGAAAGTGCCACGTCATGCCTCCTAAGAAGCATAAAGCCTCCAAACCGATCTCTCAGGTTGCCTTTTTCAAGCCTTCTCCTTATCGCAACAAGTCTCAGGAGACTGGGGCCCTTACTACCGGATCGAGCCCCTCGCCTGCACGGTCCTCTCCTATGGTGACTGCTTCCCCAACTCAAGATTCCCCTCCCTCGCCATGTCTGGAGGATGGTGAGGCCTTAACAGTCAGCAACATGAAGCTTTTGTTGCAACAGTTTAAGGACGAGGTGGTGTCCGAGTTTAGGACAATGTTGCAATCCTGCCAAAGCTCTATCGATGACTTAGGTGAAAGAACCGGTCAACTGGAAACAAAGATGGCTGAGGTAGTGGGACCGCATAACTCCCTTATTAACTCTCATGATACCCTCGAGGGGGAAGTGGCTGCTCTGCGAGATAAAGTGGCGGACTTGGAAGACCGCTCGCGCAGAAACAACCTTAAGCTCAGGGGGGTCCCTGAATCAGTTTCCAATAGCAGCTTGCATGACTATACTATGGAAGTCTTTAAGAAACTCCTGCCCTCTGCCACCTCTTCAGATCTGATCTTGGATCGAATTCATCGGGTTCCAAAGGCCCGCACTGCTCCGGAGGGGTCGACTAGGGATGTCCTCATGAGAGTTCACTTCTTCCATATTAAAGAGTCCCTACTCAAGGTGGCTAGACCTTCGTCTGACACGGCTGAGGCCTTAGGCCCGCTTCAACCCTTTGGGGACTTGTCGCAGTACACTCTCACCAAGAGACGTTCCTTTCACCCTGTTACCGTTGCTCTTAGGAAAGCTGGCATCGTCTATACTGTAGGTGGGGTTTCCCCACGCTTCTGCTGATCTCTAGGGAAGGTTCCACCATTGCTGTGTCCTCAGTAGAGGACGGTATGAGACTTTTGCACAAGTGGAATTTGGAGGGTGATCGCGGGACTGGCTCTCCGGTCCGCCGACTTCAGCAGGACTGGTCGACGGTTGAGAAATAGGGCCTTGCCTTTGTCACATCCATTTGCCAGGACCGGCCGTTGTTGAGTTGGTATTGCCTTTCATGATGTTTTGATGCAAAATTGCTACAGATCTTGCCTTTGCTGCTCACAGTCATGGATTTTCAGTTATGGTCTTCCTCTTTCTCCAGTTGTAATTGTCTATGTATTGTTTAGATTTCTGTTTCAGGAGATGAGGATGCACAACAGGTTTCAGTCTGTGTTCACTGCTACAGCCACTGGGATAATTTGTTTGTTTATTAACCTAGTGATTTGCTCAAAATAGCATGTTGATTTTGCCCTGCCGTTATTTGTTCTCTATGCCGTGGGATGTTAAGGGATTGAATTCTCTGCAGAAGCGTAAGTTAGCTTTGACCTCCTTCTATAAAATGAAGGCGGATGTGGATGCGATTCAGGAAACTCATTTTAGGAAATTAGACCCCCCTAGATTCCATGATAATCATTTCCCTACCTGCCACATGGCGAATGGTCCCACGAAAAAGGCCGGTGTTGCGATATTAATATCCTCGCACTGCTCTTTCACATTAGACTCCCAAATTGTAGACCCTGAAGGTCAGTACCTCATGTTGTTAGGGCTTCTCAAAAATGCTAGGGTCACCCTAGTCTCATGCTATGCACCTAATTCTGGTCAAATGGCATTCTGCAAGAAATTATGCTCTCTGATACAGAAACATGCTAAGGGGACCGTTTTGATATTGGGGGATTTTAATATGGTCATTGACCCTATCATGGATAGATCTCATCCTACTAGATGCGCCTTGCCTAGGAATCGAACCACTCCTGAGAGAAATGTTGGCTTTCATCACTTGCTGGGTGAATATGAGCTTTATGATGTGTGGAGGACTAAACATCCCACGGTTAGGGACTATTCATTTTATTCACATGTTCACTCCTCATATTCCAGAATAGATCTCGTGTTGGCTAATAAAGATACGTTATCATCCATTAGGGAAATAACAATATTGCCGATGACCTGGTCTGACCATTCGCCATTATTGGTAGTATGGGACTCGGAGGCCTGTAAAGTTTCCCCAGGCCCCTGGAGGTTGGGGAATTTCTAACTTAGTCACCCTGAGGCCTACCTCGCCATACGCAGTTCCATACAGTTATATCTAGACACTAATAAACCCGAGGATACCTCAATCTTTAATAACTGGTGCTCCTTTAAAGCTGTAGTACGGGGTTCGGCCATTCAAAGAGCTTCGCGACTAAAACGTTCTCAACAACAGGAACGTGAGTTGGCTGAAGGAGAAGCGGCCAGGCTGGAATTGGCGCATAAAGCTGATCCCCAAAATAGGTCTCTTTTTAAACTTTTGCTAGCCGCCAGGGAGAAAGTAAATGTATTCTCTCTTCGGGAAGTGCAACGTAATATTGCACGACTGAACCAGAGATTCTGTGTGTTTGGTAATAAGTCTCTTGGCCCGAAAGTTACGGAATAGGCGAGCTAGGGCTAGAATCCATTATGTTTGTTCCTCCACAGGATCTAGGGTGTCTGACCCTTATGATATCGCAAACACCTTTGCAGAATATTATTCACAACTTTATAATTTGCAGTCTGACTGGCTACTCCTCAGCCCATGGAGGCTGTAATACAGTCTTTTCTGAAGAACATCTCCCTCCCGATGTTGGACTCTACAACCTGCCTGTCCCTTAGCTCCCCTTGGACTATGAAGGAATTAGAAGCGGTTATCGATAATCTCCCGAGAGATAAGGCCCCTGGGCCTGATGGCTTTCCATCCCATTTTTATAAAACTTATAAAGCTGAATTGGCCCCAGTGCTGTTGCCAGTTTTTAACGAGGTGTCGGATGTGGGGCGGCTTCCAAGGGAAATGCTTGAAGCACAAATTGTTGCTATCCCTAAACCTGGTAAGACATCTGTTCAAAATTACCGCCCTATAGCTTTATTGAACACTGACGTTAAGCTCTCTGCGAAGCTTATAGCTAATCGTCTCTCCCCACTTCTACCATCCCTAATAGCTGCTGATCAGGTGGGTTTTGTTCCGGGCAGGCAGGCCCCGGACAACACTCAGAGAGTATTTGACATCGTGGAGTACTGCAATGCACATAAAACCCCCCTTTTAATTCTTTCATTGGACGCCGAAAAGGCGTTCGACAGACTCCATTGGGGATATATGAGAGCTGTCCTTGGTAAATTTGGATTTATTGGGAGGTTCCTAGACTCGATTTTCGCTCTGTACTCCACTCCCTCTGTAAAGGTGTTTGTTAATGGGTGTCTGCCAGGTGGATTCGCGATATCGAATGGCACTAGACAGGGCTGCCCATTATCGCCCCTGCTCTGGCTATTGAGCCCCTAGCTGAAACTATTAGGTCTGAGGTGACAGTTACGGGCCCCGAGACAGGAGGACTGACTCACAAGGTTAGCTTGTTTGCTGACAATATTTTACTCTGTTTGACTCGCCCTGACACCTCCCTTGATAAATATTCTAGAATTTCCTACTATAAATTGAACACTTCGAAAACGGAAGCCCTACCGCTTCATGTCCCGCCACGCACTCTGACTTTGCTCAAGGACTGATACAGATATGCTTGGCAAACGCGATCTATCAAATATTTGGGTATCCATCTCTCCCTGGACAGGGACCTATATGATTGTAACTATGTGCCTTTATTGAATGCATTTGAGAGATTAATTAAAGAATGGTTCCTCCACAAAATCTCTTGGCTGGGGTGTGTCTCCGCAACCAAAATGATACTGCTCCCTAAACTTCTCTACTTGTTTCGGGCTATCCCTCGCAGCTTCCCCAAACCTCTCAACGTCAGGGCTAATAAAATTATATCTCACTTTATTTGGAAGGGGTCTAGGCCCCGCATTGCTAGACAGATCTTGATTTTACCCAAGAATGTGGGAGGGGTAGCTTACCCTAGTTTAGAGGCATACCACTCCGCGTGTCTTCTCAGTCAGGCTCAGGACTGGTTCACCACGCATAACACCAAGCCTTGGGTCCTCATTGAAAGGTTTTTCTTGGGGCTTATTGACATTAGAGATCTCTTTCTGTTACCTACCCGATGTGTTCCACAATGGCAGGGCCCAGGGGAAGCAATTAGAAGTACCTTGAAGCTTTGGCATTCAGTGGTTGCGTCTGACCCAACCATTTTGCTGCCGTCGGCCGATTTATCTATTAGAACTGTTGCCTGTACTATACCTAATCTCACGCTTGAAGCTTGGACAGATGCTGGGATTGTGAACTTGAGGG
The DNA here is from genome assembly GCF_028390025.1 of Pseudophryne corroboree. NCBI lineage: Eukaryota > Metazoa > Chordata > Amphibia > Anura > Myobatrachidae > Pseudophryne > Pseudophryne corroboree. The sequence continues at coordinate 1,057,681,143 of NC_086444.1, forward strand.
ATCTCTGTTCGGAAGGAGGTTTAGTGCCCTTCTCCAGCTTGCAATCCCGATTCCATATACCAAAACATGATTTCTTTAAGTACTTGCAACTGCGCCACTGGCTTCATTCTTGTGCTGGAGGGTCGGGAGGTCCTGTTCCCCTCCCTGCTTCTGTGTTCTCTAGATTATCTTCCCCTGGTCATAGGGGTGGGATAGCTAAATGGTATCAATATATTGTCCTTCTGACTAAAAAGAGTAAAACTCCCTCGCAGCTTAAATGGGAAAGGGATCTTTCTATAGTTCTCCGAGAGGAGGAGTGGGACAATATCTCTTCAACGTGTTTTAAGATCTCTAAATGTCTCCAGCATTCTGAAATGTATTACAAATTATGTCACAGGGCGTACTTTACTCCACAGCAGCTTCATAGCGTTTGGCCCATGATTTCTCAACTATGTTGGAGGAACTGTGGACAGGTGGGCAATATTCTACATATTTTCTGGGAGTGCCCGCTTTTGAGGCCGCTGTGGATGGAAGTGTTCTCCCTTATGCAGGAGGTGTTGGGGGTGGAGGTGCCACTAAATCCCTTGTTTGCTTTATTTCATCATTCATCATGTCCCTTACTGAACTGTTATAGATATGTGGCTGGTCATATCCTTATTTTCACTAAGGCAAGAATCGGACAGCTGTGGAAATTGCAGTCAATACCTGTTATCCAAACTATTATTAATAACACCCACAAACACTTCCTATTTGAAACTGCGAGAGGTGTATATTCTGTGTTGCCTCCCTCAGCGCAGAGGAATTGGTTGAAATGGAGGGAATTTCGGGTTCGGTAGGGTCATACTATATTTGTCACTGATTCCACAGACCTGTCGCAATTACACTCCCCACATTCAGATTCTAACTGATAGTACCAGTCACCTGTGTCTAATCCTCTATACCATTCCCTGGTTGTGCCGTCTCTAGGAACACAATTATTGAAGAGCTTTGCCTTTGTCTTTATGTTTCCCCTTGTGTGTCTTTGTCTTGTATCTTTTCTTAACTTTAATTTCTTCTTGCATTATTAGTTGTTTTCTCTGTTCTGTGTCTGCTATGTATTTTCGTTGTCTGTTGGTGTGGTGCCAAGATTAGGAGTGCGCGATGGCCGAACTGCACGCTATGTTCTAAATGCCAAAGTGTTTTGTAAACTTCTGCAGTTCACTCAATTCGGTTACTTTTGTGGATATTTTATGTGAAATGTACCGTACTTCTTGGTTTTATTTTCATTTTTGTTTTTCTGAAAATGTAATAAAAATTAAAAACCATTATAAAAAAAAAAAAAAAAGCTCTTTTAACACTTAAATCAGCAATACTGACTGTGAACAAGAATGGTTTGTTCCATGAGATTAAGGGGTCTATTTACTAAGCCTTGCATGGAGATAAAGTCACTGGAGATAAAGTACCAGCCAATCATCTCCTAACTACCATGTCACAGGCTGTGTTTGAAAAATGACAGTTAGGAGCCGATTGGCTGGTACTTTATCTCCAGCGACTTTACCTCCATCCAAGGCTTAGTAAATAGAACCCTAAGTGTCCGTTTAGAATAATTACATATCAAAATTAAACTGAGGTTTAATAGGTTTAAAATGGGTCTCCTTTTGGACAACTGCACTGACAAATTCCTATGTGCTCTGGATGTTCGTCTGGGGCACTGAACTATCAGAATCATCCAGCCTGGCCGCCAGTGGGTTTGGCCACTCAGGAGCGTATCTCATTGCTTGAGATGCAGGGCTTATCCATATGCAGCTTAAGAAATTTATTATTATTTTATTGTGAAACTTTGTTTTTATTTTGTAAAATGTTGTAATATATGTTTTGTTTAATCTGAAACAGGAGTCTTCCATTGTTTGCCTCATGGCCTTCAGAGAAAATAGATGTTCTTGTTCATTGCTCTCTCCAGAGAAATTACAGGTAAGCCATGATGTTCCCAACGCTGGTTATATACTGGTTATATATATATTATGACATGTATAAAGAAAAAGGGTGTATTATAGCTCTCTATTGACAAATACTAACAGATAGGTAAAAACAAAAATAAAAGCAATTAAGCATTTCATAAATTTGACACTATACAGTTATAACATACAATGGGGGTCATTCCGATCGCTCGCTGCTGTTTTTCGCAGCGCAGCGAACAGGTTACTAAGGCGCATGCGTATGCACCGCAATGCGCATGCGCGTCGTACGGGTACAAAGCGGATCGTTGCTGAGCGATGGATTTAACGAAGAATCCATTTGCACAGCCGATCGCAAGGAGATTGACAGGAAGAGGGCGTTTGTGGGTGGCAACTGACCGGTTTCTGGGAGTGATGTGGCGAACGCAGGCGTGTCCAGGCGTTTGGAGGGCGGATGTCTGACGTCAATTCCGGGACCTGCAACACTGGATTCATCGCACAGGGTAAGTAACTCTTACCATGGTCTTGTTCTACACAAAACTTTTTTTGCATAGCAGGGCTGCACATGCGATCACAGCCCTGCTATGCAGTGACGTGCGGTGGGGTGAGGCAGAGCCTTTCCTGTCATACTAACATTTGTGCTAGAGTTTTTACTGTATAAAGTATATGAAAAATACAAAGAATATGTTTGAAATATCTTCTTAGCATTATTCTAATCATTTTTATAGCCAAAACTGTGGAGCAAAAAGTCTATGGCAGGTGAGGCAGTGCCCCACCTTCTTATCTTTTCAGCACATCTCTGATCAAAACTCACAAAATTTTCAAGAGTTTATACTGCTGCACCTGTGTATAATGAGTAATGACCCCATGTACCCTTTGGCTCATATATTGTGTGTAAATCTGGCTCTGGTGCTAGCCAGTGCTTCCTGAGCAATTTAGCTCACCGCACTTCCATGCTACTATGCAATAATACACTCCCCCATAGGCAGCGTCTAGTTGATCGCAGGGGCTGCAAAAAGAGTTGCAGCATGCGATCAACTCGGAATGACCCCCAATATGTACAATCTGAGTGATTGTTAGATGTGAGGGTTGGTGACATACTATGAGACTCCAGGGACAGGAGATTTGTTGTATTGGTACCAAAGGGCCTAATTCAGATCTGATCGCAGCAGCAAATTTGTTAGCTAATGGGCAAAACCGTGTGCACTGTAGGGGAGGCAGATCTAACATGTGCAGAGAGAGTTAGAGTTGGGTGTGGTGTGTTCAAACTGAAATCTAAATTGCAGTGTAAAAATAAAGCAGCCAGTATTTACCCTGCACAGAAACAAAATAACCCACCGAAATCTAACTCTCTCTGCACATGTTATATCTGCTCTACCTGCAGTGCACATAGGGGGTCATTCTGAGTTGATCGTAGCCCTGCAAAATTTTGCAGGGCTACGATTATGTCCATAGACATGCGCGGGGACGCCCAGCACAGGGCTATCCCGCCCCGCATGCCCCCCCCTCTCCACAGAAGTGCAAAAGCATCGCACAGCGGCGATGCTTTTGCACTTTAGGAGTAGCTCCCGGGCAGCGCAGCTTTAGCGTGCTGGCCGGGAGCTACTAGTCGCTCCTCGGTCCGCAGTGGCTGTGTGTGACGTCACAAGGTCTGGCCACGCCTGCGCTGGCCGGACCGCGCCCATGAAACGGCGGCCAAACACTGCTGTTCTGCCCTTCCCCATCCATGCGATAAACTGCAGCGTGCGATCGGGTCAGAATGACCCCCATGGTTTTGCCCATTAGCTAACAAATTTGCTGCTGCGATCAGGTCTGAATTAGGCCCATAGTCTCCATGTGTTGTGAAAGGCAGGTACTCGATCATTCAGTAACAGGATAAGTGCAGTACTCCATTGATGAAACAAACAAGCAAGGTGGGTGGAGCCTGTTACTTCTATCACTGTTCGCAGCTTGGCTGCATCACTTATATGGGTGCAGAAGAGCTTATAAGAAATAATATTGTTTGCTCTACTAGGACCTGAGTTTCCATCATTTGCAGAATTAGATTAATCAATATAAATCAGAACTGGGCTACTGAAGGATAATCCCACCAAATATGCATAACTCATCCAGTGTCCTCCTAAAAAGATTATAAATCTGGGGATATATTTTATAGAGCTTACATGGTACAATCAGGAACCATCTATTATATATTTTATAAGCATTTTCCGTTAGAGTTACATTGATTTAAGGTTTGGCTATTCTGGGACTGATGCAGAGCTGTATGAAAGCCGTCTGTAATTGTTCCTGCATTGTGGGCACAGTACTAGATGCCTATATTCACTAGAGATGAGCAGGTTCGGTTCCCTGAGAACCGAACCCACCCGAACGTCACCACCTGAGCCCGGATCCGAGTCAGGCTTGGGTTTTCCTGCCTGACTCGGAAACCAGAACGAGGCAAAACGTCATAATCCAGCTGTCGGATTCTCGCGGGGTTTGGATTTCATATAAGGTGCCGCGCATCGCTGTCATTTTCACTCCGGCATTGGAGAGTGTAGAGAGAGGACGTGTCTCCGTCCTCAGTGTACTCAGTGTCCGTGTCTTGTGCTGCATCAGTCCAGTCACAGTGGTGGTGTCCTCTGCTGCCATATGTCCAGTGCTGCTGTATAAGTCCAGTCCAATGCAGTTGTGCTGTGTTGTCCTGCATCAGTCCAGTGGTGGTGTCCCTGTGCTGCCGTATATGTCCATTGATACTGCCGTATATGTCCATTGATACTGCCGTATATGTCCAGCGGTACTGCCGTATAAATCCAGTGATCCTGACATATAATTCCAGTGGTACTGGCCTATAAATCCAGTCCAGTGGTACTGGCGTATAGGTCCAGTGATCCTGCCGTATAATTCCAGTGATCCTGCCGTATAATTCCAGTGGTACTGGCGTATAACTCCAGTGATCCTACCGTATAATTCCAGTGATCCTGCTGTATAATTCCAGTGGTACTGGCGTATAAATCCAGTCCAGTGGTACTGGCGTATAGGTCCAGTGATCCTGCCGTATAATTCCAATGATCCTGCCGTATAATTCCAGTGATCCTGCCGTATAATTCCAGTGGTACTGGCGTATAACTCCAGTGATCCTACCGTATAATTCCAGTGATCCTGCCGTATAATTCCAGTGGTACTGACGTATAAATCCAGTGGTCCTGCCATATAATTCCAGTGGTACTGGCGTATAAATCCAGTGGTCCTGCCATATAATCCAGTGGTACTGGCGTATAAATCCAGTGATCCTGCCATATAATTCTAGTGATTCTGCCGTATAATTCCAGTGATCCTGCCTTATAAATCCAGTGGTACTGGCGTATAAATCCAGTGATCCTGCCGTATAATTCCAGTGATCCTGCCATATAATTCCAGTGGTACTGGCGTATAAATCCAGTGGTACTGGCAAATAAATCCAGTGATCCTGTCGTATAATTCCAGTGGTACTGGCGTATAAATCCAGTGATCTTGCCGTATAATTCCAGTGATCCTGCCGTATAATTCCAGTGATCCTGCCGTATAAATCCAGTGATCCTGCCGTATAAATCCAGTGATCCTGTCGTTTAATTTCAGTGATCCTGCCGTATAATTCCAGTGGTACTGGCGTATAAGTCCAGTGATCCTGCCGTATAATTCCAGTGATCCTGCTGTATAATTCCAGTGATCCTGGCGTATAAATTCAGTAATCCTGCCGTATAATTCCAGTGATCCTGACGTATATATATACCCTGTTGCAAAGTGGATTACTGAGGCCATAACACTATGCTGGTGTTAGATGTGCGTCCGATATCTGCCATCAGTGCAGTGGGACTGCAGTGCCACTCCTAGATGGGCCAGATGTTTGTGCCACACACTTGTGTGATTTAGCTTAGTCATAGATCTACCTCATTGCATCTCTTTTTCTTCTTTGCATGATGTGCTGTTTTGGGCCTAGTTTTTTTTAAGTGCCATCCTGTCTACCATTGCAGTGCCACTCCTTGATGGGCCAGGTGTTGGTGCCACACACTTGTGTCGCTTAGCTTAGTCATACAGCTACCTCATTGCACCTCTTTTACTTCTTTGCATAATGTGCTGGTTGGGGACTATTTTTTTTAAGTGCCATCCTGTCTGCCACTGCAGTGCCACTCCTAGATAGGCTAGGTGTTTGTGCCGCACACTTGTGTCGCTTAGCTTAGTCATACAGCTACCTCATTGCACCTCTTTTTCTTCTTTGCATGATGTGCTGTTTGGGGACTAGTTTTTAAATCTGCCATCCTGTCTAATACTGCAGTGCCACTCCTAGATGGGCCAGGTTTTTGTGCCGCACACTTGTGTCGCTTAGCTTAGTCATACAGCCACCTTGGTGCAACCTTTTGGTCTAAAAACAATATTGTGAGGTGTGAGGTGTTCAGAATACACTGGAAATGAGTGGAAATGAATGTTATTGAGGTTATTAGTACCATAGGATCAAAATGACCCCCAAATTCTGTGATTTTAGCTGTTTTTATGTTTTTTTTATATAAATCATCCAGATCCAAAACCAAAACCAAAATCCGAAAGGGTGGTTTTGGCAAAACCAATCCAGATCCAAAACATGAGGATGGAACCAGAACCAAAACCAAAACACAAAAAGTGCCCACCGCACATCTCTAATATTCACTAGGGGTGTGCTCCGGGCCATTTTTCGGGTTTTGTGTTTTGGGTTTGGATCTGGATCTCCTTCATGTTTTGGTTCTGGATTGGTTTTGCCAAAACCACCCTTGCGGGTTTTGGTTTTGGATCTGGATTTTTTCAAAATAATCATCAAAACAGCTAATTCACAAAAAACAGCATTGCGTATCTGTGTAGTACAGTGCGGAATACTTTGGAACACACAGTTAAATATTGACCAGGTTACAGTGCGGGTCAGATACAGTGCAGGTTGGATACATAGCGGGTCGGACACAATGCAGGTTACAGTGTGGGTCAGATACAGTGCAGGTGGATACAGATCTTGTCGAATACAGAGGCTAATTCAGACCTGATCGCTACTGTGTGCGTTTGCACAGCAGCGATTAGGTCTGAACTGCGCATGCGCTGGCCTCGCAGTGCGCCGGCGCATGCCAGACAGCCAACGGCTGTCTTAGCCCTGTGATCGCCTCTGCCTGATTGACAGGCAGAGGCGGTTGCAAGGCGGGAGGGGGCGGGCTGGCGCCGTTTGGCCGCCGTTTAAGGGGTGCAGGCCAGGCAAAGCAGGAAGAGGCCGTTTGTGGGTGGCGAATGACTGTTTTAGAGGAGTGTCCGGAAAAACGTAGGAGGGACCCGGCATTTGGAGGGAGGGCTTCTGACGTCAGCTCTAGCCCATATCATCGCACTGAAAGAGTAAGTCCTGGGCTGTTTGTGCAGCTCTCCTGCACATGCGATCGCACACCTGCACAGCGAATTCCCCCTCCCCCTGTAGGCGGCGACTATCTGTTCGTAGTAGAGCAAAAATCGCCTGCTGGCGATCAGGTCTGAATTAGGCCCACAATGCGAGATACAGTGCAGGCCAGATACAGTATGGGTCCCATACAATGAGTTGTATATATTGTGGGTCAGATACAGCGTGGGCCGGATAAAGTGCAGGTTAGTGCAGGTCAAACACAGTGTGGGTTGGATACAGCGCAGGTCAAATACAGTGTAGGTTGGATACAGTGCGGGTCAAATACAATGCGGGTCGGAGACAGTGTGGGTTGGATACAGCGCAGGTTTCAGTGCAGATCAAATAAAATGTGGGTCGGATACAGTGTGGGTTAGATACAGCACGGGTTACAGTGCAGGTTAGATACAACAATAGTGCACTTACTGTGACAGAGGGTCCTCAGTGCGGGGTTGTCAGCGGCCTCTTCAGTGTGGTGATGCCAGCAGTGTCAGCAGTGCAGGGGGGCCAGTGGTGTCTTTAGAGTGGTAGTGCCAGCGGTGTCCTTAGTATGGTAGTGTCAGCAGTGAAGGGGTGCCAATGGTGTCCTCAGTGCGGTGGTGCCGGCAGTGTCTGCAGTGCAGGGGTGCCAACTGTGTCCTCAGTACGTTGGTGTCGGAAGTGCAGGGGTGCCATCGGTGTCCTCAATGCGGTGGTGCCAGCAGTGTCGGAAGTGCAGTGGTGCCAGCGGTGTCCTCAGTGTGGTGGTACCGGCAGTGTTGGCAGTGCAGGGGTTCCAGTGGTGTCCTCAGTGCAGGGGTGTCGGCAGTGCAGGGGTGTCAGTGGTGTCCTCAATGCGGTGGTGCTGGCAGTGTCTGCAGGGTTCTCAGGGATCCGAACCGGCTCATCCCTAATATTCACCTATATGCAGTATACTTCATCTGCCTGGTTTCACAGTCATCGTCAGGGTGCTCTTGCATCAACCTATATTTGGGGCACATTATATGCCCGGAAACATGCATAGTTTTGCTTCCATCCGCCTCTGTATAGCTTGCAGTTTCGTTAACATACCATTCCTGAATTTTGCCTACAGTACACTCTGAACAAGTCCAGCAACAGTTAAGTTATGTCACTTCCAGTCTAGATGTGGCATAAATGTGTATCACTCTATATCAACACTTGGATCTGTAGCATGAACTGTAAAGTGGTCTGTGTGCAAATCACCGCAGGACTCTGGAGAGCTACAGTCTTAGACACTGTAATCATGCTGAACAGTGGCTGCAGAGGCACTTCCTGTATAACAAACACTTCCTATATGACAAAATGGATGGCAATTATATAACTTCCACCCATACTCATACAGCATACATCCCCCTATTTTAACATAAATAACAATAAAGAGATATATGTAGGTTTAAGATAGTTGGATGTAGGGATAATGTGCAACAAAGAACAAACATAAACTAAAAAATGGGAGATTAAGTAATACAGTCCTGGTGTCAAAGATAGGGGCTAGTGGTTAGTGGGGCCAGTGTCTGAATAGGTTCACTATTGGGCAAGGGCACAAGACTCTTCTGCACCCCAATATGTGCTTCTTCAGGGTACTCATTCTCCATGATGATGGGTGTTCTTTATTTGGTGCCAGGTGAGGTGAGGTGTTGGTTCACACTCTCCTAGAAGGTTGCTCCTGTTGCACTCATTCAAGACAGATTGTACCATATAGCTGTTGGGCCTGTTGAAGGATCCCTGCACAGTCCTGACCCTAACCTGTGGGATGTTTTATCATTTATTTATTTATTTATTAACAGTTTCTTATATAGCACAGCAAATTCCGTTGCGCTTTACAATTGGAAATAACAATGATATAACAAAACTGGGTAATAACAAACAGTCATAGAGGTAGGAAGGCACTGCTTGCAAGCTTACAATCTATAGGGAAATAAGCATGGATACACAAGGATAGGTGCTATTTATTGCATAAAGTTCCACAAGATTGCAAAGGTTCTTGGTGGGCTGTATAAGATGGCCACACAGCAATGATGAGCCGGGGTCGGGAGGAAGGGAAAGTGAAGAATGAGAAGACATGTGAGGATATGTGTGGACTGTGCAGAGTGGATACAATTTGATAGGAAAGTTTCTGAAAGTTATGTGGGTGGTTCTGGAATTTGATATGCTTGCCTGAAGAGGTGAGTTTTCAGGAAACGCTTGAAGTTTTGGAGACTAGAGGAGAGTCTTATTGCGCGTGGTAGGGCATTCCACAGAGTGGGTGCAGCCTGAAGAAAATCCAGCAATCATGAGTGGGAGTGAGTAATGAGTGTAGATGAGAGACGCAGATCTTGTGAAGAGCAAAGAGATATTTTGAGATAAGCGAAGAGATGTATATTGATGTAGTTTGGTTAAGGGCCTTGTGTGTGAGAAAAAGTATTTTATATTGAATACGGTAGAATACAGGTAACCAATGGAGGGACTGACAGAGTGGATTTGCAGACGATGAACGTCTAGCGAGGAAGATTAACCTCGCAGATGCATTCAGAATGGATTGAAGTGATGAGAGTCTCATTTTGGGAAGACCAGTTAGGAGACTATTGCAATAATCAATGCGGGAGATAATGAGAGCATAGAGTTTTAGCAGTGTCTTGTGTAAGGAATGGTTGTATTTTGGATATGTTTTTTAGATACATGTAACATGATTTTGAGACAGATCAAATGTGGGGAACAAAGGACAGATCAGAGTCAAGAATGACACCTAGGCAGCGAGCTTATGGGGTAGGGATGATTGTCAAGTTCTCAACAGTGATAGAGATATCAGGTTGGTAACTATTATTGGCCGGTGGAAATATAATTAACTCTGTTTTTGAAATATTAAGTTTGAGGTGGCTAGATGTCATCCAAGATGAAATTGCAGAAAGGCATTCAGTGACACGGCCCAGTACAGATAGAGACAAATCAGGGGAGGATAGGTAGATTTGAATATCATCTGCGTACAGATGATACTGAAATCCAAAAGTGCTGATTAGTTTACCGAGACATGAGGTATAGATTGAGAAAAGCAGAGGACCCAAGACTGAGCCTTGCGGTACTCCAACTGAAAGAGGTAGCGAAGAGGATGTAGATTCAGAGAAGCGAACACTGAAGGAGCGATTAGATAGGTAGGATAGGAACCAAGAAACGGCTGTGTCTTTAAGACCTAGGGATTGTAGTGTTTGAGAAGAGAGTGGTCAACAGTGTCAAAAGCAGCAGATAGATCTCAAAGAATGAGGAGTAATGGCCTTTAGACTTTGCAGTGACCAAATCATTTACCACATTTGTCAGTGCTGTCTCTAGTGTTGGGAACAGAAGCCTGACTGAAGTGGGTCCAATAAGTTGTGTGAGTTAAGAAAGTGTGTTAGTCATGAGTAACTTTGAGCTGCAACCTGGACGTTGTTCTCAACTTAAAGTCTAAGTTTGAACTTGGTGGTGGGAATAATGGTGTGGGTGCACCTGGACAGAAGGCATTGAGCAGGAGAGTGAAGTCCATCTCTCAAGAGTATTTCTCAAATTTGGAAGCTCCTTAAACACTTCAGAACCATCTCTGTAACATTTGTCTAAAAAACGTCCTGCCCTTTCTGCTAGTACAATGGACTGGAATTCACCTTTCATCATGAACTGCATGGCATTGTCAGTGAGTAGCTTGCTTGGTATTCCATATGCAGAAAAGTGCCTTTTCATTTTGTTGATGAAAGTGGCACTTGTCAGTTTGGGAAGATAGTCAAAACAGTCACGTATGATTCGGAAACAGGCATATGCTCAACTCTGCAGAAGCCCCTCTGTGTCTCATGTATTCCCAGTCTTCTTTGTATAGTGAGTTGTTAAGGTGTCTTTTAATTTCATCCCTTGTTATGTTTAATTAACACTATTTTATAAGCTGAAGCCTAAGTCCGTTCAAAAGCCAAGAACAGTGGGGCAGATGTATTAACCTGGTGAAGGCATAAGGAAGTGATAAACCAGTGATATGTTCAAGGTGATAAAGGCACCAGCCAATCAGCTCCAATATGTAAATTAACAGTTAGGATCTGATTGGCTGGTGCCTTTATCACCTTGCACATATCACTGGTTTATCATTTCCTTATGCCTTCTCCAGGTTAATACATCTGCCCCAGTATTCTAGATGGTCCTTTCCCAGACGGCCTATTTCAATTCAACCCATCTTTTTCTCTGAGGATGAAGGGGCTTGAATACCATGCAACTACAGTAGATGGCTCAGCTTTGAGGCCTAATCATATTTCCTCAAAAGCAGGAAGCCTAATCCCCCTCATGTAGAAGTTTACTCTTTATAGGATTCACCTAAGAATTTGGAGTTTCTTACAACCCTGTATATATTTACCACATTATTTTTGGAGGGTTTGGAAAGTATGTTTTGGTATAGATATGGGATGCTACTCTATCTCTTTTAACCTCCCCCAAAGGGCCTACTTACCCTCCAATTCCAGTGGTCACATTTTGGTTCAAGTCCTTTTTTATATTTTTGGCATTTCTGATTTCACAATCTACCCCCTCATTCTTTCTGCCTTACATCCTCTCTACCTTAGGGGCCCTATACTGTACATTAGGCAGCTGCTTCCCCATTAGAAAAGAGCCACTGATTGGAAAAACAGATCGGCAGTCACTGATGTTTGTCTATCTACCGGGAAATTCTTCAAGTTAAAAATCCTCAATTTGCAGATCCCAGCCATTTTTGGGAATCAAGATTTTTCACCTTGTTGAATATCCCTGATTCTGCAAAACAGCTTTGGGGTATCGGACAATTGTGCCAATCAGTTGCAGATGAATAGGGGCCTTTAGCCTCCTTATTCCATAGCCAACTTCATTTTATTAAGCGCAACCTTGATGCCCTGTTCTCCTCTTTAGCGCACAAATCTTTCCCATTTGCACCCTGTCCTGGTTCAATCAAGCTGTCTCACTCCACTCTTACCTCTGCTATTGGCTCCCGGCGGGTACTTCAGACTCCTCTTAAAACATGGCAATCCAAAATCACTTGCTACCTTCAGAAATGCTCTCACACTGTTAAATGTCACAGTAGAAAATCACAGTCTCACATGAGTTTCCTCCATTTCTAATTCAGAATCTCTTTCTATGGCACAATCCTATCTCATGCCAAGCAGTAGTACATCAAGGTATTATCTCCTCTTAATCCTCCAATTCAAGATACCTCTTTACTACTTTCATCTTTCTTCTAACTCTCCCTTTACATTCTCTCTCTCAACCCACCATACTGCCAAAATCGAGGCTATCCGCATCAACATAATCCAGTGGGAATTCATGTATTTATGAATCCCGTGGCATTCTTGCATCATATAATCCAAAAAGAAATATCCTAAATTTCTAACAAACAGGTGAATCCAACCAGAATTTTCTTTTACTATAGTGAGGAATATCGTTAATTTGTAATACAGAGATAAATCCAAACCATGTTTTCTTTTCATCCAAATGTAAAATATTTCAATTTGAATGCCCTAAAGGAAATGCAGTATATTCTATTATTCTAAAGTAAAATCCAAGGAAAATTGTTTTTTTAATCTACAAGGTAATCCAAACTTTGACATAGATCCAACTGGGACAATGGAAGATGCAATGTTCAAAAAAGAATTTGACACAGTGCCAAGAAGAAAATAGCAAAAAAAGGGTAAAATTGTATAACTGAAAGATTATAATAATTAATACGAAAATAACTATACAATGGCTTCATTTCCTCTGTGGTTATGGTAATAAAGTTTGCATACAGTACTTAGGTTTTCCCGCAAAATCGAATTATTAAATGAAGGTGAGGATATTAAAAGCAGATAGAATGACACAAGTTCTCCAGACACCAAATGTAGGCTGTTATCTTTAATTAAACGTAACATTACACATAAACAGAGATGTATCCAACATCTCCGTAAGCAATTTCTCTTAATTTGATGCTGATAGGTGCGGTTATCAATCCCCATTTCAGTATGTTAGTTGCATGCAGTTTTAGTGTTGGTACTTGTCCCTATTTATATATCTAATACAGCTATAAAATTCAGCTGGACAGGAAATCTGTATGACGCTAAACCCAACGGAACCTGAAATATCAGAATCAATGTTAATATATTATCACTTAGCAAATAAATGTGAGAATCTGGAAACACTGACATACATTTCCATGTTTCAACAGAAGGCATCTCATGGGCACAATGCATGCTAAATGCTAAGGTTATGCTCACATCAGTCACTGTTACAATTATCCATTTTTCATATTTTCTTCTTATATAATGGATTAATAATCAATTTACTTGAAATCTTTTACCACTGATTAACTCAAAAAATATATGGTATAACAAGTAAATAAATAGATATTGATTAATTACAGATAGTTACAAATAAAATAAACCACTTATTGATTACATAAGCATATATGACTTGCAAAAATATAATTTCAGAGGCCACATAATTAATTAATGGTTAAAATAAGAATTTACTTACCGATAATTCTATTTCTCATAGTCCGTAGTGGATGCTGGGGACTCCGAAAGGACCATGGGGAATAGCGGCTCCGCAGGAGACTGGGCACAAAGTAAAAGCTTTAGAACTAGCTGGTGTGCACTGGCTCCTCCCCCTATGACCCTCCTCCAAGCCTCAGTTAGGATACTGTGCCCGGACGAGCGTACACAATAAGGAAGGATTTTGAATCCCGGGTAAGACTCATACCAGCCACACCAATCACACCGTACAACTTGTGATCTGAACCCAGTTAACAGCATGATAACAGAAGGAGCCTCTGAAAAGATGGCTCACAACAACAATAACCCGATTTTTGTAACAATAACTATGTACAAGTAATGCAGACAATCCGCACTTGGGATGGGCGCCCAGCATCCACTACGGACTATGAGAAATAGAATTATCGGTAAGTAAATTCTTATTTTCTCTAACGTCCTAGTGGATGCTGGGGACTCCGAAAGGACCATGGGGATTATACCAAAGCTCCCAAACGGGCGGGAGAGTGCGGATGACTCTGCAGCACCGAATGAGAGAACTCCAGGTCCTCCTCAGCCAGGGTATCAAATTTGTAGAATTTAGCAAACGTGTTTGCCCCTGACCAAGTAGCTGCTCGGCAAAGTTGTAAAGCCGAGACCCCTCGGGCAGCCGCCCAAGATGAGCCCACTTTCCTTGTGGAATGGGCTTTTACAGATTTTGGCTGTGGCAGGCCTGCCACAGAATGTGCAAGCTGAATTGTACTACAAATCCAACGAGCAATCGTCTGCTTAGAAGCAGGAGCACCCAGCTTGTTGGGTGCATACAGGATAAACAGCGAGTCAGATTTTCTGACTCCAGCCGTCCTGGAAACATATATTTTCAGGGCCCTGACTACGTCCAGCAACTTGGAATCCTCCAAGTCCCTAGTAGCCGCAGGCACCACAATAGGTTGGTTTAAGTGAAATGCTGAAACCACCTTAGGGAGAAATTGAGGACGAGTCCTCAATTCTGCCCTGTCCGTATGAAAAATTAGGTAAGGGCTTTTATAGGATAAAGCCGCCAATTCTGATACACGCCTGGCTGAAGCCAGGGCTAACAGCATTACCACTTTCCATGTGAGATATTTCAAGTCCACAGTGGTGAGTGGTTCGAACCAATGTGATTTTAGGAATCCCAACACTACATTGAGATCCCAAGGTGCCACTGGAGGCACAAAAGGAGGCTGTATATGCAGTACTCCCTTGACAAACGTCTGAACTTCAGGAACAGAAGCTAGTTCTTTTTGGAAGAATATCGACAGGGCCGAAATTTGAACCTTAATGGACCCTAATTTGAGGCCCATAGACAGTCCTGTTTGCAGGAAATGCAGGAATCGACCCAGTTGAAATTCCTCCGTAGGGGCCTTCCTGGCCTCGCACCACGCAACATATTTACGCCAAATACGGTGATAATGTTGTACGGTTACATCCTTCCTGGCTTTGATCAGGGTAGGGATGACTTCATCCGGAATGCCTTTTTCCTTCAGGATCCGGCGTTCAACCGCCATGCCGTCAAACGCAGCCGCGGTAAGTCTTGGAACAGACATGGTCCCTGCTGGAGCAGGTCCTGTCTTAGAGGTAGAGGCCACGGGTCTTCCGTGAGCATCTCTTGAATTTCCGGGTACCAAGTCCTTCTTGGCCAATCCGGAGCCACGAGTATAGTCTTTACTCCTCTCCTTCTTATGATTCTCAGTACTTTTGGTATGAGAGGAAGAGGAGGGAACACATACACTGACCGGTACACCCACGGTGTTACCAGAGCGTCCACAGCAATTGCCTGAGGGTCCCTTGACCTGGAGCAATATCTGTCCAGTTTTTTGTTGAGGCGAGACGCCATCATGTCCACCTTTGGTTTTTCCCAACGGTTTACAATCATGTGGAAGACTTCTGGGTGAAGTCCCCACTCCCCCGGGTGAAGATCGTGTCTGCTGAGGAAGTCTGCTTCCCAGTTGTCCACTCCCGGAATGAACACTGCTGACAGTGCTATCACATGATTTTCCGCCCAGCGAAGAATCCTTGCCACTTCCGTCATTGCCCTCCTGCTTCTTGTGCCGCCCTGTCTGTTTACGTGGGCGACTGCCGTGATGTTGTCCGACTGGATCAATACTGGCTGACCCTGAAGCAGAGGCCTTGCCTGACTTAGGGCATTGTAAATGGCCCTTAGTTCCAGGATATTTATGTGAAGTGCCGTTTCCATGCTTGACCACAAGCCCTGGAAATTTTTTCCCTGTGTGACTGCTCCCCAGCCTCTCAGGCTGGCATCCGTGGTCACCAGGACCCAATCCTGAATGCCGAATCTGCGGCCCTCTAGGAGATGAGCACTCTGTAACCACCACAGGAGAGACACCCTTGTCCTTGGAGACAGGGTTATCCGCTGATGCATTTGAAGATGCGATCCGGACCATTTGTCTAGCAGATCCAACTGAAAAGTTCTTGCGTGGAATCTGCCGAATGGAATCGCTTCGTAAGAAGCCACCATCTTTCCCAGGACCCTTGTGCACTGATGCACTGACACCTGGCCTGGTCTTAAGAGTTTCCTGACTAGGTCGGATAACTCCCTGGCTTTCTCTTCCGGGAGAAACACCTTTTTCTGTACTGTGTCCAGAATCATCCCTAGGAACAGCAGACGTGTCGTCGGAATCAGCTGCGATTTTGGAATATTTAGAATCCATCCGTGCTGTCGTAGTACTATTTGAGATAGTACTACTCCGACCTCTAACTGTTCTCTGGACCGTGCCCTTATCAGGAGATCGTCCAAGTAAGGGATAATTAAGACGCCTTTTCTTCGAAGAAGAATCATCATTTCGGCCATTACCTTGGTAAAGACCCGGGGTGCCGTGGACAATCCAAACGGCAGCGTCTGAAACTGATAGTGACAGTTCTGTACCACAAACCTGAGGTACCCTTGGTGAGAAGGGCAAATTGGGACATGGAGGTAAGCATCCTTGATGTCCAGAGACACCATGTAGTCCCCTTCTTCCAGGTTCGCTATCACTGCTCTGAGTGACTCCATCTTGAACTTGAACCTTTTTATGTAAGTGTTCAAGGTTTTCAGATTTAAAATGGGTCTCACCGAGCCATCCGGCTTCGGTACCACAAACAGCGTGGAGTAATACCCCTTTCCCTGTTGTAGGAGGGGTACCTTGATTATCACTTGCTGGGAATACAGCTTGTGAATGGCTTCCAATACCGCCTCCCTGTCGGGGGTAGACGTTGGTAAAGCAGACTTCAGGAACCGGCGAGGGGGAGACGTCTCGAATTCCAATTTGTACCCCTGAGATACTACCTGCAGGATCCATGGGTCCACTTGCGAGTGAGCCCACTGCGCGCTGAAATTCTTGAGACGGGCCCCCACCGTGCCTGAGTCCGCTTGTAAGGCCCCAGCGTCATGCTGAGGACTTGGCAGAAGCGGGGGAGGGCTTCTGGTCGTGGGAAGAAGCTGTCTGTTGCAGTCTTTTTCCCCTTCCTCTGCCCCGGGGCAGATATGAGTGGCCTTTTGCCCGCTTGCCCTTATGGGGACGAAAGGACTGAGCCTGAAAAGACGGTATCTTTTTCTGCTGCGAGGTGACTTGGGGTAAAAAGGTGGATTTCCCAGCCGTTGCCGTGGCCACCAGGTCCGATAGACCGCCCCCAAATAACCCCTCCCCTTTATACGGCAATACTTCCATATGCCGTTTGGAATCCGCATCCCCTGACCACTGTCGCGTCCATAATCCTCTTCTGGCAGAAATGGACATCGCACTTACTCTTGATGCCAGAGTGCAAATGTCTCTCTGTGCATCTCGCATATATAGGAATGCATCCTTTAAATGCTCTATAGTCAATAATATATTGTCCCTGTCCAGGGTATCAATATTTTCAGTCAGGGAATCCGACCAAGCCACCCCAGCACTGCACATCCAGGCTGAGGCGATTGCTGGTCGCAGTATAACACCAGTATGTGTGTATATACTTTTAAGGATATTTTCCAGCCTCCTATCTGCTGGCTCCTTAAGGGCGGCCGTTTCTGGAGACGGTAACGCCACTTGTTTTGATAAGCGTGTGAGCGCCTTATCCACCCTAGGGGGTGTTTCCCAACGAGCCCTAACCTCTGGTGGGAAGGGATATAGTGCCAATAATTTTTTAGAAATTAGCAGTTTTTTGTCGGGGGTAACCCACGCTTCATCACACACTTCATTCAATTCATCTGATTCAGGAAAAACTACGGGTAATTTTTTCACACCCCACATAATACCCCTTTTTGTGGTACTTGCAGTATCAGAGATGTGCAAAACCTCCTTCATTGCCGTGATCATGTAACGTGTGGCCCTACTGGAAAATACGTTTGTTTCTTCACCGTCGACACTGGAGTCAGTGTCTGTGTCTGGGTCCGTGTCGACCCACTGAGGTAACGGGCGTTTAATAGCCCCTGACGGTGTTTGAGACGCCTGGACAGGCACTAACTGAGCTGCCGGCTGTCTCATGTCGTCAACAGTTTTCTGTAACGTGCCGACGCTGTCACGTAATTCCTTAATTACGGCCATCCATTCAGGTGTCGACTCCCTAGGGGGTGACATCACCATTATAGGCAATTGCTCCGCCTCCACATCATTTTCCTCCTCATACATGTCGACACACACGTACCGACACCCAGCACACACACAGGGAATGCTCTGATAGAGGACAGGACCCACTTAGCCCCTTGGGGAGACAGAGGGAGAGTTTGCCAGCACACACCAGAGCGCTATATATGTATAGGGACAACCTTACAATAAGTGTCTATCCCTTATAGCTGCTTATATCTGTTATTTTGCCAAATAAGTGCCCCCCTCTCTTTTTTACCCTGTTTCTGTAGTTGCAGGATGCAGGGGAGATTCTGGGAGCCTTCCTACCAGCGGAGCTGTGTGGGAAAAATGGCGCTGTGTGCTGAGGAGATAGGCCCCGCCCCCTTCACGGCGGGCTCTTCTCCCGCTTTTATCTGGAAAACTGGCAGGGGTTAAATACATCCATATAGCCCAGGAGCTATATGTGATGTTTTTTTTGCCAAATAAGGTAAATTCATTGCTTCCCAGGGCGCCCCCCCCCCGCGCCCTGCACCCTCAGTGACCGAAGTGTGAAGTGTGCTGAGAGCAATGGCGCACAGCTGCAGTGCTGTGCGCTACCTTATGAAGACAGGAAAGTCTTCTGCCGCCGATTTATGGACCTCTTCTTGCTTCAGCATCTGTAAGGGGGCAGGCGGCGCGGCTCCGGGACCCATCCATGGCTGGGCCTGTGATCGTCCCTCTGGAGCTAATGTCCAGTAGCCTAAGAAGCCCAATCCACTCTGCACGCAGGTGAGTTCGCTTCTTCTCCCCTTAGTCCCTCGATGCAGTGAGCCTGTTGCCAGCAGGTCTCACTGAAAATAAAAAACCTATTTAAACTTTTACTCTAAGCAGCTCAGGAGAGCCACCTAGATTGCACCCTTCTCGTACGGGCACAAAATCTTAACTGAGGCTTGGAGGAGGGTCATAGGGGGAGGAGCCAGTGCACACCAGCTAGTTCTAAAGCTTTTACTTTGTGCCCAGTCTCCTGCGGAGCCGCTATTCCCCATGGTCCTTTCGGAGTCCCCAGCATCCACTAGGACGTTAGAGAAAAATAAAAATCTATACACCTGGCTGTGAAAGGCTCCATAGTTGCATTTAGAAACATAAGTTTCACCATGAAGCTCAAAGAACATTCAAAGTAAATCTGAGAAAACTGTATTATAAAGCATCACTTATAAAGATTGATAAAAAGACAAATATCAAGAAATATCAAGAACATTTAAGTTTACCCAATTACCCACTGCAAGCTTCCAATGGGGTATATTTACTAACATTCGTAATTTCCGAAAATAGGTCAAAGTTCAATCACGAATGACATCGAGAGTGTAAAACTGCAACTTTTTGAATTTATTACGATGGATTTACTAAGCTGTCGTATTCGGGTTTTTCTTTTCTTCCGATGTCGATGTCATTCGTTTTTTTTTACCTAATTTTACGGCAGTGATTAGCAAAACACTGCCGTTTTTTTTAACAATCAATCTCGGCCGGATCTGTGTGATCCGTGCTGGGGTTCTTTTTTTTTTTTTTTTTTAATTAAACAATGTAAAATCCCAAAAAAAAATGCGTGGGGTCCCCCCTCCTAAGCATAACCAGCCTCGGGCTCTTTGAGCCGATCCTGGTTGCAGAAATATGGTAAAAAAAATGACAGGGGTTCCCCCATATTTAAGCAACCAGCATCGGGCTCTGCGCCTGGTCCTGGTCCCAAAAATACGGGGGACAAAAAGAGTAGGGGTCCCCCGTATTTTTAAAACCAGCACCGGGCTCCACTAGCTGGACAGATAATGCCACAGCCGGGGGTCACTTTTATACAGCGCCCTGCGGCCGTGGCATCAAAAATCCAACTAGTCACCCCTGGCCGGGGTACCCTGGGGGAGTGGGAACCCCTTCAATCAAGGGGTCCCCCCCCCCCAGCCACCCAAGGGCCAGGGGTGAAGCCCGAGGCTGTCCCCCCCCATCCAATGGGCTGCGGATGGGAGGGCTGATAGCCTTTGTTGTAAAATAAAAGATATTGTTTTTAGTAGCAGTACTACAAGTCCCAGCAAGCCTCCCCCGCATGCTGGTACTTGGAGAACCACAAGTACCAGCATGCGGCGGAAAAACGGGCCCGCTGGTACCTGTAGTACTACCACTAAAAAAATACCCAAAAAAACACAAGACACACACACCGTGAAAGTATAATTTTATTACATACATACACACATACATACATACATACTTACCTTATGTTCCCACGCAGGTCGGTCCTCTTCTCCAGTAGAATCCAAGGGGTACCTGTTGAAGAAATTCTACTCACCAGATCCAGTGGTCCAGGCTCCTCGGCAAATCCAGGGTTAATCCACGTACTTGAATAAAACAAAAAAACGGTTGCCCGACCACGAACTGAAAGGTGACCCATGTTTGCACATGGGTCACCTTCCCACGAATGCCAGAAACCCACTTTGCCTTCTGGCTAAGTGGGTTTCTTCAGCCAATCAGGGAGTGCCACGTTGTAGCACTCTCCTGATCAGCTGTGTGCTCCTGTCTTCACTGACAGGCAGCACGCGGCAGTGTTACAATGTAGCGCCTATGCGCTACATTGTAACCAATGATGGGAACTTTCTGCTCAGCGGTGACGTCACTTTAGGTCAACCGCAGGGCACAAAGTTCACATCATTGGTTACAATGTAGCGCATAGGCGCTACATTGTAACACTGCCGTGTGCCGCCTGTCAGTGAGGACAGGAGCACACAGCTGATCAGTAGAGTGCTACAACGTGGCACTCCCTGATTGGCTGAAGAAACCCACTTAGCCAGAAGGCAAAGTGGGTTTCTGGCATTCGTGGGAAGGTGACCCATGTGCAAACATGGGTCACCTTTCAGTTCGTGGTCGGGCAACCGTTTTTTTGTTTTATTCAAGTACGTGGATTAACCCTGGATTTGCCGAGGAGCCTGGACCACTGGATCTGGTGAGTAGAATTTCTTCAACAGGTACCCCTTGGATTCTACTGGAGAAGAGGACCGACCTGCGTGGGAACATAAGGTAAGTATGTATGTATGTATGTGTGTATGTATGTAATAAAATTATACTTTCACGGTGTGTGTGTCTTGTGTTTTTTTGGGTATTTTTTTAGTGGTAGTACTACAGGTACCAGCGGGCCCGTTTTTCCGCCGCATGCTGGTACTTGTGGTTCTCCAAGTACCAGCATGCGGGGGAGGCTTGCTGGGACTTGTAGTACTGCTACTAAAAACAATATCTTTTATTTTACAACAAAGGCTATCAGCCCTCCCATCCGCAGCCCATTGGATGGGGGGGGACAGCCTCGGGCTTCACCCCTGGCCCTTGGGTGGCTGGGGGGGGGGGACCCCTTGATTGAAGGGGTTCCCACTCCCCCAGGGTACCCCGGCCAGGGGTGACTAGTTGGATTTTTGATGCCACGGCCGCAGGGCGCTGTATAAAAGTGACCCCCGGCTGTGGCATTATCTGTCCAGCTAGTGGAGCCCGGTGCTGGTTTTAAAAATATGGGGGACCCCTACTCTTTTTGTCCCCCGTATTTTTGGGACCAGGACCAGGCGCAGAGCCCGATGCTGGTTGCTTAAATATGGGGGAACCCCTGTCATTTTTTTCACCATATTTCTGCAACCAGGATCGGCTCAAAGAGCCCGAGGCTGGTTATGCTTAGGAGGGGGGACCCCACGCAATTTTTTTTGAAAAAATAAGCACTTTCCCACCCCTTCCCACTGATATACATGCACGGATCTCATGGATCCGTGCATGCCTATCCAATCACGAATAAAAAAAAAAGGTCTGTTTTTTTTTAGCACTTTTTTACGAGTTGTAATTTTTCACGGCAGTGTTTGTTCTTTTTTGGCTTTGCACTTCTTAGTAAATGACCGAGATTCATACTTAAACAGCCGCGTTTTGACCGATGGTGTATTCATTCGTAATTTTTTACCTGAACTTGCAAAAAATTACGAATGCCCTCATCACTGCCGTGATTAGTGTTTAGTAAATGACCGAGATTAACCGAGATGACACTTTGAAGAAAAAACGGCATCTCGGTCAAAATCGGGAGCTTAGTAAATATACCCCAATGTGTTTATTGTTGATCCAGAAGGTAAAAACCCCATTTACCAATTTGTTTTCAATTGACTTAAAATAAAAAATACATTTAAATACTTTTTTGATTTTTAGGGGGTTATTTATCAAAGCTTGGAAGGAGATAAAATTGTGAGAGATAAAGTTCCAACTGATCAGCTCCTGCCATTTTTCAAACACTGCCTGTAAAATGTGATAAGTACTTTATTTCTCACAATTTTATCTCTCTTCAGACTTTAAGAAATACCTCTCCAAAACAGAAATCTTCTACTGTACCTCCTCAGATTAACATTTTAGCAAAATGCTGCCCAGCAATCAATAGTTTTTGGCCACCACAGGAAAGAAAAAAAATTCCACCACATTAAACCACACACTGTAATGCCCGTGATACATTATGCCCTACAGTAAGGCTACTAATTACTTTTAAATTACCTGCTCATTGCCAGGGGTTTCATTCTCTGGGTTCCATGCTCGTTGCTAGGGGTTTCTTGCTCCGGGTTCCATGCTCGTTGCCAGGGGTTTCATCCTCCGGGTTTCATGCTCATTGCCAGGGGTTTCATCCTCTTGGTTCCATGCTTGTTGCCAGGGGTTTCATGGTCTGGGTTCCATGCTTGTTGCCAGGGGTTTCATGCACTGGGTTCCATGCTCGTTGCAAGGGGTGTATAATGCTCGTTGCCAGGGGTGTATACTCATTAACACCAGCCAGGCCACCAGCACTGCTATCCTGCTCCCCCTCCTCCTCCTGCCCATAGTACTGCACTCGGGGGACAGAGTTTTGTGAAATTACATGGTTGCATCGTGACGTCAGGGCACAAACATGACATTTCACGAAACTCAGCCCCCTGAGCAGAGTGGTGTAGGAGGGAGGAGGGTGAGCAGGACAACAGCCAGCAGGTGTCACGGCGGGTGCCCCGTGCGATTGCAGGGTTCACCCGCCACTAATAACACACTGTGCATTGGCACCAGCTCTACACTAGGTGCATGAGATCTGCCTGAAAAAAAGACCCTGTTTAGCCTGCAACTTCGCCTACATGACACTCCCATCATGTCAACATGGCTAGATTAAGAGTTGTGGGGACCCTGGGCAACTAAATTGTCTGTGTCCCCTCCAATAAAATGGCTGCGGAGGAGCCTGTGAGGAGCTGTCCAGTGGCACTGATCTCA
This sequence comes from Pseudophryne corroboree, assembly GCF_028390025.1. Taxonomy (NCBI): domain Eukaryota; kingdom Metazoa; phylum Chordata; class Amphibia; order Anura; family Myobatrachidae; genus Pseudophryne; species Pseudophryne corroboree. The sequence goes on from NC_086444.1 coordinate 1,057,704,748, forward strand.
GAGGAACAGTGGTTAGGAGGAGGGCCGGTGGATTCATCAAAGCCACCGGGAGGAGCAACCAAGAGGCGGGTCAGAGCCGTAGGCAGTGCCGGCCTCGGGAGCCGTACTGTGCTGTATGTAGTCTGTGCATGCAGAGCCGCAGCAGCCCCCCTGTCTAGGACCCTCATTCTCACAAATTGCAGGGTCAGATTGAGCCTGTGTGGGAACGCCCTGTGTGTGGGGGCCCCCCACTCTGGTCCTGCATGACAAGGCCACTGAGCATGATCATAGCACAAAGCTACAGTATTGTACTTATATTCAGTAGCAGTTATTATTGCTTGCAGTGTAAGTAATGTTGTAATGCAAGATCAGGTAGTCTATGCAGAATGTATGAAGTAGTATTTGTGCTTAGACAGCTTTATAAACTTATTAAATGCTGTCACCAAGTAATAATGGAGTTTTATCAAGTCTAATCAAATTAAGGTAGAATTAAATAGTTCAAAGCTAATGAAATAGTGCTTGTTTTTGTCCAGTTAAAAGTCATTATGTACAGTGGAACCACCCCTAAAGCCTCAGATGGCTTGCCAAGAAATCTTGTATATAAAAATCAATTTCACTTTAGTGGCATATGTAATAGCAATAGCTTGCTGATAAATGTCAATAACACAATATAAAAGTGATGCCTGCTCTGTCCCATAAGCTGTTATCTCCTCTAGATATGCCAGTCATCTTCATCTTACTATTGATTGGGAAAGTTGTAAGGATGAATAGATGCTCTGTTAGAGGAGCACATACAGTATGCTACAATCTAATACTAATATTAGGTTGATGGCTCAAAGTCATACTATGTATTTATATTTCTGTGTATTTAGTGGTTATTCATTTGGTTGGGTATTAACAAATAGAGCCCTTTGGATGAAAGTTGTGGAGTGGTGGGCTTATACTGTAGCTCACCAATGTAAATGGCTTCAAGGTTGGTTATAAATAGCGCAGTCTTATCCTGAAACCGCTGCTGCATTTTGTAACATCCGTGACTTTGGAAGAGGTTATGTGCTACAAATGACTCAAATCCTTTTATTGTAATAAATGATTTTTATATTGTACTAGCTGGAGTACCTGGCGTTGCCCGGGATTCTAAGGGTGTGTACATACGGTGAGATCCTTGCTATGCCTGATTTTTACTTGCGATTTCCCTTGAACTCCCCGGAGCCCAGATAGCACAGATTTTCTTGAGATATGGACTATGTGTGCTTACGATTTTGGCTTATGTGAGATGTCATTGACATGTGAGATGAACTAGATAGTACACCGATCTAGCAAGGATTGACTTGCCTGCACAGTCTATCTTTTCTTGCAATGCCGACCTGGCGGGACCGCACATCGGGATCGCAAGGTGACTTTCACCTTGCGATCTGCACTAACTTTTCTTGCGATTTTGACTATATAGTCAAAATCGAAAGAAAATATCTCCCCGTGTGTACACACCCTAAGAATGTCTGTTTACAAAAATAAATGTAAATACTAAATACACAGTATATATAACATTGTAGATAGCTGAATACCTGTGCTTTGCTACGGGATGAGGATGGCAAATTAGAATGATAGTTTGTTAATTTATGTTGATTGGAGATCTAGTATATAGGCATATCTTGCTTCCCTGATGCACTTTGTGTAGTGGCCGGACCCCTTTTTGGTCCCCCAAGGGACCCTGCTCTTCCCACTATACAACTCTCAGTCTGTGGCTTCCTGCTGCCTCCATTCCCCTCCTCATATGTCAGTGTCCCTGTGAAATTATTGATTTTTTTCAGTTTCTTATATAGTGCAGCACATTATGTATCTCCTGATATACTCTGTGCTGCTGGGGGACCGTGCTACTTCCTCTATATAACTCTCAGTGTGTGGGTTCATGCTACCTCCATTCCCCTTCTCACATCATGTCACTGGCCCTGTCACATGCAGCCCTGTCATCACTGAGATATCATGCATGTCCTGATATAGTGTGTGCTGCTGACCCATCCCTAGGGGTGCTAGTGGTGTGTTAACCCCACAGTGTTTGTTCCCAGAGTGTAAGTAAGTTGTGTAGCAAGTTTGGTGTAAATTGCTCCAGGCATTACAGAGTTATGCGGTCTGCTGAATAACTGTGTGCTGCTGCCTCACCCCTAGGGGTGCTAGGAGTGTCTTACCCCCCAGTGTTTGTTCCCAGCCTGTAAGTCATATGTGTACCAAGTTTGTTGTAAATAGGTCCAGGCATTCAGGAGTTATGCTGTCTCCTGAAATACTCTGTGCTGCTGTCCCACCCCTAGGGGTGCAAGTGGTGTTTTACCCCCACAGTGTTTGTTCCCAGAGTGTAAGACATTTGTGTAGCAAGTTTGCTGTAAATTGGTCAAGGCATTCGGGAGTTATGCTTTCTCCTGAAATACTCTGTGCTCCTGTCCCACCGCTAGGGGTGCTAGTGGTGTCTAACCCCCACAGAGTTTGTTCCCCGATTGTAAGTCAGATGTGTACCAAGTTTGGTGTAACTTGCTCCAGCCCTTCCACAGTTATGCTGTCTGCTGACATACTCTGTGCTGCTGTCCCACCCCTAGGGGTGCTAGGGGTGTCTGACCCCCACAGTGTTTATTCCCAGAGTGTAAGTCATATCTTATGTCTACCAAGTTTGTTGTAAATTGCTGTAGGCATTCCAGAGTTATGCTGTCTGCTGAAATACTCAGTACTGCTGCCTGACACCTAGGGGTGCTAGAGGTGTCTTCCCCCATAGTGTTTGTTCCCAGATTGTAAGGTATATGTGTACCAATTTTTGAGTACATTGCTCCAGCAATTCCGGAGTTACAGTTGTGCTCATAAGTTTACATACCCTAGCAGAATTTGTGATTTTCTGGCCATTTGTCAGAGAATATGAATGATAACTCACAAACTTTTCTTTCACTCATGGTTAGTGGTTGGGTGAAGCCATTTATTGTCAAACAACTGTGTTTACTCTTTTTAAATCATAATGACAACAGAAACTACCCAAATGACCCTGATCAAAAGTTTACATACCCTGGAGATTTTGGCCTGATAACATGCACACAAGTTGACACAAACGGGTTTGAATGGCTACTAAAGGTAACCATCCTCACCTGTGATCTGTTTGCTTGTAATCAGTGTGTGTGTATAAAGGTCAGTGAGTTTCTGGACTCCTGAAAGACCCTTGCATCTTTCATCCAGTGCTGCACTGACGTGTCTGGATTCTGAGTCATGGGGAAAGCAAAAGAATTGTCAAAGGATCTGCGGGAAAAGGTAATTGAACTGTATAAAACAGGAAAGGGATATAAAAAGATATCCAAGCAATTGAGAATGCCAATCAGCAGTGTTCAAACTCTATTTAAGAAGTGGAAAATGAGGGATTCTGTGGAAACCAAATCACGGTCAGGTAGACCAACAAAAATTTCAGCCACAACTGCCAGGAAAATTGTTCGGGATGCAAAGAAAAATCCACAAATAACTTCAGCTGAAATACAGGACTCTCTGAAAAAAAGGGGTGTGGTTGTTTCAAGATGCACAATAAGGAGGCATTTGAAGAAAAATGGGTTGCATGGTCGAGTCGCCAGAAGAAAGCCATTACTACGCAAATGCCACAAAGCATCCCGCTTTACTCCAAACAGCACAGAGACAAGCCTCAAAACTTCTGGAACAAAGTCATTTGGAGTGATGAGACCAAAATTTAACTTTTTGGCCATAACCATAAACGTTACAGTTGAAGAGGAGTCAACAAGGCCTATGATGAAAAGTACACTATTCCTACTGTGAAACACCGAGGTGGCTTGCTGATGTTTTGGGGATGTATGAGCTACAAAGACACTGGAAACTTGGTCAAAATTGATGGCAAGATGAATGCAGCATGTTATCAGAAAATACTGGAGGAAAATTTGCACTCATCAGCCCGGCAGCTGCGCATGGGACGTACTTGGACGTTCCAACATGACAATGATCCAAAACACATGGCCAAGTCGAGCTGTCATTGGCTACAGCAGAATAAAATGAAGGTTCTGGAGTGGCCATCTCAGTCTCCTGACCTCAATATCATTGAGCCACTCTGGGGAGATCTCAAACGTGCAGTTCATGCAAGACAGCCCAAGAATTTACAGGAACTGGAGGCTTTTTGCCAAGAATAATAGGGCAGCTTTACCATCTGAGAAAATAGCCTCATCCACAACTACCACAAAAGACTTCAAGCTGTCACTGATGTTAAAGAGGGCAATGGGGGTAATTCCAAGTTGATCGCAGCAGGAACTTTGTTAGCAGTTGGGCAAAACCATGTGCACTGCAGGGGAGGCAGATATAACATTTGCAGAAAGAGTTAGATTTGGGTGGGTTATTTTGTTTCTGTGCAGGGTAAATACTGGCTGCTATAGTTTTACACTGCAATTTAGATTGCAGATTGAACATACCACACCCAAATCTAACTCTCTCTGCACATGTTATATCTGCCTCCCCTGCAGTACACATGGTTTTGCCCAACTGCTAACAAAGTTCCTGCTGCGATCAACTCGGAATGACCACCAATACACGGTATTAAGAACTGGGGTATGTAAAATTTTGATCAGGGTCATGTGGGTAGTTTCTGTTGTCATTATGATTTAAAAAGAGTAAACACAGTTGTTTGACAATAAATGGCTTCACCCAACCACTAACCATGAGTGAAAGAAAAGTTTGTGAGTTATCATTCATATTCTCTGACAAATGGCCAGAAAATCACAAATTCTGCTAGGGTATGTAAACTTATGAGCACAACTGTATGCTGTCTCCTGATATACTCTGTGCTGCTGTCTCCCCCCCTCGGGGTGCTAGAGATTTCTAATTTTTTTAGTTGCCTCCGCCGTGTTTTAATACGCTCGTGTGTCAAATTTCACGATCTTAGCTTGTAAACTGTGGATTTGTATAGAAAGACAGATAGAAGGACAAATTTTCACTTTTATGTAGTAGATGAGTGATCCACATCATCACTTCCTAGAATTCTTATTTACAATAGTAGGAAATCCTAATAATCACATATTCTGTTTGGGTATACCATTAGCACTGGTAGTTAATCCCATTTATTGGTCAGATGTAGACCTGCAGGGACATAGATATGCCAGACAGCAGGTGTGTCTGGTGAGGGTGCCTGAGGACTGGTTTAAAGAACATTAAATAAACAGAAAAACATGACACCTCATTGCCCCCAATGCTAACAGCCTATGATGGTACCTGCTAAATCAGGGGGACATACATTGTGGGATCCCCCCAAAAAGTTACTTCCAGCAGTAGGCTGTGAGCGCTGATGCTGGCAACACTTAGGTGGAGGGAGGGTTTGGTTTGGTATACCTTTTTGTTTAAACCCATGATAATAATAATTACTGTCATGAGACTGATCCCTACGACTTCACAGGTTATATTGTATTTTGTCACATTCTCTATATGTCATTGCATTCTTTTAGTTTTCCTTTATCTCTGCATTTATATTTTAGCTCTCTGTTTTTGTGCTGTTGCCAGTTTATAGCAGATTTGGTCTCCAATGTTCTTCCAGACTTACAAGAGTGCATGTTTCTTCATATTTCCTCAACAAATAGAATTAGAATTCCTCATTTCCTCAACATTTTGACATTTATACACAACTGTCTGCATATGTCTTCCTCAAACCTTGGCAACCATGTGTTACAGATACACATAGATACAGAATATATAAATCCTGGTTTATATTTCATGCTTGCATATACTATATTTTACTATGTTTTGCTATTTTATAATATATATATATATATATATATATATATACACACACAGTATATTGCTTTAATTTCAGTTGTGTTGCTGACAAGAATTCATTTTTGCAAGCCTTATATTACTAATATTGTGACCTGGGCTAAACGAATCGGTTAAAAAAAACAACCCTACAGTACTCAACAATTCATTAATTTAGCCAAGTAATTGCAATAATAATTTAAGTGGTAATGTCATGAGTGGGAGCAGTTTTATATCAGCTGAAGGGGACACATTGGTTCATTTGCTAATATTAATGCATTGAATACAATTAATACAAAAGGAAACCTAAACAAGACCAAATTAAGTGTTCTGTTCATTGCAGGTTTTTGCTTATAGGGTTTCCTATATTTAAACATTTTGGTAAATAAATTTTGACCGGTTCATAACAATATTAAAGGACAAAAACAAGTTAATACAATTTTACTGGGGAAAACAAGATCATTCTGGCATAGTATATTATTTTATTAATGTTATCTAGATTTATTTCCTGTAATGTTTATGTCTGTTTCTTGGAAACTATTTATATTATATATCTTCATTGTTGAATTGGGCATTCAGTTTATGTGTCTTTTTATTTTTTAATTTTTACTAAGATACAGTAATATGTTGTTCAATTTGCTGTATATAATAAGTCACAATGACAAGCATTGACATCACTAAAACAGTAAATCTGATTGATTCCTTGAATCATTTTCCTTGCCTAATATTTATAATTGCAGCCCACAATATATACTTTTGTATTCCATTAGTCTGTCATTAAAACTATCATTATTAAAATACCTAGAAATTACTATTGCACTGATGATTTTTTTTAACTGCTAGTGATTTATCCTGACTAGTAATTAGTGAATTAGGTTACAACTTACATGTATCCTCAGTTTCTTAATACTACATATTATACATATACGACAGGTTATGGGTATTTTAGTCTATATTTAGGTACATTTATTAAAATGTTCTTAGTTTAAAAATTTGAACTTAACCCTTTGGCAGCTGAGAATTTTCTCACAACTGTGCTGAGCCTGTTTTCTCACTTTTTGCGCTAGTCACATTCCAACATCAATATCAATGCCGTGGGCTGGTTTGCTCATTTTTTGGTATGGACTACACACTAGGCATTCATTTAGGAGGGTCTCACTGGTTTCTTCATTTTTTTTATTTTTTGTTTTATTTAGGGTAAATTGAATTTTTATACATGAATGACTCGCAATGTGAGTTTTATAGCGTGTCAATGGGAGTTGTGTATCAATGGGAAATTTACGACATCTGGTGGTCAAAAATGTCTCTAAATGTAAAAAATTGTATTTGAAAACAATGCCATGTGTTTCCATGAAAAGGGTATCATTGCATTACATGAATGACAAAGTGACATTGTAAATGTAATGCTTGATACACCTGTATATTATTAATTAACACCTTTGTTTGAAGACAATGATTTCAATTGATTCTCTTCATTTTGCTGTCTCAGGTGACTTACTCGGGAAACATCCCTGCCTGTTGCCATAATATATCCAACATCTCACATTTTCTTCCTACAGAGCTGGGACCACAGTTGTCGTGGATAGCACCAAATCTCCATTCTTAGTTTTTGTGAAATCTGTAAGTATATAATACTAGCTGAAGTACCTGGCATTGCCCAGGTTTAAACATTCAAATTACAGTATTAAGGTATCAATGAGTTGCATAGGCAAATGCAGGGGAGGTTTCCAGTTGCCCCAAAACCTTCCTTCTCTTGACCAGTAGCTCAAATTATGACCAAAATCCGATTATTTTAGCTGCTTCCACAACATGCAGTTTGAGGGACAGAATGGAGCTGTTGCACATGCAGGAACTTCTTCTAGCAAGTTTGCTCTGTGTGTGAATCTGAGTGCTCAGTCAGTGCACTGGAGCAAAGAGTAGCTGCCAGGAAGAAGAGACAGGATCCTTACCATGAGGTGGGAGACCGAGGGGGTAATTCAGAGTTGATCGCTGCAGCAAATTTGTTAGCAGTTGGGTAAAACCATGGGGGTTATTCCGACCTGATCGCACGCTGCAATTCTTCGCAGCCGTGAAATTGGGTCGGAACTGCGAATGCACGGCGGCCGCATTGCGCACGTGCATCGTTGCCCAGCGATGACCGTCGCTGGGCAATGACAGGGACAGCGACAAAAGCAATCGCAGCGGTGATCGCAAGAAGATTGACAGGAGGAAAAGGCGTTCTGGTGCAAATTCTCACCGTTTTCTGGGAGTGGTGAGTCCAACGCACGTGTGTCCAGGCGTTTGCAGGGCGGGTGTCTGACGTCAACTCCGGGACCAGTCACGCTGAAGACATCGCAGCCAGTGAGTACGTCAGGACCTACTTAGAAACTGCAAAAAATATTTTTGCATAGCAGGGCTGCACAAGCATTCGCAGCCTTGCTATGCAAAAAATCTCTGCCCCATAGGTGGCGACTAGTCGATCGCACGGGCTGCAAAATGTAGCTTTGTGCGATCAACTCGGAATGAGGGCCCATGTGCACTGCAGGTGTGGCAGATGTAACATGTGCAGAGAGAGTTAGATTTGGGTGGGTTATTTTGTTTCTGTGCAGGGTAAATACTGGCTGCTTTATTTTTACACTGCAATTTAGATTTCAGTTTGAACACACCCCACCCAAATCTAACTCTCTCTGCACATGTTATATCTGCCCCCCCTGCAGTGCACATGGTTTTGCCCAACTAACAAATTTGCTGCTGCGATCAGGTCTGAATTACCCCCTGAGTGCCTAGAAAGTGCACTTCTGTCTCCTACTGGTTCTATTATGTTTGTGTATTTATTTTATTTATTTATTTATTTATTTATTTATTTATTTATTATGGGATATTTAACCTTTTGCTGACCACTTATGTTATTTATATTGGTTTAATATGTTTGATACAGCATTTACTATACATAATCTATAGTGTTAATTATTAAAACAGTACTCCATACACTATCCAGTATATAAAAAGACCAATGGGTACATGTATGTCCAGGGTCAGTACTAGGTTCTTCTACTGCTCCTCCAGACTCCCGCACAATGTTCCACAGAGCAGGAGATTGTGGTTTGCATTTGGAAACCCTCCTCTACAAATCCTGCGTTTCCCCCTGAGTTGGATGGAACTGTCTACATTTTAAAAATAATTAGCAGCTTAGCAGCTCTTCCAACATACCCATGAGGTGGCTGCCGAATGTCTTTTTTCTGTGGTGGCGCCAGTAGCCCTAATCCTACATTGCGAGATGGGTTAAACGTTTTCCTTCTGTTATCAATGTTGCTATTCCAAGGATTTTGGGTACACAATAGTTTTTGTTTTCCCACCTCCATTTCTGTCAGTTATTTTAATTAATTGATTTATGGTTATTTCAGTCAGTTATTTCAGGTCATTGAATTATAATTATTTCTGTCAGTTATTACAGTTCATTAAATCTTTCAGCCAAATTCATCCAGTGGAAGGCCCAGAACAGGCTCCCTGTGTCAAAGTTCTGTCTGGCATACACCAATGGGAGGTCCGAGTAGGACCTCAACTCTTTAATATGTCTTGTTGGACCCAATGTTATCACTCTATAAAGTTTTCATCCAAATCCATCTTATGTAAGGCCCAGAACAGGCTCACTGGGTCAAAGTTCTGCCTGATGAATACTAACAGGAGGTCCAACCAGGATCCCAACCCCCTAGTATGTCTTCTGGGATCCAATATTACCACTTTGTGAAGTTTTCCTCCAAATCCATCCAGTGAAAGCCCCAGAACAGGCTCCCTGGGTCAAAGTTCTGCCTAGTGTACACCAATGGAAGGTCTGAATGGGAGCGCAACCCCCTAGTATGTCTTCTGGGATACAATGTTACCCTTTGTGAAGTTTTCGTCCAAATCCATCCATTGGTTAGCTCAGAACAGGTTTCCTGGGTCAAAGTTCTGCCCAGCATATACCAACGGGAGGATTGACCAGGAATCTAACCCCCCCTAAAACCTGACCAGGGTCAAACTTGACTACCTAGCATTGGTTTCATCCCAATTGGTGCAGGTGTGTCCAAATGCATAGCAGAACAGACAAACAAACAAACAGACCAATGAATAAAAGATTTATTGTTAACAGTTAATATAGTGCCAGCATATACATTGTGGTTTACAATTCAGAACAGAAAATTAATGTAACAAGACTGGGTAATAACAGACAGAAAAAGAGGTAAGAGGGCCATGCTTACAAGCTTACAATACATTACAGTCAGTTTACATGCCCATAATACTCCCAAGATACTCCCACAAGATGGAAAAGTTCTTTGTGATCGCATGGGCGATGCCCCGTTACCACCCAGAAATCCCCATTTCTGTGTGCGTATGCCTGGTCCAGTGCACAATTGGCCATTTCTTTTTTTGGCGCATGTGCATTATGCTGAAATTGACAAGATCTGTCTGCATTAGAACTTGCGTCTGACTGAGAATAAGGCCTGAAGTGTGCATTGCATGTGAGAGTTGGTTGCTCGATGACTGAGGGGCAGTTAGTTTCCCTGATACACACATTTCTCATCATATGCGCCTTGGGTATCGGTGTGATTTGCCGATGGACATCCATCAAAATCCCGACAGCCCCACCGAAACCCCCCTCACCTTTGCCCTACCCTAAACCTAACCCTCCCGGTTGGTGCCTAACCCTAACCCTCCCCACATGGCGCCTAACCCTAACCCTCCCTCCCCGGTGCCTAACCCTCACCTTTTCCCTACCCTAAACCTAACCCTCCTTTGCAGGTGCCTAACCCTAACCCTCCCGGGTGGTGCCTAACCCTTCCCGCATGGTGCCTAAACCTAACCCTCCCTTCCCCGCTGCCTAAACCTAACCCTCCCCACATGGTCCCTAACCCTCCCTCCCCGGTGCCTAACCCTAACCTTTCCGGCGCTGCAGCCTAACCCTAACTCCCCTCCTGCAGCCTATACCAAACTCCCCCCCCCCCCCCCGGGGGCAGGAAGGCAGTGCGTCCCGCTGTGAAGACGATCGGGATGTCGGCTGTCAGTATTTTGATGCCGGCATCCCGTTCGGTGTCGGTATAGTGATGCCAGGTTTCTGTCCTTCGTTGGGATCTCGGCGTCGGTATATTGTCCGCCGGGATGCTAACTGCTTCCTGCATCTTGAGTTACTTGTCCTACTCCTCCTCTTCATCAATGCCTAGATGTGGATAGTAGGAGACAATGTTGTAGGGGGGATCATAGCAACAAATTATTACTTTGGAAATTGAGATTACGAAGAAAAGAGGGGGAGAATCCCTTTTAAAAAAAATTTTAATTACTGCAAGTAGACCCCATGTGTTGTACCCCAGTAAAAAGCTGCACAGTGATATTTTCTTTCCCTAGTCTTACTGCACTATACTACGATAAAATGCTAACTAATTTGTTGCTGTGGATTACAAGAGTAGTAATATTTGTACAATGTTATATTACGTTTGCAATTTGTTTATGTAAATTGATTGTACATACTGAAATATTTCAACATACTATATGCATTATGCAAGAGGAAACTGCTGACATGACTCGGAGATGACTTGCTGAATAGAATTCTACCATTCTCAGTCATTAAATCCTGTGCTTATTATTTAATTACATGTATTACACATCTATGCTGACATTTATTACATAGTAAATGAATGCAAATATTGAGAGGAAACTATGACTAATTTAAGTCTACATATTTTGCAGGAAATATCTATGGGGACAGGGCCGTCTTTTCATATGGGTTCTGTGGGAAGTTGCCCAAGGGCTCCAGGAGTATAAGGGCCCTAGGCAGATAGCTGAGGGTCCCCTTTTTTCAGGGGTAGCAGATTTTTGGAAATCAGCCCTGGGGAATATCAGACATTAAAGCAGTGTATTTTAACTGTGCAAGTGTGCGTTCTCATGTGTAGCAGAGCTGCACAAACTAATTTTGTGCAGTCTCTGCGCAGCCCAGGATTTACTCTGCCGCCTTGATCACTTCAGCTTGTCCGGGACCGGAACTGACGTTAGGATACCTCCCTGCAAATGCTTGGACACGCCTGTGTTTTTCCAAACACTCCCGGAAAACGGTCAGTTGCCACTCACAAATGACCTCTTCCTGTCAATCTCCTAGCGTTCGCCAGCGTGTTTGTAATTTTTGCACCATCCCGTCGCTGCCCGCTGATCCCCATTGCTGCGGTCCATCGCGCCTGTGCATTGCAGTGCATACGCAGTTCAGACCTGATCGCCCACTTTGCGACAACGCACAGCAGCGATCAGGTCTGAAGCGGGCCCCATGTTTGCTGGCCGTGCGGGATGCCCTTGCAAACTCAAACATGGTTATGCCTTGTGATTGCCCCTTTTTAAAAAAGTCAGCGTTCGGCCGGCATCACACACGGCCGCCGAACTCGGGTGGCATTACAGCCTGCCCTTGGTATGCAGTTTTATATTTTCGTTGGTGGATTGCTCTGGCTCCTGAACTCTGATCTCCAAGTCCCCAGTACCTCCTGAAAGGTGGGACTCTCTAGTGTTTTATCCTATTAAAAGAAATCTATTTCCAGGAACTGGAGATATCTTTAGTCAAGCAAACTGCCCTCCCACCGGAAAATTATGAAAATTAAGACCACTCCACTATCCACCCCTCCCCTACATATTAAACACCACCTACCACCCTGGAAGTCATGTACCAGGGCCCCTTCATTCAGCCCAATGCCCCCTTCTATAGTTTAGCCCCATCTGTGCAGTAAAGGAGTAATTAGCAGTAATTACTGCTCCAGGTCCTATATGCTGAGTGGAAGATAGAACACCCCCTACCGCCCGCTGGACATCAAAGCTGCCATTGATAGCACCCCCCCCACCCCTACTGCTGGAGGACAGGTAGGGGGCCTAGTGCATTGCTGTGCCCAGGGGCCTACACTGCTATTAAGATGGCCCTGTGTGGGTGGAATTCAATTCTCTTTGCTGAGATGTAGCCCCCAGCATCAGTGCACCAAGCTATTCAGTTGCTCAAGCCGAATACCCGTGACTAGCCGATTTCTGCTCCCACCCGCCTGAGAATGTGAACTGAAATCTGTGGCTTGAGGCATTTGAACCTGTCTTACCTTTTCCAGTGTCGACTTGTCATATGTCGACCAGTAGTCCATGTCGACCTTGGGTCTGTCGACCATCTGGGGTTGACCTAATGACTTGTGATCTAATGTATGTAGACCTATAGTCCGGATCCAATCCTAATCGGCTCATACTAAACCCACCTGACTCTACTTAAGTCTGACAGCTCCCTCCTGTCCTATATAAATCTGATTAGCTCAGGTGTACTGTTTGACCTGTATGAATGCAGTCGCACCCTGAAATCTGCCAGCTGAATGTGAGCACATGGGGAAAGTCCCTTAATTTGCCTCATTAGCAAAGCTTGTGTTTCTTAACAATAGCTTTTTCATTTCCATATTTCCTCCTTTCTGTACATTTTATATTCATCGTTTTAGTACACCAATCAGTTTACACTGTTTTTCCTTTATTTGACTCACACACAAAATGCTGAAATGCATTATCATTACCTGTTTTTGTTGAAGTGAATGAAAAGGAACAACGACTTTAGCCAAGGTCTGCCCCAAGGCCAATACATATAACATCAATTTGGAGAACAAGCTGAAAATTAAAACTGTGGGACCTAAGAACAGGAACCTCACAAATTTCTTCTTTAAACTCTCCAAACACATCCTGAAACTCAGGAGTCCGCTGAATACTATTATGGGCTCAGGATGTTTAAATAGTATGTTAGTTTTCTATGCAGTGAGTTCTAATCATCATACAAATCCACATACCTTTTCTTGAGGTGCAGTATAGCAAATTGTTTCATAACCGGGATCTTATTAACCAATAGCTTCTAACAACCATTTTCTATAATACTGCCTAGATATTTGGTTCCAACCATCCCTAAGACAACATTTTCACGTTGACAGTAAGGCCTGTGCTGAGCTTATTTAGATGAGCCTTCCAATGGACACTCGCCTCAACTATGTCATCTAGATAAGTAGTACAGTATGTGCATTGCATTTTCATCTTTCAATATCCTTTATGAGGTACAGTATGGGGTGGAAGTAAATCAGGTGGCTTATTCACAGTGAGGCTACACCACTTCTACCCTCAAATCTCCTGAACTTCTAGTTCCTAAATACTCTTTGGTGAATGTCTTGCAGTGTAATGATACCAGGTTGGTTCTTCCTGGAGTATCAGAGAACACATATATAAACAAGAAAGTAGGTTGCTGCAGGAACAATATGAAATCTACGGTGGAGGACATTTAACAGGGGTGGGCAAAATACAGCCCGTGAACCGATCCTGCCCGGCCCACTGCGTCCCACCATTGCGCAATGACAAGCGGCCTGACCGGCTGAGTCATTGCGCTGTAGTACCTGCAAGCCGTCGGAGCCGCTTAGAAGATCCTAGTAGCAGTCTTGCGGTCGCGTCACCTGATGCATTACGTCATCTGGCATTACATCAGGCGCTGGGTGGTGTTGGGGGTGGGGCCAGAGCATGGATGTGGGCAGCAAGCAGCGGGAAGTTTAAAGACACGGCACCAGGCACCTGCATCAGGAAGAGCACATAAGGTAGACATTTTTTCATTTTTAATGAAATGTTCAATGCATCCATCACTGCCTTCTTAGCAAAACGCAATGCTACCTGTCTGTTCTATCCTTTATCCCCACAATACTGTGGCCACTAAAGGAAACAGATTTAACAGCATCTAACTGTACTAAACCAGAAATGTAGCTTTTTTTCACCTCATTCTAATTGCAATTTTGTCTAGTGAGGGAAGCTGGTAATTTTGTTTAGGTAGGGGGAGGGTGGGCTGTTGGTAATTGCGTCCAAGGGGGATTGGTGGGGGGATCATGTGATCTCCAAGGGGGATCATGTGATCTCCAAGCGCTGCCCCCGCCGTGTCATCGGCGATGTCCCCAACCCGGCAATATGCCAGGTTGGTAAATGCGGTGGGAAAGGGGCCTGATGCGGGTCGCAGCCGGGTAGCACCCGTGTCAGGCTCCCGGCTGCGACCCGTTAAATTTGGTCTAAAAGAGGTATGAGAGACTTTAAGGAGCTATAGTATGCTACAAATGCTATAAATTTATGACACTGTTTAAAGTACTGTTTTTATACGCTGTTCTATTTAGGAACTCCCTAGTGTTTATTCTGACACCTTTTATACTCGTTTTGATTATTGTGATATTTTTTATTGCTAGCTTTTAACATGCTTCCTATTGTCTTGACATGCTTCCTAATGTCTTTTTCACCTGCAGCAAACATCAAGTACTGTAGTACAGAATATTTTTCTAGAGCACATATGAAAATGCCTTACCTAAAGCAGTCAGAAACTCCAACTGATCATGGTTAAAGGACATCTCAGCTTTGACTGGGTCACTAACACTCGTGCTATGACAACCTGAGGTCAAAGATCTTCATCATGTTTTGTTTTTTTCAAAACTGTTTTTATTAATAGCTAGATTTATCAAAGGCATAGAAAAGTACAGTCATGAACAGGATAATAGCGTGACATGAATCAAAAATATGGACCCAAAGTGCAAAGTATTCATAAATGAGAATATGAAAAATGCTTACAAATATGTATACACAGAACATGGTACAATCAGTGAAATACATAGTAATTTGAAGTTCAAAATAAGATGAAGTAGAACTAAATCAACATAAAACAGACATAACCAACAGACATACAGAAGGGAACACACAAAAAGGAGGGGACAAGACAGTTTATCCAGCAACACTATTGCCCACTCAATACGCCTCTTTAAGGGAGATCAATGCGTTTGTATAAGACCCAAGTTGTGTTCTCAAAAAGTTCTTCAATATGTGCCTGTGTGTCAGAATCCAAACTATTAATGAAGAGTTCCCATTTTTTATAAAAATGAATTACCCCATGTTCAATATTCAGTAAAGGTGGCTTGACTTTCGAAGTATAATATGCATAAAAGTGTGTTTTTCAGATTCACCCAAAGAGGGGAAGGATCTTTTTGTCCAATGATTCAAAATTACTTTTTTTTGCCACTGTAAGAATGGCCATCATAACTTTGAAATACACTTCCTCTAATTGAGCAGAAGGCAGATATTTGAATGTTATCTGACATGGTTTCAACGTCTTATAATAGCCTGGGATCTCGGTAATATCCTCCCGCAATTTAGCAAGAGAACATTTCCATAGTTTTTCCCCCTGTAGCACTCTAAGGTAAGCATAAAAATAAGGCAGTCTATATACTGAGGTACATGTAATTGAAAGAATGGTTTGTACAGGGTCAGAGGTTTCAGAAGAGGCCATAGGTGGTGGCATCGTCTGAATAAAGTGTAGGATTTGCAGTGTCAAACGCAGGATTTCTAGAGGGGGGTTTCCAAATGTAGTCCACAATCTCCCACTCTGCGGAACATTGGAGCAAGTGCAGGAGACTGGGGGAGTGGTAGAAGAACCTAGTAACGTCCCTGGACATTAATGCACACATTGGTCTTTTTATACACTGTATACTGTATGGAATACATTATTAATATTTAAAACTTTAGATGGTCTATAGTATGGGCTGTATCAAACATTTAAATTATATAAAGAAGTGGTCAGGAAAAGGTTAAACAAACTATAAAAGGTTAAACAAACTATAAATAAAGTACACAACTATAGTAGAACCAGTACTGCACTTTCTAAGCACACATTCTCCCACCACATGATAAGCTCCTGTCTCTTTTTCCTGGTAGCTACTCTCTGGTCCAGAGCACTGATTGAGGACTCAGTTCCTCACATAGAGCAAACTTGGTAGAAAAAACTGCTACCACTGCGCACGTGCAGTAGCTCCACTCTGTTCCATAACCTGCATGATGTGGCAGCAGCTCTAGTAATCGTATTATATACTATTGCTATTATTGTCATAATTTGAGAAACTTGCAGAGAGGAGGGGGGTTTCCAGGCAACCAGAAACCCCCCCTGCGTTTGCCTATGATTTGTAAATACATATAGAAATTACAGTTCGGCAGATTAAACTTTCTTTTAAACTCCTCAAAGGATAATAGCTTAGATCCCCCTGGATCATACAAGGTGTGGATCATAGGGTCGACAGTAACCAGGTCTACAGTCATTAGGTCGAACACTATTGGTCGACAGTGACTAGGTCAACAAGGTCATTAGGTCAACATGAACAAGGTCGACATGGAAAACGGTCGACATGCGTTTAAAAAAAACACCTTGGTGTCGTTTTCTTTGTAAAGTCACCGGGAACCCCAATTAGTGCACCATATCCCCTCGCATGGCTCGCTTCACTCACCATGCTTCTGGCAAGATGCCTCGCTCTGCTACCGCTGCGCATGGCACAGGTTACTATTCCCAATTGGAGTCCACGTGGATCGTAAAGTATGAAAAAGTAAAAAAAGAAAAATAATTTTTTTTTAAAAACTCATGTCGACCTTTTCCCATGTCGACCTTGTCCATGTCGACCTAGTGACCATGTCGACCTTTAGACCATGTTGACCTAATGCATGTTGACCAATAGTGGTCGATCTAATGAGTGTCGACCTAAGTGCAGTCGACCTGAAGACCGGATCCCGATCATATACATCTCGAATAGAGGAAATGCCAACTTCCTTCCAGTTTTTAAATATCGGATTCTTCATGCCAGGACTAAAGCCAGAGTTACCCCAGAATGTAGTGAATCTGGAAGAACTGGGAATCCTTTGTAATTTAGTATTTACATATGCCAGGCTGCATATGTGTCTGAGAATAGAATATGTGCTCTGAACTGGGTGGGTAGCTTATTTTTAGGGGTATGTAAGAGTGCACTAAGAGAAAAAAGGGGCAAACAGTTCCTCCTCTAATTTGTAAAAACCAGGACATTTACAGAGCCAATCAACAATGTATCGGAAGAAAACTGCGCTGCTAAACACCTCTAGGTCTGGGATGCCCAGACCCACATCAGAACACGGCAGCTTACATTTGGCATATGCTATTCTAGGCTTCTCTCCGACCCATAAAAATGTAGAAAATATAGAATCTACATAAAGCCTATCTTTTTTAGTAGGACAGAAGGACAGCATCTGTATTAAGTAAGAAAGTTTTGGGAAGGCAATACTTTTGAGGACAGTAACGCTACCTAATAAAGTCAGGAGTAAGTTCATCCAGCCAGTCAGGAGTCCATACAGAGCCGCCAACACCGGTCGGATGTTCACACTATGAGGGTAATTCCAAGTTGATCGCAGCAGGATTTTTGTTAGCAATTGGGCAAAACCATGTGCACTGCAGGGGAGGCAGATATAACATGTGCAGAGAGAGTGAGATTTGGGTGGGGTGTGTTCAATCTGCAATCTAATTTGCAGTGTAAAAATAAAGCAGCCAGTATTTACCCTGCACAGAAATAAAATAACCCACCCAAATCTAACTCTTTCTGCACATGTTATATCTGCCTCCCCTGCACTGCAAATGGTTTTGCCCAATTGTTATCAAAAATCCTGCTGCGATCAACTTGGAATTACCCCCTATATACAGACTCCAGTGAAGCAGGTATCAAAATGCCCAAATATTTGAGAGCTTTTTTAACAATAGAGAATTGAGCTAATATGGGATGTTCACTAAATTTAGACACATCTCCTGACAAGGGAAGTAGTTCTGATTTGGAGAGGTTTACCTTATACCCTGAAAAATATCCAAAATCATCTATGGTGGAGACAACAGCTGATATAGAATAGCAAGGGTCAGATATAAACAACAGCATATCATCAGCAAATAACACTAATTTGACTTCCATGTTTCCTACAGAGATTCCCTTAATGAGGAGGCACCACGGAGGGCAATCACCAGGGGTTCCAAAGCCAATGCAAAAAGTAAAGGGGATAAGGGACAACCCTGGCGAGTGGCTTTCTGGATATAAAATGAAGGGGATGGGGACCATTTCCTAACACCTGGGTAGCAGGATCAGTGTGAAGATGAGAAAACAGATCTATAAAATCATTTGGGGCCCCAAATTTATGCAGTGTTTCAAATAAGTGGGCCCAAGTGACCATATTGAATGCCTTTTCGGCATCAAGGGAAAGTACAATATTAGTATTGGAACATTCCAATGATCTCAGCCACTGCATCACCATCAGAACCTTCTAATACTGATTACAGATTGGCGAACCCAAGTGAACCCTGGTCAGGATGAGTGATAGAGAGCAAAATAATCTTTCGTCTATCGGCTAGAATCTTGGTAAAAATGTTATAGTCTGTATTCAGTAATGAAATAGGCCGGTAGGACCCTGAAATTTCAGGATTGCGACCTGGGTTTGGTAAAACTCTAAGAAATAATGAATTAAAGTAACTTTGTAAAGAGTGTCCCGAAAGTATAGAATTATAAAGCGCTTTCAAAGGCTCACAAATATGGGGTAACAGAATCTTAAAATAATTATTAGATAGGCCGTCAGGTCCCGGGGCTTTGCCTGGTTTTAATGCTTTAATCGCCCTTCAATTTCTTCTGTAGAGATAGGAGCTACCAAGGAAGTCACCTGATTTTCAGGCATCTGAGTTAGTTTGAGACTAGACCAAAAGGCATGTTTTTTTGATAGATCAATTTGGGGCTGTGTGACTAGGGCTATGTTATATTGTTTGCCATGTGTGATACAGTGTCACCATTCCATTGAATATACAGTACAAGTGCTTGGAACCCTATTGTTTGCTCTCAGCGGTAGAACACATTATCCTCCAGTTTCCACACTTTTCCTCTATTTTACTCAATTCATAAGCTTGTATGATTATGTGGAAGTTGGGATTTAATTTAGCTACATAATGACGACCGCACATCATAAAGACAAACTGTATGTGACACAATGCTCACGGTCAGACCATCCAGTTGTAAAGTTGATAACAGTATCTTTGTTGTCAGGGAAAATGCCTGATTGTGGTGCACATTACCCAGCAGCGACCCTCTACTGCTTCTAGCAACGCTGGAAAATATTACTCCATGTTGAACCGACTTCCTACCATACCATTTTTGCTGGAGAAGAGGGAGTCTTCTGCTCATGCTTTTGAAAGTAAGTTTTTTCTTCCTGATGCATCATTAAAGGCACACACATTGCTATTTACATACATTTACTTTATGGTGGCCAATCCCGGGATCGGTGGGATCCCGGGATATAGGGCCAAAAACGGCTGGGATTCAATCCCGGGATTGAACGGTCCAATCCCGGGTATTGAGGGATCAGCGTTGAGCATCTACAGGATGCCCAGACGCTGCCCGTCTTCCTCCTTCCGGCTCCCCCGGTGCAGCATGAGGTCACGCTGCGCCGTCAGCCGAGCACTGAGGGCGTGCAGGAGATACCCACCCGCCTGCCCGCGGTATACGGTTAGTAATGTGTGTGGGGCAGGGTGGGGCGAGGGGGCGTCCACACACTTAAAAGCCAATCCCGGGTATCCTGGGATCGGCCATTTTTCAATCCCGATACCCGGGATTGAAAAATGGCCCGGGATTGGCCTCCCTAATTTACATCTAATGGGGCATACACACGGTGCGATTCTGCCTATAGGCAGATTTGCACTATGCGATTTTCCTTGATCACCCTAGAGCCAAAATCCACTGATATTGACTATACACACGGCTCGATTTTGGCTCTGTGAGATTTTTGCTATAGTCAATTTTGACTATACAATGTATTAGATTGTACACTTTCTAGTCAAAATTGACCTGCCTGCACAGTCTATTTTTACTTGCGATCAGTAGCGGATCTTGCTGCGGGCACACGGGATCTTTGCCCGGGCGCCGCCTTCTGGAAGGTGCCGCCGCCTTGGCAAGATCCGCTACTGGTGGTGCCCCCCGGTGCTGTGCGGTGCTGTCACCGCACACGGCATTGTGGGACCGGCACATAGACGCTAGGGGTCATAATTGACCTCTAGTGTCTATGCTGTGCTATGGGAGAGACGTCATGACGTCTCTCCCATAGATCCGAGGAGCAGCGCCGGTGGCTGGAGACTGAGGCCAGCAGCGGTCGGGAATCAGGAGCGGGGATGGTGAGTATTAATTAATTTACTTTTATTTTATTTTATTTTTTGTAAGTGGCACAATTCTACTGGGGGCACAAACGGGGGCACAACTCTACTGGGGGCACGAACGGGGGCATAACTGACCATGCCTCTTTATGAAGCCACGCCCCTATTTTTGCCTGGGGTGCCACAAAGGCTAAAACCGGCCCTGCTTGCGATCTCAACCCCCAGCGGGAGCGTGCATCGGCATTGCAAGCTGTATGCGATATGCACTATGTTTATTACCGTTATGGACTGTATAGTCCATATCCTTAGTTAAATCGCACCAAGGAGGTCATTCCGAGTTGATCGCACACTGCCGATTTTTGCAGCGTAGCGATCAGGTTACTACTGAGCATGCGTATGCAGCGCAATGCGCACGTGCTTCATATGGGTGCAAACAACATCATTGCTGGGCAATGCTTCTAGCGTCGAATCCATTCGCAGGGGTGATCGCAAGGAGATTGACAGAACGAGGGCATTTATGAGTGTCAACTGACCATTTTCTAGGAGTGGTAGGGAAAACGCAGGCGTTTGCAGGGCAGGTGTCTGACGTCGATTCCGGGACCGGACAGGCTGAAGTGATCACAAGGGCTGAGTAAATTCAGACCTACTCTGAAACTGCAAAAAACGTTTTCGTCCCACTCGGCTGCACATGCGATTGCACACTTGCAAAGTGAAAATACACTCCCCCGTGGGCGGCGACTATGCATTTGCACGGCTGCAAAAAGTAGCTAGCGAGCGATCAACTCGAAATGAAGGCCCATGTGTATGCCCAATCAGAAACACTTCACTCCGGATCTGAGAACAGAAACAGAAATGCATTAGTGAAAAAAATCTCTGGCTTTCGGGGCCACATACTTTCCCCTGCCACCTTCATTTCCAGATTGCTTGCTTTACAGGTGGTGCAAGGTAACATTACAGGAGGATAGATATGGTACAGAGCTTATTCTTGGCAATGAGTAGCGACCCCCTCAGCTGTGGCTGTAAGGTGATGTGCGGATAAGAAATGCTGTGGATGTGCAATAGCGCTTAGTGTGCCTGATCAGAGATGCACAGTGTGCTATTCCGATATTTCTGCATTTTTCTAAGTAATTATTACTGTGCCTGCATCAGAATCACACATCGCATGCATCCTGATGACTTGCAGAGAGGATTTGGACGCAGACTGACAGGGACCGTTTGTGTCTGGTAATGGGTGAGATTAGGAAAAGGCAAGCATGTTGCCACCATTTTCAGGCGTTTTGGAACCAGCGACCGAATTGGCGTCTTAGTTCCGTCAGTCATTCTGAGTAGCCATAGGGTTACCCAGAAGCAGTGGCGTATCTATAATGGGAGCAGTGTGTGTGGCGCACACGATCCTCTGGGTCCAGTGGGCCCCCCAACCTGCACCCATTTTTTTCAATACTTACCAATTACCAATCTAGAGTACGCAGTCGGAAAATCACCAGGAAAATGACTGCTGTGTCATTTTCCCAGAGGTCTGCACATGCGCACTAGACTCTGGGACAGCGCTAGGGTCTCCTAGAGACCCTAGTGCTTAGAGTCTACTGCTCTGCACCGCTAGAGAGGAGGGGGCCCAGACGGAGACTGCACACAGGCCTCCTCCTCTCTTAATACTCCTCTGCTTAGAAGGATGATCTGCTTCTAATGCTGCGTCTTTATACGTGGTCATTGGGATTTGCAAAGCTGCCGGTGGGCGTCTCAGTACAAATCCCAGTGGCTGCAACACTTGTTGAATCAGGCCCCATGTTGGCTGAGCAGGGCTTTGCATAGATGAGGTAGATCGGGCTTGGCTTACATTGGGGGTAATTCAGAGTTGATCGCAGCAGCAAATTTGTTAGCAGTTGGGCAAAACCATGGGGGTCATTCCGAGTTGATCGTAGCTGTGCTAAGTTAAGCACAGCTGCGATCATGAACTTAGACATGCGGGGGGACGCCCAGCACAGGGCTAGTCCGCCCCGCATGTCAGTGCCGCACCCCCCCCCCCCCGCACAAATACAAAAGCATCACACAGAGGCGATGCTTTTGTATCTGTGGAGTAACTCCCGGCCAGCGCAGCTTCTGTGGCTGGCCGGGAGCTGTGTGTCACTGCCGCTGGCCACAGCAGCTGCGTGAGACGTCACGCAGCCGCTGCGCCACGCCCCCCCAACGGTCCGTCCGCGCCTGCGTTGGCCGGACCGTGCCTACTATCTCAGAGGCGATCGCTGGGCACTGACGACTGCCATGCGCCGGCGCACTTCCAACCCGATCGCTGCGCTGTGACAAACTGCAGCGAACAATCGGGTCGGAATGACCCCCCATGTGCACTGCAGGTGTGGCAGATATAACATGTACAGAGAGAGTTAGATTTGGGTGGGTTATTTTGTTTCTGTGCAGGGTAAATACTGGCTGCTTTATTTTTACACTGCAATTTAGATTTCAGTTTGAACACACCCCACGCAAATCTAACTCTCTCTGCACATGTTATATCTGCCCCCCCTGCAGTGCACATGGTTTTGCCCAACTGCTAACAAATTTGCTGCTGTGATCAACTCTGAATTAGGCCCATTGTGTGCTGACTAGTGAGAGTGTGTGCACAGTAACTCCAATGGATGTTTTAAAAAAACAAAACAAACAAAAGGAAAACTAATGAGGTCCTGGGACTGTGGATGATGGTTCGTGGTTGGTCCGTGAACTGTTACTGCAACATTTTAGTGGCGTGAAACTGGGGGAGCAAATTTAAAATTTAGTAATAAAAATGCATGAAAAATAGTACATAGAAGAGAGGAACAATCCAGTTCCCCAGCAGTCAAAGTTGCATTATTATAGATCATACTTACCTACTCCCCTGGAATGGCTGAGAGGCTCCCAAAAATTGGGTGCCACTCCTGGCCCCCCCTAAGAGAGGGCAAGTTTCCCAGCCAACAGTACCTGCCCGCACTTCCCCCGCAAACTCCCACAGACAGTGGGAGTCGATGATGTGATTCGCTGTCAATCGTGGCCCCGCCCCCTGCCTCACAATGCCTGTAATGTTTGGCATTGTGTAGCGGGAGCGGGTCCGCAATTATGCAATTTTACAGACACGCCCCCGCTCCACCCGTATCCAGCATTACCCCTCCTCCATCATGCCCCCAGTATGGTGAGCCACGCCCCCACCATGCCGAACTGGCTGCCTCCTCCCGCAGGAGGCAGCCTGAATATCGGCAAGTATGTTATAGATATAAAATAAGTCTGACTGTCATGGCTCTTATATTTGTCCAATACAAAGTGTACATTAGATCATACCAGCCTTTGGCCAATTGCTTATTTGCAAGGATCTGAGTTGGGTGAGAAAATACTTTGGAGTATGCTGAGAGCTAGCTTGCAGGTGGCAGGAGTAGATACAGCACACTGCAGTATTTATACCTTCCATTTAGTTGCAGCAAAGGTCATCAAGACCTCTGCTGGGCCCTGTTGCTGGGGGTGGTGTCCAGAAATGTGGGCAGGACTACACTCACTTGATAAATATTTATTAGGAAATTTAAGCTACTAGCAAGCTGTGTTACGTCACCTACATGTCCCACGTCGGGCCCTACAGGCAATTTCGGACTTTGGTTATCAGCATTAGCGTTCCTGGGTGCAGCTAAAAAATACTGTACTGTATTGTACCTGCTAAAAAGATACAGTTGGAGGGTATGCTTATTATATGTGACTGAGTTAATCCATTGATGGTTATTAGTATTTGGAATAACTTCTCATATTTCTATACTGGATATTTAATAATTCTGCTGGAGATAATTCACATTAGTTGGATGCATTAAATTACCAGTCAATATTCAGTATCTCTACTTAAACTGGATGCAACTTAAAACCTGCAATGCAATCTGAGAAAGAAAATCCTTATGATTAAATAGAGGCTCTGAAAATAACCCAATTTTCATTAAGACAGGCTCTGTGAAGCTATTTGATACAAAATGGCTGTTACCATTAAGTGGAGAACTTCATGTTGCCATTCACATATGTGGTTATTATAATTGCAACTAAACAACATCTGTTGCCATTTGGATAGAATACACATCAATAATTATTTCGAACTTAAGGAATTTCCTTGCCACTAGTTATGGTTTGAGGAAAGCTATAAAACAGCTTATAGTTCTAATTAATTATACTGGCATTTACGACATAAGCCGGGTCAAAAATATACATACTATAAGATTACCATCATTGTTTTTAATGTAAAAAAATGTCTTTATGTTTATATTTATTTATTTTTGTAAAAGTGTAACACTGGCCGTGTTCATACATTTTTTTTTTATTGATTTTTATTATTAAATGTTTGATCATTTGAGTCTGTGATATTATATTAGTGGTAAATTCTTTCTGGTGAGTGACAGCGCTTCATATTCTGTCTAATGTAATATTTGTTGCCCTATCATAAATACATTTGTTGGCCCCATTAGCAATCAATTATTATTTCTAATGGCATTTAGTTATTAAATATTATCACTCTATTAGTATAATTAAACATTAAATTGAAACCCTAACACATTTATTAAATAATAATACTAAATAATACTGCTTTCATAAAATAATTATTAATGTTTTGTCATCTTATTCAATACATAATGCTCACACTCATAATAAATATATTGAGCCTCCTCTCCTGCTGATTAGCAATAATGCTTTCTGACAAGTTAATGACTGTCTGGGCCAATCTGATGGTGGTAGGGCCATTTTAAACCCTGCACATTAATAGCAAGTTTACACTAACCCTCTGAATTGCTGAATAGTACAACTATATTAGTTTTCCATACCCTTTTAGTAGCACTTAGTTGCTTGGTACTAACCTTCCCTTAAGGTTATAATGTAAATAAAAATAGAGGGTGTGGTGATGTTTTTCCACTACTTAGTGGGATGTCAATTAATGTGTGTGCCATTTAATGTATTTCAGAATTGAAAGACAGGTATAGTCCCTGTCTAAGAACATGCAAAACAATTGAACTGTACCAAATACTGTACTCACATCTGAAAGTAGCCTTACTAGTACCATCACAGACATTAGTTGTGTATCAAATTAGAATACCCAATTCTGCTCCACTCAGGTGTTTTATAATAGTCATATAATATTGCTTATGTTTGTAATTAGGAACTTTTTTACCACGACCATCACATTCAGCTTACTACAGAACTGCTTCTAGTCAGATGCACACAAGAACTCGGCCCCAGGTAACAAACATTTGTTAATGTTTCTGTTTAATACCCATCTATTCCCTTTTCTTCTTTCTCATCCTCTGTCTCCAAAGGATGCTGGTTGTGAGACTGACATCATTTAGTAAAGTAGGGTTGGGGGAACATCTATAATATATGAGTGGTGTCAATAGTTGTGTAAATGGGATGTAGTCAAAAGATCAACAATAACAGTACGGACGGTGTAACGATTAGCATTACTGCCTCACAGCACTGAGGTCATGGGTTCCATTCCCATCATGACCATAACTGTGTGGAGTTTGTATATTCTACCCATGCTTGCGTGGGTTTCCTCTGGATATTCCTGTTGCCTCCCGCATTCCAAATATATACTGGTACTGTAGATTAATTGGCTCCCGACAGCCTAACCTCCTCCACTGCGGGAGGAGGTTAGCCTTAGGGTTAGGCATTAGAGGGAGGGGGAGGGTTAGGGTAGGGATTAGGTAGACAGTCACATGATCTCCAGGAACCAGAAGCCGCTCGGAAGCTCTCTGGAGCAGGTTGGTCACCACTGGGTATGATATATCTACAGGTTGACATTTATCACTGTCTACATGAGGAATGTTGACAGTATAACCATGTAGACATTAGGGGGATATTCAATTGTTTGAAAAGTCGGTTGGGTGTCTATTTTTTTTCCTGTCTATTAGATAGGAAAAAACAGACACCCAACTGACTTTTTAAACAATTGAATACCCCCTGATGGCTGTCAACATTCCACACCTGTGTAAATACATAATTGTAGACAAACAGTGGCAGTTGCTCTATCATTCCTGGAGATAATTATATATCAGGTGCTAGAAAGGGGGAGAGGTCACAGACAAATAGAAGACAGAGAGTGGGGGGTGCTCCCATCCCCCCGGTAGCCCCCCAGCACACTAAAAAATTTACCTGTAACCATAGCTGTACCTATATGGTAATAGAATATCAGAGAATTTGTCACACATTTTTGCAAATACATGTTTAGTTGCTAAGCTGCGCCAAGGCCTCTCTGATATCAGCAGTCCTAACACTACATAATAGCAGTGCCCACATAGGGCCATGTGATTTGCCTACAGTAAGGCTTCATGATAAAGACTCATACTAAAACGCATCCAGACAGAGAGCTAACTTACCCGGGAGCCACCCCCAGGATCTCCCATTAGCACTACAAGGAACAGCATGCCTTCCAAATGCTGCTCCCATTCAAGGCCTTTCTCACACATGCAGACAAATAGTGGCAGTTGCTCTATCATTCCTGGAGATAATTATATATCAGGTGCTAGAAAGGGGGAGGGGTAACAGACAAATAGCAGACAGAAGTGCAAAGTGACTGAGACGTAGTGTCAATCCTCACTCTGTGAAGGAAAAGTCTGCTCCTCTGTAGTAGTTGAGTGGAGGGAAGGTTATCATTAGTAAGCAGGGAGCAGCATTGTGGAGCAGTAAAATAATTAGATTACCCTTTGCGGAGCAATACTATGAAAATATGAGGGGTGTAGAGAGGATGTTTTATGGGAGTTCTATGGTTTGCACAATGGCTATCAGCCATTTAACACAGCTGTCTGAGATTCTTTCTCTGACTATAACTGTAATTGGACACATTTGCATGTGTATTTATCTGCACACTTGAGAAAATTTTAAAAAAGCTTTAAAAACACACGCAATTAGCACATGTTCTTTATGTTCATAAGGTTGTAATTATTCCTCAGTACTGGCTTGCTGCTCACAATAAGATGGATGAGATACAATTATAGATTACAATGTTCTTACATGTTGAGTAGCTAGATTCAACATGAGTAGGAAGAAGTAAATCAAAGAGTAACTGTAGAAAGTAAAGGATACAGTAGGGTAAATGTAAAGAGGTTGGGAACTGCACTTCTATGTGTAACTTCCTGAGACCAGGGATGGAGAGGGGAAAGGTTTGCCAAGGCTGTCAAAAACTGAATATGCCACAATGCATTACTTTTTCCTTAATATTGGAACCCAAGGGGATAACCCACCTGGCAGCCATATATATTCAAACCATACAACTTCATCATTTGTGTATGCAGTGAACTTGCCTTAGGGGAAATCTTCCCTCAGGGCAGTGGTTCCCAAACTTTTTTGAATCATTAGAGTATCAGAATTTTTTTCACGGCACCCCTAGGCTGTTTCTTATTGAAATATTTAGAAATATTAAATTAAGTAATTTGTGTTTATATGTCATCTTTAGGGTCATTTATTGGAGAGGGACAAGGTTTGCTTCTGCTTGTACATATATTTTATTATTGGCAGGTACCAGCACTGGTTTTGCCTATTACATTGACCATACATAATTTGAATTGGTTCTGGACCACCAGCCCAAGGCACCAAGGGTGTCTACTATAGGTGCAGGGAGTGCAGCTGCTATGGGGCCCAGATGTGAGAGGGGCCCACCTTCCCTGTCATAGTTACCTGTGTTATATACATTTTTCACCATTGTGTGGTACATAGGGTCCTAACAAACTTTTGCCTTGGGGCCTACAAAAAAATAATAATAATTTTTTTTATATATATATATATATATATATATATATATATAAAAAAAAATAATTATATATATATATATATATATATATATATATATACACACACATATAGTTACGCCCCAGCACCTGCTCATTGTAATGTGGTATAAAATAAACTGGAGGGCATTATAAAGTTACATAATATGAACAAAGCACTGACATGTGGCACAATATGAACTGGGGACACTGTATGTCATAATGTTAATTGGGGATATTGTGTTGCATAATGTGTATTGGCAGCCCTATAATGTGACATAATGTGAACTAGGGCACTACTATGGTTCATAAAATAAACTAGGGCACTAATATGGGGCATAACATTAACTTAGGCACTACTGTTTTACAAAAAATTAATTATGGCACTAATATGGGGCATAAAATTAACAACTGCTGTGGAGTGGTGTCTATCTGGAAGTACTGGGACAGGGGCCCCTT
This sequence comes from Pseudophryne corroboree, assembly GCF_028390025.1. Taxonomy (NCBI): domain Eukaryota; kingdom Metazoa; phylum Chordata; class Amphibia; order Anura; family Myobatrachidae; genus Pseudophryne; species Pseudophryne corroboree. The sequence continues at coordinate 1,057,733,659 of NC_086444.1, forward strand.
TAAAATGTTACTATGGGGCCCACAAAGTTCTGGCTATGCCCATGCAAGGCACCCCTGCAAGCAGGATTGGACTGGCCCACAGGGGTACAGGGGAAACCACCGGTGGCCCCTACTGCGTGCGGGCCCCCCACCCCCTCCTCTAGTGATCAGATTCCAGACTGTACTGTTACTAATCTAGTGCATTATCATGCATGAACTACAGTATTTACTGTATATAGTTATCTAGGGGACGAACACTTGCAAAATCATTAGGCAAACCAATGTGTTGGCTGGCCACACCCCCTCTAGAGACTTGCCACACCCCTAAACATGGGCCCCTACCACTGTATTCCCCCGGTGGGCCCTACATGCCCCAGTCCGGCACTGCCTGCAAGTGTCCAAAATCTCCCCAGGGTGCCACAGCATACAGCTTGAGAACCACTGCCTTAGGGGAAGGGAGGACTCAGCTTGTACGATATCAACACAACACATTTAGGAACTGTCATTTTCTGTGCTATTTTTCCTATTTTAATACTAAAAACATTCCTGTTGTTCCTTAAATTTCTAAACAGACTAGGCAATGTACTCAGTGGCTTCAGTGCAAGTTCTCTGAACACTAATATTAATATTTCTCATAGAAAGGCATGTTTAACAGCCGCAGTCACTCAGTTCAAGAAAAATTCATATGTTATATAATGACAATAGCTTTGAGTAACACAATTTTTTTTTAAATCTAATCCAACGTATTACAGCAGGAAGAAAAATGAATCTATATGTAGAACATGTCCATTTTCTCCTGGAGACCTTTAAAACATGAAAGTGTTCACAAATGAAAAAAGGAACAATTCCACAATCGTAATTGTTAGGACGTAGCATGGAAATGATCACTTTATTCATTGCATCACACACCTACAGTATGCAGCAATTGAGAGACCACCTGTTAGGTAGAGACACTAACATGCTTAATGACTGATTACAGAACCACAACAAGTCTAAGTGACAGTGCGTCTTCCTCTAGCCCGTGTGTTGATGTCATGATGCTTGTTAAACAGCCGTCAGCAGTCTATGTTTTTTTGTGACAAATGACCTCAATTTACTCCAGCTTAATGTTTTGCAGACTGCAGGATCTTCAACCTTCTCATTAAGGGACAGGAGCAATTGCTGTGATTTAGAGTCTGCAGGTAATAAATCCATAGGGAAAAACAAGTTACTGTATATGGATGTCACAATTTTTCACTGGTGACTGGTTCGTTGCGTGAATCTTAAACTGGCTGATGTGATATGTGAGTGACCTCAGTCACATTATGGAATTTGGAGTGAGTCATGAGGAAACGAACAAAGTCATTTTACGTAGTAAGGAAGGGATGTGGAAGAAGAGATCTCTAATTAAGGATATGCTTCTTCTACAGTCAGTCACTTTTAGCCTATGGCCATAGTGTCTGAGGTCAATTAAATTAAAAACAGTTTCCATTAACATGATACTGTAGTTGGGCTACAGCGGAGTCATTCATGAATAACAAGGATAAAATAAATGTGGCAATAACTATGGTCAATTTCTCTAATTATACTTACACTACAGTAGGTCTATTGATTCCTGGCATTAATGTAGCTTTATCAAGTAGTTGCTATATCTATATCTTTCATAATGTATAATGTATAACATTTTAAAAGGGCAGAAGGAAACCTCACTAAATGGTATAATCTATACAGCATAATAATACCACTGTCTAAGGTGAAAGGACTGTAAATATTGCCTTCATTAAAAAATGATAACATTGATTACAATAGACTAATAGAAATAATGATAGAACGGAGTAATAAGCCCCGAGTAGTGGTAGTTCTCAAGAAAATGCCTGCAACAATTATGACCACTAATAGGCCACAATTAACAGTAACCAGTAATAATTACCAATAAGGTGGCAGCTGTAGCAATAATACCCAATAATATGCCAAAAAGAACAGCAATGGTCAGTAAATAAGTTACCAGCCATATTGCCTGCCAAGGAAATGCCAGTAATAGCAAAAGTAGCCAGTACTATGGTAGCAGTATCAGCAATGCCCAAGTATATGCCACCAATGCCCAATAATATGTTAGCAGTAGTTGCATTGCCTGTACAAGAATAGCAGTAACATAATATTCTAGTAATAAACCACCAGTAATGTACATTCTCAGTATTCAACTTGCTTTGTATTCAGTGCTCATCTTGCATGGCTACCTCTCTCTCAGCACTTGATAGGATGTGAGGGGTGTATACTACTGACAGCTTCTACTTGGATGTGGTATGCTTTTTGGCCACCCTTTATTCATATAGAGTCTGTATCCAGTGGCGTAAGTTCGTCCCAGTTGCCTGGAGGCGAGCTAAATATTGATGCCCCCCTATTTACTATATTAAGATAAATATATGTATGTAGATGTGCGTGTATATATATATATATATATATATATACACACACACACACACACACACACACACACACACACACACACACGTGTGTGTGGAGTGTTCTGAAAAAATTTATATATACTGCATTTATACATTTAATTGTCTTTTATTTTAAATCACACATTTCTTAGCAGTCATACCCAGGATTAGAACCCATGACCTGTTACACTGACGGCACACACTTTTTACTGACAGAGTTATTTGCTCCTGTACAGGAAGTATGAGGATTCTAACTATATGAAGTTACGTGTAATTGTCAGAGAAGTATCTTCATAAAGTTAAAATTCTCATATTTCCTATACAGGAGCAAACAGCTTCATCAGTAAGGTGTCTGCTTCCAGTGTAATAGGTTGTGGTTTCTCATACTGGGTGTGACACTTGTAAAATGAGTATATTCAGTATAATAAAGAGGGTGTGATTTGTAAGGTGTAGGGACCAGTGAGGAAGTCGGCCACTGAAAAGACAGTGGTAGCTATTAATTAACTTAATTCAATGGTGTCACAAAATGGGAGGAGAGGTGCCCCCCTTCAGAGCAGGAGCCCGGCGGCAGATGACTCCGTTGCCTCCCAGAGTTCTGCCTCTGTCTGTATCACTACACAGCAAAACAGTAACATAGACAACAGGACTGGCCCCAGCTCTGCTAGTGTCCCAATCCAATTACCCCCTCCCCCTCCCTCCATAACAAGAAAATACAGGTTTGCTCCCACAGGAAAAGAAAACACAAGGCGCACAGTTGACTGACCTTAGACTTATTTGCTTACATGTATGTTTTTCACGGATTGCACTATACCACACATGTACTGAAAATAAAAATCTGTGACTGCGCAGGATCTGCCACAGACTGAAGGGACCACACCTTAAGAGAAATGTATAGGAGATACCATCAGACTAGTCAGTACCAACTTTTTATGCTGCAGCTTGGCCATGGTTCCTGGATAGTATATATTTGCATATATGTTATAAATGGGCAGTGTAAATAGTGTTAATGATTAAGCTCTTGTATTTCTAGAGGGACTAAAATTTGAATCAAACTGGAAGAATTAAAAATCAAGAAAATTGTTCTCAGAACTCTAATTTATCTCAGTGCTGCATACTGGTAATGTGGTAGTGACAGAGGGCAAGACCCTTTCCTTAGTATATAATTCATTATTTGAAGTGCTGACAGGGTGTTTGCCTACAGAGAAAAACATTTCTATACTTCTGTTCATTTTATGTTATGTTAGACGTGAAGGGTATTTTTGCATCACATATTATTCTGTTAGTGCATTTCCAATATTTAGAAGAAAAGAATCTTTGATAAAGGACTTTTTTTTGGTAAGGCGGCAGGAAGGGAGGTGGGGGTGTGAACTCTGTTCTTTTGTAACAGTTGCAGTTACACTATCCTAGACAATAAGATCAATCCAATTAAGTGTGAGATTCTCACACCTGCGTGTTAGTGCTTCAAAAGCGCACTTACGGCAGCAAGAACTTACGCAAGACTGCTCACAGCCTCATAGGGTTGTGAGCACTTTTGAGTGAATTCAGACTGAAATCAGGGCGTGAGGGGTGGGAGATACGGTGCCATTGCTGGCGTTAAATAGCACCCATCACATCAAAGTGGTTTGAACCAATGAGTCTTAAGCTGGGTACATACTGTGCAATAGAGCAGACAATATTGCGACTCGCCACGCATCACAATGACCACCGTATAGTGTGTACCCTCAAATCCGCCCATTTCATCAATGCCTTTATACTTTGGATGTGCTGCACGTCCAGTGGGACATTTGCTTCATCATACAGTGGATCATGGAAGGTGTACAACAGTGCAATGTATCTTACATCGGATAGCTGTAGGAAGGTGTTTGCCTGGCTTTACTTAAGGTTTGGATTATATTGTTTTAGATAAAGTTCCCAAATAGACCCTATAAAGACTAGACCCCATCCCACCCCCCTTCCCCCATCCCAATGTGTGTGGAAGTAGGCGTGATCCAAAGGCTACTTTACTCTCATTTTGTTCTGGTGGTTTTGCCAATTATAGGTTCATACTGTACATTGCTGTACAGTAGGTAAAATGAAACAATTGTCATTAAAGTGCTGTGATATTAGATAATAGTAATCTCAAAGTATTGTTCTGTGTCTATCCTACACAGATAAAAGACTGAAAGACAAAGGAATACGCAGCCAGCAACATGTGAGATATATTTTCCTTGGAATTAATTTCCTTTCAATTAAGGAGTACAGTTATACAATCCTATCTGTCAATGCCGTCTTCCATTTCTTATGCAGTTTGTTCTGTAACATTGCTTTATTATACCTGTGTGTAATGATAGCTACTGTAACAGTACTAAAAGTATTCATTTTGAGCTGCTCAGTGTAAGAGGTCAGTTATATATTCAACTAAGGATCCTCTTGGAATAATATATAGCAATCCTAAAGGTTAATTATATAGCAGTGGTGACTACACAGAAATGAAGGCAGTTATTTTGCAAGCTGAACTGATGTTTATAAAAATACAATTTATCAGTTAACTAAGAAAACTGGGCCTAATTCAGAGCCATGCGGTCGATGGGAGCGGCCGCGTTCATCTAGTCTGTGCAAGAAGTGCCGTGCGCGACCTTACACATTGGGGCCGCATCCAAGATGGATGCAGCCGTAGTGTGAGTGACAGCGGCGGCCGTCGGATGCCATCACCATGGCATTGAGGGGGCGGGGCTTAACAAACAGGGGCAGGTGGGACCATTTTTAGGTGAGGCTACGTGACGTCACACACAGCCGCTCTGAAAAAAAATTGCCCGCTGACCGTCTGACAGCGCAGCCAGGCTGCACTGTGAGGGGTCAACCTTAGAAATTATGTGTGTGCAGGTTTCTATAGGCACACACCACCTGATGACTCAAACTATGAACAGCCCAGTTACTTAACCAGTGTTGTCAGTTTATTGATCGATAGCAGGTACAGCTGTTCTCACTGTTGCATGTACATTTGTGATAGAGCATAGTTTGTGCGGAGAGGGGTTTCATATACTGTAGCTCACCAGCCAGTGAATGTATACTGCATAGTGCACACTGGTAGCTGTGCAGGGATATTGGTACAGCTTTATATGCAGGTATTAATCAGCGCTCTCATAAAAGCTAAGTAAGAGACTTCTGTCTCCCACCATGACACTCTACACAGCATGGCCCCTGCATGCTCAGTAGAGATCTCTGTGGCAGATTGGGATATAGCATGAAGCCTCCCTGGAGAACATGAAGACAGTAGTCTGTACAGTAGTGCACTACTCTTTCAACAGTTCGTAGGCTGATTTACTAGTACAGGTTGAGTATCCCATATCCAAATATTCCGAAATACGGAATATTCCGAAATACGGACTTTTTTGAGTGAGAGTGAGATAGTGAAACCTTTGTTTTTTGATGGCTCAATGTACACAAACTTTGTTTAATACACAAAGTTATTAAAAATATTGTATTAAATGACCTTTAGGCTGTGTGTATAAGGTGTATATGAAACATAAATGAATTGTGTGAATGTAGATACACTTTGTTTAATGCACAAAGTTATAAAAAATATTGTCTAAAATGACCTGCAGGCTGTGTGTATAAGGTGCATATGAAACATAAATGCATTCTGTGCTTATATTTAGGTCCCATCACCATTATATCTCACTATGATATGCAATTATTCCAAAATACGGAAAAATCCGATATCTAAAATTCCTCTGGTCCCAAGCATTTTGGATAAGGGATACTCAACCTGTAACACAATAACATCATAAAGGTTTCAAATACATATGTTTTTCTATTATGTGGTATAATTAACTAGAACTAGTTATTTTATGTTTATTGTTTTGTAGGTAGCCACGTCCGTACCAGCTCGTTTCGTCACTGTTGGAACACTAGGACATGGAGGCATTTTTGTGAGTTTTACTGGTTCAAGTACCAAGATATTTTTGAACACAACATTATTACTTTTCATTAGCTTTAACTTTAATTAAATGCTTGCTGATTCATTTCTCTTTACATGTTACATTTTTCTAAGCTACTACTGTACCTCTTACAGATGGAGACCCCACATGTAGCCGTTTTTTTCTGGGGCTCTTCTCAGTTCTTCTCACCTTTTCATACAATAATCTGGAGAACATAATTAATTGTCCAGTACTGTATTGTTAGTACAACTTTAATATGACAGGTAGCTGGTGTCTAGTAACATTTTCCATACCGCTTTAATGAGACTTCAATTCTATTGCATTCCGTTTAAAAGATGCAACTTAAACTAATGCGTTAAATGCATTTGGATGAAATACAGACATATTTCTGTTTGTGATGATTGCTGACGGTGACAAGGAGCTCAGGTTTTCATTTTAATTGCTATGGCTTTAGTTACAGTGCTTATATAAATGTTTTGCCATTTTTCACATTTTCTTGCATAGAATTTGTAATGGATTTAGGGGTCTATAGTATTTACTAAGCCTCGGATGGAGATAAAATTGACGGAAATAAAGTACCATCCAATTAGCTCCTAACTGCCATGCCACAAACTGTGTTTGAAAAATGACAGTTAGGAGCTGATTGGCTGGTACTTTATGTCCAGCGACTGTGGCCCTCATTCCGAGTTGATCGCTAGCTGCTTTAGTTCGCAGCGCGGTGATTAGGTAAAAAAGCGGGATTTCTGCGTATGCGTATGGAGCGCAGTGCACACGCGTGACGTACTTTCACAAAAGCCGATGCCGTTTCACACAAGGTCTAGCGACGCTTTTCAGTCGCACTGCTGGCCGCAGAGTGATTGACAGGAAGTGGGTGTTTCTGGGTGGTAACTGACCGTTTTCGGGGAGTGTGTGTAAAAATGCAGGCGTGTCAGATAAAAACGCAGGAGTGGCTGGGCAAACGTAGGCGTGGCTGGCCGAACGCAGGGCGTGTTTGTGATGTCAAAACAGGAACTAAACAGTCTTAAGTGATCGATAGTTAGGAGTAATTCTCGAGCTACTCTGAAACTGCACAATCTTTTTTTGTAGCAATGCTACGAACCTTTCGGTTGCACTTCTGCTAAGCTAAGTTACACTCCCAGAGGGCGGCGGCTTAGCGTTTGCACTGCTGCTAAAAGCAGCTAGCAAGCGAACAACTCAGAATGAGGGCCTTTATCTCCATTCAAGGCTTAGTAAATAGACCCCTTAGGGCCTTATTCAGGTTGCATCGTTATTGCGATGTAACCGCAGTTTTTGAGAAAGATGCGCTACGTGCAGGTCCCGTCCTGCATGTGCGCGAGCAGTTAATGCGAGTGGATTGCATTAACTGCGAACGTCTCTGCCTGATTGACCGAAGGGGCGGCGCCGGGGGAAACGGTAGAAACTGAGAAAATGGCGGCGGGACTCCTGCTGTCACAGCCAGGTTGCGCTAACAGGAGGCATCCACAATATCTGCAACCATGCTGTAATTGCAGTGCAGAGATCCAAATGATCATCTGCAAAATTGAACCATGCAGTATTAAGAAAGTCAGAAAAGTCATTTAAACAAGTCAAGTACGAAAGGAAATTCCAGTGGCCACACTGATGTAAACACAGGAGTGATCAGAAATCAAAATTAATACTTAACATGTCCTCCTGGTTGGTATTGAGAGGCTGAGCCCCCTCTGCCTGATAGCCGTTTTAGAGGACCTCCACCTTCCTCAAGGGCATCTGTCCAAATAACATACATAACTGCTATAAATGTGGTAGGATGCCCGTCATCAGCATTGTGTGCCCCCATACCTGTGTAAAACACAACTCACCTGTTAAAAAACCTGTTGCCGATCACGTCCGCATCTCAAACCCAGCAGTGTCCACAATGGAACGCATTCGGCCCGCTGGTGAACGCATATCCGGTCCCGGCTTACACCATGGAATGATGTCGTTTCCAGGAGGAATAGCCGGGACGTGCTCATGACCAATCGGAAACAGAGTAAAGCGGTTACCTTGGTGATAGTCAGCAAACAATGCAGCCTACTAATAACCTATTATTAATGGTGCACAAATTACACCCAAAACTGCTGCTTATATAAAGTTTGAACACAGGTCATGTGGGCACACATCTGCCTGTAAAGCACCCCCCACAACAAATAACGTGCAAAAATAAAGATTTTTTTTTTTTAACAGGTGAGTTGTGTTTTACACAGGTGTAGTGGTAGGGAGTGATGACGGATGGGCTTTTAGAAGTCATGTGTTAGTTCTAGCAAAAGTGATAGAAAAACATGGTGGTTTTCAGGTGTTTGAAGTTACCAGTGTAAATTTGTGAGATGCATCATTGCACGATAAATAAACATGCATGCAAGACTTTAAAGGTGCATACACACTTAGCAATATAGTAAACTATATCGCTCATTTTCTCCTGAGCGATATAGGTGGTCATTCCGAGTTGATCGCTAGCTGCTTTCGTTCGCTGCGTAGCGATCAGGCAAAAAATTGGCACTTCTGCGCATGCGTATGCGGCGCATTGCGCATGCGAGACGTACTTTCACAACGGCCGATGTAGTTTAACACAAGGTCTAGTGAAGCTTTTCAGTCGCACTGCTGGCCGCAGAGTGATTGACAGGAAGTGGGCGTTTCTGGGAGTGTTCGGAAAAATGCAGGCGTGCCAGGAAAAACGCAGGCGTGGCTGGGCGAACACAGGGTGTGTTCGTGACGTCAAAACAGGAACTGAATAATCTGAAGTGATCGCAAGCGCAAGAGTAGGTCTGAAGCTTCTCTGAAACTGCACAAAATTATTTTGTAGCCGCTGTGTGATCCTTTCGTTCGCACTTCTGCTAAGCTAAAATACACTCCCAGTGGGAGGCGGCATAGCGTTTGCACAACTGCTACAAACTGCTAGCGACTGATAAACTCGGAATGACCCCCATAGTTTACTACTGTATATCGCCCAGTGTGTATACAGCTGACCATGAGCAATGCGCAGCCCCGTGGGTCATTAACGTGCATGCTGCTCAATTTGGACTCATCATCCAAAGCCGCATGCTCCGGCCGGCCGCAGTATGACGTCACTGGCACAGTGTGTATGCCTGTATATGTCGGGCGGCCCGGCCCAGGAGGGGAAACACTAGGTGATACAGTACTAATATTTTATTATTCCTTAATTTCCATTAAGAAAACACATTATTTTATTGTCTCCATTTTCACAGGGAATGGCAGAAACAAAGATCAAGTCCTCTAATCTACGATTCAGTCTGGTGAGTCATAAGTATTCAGAGCTGTACATTTTATAGCCCTGGATGAGAAAGAACACCAGTGGTCTCCCACTTGGGTGGTCTGATAGCAGCAGGGTCGGATCTAGACTTTTCTTTTAGGGGGGGCGATTTACGGTTTAGTCTTGACCCCTCCCCTCTCCAGTCCCGACCCCTCCCCTCTCTCGTCTTGACTCCTCCCCTCTCATCTTGACCTCTCCCATCTTGACGCCTCCCCTCTCCAGTCCAAATTCCTCTATCACACAAATAGGTATAATTTGTGTGTGCAGGTATAATTGCAGGTAAAGGATTTGTTAGTGGATGTTAGGTATAATAATCACTTCTACAACACATCAAAGCAAAGTTCCCCAATATGACATCTATCCAAATCCCTCCTTATGTTCATCATAATGTATGACACAGTTGTGATACCTACAGTATAAAAAGTTATAATCCCCTAATATTGGGGTATAGCAAAAGAAAATTAAATAAAATAATAAAATCATTAAATAAAAACAAAATGTCTGGAGTTATTATTTGCATCTATTTCTCATCTTAATATGAGGTACTGATATAGAGACAGTCAATCATCAAGGTTTATATGTCAACGTCGTTATGAAATACAGTATTATCATAAACGTTGATGATTGACTGACTCTATATAAGCGCATTATATTAAAATGAGAAACAGTAACAATGTGATAATACCTATAATTCCTTTCTTTGGGATACTAGCAACTTGTATGGATACAAATGGTAACAACTGGCATACTATGTGTTACTGAACCAGGAAGGGAAGACACATTATAATACCCTGTTATATTATTATAATAAGGGGAACTGCTGAATAGTACCAAGGGGATTTTAGGCACAGAGTCTTGGTTAGGCCAATTATTTGATAATCCCACACAGTACTCAACACTTGCCAACCCTAACAGATGAATTCCACATTTGTAATTGTCCAATAATGGAGTTTGAGACTAACCAGGATTAAGTGAGAGTACGTAATACTCGCAGGAGTTCACCCGTGGATTAAAATCCCTTTTGCGTCTATGTGCCACATAGGTTTGGGAAATCCCCCACCACCCTTTTTTTCCTCCAGAAATATGTTGCTAGTATACCAAAGATCTGATACAGATAATTTAAGGAATTATAGGTATTATCACATTGTTGTATAGAATTTAGCCAGTGCTACTGCATATGTATGTTGTTCATAAATATACCGCTTCAGATACAGTGGATGTCATACTTCTTATTAGGCTCATTCAGTTATACCCAAAATGGAAGGGTTAAGCAAATATAGTGAAGTGCTGTTTAATAATTGTAACATTTCAGCCAAACCTGAGCCTGCACCAGTGGGAGAACCCAGGACTTGCACTGTTTCAAGTGCATTCTGAACTGCTTAAAAACAGTTCATGTCTAGCTGGTAATTGTCAAAATTTGGCCACTTGGAAATATCTGTAATCTGTGTGGAGTTTATATGTTTTTGTTTTTCTCATATTAAATCTTACAATTATTAAACAGTATTTCACTATAATTGCTTATCTCTTACATTTTGGGTATATCTGAATGAGCCTAATAAGAAGTATACTGTGAGATATGACATCTGCTGTATCTGAAGTGGTATATTTATGAATGACCTACATATGCAGTAGCGCTGGATAACTTCTATTCAACCTTTTTTGGCACATATTTGGTGAAGATGTGAGGATACCTTTAAGTAAAATATTGAGCTCACCAAGCTGCTTTTTTTCTGCTTGTGCAGGATTGTCTATTTTATATATCTATTATCAGATTGTTACTGTTTCTCATGTTAATATGAGGTGCTGATATAGAATAAGTCAATCATAATTAATCCAGGCATTCTGCTTTAATTTAATATTTTTTTGCTATACCCCAATATTAGGGAATTACAACTTTGTATACTGTAGGTATCACAACTGTACATGACGTGTCATAAATTATGATGAACCTATGGATGGTATAATAGAGGGCCATCAAAATATGGCATTTGTGGCAACAACAGTGACAAGACATTGGGCATAATTCAGACTTGATCGTAGCCGTGCAAAATTTTGCACGGCTACGATCAGTGGGGGTCATTCCGAGTTGTTCGCTCGGTAAATTTCTTCGCATCGCAGCGATTTTCCGCTTATTGCGCATGCACAATGTTCGCACTGCGACTGCGCCAAGTAAATTTGCTATGAAGTTTGGTATTTTACTCACGGCATTACAAGGTTTTTTCTTCGTTCTGGTGATCGTAATGTGATTGACAGGAAGTGGGTGTTTCTGGGCGGAAACTGGCCGTTTTATGGGAGTGTGTGAAAAAACGCTACCGTTTCTGGGAAAAACGCGGGAGTGGCTGGAGAAACGGAGGAGTGTCTGGGCGAACGCTGGGTGTGTTTGTGACGTCAAACCAGGAACGACAAGCACTGAACTGATCGCACTGGCAGAGTAAGTCTCGAGCTACTCAGAAACTGCACAGAGAAGTCTTTTCGCAATATTGCGATTCTTTCGTTCGCAATTTTGATAAGCTAAGATTCACTCCCAGTAGGCGGCGGCTTACCGGGGGTCATTCCGAGTTGTTCGCTCGCAAGCTGCTTTTAGCAGCTTTGCACACGCTAAGCCGCCGCCTACTGGGAGTGAATCTTAGCTTATCAAAATTGCGAACGAAAGAATCGCAATATTGCGAAAAGACTTCTCTGTGCAGTTTCTGAGTAGCTCGAGACTTACTCTGCCACTGCGATCAGTTCAGTGCTTGTCGTTCCTGGTTTGACGTCACAAACACACCCAGCGCTCGCCCAGACACTCCTCCGTTTCTCCAGCCACTCCCGCGTTTTTCCCAGAAACGGTAGCGTTTTTTCACACACTCCCATAAAACGGCCAGTTTCCGCCCAGAAACACCCACTTCCTGTCAATCACACTCCGATCACCAGAACGAAGAAAAAACCTCGTAATGCCGTGAGTAAATTTCCTAACTGCATAGCAAATTTACTTGGCGCAGTCGCAGTAGAAGTTCAAAAGCATCGCACAGCGGCAATGCTTTTGTTCTTGATGAGTAGCTCCATACCAGCGCAGCTCCTGCGCACATGCAGGGAGCTACTAGTCACTGACCGGGTCACAGCAGCTGCGTGTGACGTCACGCAGCAGCCTGCCCCTCACACGATCCGGGCACACCTGCGTTGCCCGGACCGCACCCCTAAAAAGGTGTCCAAACGCCACCGGCCCGCACCCTCCTGCCCAGCGACCGCCTCTGCCTGTCAATCAGGCAGAGGCGATTGTAGGGCTGAGATGGCCGTCGGCTGTCTGGCATGCGCCGGCGCATGCGCAGTTCAGACCTGATCGGCTGCTGTACGAAAATGCACAGCAGTGATCAGGTCTGAATTAGTCCCCTTGTCTGTAATGACATCAGTTATAAGAGAGTGAGGCTCCCGAGGACGCACCATATCAAGCAACTGAAATATATTTAGGGATTCCGACAGATGTCATATTGGGGGACTTTGATTTGATGCGTTGTAGAAGTGATTATTATACCAAACACCCACTAACAAATCCTTCATCTGTTTATCTTGCAATATATCCCTACCAGCTATTAGGGTGCCATTTATAATCAAGGGATCTCTCCCACTGATATATAAACTGATGCACATTATAGGACCAATGCTATACACTACTACAGACATCCTCTGTTCTACTGTGTTGCACATATGGGAGACTCAACCTGTAATACCCTGCCTAGGGAATATAGCACTAAGATCTCTCACTGGCTGGTTCCTCTGCAACAGGCTGGTAGGATGGTCCCTCTTCCACAGGCTGGTCAATGGTACAGGTTGGCAGGAAAGTCCCTCTGGCAGCTGGCTGGTCTCTGGGTGCAGGAATGCAGCATGCTCTCACTGTGAAGCAAAGTCAACACACTATAACTTTCTATTAGCCCACTAGCCTGTCATATAAGTGAAGCCACGCCCCCCTACACACAGCCACTTCCTGGATCTCCTGTTATCAGCACTTTGGAGACACTGGGGAGATGAAAGCAGTCTCAATCAACAAACAATGTTGATTAACTGCTGTGCAGGCCAAAGGTGTGAGTGCGGAGGAAGGGGCACCTGCTGTGAGCTGCTGCGACTCACACCACTGACTATAGCTGATAGCCAGCTGAGATAGGAAGGGGTTAAGGAGCAGGACTTCACAGACAGTTTGTCCAATGGCAGGAGTGTGCTAGGGGGGGCGACCGCCCCCCTCTGTATCGTGCCTGGATAGCAGTCACCCATAGTGGAGGGGCACATGCCATATCTCAGTATTTTGGATAATCTGTGCTGTTCTTGTATATAATACAGCTGCTGCCTGTAGTTCTGTAATGCCCACAATGTCCTATTTCTATTACATGGAACATGTAGGGAGAATAGCGGAGAAACAGACAAAATCTGAGGCATGATCAGCCAACTCAGCAGTTGCCTCTTTCATTCTCCTTTACTTGTGTCCGCCATATACTCAAACTTTGGAGTTTTTGGGGTGTGTTTTTGATGGTGCATATTGACTTATTGATTACATATACAGTGCCACAGTAATATAAGTGAAACAGTTTCTATTTACCATAGTCAGTAATGTTATTATTTGTAAAGACAAACACATGATTTAGCATTACCGTTACTTAATATACAGTAGCATCTCTATTGTACATTTCCAAAGTGTATTCTTATTCTGACAGTGTTTTTATATGCATCATTAAATCAATGTAACACTCTGAATTTCACATTGATAATTTTGCAACACACCTCTACTTCTCTAGCATGTTGCAATGTGTTGGTTCACACGAGGATACTGATAATCAGACAATTCCTGTAGGTGGGGTGCTAGGGTTCAGAGGGGATGCGTTCAATTTGCCGGCTGTTGGGATCCCGGCGGTCAGGATACCGATGCCAGAATCCCGCCAGCTGGCAATGCCGCCAGCTGGAATCCCAGCAAAACAGGACTTTTTCCACTCGTGGGTGTTCATGACACCCATAGAGTGGGAATAGATCCTGTGGTGAGTGCAGCAAGCCACCGGGCCCACAGCGTGGAGAGCGCAGCGAGCCCGCAAAGGGACTCTTTGCACTCGCCCCGCTGCTGGCATTCTGGCAGGCAGGTTGCTGCTGTCGGGATATGGACAGCCGGCATCCCGTCCGTCGGTAAATTATACTGGAACCGTTCAGAGACATATTTCAGAAAGTGCACCACTGTCATTTCCCAAAACATTGCATGTAATGCAAACTCAGAGCACATATACATAACCACCGCACTATCTGCATAAATGTCTACGAAACACAACTTACATGTTTACTCTATGTGCTGCTATATCAGACATTTGCTGGAGCACAGGACCCCGTCTGCATTATAAGTAATATAGCGGGGCTACCGGCTTGTGTCACTGTCATAACCAGTGGCCTTAAAGTCCTCAGCGTTCACGGTATTCCTGTCCACTGGCCAATCACAGGCTGGAATGCACCACAGAATCTCATGCCAATGAGAGCAGCTTAGATACATGGTGCCCGGGTTAAAGGAGTTGAAGTGGCTGCCTGCCCACAGACACATACCACAATGTGAAAAATGGTGCCATAAAGGGTCATCTGCTCTGCCCCCTCAGCCTTGTGCCCAGAGCGGTAGCACTAGTCACACTCCCCTTGTCGTGGCCTTGTTAGCATTTATATAATAATAATATGTATAGGTATGCCATATCACCGCTTTTCCATTTTTCCATTTCATCTACTGACAAAATACACACAGAAACACAGATGTGCATGACAAAACCATCTTACTGCTTATGTTTAAATCCCAAAAAGTAATAGCTACTACCATATGCCGTGGAGGAAGGCTTCATGAGAAGACATATTGGAGAGACCATGGATGGGATGCTGTTGGCTGGAGAAACAGAGAAGGACTGTAATCTGAAACTAGGGCAGTTCCCCAGAGTTTTGCATGGGACAAGTGTAACAATCAGTGGTGGCTGCAACTTTGCTGCAGCGCCAACCACACATTGCAGGGGGAGCCAGTCAGCACACATAATACATAACACAACATGTAATGTTGTATGTAATTTATGTGCTGGCTGCCTTACCCAGGGATCAGCAGCGCCGATGTGTATTACTGACCTGCAGCAGCATGGGACACAGCACTCAGCTTGTCTATCTTCATTAAGCCCGTCCACAGACTCTTTTGAAACTAGCCAGTGGGAGTCTGGGGCAGACGCCCACTGGTAATAACAATACTAACATAGTACATGCATTCAGAGCTGTGGCAAGCGTTATTAAGGTTGAGAACCCTTTTCTGCCTACTAAGGATGCAGTTTATTTTATAGTTAAAGATCACTTGTTTGTACACTGCAATAAAAGAGCATAGAACAGCTAGTGATTCCACAAATTCTAGGGAGGACAAGTGGCTGTCAAGGAGAATCTGGCTAGACCTACATACAGGCATCAAACTTGGGAGGCCCAGATCAATAAAATTGTCAATAAGATACGTTGGTGATGTTATCATAATGTGTAACGTGTTATTCCTTTCAGCATCCCAAATGTGTTAAACACACTGCAGTGCCCCCATTTCACATTTAGCCATACAGAAACCCCAGTTCACAGGTCCCTCCACTCTGATGATGTAGCTGTTTGTGAGGTCACCTTATGTGTGTGGTACCCTGGGCGACCTCCCCTTGCTGTTGGTATTCCTGCACTGCTTACAGGTGTTGATACCCACTCTTTGTATGCTGGCAGGGACTTTGTGAAGCCCATGGGAGGCAATTACATTGCTGTAAAAGATCAGCAGTAGTCTAGTCAGTTAATCCCAGGGACAAAGTAGTGCTCTAAATTCACACTGAATAGGGTAAGCCTTTTACACAATGGCAAGGGACCAATCAGGTAACAGAGGTCTAGAAATTTATAAACTGTCAAATGGGGGGAGGGGGGAGCAAATGTGTCATAATAATCTCCTGAAGCTCTGGCAAGAAGGAGGTCCAGTAACAATAAGGGCTGAGAGACATTGAGAATCTCAATGTGTCCAGCTTGTCTTGGAGTCAGAGAGACCATGGGCAGAGAATGCTATGCTGTAGTGGAGGTGCACAGTTCTTCTGTTCCTGGGTGCACAGTTTTAAGGGTATATACTATAGATCAGTTTTATTATATGGAACGGCTCCTGCTGCACTGTCAAGAGTTTGCACTCCACGTAGAGTCCAGGCCATCCGACAGTATGATGCTAGAGAGATACTGTATGTGGCAAGGATTGTGATTTCTAGGTGTTAGCAGAGTGCAGCCAGACAAGCCAGAGAGAGTACCTATCAGCTTTATATAGGGAAACAGGCAACTGCAAAACCAGGGATTTAATGCCAAACAATTAGAACAAAGCTGGAAGAAGCTTATCTTTTAAAAATGATGCTGGTTTTGGTGGGTGCTACAATCGATGCCGCAGCATACCGACTTTTAGAATTCCGACAAGGGACGGGGTAATTAATTTTCCCCTCCCTGCCCTGCCCAAACCCTAGGGCGTGTGTGGCTAGGACTAACCCCCTCTCTAGTGCCGATCCCTAACTCCCCCCCCCCCCCCCCCGGGCCCTAATGGTGTCCACACACGGTGCGATTCTCGCATGCTAATTGATCTTTTTAGCTCAAATAGCATTGTGACTAGTTCACATCGCACTGTGTTTAGTTTCCCTTGCGATGTGATACACACTCCTGTGTAGCAAATATCGCAAGGCAATATAGTATGTGCAGGCAGGTATTTCTGAACTTCATTGCATACATTATGTATTGTAGTGTAGTCAAATTCGAGTATAGTTCAAATCGCATGTACAGTAATTCAAAGCACAAGTAGCATAGGACACATAGTATAGCTCAAATCGTACCTAGCACATATAGCACAGTGTATGGGCACCATAACCCTTACCCCAATACTTACCTTTGGGAGGTTGGTGGTTGGTGTTTCGGCGCCGGGATTCCGTGTGGTGTCGGGATTCCTACGTTGGTCACATGACCACTGGGATGCTGACCGCCTCCCATTTTTGCAGTTTACTTGAATGTGCATTAACAGATATTGGGGGTCATTCCGAGTTGATCACTCGCTGATGATTTTCGCAGCGCAGCGATCAGTTAAAAAAACGGCAAAACTGCGCATGCACCACAATGCGCACGCGCGTCGTATGGGTACAAACAGCATTGTTGCTGTGCAATGCTTCTAGCGAAGAGTCCATTCGCACAACCGATCGCAAGGAGATTGACAGTAAGAGGGCATTTATGGGTGTCAACTGACCCTTTTCTGGGAGTGGTATGGAAAATGCAGGCGTGTCCAGGCGTTTGCAGGGCGGGTGTCTGACGTCAATTCCGGGGCCGGACAGGCTGAAGTGATCGCAGCGGCTGAGTAAGTTCAGACCTACTCAGAAACGGCAAAAAACTTTTTCGTACCGCTCGGCTGTACATGCGATCGCACACTTGCAAAGCGAAAATACACTCCCCCGTGGGCGGCGACTATGCATTTGCACGGCTGCAAAGTAGCTAGCGAGCGATCAACTCGGAATAAGGGCCATTATCCTGTATTTGGTGACTGTAAGTAGCTTATGCAGTCTTTTTTGTTAAATCCATCTAGACCCTGTGAATTTTAAAATCTGGTATACGTGTATAAATGTACTGAATAGAATCAAACCTATAAAAACTAGCCTGTGGTGATTCAGCAATAACATTGTTTAACAATCACACTTTAATAATATTATTACTGTGATCCGGAAGCCACAAATGTCTTCCAACTGGCTATACTGAATATTTTAATTGCCATACAGATAAATAATGAAGTCCCTTGAGTTTCATTTCTGGTAACAATTAGTGCGGCTGCGAATGACCATCTCTCCAGTGTGTTCAGCCTGTCGTTTTACATCCAAAGGTTATTTAGTAAGTTCTTTTTGTTATACATTTTAGTAATAAATACAAAGGAAATACAAGGAAAAAACATCATTGTCATATTTGTACATAGTGTTTTAGTCAGGTGCTTCATACAAACAAGATTTACTTAACCTTCTTGGTAATATATATTTAACATTTAAATCATGTAACACATAATGAATGTATAATGTACTGTAATCAAGAAAATGATCAGTTATGTGTAGGCATCGAGTACAGACTGTGCACCATATACAAAAGGAGTAGTAGAGATAAGTGACAAAATGCTGCATAATTGAAGATGAAGGGATAATTTATAAATAAAACATTTCTAGAATTTATATTTTAGCGTTTTATGCTGCATTGAATTTATATCCACAGACACAATCACTTAATTGACAATTTTTTCTTCTAAAAACCAAAATCTTCAGGGTTGTGATTCTGCACCAGTCAGATAGCTTTTAACTAAATATATTTAGAACCAAAATTGGACAGAAAAGTATCAAGCATTTATTCCTGAATATGTCCGTTTGGTGGTGTTCCCTGAGTCAGAGGGAGACGTACAGAAAAAATTTGGAAGAAAAGAAGACTCTTGTGTGGGCGCACTCTTATATAGATTGAGATGAGAAGATTAGTGTGTTTAATTTAAAATGTACATTTTATTCGTTAGATCATTAATGATGTTAGTGTAATTCAGATATTAAACATTTAATGTCACAACATTTTATTAAAAACAACAGATGTTCTGGTCCATCTATGTGGTTAATAGTTCGAACACAGAATGTACACACAATCAGTAAAGATCCGTTTCTCTAGGACCAGTACAAAGGTTTGTATTAATGAGACCTACAATTACAACACCCGTGTCCCAGACTGTCTGCTAATAGAATTTTTTTCAATATCAGTGTAACATAGGAACATAGTATCTAAGGTTGAAAAAAGACAATTGTCCATCGAGTTCAACCTATTTGTGGTCTCCAATGCACGATTATTTTGTATAAAATTTTGACTGAAGTTGATGACTGCCGTTACGTTTTACCCCTCTTTTTTATAATAACCATAGTGCGTAACTATTCCCCGTAACCCTGGATATCCTTATTCATTAGGAATTTATTTAACCCATTCTTAAAGATGTTGACTGAGTCGGCCATTACAACTCCCTCACACGTATCGTCCTTACCATAAAAAAGCCTTTACGCCGTATTGTGCGGAAACTCCTCTCCTCTAACCTGAGCGAGTGTCCACGAGTTCTCTGTGTTGATCTAACCAAAAACAGGTCCTGCGCAAGATCTGTATATTGTCCCCTTATATATTTGTAAGTGTTGATCATGTCCCCTCTTAATCTCTTTTCCAGTGTAAACATGCCTAGTATTGCAAGCCTTTCCTCGTATTCCAGCGTCTCCATACCCTTAATTAGTTTGGTCGCCCGCCTTTGAACCTTTTCTAGCTCCAGGATATCCTTTCTGTAGTAAGGTGCCCAGAATTGTACACAGTATTCAAGGTGTGGCCTCACAAGTGATTTATATAACGGGAGTATAATACTCTCGTCCCTAGCATCAATTCCCCATTTTATGCATACTAATATCTTATTAGCCTTCTTTGCTGCAGTCCTACTTTGGGTACTACTGCTTAGTTTACTATCTATGAGGACACCTAAGTCCTTTTCCAGTACAGAATCCTCTAATTTTACCCCATTTAGTAGGTAGGTGTTATTTTTGTTCTTGTTACCACAGTGCATTACCTTACACTTGTCTGTATTGACGCGCATTCTCCATTTCACTGCCCAAGCTTCTAATTTAACTGAGTCGTTCTGAAGCGACTCAGCATCCCCCTCCGCATTTATAACTTTACACAATTTGGTATCATCTGCAAAAAATGACACCATGCTCTCTAGACCTTCTGTTAGGTTGTTAATGAAAATATTGAACAATAGCGGTCCTAATACTGAGCCTTGCGGCACACCACTTAGCACTTCAGTCCAAGTTGAAAAAGATCCATTAACCACAACGCGCTGCTCCCTATTATCTAACCAGTTTTTGATCCAAGTGCATATTGTGCTTCCTAACCCTGATTCTTGTAGCTTGTAGATAAGTCTCATGGGTGGTAAAGTGTCGAATGCTTTGGCAAAATCTAAAAAGATTACATCCACCTCTTTACCCTGATCTAGGTTTGCGCTTACTGTTTCATAAAAGCCAAGTAAGTTGGTTTGACAGGATCTGTCCTTCATAAACCCATGTTGATTCCTTTTAATGACCTTATTGACTTCAAGGAACTTCTGAATACTATCTCTTAGAATACCTTCCAATACTTTCCCCACTATAGATGTAAGACTAACTGGTCTATAATTACCTGGTTCAGCTTTACTTCCCTTTTGAATATAGGCACTACTTCCGCTATACGCCAGTCTTTGGGAACCATACCTGATATTACTGAATCCTTAAAGATCAAAAATAGCGGTTTTGCAAGTTCAGAGTGAAGCTCCATTAGAACCCTTGGGTGAATACCATCGGGACCTGGTGACTTATTAATCTTTAAATGTTTTAATCGGTCACAGACTACTTCCTCGCTTAAATAAGTACCTATCAGTGGGATATTCTCATTATTGAGATTATGTGTTAGTCCCTGAATTGGGTCCTCTCTAGTAAATACTGTTGAAAAAAACTCATTTAGTGTGTCCGCTATGTCATTATCATTTTTGCTTAAGAATCCCAACTTGTCTTTTAAAGGGCCTATACTCTCCTTCTTTAATCTCTTGCTATTAATGTATTTAAATAATTTTTTGGGATTCGCTTTGCTTTCCTTAGCTACTAGTTTTTCAGTTTCTACTTTAGCCGCTCTTATTTCCTTTTTGCATATTTTGTTACATTCCTTATAGTGCTGAAATGACTCTGCTTCCCCGTCAGGTTTGTATTTTTTAAATGCTCACCTTTTCTTGCCCATAAATTCCTTTATCTTTTTGTTAAGCCACATCGGTTTATGATTTTTATTCCTTTTTTTGCTGCTTGTAGGAATACATTTGAGTGTATTTTTAGCTAGCAGGAATTTTAGTACCTCCCATTTCTCCGTAGTATTTTTTCCTAAAAACAGACCTTCCCATTCAATATCCCTGAAATATACCCTCATCTTTTCAAAATTCGCTTTGCTAAAGTTTAGAGTCCTAGTTGAGCCAGTATAGGGCTGTTTATGAAAACTGATATTGAATGTGACCATATTGTGGTCGCTGTTTCCTATGGTTCCCCTACTATAATACCTGATACCAAATCCCCATTGTTTGTTAATACCAGGTCTAAGATTGCATTGTACCTAGTTGGTTCCTCAATTAGTTGAACTAAGTAGTTATTATTAAGTGTGTTTAAAAACATATTGCCCCTAGCAGTATCACATGAATAATTTTTCCAGTTTATCTCTGGATAGTTAAAATCTCCCATCACTACTATGTCTCCTACTCCTGCTGCTCTTTCAATTTGCTTTAGTAAAAATTCCTCAACAGATACGTTGATACCAGGCGGCCTATAGCATACACCCAATACTAACTTTTTTATTCCTTTTACCCCGCATGCAATTTCTACCCATAATGTCTCGACAGTGTCTACAGTCCCCTCCTGAATATCTTCCCGTATATCAGGTTTTAAAAACTGCTTTACGTAAAGACACACCCCTCCACCCTTTTTATTTAGTCTGTCTCTCCTAAACAGTGTATAGCCCTCTAGATTGACTGTCCAATCATGAGATTCGTCCCACCAAGTTTCAGTAATGCCTATAATATCATACTGTTTGCTTGCTGCAAGTATTTCTAGTTTGCCCTTTTTACCAGTAATGCTTCTAGCGTTCACATACATACAACTAAGATAAGTATTTTCCCTTGCGAAAGGGACATCTTTCACCTTATGTAGCAATGATGACCTGTAATCGTCATTGGTTAGTGCTTTGGTAAAATCTCTTTTAGTACCCATGTTAGTAACCTTACCGCCTGCTCTTACCCTCCCCCCAACTTCTCCCCCATTTCGTTTACTATCGCTATCCCCACTATTCTCACTGCATGACCCGTAGTTTCTAGCTAACCCCTCCCCTCAGGCTCCTAGTTTAAAATCTCCTCCAACCTTCTAACCATCCTTCCCCCCAGCACCGCTGCCCCCTCCTCAGTCAGGTGCAATCCGTCATGACAAAAGAGATGGCGCCTGACTGAGAAGTCCGCCCAGTGTTCCAGGAACACAAACCCCTCTTTCCTGCACCAATCCCTAAGCCACACATTTACCTCCCTAATCTCCCTATTGCCATTTCACGGAATAGCTGCACTGACCTCAATGAGAAAGAAGCTCCTAGTCAGGTGGGAAGAAGAAAGACAATGGTGGGTGCTACAATCGATGCCGGACCAGGTGGCCGACCCTCAGATTAGTGCTACAGATCTTGTTCTTGGGGGGTTGATACCTAATGCCTGCGGTCGGGATGCCGGCGGTCACATGACCGGCCACAATATCCCAGCTATAGCAATGATGGTTGAGAGACATTGAGAATCACAATGTGTCCAGCTTATCTTGGAGTCAGAGAGACCAAGGTCAGAGAATGCTATGCTGGAGTGGAGATGTCTATTCTTCTGTTCCTGGATGCACAGTTTTAAGGGTATATACAGTACTGTCAAGAGAGTTTGCTCTCCCTGTGACACTGTCTCTCTCCCTATCTCTCCCTAACACTCTCTCTCCTCCGATGCACTTTCTCTTGCTTCTCTTTTCCTCCCTCTCTCTGCCTGACACTATCTCTCTCTCCCTCCCTGATACTCTCTCTCTTCCCCTGACACTGTCTGTCTCCCTCTCTCTCCCTGACACTGTCTCTACATGACACACACTCTTTCCGCCTGACACTGTCATACACTCTCATTCTTCCTGACACTGTCTCTCTACTGTCTCTCTCTCCCTGACACTGTCTCTCTCTCTCCGACACTCTCTCTATCTCTCTCCCTGACACTATCTTTCCCTGACACTCTCTCTCTCCCTGACACTGACTGTCTCTCTCTATCTCTCTCCCTGACACTGTCCCTCCCTGACACCGTCTCTCTCTCCCTGACACTGTCTCTCTCTTTCCCTGACACTGTCTCTCTCTGAAATTCTCTCTCTGTCTCTCCCTCTTTCTCTCCCTGACTCTCTCTTTTATTATCTCTCACTTCCTCTCACTCTCCTCCCTCTCTTGCTCCTCCCCCTTCTCTGTCACGCCCCCTCTTTCTTTTCTTGCTCCTCTTTCTCTCTCTTTCACCCCGGACACCCTATTTGTCTCTGACTCCCCCTCCCCTCTCTCTCTCTCTCTCTCTCTCTCTCTCTCTCTCTCTTTGTCTCTCTCACCTGCTACCCTAAGGGGCATTGTAATGACAATGGCGGGAAGGGTGGGGTCCCTTTCAAGATTTTGCTATGTGGCTGGCAAATATCAGATGCATTAGAAGGGCTGGCAAATGTCAGATGCATTAAGGGGGAAGTGCTCCTTCCCTGGGCCCTGCTCTACAGGGGAATCCCTGAACATTGACTGTGGCACACAACTCTCTACTTTCTTCAGGACAGTAGAGGAGGAGAGCAGTTTGGGATTATGCTACCTGTTGCTGAATTGCAAATAATACAATTGTTTCCCAAACTTTGGACCTAGAATGTTAGAAACCGTAGAAACATCTCTCCAATCTGCTTGCACTTCAGCATCACCACCTTCAATCATTTTTTTTCTTCCTAATATACTGATAGACTAAGCCTTGTCTCTATCTTAAATAATTACTAATACATAATCAATAATTGCTTAGTAAGATTTATACAGGTTGAGTATCCCTTATCCAAAATGCTTGGGACCAGAGGTATTTTGGATATTGGATTTTTCCGTATTTTGGAATAATTGCAAACCATAATGAGATATCATGGTGATGGGACCTAAATCTAAGCACAGAATGCATTTATCTTTCATATACACCTTATACACACAGCCTGAAGGTAATTTTAGCCAATATTTTTTATAACTTTGTGCATTAAACAAAGTGTGTCTACATTCACACAATTCATTTATGTTTCATATACACCTTATACACACAGCCTAAGGGTTAATTAATACAATATTTTTAAGAACTTTGTGTATTAAACAAAGTTTGTGTACATTGAGCCATCATAAAACAAAGGTTTCACTATCTCACTCTCACTCAAAAAAGTACGTATTTCGGAATATTCCGTATTTCGGAATATTTGGATATGGGATACTCAACCTGTATTACATTGATTTGACCTATGAATGTACTTTCTGCAGTGGGGTACACTGTGTTCCACAGGGAAAACATCGGGTGTAGAGTGGATCTTGATCAAAAGAGGCACCAAGAGGCTAAAGCTTTAGGCTGTCCCAGGATGCATTGTGGGGCCTCTTCTATAACCCCGCCTCCAGGCAATGTGAGCTCAGTTTCGAGTTGTTGCCTGTAGAAGCAGGTCACTAACAGGAGGGCTGTGCTGGGCAGCCCTGAAGAAAAGCTTTTTCAGAAGACTTCAAGGGACGCAGCACTAAAATGTCAGGGTGACAATCAGCGCTGCGTCTCCGTCACCTCCAAAGCGGCTTTGCATACTTGCGGCCGAGACGCTATGGCTGTAGGCACACGGTCGCAGACGCTCTCTTGGTTCACATGGCTGCTACAGGGAGGAGGTAAGACGGTCCCCCAGGCGGGACCCGCCATTAAATCGCGTTCCGATCAAATGTCTAGGGAGATGGACTGCGAAGCTGGCGTGGACACTGTCACTGATCAGGGACCCCACTATATCTACCAGGGCATAGGAGTACATGTTAGGTGTACTAATACCCCTGTTAATAAGGCTCCGTAGTACCGGCGGTGAGGCCCAGCATAGGGCAGATTTTCCCGCCCTGGAGCTTCCTCACACTCTACCTCACTCCCTGACTAAGACGCTGGGCGCCATCTTAGAGCATAGCTGCGTCTGGTCTCCGGGACTGCAGGGCAAGGTCTCCCTTGTAAAGCCGCCCGTATACAGCGCTGTAACTTTACAAACACTTGAGTATTATACATGTCTCTATATAGACAGCGTTAGTTAAGAAAAAGTGTACCAATTGCAGGATATATTGTATGCGTATTCTGATATATACCTCCGGTCTAGGACCATGCTGTGCAAGGGCGTATCTAGAGAGGAGGGGACCAGTGTGCAGTCTCCTGGTGCGGGCCCCCTCCTCTCCCATCCCGTAGCCGGCAGTAGCGCTGTTAGTGCACAGTGCCAGAGTCTAAAGCGCATGCGCAAGTCTCTGAAAAAAAGGCACGGTTTCCATTTTCCCGGAGACCTGCACATGCGCTGTAGACTCTGGCACTGTGCCAGAGTCTCTAGTGTTCATACAGAGCACTAACTGTGCTGCTGCGGCTGCTGGCAATGGGACTCAGAAGAAGAAGGGACCCACACCCGGACACCAGAAAGGTGCACACTGCTCCCATTATAGATACGCCAGTGGTGCTGTGTTTTATATATATGTATATATATATATATATATATATATATGTTTTATACATATTCTAGTCCAGTGCAGTTTCATTGTCTTACTAATAATTATCTGCATTGCTATTGTGATTGTGTGTGCCTGTATCTGTTGTAAGGTTTCACTTTCAGTGTTTCCCAGAGATCTATCACTATATTCTATACCCTAAGGGACTAGGGGCCTAATTCAGACCTGATCACTCGCTAGAGGTTTTTTTGCACTGCTGTGAGCAGATAGTCGCCGCCCATTGCAGAGTGTATTTTTGCATTGCATGTGTGCGACCACATGTGCAGCCGGGCGGTACAAAAAATATTTGTGCAGTTTCTGAGTTGCCCAGAACTTACTAAGCCGCTGTGATCACTTCAGCCTGTCCGGTCCCGGAATTGACGTCAGACACCCGCCCTGCAAATGCTTGGACATGCCTGCGTTTTTTCAATCACTCCCAGAAAACGGTCAGTTGACACCCACAAACGCCTTCTTCCTGTCAATCTCCTTGCGATCTCCCGTGCAAATGGATTCTTCGTAAAACCCATCGCACAGCAACGATCCGCTTTGTACCCATACGACGCGCGTGCACATTTCGGTGCATACGCATGTGCAGTTCTGACCTGAATGCAGTGCAGCGAAAAAACCTAGTGTGCAATCAGGTCTGAATGACCCCCTAGGTGCGTCAGAGTCATTGATATAGTGCGTCACAGTATTTACCTATTAAGTGTTTTCTACTGTGTACTCAGTCAAATAATACCGGATTTATTTGCATGTGTTGTGTACTGGGGACTCAGTCACATACTATCGGATTTATGTGCAGGTATTATACTTAGTCTGGCTTCATCGTACTAATTAGCTCTGTGTTGCATTTTGTGTACAATGTCTAACAGAAAGGGCATTAAATCTGTGGACACTCCAGCATCCTGTAGAGGATTTACCAGAGGGGGAAGCTGTGTATGATGGTCTGTGTACTGCGTGCCATACACCCCCTAGTCAGTCTGCGGCTCCTGTAACCATTCAGGAGCCACCGTGAGCTGCGTTCTCAAGCCTACTAGGTACTCTGGTGGAATGCCTAAAGCCCCCTATGTGACCACCTGTGCCATTACAGACTCAAATTGTCCCTATGGTTAATCCGCCTTGGGCGGATAATTTGTCTAATCAGTTACAGCAGTTAGCTCAAACTTTGGTTAGACAAAAATCTACCCCAGGTCACTCCTGTGTCTCTGGGTCATCTAAGCGGGCTGCTTTCTCTTCTCAATCCACAAATCTCTCAGATGTTTCATCTGAAGAGGAGGGTACTGTTCTGTCAGACACTGAATCTGGTGTATCTGACGAGGACTCTGAATTACAAATTGATGTTCCTGCTCTAGTGGTTGCTATTTAGCAAATCCTACAAATCACTAATGATGAGGAATCCACTACTGTCACTAAGAAAACTGATATGTTCAAAAGGCAGAAGGTGGTTAAAAGTCTATTGCTCCACTTTGACCATTTGGCAGACATCAGGCAGGAACCCTGTTCTAATCCAGGGAAAAAGTTCCCTCTCTCTAAACGGGCCTTGGCTCGCTATCCTCTCCTTGTAGAGTTATGTAATAAGTGCCAAAATTCACCGCCAGTGTATTCTCATGTCACCCGCCTAGTGGTGTCATCCACTTGCCTGTCACTACTGTCACTTCACTGAAGGAACCGACAGATAAGCGTGTGGAGGAATGCCTGAAATCTATTTACTCCCTTACAGGTGCTGTACATAGACCCACTATTGCTGCCTCTTGGGCTGCTAAAGGTATCGAAGCATGGGTTCAGGCATTAGAGGATCTTCCCGATGATATATCTGCCAATGCCAGACAGTACCTGTCTCACATTACCACCGCCGCCTATTACATATGGTAGACATCCTCTGTGTCGGGTGTGTTGGCAGCCAATGCGTCGACTACGTCTGTCCTGGCTTGCCGTATTCTGTGGTTGAGGTCATGGAAGGTGGACCTGAACTCCAAAAAAGACTTAAAAACATAGAATTTGACCTTGGAGGTACTCCCTTTTAAGGGAGACATTTTATTTGACCTGAATAAAATAGTGTCTGAACTGGCGGCGGCTAAGATTGCCTTCCCCCCAAATACTAATCCTTCTGCACAGAAGGCAAAAGGTACCACTTTTCGTTCCTTTCGGCCTCAAGGGAAAGCAAAAGGTCAGGCATACCCGAGACAATTTCGTGCTTCCAAAACCACTAGGCCCACGACAAAGCAGTCCTGGGCGGCCCGTCAGCCTGCTTCTAAACAAGACAATCTTGCCGCATGACGGGGCGAGCCTCCCCCTGGGGGACTCCAGGGAGGGAGGCCAACTTCTGCAGATCAGCCAGGTCTGGTTCAAGACCACTTCAGATGCATAGGTGCGAGAAGTTGTCTCTCACGGGTACGCAGTCTCGTTCAAGAGACATCCACCTCACCAGTTTTGCGCCACGGTTATTACCTTGGATCTGTTAAAGGTGCAAGCTTTGCAGAAAGTGGTGAGTTCTCTTCTGGATACAGGACTGACAGTGCTGATACCCCTGTCTCAGAGAGGCAGTGGTTACTACTCGACCCTGTTTCTAGTCCCGAAACCCAATGGGTCCTTCCGGCCTATTCTCAACCTAAAATCACTAAACAAGTTTGTGAGAGTGTCCAAGTTCCGGATGGAAACTCTGCACTCAACTGTACTGGCGATGGAACCCGGAGACTATATGGTATCCCTGGATATACAGGATGCTTACCTGCATATACCTATTGCATATACCTATTGCCAAGTCCCATCAGCAGTATCTGCGGTTTGCTATTGGCAATTTACACTATCAGTTTCAGGCTCTGCCATTTGGACTGGCTACAGCTCCTCGGATTTTCACCAAGGTTATGGCCGTAATGACGGCACATCTCCGTCGCCAGGGATCCTGATGTATCTGGACGACTTGCTGATCCTGGCAAACTCCCACCATGTCCTCCTCAGTCATCTACAACTGATGGTAAGCTTTCCACAAGCCCACAGGTGGCTCATCAATTGGAAGAAATCCTCGCTGGTCCCAGCTCAGAGCATGGTGCACCTGGGAGCACTCATGGACACACACACTCAACGTCTGTTCCTCTCTCCAGAGAAAGTCCGGAAACTTCAGGACAGAATAAGATACTTCCTTTCCTGCAACAGTGTGTCGATACACTCGGCGATGCAAGTACTTGGCCTAATGGTGTCGACATTCAACATGGTGGAGTATGCTCAATTTCATTCCCACCCTCTGCAGAGGTTAATCCTTTCCACGTGGGATGGCCTACTTCATCGGATTAGGTTTTACATGATCACTTTGACTCCGGAGGTTCGGCTATCGCTGACCTTGTGGCTCCAGGGCTAGGAACTGGACAGGGGATGTCTCTTCTGGATCCCCGACTGGGTCCTGTTGACATCATATGCCACTCTGCGGGGATGAGGTGCGGTGTTAGAGCAACACTATTTCCAGGGTCGCTGGACCCGGGAAGAATCACTCCTTCCGTTAAACATTCTGGAGTTGCGGGCGGTGTTCAATGCATTAACTCTTGCCTTGCCTCAAATACAGAACAGGCCTGTTCAAGTAAGGTCAGACAATGCCACCATGATGCATGATACATAAACCATCCAGGGAGCACTCGAAGTCGCATAGCCATGAGGGAAATGTAAAAAATCCTCCTTTGGGCGGAACACCAACTGCCAGCAAAGCGGCAGCGTTCATTCCGGGCATCCTAAACTGGGAAGCGGACTTCCTCAGTCATCAGGATATGCATGCCAGAGAGCGGAGTCTTCATCCAAAAGTCTTTCAACTCTTAGTGGACACGTGGGGCCTACCAGTTGTAGACCTGATGGCGTCTCGACACAATCACAAAGTTTCGGTCTTCGGATCAAGGACTAGGGATCCTCAAGCAGCGTTCGTGGATGCACTAGCCATTCCATGGAACTTTCGGCTGCCTTACGTGTTCCCTCCAGTGTCACTACTGCCCAGGGTCTTGTGGAAATTCAAGCAAGAAGGAGGAATACTACTGCTAGTCGCTCCAGCGTGGCCCAGACGGCATTGGTTCTCAGACCTGCAGGGTCTATTGACAGAGCGTCCCCTTCTACTTCCTCAATGATCAGACCTCCTTGTACAGGGCCCTTGTCTATAGCCAGACCTGGCCAGACTGGCTTTGATGGTGTGGCTCTTGAAGCATCACTCCCGAGGGCCAGAGGATTCTCTGAGGCAGTCATCCAAACTATGCTGAAAGCCCGCAAACCTGCATCTGCCGAGATCTATTACAGGGTCTGGAATTCTTACTTCACCTGGTGTGCTGTTAAGAAATATGATGCGTACACATTCAAAACATCTGGATTCGTGGCTTTCCTGCAACAAGGCCTGGACTTAGGCCTTCGTCTGGCCTCCCTTAAAGTTCACATATCTGCCTTGCAGTGTGGTTTCAGAGACAAATTGCATCTATACCTGACGTTCATACATTCACTCAGGGTGTGTTACGGATTCAGCCTCCCTATGGCTCCATGGGATCTGTTGTCCTGAATGCCCTGCAGGAGTCTCCATGTGAACCTCTTGAGTCAGTGGACCTTAAATGGCTCACAGCCAAGGTCCTGTTTCTGCTGGCTATTGCCTCAGCTAGAAGAGTGTCGGACTTAGGTGCTTTGTCCTGTCATCTACCCTTTCTGATATTCCATCGTGAGCGGGTAGTTCTGAGAACTCGCACAGGTTACTTACCTAATGTGGTGTCATCTTTTCACCTTAACCAAGAGATTGTGGTTCCGGCCTTTATCTCTTCGGACTTGTCCCCTAAAGAGCGGTCTTTGGGTGTGGTAAGGGCTCTCCGTATATATGTGGAGAGAACTGCCTCTATCAGGAGGTCAGATATCCTGTTTGTACTGTTTGGATTCCACAAACGTGGCTGGCCTTGCGAATAAGCAAACCGTTGCTTAGAATGCATTAGAATGGTGATTGCACAAGCTTATGTGCAGGCTGGACTATTAAAGCCCATTCTACTTGGTCTGGACCTTCTTGGGCGGCCTGCCGTGGCGCGTCCGCAGAACAATTGTGCAAGGCAGCTACGTGGTACTCTGTGAACACGTTAATCAGGTTTTATGCCTTTGATACTTCCGCCTCCCAGGATGTTTCCTTTGGATGCCAGGTTCTTATACCCACTAAGGCGCATCTCCTCCCTTGCGGAACTGCTTTAGGACATCACCCAATGTTTTCCCTATGGAACACAGTGTACCCCGCTGCAGAAAAGGAGAGTTATGGTAGACTTACCATTGTTAACTCTCTTTCTGCGAGGTACACTGGGTTCCACAGGGCGCCCACCCGGACGCACCTAGCTTCCATGGGTTTGTATGGCATTAGCCGCTGGTCCCTTCTCCTGTCGTGATTATGTGGTTCTATGTGACTAACATCTGCCTTCTCTCTTACCTGCTCCTACATTGGACTGGTTAACGAAACTGAGCTCACAGTGCCTGGAGGCGGGGTTATAGAGGAGGTCCCACAATGCATCCTGGGACAGCCTAAAGCTTTAGCCTGTTGGTGCCTCTCCGGATCAAGATCCACTCGACACCCAATGTTTTCCCAGTGGAACCCAGTGTAATTCGCAGAAGGAGAGTTAACAATGGTAAGTCTACCATAACACTCCTTTTTCTGACAAAGAGAATTTGGAAGATGATAAATGTATCCCATTAAATGTCACTTTTTTTTTTTTAAATAAGTAAATGAAAGATCAGCGGAGAGGAATATTTTAGTTCTATGAAAAGTTTAGCCTATCATTTACTGTACAGTATATGGATAATTCCCATTTATATGTGGTGAAACAAGTTAGTGCTTGTCATTAGCATAAGGCTGAATCCCCATGTTTGATTTACTCTAATAATGGAATAAAAGTTGTGCTAAATTGTGAGTATTGGGGAGATATGTTTTTTTTCATTGAACATAGCGTTAAGAAACTTTGGGCCTAAATCAGACCTGATCGATGTTGTGCGTTTTCGCACAGCAACCGATCAGGTCTGAATTGCGCATGTGATGGCGCCACAGTGTGCCGGCGCATGCCAGACAGCTGTTGGCCGTTTTGGCCCTGCGATCGCCTCTGCCTGATTGACAGGCAGAGGCGGTTGCTGGGCGGAAGGGGGTGGGCCGGCGGCGTTTGGGCGCTGTTATAGGGACGCGGTCCGGGCAATGCAGGTGTGCCCGGACCGTGCGGGGGGCGGGCCGCAGCATCTGCGTGATGTCACACGCAGCCACTGCGACCCAGACAGCGACGAGTAGCTCCCTGCCATTGCGCAGGAGCTGAGCTGGCTTGGAGCTACTCTTCAAGTACAAAAGCATTGCAGCTGTGCAATGCTTTTGTACTTGTGAGGCGGGGCAGGGCCTGACATGCGGGGTGGACTAGCCCTGTGCTGGGCGCAGGGCCGTCTTAACAGCAGTGTGGGCCCCTGGGCACAGCAATACACTGGGGCCCCTACCCATACTCCATGGTTGGGGGTGCTATCAGCGGCAGCTTTGATGTCCCGCAGGCGGTCAGGGGTGTTCTATCTTCTGCTCAGCATGTAGGACCTGGAGCAGTAGTTTCTGCTAATTACTCCTTTACTGCACAGATGGGATAGGAGGGAGAACACTAAACTGTAGAAGGGGGCATTGGGCTGAATGAAGGGCCCCTGGTACATAACTTCCAGGGTGGTATAGGGTGTTTAATACGTAAGGGAGGGGTCGATAGTGGAGTGGGCTTAATTTTCATCATTTTCTGGTGAGAGGGCAGCTTGCTTGACTGCAGATATCTCAAGTTCCTGGAAAAATATTTCTTAGCTTTGCATGGGATAAAAAAATTAGAGTGTCTCACCTGTCAGAGATACTGGGGAATTGGGGATCAGAGATCAGGAGCCAGAGCAATCCACCAACAAATATATAAATCTGCATATTAGGCGTGTGGAGCTTGAGCAGGGACCAGCTGCTTGAAGGCTGATATCTCTGGTTCTGGGCATAGTAGAGACAAGCTGCCAGTGTCCACCAAAAGGGGAGAGTCACAGATTTTGGAGTATACCCTCAGAAAAACTCTAAGTCATACAAACCCGAGATATCTGGCTGGGAAGAGCAATTAACAGGCTTGGATGGGGACCACTGCTTTGAAGTCGGATATCTCTGGTTCCCTAGGTCCGATTTTCAAAAATCTGGTACCCCTGGAAAGAGGGAACCCTCAGCTATCAGCCTAGGGCCCTTATACTCCTGGGGCCCTTGGGCAAGAGCCCATTGAGCCCATACAAAAATACGGCCCTGGCTGAGCGTCCCCCCGCATGTCAGGGAAGCTGATTGTAGATGTGCTAAATTAAGCACATCTACGATCAAGTCTGAATTAGGCCCTTTGTTACAACGTTTCTTTTAAGAAGTATAGCACAATATTTTAACTACACCAGTATTTTATACAGTTTTATGTAAAATTGAGAGTACTGTATTCTTTGTTATTGTACTTATATACCTTGTGTCTATGACCTCTCTTTATAAAAATAAAGACTTAAATAAAATAAAAAAGTATAGCACAAGTGTGCAGCTGGTTCTGTGTTTCCAGTTCTGTCCATTGACCATAATAAGAGCAGAGTAAAAGCTTCATTATCTGTGTGGCTTTCTGACACTGGAGCTATTTTTGTGATCTGATATTGTTAAAATGTACCCTTTCTATAAGGATACAGCTGATCTCTTACATCAATCACCATTGTCAGTCTGACCTAGTGTATATTGTATAAGTGAATCTGCAATTATATTATCTGGGCACGTTGACCTTTATTACTAGTATCTCTCAGCACTTCGGATGTATAAATTCATTATAACAGCTGTTACATGAGAGATGTTTTACAGGCAATTTTTAATTGCAAACTGAGAACCATCTATCCTATGTACATTTTTGGGAGAACCTAATAACATTTAGGGTTAAATTTATTAAGTATCAATCGGATCTACAAAACAATCAGTACCCCCGGGCCCCCCTCTATCGAGTGCCCCCCCCCCTATCCCCCTGGCCGGACCTGCTCCAGCCCAACTCAGGCATTGCAGTAGCAACTCTCCTAACAGCAGCACGACAACAGTAATATATTATATAAAGGGTGTGTGTTATGCGATGCCGCTCTGCTTCTGGAAGAGGTGTTGCTGTCGGGATAGCCTGGAGACCAGCAGAATCGGTCCTCCTTGGTCAGTGGCTGACACCTGTAGTTCAGATAAATTCTCCAGGAGACATCCTGTAAGATTCATAACGTCAACCTCATAGGGATTGAAGAAACATCATGGTGCAGTACATTCGCGTACATCGGTAAAATGTATTTTATAGGACTTCTTAGTTATAAGAGGTGAATAAGAGCTTAATAGGACTTTTCCATGGACTTCATAACAACTCACAAATACAGGTTTTCCACCAATATTTCCTCAAAAAAATAATAATAAGAGAGCACATACAGTAGTGTAAAATGAATTTGTTTTAATATTAAAACCAAAGTACTTGCCCGTATATCAAATAGAATACAGGAGTAGCTTATCTGAAGTGCTGTACAATGTTCAATGATAGATGGTGGAACCAACAGTCAGTTAACTGCCACAGGAAGCTCCAACAACGTGTTTCGTCCTCAGACTTGCTCAGGGGGTAAGGTGGCAAATGTAAAAGAAGCCCCTTATATAGCAGAGATGAAGCCCAAATGATCCTTAATGTCTGTAACTTCCTGTTCCAGTTGCAGACCAGAAGTGACATCACTTCTGCCTTTCTATTGTTTCCCATAGTCCATCCATCTGCCTAGCTCACTATTAACTGCAAGTCTGTGTTAGCTGTGAATCTGCAGTCCTTTATATCTGGGCCTGATGACTGTAGACAAGTTAGGAAGAGGTAAGTATTACACATACAAAAGTCTTGATTAAGAGCGCAATAAAGGTATATCCAGGTTATACCTCTGATATGGAATAAAAATTGCTGCCATTAGTAAGTAATGCCAATTTTGTGATTAATAGTTATTGTTCTTTGACAGGTAAGCGAAGGAGCTGAATGTATTTTTATTCCAACCAAGCTGTTTCTGGCTGAAGCACCTATCAAGTCTAAGCAGGTTGCACAAGAGCTGGTGAACAGTTTCCCAACAGAGATGAAGATCAGAGAAAGCTATACTACGCTCCAAACATGGAGTGCCTACAAGGACAGACTCATTGAGAAGCAACGAATTGGAGGCATGAGATACCAGAATCACAGGAAATAAATGTTATGTCATTTATGGGCTAAAACAGGGGTAGCCAATCCTGGTCCTCGAGAGCTACCAACAGTTCACGTTTTCCAGAGCACCTAGCTGGAGCACAGGTGTTTTCATTACTCACTGGCACATTTTAAAAGATCCACAGGTGGAGCTAATTACTTCATTTGTGATTCTTTCAGGACGCCTGGAAAACGTTAATTGTTGGTAGCTCTCGAGGACCAGGGTTGGCTACCCCTGGGCTAAAATTATATTATTGCAACACAATTAAACTTATATTTGATTAGCTAGTCATTGTCAAAAGACTGCAAAACCAACTTACATTGCCATATATGAAGCTCAAATACATTCATCAGTCTCTCTACTGACTGTTCAAGAGTAAAGTGTGAAGGAGTCTGACTTCCTCTTTTTAACTACTTATCTGAAAATATTTTAAACATTTCGAAATTAATTTATTTTATTTTTTAAATTAAAATTATGATTAAGGAGTGTCTCGCACTACCCAATGTCCTCAGGCCCCATTGTACTATTACCTCCCATCCCCAATGGCAACAGACCTCCTTCCCCCATAGGCAATTGTTCTCCATTAGTATTATCCCCCCTATGCCCCACTAGTGGCAATACATCCCCAGTCGTGTAACAACCCACCCCCATTGTAATGATATACCTGGTTCGCCCACCACATCCACCTGCAGTGACAGGTGTCATTTTTTCATTATTTTAAAAGCCCACTATACCCCAATGTAATTTTTTTTATGAAGCTTTACATCCCCACCCACAGTGTCAATAAAGTCCCCCCCCCCCCGCCATTTTGTATTATCCCCATCTGAATGGGCATTCCCCTTTCTCCTCCCCCAAATGCAGAGCGTGGGTTAGGAGGGCCTGATGATCAGTCCCCACTGCTACAACTGATCTCAGCACTTGCAGAAATTGACCAATTTCCCCTAAATTCCCCTCCTCACGTTTTTTTGCAGTAACGGACTGCTACATTGGTGCTGGGGAGACGAACGAGCAGGAGGAAATTTGTTCTGCACTTGTGCAGCGGTTAAGTGGATAAAACAATAACATCGTTTAGTAATACTTATACTTTTGATAAC
The DNA here is from genome assembly GCF_028390025.1 of Pseudophryne corroboree. Taxonomy (NCBI): domain Eukaryota; kingdom Metazoa; phylum Chordata; class Amphibia; order Anura; family Myobatrachidae; genus Pseudophryne; species Pseudophryne corroboree. The sequence goes on from NC_086444.1 coordinate 1,057,769,921, forward strand.
CAATAAGATGATGTTAAGGTAAATAGGTGATAATATAGGTGAATGCCATATCAGTTATCATATATAAACCTTGCAGTGACATTATTATATGCCCTTGTTGTGAATAAAACATTTAAGGGGGATAGAAAGCCACATACACATTGGTGGGCCTATTTGGGAGGGCCCGTGCCCTGGACTTGAAGCTTAGTGTCAGGGACTCACCTGATAATGAGGTCACCTGGATGCAGTGGATGGGTCCATATATTTGTGCTCGAATATTATGCAGACCACCTCATTTTTTGCTGTATGTTAAATTGCAGAGTTTACTATTATTATTATTATTAGTGCTTGGTGCCTAGGGCGTGCGCCTGCATTTTTTCTTCTTTCTGTGTTTAATATAATATGGTAAGCTCTTGTTTATTATACTATAGTTCACTTAGTCGGGTAATGTATATTATATTAAAAATGGATTATTACTGCACTGTTTTTCAGGTAATGAAAATGTATAGAAAACTTATAAACTGATGGAAACTCGTCCCATTACTTTTGACCCCACATGCAATAATGTAACAGATCAGGCCCCTACCCATTAATCCGCAAGGCAGATGACCATTGCCAGTCTGAGTATGAGGTCACCTATAGACCGGACAAACAGGCAGTCATGTGATCCAGTCACTCTGAACACGGAACTTTTGAATCTGTACATGTATGTCGTCAGGAATGAATCCTACCATCCTTAGACTGAGCATCATATACCTATAAATCGAAATGGGTATGATATACCGGCACATGGGATGCCGGCTGTCAGAATACCGACAGCGGCATCCCATCTGCTGGTATACCGACAGCGAGTGCCCTCACGGGCTCGCTGTTTTTGGCATGCATTGGGCTCGGTGGTGAGCTACTCTCGCCACAGGTTCTATTCCCACTTGGTTGGTGAGGTGGACTCACCAGCCGAGTGGGAATTATGGGTGGGTGTCGGCATACCAATGGGTGTTAATGTGTCATCTCTTGGGATTCCGGCGCCAGGCTTCTGAACGCCGGAATCCCGACGGCCGGCATTATAACTGCATCCCCTATTAATCTGCAGTAAAGTGAAATTCCTGCAAACGTAAACAAAAAGAGCTGAACTGCAATGTTGTAATATTTTGTGGCATTGAAACTTTGAAAGGAAGTTATTTGTTACCAATGTATTGTGCAGCTGATTGCTCTTAATAACATCCCTTTAAAAATAGCCTGCACATCCGCTTCAGATATTTGGTGGTGATGAATGACCTGACAACTCTGAGACTTAAAATAAAGCCGAGGTTGCCAGCAGAGCAAAGGAAGGTGATATGCATCGACTTGTAATAAAGAGCACAGGGTTTAATATCTGAAAGGCTCTCCCCCACGCCCAGATATGTAACAGCTCTGGGAAAGCTACCTTCATGTACAATTGTGCCTGCTGTGCAGCTATCATCTGACGGGTGAATCACTGAAGACATGTTCATTTCAGAAGCACTTATTTTGCCTAATTAGTTAAATATTGTACTATAAAGGCATAAAATTCATTTCCCATGTTTATCAAGTCATTTGTAATCTCTTCAGACCTCAAAACCAATTTACTTGTCAATTTATAATGTGCCACACAGCTCATATACTGTGAAATCAGGCTAATAATTAAGTATGGAAAAAGCAGGTCTGAGCATCATTATTGAAGTTTTTGCTATTTGGACTAGTATTAAGGTATAACAATTTATACTGCTATGCGTGCACAGTACATAGGTGGTCATTCTGAGTTGTTCGCTCTGTAAATTTCTTCGCATCGCAGCGATTTTCCGCTTAGTGAGTATGCGCAATGTTCGCACTGCGACTGCGCCAAGTAAATTTGCTATGCAGTTAGGAATTTTACTCACGGTTTTTTCATCGTTCTGGTGATCGTAATGTGATTGACAGGAAGTGGGTGTTTCTGGGCGGAAACAGGCCGTTTTATGGGTGTGTGTGAAAAAACGCTACCGTTTCTGGGAAAAACGCGGGAGTGGCTGGAGAAACGGAGGAGTGTCTGGGCGAACGCTGGGTGTGTTTGTGACGTCAAACCAGGAACGACAAGCACTGAACTGATCGCAGATGCCGAGTAAGTTTGAAGCTACTCAGAAACTGCTAAGAGGTGTGTAATCGCAATTTTGAGAATCTTTCGTTCGCAATTTTAAGATGCTAAGATTCACTCCCAGTAGGCGGCGGCTTAGCGTGTGTAAAGCTGCTAAAAACAGCTTGCGAGCGAACAACTCGGAATGACCCCCATATTTTCATATACAATACAGTATATTGTGGCTAATCTGTGATTTTGCTTGTGTTAGCAGTACATTAGAGTATACCTACTGTAGTTCTTGCAGCAATGGTGCAAACAATTAACCTGAAAAAAGCAAAAGTACTAATGGGGTAATTCAGACCTGATCGCAGATGTGCGAAAAAATGCACATTTACGATCATGTTATTAGACATGTGGGGGGGACGCCCAGCACAAGGCAAGTCCACCTCGCATGCCGGATGCAGCCAAACAGACCCCCCCCCCCCCTGCAGACATGCTAATTGCATGGCGGCGAAGCTATGCATGCTTCGGGTCGCAACAGCCACACGCAGCCACCGCAGTCCGTCCCGCAAACGGTCTAGACATGCCTGCGTTGTCTAGACCGCGCCCCTCAAAGCACATATAAGATGCTGTCTCACTTGTCCCCATGTGCGCACACTTCACTGAGCTTCAGCTTGCGATCAGCGTCCAGGTCTGACTAAGGCCCTAAAAGGCATCAACGAAGATGAGTATAACATTTTTTGAGCAATGGAAAAAACATTTGGACAAATGTATTGATTCAAGTGGAGAGTACTTTGACGGTGACTGAAGTTTCAAAATGTACAAATAATCAATTAATTAATCAATCAATCAATCAATCAATCAATCATTAATTCCTCTTTCCTTTGGGTACCCCCTCGTATACTGATGTCCTAAAGTTTGTGTATTTCATTTTTGTTATTCATTTCTGTAAACTTACATTAAGACTCTTGTTTCATTCCCAACTGCACAGTGCAGGAAATAGTGCTACATAAATAAATGGTAGATGAGAACAGCAGCGCTCTTACAATTTATTTATTTATTGATGTATTCTAAAATGACTTATGGTGTAAAAAAGGCCTTTAAAGCATTTTATCTTTTGGATCACCGCACTACTTACCTGTCAGAACTGTTGATGCAGAACCATCTTACATTTGCCTGCAGGTTAATTCTGTTCTATTTAGGAAGAGAACACCACCAAAGGTTTCGAAAAATACAATCTAGCAAACTTTAAACTACTACCAAACGTTAAACTATTTGTAGATTAATCTAAATCAGAACAAAATAAGCTTATTATAGAAAGATGGGTGTTTAGGGGGCATGACAATGTGATTTGCATAATTATGCTGATTCCTCCACTGCGTAATGACATGAACTGCGACATTACATAGCAGAGGGGGAATATTACCGGTTATTCATACCATATATACAATTGATACTAAACTACCTTTTAGGACTCCTCTCCGGGAGTAGCCCAGGAAGGAGATGCTGCAAGCAACTTAGGAAGGTAGGGCCAGGCTAACATGTCTTTAGGCCCCACCCCTGTAGTGGCATAATGCCACAATTCCGGGGTCCGACATTTGTGTCATTTAGCCATGCCCCTCAAAATGGAGACACAATTCCTAGTGTTTTCTCCACATCATGCCCGATTGGAAGATGACGATATAGAGGAGATCCAACCACTCTTCTGGGGTTTATGGGGATTATCCTACAAATCGGGAGTTTCCCACACTTCTGGGAGAGTAGGTAAGTATGATACAACAAGTGGCAACTTCTCATTAGCTGACGGTCCGGGAGCAGTGAATAGCGCACAATGGACGCCAGATTCAAAGTGCGGCCTTGCTTCTTTTCAATAGCAGCCGGTCCGTGAGCCAGGACTGTCTGGAGGCCGCTGCAAGCTTTACACCGCAGCCGAGACCTGATGCTCCAGCCCACAGCCACTGAAGCACACAGCCACATTGAGGAGTGTGCTGCTGGACTGAGGAGCAGCAATGACAGGGGCGAGGATTTGACGCCGGGCAGCTCATGGACCGGCAATGGAGAGACAGCGGCGGCATTTTTATGGCGCCAGCTGCAAGCAAATTGCGGCTAGTGACCCAGCAGCCAGACGGCGGATTAACGCAGCAGCCTTCAGGTACCCCGGCCTTCAGGTACCCCGCATCTGTGTCTTTTACCATGCGACAAGCACACAACCTCCCTGCTGCTGTCAATTTCCAACCCCTCATTCAGGTCCCTTCATTTGGCCAATAGGTTGCCAAGTGACTCCGGGCTCTGTATGACCGCAGCAATGACCAGAGCTCTGCTCGGCTGTTCGTAGACACTGCACAGTCGTGTGGGATTGGGGCAGATAGCTGTGTTATCTGGTGGGTGCAGGCTGACAGCGCATGGGTGGATGCTGCATTCAGTGGGAGCCTCTCACGGTCACCCTGCATGGCTGATTTCCACATTTCTCCTCTTGGCAACCAAAGTCCGCTACAGTGACACTAGTGACTGTCTGTTTGGACACTGAGTTGTTCAAAACTCCCAAGGTGACTCCAGGAGGGGAGAAATCCTTTTCCACTTTCGGGAAAGAGATGGAGCTGCAGGCTCTGGCAGAAGTGGGTAAAGGGAGCAGAGAAGGGAGAGAGCTGGTTGGTCTGCCTCCCTATCTGAGTAAGTACTTCAGTGGCATCAGAGAGAGCCAGCTGCCACCTCCCACCTCATTGCACCCAGGCTCATGGAAGCTGCAGTGTCCTAAGACATATGGGATATGCACTTATTATGCAAAATATATCTAATTATTATTAGACACATTATTGCTACACTGTTTCTAAAAGGTGAAGGAAATGTTCTGTGGGAGGGGGGGGGGAATACTTGCCAGTGGTTGTGTGTAAGTGGTTCTGATATTGTGGGCATTGTGTGTGTAAAGGGCACTAGTATGTGGGACGGGCAATGTGAATAAAATTGTGCTACTGTGAGACATTATTTTGAATTGGGGTACTTTTGTGTGGCTACACCCCTTCCTTGTGAGGCCACACCCCTTTCTGCGGCGCACGCGCCTTCGGCGCGCACTAAGCAGGACAGGTCATGGGGGAGGTGAGTTCCCCCACCTCTCCAGGACGACTTTAAGCCCTGGTGCTCCCTAACCCTAACCCCCCTTCTCCGGCCTAAACCTACCCCCTCCACCCCCCCCGGAGGCAGGACGCCAGTGTATACTACTGTGAGGACGATCGGGGTGCTGGCTGTCGATAATGTGATGCCGGCATCCCAAGCAGCGTCAGTATGTGGACGCCAGCCTTGCGTCCTTGTTCGTGATTCCGGCATTGGTATATTGACTGCCGGGATCCCATTCATCGGGAAGCTAACTGCTTTCCATAATGCCTCTTATATAAGAGTGGTACTGTGGGTAAAAGTGAGGGCACAGATAAGTTAGGTATGGATGGTACCTTACAGTAGAGACAGAAGCTCCAGTGGCTCTTCCTTTCTCCAGGCAATGACTCCACCACTTTGTCCTTCTCAGACTATAGTAGAGAGACTAGGGGGTATATTTACTAAAGAGCGGGTTTATAGAAGTGGAGATGTCACCCAGAGCAACCAATCAGATTCTAGCTATTATCTTCTAGAAGGTGCCACTGCTACATAAATTAAAAGTAGAATCTGATTGGTGCTATAGGCAACATCTGCACTTCTATAAACCTGCACTTTAGTAAATATATCCCAAGGCCAGTACATAATAAAATTACTTAACGTGACAAACTTGGTAAGCACAACAAAGTGGATAATAAGTCCTGGCATAAGGTATGCAGAAAATAATAATCAGCATACAAATGGGACTTCTCACGAAAAAAAGAATCAGTAGAAAATAATTACCACCATGCAAATGACATATAATCGACACAGATGACATGATAAGTTTCTAATCAGTGCTGTGATAAATAACCAATGAACTGCATTTTTCTTGGCCATTACTGTAAATATACTTCTTAATTTCACCTCCTGCAGCACCTCTTTGGTTCTTATTAAGTAGAAAATGCAGTTCCTCAACTACTTCAACATGCTATACTCTGAATATACAGTAATATGCACAGTACAGAATCCTGATGCATTTTCTATATTGCTTGTTTGTTTAAGGTAATTTATTGTTAGCCATTCTAGTGGGAAAGTATTGGGGGCCTTTGGGTGGAAGTGCAATAATATTAGAATTGCAAAAATGTAAATATGCAGTTTACATTTTTAATATAATCTCAGCGTTATACCGGCATTAAACTGAAGGAGAAAATGTAAAAACCAATCTCAGCCACTGAAGGACTGCTTTAAAGCAACAGCTGTGAGTTTACTAACTCTCCATTACAGAAACCAACTGCCTGTATAACCTGTATGCTCAACACTGAACTCTCTGTTTGGTCTGTCCAAAAACAAACTTCATTGCTTATAATTATTTATACTGGCTTTTTCATTTCATAACAATCAGACTGCATATCTGTGCAAATTTGCCTTTATACCCTTGCTAACCCTGCAGAGCCGGCCTTAGGCATAGGCAAACTAGGCAAATGCCTAGGGCATTTGGTATGCTTAGGGGCACCAGCAGCTTCTGCTGATTAAAATGATATGCAGCATGCCTATATTCTGTGTGTGACTGTGGCTGTATCTGCATACAAAATGCTATGTTGCGTGTATTCCTGGAAATCACTGTAATGTAGCATTTCGTATGCAGATACAGCCGCAGTCGCACACAGAATATAGGCATACTGCATATCATTTTAATCAGCAGAAGCTGCTTGTGCATCCTAGCCATATAGTAATGCAAATTATATGCATTTTCATAAACAAATGGTGCCCGATGTTAGCTGAGCTGCCAGCTGACTCATGCCATGCATCTCCTGCAGAACTAGCAGCGGTGCTAGGGGGCACCAGCCAAAATCTTGCCTAGGGCATCATATTGGTTAGGGCCGGCTCTGTAGCCCTGTCTGATTTATCAGTGTCTTTTGTCCTGTATCTCATCCCTCACCTCTTACTTTGTCTGCTTTAGTATCCTTTTTCTGCATCCTTTACTCATTTTGCTCAGTGGGGTATAGTTAATGAATTCATTCTGGGCTGATGTTTGCATAGTAAAATACAGTGTAATGTATCACTTTTCATCAGATAAACATTTGACTCACTGGTAGCCTGTATTAAATAGCCATAGTATTCCTTTATATGCAATATAGGGTCAGCTGTGCTATCGGTAAGCATTCATATACACAATTTGTTCATAACACTAAGCATTTGAAAATGAACAGCTGAACAACACCAGTAAACAAGTATTTAAACATTTAACTTAAATAATTGCAACTTCATTACGCTCTAAGCCTAATTAACTTTAGATTTATTTCAAACACACCATGTACCACAAATTGCTTTTCATTGCACTCCATGGTATTTTTTCTAAAGCAATTACATCCTTCATTCTCCCTGCAACTCACCCCTCTGTACACATTGCCACCTCAATTGTGTTTGCATAGTCAAATACAGTGTAATACAGCACATTTCATTAGCTAAACATTTGACTCACTGGTAGCCTGTATTAAATAGCCATAATATTCCTTTATATGCAATATAGGGTCAGATGTGCTGGTTAGTGTGCACTCACATACGCACATTGTTCATAACAAAAAGCATTTGAAAATGAACAGCTGAACAAAACCAGTAAACAGGTATTTAAACATTTAACTTTAACAATTGCAACTTCATTACACTCTAAGCCTAAATAACTTTAGATGTATTTCAAACACACAATGTACCACAAATTGCTTTTCTTCATTGCAGTCCATTGTATTTTCTCCATGCAACTCACCCCTCTGTACACATTGCCACCTCAATTATCCACTCCCCTTTTTATTAACACTCATGGGCTTTTAACTTATCTTTATGCATTAACAATAACATCCACACCCTCGCAACACAAAACCCCCACACAAAACTCCTACAACTATATTTATCTCTCCTGCCATTTCACCAAATCCGGGAGCCAACCACTGGCCCCACTCATATTCTTCTAATTTGCAGCAATGTAGAAATCCAACCAACCTCATAAACATCATATGTCTCACATCACCCTCCAAATCACTAAAATCTGCCTTATGGAATGCACATTCTGTTTTTAACAAATTAACATCCATCCATGACCTCTTCATATCTAAGAACTTCAACTCGTTGGCTATAACAGAAACATGGCTCACAGAATCAGACCCATCACTCACATTCACATCATATGAAATACATTCTATCAGGATTTACACTCCTTTTTACCAGCGTGTTGCAGTTATCGCCCACTTGGGCAACCTAAACAATTTCTGGAAGATTTTTCTGCCTGGCTCCCTCACTTCCTATCCTCTCCACCATCATCATTGGTGATTTAAATATTGTGATTGATAGTCTGTAATCTGCGGCCCATGCCTACAAACTGCTCTTTCTAACCTCCTCTCACGACCTCTCCCAATGGACTGACTCCTCTACTCATCAGAAGGACCACTGCTTTGATCTTGTGTTCACTAGACTATGCTCAGATTCTGCACTCCTTTCCCTTTCTCAGATCACAACCTTATAATCTGCAGGCTCTCCTCCATTACTTAAAACTCATTGTCACTGAAGTTCTTCAAACCTCCTCAAATATTAACACAATTAATTTTCAAGAACTGTCCACCCATCTGCACAATATGGGGTATTGTGTGTAGAATTTTGAGGGAAAAATGAATTTATTCAATTTTGGAATAAGGCTGTAACATAACAAAATGTGGAAAAAGTGAAGCACTGTGAATACTTTCCGGATGCAGTGTATATACCAATCCTATTGTAATGCCCTGGACACTGCCAAACATTTTTCCAAACTCTCATGTCTGCTCAAACCCCAAGTGACTTTTTAATACCTTTAAATCACTTCTCAACCCTCCCTCACCCAACCCACTAGCCACTATCAATACGCGAGATATAGTTCCCTACTTCTAGGACAACATTTATAAGATCCGAGATGAAATGGCATACACTTTACCTCAGCCAGTGACCTGTTCAATTCTTAACCTGAGCCATCTGCCACCTTTTCTTCATTTGATCCCACAAATGAAGATGAAGTATCAATTCTGTACTCATCCTTCTACTCTACTACATCTCCTCTTGATCCTATACCCTCATAAATAAGTAAAGCTCTGTCTCCTTTGCTCATCCCAACCTTAACTAAAATATGTAATCTCTCTCTCTCTACTGGTATCTTTCCTTCACTGATCAAACATGCAGCAATTATTCCTATTCTGAAAAAACAAAATTTTGACCGTAACTCTCTCTCAAACTACCATCCCATCTCTTAGCTCCCTTGCCCCTCCAAGCGACTTAAGTGACTTGCCTACACTTACATTACACACTTTAACTCACAATTTATTTGACCCACTATAATCAGGCTTTCGTTCCCAACCATCCTCAGAGATATCATTGTCTAAAATATTTAATGATTTGGTCACTGCCAAGTCCAAAAGCTACTACAGGTTGAGTATCCCTTATCCAAAATGCTTGGGACCAGAAGTATTATGGATATCGGATTTTTTCCGTATTTTGGAATAATTGCATACCATAATGAGATATCATGGTGATGGGATTTAAGTCTAAGCACAGAATGCATTTATGTTTCAAATACACCTTATACTCACAGCCTGAAGGTAATTTTAGCCAATATTTTAAATAACTTTTTGCATTAAAAAAAGTGTGTACACATTCACACAATTCATTTATGTTTCATATACACCTTATACACACAGCCTGAAGGTCTTATAATACAATATTTTTAATGACTTTGTGTATTAAACAAAGTTTGTGTACATTGAGCTATCAGAAACCAAAGGTTTCACTATCTCACTCTCACTCCAAAAATTCCGTATTACGGAATATTCTGTATTTGGGAATATTTGGATATGGGATACTCAACCTGTACTCACTACTTATTCTTCTAGATCTTTCTGCTGTTTTTGACACTGTTGACCACTCTCTTCTCATACAAATACTACAATCCCTAGGTCTTCAGGGCACAGCCCTTTATTTGAGTTCATGCTATCTATCTAATCGCTATTTTAGTATCCACTTCTCTGAATCCACCTCCTCTTTGCTACCTCTTTCAGCTGGATTACCGCAAGGCTCAGTTTTAGGTCCTCTGCTTTTCTCAATCTATATCACATATGTGGGCAAACTAATAAGTTCTTGTGGATTTCAGTATCATCTGTTCATGGATGATATCCAAATATACCTATCCTCCCCAGATTTGTCACAATCTATGTTGGTCCGTGTCACTGAATGCCTTTCTGCCATTTCACCTTTGATGTCATCTTGCCACCACAACCTTAATATTTCCAAAACAGAATTAATTATATTTCCACCTACCAGTAGTAGTTACCAACATGATATCTCTATCACTGTTGAGATCTCGACAATTAATCCTACCCCACAAGCTTACTGCTTAGTTGTCATCCTTGACTCTAAACAGTACTTTGTTCCCCATATTCAACCTGTCTCAATCACCTGACATAGTCTAACATGGCTGCACCCATGTTCCTGCTTGTTGTTTACATTTGGAAAGTTTCACTGTTGCTTTGAAAGCAAATATACTGTATATGACCGCCTGACCTTGTAAGTGATGCTAACTCCCCGATGTGTGACAGGCCGCAGTATAGTCTTTAAAAGTTTTATTTTAGATTAGCATTGTTAAGTTTGATTAACTTTCAGGAAAAGAGCAATACCTTAAATACACAAATGTTCAGGCCGCTGCGACCGTTAAGCGTGTGTGTGTGTAACCCCTATCAAATGCGTATACATTGCGTAATCACGCCGGCACGCTGTAAGTGCAAAGTAGCTACACGTGCGGCGGAATACACTTTATAACCCCTAACAGGAAAGGAAATGCAACATCAATTGTATATGTAATGTTGAGGTCCAACCCAGCAACAAATATTTACTCAAAAGGGGGTACAACAGAAATACAATCACATAAGAGAAAAGGCTACAATCAATGGATACATACATTTGTTCGCCAGCGCTTCCCGGTTCCGGTCCTCAGTCAATCTGGATAGATGACCTTCAGAGAATGTGACTGACCGGCCAGGAGGCTTGGCTTTTATACATTAGTCCAAATCATGAAACAATGGAAACTGTAATCTCTACACCCATAGGTCAAAGGGCTGGTCATTTACAGTACAGGAGGGGTCATAGGTCGGTTTGAATAGGTGGGCGATGCCTGGTCCAGGTGCACTTGCAGATGTTCTCCTCTGGGTTCCCGCCGAATATCAAGAGTACAGTAAATACAGTGTAATATTAATATTCTGTGCGCAGGAGCGTGCTACCTTCTGCAAACTGCAATCGGAATATTGCACCATCTCCTAACCTAATTCTGTCCCCTCATATCCTGCAAAGGTGAATCCCTCTGTTGTTATACCTTTGAAGCAAATGTAACTTGCTGGTGTGGTGCATGTAGGCTATGTGTAAATTATGTACTATGTGGATTAAATATGAGATATGTCTTTGTGGCTTTTCCATGCGAATGCATATGCTAACGTAATTACTCATACCACGTGCTAATACGCAGGACCTCGTGAGCCAATATACGCAACGTGCGAGTATGCGCACGCACGGCAGAACAAGCACGCGCATGGAGGCCACTCTGTATGGTGTTTGTACGTGATGCGTGTGACTATAATATTTTCGACTTTGACAGCCTTAAGGGGCAGTAATTTGGTCTGCTAATCGTAATGTTCTTTTGAATCACTGTGTATACCTTTCATGATATTATACAGTGATATATATTTTTTCTCGTTAGTTTTCAATAGACAAGATCCGATTCTCAATTATCGCTGTGTGATCAGTCTTTCAGAGCTTGTATTTACGCCCCTCTAGGGAACAATTAATCTGATTGGAATATTGATTGTAATTAAATGCTTCTCTAATTTGGAAGTATGTGCGCATTGCAGTTGAAACAAATGAATAGAGACATGAACTGTATAACGAGATTGTCTGACCATCAATTAATTTAATTAGTAAGGGTTCAGCCTTTATTTATCTCCAATCAAGTCATACCTTTGATCATTGGGTTTCACACAACATACATAGTAATCGCCATTCAGTCTAAATGAAAGCAATTTAGATATATTGTCATTTACACATATTGTCATTTATTTTCAGTACTTTTTTATAGTAAATAAAAATACAAGTAAAGTTTTAAATAATAATTAAAACCTTCTAAAACAGGACGAGACCAGTCCTTTAATCGTGACTTAGCTAATCCTGATGCGGAACTGTGATAGACAAACATCCTATATCATTTTACATCATGACATTCAAATTTCAGTAAAGCGATTGAGAAAAAAAATCCCCATTACTGTAAAATTCGATATTGTTAATATATACTATACCACAAAAAAATGCAAATCCACTATATATTTATGTATGTACTATGTGTATATATATATATATATATGTAGTATTTTATTTATACATGCTTTAAATCAATACATATGCTACTATTTCTATCTAATTAAGTCTAATCAGAAATTTTAAAAGGGGAGCCAAATAGTTTAAATGTTTCCCAGTGACCACCAATCAAAAATGCGTAATAATGTGGTGAATGCTTTTAGGACACTATTGTCATTGGTGGGATACATATTAAGGCTACGGGGGATATTCAATTACCCGCACCGAGTGCGGCTGTAAAAGTCTCGCCGGGGGGGGGGGGGCTATCTAATTAGCCCCGATAAGCCGGCCCGTGCCGCGGCTTATCGGGGATTTTGTTTCACCTGCCTCCGGCAGACAAAGCAAAATCCCCGATAACAGCCCCGTTTTCATCCTAAAAGGGGGATATTTGACCCGAAAACACGCAGGTTTCACTGAACCTGTGTATTTTCGAGTGAAAATGCACTTTTTTACGGCTGGTCAAATCGAATAGGCCGACCGCAAAACCCGAAGATACATCAGGAATTTTTACTCCCGATGTCTATTCAGGGTCTAATTGAATACCCGTTCAGTTTGAGCAACCCTGGATCTGCAAAACATCTCAATACCCATTGTCTGAAATCCCTGCTGACAAGTGTGAGTGCTATATCTAGGGTGTAATAGGGTATGCCGGCGGCCGGGCTCCCGGCGACCAGCATACTGGCGCCGGAATCCCGACCACCGCATACCGACAGCTGGGCGAGCACAAATGAGTCCCTTGCAGGCTCGCTGCGCTCGCCATGCTGCGGGCACGGTGGCACGCTACGCACGCCACACTATCTATTCTTCCTCCAGGGGGGTCGTGGACCCCCAAGAGGGAGAAAAGGTGTCGGTATGCCGGCAGTCGGTATTCCGGCACCGGGATACTGTGCACCGAGATCCCGACAGCCGGCAAACTAAAGACCACCCCTATTTCTATTAGTACTTTAAACAAAGTGGGGGATATTCAATTAGCCTCTGAAGAGACATCGGGAGTAAAAACTCCTGATGTTTCTTTGGGTTTTGCGGTCGGCCTATTCGATTTGACCAGCTGTTAAAAAGTGCATTTTCACCCGAAAATACACATGTTCAGTGAAACCTCTGTGTTTTTGGGTGAAATAGCCCTGTTTACGGATGAAAACGGGGTTGTTATCTGGGATTTTGCTTCGCCTGTCGGTGGCAGGTGAAGATTAGCTGCGGCACGCGCCGGCTTATCGAGGATAATTAGATAGCCCCTCCGGCAATACTTTTACACCCGCAGTCGGTGCGGGTAATTGAATATCGCCCTGGGTACACACCTGGCAATATATCATCTGTCAAGTAGCCCTGGCACGTCACTGGGGGGCGCAGATACTGCTCACAGGGGCGTGCTACGAGTCAGGGATGGTCTAGCCTCACAGACGCCCCCAACCGCTGGTGGAACAGAGGGAGGCCGAGCAAAACGGTAGCTAAGCAGAGAGCCGGGAGGCTGCGCTGCTTGGTCAGCCCCGCTCTCTGCGTGGCATTTGCCAGAAGTCCGGCCCTGCCAGCTGGATCCGGTTAGTATGTGTATATACTAACCTGAATTGCTCCAGGTAATTGGGGGACATATCGCTATGGTGTGTACTCAGCATTACATTATCTTAAATATTTCATGTCATAAATATTTATAATTTATTCTATAGCTGCCATACAAATGGTTAAGCACTAGTGTCGGCTGGAGGGGTTAAAGCACAACCAGCCAATTAGAACCAACTAAACAGTGTAACTGGTAGTCATTATCATCATTGGATATTGTTGTACCTGCCCCCACAAGAAACGTGTCACCTACAGGACGTGCATCTACAGTATGTCTGATTGGGATGCATTTATGTGAGCGTGCCATTACTTGGCATGCACTTGACCTAAGCTTTCCCACTTCCACCCTCTCATACCAGTCAAATACAGTATATAACTAAGCATTATGCACAGGAGTAAATTGATCATAGACTGGTGAGTTTCCCTGGTGGGCTGAGACCAGCCCTATACCATAATGTAGCTGATTTGTTTGCAGAGGCAGGTAGGACTGGTATCAAATGTAATAATTTGTGTTGGCACCTTTGTATGCTGCCTTCATGTATACAAAGATGGCAGCAGGGTCGGTGCTATGGTGTCCGGCGCCCCCCTGCAAATGAAAAATGTGCGCCCTCCCATATTTTACAAAGGGACTACGTGTGGCAAAAAGGGGTGTGGTCTCACAAGGAAGGGGCATGGCCACACAATAGTACCCCCATTTCAAATTACGCCACACAGTAGCACAATCTTCTTCACATTACCCTGCGCATAGTAGTGCTGTTTATACACATAATGTCCCCAGTAGTGGTGATGGTTATACACATAATAGCCCCTGTGGTAGCACCGGTTATACAGTACACATAATAGCCCCTGTGGTAGCTCCGGTTATATACATAATGGCCCCTGTGGTAGTACCATTATACACATAATAGCCCCTGTAGTAGTGCCAGTTATACACATAATAGTCTCTGTAGTAGTGCCAGTTATATATAATGCCCTCAGAAGTGCCATTTATACAAATTATGCCCCCCTCCCACCAGTGGTGCAAGTAGATAAAAATGTCTTAGTGGTACCGTGTGCGTGTACCAAAAAATGGGTGTGGTCAAGTGCCACATGGGGCATGCCTAATGAAAATGAGGGCTTGATACACATATGGGGGGCCAGATATACATATGACCCCAATAGTGCCAGATACACATATGCCCCCATCATGCCAGATACAGTATGCTCTTACAGTGCCTGATATGCCCCCACAGTGCCAGATACACAAATGCCCCACAGTGCCATACATGCCCCCACAGTGCCAGATAAGCCGCCACTGTGGCAGATACACATATGACCCCAGTGCTAGATATGCTCCACAGTGCGAGATACATAGTGCCCTACAGTGCCAGATACACAGTGCCCCACAGTGCCAGATAAACAATGCCCCACAGTGCCAGATCCACAGTGCCACACAGTGCAAGATACACAGTACACTACAGTGCCAGATACACAGTGCTTCACAGTGTCCGATACACATTGCCCCACAGTGCCAGATAAACAGTGCCACACAGTGCCAGATACACAGTACTCTACAGTGCCAGATACACAGTGCCCCACAGTGCCATATACACTGCCTTCCGCATACACATACACATAGATACACATACACACACATATACATACACACACACATACTGTACATACACACAGAGCCGGCGCAAGCAGCTCAGCAAATGGATGCAGTGCAGGGAGGAGCCAGGAATGGAGAGGCGCTCTCCCTGCACTGCATCCCTGTACTGAGCTGATGTCCACCTGCTGCGGCGCCTGTCACACTCTATGACAGGCAGCGGCTCTGGCAGCATGAAGCCTTCTCTCCCCTCCCCTGTGACAGTGCTGACCTAAAAGGGGGCGGTGCTACATGGAACTGGGGGTGGGATGGGGGTGGAGCTACACGGGACCGGGCTGAACAGGAGGATGATCTGTTCCAGCTCCGGCCTGCAGGACTTCCTTCGGTAAGAGGATCGAAAGAGAGTGAGGGGGTAATTCAGACCTGATCGTAGCAGCAAATTTGTTAGCAGTTGGGCAAAACTATGTGTACGGCAGGTGTGGCAGATATAACATTTGCAGAGAGAGTTAGATTTGGGTGGCTTACTTTGTTTCTGTGCAGAGTAAATACTGGCTGCTTTATTTCAACACTGCAATTTAGATTTCAGTTTGAACACACCCCGCCCAAATGTAACTCTCTTTGCACATGTTATATCTGCCCACCCTGCAGTGCACATGGTTTTGCCCAACTGCTAACACATTTGCTGCTACGATCAGGTCTGAATTACCCCCTGAGTGAGGGAAAGTATGTGTGTATGTCTGTGTATATGTAATATATGTGTGACTGTGTATGTATGTAATGTGTGTACAATATGTATGTGTGTGTATCTGTCTGTGTGTGTGCATATCTCTGTGTGTGACTGTGCAGCATAATGTGTGTAAGCATAACTGCTACAGGGGGCGTTGCGTGTGTAAGTGTCACTGCTACAGGGGGCGTTACGTGTGTAAGCGTCACGAGTTCAGGGGGCGTTACGTGTGTCAGCGTCACTGGTACAGGTGGGTGTTACTTGTGTAAGCGTCACTGCTATAGGGGGCGTTACATGTGTAAGCCTCACTGCTACAGGGGTAGTTATGTGTGTAAGCGTCACTGGTACCGTGAGCGTTACTTGTGTAAGCGTCACTGCTACAGGGGTCGTTATGTGTGTGTCACTGCTGCATGGGGCGTTACGTGTGTAAGCGTCACTGGTACAGTGGAAGTTATATGTGTAAGCGTCACTCCTACAGGGGAGTGTTGTGTGTGTAAGCGTCACTGGTAAAGGGGGCATTGTGTGTGTAAGTGTCACCGCTACAGGGGGCATTACGTGTGTATGCTGCGTTACGTGTGTAAGCGTCACTAATACAGGGGGCATTGCGTGTGTAAGCGTTACTGGTACTGGGGTGTTACGTGTGTAAGCATCATTACTATAGGGGGCGTTACGTGTGTAAGCGTCACTGGTACAGGGGGTGTTATGTGTGTAAGCGTCACTGGTACAGGAGGCGTTACGTGTGTAAGCGCCACTGGTACAGAGGGCGTTACGTGTGTAAGCATCCCTGGTACAGAGGGGCGTTACGTGTTTAAGCGTCACTGGTACAGGGGGGTGTTATGTGTGTAAGTGTCACTGGTACAGGGGGGCATTGCGTGTGTAAGCGTCACTGGTACAGGGGGCGTTATGTGTGTAAGTGTCACTGGTACAGCGGGTGTTACGTGTGTAAGCGTCACTGCTACAGGGGGGTGTTGTGTGTGTAAGTGGCACTGGTAAAGTGGGCATTGCGTGTGTAAGCGTCACCACTACAGGGGGCATTATGTGTGTATGCTGCATTACGTGTGTAAGTGTCACTAATACAGGTGGCGTTGCGTGTGCAAGCGTCACTGGTACAGGGGGTGTTACGTGTGTAAGCGTCACTGCTACAAGGGGAGTTACGTGTGTAAGCGTCACTGCTACAGGGGGCGTTACGTGTGTAAGCGTCACTGGTACAGGGGGCGTTACATGTGTAATCATCATTGGTACAGGGGGCGTTACTTGTGTAAGCGTCACTACTACAGGGGGCGTTACGTGTTTAAGCGTCACTGGTACAGGGGGCGTTACATGTGTAATCATCATGGGTTCAGGGGGTGTTACGTGTGTAAGCATCACTGCTACAGGGGGCGTTACGTGTGTAAGCATCACTGCTACAGTGGGTGTTACGTGTGTAAGTGTCACTGCTACAGGGGGGTGTTGTGTGTGTAAGCGTCACTGGTAAACGGGGCATTGTGTGTGTAAGCGCCACCACTACAGGGGGCATGATGTGTGTACGCTGCGTTACGTGTGTAAGCGTCACTAATACAGTTGGCGTTGCGTGTGTAAGCATTACTGGTACTGGGGCGTTATGTGTGTAAGCATCACTACTATAGGGGGCGTTACGTGTGTAAGCGTCACTGGTACAGGGGACGTTACGTGTGTAAGCGTCGCTGGTACAGGAGGTGTTACATGTGTAAGCGGCACTGGTACAGGGGGGCGTTACGTGTGTGTCACTGGTACAGGGGGGCGTTACGTGTGTTTGCATCACTGGTTACGTGTGTTTGCATCACTGGGGGCGTTACGTGTGTAAGCGTCACTGGTACAGGGGGGTGTTACCTGTGTAAGCGTCACTGGTACAGGGTGGCGTTACGTATGTAAGCGTCACTGGTACACAGGGCTTTGCTTCATTAGTACAGCGGGCGTTACGTGTGTAAGAATCACTGGTACAGGGGGATGTTACGTGTGTAAGCGTCACTGGTACAGAGGGCGTTACGTGTGTAGGCGTCACTGGAACAAGGGGCGTTACGTGTGTAAGCGTCACTGGTACATGGGTGTTACGTGTGTAAGCGTCACTGGTACAGAGGGCGTTACGTGTGTAAGCGTCACTGGTACAGGGGACGTTACGTGTGTAAGCAGCACTGGGACAGGGGGCGTTACGTGTGTAAGCGTCACTACTACAGGGAGCATTATGGGTATATGTGTCACCGCTACAGGGGGCGTTATGTGCGCTGTCCCTTTAAAAATTATGGGAGGGCGCAAATTTATAGTTTGCAGGAGGGCGACAAACACCCTAGCACCGGCCCTGCATACACATACACATAGATGCACACACACACACACACACACACACACACACACACACACACACACACACACACACACACACACACACACACACACACGCTCCTTCAACATACCATCTGGCTGGCTGAATTTGTAGCAGTTTCTGTCCTCTTCAGCCTGGTTCCATGTAGCTCCGCCCTCTGCACCATTTAGCCCCGCCCCTTTTCAGCCAGAGCCCAGGACACTGACAGACACTGCAAGGGGGGAAGGGGGAAGCTTCAAGCTGCCGACGCCGCTGCCTGTCAAATGGTGTGACAGGCACAGCAGCCGGCAGCAGCAGCAGGGGGCCCTGGTGCAGCAGCGGGGATGCAGAGCAGGGGGAGCGCCTCTCCAGTCAGGCGCCAACCTGCTTTGCATCCCTTTGCTGAGCGGGTAGCGCCGGACCTGAATGCCAGCACAAGCTTCAGCATACCCATGGTGAGTAGCGAATTTCCCATTAGGCATGTGAGGCACATGCCTAGGGGCAGAGGCGTCACTGGGATTGGTGTCACCAAGTGCAGTAACTCATGGTGTCACCCTCCATGGACCCTCCCGTATCAGTCAATACAGAATCATTAGTAATGTAAATCATAATCCCTGTATATCATTGAATGTAATGACAATAGTAGTGATATAAACAGCTAGCAAAATAATGTTCACTTATGTAGGGATGCAGTTAATTTGCTGGCTGTTGGGATCCCAGCGGTCAGGATCCCGACATCGGAATCCCGAAAACCGACAATGTAGCCAGAATCCCGGTGCTCAGGGGCTATTCCCAATGGTGGGTGTACACGACACCTATAGAATGGCAATAGAACCTGTGGCGAGCATGATCCCGCTGTCGGTATACTGATGGCTGGCATCCCCGCCGCCGGTAAACCATATTGATCCCTTATGTACATGAGTGGCAGCAAGAGACACCGGCAGTGGACATCTCTCTGCACAAGATGGTGGCTGAGTCATTATATTTTAGCAATTACATTAACAACGAAATCACAGCTGTGCATATAACTGCATACACCTCTGAATCAGGCCCTTAGTGCCTGTTTCATACAAGACACCAAGGTTACTAGAGTATATAATAGAAACTCCAGCTATACAGCCAGTAACAGCTCTTTGAACCTTCATTGCTCTATGAAAGGAGAAAAGACTGGTGTTTGCCCAGCCCAGATATCAATTCTCATGCAGCCACTATTGTGAGAGACTGAGCTGTGAGGACTGGCGGCGGGGCCATTCTCCAGCTCCCTGGTTCACACGTCGCTGAAACTAGGGTGTTTATGTACTAAGCCTTTGAGAGGGATAAAGTGGACAGAGATAAAGTACCAGCCAATCAACTCCTGTCATGTCATAGACTCTGTTTATAGCTGATTGGTTGGTACTTTATCTCCATCTACTTTATCTCTCTCAGGGCGGGATGTACTAACCTCCGCCGCCACGTTAATTCACGTTTTCACTGCGATCTGAGTCACTGCTCCGCTGCCCGGCGCTATCCCTTAGCTCCCCGTCTGCTTTCTTTCCTCCCTCCTCATCACCACCGCGGCCACTACAGAGTTCTTCTATCGCCGCTGCGTTCGGTCTGTGCTGCGCTGAGTTCCCCCTGGCCGTTTGAGCATGCGCACTTTGTCACAGCTTTCCGGGCATGCACGAAAGCTGTGACAAAGTGCGCATGCGCAGCGCAAACGCCCGGGGGGGGGGGGGGGGGGGGCAGGCCTGACTTGCGGGGTGGACTAGCTCTGTGCTGGGCGTTCCCACTGCCTGACGAAGTAATATACAAAACATGTTGATGCTGTGCTTGCCTGGTGCTTGATCTTCTCCAAACGCACTGCACAGGCTCCCTGAGTACGTGACGCGGTGTCCTGATGGGTACGGTCTGGAAAATATTCAGCCGGCGCGGTGTAAGGTCCCGGGTCCATGTGTCAGCGGTATGCAGTTTTGCCATTGTGGAATGTATTATACCATCTGCTAACCTGCCCACCGTGTGGGTTGTTCAGGGTACGAGTCCTGTAGAATTACTTGATCTGCACTATGGCCCTCATTCCCAGTTGTTCGCTCGCTAGCTGCTTTTAGCAGCATTGCAAACGCTAGGCCATCGCCCTCTGGGAGTGTATCTTAGCTTAGCAGAATAGCGAACGAAAGATTAGCAGAACTGTTACTAAATAATTTGCTGCAGTTTCTGAGTAGCTCCAGACTTACTCCTAGACTGCGATCACCTCAGTCCGTTTAGTTCCTGGTTTGAGGTCACAAACATGCCCTGCGTTCGGCCAGCCACTCCCCCGTTTCTCCAGCCACTCTTGCGTTTTTACCTGGCACGCCTGCGTATTTTAGCACACTCCCTGAAAACGGACAGTTTTCGCCCAGAAACACCCACTTCCTGTCAATCACACTACGATCACTCGAGCGTTGAAAAAATCTCGCTCGAGCTTGTGTAAATATCCAAAGTTTTGTGTTAAATTACTTAGCGCATGTGCGCTGCATACCATGCGCATGCGCATTTCCCACCTAATCGCTGCATTGCGAAAACGTTAACAAGCGAACAACTCGGAATGACCCCCTATGAGTACACTCTCTTCACTTTCTATTCCATGTATATATATATATATATATATATATATATAGTTTTCCAAAATCGGTACAAACGGCACTCACAGGGTTTAAATCAAGCAGGCATGCTGGTAAATTTATTGTGACGTTTTGGAGCTATAGCTCCAAAACATCACAATAAATGGACCAGCATGTCTGCTTGATTTAAACCCTGTGAGTGCCGTTTGTACCGATTTTGGAAAACTATGTTCAGAGGATTCAGGCACCGGGGGATGCTGCACTTTTTTACTTGAGTGCCGACTGATTTGGAGGACTATATATATATATATATATATATATATATATATATATAAATAAATATATATATATTAGGTGCTTCATCGCGCCCTACGGGCGCTCTTCACACCGTCGCAAGGGGATACGCCCCCTTAACCCTTGCATGCCTTTCTGGGGTTCAATATTTGTATTATATGGAGTATTACCTGCATTCCTTTGTTAGTGGTTAAATATTGCACAATGAAAGGGCGTGCGATGGTGAAGGAGGCGCAGCCCCTTGCGACGGCGTGAACAGCATGTGCAGGGCACGATGTACAGAATGTAGCGGGTGCGGGGGGGACTGCGGATGGGGGAGGGTGTCTGTAGATGCTGCGGGTGGAGGGGGGGCGGAAGCGGAGGGGGGCCGGATGGGGAAGGGTCGGGAGGTGCTGCGGGTGGGGGAGGGGCAGAGGAGTGGGGGCTGCAGATGGGGGAGGGGTCCGGAGGCACTGTAGGTGGGGGAGTGGCAGGGGTGCCACGGGTGGGAGAGAGGCAGGTGCGGGGATGTTGCGGATGGGTGTAGGGTATGGGGGGAGACATATATGGGGGGTGGATGGTGGAGGGGGTCTGGAGGTGCTGTGGGTGGTGGAGGGGCGTAGGAGTGGGAGCCACGGGTGGTGTAGGGGGTCTGGAGGCACAGCATGTGGGGGAGGGGTGGAGTGCCGCATGTGGTGGAGGGGAAGGTGCGGAGGTGTGGTGCATTGAGGAGGGCTCTGGAGGCGCTGCGGGTACTGTACCTGCCAAAAAGGTAGTTAGAGGGCATGCAGTAACAGGGCCAGGACAGGAGTGACAGGGTCAGAACAGGGGTGACGGGGTCAGGACAGGGGTGACAGTGTCAGAACAGGGGTGACGGGGCAAGGACAGGGGTGACGGGGCCAGGACAGGGGTGACGGGGCAAGGACAGGGGTGACGGGGCAAGGACAGGGGTGACGGGGCCAGGACAGCGGTGACGGGGATAGGACAGAAATGACAGGGACAGGATAGGGGTGACAGGGCCAGGGTAGGGGCGGCAGGACCAGGACAGGGGTGACAGGGCCAGTATAGGGTTGACAGGGCAAGCACAGGGGTGACAGGGCCAGGATAGGGGTAACAGGGCCAGCATAAGAGTGAAAGGGCCAGGATAAGGGTGACAGGGCAAGGCCAGGGGTGACAGGGACATGACAGAACACAGGGCACGGGAGAGATTGGTATTAGGGACAAAACAGTGGTGACAGATAGATGTGTATTACCGGAGTCACTGCTGCTGGCTGCTGCTGTTCCACTCCAACCTGTTGGGATCTGCTGCTGGTGGAGACTTGGCATGGCTGACTCTCTCAGGCTGGAGTCCTGCTTCCTCTGCCCGTCAGCATCCCTCCCCCCTCCTCAGTCACACACCGCAGACCTCGCGCAGCTGCCGGGCACTGTGGTAAGGGGAGACTGGGAGTGACTGGTTAACCCCCAGGAGACGCTGCGGCTGGAGGGAGGAGGGGTCATAGCATGCACGCGGCGCGGACCTCGCGGCCGCTGGGCACTGTGGTAAGGGGAGACTGGGAGTGACTGGTTAGCTCCCAGGAGACGCTGCGGCTGGAGGGAGGAGGGGGTCGAAGCCTGCAAGCAGCTTGGACTTCTGCAGCGCTACCCGCTGGCTAAAGTGTGTGAAGGAACTGGGCGGACCTCACTGCAGGGGGCAGCACTGCAGCTAGCGGTGGGGTTGCCGGGGCTGGAGATAACAGAGGCAGTACGGAACCTGCACAGCGGCAGGTGCCCCACAAAACTGCAGCTAAGAAGCGTGGAGTGTGCTAGAAAGTGACGCTCCTCCGCGCCAAAGAGTATGCTGATGTGGGGGGTCAAGCACACAGTGAGCCGGTGCCCGTCTGTCTGTACGGCATACCCCCTCACACACCCCCATACCTCACAACTGTCCCGGGGTTCCGGCAGCAGAGCCGGATTAAGGGTGGGGGGGTGGGGGGGGGGCAGGGGGTACGTACCGTGGGCCCCACAGTTTTAGGGGGCCCCCCGGCTGGAGTAGCTCTGTCCCAGCTCAGAAGCTCCCCCGTCCTGCCAGCAACAGCGGCAGCATTGTGCTACAGTCAGCAGGTCTGTGGTGTTGCAGGGAGGCAGCAGTCTCCTTGCTTTCTTCTGCCTGTGCGGGTGTGTAGGGGGGAGCGACCACCTCCTCTGGATGTAGCCCTAGCTGAGGGGCCAAAATTCCATATAAAAATAAAAATCCCGGAATTTGCATAAGGGGGCGTGGCCACGCGTCCCGCGATTAGGTCACGCCCCCAACTTCACAGCAGGCACAGCAATGAGATAGGGCTCCCCTGTCTCAAGTGCCCTGGGCCCCCCGGACTCATAATCCGCCCCTGGAGGCATGCCAGCAGCTCACAGAGCGCTGGGCATGCCCCCTCACTGACGAAAGCGGGGGCCCTCCCGTGAAGCCACGCCCCCTTTTGTTTGCCACGCCTCCTTTTCGCCGCTGGGAGGTATGCACCCCTGTCTACCTGAAGAAAGCTGGGAGGTATGCACCCCTGCCTGTGCCATGCCCATACTATCTGCTTCTGCTCCTAGTCTCCTATAGATTTGCCCAGATCTGTGACTCATTTGACTAACTCCGCCCAGTGTTGTGACTCCGCCCAGCATTAGCAAATGAGTCACAAAGTCACAGATCTGGGCTATTATATAGGAGATAATATATATGCACGTGCGTTTATATATATATATATATATATATATATGTGTGTGTGTGTGTGTGTGTGTGTGTGTGTAAACGTATATATATATATATATATATATATATATATATATATATCTTAAAGTGGTCCTGGAGAGGTGGGGGAACTCATCTCCTCTATCACCCACGCGCCGCAAAAGAGGGTATGGCCTCACTAAGAAGGGGCGTGGCCACACAATAGTACCCCCAATTCAAAATCAGCTCCACCGTACCTACTTACATCACTGTTACTGTGAAGTTAATGAAAGAACTGATCCAGTCAAAAACTACTGTACACCTGCAACCTGGGAGACATGTGACCCAATGCACAGCCAAGGTGGGGGATAGGGGACCCCGGCTGGATACATAGATATGGGAGGGATACATACAGAGCAGTATCACTATATACACAGCGAGGGGGTCTCAGCCCCAGTACTCATACAAAGATCCCGAACAGCAGGGCACGGACTCCAAGCTCCTGTGGCAGCACCCTCATCCTCCACCGGCATCAGAGGGATGGGGACAGCCAGAGGCACTGCACTGGGGGCAGGCGTTGGGGAGGTGGCTATCCCGGGGACACTGCTATATGCAGGAGAGAGCACACCTCTTTCTGCGCTGGGAGTGGGACAGAGGAGGAGCAGGGAGCATCGGCTGGGTCCCAACTGTAGTGCAGTTTGAAATTGGCAGTGGCTGCCAGCCATTCCTGCGGACCGGCTGCTGATCAAAAGAAGAGGCCGCTCTTTGATCTGTGATTATGTGTGCCAATCACGGCTGGCGGACTGTGCAGCTTCTCATTGGCTGGCAGTGCGCGAGCCATGATTGGCTCATGGGCTCACCCAGTTAAAAAAAAAAAAAAGCCTTGCCTTCTTTTAATCGGCAGCCGGTCCGCCCACGAGCCAAGATTGGCTGGCGGGTGCTACAAGCTGTACAGTGCAGTGAAGCCGGGATCCGATGCTAGTGGCCGGACGGAGGCGCAACTGGTTCCACGCCATTTCGGCCCACTTTAACCACTGCCTTTAGGGCATACTTGCCGATATTCTGGCTGCTCTCTGCGGGAGAGAGCAGCCAGGTCGGCTCAGCAGGGGGGCAGGGACAGGCTGTGACGTCGGGAGGAGGCGGGACGGGGGCGGACCAGGGGCGGAGTTATCATGTCACACCCTTTAAGCCACGCCCCCCGCTCTGTAATGCCGCGATCCCCGGCATTACACTGCAGGGGCATGGCTATGATGACGCGATTCAGCAAGAATCGCGTCATCAACTGCCCGGACCGCCCACTTTACACAGTAAGTGGGCGGACGGGCAGGGTGACTGCTTGTTCCGGGAGACTTGCCTGCTCTTCCGTGGGGCCGGGAGGGTCACCCGATTTTCGGGAGCCTCCCGGCCATTCCGGGAGAGTAGGCAAGTATGCTTTAGGGACTACTAAAACTATAGGGGCTGTACTAGGAAAGCCAGTACCACCCCTGTTTTCTAATCCTGGGATTGAAAAAAATCTCAACCCCAAACTTGAAGCGCATGCTCTAAAAAATACCCAGCAGTTTCTATCTCATGCAACTCTCCCTCCTAGCATAGTTTATCCCTTACAGAACTCTTCCCCCAGACAGTTTATCCATCACGCAGCTCTCTCCCTGACACATCATACCTCCCAACTGTCCAGATTTTCGCGGGACAGTCCCGTTTTTTGGGGACTGTCCCGCTGTCCAACCCGCGGGCCGCAATGTCCCGCGGTGGGGGGGGGGGCAGTTGGGAGGCTCCGTCTCTCGCTGCCCTGCTTAGCAGAGCAGACAGAGGGAGAGGAGGCATGCCAGCGGCTCACAGAGCGCTGGGCATGCCCCCTCAGTAACGAAAACGGGGGCATGGCTTGCGATCGCGGGTCCTCCCGCGAAGCCACGCCCCCCTTTTCCATAGGCCACGCCCCCTCTTCAGGTAGGGTAAAAGTTGGGAGGTATGCATCATTACTTTCACAAAGTTCCCCTGACACAATTTATCCCCAACACTGCTCTCCCCCAGCACATTTGAACTCTGCAACAGCTTGCACCCCCAGCACATTTTATCCCAGACGCAGCTATCCTAACCCTCACTCATATTATCCTCACAAAGCCATTTTATCCCTGCCACAGCCCTCCCCCCAGCAGCAAATTTTATTCCTGCAACAGCTCTCTGACACATTTTATCCTTCACAACACATCCTTCGACACATTTTATCCCCGACACCCCCCCCCCCAAACATTTCATTCCATACACAGCTCTCCTCCCCAGAACATTTCATTCCATACACAGCTCTCCCACCCAGAACATTTCATTCCATACACAGCTCTCCCCCCCAGAACATTTCATTCCATACCATACACAACTCTCCCCCCACAGCACATTTTATCCATCACAGTTCCCTCCCCCAGCACATATAATCCTTGCCAAATCTCTCCCCAGCAGCACATATATTCCCACACAGGGTGGTAGTCATGTGACCGCCGGTCAGCTGACCAACAGTCACATGACAGTCACTATCCCGATGGTCGGCATGCCGACCAACAGGGACTATTTCCACTCGTGGGTGTCCACGACACCCATAGAGTGGGAATAGAACCCGTGGCGACCGCAGGTCGCCACTGAGCCCGCAGCGTGGCGAGCGCAGCGAGCCCGCAAGGGGCTTGCTGCACTCGCCCCTCCCCGCCGGGATTCCGGCGTCGGTATGCTGCCGGGATCCCAGCGTCGGTAAGGTGACCGGCGGTCAGGAGACCGCCGGTCACCAGTACTACACCCCCCACACATAGCTCCCACCTCCCAGCACATATATTCCCACACACAGCTCCCACCTCCTAGCCCATATAATCCCACACACAGCTCCCACCTCCCAGCACATATAATCCCACACACAGCTCCCACCTCCCAGCACATATCAGTGGCGTGCGGTGAGGTCATTGTTTAGTGAGGCACTACAGCCATAATGTCCGCTGGATTCTTCTGATGACACCTACCGCCGCCGAGCCAATGCCCGCTACTGCCTCTGAGCCGATGCCTGCTGCCACCGCCAATGGCTTACAAACTTGGCCACCATCAACTGACCCAGCCCTCCGCCACTAATTTGCATCTCAATCCGATGCCGCCAATGCCCGCTGCCTGCCTGCTCATCATACTTGTGATATATTGTACATTTTTATAGAAAAAAAATAAAAATTAGTGTTTGGGACTGGGAAGGGACTGGGAGGAGGGCATAAATGCAATTTTGTTGTCCAGGGCTTCTATTAACTTAATGGAGAAGGGTCTGAATAGGTTAAACATTTTAAAAAATGTAGGGGTCCCCCGTATTTTTAAAACCAGCACCGGGCTCCACTAGCCAGGGACATAATGCCACAGCCGGGGGACACATTTATGTAGGTCCCTGCGGCCGTGGCATTACCCCCCCCCAACTAGTCACCCCTGGCCGGGGTTCCCTGGAGGAGTGGGGACCCCTTAAATCAAGGGGTCCCCCCCCTCCAGGCACCCAAGGGCCAGGGGTGAAGCCCGAGGCTGTCCTGGGCCATGGGTGCCGGGCTGATAGCCATAAGTATGTAAAAAAAAGAATATTGGTTTTTTTTGTGGAACTACAAGGCCCAGCAAGCCTCCCCCACTTGCTGGTACTTGGGGAACCTCAAGTACCAGCATGCGGGGAGATAATGGGCCCGCTGGTACCTGTAGTTCTACAACAACAAAAATACCCAAATAAAAACACAACACACACACCGTGAAAGTAAAATTTGATTAAAACACACTTACACACTCACACATACTTACCTACATCCCACGCCGGTCACGTCCACTAGTCCATGTAGAATCCAATAGGTGGTTCCTGTAAAAATGAGAGAGAGATTACTTACCTACATCCCACGCCGGTCACGTCCACTAGTCCAGTAGAATCCAATAGGGCCGGTACCTGTAAAAATGAAAATTATACTTACAAATAAAGTAATCCACAAGAGGAGAGAGAGAGAGAGAGAAATAGAGAGAAATGAATGAATATTATGCACTCGCTGACGCGGAAGGACGTTAGCACAGACAGGGGAGAGTGTTGCTGCTAGCTGGGAGGATGGAGCAGGCGCCCCCAATAGTTGTAGCAGTGCCCCGAGTAGTTGTGACCCCTGTAGTTGTGCCCCTTGTAGCTGTGCCCCTTGTAGCTGTGCCCCCTGTAGCTGTGCCCCCAATAGCTGTGCCCCGAGTAGTTGTGCCCCCACTTGCTGTGCCCCCAGTCGCTGTGCCCCCTGTAGCTTTGCCCCCAGTAGCTGTGCCCCTTGTAGCTGTGCCCCCTGTAGCTGTGCCCCCAGTAGCTGTGCCCCTTGTGGCTGTGCCCCCAGTAGTTGTGACCCCTGTAATTGTGCACCCCAGTAGCTGTGCCCCTTGTGGCTGTGCCCCCAGTAGTGTGACCCCTGTAATTGTGCCCCTTGTAGCTGCGCCCCCAGTCGCTGTGCCCCCTGTAGCTGTGCCCCTTGTAGCTGTGCCCCCAGTTGCTGTGCCCCTTGTAGTTGTGCCCCCAGTTGCTGTGCCCCTTGTAGTTGTGCCCCCAGTTGCTGTGCCCCAGCACATATAATCCCACAACATACTTGCCTACTCTCGCGGAATGGCTGGGAGGCTCCTGAAAATTGGGTGACCCTCCCGACCCCCTGGAAGAGCAGGCAAGTCTCCCGATTTCAGGGGTCCCCCCTGCCCGTCCACCAACTTAGCGAGTAAGTCTCCAGTACTCCAGTATTCTCACCGCTCCCCTGCCACTAACGGCATCATTGTGGGTCCTCCTATTTCTGGGCTCTGGCTGGCCGCTGGCAGCGCCTCCTCTTTGCACGGCAAGAGAGATGGATGCGCAATGATGGCACTGCATCGTCTCATTCCCGTCGCCACGGCCAGTAACATCAGAAGGGGACTTTTAGAGGCGGGCTAAGGGAGACACTGTCTATCATTGCCCGTGCCCTCCCACCCACCCTGTCTATTAATGTTGGAGGCGTGACGCACAGTGACAGCGGGTGGGGACAGTCTAATTAGATTCAGGCAGCAGCACTTCATGTGCAGAATCCCATGGCTGGGCAAAGTGGGCCGGAGGTGGCGGAACTGGTTCCGCCTCCCAATACAACTGACGGAATGCAGTCCCGCCCCGTTCCGGCCCACTTTAACCCCTGTATACATATATATCTACTATACTATACATACAACACAAATTACCAATTTGCGCTAACAATCAATTCAAATCCTATATTTTTTAAAACACCTAAAATATAATAATCCTCGGGGGAGTCGGCAGCTGTCCCCAAACGAGTCCTCTTGCCAGTGTAGGACTGAAACAAAGAATTGAAATGCAAAGGTAGTATGGGGAGTGCTCAATAATAATGATTGACAGTTCTTATAACGTCCTTTACAGGAGCTTCTTTCAAGATGGAGGTCAGACGAAACTTCAATGTTATATCAGTTGGTTCTGGTTCTGGAATAGACCCTCATACCAAATTCACCCAAAAGTCCAATCTTTTTCAGATAATTTATTAAATTGTTTTTTTTTAAATTGATTGATACTCTTACATATAATCAATCTCGACATTCATGGGTCAGAAGGTACGTATGGGACTTGCTGTCCACCCCAGCCGGGGAGGAGCTCCTTGGACAGCTTGTCATGAATGAACGAGATTGTTCATATCGCTCAGTGTAATCGGCAAGTGTGTCGGGCCCTTTAATGAAGGCACATAAAGGGCGGCCAATGGGCTGGTTAGGGAGGGAAGGGGGGAAACACTGGGGAAGGGGGGTCCATTATTGTTGTGCCTAGGGGCGCAGTCACACATAAATCCGCCCTTCCCATGGCTACCAAGGGTACACTGGCACTTGAGCAACCACTAGTTTTGGCATGCCCTGGCTTCCAACACTCACACTGGGACCTGTAGTGTTCCAAGGAGATATGAAGTTAAGAAGACATACTGACTCCAATAAAAGCACCCACACATACTCTTGTACTCTAGTTTATTGCTTGCCCACATCCTTAGGTCTTGCAGGGTGGGGTCCCCTTCTTTCCATGTCAGCATCTATGGCTAGCCAATATAACAAACCACTAACAATGGTGACCTGCTAAGTACTAATGAATACCAGCACCGCAGGACTAAGAAACGGTACATCACTTCTATGAGAAAATCATTAGTGCCACTGATTTAAATAAAAATACAAAAAAACAATAATTTTTTTTACGTGATTTTTGCTACTGTCTCAAAACTTGACTTTACAGAGTAAATAAATCTGCAGAAAATGTGTAACATCTTGACAGAACAGGAAACACAAGTTTCTAACAAGGGCAGTAACCTTTTCATGTAAAGGGCAAGGGCTATAAAACAAAGTGAACTTTCTTATGAATGTGTCATTTTATTTATACTCACACATATCTCTACATTAGAGGAGAAATAAGGTGCAATGCTTTAAATAACAACTTAAACCCTCAATTTATTCTATTCACATGGACAGCACGGTGGGCACAGTGGTTAGCCTTGCTGTCTCACAAAACACTTCCTGACTCCGAGCCCTATTGTACCTGTACACCAGATTCGGAGCCACACACAATGCCAGTGTTCATGTACAATAGTAGAGTGATTTTTGTGTCACTGTGCATGTGCGAAGATGTTTTCATACATAATCCAATCATTTTAGATGTGAATATTAACATTTAAAAACGTATTTATTTATTTATTAACAGTTTCTTATATAGCGCAGCAAATTCCGTTGCGTTTACAATTGGACACAATGATACAACAAAACTGGGTAATAAACAAACAGTCATAGAGGTAGGAAGGCCCTGCTCGCAAGCTTACAATCTATAGGGAAATAGGCATTGATACACAAGGATAGGTGCTATCTATTGCATAGTTGTCCACCGGATTGCAATGTTCTAGGTGGGTTGCATGATATCACATACCAGCAATGATGAACCCTGGTCAGAAAGAAGGGAAAGTGAAGAAAGAGAAAATATGTGGAGGATATGTGCGGACTGTACAGTGGGGATATAATCGGATAGGAAAGCTTATGAAGGTTGAGTGAGCGGTTCGTGAATGTGATAACCTAGCCTGAACAGGTGAGTTTTCAGGGAACGTTTGATGGTTTGGAGACTAGGGGGTAAATTTACTAAGCTCCCGATTTTGACTGATTTTTAATGATGAGCGGGTTCGGTTCCTCGGAAACCGAACCCCTCCGAACTTCACCCATTTTACACGGATCCGAGGCATACTCGGATTCTCTCGTATGGCTCGGTTAACCCGAGCGCGCCCGAACGTCATCATCCCGCTGTCGGATTCTCGCGAGATTCGGATTCTATATAAGCAGCCGCGCGTCGCCGCCATTTTCACTCGTGCATTGGAAATGTTAGGGAGTGGACGTGGCTGGCGTCCTCTCCGTTTATTCATTGTTGATGCAAATATTTGTGCTTGCTTATATCTTAATTGTGGGGACTGGGGAGCAGCTGTATTATTAATATAGGAGGAGTACAGTGCAGAGTTTTGCTGATCAGTGACCACCAGTTTTATCCGTTCTCTGCCTGAAAAAAACGCTCCTTATCTGTGCTCAGTGTGCTGCATATATCTGTGCTCACACTGCTTAATTGTGGGGACTGGGGAGCAGCTGTATTATATAGGAGGAGTACAGTGCAGAGTTTTGCTGACAGTGACCACCAGTATACGTTGTCTGCCTGAAAAACACTTCATATCTGTGCTCAGTGTGCTGCATATATCTGTGCTCACACTGCTTTATTGTGGGGACTGGGGACCACCAGTATATTATATAGGAGGAGTACAGTGCAGAGTTTTGCTGACAGTGACCACCAGTATACGTTGTCTGCCTGAAAAACACTCCATATCTGTGCTGCATTGTAGTATATAGTAGGAGTACAGTGCATCATTTTGCTGACCACCAGTATATAATATATAGGAGTACGGTACAGAAGGCC
The DNA here is from genome assembly GCF_028390025.1 of Pseudophryne corroboree. Lineage (NCBI taxonomy): Eukaryota > Metazoa > Chordata > Amphibia > Anura > Myobatrachidae > Pseudophryne > Pseudophryne corroboree. Next base: position 1,057,802,119 of record NC_086444.1, read on the forward strand.
ACTGCTGTACCTACCTCTGTGTCGTCAAGTATATTATCCATCCATACCTGTGGTGCATTTCAGTTTTGCACAGTTTGCTGACCACCAGTATATAATATATAGCATTACGGTACAGTAGGCCACTGCTGTACCTACCTCTGTGTCGTCAAGTATACTATCCATCCATACCTGTGGTGCATTTCAGTTTTGCACAGTTTGCTGACCACCAGTATATAATATATAGCATTACGGTACAGTAGGCCACTGCTGTACCTACCTCTGTGTCGTCAAGTATACTATCCATCCATACCTGTGGTGCATTTCAGTTTTGCACAGTTTGCTGACCACCAGTATATAATATATAGCATTACGGTACAGTAGGCCACTGCTCTACCTACCTCTGTGTCGTCAAGTATACTATCCATCCATACCTGTGGTGCATTTCAGTTTTGCACAGTTTCCTGACCACCAGTATATAATATATAGCATTACGGTACAGTAGGCCACTGCTGTACCTACCTCTGTGTCGTCAAGTATACTATCCATCCATACCTGTGGTGCATTTCAGTTGTGCGCAGTATATATAGTAGTAGGCCATTGCTATTGATACTGACATATAATTCCACACATTAAAAAATGGAGAACAAAAATGTGGAGGTTAAAATAGGGAAAGATCAAGATCCACTTCCACCTCGTGCTGAAGCTGCTGCCACTAGTCATGGCCGAGACGATGAAATGCCATCAACGTCGTCTGCCAAGGCCGATGCCCAATGTCATAGTAGAGAGCATGTAAAATCCAAAAAACAAAAGTTCAGTAAAATGACCCAAAAATCAAAATTTAAAGCGTCTGATGAGAAGTGTAAACTTGCCAATATGCCATTTACGACACGCAGTGGCAAGGAACGGCTGAGGCCCTGGCCTATGTTCATGGCTAGTGGTTCAGATTCACATGAGGATGGAAGCACTCATCCTCTCGCTAGAAAAATGAAAAGACTTAAGCTGGCAAAAGCACAGCAAAGAACTGTGCGTTCTTCTAAATCACAAATCCCCAAGGAGAGTCCAATTGTGTCGGTTGCGATGCCTGACCTTCCCAACACTGGACGGGAAGAGCTTGCGCCTTCCACCATTTGCACGCCCCCCTACAAGTGTTGGAAGGAGCACCCGCAGTCCAGTTCCTGATAGTCAAATTGAAGAGGTCACTGTTGAAGTACACCAGGATGAGGATATGGGTGTTGCTGGCGCTGGGGAGGAAATTGACAAGGAGGATTCTGATGGTGAGGTGGTTTGTTTAAGTCAGGCACCCAGGGAGATACCTGTTGTCCGTGGGACGAATATGGCCATTGACATGCCTGGTCAAAATACAAAAAAAATCAGCTCTTCGGTGTGGAATTATTTCAACTCAAATGCGGACAACAGGTGTCAAGCCGTGTGTTGCATTTGTCAAGCTGTAATAAGTAGGGGTAAGGACGTTAACCACCTCGGAACATCCTCCCTTATACGTCACCTGCAGCGCATTCATCATAAGTCAGTGACAAGTTCAAAAACTTTGGATGACAGCGGAAGCAGTCCACTGACCACTAAATCCCTTCCTCTTGTTGTAACCAAGCTCCTGCAAACCACACCACCAACTCCCTCAGTGTAAATTTCCACCTTACCCAGGAAAGCCAATAGTTCTGCAGGCCATGTCACTGTCAAGTCTGACGAGTCCTCTCCTGCCTGGGATTCCTCCGATGCATCCTTGAGTGTAACGCCTACTGCTGCTGGCGCTGCTGTTGTTGCTGCTGGGAGTCGATCGTCATCCCAGAGGGGAAGTCGGAAGACCACTTGTACTACTTCCAGTAAGCAATTGACTGTCCAACAGTCCTTTGCGAGGAAGATGAAATATCACAGCAGTCATCCTGCTGCAAAGCGGATAACTCAGGCCTTGGCAGCCTGGGCGGTGAGAAACGTGGTTCCGGTATCCACCGTTAATTCAGAGGCAACTAGAGAATTGATTGAGGTACTGTGTCCCCGGTACCAAATACCATCTAGGTTCCATTTCTCTAGGCAGGCGATACCGAAAATGTACACAGACCTCAGAAAAAGAGTCACCAGTGTCCTAAAAAATGCAGTTGTACCCAATGTCCACTTAACACGGACATGTGGACAAGTGGAGCAGGGCAGACTCAGGACTATATGACTGTGACAGCCCACTGGGTAGATGTATTGCCTCCCGCAGCAAGAACAGCAGCGGCGGCACCAGTAGCAGCATCTCGCAAACGCCAACGCGTTCCTAGGCAGGCTACGCTTTGTATCACCGCTTTCCAGAAGAGGCACACAGCTGACAACCTCTTACGGAAACTGAGCAACATCATCGCAGAATGGCTTACTCCAATTGGACTCTCCTGGGGATTTGTGACATCGGACAACGCCACCAATATTGTGCGTGCATTACATCTGGGCAAATTCCAGCACGTCCCATGTTTTGCACGTACATTGAATTTGGTGGTGCAGAATTATTTAAAAAACGACAGGGGCGTGCAAGAGATGCTGTCGGTGGCCCGAAGAATTGCGGGCCACTTTCGGCATTCAGCCACCGCGTGCCGAAGACTGGAGCACCACCAAACATTCCTGAACCTGCCCTGCCATCATCTGAAGCAAGAGGTGGTAACGAGGTGGAATTCAACCCTCGATATGCTTCAGAGGATGGAGGAGCAGCAAAAGGCCATTCAAGCCTATACATCTGCCCACGATATAGGCAAAGGAGGGGGAATGCACCTGACTCAAGCGCAGTGGAGAATGATTTCAACGTTGTGCAAGGTTCTGCAACCCTTTAAACTTGCCACACGTGAAGTCAGTTCAGACACTGCCAGCCTGAGTCAGGTCATTCCCCTCATCAGGCTTTTGCAGAAGAAGCTGGAGACATTGAAGGAGGAGCTAAAACAGAGCGATTCCGCTAGGCATGTGGGACTTGTGGATGGAGCCCTTAATTCGCTTAACCAGGATTCACGGGTGGTCAATCTGTTAAAATCAGAGCACAACATTTTGGCCACCGTGCTCGATCCTAGATTTAAAACCTACGTTGTATCTCTCTTTCCGGCAGACACAAGTCTGCAGAGGTTCAAAGATCTGCTGGTGAGAAAATTGTCAAGTCAAGCGGAACGTGACCCGTCAACATCTCCTCCTTCACATTCTCCCGCAACTGGGGGTGCGAGGAAAAGGCTAAGAATTCCGAGCCCACCCGCTGGCGGTGATGCAGGGCAGTCTGGAGCGAGTGCTGACATCTGGTCCGGACTGAAGGACCTGCCAACGATTACTGACATGTCGTCTACTGTCACTGCATATGATTCTCTCACCATTGAAAGAATGGTGGAGGATTATATGAGTGACCGCATCCAAGTAGGCACGTCAGACAGTCCGTACGTATACTGGCAGGAAAAAGAGGCAATTTGGAGGCCCTTGCACAAACTGGCTTTATTCTACCTAAGTTGCCCTCCCTCCAGTGTGTACTCCGAAAGAGTGTTTAGTGCAGCCACTCACCTTGTCAGCAATCGGCGTACGAGGTTACTTCCAGAAAATGTGGAGAAGATGATGTTCATCAAAATGAATTATAATCAATTCCTCCGTGGAGACATTCACCAGCAGCAATTGCCTCCAGAAAGTACACAGGGACCTGAGATGGTGGATTCCAGTGGGGACAAATTAATAATCTGTGAGGAGGGGGATGTACACAGTGAAAGGGGTGAGGAATCGGTGGATGATGATGAGGTGGACATCTTGCCTCTGTAGAGCCAGTTTGTGCAAGGAGAGATTGATTGCTTCTTTTTTGGTGGGGGCCCAAACCAACCAGTCATTTCAGTCACAGTCGTGTGGCAGACCCTGTCGCTGAAATGATGGGTTCGTTAAAGTGTGCATGTCCTGTTTATACAACATAAGGGTGGGTGGGAGGGCCCAAGGACAATTCCATCTTGCACCTCTTTTTTCTTTCATTTTTCTTTGCATCATGTGCTTTTTGGGGACAATTTTTTTGAAGTGCCATCCTGCCTGACACTGCAGTGCCACTCCTAGATGGGCCAGGTGTTTGTGTCGGCCACTTGTGTCGCTTAGCTTAGTCACACAGCGACCTTGGTGCGCCTCTTTTTTTCTTTGCATCATGTGCTGTTTGGGGACAATTTTTTTGAAGTGCCATCCTGCCTGACACTGCAGTGCCACTCCTAGATGGTCCAGGTGTTTGTGTCGGCCACTTGTGTCGCTTAGCTTAGTCACACAGCGACCTTGGTGCGCCTCTTTTTTTCTTTGCATCATGTGCTGTTTGGGGACAATTTTTTTGAAGTGCCATCCTGCCTGACACTGCAGTGCCACTCCTAGATGGGCCAGGTGTTTGTGTCGGCCACTTGTGTCGCTTAGCTTAGTCACACAGCGACCTTGTTGCGCCTCTTTTTTTCTTTGCATCATGTGCTGTTTGGGGACAATTTTTTTGGAGTGCCATCCTGTCTGACACTGCAGTGCCACTCCTAGATGGGCCAGATGTTTGTGTCGGCCACTTGGGTCGCTTAGCTTAGCCATCCAGCGACCTCGGTGCAAATTTTAGGACTAAAAATAATATTGTGAGGTGTGAGGTGTTCAGAATAGACTGAAAATGAGTGTAAATTATGGTTATTGAGGTTAATAATACCATGGGATCAAAATGACCCCCAAATTCTATGATTTAAGCTGTTTTTGAGGGGGTTTTGTAAAAAAACACCCGAATCCAAAACACACCCGAATCCGACAAAAAATTTTCAGGGAGGTTTTGCCAAAACGAGTCCGAATCCAAAACACGGCCGCGGAACCGAATCCAAAACCAAAACACAAAACCCGAAAAATGTCCGGTGCACTACTGATTTTTTATTTTTTTTTCAAAGTGTCATCTCTGGAATTTACTAAACACAAATCTCGGCAGTGATGAGGGCATTCGTATTTTTTTTGAAGGCAGCGAAAAAAAATACGAATGAATACACCATTGGTCAAACACGCCTGTTATTTTATACAACTCGGTAATTTACTAAAAATTCGTATTCACAATCACTGCCGGCAATAGCCAAACACTGCCGGGAAAAAGTACAAATCGTAAAAAAAAAGCAGTTTTCAAATAGACTGCTTTTTTTTTTACCGTATTCTGATAGGCATGCACGGATTTGTGATCCAATTTTTCACTTAAACCACACCGACAAGGCAGAAATGTGAACCTTGAGGGAGGCCAGGCGAAGTCCTAAATCCAGGCCTTGTTGCAAAAAAAACAGAAGTCTGGAAGTACTAAACTTGTATGCATCATAATTCTTAGCAGCACACCAGGTGAAGTAAGAATTCCAGACCCGATAATAAATCTGTGCAGAAACCGGTTTGCGGGCCTTCAACATAGTTTGAATAACCACCTCAGAAAATCCTTTGGCCCTCAGGAGTGAAGCTTCAAAAGCCAAGCCGTCAAAGCCAGTCTTGCCAGGTCCTGGTAAACACAAGGGCCCTGAACGAGGATGTCTGGGCGTTGAGGAAGTAGAAGAGGACACTCGATTGAGAGACCCTGCAGGTCTGAGAACCAATGCCGTCTGGGCCATGCTGGAGCGACTAGAAGCAGTATTCCTCCTTCTTGCTTGAACTTCCATAGTTCCCTGGGCATGAGTGACACTGGAGGGAACACGTATGGCAGCCGAAAGTTCCATAGAATTGCCAGTGCGTCCACGAACACTGCTTGAGGATCCCTTGTCCTTGCTCCGAAGACTGGAACCTTGTTATTGTGTCGAGACGCTATCAGGTCTACATCTGGTAGACCCCACTTGTCCACAAGGAGTTGGAAGACCTCCGGATGAAGACTCCTCTCCTTGGCGTGTACATCCTGATGACTGAGGAAGTCCGCTTCCCAGTTGAGGACCCCCGGAATGAACACTGCCGATACTGCTGGCAGATGGCGTTCCGCCCATCGAAGAATTTTTGACACTTCCATCATTGCCAGGCAGATTTGAGTGACGCCTTGATGATTTATGTACGCCACCGTGGTGGTGTTGTCTGATTGTACTTGAACAGGCCTGTTCTGTACGAAAGGCAGGGCCAGTGTTATTGCATTGAACACTGCCCGCAATTCCAGAATGTTTATCGGGAGGAGAGATTCCTCCCTGGTCCACCGACCCTGGAGAGAGTGTTGCTCCAACACTGCTCCCCGCAGACTGGCATCCATCGTTAGGAGGACCCAGTTGGAGATCCAGAAGGGATGACCCCTGCTCAATTGTTGGTCCTGTATCCACCAACTCAGTGACAGACGAACCTCCGAAGTCAAGGAGATCATTTGAGACCTGATCCGGTGAGGCAGTCCGTCCCACTTGGAAAGGATTAACCTCTGTAGAGGGTGGGAATGAAATTGAGTGTACTCTACCATGTCAAAAGCTGACACCATGCATCGCCAAGTGTATCGACACTCTTTGGCGAGAGAGGAAGTATCTGATTCTGTCCTGAAGTTTCAGGACCTTCTCTGGAGACAAGAACAAACGTTGGTTGTATGTTAGTCCAGTAATGCCCCCAGGTGCACCATGCTCTGAGCAGGGACCAGTGGGGATTTCTTCCAGTTGATGAGCCACCCGTGGGCTTGCAGCCGAAGTGGTCTTTAACCATACCTGGGCTAACTGCAGAAGTTGGCCTCCCACCCTGGGGTCCCCCAGGGGGAGGCCCACCCCGTCATGCAGCAGGCTTGTCCGGTTTGGGAGCAGGTTGATGGGCGGGCCAAGAATATTTAGATTTGGGCTTAGAGGACTTGGAAGTGCAAGCCTGTCTCGGGTATGCCTGACCCTTTGCTTTACCTGGAGGTCGAAAGGAACAAAAAGTAGTACTCTCAGCCTTCGGAACCGAAGGATTAGTACTTGGGAGAAACGCTGTCTTGGCCGACGCCAAGTCGGTCACAATTTTGTTCAGATCATCTCCAAATAGTATATCTCCCTTAAAAGGGAGTACCTCCAAGGTCTTCTTAGAGTCCAGGTCCACAGACCAGGACCATAACCACAGAATCCGGCGAGCCAGGATAGACATAGTAGATGCCTTGGCCGCCATAACGCCTGCATCAGAGGCCACCTCTTGAATATAGTGGGAGGCTGTGGTAATATAGGTCAGATATTGTCTGGCAGTGTCAGAAAAATTCAGAGGTAGCTCTTCCTCAATTACTTGAACCCATTCTTCAATGCCTTTTGCAGCCTAAGAGGCTGCCATAGTGGGTCTATGTACAGCACCTGTAAGAGTGTAAATAGACTTCAGGCAATCCTCCACATGCTTATCCATCGTCTCCTTCAAAGAAGTGACGGTGGAGACAGGTAGAGTAGATGACACCATAAGACGGGCTGCATGTGAGTCCACTGGTGGCTGGGTTTCCCACCAGTTACTCAACTCTGCAGAGATAGGATAATGAGCTAGCATTTTTTAGACAGGGAAAATGTATTTCCTGGAGAAGACCAGTATTCTTGACATATGTCAATTAAATGGTCAGAATGTGGTAAGACTCTGACGTTTGAACTTATCAGGTTTCTTAGACATATCAGGAGGGTCAATCTCATCATCAATCTGAAGAATCAGCTTGATCACCTCCACTAGGTCAGGAACATCAACCTGTGTGCAGAATCTTTATCAGAAGCAGCAGTATCACCATCTGATGGATCAGTATATTCCCCATCCGAATCGGAAGAATCATCCGAAATATTAGTGGATTGTGAGGAAGAAATGTCCGGCTTCGATGTCCCTTTGGTCCCAGTAGGGCGAGGGTTATGTTTGTGTTTAACCAAGGACTGATTTAATTACTGTAACTGGGTTGACAGAGTATCCGCCCATGGTGGATTAACTACAGGGACAATATGTGGCTGTAATCGCACAGGTGGTCCCACAGGGGGCGTAAGTCTTGTTACAAATGTAGTCAGCATAATTGAAAATGAAGCCCAAGGTGGATCTGCCACAGGTGCTGCGGGCTGACTAGGAAGTGCAGAACACCCAGTACCTGGACCCTCAGCAGAAATCATTTCCTCAGGTAAATCCGTGGCTCCAGCACTGCATGATGCAGGAGCGTCTGCGGATTTCCTGCCCTGTGCAGCAGACATTATTGGGAATTTAGCCTTAGGGCGTATCAGTACAATATAGACAAACACAATACCTGACAAAAAAAAACCCTAAGATATGTGACTGCAATTGCAGAGCACAAACAGCGGATTTAAGTGGTATGAGGTGACTGAAACGCACAGTGAAAAATACAAAACAGTAAATCCTGTGGAACACTATATGGTATAGGAGACCCTGACACACTTAGTTCCCCAGGGTACAGAATATAGTGATAGCAATCCGTGTGATACACAGAATAGAATCCACACAGCAGCTATAGACACACACAGTCATAGGTACAATGCAGAAATTATTACATATAAGCAATAAGACTGCACTGGACTAGTAATACTACATAGAGATATGTATGTATACAGACATAACAATGCACAGTAAACACTGGATGTATATCACAAAATACTTGTACTAAATATCCATATACTAGTGCACTTGTTCTTAACTAACGCTGTCTAAACGACATGTAGAATACTTAAGTGTCCTGTAAATGCACAGCGCTGATGAGGCAGGCGGCTTTACAGAGGAGACAGTGCCCAGCAGTCCCAGGATCAGCGCAGCTCTGTGAAATGGCGCCCAAACGCTGACAGGGAGTGAGGGAGAGAGAGAGATGCAGCTCCAGGGCGGGAACACCTGCTGTAGATGGCGCATGGAGCTGAGGGAAAGGCTACAGGTCAGCGCCTTATCCCCTCTGCTAGACTTCACCATCGGGTACTATGGAGCCTATAATAAACAGATTTTAGTAAATCTGACCTGTGCTCCCTGCCCTGGTGGATATAGTGGTGTCCACACCAGCGGCACAGTCCGTCTCCTGGGACCGTGACCAGATTGCGATTTCACCTGGGGGACCCTCTTACCTCCTCCCTGAAGTGCTGTGATCCAGGAGAGCAGCAGCGGTGATGTGTGCCTGATGACCGGAGCGCCTCCGCTGCAAGTACCAAGCAACCAGGGCGCGGAAGTATGCAGTGCCGCTGGGGGAGGTGATGGAGCCGCAGCACAGAATGTCAGCATGACATGCCTGTGCTGCGGCCCTTGAAGTCTTCTTTCTTCTTAAAAAGCTCTTATTAGGGCTGCCTAGCGCAGCCCCACCTGTTTTAGAGCCCAGGGCAAGATGAAGAGTGGCGCCCCCCCTCCCCCCCCCAAAAAAAACAACCACACACCAAAAGAAGTATGTGCGTGCGCCGGGAAAAAATCGGCACCAGAAGGGTTGTGGCCACGCCCCAGAAGGGGTGTGGCCACTGAAAATGGGGCGTGCCACCATGACTATCACCTACCCCCTGTGTCGCCTCTCAGCACACTATCACCTACCCCTTGTGTCATCTCTCAGCACACCTTCATTCAATTTTTGCACAGTACGCATGCAGAGTCCCCTTTTTACACAGTGCCCCATAGTGCCAGATACACAGTGCCCCACAGTGCCAGATACACAGTGACAGATACAGCGCCCCACAGTGCCAGATACATATTGCCCCACAGCGCCAGATACAATGCCCCACAGCGTCAGATCCACAGTGCCAGATACAGCGCCCCACAGTGCCAGATACAATGCCCCACAGCGCCAGATACAATGCCTCACAACGTCAGATCCACAGTGCCAGATACAGCGCCCCACAGTGCCAGTTACAATGCCCCACAGTACCAGTTACAATGCCCCACAGTGTATGTTACATGCCCCACAGTGCCATACATGCCCCACAGTGCCAGATACATGCCCCACAGTGCCTGTTACATACCCCACAGTGCCAGATACATGCCCCACAGCACCAGTTACATGCCCCACAGTGCCAGATACATGCCCCACAGTGCCAGATACATGCCCCACAGTGCCAGATACATGCCCCACAGTGCCAGTTACATGCCCCACAGTGCCAGATACATGCCCCACAGTGCCAGTTACATGCCCCACAGTAGTGCCAGTTACATGCCCCACAGTGCCAGTTACATTGCCCCACAGTGCCAGATATAAGACCCCCCAGCACCCTCCCCCCCGGTCACTCACCGCTTCCTTCCCTCTGTGCTATGTGAGGGGAGGAGAGCGCAACGCCTCTCCTGCCCCTCAAAGCTCCAGGTCTCCGGGGTCGGCTATGTGGCGCCGGTTCGCTAGCCAATCAGAGCTCGCGGACCGGCAGCCAATCAGGAGTGGTCCGCAAGCTCTGATTGGCTAACGCCGCCGGAGACTGGACACATGCAGTGCTGCTGGCAGAGCCGCGCGGCAGCGGCGGAGAGGACATTGAGGGGAGGGAGAGACGCTGCGCTCTCCTCCCCTCACATTGCGGCATGACGGGGGCGAGTGGGCATGATGCCCTGGCCGCCGGCGGCGCCCCCCTCTGCTGGGCCTGCCAAGGCGCCCAGGGCACGTGCCCCACTTGCCCTACCCTAGTTACGCCTCTGCTGGGAACAGTCAAAGCTTTAGCCTGTTGGTGCCTCGGATCAAGATCCAACTCTATACCAAGATGTTATTCCCTGTGGAATACCAGTGTACCCAGCTGCAGAAATGTCCTTTATTAAAGTTATAAAGGAAAATGGCATCACTAAGGTGCAAGATTGATTTGCATCTCCAGATTCCTATTGTACTGAATTTACATGTAAACACTTCTAACCGGTGGACACAAGAATAAGATACGCTAACTTCAAAATGTGGGTGTACATTGTGAAGATACAGTACATTGAATTAAATAAACAAATTACACAGAGGTCATGGAAGTCTTTACTGAAATGGATGGTACAGAATGCATATACACAGGACTGGCGCTACCATTAGGCAGCTTTAGGATATTAGACGATATTAGACCACCGTAAAGGTTACCAGATACCTTGATACGCACATACTTACCTTTTCTTGAGTGAGTGGGGTACGCCTAAGTTTAATACTTGTAAATAATCAAACTTCTTAATCTCTAGTATATACTACACATTGGCTGTTTTTTATTGCTGTTTTTTATGACAAATTGAGAACATAAGGAACCTGTGTTGGAGAGAAATTCGGGGAAGAACACCCACTATAAAGATACCTTGATAGGAGTCGTCATATATCACTGAGTGTGAGTCGGGGTATGCTGTGTGTGATACCTAGATGTGTTTACCATCCTCCTTTTTCCCGTGAGTTTTGGGGTACGCTTTCCATCCTGTAAGCTTTCTGTTTCTGATCCATATAACTCACCTTCACCTTGCACTCTGAGAGTGGATGAACACGGCAAGAGACAGTTGAGGGCATATAAAGATTCCTTGATGGGCACATATTTACTATTATTTGTGTGAGTGGGGTACGTCAGAGTTCAACATTTGTTACTCTAATCAGTGATATCTGTGTTAATTGGAATATCCTACACATTGTTTTTTTTCTGTTTTCACTTTCCATATTTGGAGTTCACACATTGGACATTATCAGCTAGAGGATTCTGGACAGGAACGCCTACGCCCACATTTGAATATTATGGGACGTATTTCTATTATTTTCTTCTGTCTGCGCTCAATTTTGTGTTTTATTCTGTGTTTTAAATGTGTTGACATTTATATTTAAGCCTTTGACACTTTGGCTACATTGCGCCATTTGGTACACTTTCCAAACCAATTCCAGATAATGAAATCAAGTTAGGAGATGGAACTCAGGAGAGTGGGAAGACCAGCTGCGAGGGGTGAGTCACCATGATACCATTCACCCCAAAACACATCAACACTTTTAACATTGAGACCTCAATCGGAGCTTCAAGATGCATATGCAGTAAGATTTTAAATTATTGGATTTCAGCAATTACAGTATGTACTTTTCAATAATCATTGCCTCAATGTATGACGTATGAGCTTAAGATAACTTTACCACTTTTGGCATCCAAAATACATAAAAACTACATTTTATTATATTAATTAAAATCTATCAAATTGTCAGTTGCAACATGTTTTATATAAACAAAAGTTTATTAATCTTCTGACAATGGGGGGTATTCAATTAGCTCCAGTAATCTCAGAGCTATTGAAATTCACCCCCCTGCGTATCCAATTGTGGGCTGTTTTTCACCTGTTTTTAAGGCATTTCCAACACTGCCTTCTCACCTTTTTTTTTTTTTGTGAAAAGGCATTGGCGAAAAATGCCTCAAAATCGGTGAAAACGGGTGGTGTTTTTTCTGGTGCAGGTGAGAAAACATGTGGATTTGCCCTAAAAATAGCAAAAAGTCAAGTTTTTGCGCCTAGGCGAAAAAAAACTGACCTAATTGAATACCCGTAAATGTCTACTAATAGATTTTAATTGACACAGTAAAATTTAGTTTTAATGTATATTGGATGCCATAAGTGGTAAAGATCCTCAAATAAACACACCCTTTTCCTCAAATTTTTTTACGTTATTTACTGATATTGTGTTTGAGTTACACCCACTATGCTAAGTTATAAGCTACTATAGCAATACTTTTTAAAATACTTTTAATAGACATTCCACACTTATTTGCATTACTTGTGCGACCAGATTCTCCTTTAAGAAACGTAAGGCCTGGGAGCTGCTGTGTAATGGTCTGGAGTACTGATTTACTTTGGTTTACCTGATGAAATTCAAATGGAAACCTTCATTTTCAGCAGTGGCCCATGCAAGGGGGTTGGTTAAAACCCCTAAGTAAGTCTCTCTCATATGGGCCAATTTATTAAGGTAGTTTTTGGGCATACAGTGGCTTTGATAAAAGCCCATCCCAGGAAACAGTAAATAATCCGTACACAACGAAGGAAAGGGTTCTTCACCGTAAAGTCAATAAGGATTTGGAACTCCCTGCCAGAGAAGGTAATAATGGCAGACTCTGTAAATGTATTTAAAAAACGAATTGGACATTTTTCTAGCTGAAAAAGGCATCCAAGGCTATAGCATTTAATATATTGACATTGGGGGTCATTCCGAGTTGATCGCTAGCTGCCGTTGCTAGCAGAGCAGCGTTCAGGCTAAAAATCGGCGTTTCTGCCCATGCATATGCACCGTAATGAGCACGCGCGACGTACGGGTACAAAGGCTTTTGTGGTTTTGCACAGGTTCTAGTGATGTTTTTTATTCGCACTGGCGGCCGCAAGAAGATTGACAGGAAAGGGGCATTTCTGGGTGTCAACTGACCGTTTTCAGGGAGTGCTTAGAAAAACAGGCGTGCAAGGGAAAACGCAGGCGTGGCTGGGCGAACACTGGACGGTTCTGTGACGTCAATAGCCAACCACCAATGTTAAAATCAATGCACACGAAGAGTAAGTCCAGGGCTAGTCTTGATTTGCACAAAATGTTTTTGCAGGCGCTCTGCTGCACAGGGGTTCACACTTCTGCAAAGCGAAAATACACTCCCCAGTGGGCGGCGAAAATGCGTTTGCATGGCTGCTAAAAACTGCTAGCGAGCGATCAACTTGGAATGACCACCATTATGTATATGGGAGTGATACGAAATATAGTTGTCAATAGGTACAAAACTATTATTTTGGTTGGTGCATTATAATGTGCACTGCTTAATACGGATACAGGTTGAACTCGATGGGCATTTTGCCTTTTTTTCAACCTCACTATGGGGGTAATTCCAAGTTGATCGCAGCAGGAAATTTTTTAGCAGTTGGGCAAAACCATGTGCACTGCAGGGGAGGCAGATTTAACATGTGCAGAGAGAGTTAGATTTGGGTGTGGTGTGTTCAATATGCAATCTAATTTGCAGTGTAAAAATAAAGCAGCCAGTATTTACCCTGCACAGAAATAAAATAACCCACCCAAATCTAACTCTTTCTGCACATGTTATATCTGCCTCCCCTGCAGTGCACATGGTTTTGCCCAACTGCTAAAAAATTTCCTGCTGCGATCAACTTGGAATTACCCCCTATGTACAGATACATACAAATAATAAAAATAATAATCTTACTGTGGCACTTTATACCCTTTCTGCCAGTTTGAACTTGCTTATGTGGAGTCCAAACCCAGAATTAAAGAGATAGTGACACATGCCCCTCTGCCATTTCTTCCGCTACTTACAACAGATTTTCCATCACATACCACTCTGCCCAACAGTTCTTCCATTATCTATATATCTGTCCGCCTGCATTTCCCTCGTATACCCCACTGCCCACCAACTTTTCTCTCACATGCACCATGCTTTCGTGCAGCTATTTATTCCCATAACCTTCTGCCCAGCAGATTTTCCCTACATAACCCTTTGCTCATCTGCTTTTATTTCAAATACGTCTCAGCCCACCAGATTTTCACACGCATATCTTTCTGCCCACCAGCTTTTCCCTCACATGAACCTTCTGCACACCAACTCTTCTCTCAGGGCACACCTAGCCACCAGCTTTTCTGTCAAATACCTCTTGTAAGCCACCAACTTTTACCTCACATGTCCCTCTGTCCACCATATTTACCTCAGATTGCTCTTTTGCCCACAAGATTTTCCTTGACATGTCCCTCAGTCCACCAACTTTTCCCTCACATGCCACACTGTCCATCAGCTTCTCCCTTACATGCCACCTCCTGTTGATCAGCGTGCACCACATTGCTTCTTCAACTTACATGAGTCTTTATGGCAAAATGGGACATTTACTTGCATCCAGCAATATAAAACATGTATGTAATGTCTAAATGTATAATGTAATGTATGATTTGAAACATGGATGTCAGCCTGTCCTCTAGGTGAACTCATAGCCACATAGATCTGGAAGTAGAGGCCCTTATCTAAGAAGCTATAAACTATAGTTAGAAGAGACACTACAGAAAAGCCAGGCCAGGTTAAGAAAGCTGACCTCTAGAAACTTAAGAAGACATCGGTTTAAAAAGTAAAACACAAAGGAAATCTGGTTTCTCATTGCCCAGGTACACTGTTAAGGGAAAGATGGGGGCCGCAGCTGTGAGGGGGTTATATCTGCCCCTCTTACCCACACTGTGTTGTTCATTTCTGAGGGAAGCAGCCAGGAGCTGGGAATGCACCACATCTCTTACATTGGGAAATCCCTCCACACAGAAGGCCTACCTGCTGTTGAATAAGTTAGGTTTCTGAAATTATCCTCCATTTTGTTTTATTTGAAATTGTATCCTAATAGGTGTGTACTTTTAAATATTTCTCATAATCTTTGTAACTCTTTTTTTTGTAACTAAAAGCTCTGAAGATATTCTTGAAATTAAACACCTCATTTCCAGTTTTGGTTTTGTGTTCTTATGCCCAAGGCCTCATAGCCCATGCTATTATTTTGTGACGTATTAATAAATGTGTGTGTAGGCTGAAGTGAAGATGGCCTTTTGTTTAGTCGCTAAAATCTTCTTACTGGTTGCAGTGTCGTGTTTAAAGTAATCCAGTACTCACGGACGGCGATTCTCGAATTGGCGTATCTGGAGAATCGGCCGGTGGCTGGCAGCAGTGGGATTGATAATTGTTTTCTATAAGAATTTAAGCAAATTAGGAAATAATTCCTTGAGGGGAAAACCCACTTCGCCAGAACCAGAACTCAGAGCTTTATAATCATTTTAAAATTCACACCGTCAAAGGCAATTTCGGTTCCCCTTCTCTTCTCTCATTTTTCTTTTCTATCTGTTTATTTGGCAAAAAGATGAGGTCCAAGATGTCCGAATATAAGCAAATGAGGAAGGATGTCCTTGTGGAGCTGTGCGAGGACATAGGGATTGCCAGCACCAACAAGACCAAGGATCAGCTGGTCCAAGCACTCCAAGAAGCCAACCAGAGGCAGGAGGTGGAAAGGGATCAGACTGAGACAAATGTTGTTGGGGAAAATCCTCTGTCCTTGGATATTACAACAGATACTGGTACCGTTGCTAGGCGGATGTCGGATCCCTCTATTAGTTCCAGTGATGATATTGCCTGGACCAATGTTTGCAAACTGCCCTCAAATATAGAAGGAATACAGATTATGTGTCATCTCTACAGCTGATACAGCAGTACCAAGAGGCTGCAGAGTGCAAAGCTGAACAAGAGTCTGAGCAGAGCCGGCCATAGGCATAGGCAAACTAGGCAATTGCCTAGGGCATTTGATATGCCTAGGGGCATCAGCAGCTTCTGCTGATTAAAATGATATGCAGCATGCCTATATTCTGTGTGTAGCATTTCATATGCAGATACAGCCACAGTCTCACAAAGTATATAGGCATGCTGCATATCATTTTAATCAGCAGAAGCTGCTTGTGCATCCTAGCCACATAGCAATGCAAATAAGATGCATTTTCATTAAAAAAAAAAGGTGCCCGACGTTAGCATTGAGGCAAGATTTATGAGGACTCATCTGTAGCCAAGCAGAGGTCACAGTGTTAATGGCAGTGTGAGTGCTGTGTGCATGTGAGTGGGTTGGTTGTGCAGTAGTGTTCAGAATATGTGTAAGGAGCTTTATGTTTGTCATGTAAAAATGCATTAATAATGTACAAGGGGCACTATGTGTGTCATTATGTGTATAAGGGCATTAATAATGTGCGGCATATGTGTAAGGGACATGGGGAGTCATTCCGAGTTGATCGCTAGCTGCTTTCCTTCGCAGCGCAACGATCAGGCTAAAAATCGGCACTTCTGCGCATGCGTATGGTGCGCACTGTGCATGCGCGACGTAATTTCACAAAAGCCGATGCAGTTTTACACAAGGTCTAGCGACGCTTTTCAGTCGCACTGCTGATCGTTGAGTGATTGACAGGAAGTGGGTGTTTTTGGGTGGCAACTGACCGTTTTCGGGGAGTGTGTGTAAAAACGCAGGCGTGCCAGATAAAAACGCAGGAGTGGCTGGCCGAATGCAGGGCATGTTTGTCACGTCAAAACAGGAACTAAATAGTCTGAAGTGATCGCAAGGTAGGAGTAGGTCTGCAGCTACTCTGAAACTGCACAATTTTTTTTTGTAGCAGCGCTGCGATCCTTTCGTTCACACTTCTGCTAAGCTGAGATACACTCCCAGAGGGTGGCGGCATAGCGTTTGCACGGCTGCTAAAAACTGCTAGCGAGTGAACAACTCGGAATGGCTCCCACTATCCCTTAGAATACCTTCTAGTACTTTCCCCACTATAGATGTAAGACTAACTGGTCTATAATTACCCAGTTCAGCTTTACTTCCCTTTTTGAATATAGGCACTACTTCCGCTATACGCCAGCTAGCGAGCGAACAACTCGGAATGAGGGCCATTATGTGTAAAAGGGCATTAATAAAGGTTGTCATAATGTGTGAGGCGCATTATGTTTATAAGGCCATTAATAATGTGTCTCATATGTGTAAGGGGCATTACTGTGTGGCATTATGTGTATAAGGTGCTCTACTATGTGGCGTTGCGTATAGAAAGGGCACTACTGTGTCGTCTAATGTGAATAAAGAGCAATAGGGTGTGGTGTAATGTGAATAAGGAGCAATTCAGTGTGATGCAATGTGAATAAGGGGCTCTACTGTGAGGAGTAACGTTTATAAGGTAAAGTGATACTACTGTGGGATGTAAAATTAATTATGGACACTATCGCATGATCAAATGTGAATAAAGTTACAGTACTGTCTGGCGTAATTGGGGTTACTATTGTGTGGCCATGCCCCTTGCCAGCAAAAACACACCCCTTTTTGGGGCTGTGCGACAATGCGCGAACTGTTCTTATTTAAAATATAGGGGGGTACAAACACCAAAATAAGGACTGCTATGGATGAGGGGTGATGGTGCTGGGAAAGAGGTGCAAGCTCAGAGGCGGAACCAGCGGTGGTGCTAGTGGGCACCAGCCAAAATCTTGCCTAGGGCATCATATTGGTTAGGGCCGGCTCTGAGTCTGAGGCTGCAGAGCACAAAGCCGAATATGAGTACCAGCTGGAGCTGGAAAGGCTCAGGGCCAGAGTGATGTTCCTGACCCGGGTAGGAAAAAGCCCCCGGCATGATCAATTTCCGGTGTTGGAGAAAGATGGTGACCTAGATACTTTCTTCAGGAGTTTTGAAAAAAACATGCCAGCAGTTTGCACTGGACTCCAGTCAATGGGCAAGCTATTTAACCCCTGGGCTGAGAGGAAAAGCATTGGAAGCATTTGCGGTCCTTCCCCAGAAGGTGATTATGCTGCAATTAAGAAAGCCTTGTTATAGTGTTTCAACATCACCCCTGAGGCTTACCGACAGAAGTTCAGAGATTCAAAGCGCAGTCCCTCTGATACCTATATGGGACTGTTAGCGCAACTGTCAACCCTGTTGCATCAATGGGTTGAGGGCTTGCAAGTGAAGGACTATGATAGACTGAAAGATCTCATACTCTAGGAGCAGTTCATCGCACTCTGCCCAGCTGAGGTCAAAGAGTGGGTCCTGGATCGGAACGCCAACTCATCTGAAGAGGCTGTTACCTGTCACGAACCGATCACTTACCTCTGTGGGTTCTGGGGTCTGTCCGTTGCCGGCGCGGTTGCTCGCAGTGCTGTGCGGCCGTGTTGGGATGCGGCGTGGTCAGCGGCAGAGGTGATGCAGGTTCTGGGAGCCGGAAGTGCAGGGACCAAATGGCCAAAGGCACCACTGTGTGTCTGCAGTATAGGAGGCGGCCATGTTGGAGACCAAATGAGCACCTGAGAGCACTTGTGAAACACCTGTGGGTAAGTGTTAGCTAATCCCGTGCTTGTGCTGCCTTTAACCTCTTAACTGACGATTTATTTAGCAAAAAAAGCTCTGAAATTGTCGGGGTTTTTTATGAGTGAATTAGGTGAAGAACATGAATTTAACCCTATCCCAAATGATTTTAGTTAAAAAAAAAAGATTTTTAAAAAAAAAAAAATGTTTCCCAAACATCGAAACATCGATTGGAAACATTGTGACCATCGGAACATCGGGAACATCGCGACCATCGCGGCTTTCAATTTGAAAGCCGAGACAGCCTCGAGGTATGCATGGGTGGTCTGGGGGCAGCAAGGGAGGGTTTATTTACACTCCCCAGCGGCTGCCATTGTCTGCAGCCGCTGGAGGGGGAAGATCCTGCCATGCTGACCAATCAGCAGTGATCGGAAAACACAGGGGGAGAGTGCAGGGAGGCAGAGGGACCTTCCGGTCCCTCTGTCAGCAGCAGCGGAGGGAAGTTTCTCTTCCCTGCCGCTGCTAACACTCTCTATCTGACTGGTCGCATCCCGTGCGACCAGGTCAGATAGAGCACTTGCAGGCATGGTCGCATCTGATGCGACCATGCCAGGCAAGTGGTTAAGTAGGCTGGGATTATGTTACTCTGAGCCAGTGCTTTGTTGTATCTACTCTATGCCATAGCTCTGTGCTCTCTCCGTGGATTTCCATGTGATTCCAGTGGTCCAGATATCGCTTCCGCTCCCAGAGGTCTGCCAGCAGCCTTCACTGTAAAAGATACACCAGCTCCCTGCTGTGCTGTCAGTCAATCGCTCTCCCAGTGGCAACAAGTGAATTTCCAGAGTTTTGTGAGAGATTACCCTGTCTGCCTGCTTCAAGCCTTTGGAAGATTCTACTAAACTCAGGTGCTCATTTAATCAGCTCTCAGCTTAACCCATTCATCACCATTGTTGTCTGCTGCAGTTTCACAGTGCTGTGTTATTGTCACAACTCTCAGGTATTCCATTCAGTATTGTATTTTCATTGTTGCTGCAATCAAGGACAATTCTTTACAGCCTTCCAGTTTAATCTTTAAGCTTCAGTACAAGTCTTTACAGTTATTCATTTATGTCTGCAATATCCAGTTAACACTCCTTACAGTTTGGCACCAATCATCGCTTCATTTGGACAATTCGTCATTCATTCTCAAGCCTGTTTAAAAACTCAATTATATGAACATTTCGTCTATACATCTTTAAGACTGTTCCTGCTTATCATTACACCTTTCATTGCAATATGTCAGTATAAATATATGGTGATTAATAATTTGTCATTTAACTCCTTACTGGAATTGTTGCCTTTAATAAATATATGAAATGGAACTTTCTTCGTCCTCCCTGATTTCATCATACCCCAGCACCTACACCTTTGGTTGGTCCAGGGTTAACGGATTCACAAAAACAGTCGGCCCTGACACCACCCTGGCAGAACAATACACCAGCACCAGGGCATCTGTGGCAAAGAAGAGCTGGGGAGTGCCATGGCAAGATGGGTGGAGAGGATGGAGACCCACAGGATAACCCCTGCGGCCTTTTCCAACTAAACCAGCTTTCGCTGCATCTGTTGGGGGAAGGGGGGGGGGGGCTTGTTTTGACAACTATCCACAGGTGTTTTAATTGTGATGAAGTGAGGCACATCAGTTTTACTTGCCCCAAAAAGAAAAAATCTCCTGTGGAGGGCCCAGCAGGGAAACATGTGCCCGCTGTCCTGTGTGTGGAAGGACTCCCAGATTGGCCCAGAGATAACCTGCAAGCAGTTAAGGTAGGAACACAATTAACACTTAGGTTACTGTACTCTGGGGTGGACCTGACACTGGTGCATCCAGCACTAGTGGACCCTAAGAGCATTATTCCAGGAAAGACTATTGCTATAAGGGGAGAGGGCGGGCTGCATTCAGAGGTGCCTATGGCTCGGGTGTACCTGGACTGGGAAGTTGGGAGAGGCATTCGGGACGTTGGGCTGCTGGACAATTTACCTGCTACCGTACTGCTGGGGACTGATTTGGGAAAGATGCACACTGCATATATAACTGAGAGTGATGTTGTTAAGGATTCAATGGTACAATCTAACCCTACTTTTCCCCAGGTAACCCATGCTGACCCACTCAACATGAGTACAATTGTTTGTGATTTGGAAAGTGATGACAATGTTTGTGTGCGAGACAATAATTCTTTGTAGTTCTATAGGGAAGGAACGGGTCAGACAGAAGTCGATCAAATTGCAAATGTACCAATATCAGGGGTTGAGTCAAATACTATGCATACCAATGTATTAGCTGTCACAACCAGGAGCTCTGCCCGCAGGGGTCCTGTTTCACCGGAAGGTGATTCCCTTCCACCCCCCTCCTCTCCTGTACAATCTGCTGGCACAAAGACTAGTCTTAGGGGCAGTGAAGCACATACATTGTTCCCTCACCCTGATCAGCTAATGAGAAGTGATTTAACCCCTGCAAGTGTGGAGGGTGGCTCAAAAGTCAGAGATCCCCCTCCGCCCCGCTCGCTACCTTTAGAAGTTGCAAGCTCAGACACTGTCCTGGGGAAGGGAGTCAATGAGGAAACCCTGGGAAATTATTCAGAAAGTATTTCTGTTGAAAATGGACTGTCTCCTTTCCATTTAGCAATGAAAGTAGAAATCTTCTTAGAGTCAGGAATTGATGGGCATGCTATAGGCACTGATGTATGTGATATGGTTGATTTGTCTATGATGAACCATGACCATGTGAACCTGCAAGCTGCTCAGGCAGAGCCATGTAAATGGTGTGAGGTTGTGTTTAATCAGGATGAGATACCTATAGATAAGATGGAGGGTGATAATCCCCATTTACAAGTGCCAGGGGTTTATATGAACAAAAGGTTTGGAAAGGAGTGTGATGCAGGTCATGCCATGCAAATCCCCCTCTGCCCTGGCAGAGAACAGTCAGGGAGGAGTGGGGCCCTTCAGAGAGAGTCACAGTCAGAAATTGTAGAATCTCTGAGGGGGAGGGCCTATCAAACTTTACCTGAGGCTGAGCCAGGAAAGGAATATGTTACACTCTTCAATAATGTCTACATGGAGAGAGGTGCCACAGAGGTACCAACAATTGTGATTACTGAGGGACAGTGGGCAGTGGCCCAGACTGTTAGGAAAGGGCCCGTCCTTTCCATTCCTCTACCTCCCAGAGCGGAGCCCATTAGGTTGATTACCAGGGGTACTATGGAACCTGGTATGGTTAGTCCTGGGTCAGAATCTTACCTTGATTCTTTGGAGATAGCGGGTGTAAAAATAGGGACTGAGGGGCCTGGTCCCCAAGTTATAATGTCTGACCCTATGCCGAACATGTTATGTCCCCAATATGTTCCTGATGGGGGATGTAGAACTTGTGGGATTTCAACTCTGCAGATGGGCAGATGTTGCCTTGTGCTGCAGGGGTTAATGACCATGCAGCAGGTTCTGCTGTAAGGAGAGGGGCTGTGTCAGAGTTTCAAATTGCACAGGTGAAAGCCCCACCTCTTGCAACCCTGAATGATGACCACAAATCTATAAATATGGTGTCTGATGGTACTCTCTCTCAGGATGAAGGTAACAGGGAAGTAGAGATATACAGTGTTTATTCACAATGGATGTGTATGGAGGTGAGTGACCCCAGTCCTGTGGAGATGGGGCAGAGTGACAAAGGCCCTAGCTGTGATGCAGCTATAACACATACAATAACAGCAGAGATAGCAACACAAGGAGCACAGTGTATGAAGGAGAGCGTTCCCATCACAAAACACATATTTGCCCTGACAGATGGGATGTTAACCAATGACCACTATAGCCAGGAAGTACCTGAGGTGCAGAGGGGGCAGGTAGCGGATGCACTGCACCCCTATCAGGCACCTTTCCCAGGGAAGCTAGAGAAATGCCAGTTTGGAATGGGAGAGGTGAAATATCCAGGGATCTGTGTAGGAGGGGGTGCACTTCCCTCAGAACTGGACTGTGAAGAAAAGGTTAATAGTACAGACTGCCACATCTAACTAGGGGTGAGGCGCTGTGCTCAGTCTGGTTAATGAGCAGGGGAAAAAATATCCTGTCTTTTTCTTAAGTAAGAAAGTGCTTCCCCAGGAAGTGGCCTATGCCACCATTGAAAAGGAAAGCTTGGCGATTGTGTGGGCTCTCCAAAAATTACAGCCATATCTGTATGGACGAGACTTCACAATAATTACAAACAGCAATCCACTCGTTTGGTTGAACAGAGTTTCCGGAGATAATGGCAAACTCCTAAGGTGGAGTCTGGTGCTCCAACAATTCAATTTCACTAATCAGCATAGGAAGGGAGCACAGCATGGAAATGCTGATGGGCTTTCATGCTAAAATTAGCAGGTGGTCAGTGGCGCACAGGTAAGACTGTGATGTGTGTCACTAGTCCCCCTAATGCTTCAATTTACAGACAGGAATGTGGCAAATTGGACATTTACTTGCATCCAGCAATATAAGATCTGTATGTAATGTCTAAATGTATAATGTAATATATGATGTGAAACATGGATGCCAGCCTGTCCTCTAGGTGAACTCATAGCTACACAGATATGGGAGTAGAGGACACTTAATGAATAGTGGGGAGTCAGAGGTTAGTTTATGGCCCTTATCTAAGAAGCTATAAACTATAGTTAGAAGAAACATTGCAGAAAAGCCAGGCCAGGTTAAGAAAGCTGACCTCCTGAAACGTAAGAAGACAGCTGTTTAAAAAGCAAAACCCAAAGGAAATCTGGTTTCTCACTGCCCAGGTACACTGCATTGAGAGAGTTAAGGGAAAGGTGGGGGCCGCA
Source organism: Pseudophryne corroboree (assembly GCF_028390025.1). Taxonomy (NCBI): domain Eukaryota; kingdom Metazoa; phylum Chordata; class Amphibia; order Anura; family Myobatrachidae; genus Pseudophryne; species Pseudophryne corroboree. The sequence goes on from NC_086444.1 coordinate 1,057,825,519, forward strand.
GCTGTGAAGGGGGTATATCTGCCCCTCTCACCCACACTGTGTTGTTCATTTCTGAGGAAAGCAGCCAGGAGCTGGGAATGCACCATATCTCTTAAATTGTGAAATCCCTCCTCACAGAAGGCTTACCTGCTGTTGAGTAAGATAGGCTTCTGAAATTATCCTCCATTTTGTTTTATTTGAAATTGTATCCTACTTGGTGTGTACGTTTAAATATTTCTCATAATCTTTGTAACTCTTTTTTTTTGTAACTAAAAGCTTTGAAGATATTCTTGAAATTAAAAACCTCATTTTTAGTTTTGGTTTTGTGTTCTTATGCCCAAGGCCTCATGGTCCATGCTATTATTTTGTGACGTATTAATAATTGTGTGTGTAGGCCTTACATTTAGTTGCTAAAATCTTCTTGCTGGTGGCAGTGTCGTGTTTAAAGTAATCCAGTACTCACGAACGGCGATTCTCGTATTGGCGTATCTGGAGAATCGGCCATTGGTCGTGACAGTTTCCATGACGGATGCTTAGAAAGCACCTGGACTGTGTATCCTGTGATTACAACTGCCACATGCCTCTGAGCCTGAGACAATGCAGCACCATATTATATTTATTGTTACTGATATATGGAGTGCACTGCAGCATTGTCTCCATGGTGCTACTTTAGGGTATCATCTAAACTTTACCAAGATGGTCTTCTGCGCATTAATGACACCATCTTGTCACTGTTTATGAGCACCACAGTGGGACACGGACATGTTCCATTTAGCTCCTGAAAGAACTTGCAATATACCAGAGATACTGTACCTGCTGCCACAGCACACTGCTATTGCTTGTCTATGCGTAGCTACCCACATACATCATCGGCTGGTGCTCTGTGTGTTCCGCTCAAACTCCGCTCCGTCCAGATACTGAGTGTATGTATCTCTGAGTACGGCTGTACAAACACACTACTGCTCATTAAACCACACTACTGGTTAGGTCCTGAGCTGTTTGATTGATTTGGTGGAGCCACTGGTGTATACTAATTTCTCTGCTTATTACCACTACCAAATAGCACACACTTATCAACAAAAAGTTATTACAACACACTCGGTCAAAAACCCTGGGGGTCATTCCGAGTTGATCGCTCGTTATTTTTTTTCGCAACGGAGCGATTAGTCGCTAATGCGCATGTGCAATGTCCGCAGTGCGACTGCGCCAAGTAAATTTGCTATTAAGTTAGGTATTTTACTTACGGCATTACAAGGTTTTTTCTTCGTTCTGGTGATCGTAGTGTGATTGACAGGAAGTGGGTGTTTCTGGGCGGAAACTGTCCGTTTTATGGGTGTGTGCGAAAAAACGCTGCAGTTTCTGGGAAAAACGCGGGAGTGTCTGAAGAAATGGGGGAGTGTCTGGGCGAACGCTGGGTGTGTTTGTAACGTCAAACCAGGAACGAAACTAACTGAACTGATCGCAGTGGCAGAGTAAGTCTCGAGCTACTCAGAAACTGCTAAGAACTATCTATTCGCAAATCTGCTAATCTTTCGTTCGCAAATCTACTATGCTAAGATTCACTCCCAGTAGGCGGCGGCTCAGCGTGTGCAAAGCTGCTAAAAGCAGCTTGCGAGCGAACAACTCGGAATGAGGGCCCCTATCTATGTATAAAAATGGGCATCTACTAACTAGAATTGGGAGGGGAAAACAAGACAAGAAGTCTGTACTGTTGACGCACTTGAGACAGAAAATGATTATATTATAAAAATTAACCTTTATTAAGTATACATTAAAATGAGATATGTATTTTTATGTTTATCCCAAACTCGCAGTGAAACATGAAGTTTAAAATCACAAAACAGACATATAGGTGAATAAAGGAAAATAAAGAAATGTGAATGAAAGATTAAAAGGCGTGTCCACGTGTAATTCTTTGATGAACACCTCCGCCGATTTATCTTGTGTATGGTTAAGTTATTAATGTAATAATTCTATACTGTAATATTATTGAAACTTGTTGTTTATACACCATTCACCAGGCGCGGGTGGATTCTTAGAAGGTCGTTCCCAGTAGTAAGACAGTGAGGGTAGATATATATAGAGTTAACCCACCTCCAGTTATAAGATGGAACAGTCGTTAGGGATCACTATATCTCTATGTCCCTCTTAAATATATTCCCGATTATAATTCTTTAGACGGAATATTTCAATATATATAGTATGAGAAAATAAATCTCCACACTTGGGATGTTTTTAATTGTTATCCCCAAGGGAGAAAATTGCTCCTATTTACTTATAGGTTCCACTTATTTAATAGTGTTGGCAACTGAGATAACTTTTAAGGAGTATAGCAGTTCTAGTTGTCATAAATAAATCCCTTCCTTTACATTCACACTCAGACCTTTTTCAGTCTGATTTTTATGTGTTCGGAGTTGCTTCCCTTAGAGATATAGCAATCTCAAGTCTACTAGGGAGCAATACGTGGTTAATAGGACAACTTCATTTGTTTAATTTCCTATCTGCTAGTGACAGGTAGAGTTGCTTATAGGAATGTAGCAGTTCCAATTATCTTATATAGTACTCTAATGTTCCTGCTTTCTTAAGAGATATAGCAATCTCTAATATATTAGAAAGCCGACAATATAATACGTCTCCTTAGAGGAATATAGCAATTCCAGTTATCTCATGTGGCCCTCTTCCTTTGTGGTAACAATCAGGACTTATACAGTTTTGATTTTAATATTAATAGTACTGCTTTCTTAAGAGGTATAGCAATCTCTAATATATTAGAAAGCAGACAATGTGATATCTCTCATCTCATATCAGTTATTACTGACAGCTGCAATACATATATTTGAGATTTTGTCAAACTTCTTGTTGCACTGTTAAAGGAATATTCCTTATTATTTTACAGTGCGATCCTATTAATATAGACTGTAATGGTCCCGTTTGTTATATGTATAGTAGTCCTATGGGTCTTAAAAGTAAATATAACCTGTTATATTACAGATTAAAGAGGCCCAACAGGGCTTGTATCATCGTATGTACTGAGTGGACCCTAATTGAATAGGAGCAGAGTAAATTAATTCATAATATGGGTTTAACCATCTATAGAAGGGAATCTGTCAACCATTCATCCAATAAATTTTATTATCTATAGATAGGAGTCTATCATCAATTCATCCGATGTTCACATTGATTGAGATAAATTAAATGTTTGGATGTTTTGTGTGTTCAGGAATGTAGCATTAATCCACTTCAAATGATTGTATCTTCACTGTTTCCTAAGTGAGATTGGTTTATTACAACACTGTATCAGGAAAGAAGCCAGTAGAATATATTACTACTGCTTGATTCATTATTTATTATTCATAGATTATTACAGAGTATAGGCTGTTGTGTATTACTAGGATATCCAGTTACTTGACACACTTAGGGAGATGTGTTTATTTGTATCAATCTTATATAAAAATACTGTTGCAGGTACAGCTACTCATAAGACATGCAGCTGCTTCTCAGTCTTTCAGTGTTACCAGACAAGATTTTGTTACACTGTATTCATTTAAATATCCTGCTGACTGGGTAACTTTTAGACAATTGTTTGCCTCAATTTCTTCATAAATATATTATAGTTAGCATAGTAGTGCAGCTAATAGTACACAGAAGTAATACTGCAGTCCATACAGTGCTTAATTGTAGCAGCTGAGATTACTAGTAGCTGTCAGTATATATTTGTGATGTTATATCCTGCTATCAGTCTATTCCCATCTATCAATTACACTAACTCAATGTCTGTCTTCTACTGGTGAGGACTACTAAGTAACATATTGCATTCATATATGATTATTTTCTATATTTCATGGAGTAAACACACGCGGACACGCCGTGCCCAACACGCGTGTTTCACTGCGTCTATGGCAGCTTCGTCAGGGAGCAACACGAGCGGCTCCATTAGACATGAATATATTTCATTTGCATAGCCCAATCAGCAGCTTGCTTCTCTTCATACCGGGACGTCCGCCAATCACTGATCGGCGGCGTCCCGATACGTCACTCGTAGCCATCATCCAATAGGGACCCGCTCATTGATTCCACGTGCTGCCGCTGTCCAATCATATTGTTTGTTTACCTGCGGCTGAGTCGTATATTCTGGGTTACGAGGATGTGAGAGGACGGGACCCTCATGCCCCGGCCTCTGTATATATCAGATGAATGGTTTTAATAAACGTCAAAACTGTACAGGAGCTTACTGTTTGTTTAGTGTTGATAAGTCTATCTTCCATAATATTTGGTTATGTCATAGATTAGTTAACATACATCGGGTTTAGTGATACCTATACCTCTATATTGGGTCTACTAACTAGTGCATTAAGAGAGTACTACATATAGCAAAAATGTTTTGTCTTTCCAAAAGCAAATTGCAGTTGCATCATAAGGGGGGGGGAAGGGGTGCGTCCCGCAACCATTTGTCACCCGCCGAGGGGTGACACCAAAATGCAGGCTCCTGCTCAGTGACAGGAGCCAAGTGCTGCACTATACGGCTGAATAGCCATCGGCTGGTAGTGCTTACATAGAAGTGCTGACATAAAAGTGTTATTATAAAAATAGCGTTATACCTGCGTTAAGTTATATCATCAGCTGTTATCAATTGTGAACTTTGTGAACCAATTCCTCATCACTCTTTGTGCTTAACAGGTATGATTCGTGGAACTGCACATCCCAGCAAGTTGTACTGCATTTGCTGATTATGTCAAATGAATATCATGATTGAATAGTTTAGGTATGATTCGTGGAACTGCACATCCCAGCAAGTTGTACTGCATTTGCTGATTATGTCAAATGAATATCATGATTGAATAGTTTAGGTATGATTCGTGGAACTGCACATCCCAGCAAGTTGTACTGCATTTGCTGATTATGTCAAATGAATATCATGATTGAATAGTTTAGGTATATTAAAAAAGGGAGGTTTTTTTTGTATGTTTTTCTCTGTGTAAAGATATAGTTGGCTGCCTTATTGGTATGTAATGTCTGTTTTTCTAAGCTAATTTATGGCCTTAGCTTAAAGGGGGATTGTATTGGGGGGAGTTTGCAATCATTGCATTCACATGGATATTGTTCCTATTTAATGTCTAGTAAAACGGCTGGATAGCCATCGGCTGGTAGTGCTTACATAGAAGTGCTGACATAAAAGTGTTATTATAAAAATAGCGTTATACCTGTGTTAAGTTATATCATCAGTGTCACAACTGAGGGCTGGTGCTGACCAGGGGGAAGCCTCAGTTGTAGGGGCTGAGGTATATGTGTACCTGGAAGGCAGTACAGGGTTCTTGGACATGCAGGGAACCTTTAGAACAAATGCCCAAAGGCGTGACCAAGACAACAAAGGAAAGTTCAAAGGTTTTATTAAACACAGTTCAGAGGAATACTGATGACTTGGTACTGGTAATAGGAAACACAGTTCAGAGGAATGCTGATGATAGAAAACCGATGGTGACTTGGGATCGATGGCGGAACACCGATGGTGACTTGGGATCGATGGCGGAACACCGATGGTGACTTGGGATCGATGGCGGAACACCGATGGTGACTTGGGATCGATAGCGGAACACCGATGGTGACTTGGGATCGATGGCGGAACACCGATGGTGACTTGGGATCGATGGCGGAACACCGATGGTACTGGCAGGGCAGGGCACCGCTGGAAGCTGGTGTCAGGTAACTGCCAGTCGCAAGGTGCAATGATGAGACACTGCAGAGTCAGGCTGTACTGCAGAGAAAGTCCATGGAAGGACTGCACACTAGAATCACTGAAGACAATTGAAGCACTGACATCTTTCCACCCCAGGAACAGGATATTTATACCTGCTGGGAAGCAGGGATTGGCTGGCTGATTAACCAGAGACCAGAGTGCAGCTGCTGTGTAATCAGGCTGAGAGCAGAGTGCAGCTGATAGGCTGAAAGGTAACATGTGATTAGGAAAACATGGCTGCGCCCATGGTAGCTTTTGGAGGGAAAGATTGTTTGTAACTTGAATGTGAGCTTTAACCATGAAGCTGCCAGAATCACAGTAAAGATATTTGAGACAATGAGATGCAGCGTGCTGCACACAGACAGTGCAGATGGAATCCAGGCTTGGAACACTGGGACAGTCTCAGGAGGCATTTGGAAGGTAAATACTGATAAGGAATTACCTGGATCGTGACAATCAGCTGTTATCGATTGTGAACTTTGTGAACCAACTCCTCATCACTCTTTGTGCTCAACAGGTATGATGCCTTATTGGTATGTAATGTCTGTTTTTCTAAGATAATTTATGGCCTTAGCTTAAAGGGGGATTGTATTGGGGGGAGTTTGCAATCATTGCATTCACATGGATATTGTTCCTATTTAATGTCTAGTATACGGCTGGATAGCCATCGGCTGGTAGTGCTTACATAGAAGTGCTGACATAAAAGTGTTATTATAAAAATAGCGTTATACCTGCGTTAAGTTATATCATCAGCTGTTATCGATTGTGAACTTTGTGAACCAACTCCTCATCACTCTTTGTGCTCAACAGGTATGATTCGTGGAACTGCACATCCCAGCAAGTTGTACTGCATTTGCTGATTATGTCAAATGAATATCATGATTGAATAGTTTAGGTATGATTCGTGGAACTGCACATCCCAGCAAGTTGTACTGCATTTGCTGATTATGTCAAATGAATATCATGATTGAATAGTTTAGGTATGATTCGTGGAACTGCACATCCCAGCAAGTTGTACTGCATTTGCTGATTATGTCAAATGAATATCATGATTGAATAGTTTAGGTATATTGAAAAAGGGAGGTTTTTTTTTTGTATGTTTTTCTCTGTGTAAAGATAAAGTTGGCTGCCTTATTGGTATGTAATGTCTGTTTTTCTAAGCTAATTTATGGCCTTAGCTTAAAGGGGGATTGTATTGGGGGGAGTTTGCAATCATTGCATTCACATGGATATTGTTCCTATTTAATATCTAGTATACGGCTGGATAGCCATCGGCTGGTAGTGCTTACATAGAAGTGCTGACATAAAAGTGTTATTATAAAAATAGCGTTATACCTGCGTTAAGTTATATCATCAGCTGTTATCGATTGTGAACTTTGTGAACCAACTCCTCATCACTCTTTGTGCTCAACAGGTATGATTCGTGGAACTGCACATCCCAGCAAGTTGTACTGCATTTGCTGATTATGTCAAATGAATATCATGATTGAATAGTTTAGGTATGATTCGTGGAACTGCACATCCCAGCAAGTTGTACTGCATTTGCTGATTATGTCAAATGAATATCATGATTGAATAGTTTAGGTATGATTCGTGGAACTGCACATCCCAGCAAGTTGTACTGCATTTGCTGATTATGTCAAATGAATATCATGATTGAATAGTTTAGGTATATTGAAAAAGGGAGGTTTTTTTTTGTATGTTTTTCTCTGTGTAAAGATATAGTTGGCTGCCTTATTGGTATGTAATGTCTGTTTTTCTAAGCTAATTTATGGCCTTAGCTTAAAGGGGGATTGTATTGGGGGGAGTTTGCAATCATTGCATTCACATGGATATTGTTCCTATTTAATATCTAGTATACGGCTGGATAGCCATCGGCTGGTAGTGCTTACATAGAAGTGCTGACATAAAAGTGTTATTATAAAAATAGCGTTATACCTGCGTTAAGTTATATCATCAGCTGTTATCGATTGTGAACTTTGTGAACCAACTCCTCATCACTCTTTGTGCTCAACAGGTATGATTCGTGGAACTGCACATCCCAGCAAGTTGTACTGCATTTGCTGATTATGTCAAATGAATATCGTGATTGAATAGTTTAGGTATGATTCGTGGAACTGCACATCCCAGCAAGTTGTACTGCATTTGCTGATTATGTCAAATGAATATCATGATTGAATAGTTTAGGTATGATTCGTGGAACTGCACATCCCAGCAAGTTGTACTGCATTTGCTGATTATGTCAAATGAATATCATGATTGAATAGTTTAGGTATATTAAAAAAAGGGAGTTTTTTTTGTATGTTTGTCTCTGTGTAAAGATATAGTTGGCTGCCTTATTGGTATGTAATGTCTGTTTTTCTAAGCTAATTTATGGCCTTAGCTTAAAGGGGGATTGTATTGGGGGGAGTTTGCAATCATTGCATTCACATGGATATTGTTCCTATTTAATGTCTAGTATACGGCTGGATAGCCATCGGCTGGTAGTGCTTACATAGAAGTCCTGACATAAAAGTGTTATTATAAAAATAGCGTTATACCTGCGTTAAGTTATATCATCAGCTGTTATCGATTGTGAACTTTGTGAACCAACTCCTCATCACTCTTTGTGCTCAACAGGTATGATTCGTGGAACTGCACATCCCAGCAAGTTGTACTGCATTTGCTGATTATGTCAAATGAATATCGTGATTGAATAGTTTAGGTATGATTCGTGGAACTGCACATCCCAGCAAGTTGTACTGCATTTGCTGATTATGTCAAATGAATATCATGATTGAATAGTTTAGGTATGATTCGTGGAACTGCACATCCCAGCAAGTTGTACTGCATTTGCTGATTATGTCAAATGAATATTATGATTGAATAGTTTAGGTATATTAAAAAAGGGAGGGTTTTTTTTGTATGTTTTTCTCTGTGTAAAGATATAGTTGGCTGCCTTATTGGTATGTAATGTCTGTTTTTCTAAGCTAATTTATGGCCTTAGCTTAAAGGGGGATTGTATTGGGGGGAGTTTGCAATCATTGCATTCACATGGATATTGTTCCTATTTAATGTCTAGTATACGTCTGGATAGCCATCGGCTGGTAGTGCTTACATAGAAGTGCTGACATAAAAGTGTTATTATAAAAATAGCGTTATACCCGCGTTAAGTTATATCATCAGCTGTTATCGATTGTGAACTTTGTGAACCAACTCCTCATCACTCTTTGTGCTCAACAGGTATGATTCGTGGAACTGCACATCCCAGCAAGTTGTACTGCATTTGCTGATTATGTCAAATGAATATCGTGATTGAATAGTTTAGGTATGATTCGTGGAACTGCACATCCCAGCAAGTTGTACTGCATTTGCTGATTATGTCAAATGAATATCATGATTGAATAGTTTAGGTATGATTCGTGGAACTGCATATCCCAGCAAGTTGTACTGCATTTGCTGATTATGTCAAATGAATATTATGATTGAATAGTTTAGGTATATTAAAAAAGGGAGGGTTTTTTTTTGTATGTTTTTCTCTGTGTAAAGATATAGTTGGCTGCCTTATTGGTATGTAATGTCTGTTTTTCTAAGCTAATTTATGGCCTTAGCTTAAAGGGGGATTGTATTGGGGGGAGTTTGCAATCATTGTATTCACATGGATATTGTTCCTATTTAATGTCTAGTATACGGCTGGATAGCCATCGGCTGGTAGTGCTTACATAGAAGTGCTGACATAAAAGTGTTATTATAAAAATAGCGTTATACCTGCGTTAAGTTATATCATCAGCTGTTATCGATTGTGAACTTTGTGAACCAACTCCTCATCACTCTTTGTGCTCAACAGGTATGATTCGTGGAACTGCACATCCCAGCAAGTTGTACTGCATTTGCTGATTATGTCAAATGAATATCATGATTGAATAGTTTAGGTATGATTCGTGGAACTGCACATCCCAGCAAGTTGTACTGCATTTGCTGATTATGTCAAATAAATATCATGATTGAATAGTTTAGGTATGATTCGTGGAACTGCACATCCCAGCAAGTTGTACTGCATTTGCTGATTATGTCAAATGAATATTATGATTGAATAGTTTAGGTATATTAAAAAAGGGAGGTTTTTTTTTTGTACGTTTTCTCTGTGTAAAGATATATTTGGCTGCCTTATTGGTATGTAATGTCTGTTTTTCTAAGCTAATTTATGGCCTTAGCTTAAAGGGGGATTGTATTGGGGGGAGTTTGCAATCATTGCATTCACATGGGTATTGTTCCTATTTAATGTCTAGTATACGGCTGGATAGCCATCGGCTGGTAGTGCTTACATAGAAGTGCTGACATAAAAGTGTTATTATAAAAATAGCGTTATACCTGCGTTAAACCGAAGGGAAACATCAACACACCAACACTACCACAAACTGTCTGCCTTAATGCCTCAAAAGTATGTAATTCATCTTATGCATATTATCTGATTTTACAAACCTATGAAAAGGCATCCCAAATCTGCTCACTACAGTTCTCTCTTATGCAAACTTATGTATGTTTCTTGATGTAATGATTTCTTGTAAATGTCATTGCATGTGTGGGGAAGTTGCTTGGTGAAACAGTTTATTATTGCATACTGACTGGTGTTTACCTCCTTTGAACGTTTACCCATTGTGGTCAGGTGTACTATATCTTTATATTTAGTAAGGTGTAGTCATGGTGTAAAGGACAGAGTATGATTACTGATTAGTAAAAGAAAACAAATACTGAGCAACATCCCCAAACAGGTAATTTCAACTTTAAACTTGTCATTTATTTTGTACGCTCTGGACATGGCTACTAATAACAAATGCACAGACAAAATTCTTAAAGCTATGTCTGCAAATGCTAGGAGCTTAGGAGACAAAATTCCAGAGCTAATTGCGATAATGACAAGGGATAACCTGGATTTTGTGGCAATTACAGAGTGTTGGTGCAATGAGAAGCATGACTGGGACTTAGCTATACCAGGATACAATTTATTTCGGAAGGATAGAATAGGAAGAATAGGAGGAGGGGTAGCAATGTATGTGAAAAAAAGCATAAATGCTACTTTAATACAAAATATTGAAGCCAAAACTGAGGCCCTTTGGGTCACCATAGAAACTGGGAAGAAGGACATTATTCGCATTGGGGTTATCTATAGACCACCATGCCAGGGGCAGGATTTGGACAGGAACCTATTGCTGTACATCTCTTTAATGGCTTTAAAGGGAGAAGTCATAATCATGGGAGACTTTGATTTACCTGATGTAAATTGGGAGGGGTCTTTTGCAAGTTCAGCTACAAGTGGCAAATTTCTACATTCCTTACAGGGAGCATCTCTCAAGCAATTGGTGAGGGAGCCCACTCGCAAAGACTCAATATTAGATCTAATTCTTACAAATGGTGATAGGATATCTGATATATATGTGGGTGAGCACCTGGGATCCAGTGATCATCAAGCAGTATGGTTTAGTATAAAGACAGGATCCAACTCCTGTCACACAAAAACAAAGGTGTTGGATTTTAGAAATGCTGACTTTGCAAAAATGGGGAGATGTTTAAGTGATTCATTGGCAGACTGGAGGAACTTGGAAGGAGTGCAGGAGTGGTGGAAAAAACTGAAAAGTGCAATACTAAGTGCAACAGACCTTTGTATCAAAATGGTTAGGAAAAGCACCAGGAAAAGGAAGCCAGTGTGGTTCACAAAAGAAGAATCAACTAGTGTGAAAGCAAAAAAGATGGCTTTTAGGAAATACAAACAGACTCAAAATAATAACGACAAAGAGGTGTATCTGGACAGACGGAAGGATGCTAAGAAAGTGATCAGACGTGCAAAGGCAGAAGCTGAGGAGAAAATGGCCCAGTCAGTAGATAAAGGGGGCAAAATTTTTTTTAAGTATATAAGTGAAAGGAGAAAATCAAATGGAGGAATAATAAGACTTAAGACAGAGAGTGAGCATTTGGTGGAGGGAGACAAGGCAATAGCAGATCACCTAAATAATTATTTTTGCTCAGTATTTACTACAGAAGAAGGGATGGGGCCACAGTTAAGTTGCAAGGACATTCATAAAAATAAGGTAGATGAAAATACATTTACAGAGGAGAAGGTCCTAACAGAACTTTCAAAACTAAAAGTGGATAAATCAATGGGACCAGATGGCATACACCCAAGGATACTCAAAGAGCTAAAAGATGTGCTGGTTACACCTTTAACAGAATTATTTAACCAGTCACTAAATACAGGTGCTATTCCAGAGGACTGGAAAAGAGCAAAGGTAGTTCCACTGCACAAAAGTGGAAGCAAGGAAGAAGCAAGTAACTACAGACCAGTAAGCCTTACATCAGTAGTAGGGAAAGTAATGGAAAAACTATTAAAAGAAAGAGTAGTGGAATATCTTAAATCAAACCACTTACAGGATCCAAAACAGCATGGATTTACTGGTGGGAGATCATGCCAAACAAATCTTATTGACTTTTTTGACTCTGTTATGAAAATAATAGATCAAGGGGGAGCTGTAGATGTAGCATATCTAGACTTTAGTAAGGCATTTGACACTGTCCCACATCGCAGATTGCTAAATAAACTTGAAAGCCTGGGGGTGGATTATAAATCAGTTAAATGGATAAGAACCTGGTTGCAGGATAGGAAACAGACAGTCGTAGTTAATGGAGTGCAATCTTTGGAGGGAAATGTTACCAGTGGAGTACCCCAGGGATCTGTACTTGGTCCAGTTCTCTTTAATATCTTTGTTGGTGACATTGCAGATGGTATTGAAGGGAAGATATGCCTTTTTGCAGACGATACAAAGATATGCAACAGGGTAGACACACTGGGAGGGGTCAAACAAATGATTAATGACCTAGGTAGGCTTGAGAAATGGTCAAGAACGTGGCAACTACAGTTTAATGCTAAAAAATGCAAAATCATGCACTTGGGTCTCAAAAACCCAAAGGCTAAGTATAGTATCAAGGGTACTATAATGGAAACTACTGAGGAGGAAAGAGATTTAGGAGTCATTATTTCAAGTGACTTGAAGGCAGGAAAGCAATGCAACAAAGCAATGAGAAAGGCAAGTCAGATGCTTGGTTGCATAGGGAGAAGAATCAGTAGCAGGAAAAAAGAAGTGATAATGCCACTGTATAGGTCATTGGTACAGCCCCATCTGGAATACTGTGTCCAGTTCTGGAGACCCTATCTCCAGAAGGATATAAATACATTAGAGAGTGTACAAAGAAGGGCAACTAAAATGGTGCATGGCCTACATCACAAAACTTACCCGGAAAGGCTAAAAGATCTTAACATGTATAGTTTGGAAGAGAGAAGGGAAAGGGGGGACATGATAGAAACTTTCAAATATATCAAGGGTTTTAACAAAGTTCAGGAGGGAAACATTCTTCAAAGGAAGAGAAGTATTAGAACTCGAGGGCATACATTGAGACTGGAGGGGGGGAGGTTCAGGGGAAATTTAAGGAAAAATTACTTCACAGAAAGGGTAGTGGATGTGTGGAATAGCCTCCCATCAGAGGTGGTAGAGGCTAAGACTGTAGGGCAATTTAAACATGCTTGGGACAGGCATATGAGTATCTTTACAAAGAATTAAGGTTAAAAAAGGGTTGAGATTGCCTAAAGGATAAAATAAAAAAGGGGCAGACTAGATGGGCCAAGTGGTTCTTATCTGCCATCAAATTCTATGTTTCTATGTTTCTATGTTTCTATTACCAGGTCCGGTGACAGGGGGTCAAAGGGGACACCTGTACCTGGCCCCAAGGATCAGAGGGGCCCCAAGGATATGCCGCTTAGTGCCCTGCAGTGATGTGAACTGTAATATACAAAGAGGGCAGCAAGCTGTAGGCAGTGTGGCTGCAGCCTCAGAGTGACAGGGGCCTCTCACCCACAAGTGTGCACCCGCTCTTCCAGGTTCAGCTCTGTTGCAGGCAGTTATGGGACATGGCAACAGCTCAGCTGCAGAGAAAAATATGTACATTACTCATCATAACACACATATATTCTTCTTTCCCTGTAACCATATTCTGGCAAGATGTAAACACAGGTAGTTTCAAAGCAGTTTTCTTAGGGGGTAATTCAGATCTGATCGCTGCTGTGCATTTTCGCACAGCGGGCGATCAGATCCTAACTGCGCATGGGTATGCACAGCAATGTGCACGCTCGTCGGACAACAACAATGGGCATCTCCGGTCAGCAGCGGGATGGTTTGAAAAATCTGATCGCACGGGCGCTCACAAGGTGATTAACAGGAAGAGGCCATTTGTGGGTGGCAGCTGAGCGTTTACTGGGAGTGTCTGGAAAAACGCAGGCATTCCCAAGCATTTTCAGGGAGTGTGTCTGACATCAGCTCCGGCCCTGATCAGCCTGTTCTCATCACACTGGAGGAGTAAGTCCTGGGCTGTGCACAGACTGCACACAGTGGATTTTTGCAGCTCAGCTACACATGCAATCGTCCACTTGCACAGCAAATTTACACTCCCCCTGTAGGCAGCGACTATCTGATCGCAGGACAGCAAAACACGCAGCCCAGCAATCAGATCTGAATTAGGCCCCTAGTCGCTGTTTCCCCTGAACTCCATCCTATAGCGATGGAGGGGTGCTGACATCATAGCAACTTCCGAACCCAATGTGCTAACACACAAGTGCAGCTTGTCTGTGCGACTTCTTCCTCATCTGTCCTCCATGAGACAAGGACGTTCTCGGAGTGTCTCCAGACATATAATAAAGCTTGGGGTATATTAACGGAGGAGAAGGCCCGTGTCCATCCTCCTCCATCTGGTCCCCCTCCTCTGTAGCCAGCACCTGTCAGCACAATAGAGTCTGAGCAGTAGAGGGGCATATACTGTATTACATATGCTCCGGGAAAATGGCACAGTGGGCATTTCTCCAGAGTTTTCCCTTACTGCGCATGCGCAAATTTCCAGAAAGCTCCTTTTACTGTAGATTTTTAGAGAAATGCTGCCGCCGGCGGGGGACTCTGGTGCGATAAGTATTTAAAAAATGGGTGCAGGGTGTGCACCACTGACACCTATAAACACCATAGGCTCTGCCGATACCATACACATGGGCAAAGTAGATGCAAGGAAGTCTCTAGAATTTATTTGGATTCTAGCCATCTCTTTATCTCTTCTGTGAGCACATACAGTAGTAACATAGTAACATAGTATCTAAGGTTGAAAAAAGACAATTTGTCCATCGAGTTCAACCTATTTGTGGTCTCCTATGCAGGATTATTTGGTATAAAATTTTGACTGATGCTGATGTCTGCCGTTACGTTTTATCCCTCTTTTTTATAATAACTATAGTGCGTGACTATGCACCATAACCCTGGATATCCTTATCCATTAGGAATTTATCTAATCCATTCTTTAAAGGTGTTGACTGAGTCCGCCATTACAACTCCCTCAGGCAGGGAATTCCAAACACGTATCGTCCTTACCGTGAAAAAGCCTTTACGCCGTATTGTGCGGAAACTCCTCTCCTCTAACCTGAGCGAGTGTCCACGAGTTCTCTGTGTTGATCTAACCAAAAACAGGTCCTGCGCAAGATCTGTGTATTGTCCCCTTATATATTTGTAGATGTTGATCATGTCCCCTCTTAGTCTCCTCTTTTCCAATGTAAACGTGCCTAGCCTTGCAAGCCTTTCCTCGTATTCCAGCGTCTCCATGCCCTTAATTAGTTTGGTCGCCCGCCTCTGAACCTTTTCTAGCTTCAGGATATCCTTTTTGCCCAGAATTGTACACAGTATTCAAGGTGTGGCCTCACTAGTGATTTATACAACGGGAGTATAACACTCTCATCCCTAGCATCAATTCCCCATTTTATGCATGCTAATATCTTATTAGCCTTCTTTGCTGCATTCCTACTTTGGGTACTACTGCTTAGTTTGCTATCTATGAGGACACCTAAGTCCTTTTCCAGTACAGAATCCCCTGATTTTACCCCATTTAGTATGTAGGTGTTATTTTTGTTCTTGTTACCACAGTGCATTACCTTACACTTGTCTGTATTGAAGCGCATTCTCCATTTCGCTGCCCATGCTTCTAATTTAACTAAGTCGTTCTGAAGCGACTCAGCATCCCCCTCCGTATTTATATCTTTACACAATTTGGTATCATCTGCAAAAAGTGACACCATGCTCTCTAGAACTTCTGTTAGGTTGTTAATGAATATATTGAACAATAGCGGTCCTAATACTGGGCCTTGCGGCACACCACTTAGCACTTCAGTCCAAGTTGAAAAAGATCCATTAACCACAATGCGCTGCTCCCTATTATCTAACCAATTTTTGATACAAGTGCATATTGTGCTTCCTAGCCCTATTTATTGTAGCTTGTAGATAAGTCTCATGTGTGGTACAGTGTCGAAAGCTTTCGCAAAGTCTAAAAAGATTACATCCACCTCTTTACCCTGATCTAAGTTTGCACTTAATGTTTCATAAAAGCCAAGTAAGTTGGTTTGACAGGATCTGTCCTTCACAAATCCATGTTGATTCCTTTTAATGACCTTATTGACTTCAAGGAACTTCTGAATACTATCTCTTAGAATACCTTCCAATACTTTCCCCACTATAAATGTAAGACTAACTGGTCTATAATTACCTAGTTCAGCTTTACTTCCCTTTTTGAATATAGGCACTACTTCCGCTATACGCCAGTCTTTGGGAACCATACCTGATATTACTGAATCCTTAAAGATCAAAAATAGCGGTTTTGCAAGTTCAGAGTGAAGCTCCATTAGAACCCTTGGGTGAATTCCATCGGGACCCGTTGACTTATTAATCTTTAAATGTTTTAAATCGGTCACAGACTACCTCCTCGCTTAAATAAGTACCTATCAGTGGGATATTCTCATTATTGAGATTATGTGTTAGTCCCTGAATTGGGTCCTCTCTAGTAAATACTGTTGAAAAAAGGTAATTTAATATGTCCGCTATGTCATTATAATTTTTGCTTAAGACTCCCAACTTGTCTTTTAAAGGGCCTATACTCTCCTTCTTTAATCTCTTGCTATTAATGTATTTAAATAATTTTTCAGGATTCTCTTTGCTTTCCTTTGCTACTAGTTTTTAGCCGCTCTTATTTCCTTTTTGCGTATTTTGTTACAGTCCTTATAGTGCTGAAATGACTCCGCTTTCCCGTCAGATTTGTATTTTTTAAATGCTCGCCTTTTCTTGCCCATAAGTTCCTTTATCTTTTTGTTAAGCCACATCGGTTTATGATTTTTATTCCTTTTTTTGCTGAACGTAGGAATAAATTTGAGAGTATTTTTAGCTAGCAGGAATTTTAGTACATCCCATTTCTCCGTAGTATTTTGTCCTAGAAACAAACCTTCCCATTCAATATCCCTGAAAAATACCCTCATCTTTTCAAAATTCGCTTTGCTAAAGTTTAGAGTCCTAGTCTAGCCAGTATAGGACTGTTTATGTTTATGAAAACTGATATTGAATGTGACCATATTGTGGTCGCTGTTTCCTATGGGTTCCCCTACTATAATACCTGATACTAAATCCCCATTGATTGTTAATACCAGGTCTAAGATTGCATTGTACCTGGTAGGTTCCTCAATTAGTTGAAGTAAGTAGTTATCATTTAGTGTGTTTAAAAACATATTACCCCTAGCAGTTTCACATGAATCGTTTTTCCAGTTTATCTCTGGATAGTTAAAATCTCCCATCACTACTATGTCTCCTACTCCTGCTGTTCTTTCAATTTGCTTCAGTAACAATTCCTTATCAGATACATTAATACCAGGCGGCCTATAGCATACACCCAATACCAACTTTTTAATTCCTTTATCCCCGCATGCAATTTCTACCCATAACGTCTCGACAGTGTCTACAGTCCCCTCCTGAATATCTTCCCGTATATCAGATTTTAAAAACGGCTTTACGTAAAGACACACCCCTCCACCCTTTTTATTTAGACGGTCTCTCCTAAACAGCGTATAGCCCTCTAGAATGACTGTCCAATCATGAGGTTCGTCCCACCAAGTTTCAGTAATGCCCATAATATCATACTGCTTGCTTGCTGCAAGTATTTCTAGTTCGCCCTTTTTACCAGTAAGGCTTCTAGCGTTCACATACATACAACTAAGCACTGCACTTTAGCAGTTGGGACATACCCTCACACAGACATAAATACATTTATTCTCAGTCAGTTTCTCAATTCATATTCAGCCCATTGGTGCACTTGGGGGGAATTTCCAGGGGAGTGAAGTAATGACGCATATGGTACAAACTTTACTCTCTAAATGTGGATGATGCCTGTATTGTTAGCAAAATGGGTGTATATGCCCCTCATGCCCCTACAGTGCCTATGTCAGACAGCCCTCTACACTCTCCAAGACTCACAAGTGCAAGATTCGTACAGACCAGTAATCACTCACATGCTTTTTATGTTTATGATTTCACGTAACTTTCCCTGGAAACTGATATTGAACTCATCCTGCATTAGCCCTTGTATGTATAACTTACAGACATTAGTTATAATTAATTCCAGTATCATTAAATCACCAAGATATCTGTCACGGGATTAGTCTAAAAGGTAGCAGAGTCAGTGAGCAGCATTTAGGTGTAAATATGTGGAGTCAATGGCTGGGGAGGCACTGGCTGGTATCAGAGCCAGAGTTACACACGCACACACACACGCACACACACACACACACACACACACACACACACACACACACACACACACGCACACATACACACACGCACACATACACACACATACACACACATGATACTGTGATAGGATGCCACCTTTGCAACAAGACGGTTCGTGAAATTTCATCCCTGCTGGATATTCCACAGTCAACTGTATATTATTAGAAAGTGGAAGCGTTTAGGAACAACAACAACAACTCAGCCAGGAAGTGGAAGACCACATAAAATCACAGAGCTGAGTCAATGACTGCTAAGGCCATGGTGCATAAAGAGTTGACAACGCTCTTCTGATTCCATAGCTAAAGAGTTCCGAACTTCCACTGGCATTAATGTAAGCCCTAAAACTGTGTGGCGGGAGCTTAATGGAATGGGATTCCATAGCCAAGCAGCTGCATGCAAGCCTCACAGCACCAAGTCCAATGCCAAGCATCGGATGGAGTGGTGTAAAGCACACCAACATTGGGCTGTGGAGCAGTGGAAACGTATTCGGTGGAGTGACGAATCACGCTTCTCTGGCAGTCAGATGGGCGAGTCTGGGTTTGGCGGATGCTTAGAGAACGTTACCTGCCTGGCTGAATTATGCCAACTGTGAAGTTTGGTGGAGGAGGGATAATGGTATGGGCCTGTTTTTCAGGGATTGGGTTAGGCCACTTATCTCCAGTGAAGGGCAATCTAAATGCTTCAGTATACCAAGACATTTTGGACAACAGTTTGGGAAATGCCCTTTTCTATCCCAACATGACTGTACTTGATGAGTTTTGTGTGGGAGAACTTGACTGGCCTGCACAGAGCCCTGACCTCAACCCCATCGAGCACCTTTGGGATGAACTGGAACAAAGATTATGAGCCAACATCAGTGCCTGACCTCATAAATGCTCTGCAAAATGAATGGACACAAATTCCCACAGAAACACTCCAGAATCCTGTGGAAAGCCTTCCAAGAAGAGTGGAACTTGTTATAGCTGCAAGAGGGGGACCAACTCCATATTAAAGTCTATGTATTTGAATACAATCTCATTACAGTCCCTGTTGGTGTAATGGGCTTCTTTATACTATTCTAATCTTTTTTTTTTTTACTCTAAAGTGTACTGGAGTATGACAGGTGAGGTGAGGCTTTGCTTCCCCTGCCTACCCTGACTGCACATCACTGGTTTAGAACATACATTCATTTTATCAGGGACTATCAATCAATAACCCAGAGTTTAAACAAAGCAACAAACCTACAGTCGCTCAAATAGGGAAAGTTAATTTACTTATTCACCCCTCTCTATCCATTGATATCACAAAGCAAAATGTTTTGAAATACAGTGCCTATGTTAAAGAACTGGGAGGACGTTTGTTTCAAATTGATACCAACATTTAAAAAATCTTCTAAAAGTGATTGCACATTAAAGTCTCACAATCAGAAATACTTGAGAAAAATTAAGCACATTAAATTAGTTCTGCTCCGATATATTACTAATTTTCTGTGAAAGCGAGCACCATAATATATCATATGTTGGCACCAAGCTGGGAGTTAAATTAACATGAATCATTTTTGCAAACCCTGCTGAGAGGAACTCAGATCAGACAATTTTATGTGAAACGTGTTGTCTTATAACCCACACTCCTTGGAAGTGGGTAATGTGCTGGATAAATGTGGGTTTATGGTAAAGATTATTAAATGCACAGTATGATACCTACAGGGGACTATTTGCAAAAACTTTTCTTGCATGTAGGGGCACCAGAAGCTGAATTACTTTACAGATGTATTTGCAGACAACACTTATGAATGGATTGATTTGTGTTAACACATTGGTCCAAAGCACAACACTTTATTGTACATTGTTTACTAAGGAAGTATCAGGTTTTTTATTGGTATATAGGAGAATTTATATTATATTTATATATATTCATACGGAGGGTAAAGAGATGCAGCACTGTTCCAGTTACAATCATGTGAGTACCTGGGCCAACACTAGTTCTGAGTGCACCTTAAGTGGCGCCTCTTTCCCCTTGGAAATGGTGCACCTTCCCTGAGTGTTTTGCCTTCTTGCTTTAACAGACAGAAGGTACTGATGGACGAATCCTTTGCTCCTCAATGTGGGGGTGTGACATCAGAGCCAAGTGCCATTAATGTTCCTGCATTGCTAGAAATTATTAGATGGAAGCTATATTTATCTGCAGACTTCCAGTTCTTACACTATGCTCTTACACTATAAATGCATTCTTAACTTTGAGAGATAAGTCATTCAGACAATTATATTTTGCAGCACTCTCCTCACCTCTTTGCTCATTAACCCTAAGTGCCTTTTTAGCATCTGACCATTGAGCAGGAATGTTAGTAAAAGGTACATCATACAGAACCTTTATATAACCTCGGAGGTTGCAGATGGTTGATTTACCTGGCATAATTTCTGTCTGCTCTGGGTGAACTGAGTAATAACAGAATTGAGCCTAATCTCAACAAGCTGTGCAAGAATTTTCACATCAGTGGTCAACAATAAAACTGGGTAATAGGACCTGGTACATACGGAGTCCTATCAGGCTTAGTTAGATAGTATGACAATTAATTAATGCTTCTGATGTTGTTAGTGGTAAACTCAAGTAAGCTCAAGTCATCCATTGTTCCTTAAAGCTTTAACCTTCCTTACATGAATGTGTTTCAGTTAAACCATCGATGTCAGGATCATATTTTCTTATTTGTGTCATGACCAATAAACATTCCATTTTGTCACTGTGGACTATAAAGTTTTGTGTGAGCAAGCAGTACCCCTCCCCTACCCTACATCTACCACCACCACCACCACCAAACTACTCAGAAGCCTGATTTTAAAGGACACAATGGATGCAACGGGAGATGTGTGTACAATGCACAGGCCAGTATCCAGAACAAATACCCCAGGGAGGCCTCCTTCATTTCTGTGAACAGAGTCAACATGAATATTTAGAAAGTATAAAACACATTACAAGGAACTCTAGAGTACAGATAATCCTGCATTAATACTGTCACAAAGTCCTAAGAACCTTGTTTTAATAGAAAAATACCCCACCAACTAGAGAGACCTAATGAGCCAACTACCCATAATCCCTTTTCACTTTGTATAAACTCTATGAAGTACGGCATACTTAATCCTGGAACAAAGAATAAAAAGGCAAAACCTAGAAAGGATCACCCTTATCCACAGTTTAGCATTTAATCCTGAGGAGTCATAAGGGGAAATGGAAGAAGAGGGTTGGGAGTAGAGGGTGCACAGGTGAGGAAATTTGGCAAAGGAAGAGAGAGAGAAACAGTGTTTAAAAAAAGGTAAGTTTTAGAAAGACCAAGGGGTTAGGTGGATAAAGAAACCAAACAGTGTTTACAGAGTCTGCCCTAATACTTGTATATATCACTCAAGGCATCATAATAAAGAACATCAAACAGCAGTAATGCTATATGTTATTATAAGAAATAATTCTTCAAAAGAACCCATTACTCATAGTGGTGCGGGAACTCCATGAGCCCCACCCAGGAGGTGCCACTGAAGCCAGTTTGTTGCAACAAATGGCATAGTATAGAAATGCGTTTGTTACAAACAGTAGAATCACTGGGAAGAACCTGGAGTATAAAAGATGCAGATCTCTAAGCTTATGCTTGACTTGGGTGAACTGATCCATGTATACAGTATCTGTTAGGATCTCCTGCTCTGTGCTGCCACGTCGCCATGGCAACCGGGAGGCAAGTGTTAGCGAAGTAACCTGAGCGCAGCTGATACTCCGGTCCGGGTTTTTACTGTGTAGTGGTTACAGGCTCTGTGCACGGCAGGGAATCCGGTGCTGGTTTTGTGCTCACAGTCTGTGAGGTCTGAGTGGGGCGTGGACAGCACCTGCTATATAAACCATCCTCTCAGGCTAGGCAAATGCTGCTGAATCTTTGTTTGTTAGTCAGTTCCAGAGAGTTAGCTAGTACTGTGTGACTTTGTATTTACTTGTTGCTTACTGCGAATAGGCCTTGGGATTCGGTACTTGATTCTGCCAATCCGGACCTAGCAGTAAGACTGGAGTCAGTTGTTTGACCTGCTGGGGTTCTTTTGCTATTCTGTGAACCCAGCAGGTTTGCGGCTGTACTCTCAGACCTGCTTGCTCAATCCTCCCTCACTGTGCAGGGCGT
Organism: Pseudophryne corroboree; assembly: GCF_028390025.1. Classification (NCBI taxonomy): domain Eukaryota; kingdom Metazoa; phylum Chordata; class Amphibia; order Anura; family Myobatrachidae; genus Pseudophryne; species Pseudophryne corroboree. The sequence goes on from NC_086444.1 coordinate 1,057,848,023, forward strand.
CCAGGTGTCAGTTTAGTGGCAGCAAGCTGAACCTGTGCCCTGCAAGTGGGGGTTAGGATTGTGGATACTCTCCTTGTGTCTATATTTCTATCTCTGACCAAGGAGTTTATTCCCACACCCGTTGGTAACCCTTTGGGGTTTTTTCTGTTGCTCTTAGCAACATCATTTCAGGTGCTCCACATGTTAAATCACTACACATCACTTCATTGTCCGGTCTATTCCATCTGAGCATTCCTGACACTAGGGAGACACCCAATTCCTGAGCCTTTGGGCTTCTCCGTTCACTTTGTATTTATTAGTCATTCCATCACCTCCTGTGTATGTTATGTTATACTGTCTGTGAGTTCATTTGCTTCGCTTCCCTCTCTGTTCATACACCGGTATACTCCTGTTAGCACTGGTGTGCGTAACATATTCAGCAGCCCTACTCCTGTTGAAATTTTGTGGGAATATGGAGCATACCCCTCAAAATACTTTGCAACAGGTGGTCGATCAGGTGCAGGTCCTGACTCGACAATTTAATGAGATGTCCATTAAAATGAACACCCCGCAGGCCGCTAGCGGAGCTCCCGCAGCAGCAGCGGCGAGTTCAGGGGTTAAGGAGCCGAAAGTAAATCTCCTGGATCGTTTTTCTGGAGATCGCTCGCAGTTCTTTTGTTTCAAGGAGAGCTGTAAGCTATATTTCAGGCTTAGGCCCCAGTCTTCTGGGTCGGAGATTCAGCGGGTGGGCATGGTGATTTCCTTGCTACAAGGAGACCCACAGGTCTGGGCATATGGGTTACAGCCTGACTGTCCGTCGCTTAAAAGTGTTGATGCTTTTTTTACGGCACTGGGCATTTTGTATGATGACCCTGACAAGATGGCTTCAGCCGAGGCTCAGATTACGGTTCTTAAGCAAGGGCGACGGCCAGCTGAGGTTTATAGTACGGAGTTTCGGAGGTTGGCTCATGATACCCAGTGGAATGACCCAGCCCTGAGAAACCAGTACCGAAGGGGCCTTTCTGACCAGATAAAGGACCAACTGGTACAATATCCCTCGCCTGATAGCTTAGATCAGCTCATGCAGTTATCCATCCGGGTGGATAGACGGCTGAGAGAGCGTAGGCTTGAAAGGGAGACCGCAGTTTCCTTTTTTCCCAAGGAAACCTCAGACTCTGAGGAATATTCCGAGGAGCCTATGCAGATTGGGGCTACCCGCCTCTCCTCGCGTGAGAAGACGCGGAGGAGACAGCAGGGTTTGTGTTTGTACTGTGGGAATAAAGGTCATGTTGTAGTATCATGCCCAGAAAAACCAGAAAACTTCAGGGCCTGAGGGTGATGGGAAATATCCTGTCAGGCCAGAAGTCAGAATTTCCTAAAAAGACTTTTCTCATTCCGGTGACTTTGGAGATCCTCGGTCAAACTGTCAAGACTGAGGCCTTTGTTGACAGTGGGGCCAATGGGGTTTTCATGGACCGTCAATTCGCCCTGGAACACTCTGTTCCCTCAGTACCTTTGGCATCAGAGATTGAGATCTGTGGGTTAAACGGGGAACCATTGTCCCAGGGTAAAATTACCTCCTGCACCAGCCAAATTCCTTTGTTTATTGGAGCCACACACTCTGAAAAGTTGTCTTTTTATGTGACTGTCTGTTCTTTTGCCCCATTGGTTTTGGGGTTACCCTGGTTAAGGGCCCATAACCCTCAATTTGACTGGGTCTCTGGGGAGATTCTAAGTTGGGGTAGTGATTGTTTCAGGAGTTGCTTGAGCCTTCCAGTCAGGCTCTCGCAGCTAAGTTTGCCAGGATTGCCAGGATGTTATGCAGATTTGCGGATGTGTTCTCCAAAAAAGTTGCGGAGGTACTACCTCCCCATCGCCCCTATGACGGTGCCATTTATTTGTTGCCGGATGCTAAGCTTCCCAAGAGCAGGTTGTACTCCCTGTCACGTCCTGAGACTATGGCAGAGTACATTCAGGAGAACTTGGCTAAGGGATTTATCAGACCCTCACAGTCCCCAGTTGGGTCGGGGTTCTTTTTCGTGGGTAAAAAGGACGGTTCGTTGCGACCCTGCATCGACTTCAGGGAATTGAACCGTATCACGATTAAAAACTCGTACCCACTGCCTCTCATTTCGGTTTTGTTTGACCAGCTTCGTACTGCCACCATTTTTTCTAAGATTGACCTACGCGGTGCTTACAATCTAATCCGAATAAGAGAGGGGGATGAATGGAAGACTGCCTTTAATACCCACTCAGGGCATTATGAATATTTGGTGATGCCTTTTGGGCTCTCTAATGCCCCGGCAGTCTTCCAGGAATTCATGAACGATGTGCTCAGGGAATATTTGGATAGATTCTTTGTTGTTTATCTAGATGACATCCTAATCTTCTCTCATTCCCTGGAGGAACATCGGAAGCATGTACGCTTAGTCCTCCAGAAACTCAGAGACCACCAGCTTGGGGCGAAGCTGGAGAAGTGCGAGTTTGAAGTCCAGCAAATCGCATTTCTAGGGTATATTATCTCCTCAGAAGGTTTCCAAATGGAGGGTTCTAAGGTACAGGCAGTCCTGGATTGGGTGCAGCCCACTAGTTTGAAGGCGCTTAAGCGTTTTCTGGGCTTTGCGAATTTTTATAGACGGTTTATCGCTGGATTTTCGTCTATAGTGGCCCCCTTGGTGGCACTCACTAAGAAAGGGGCGGATGTTGCTCACTGGTCTTGTGAAGCCAAAGCGGCCTTTGCCCGTCTCAAAAGGGCATTTGTCTCGGCCAAGGTGCTGCGACACCCAGATCCAGAGCGTCCTTTTGTGGTAGAAGTGGATGCCTCTGAGATAGGTATTGGGGCAGTGCTCTCTCAGAAGGGGGTGTCTAATAATCGCCTTCATCCCTGTGCTTACTTTTCCCGTAAATTTTCGTCTGCCGAGATGAATTATGATGTGGGTAACCGGGAATTGTTGGCTATAAAGGATGCACTCGGGGAGTGGAGACACTGGCTTGAGGGGGCTAAGTTTGTGGTCTCAATTCTCACCGACCATAAGAATCTGGCATATTTAGAGTCAGCGAAGCGGCTCAATGCCAGGCAGGCACGATGGGCTTTGTTTTTTGCTCGCTTTAATTTTTTGATAACATATCGCCCTGGGTCAAAAAACATCAAGGCTGATGCGCTCTCGCGGAGTTTTGCTCCAGTTCAAGAGACCACCGAGGAGCCATTGCCCATTGTGCCCCCATCATGTATTAAAGTGGGCATTACCCAGGACCTCTTGTCATTAGTCCTTAGAGCACAGGAGCAGGCTCCTCCAGACCTTCCGGTAGGTCTCTTGTTTGTGCCTCCTAGGTTAAGACAGCGAGTGTTCCTGGAATTCCATGCCAAGAGGTCGTCAGGGCACCCGGGTATTGCCAGAACTCGGGAGTTGCTGTCTAGGGCGGTGTGGTGGCCCTCGGTGGCTAGGGATGTGGATCAGTGGGTTCGGGCATGTGACGTTTGTGCCCGAAATAAAACTCCTAGAGGGGTTCCTGTCGGCCCATTACATCCACTCTCTATTCCGTCTAAGCCATGGACCCACATTTCCATGGATTTTGTGGTGGACTTGCCCAAATCCTCGGGGATGACAGCCATTTGGGTTGTCGTTGACAGGTTTTCGAAGATGGCGCATTTCGTTCCATTGGTTGGGTTGCCATCGGCCAGACGCCTGTCTGAGTTATTTATGCAGCATGTTGTGCGCCTCCACGGGTTGCCACTTGATGTGGTCTCTGACCGTGGATCCCAGTTTGTGGACAAATTCTGGAGGGCATTTTGTTCTGATCTCCAGATTTCTGTGAGCTTGTCGTCAGGCTACCATCCACAGTCTAATGGGCAGACTGAGAGGGTGAACCAGTCCTTGGAGCAGTTCCTCAGGTGTTATGTCTCCAAGTGTCATACTGACTGGGTTGCTCATCTGTCCATGGCGGAGTTTGCCTATAACAACGTGGCTCACTCTGCTACAGGGATCTCTCCCTTCCTTTGTGTGTATAGGCATCATCCTAAGGCCAATTCTTTTGACCCCCTGGATTCCACGTCTGGTGGTTCCTCTGTTGTTTCGGTCCTTAGGGGTATTTGGAGGAAAGTGAAGAAAGCCCTTGTGTCTGTGTCATTAGTGACCAAAAGGGTTTTTGATAAGCGGAGAAGACCCTGCAGCTTCAAATTAGGAGACTTTGGTTGTCCACCAAGAATTTGAAGTTGAGACAGCCATCTCATAAGTTTGGTCCCCGGTTCATCGGCCCTTATAAGATCACCAGGGTTATCAATCCGGTGGCATTTCAGTTAGATCTGCCCCGTTCATTGGGTATCAATAAAACATTTCATTGTTCCCTTTTAAAACTGGCGGTTAGTAATCCTTCTTCCAGTGGAAGACCTTCTCCTCTTCTGATACGGGGTCAGAGGGAGTTTGTGGTTGAAAGGGTTCTTGACTCCAAGATGGTTCGGGGTCGGCTGTCATTTTTGGTGCACTGGAAGGGGTATGGCCCGGAGGAGCGGTCGTGGGTGCGCAGTTGTGATCTTCATGCCCCCAGACTGATACGCTCTTTCTTCTCGCAGTTCCCCGATAAACCCGGTGGTAGGGGTTCTTTGACCCCTCGTCAGAGGGGGGGTACTGTTAGGATCTCCTGCTCTGTGCTGCCACGTCGCCATGGCAACCGGGAGGCAAGTGTTAGCGAAGTAACCTGATCGCAGCTGATACTCCGGTCCGGGTTTTTACTGTGTAGTGGTTACAGGCTCTGTGCACGGCAGGGAATCCGGCGCTGGTTTTGTGCTCACAGTCTGTGAGGTCTGAGTGGGGGGTGGACAGCACCTGCTATATAAACCATCCTCTCAGGCTAGGCAAATGCTGCTGAATCTTTGTTTGTTAGTCAGTTCCAGAGAGTTAGCTAGTACTGTGTGACTTTGTATTTACTTGTTGCTTACTGCGAATAGGCCTTGGGATTCGGTACTTCATTCTGCCAATCCGGACCTAGCAGTAAGACTGGAGTCAGTTGTTTGACCTGGTGGGGTTCTTTTGCTATTCTGTGAACCCAGCAGGTTTGCGGCTGTACTCTCAGACCTGCTTGCTCAATCCTCCCTCACTGTGCAGGGCGTCCAGGTGTCAGTTTAGTGGCAGTAAGCTGAACCTGTGCCCTGCAAGTGGGGGTTAGGATTGTGGATACTCTCCTTGTGTCTATATTTCTATCTCTGACCAAGGAGTTTATTCCCACACCCATTGGTAACCCTTTCGGGTTTTTTCTGTTGCTCTTAGCAACATCATTTCAGGTGCTCCACATGTTAAATCACTACACATCGCTTCATTGTCCGCTCTATTCCATCTGAGCATTCCTGACACTAGGGAGACACCCAATTCCTGAGCCTTTGGGCTTCTCCGTTCACTTTGTGTTTATTAGTCATTCCATCACTTCCTGTGTATGTTATGTTATACTGTCTGTGAGTTCATTTGCTTCGCTTCCCTCTCTGTTCATACACCGGTATACTCCTGTTAGCACTGGTGTGCGTAACAGTATCTGAACTTCCAAGGTGAACTCTGGGAATAATAATACAGAATTATTTTCAAACTTCAAAGGACACTTCTGTCTAGTGAGTTAAAGAATAGTTCCAATAGAGGTTGAAAAGGAAGGTGGTGAGCCCTTTCCATGGCGAAAAACAGCAGAGAAGGCCTTCCAGTAAGGTAAGAGAGATTCTCATAAATAATGGATACTGGGCAGCAGACCAGAGCACATTGGTGGCACTGGCAGTCCTAGGATGTATATAAAGGTAGCCATACTGTACACTGCGCAATTTTTGTCCGATCAGCCAATTATCGTACAGTAGAAAAAGTGGGCGCTATTTAAAATAGAGACACTCTAAATTAATAGATTTACGTTTATATCAATAATTTTCTGGCAGCCCACAATTGGAGGATCTGTATATCCGCCAAAATGTATACACAACTATAAATAAAAATATTGTGGGCGCTCTGAAAATTAATTTAATAACAGCTGCTGGTTTTGTAAACACAATGGTTTATTTATAAAGTGCTTTAAAAAAATGATGACAATAAATTCATCACAACATATCATAAAACAATTAAAACAAAACTATGACCACGTGTCCTATGACTCAAGACCTGCTACTTATTAACACATGATGCTGGTTAGATGTATAAGAATTTGCATGCATATAATAGGAGTTAGTAGCCACTGATTAGTAATAGTTCGTTAAGCTCAAGTAAGATGTTAATAGCAACAAAGGCAGTTCTTAGCTTAAAGACTTGTTAGTACTTCATCAATATAAAGCTGTTTTTGGCATGTCCAGCTGTGTATAGGGGAAATTTGAATCTTTGCAAGCGGATATTTCCACGTCAGTAATAATGTCCCATTTGCCTGGGGATGATTTACTTACTGGCCAGTTCGATGGTAGCCGTTCTGCAGCGGCTCCCTAGTATGAAAGTCCTAAGACTCGTCGGCTATGCCGTGGGATCGTGTCCACCTCGTGTGGCCACCAAACACCCGGGCTGAGTAGCAAGCCTGGAGCTGCAGGGAGTGCACAATCGCCGCGGTCCGCAACTTCCGGGTTCGGGGCTTCCAGCTTCCGGCTGAGTTCCACCTGTGTTCCACGATCGTTGATTGGTCACTGATGCATTTCTCCGCCTCTAACAAGGGCGGTTTCATCAGAGGTCTCGTACAGCTGCAATGGAGTAGCAATTATTGCTATGTAGGTCACAAAAACTCTTCCAGCATGCCCAATATAATATGTGATAATTGCTGCTTGAATCTGACAGTGGATATATTCACCATCTGGCAGACTAATTATGTGACAGTGGTGAGTGTATAGAGTAAGTGCAATAGGGTGCGCTTAATGCATGAATAACATATGTGATATAATTATCTTTTGTGTGCTGAATTCAAAAACAATACTTCCCTTAATACTTCATATATGCATGTTCTTATATTTGTTCCGTATGTAAAAAATAGATAAAAAAGCATATAGTGTAGTATATTTAAATAGGGCAAGATTTAATACAATAAACAATCCAATACAAAATAAAACATAAAAAGCACACATAAAATGCAGATCTGTATTTCTTAAAAGATTTTTCACCCAAATGAAGGGTAATGAAGGTGGAGGATTACCAGATGAAAGTGATAAGTGGGCGTTTCAGATGTAACCTTAGGGTAACTGACTCCGGAACCGGGTTCCCTCGTCCACATCCCAATCGTCTGGTCAGCCTTTCACCTGTTCAGGGTTCAGTGAATGCTCCACTCTCCTGCTGCTACGCGTTTCGGGAATATCCCTTCATCAGGCAGTGAGAGTGGAGTGAGCAGGAAATACTATTTATACCTTAAGCCGCTATTACTTCCGGTTCAGGGGTCATATCTAAACATTAATTAATACACCTTTCGTAATTTCTAAATGTCATATAGATATTCTTAGTAATATGGATGAGCATATAAACAAGATAATAAACATCATATAACTATAAATACATCTAAGCATCTTCTAAAAAGAAATGATGAAATTACGTTCTAATTTCCGGAAGTGACGTTCCCGTGACTTCCGGTCTCGGCCGTAATAGATATTAAAATAAAGTCTCTTGGCTAGCTTTTTAAACTTTTGTTTATAGGGGTCCCAAGTCTTCTTAATCTGTGTAGACACGTCACTTCCGGAAATTAGAACGTAATTTCATCATTTCTTTTTAGAAGATGCTTAGATGTATTTATAGTTATATGATGTTTATTATCTTGTTTATATGCTCATCCATATTACTAAGAATATCTATATGACATTTAGAAATTACGAAAGGTGTATTAATTAATGTTTAGATATGACCCCTGAACCGGAAGTAATAGCGGCTTAAGGTATAAATAGGATTTCCTGCTCACTCCACTCTCACTGCCTGATGAAGGGATATTCCCGAAACGCGTAGCAGCAGGAGAGTGGAGCATTCGCTGAACCCTGAACAGGTGAAAGGCTGACCAGACGATTGGGACGTGGACGAGGGAACCCGGTCCCGGAGCCAGTTACCCTAAGGTTACATCTGAAACGCCCACTTATCACTTTCATCTGGTAATCCTCCACCTTCATTACCCTTCATTTGGGTGAAAAATCTTTTAAGAAATACAGATCTGCATTTTATGTGTGCTTTTTATGTTTTATTTTGTATTGGATTGTTTATTGTATTAAATCTTGCCCTATTTAAATATACTACACTATATGCTTTTTTATCTATTTTTTACATACGGAACGAATATAAGAACATATGCATATATGAAGTATTAAGGGAAGTATTGTTTTTGAATTCAGCACACAAAAGATAATTATATCACATATGTTATTCATGCATTAAGCGCACCCTATTGCACTTACTCTATACACTCACCATTTCACATTGGTATAAGGGAATACCATTGGTGCAAGGGGGCAGCTGCTTTGCTATTGGCGCCACATTCGCTCTTTATACTTTTTCTATACCATAATTATGTGACAGTGTATGGCAATGTCAGATGACTAGCCTGTGTGTCTGATGTTGAGTTTGATCTGACAGTATATGGCCAGTTCCATCTCCACCTGTTGTCAATGTGGGAAGAGGATCAGGTCTAACTGTGGCTGCTGAAGTAATGTTAAACACAACACCTATGAGAGAGGGGTGCCAGTTAACTGTTTGGTGATCATTGAGATGCTTTGTTTACAGGATCGCGATCAATGACCTCTGGCTGTGTTGCTTTATACTGGCCCTGTACTGCATGTGAGTGGAGTTGTATTCAATTACTGTCAGGGGTAATTACTAATGTCATTTGGATGCAAATAATGTATTTAGATGTTGATATTTGAAACCCCTGGTCCCTGGGTGTCTTTTCAAACTTGGCTCCCACACTTGTCAACAGCTGGCTATGCAACTGCCATTAGGTACAAAATGTTTTTCCTGTACTCCATCTTTATGTTTCAACACGGGTGGTATTCAGTATGCCGGCTGTTGGGATCCCGGCCTCAATTTACCGGCGCTGGAATCCTAACACCCGGCATGCCGACAACTATTCTCCCTCTTGGGGGTCCATGACCCCCCTGGAGGGAGAATAAATTGCGTGGCGCGCATAGCGTGCCACCATGCCCGCAGTGTGGCGAGCTCAGCGAGCCTGCAAGGGTTTCATTTGCGCTCGCTCCGCTGCCAGCATGCCGGCGGTTGGGATCCCGGCGCTGGTATGCTGGGCGCCGGGATCCCGACAGCCGACATAATATACTACACCCTTTCAACACAAGTGACTGCAACCATAAATTAAGGGGGGAGTACAGCAGCAGAGCATTGTAGTTGGTGGGAGGGGTATTATTGGAGGGTAGGAGAGGAGGTTTTCTGGCTTTGAAGGATCCCAATCCCGCTGAGAGGAGGTGCACAAGTGGCAAAAAAAATAAAAAAAAATTAGTTTGTACATTGAAATATTTCTTAATTCCATACCGTTCCATACAGAACATGTTGCACATTGTAAATAAAGGATATACTGTATGTTAAAACTGTAGCAAAAATAATAACAACTTAATAAAATAAAAACTTAATTTTGTTATATTCCTCTGTTATATTCCTCTATACAAAACCAAATACATTTCCTCCAGCATGCATCTTGTGTGACTTACTGTGTGGTGACCAGAGACGTGGAAATACCAGGCTCACAGAGGAAACATGCAATTACTGTGTTTACTTTCTGATGAGTACAAAACTTGCTGCAAACAGTGATTTTAATCAAAGTTATACACAATGCACACTAGTATCATCGGGATAAAGCAGTGGAGATTTGGGAACCCTGCTGGCTGTACTGTACCTGTTGCCAAATAATTGTGGCTTTGAGTCAGGCACCCCTCAGTGCAGCTTTGTGTTTGTGGCCTTGGATGATGCACAGCTGTGGATTCCTAGATAATGAGAACATTCTTCAATACTCATGAGATATGCTGTATTCCAAGTTGTAAGAGCTGAAAAACGTTGGCATGAATTCCCAATTTACCTAGTAAACAGAGAACCTACAGTAATTGATGGTTGTGTACATGAAAGCAGTGTATACTGAATCTTTTTAGTTAAAGCAGTGGTTCCCATTGCTTTTTTGAATCCTGGAACACTAGAGAATCTGCATTTTTTTCACAGCACCATAACAAGACAAAAGCTTCTTGAGAAATTCAGCAAAAATTATTAAGTAACGTGTGCTTATATGTCATCCTTAAGGTCAGTTATGCGGTGGTGGAAAAATACATACAGATGTAGACACGCTTATCATGGCTGTCACTAGACGCGGTTACGACTCATTTGCCGTGGTGCGCGCACGCTAGCATGCGGGTGCGTCATAAGGGGCCCATACATCAGCAGTCGATTGGGGCAATTTACCAGTTTGCAGATGATTGTGCAAATAAATCTGCAGTGTATGTGTAACACCCTGCTAGATGAGGTATGTAAGGGTGTTGGCGTTTTACAGCTTTAACTTTTTCGGGCCTACTCACTTTTGCTCACATCTGCTCAGGTTATTCTGTTCTCTTTATATTGCAGACAGAAGGGCTTGAATAGCTGACAAATGGTTAACATCTTCACAACAATATTTAAGTTTCAATTGAGTATACTCACAAATATTTCACATGTGAAGCAAAATGGGTATTTTATTGCACTGGAATTCTAGAACTTACTTTGTTTTGATAGAGTAAGTTAGTTTTACATACAAATGCAAACACTGTATCATTAAACATGCAATTTCTTTACATTAATACTGTAGTTCGTCAGAGAAATTGGTATAACAACTCAGCAGTTATCAGTTTAAACCAACACACTGTCTTCTATGCTACAGAATTATATAAACTTAGGCTATTGTGAATATCTGTCCCAGTTTGTTCTTATTGCTGAATGGGTAACGATGGAGACTGGTACCATATAGCAAATAGTAAGATATATATGTTTTGTAGACACATTGCTAGTATTTTCCTTTTGCTATGCATGCATTAACTTGGTTGAAGCTGCAGTCTGGAATCGATAAGTAATTATCCATTGGCAATGTGTGAGGTTTAGTATTGTCAGCTGCTTATGGGGGGTCATTCCGAGTTGATCGCTAGCTGCGGTTGTTCGCAGCGCAGCGATCAGGCTAAAAATCGGCACTTCTGTGCATGCGTATGTGGCTCAATGCGCACGCGCGATGTACTTTCGCAAAAGCCGATGCAGTTTTACACAAGGTCAAGCGACACTTTTCAGTCGCACTGCTGACCGCAGAGTGATTAACATGGAGTGGGCATTTCTGGGTGGTAACTGACCGTTTTCTGGGAGTGTGTGTAAAAACGCAGGTGTGTCAGATACAAATGCGGGCGTGCCTGGGGAAACGCAGGCGTGGCTGCCCGAACGCAGGGAGTGTTCGTGACGTCAAAACAGAAACTAAACAGTCTGAAGTGATCGGTAGTTAGGAGTAAGTCTCGAGCTGCTCAGAAACTGCACAATCTTTTCTTGTAGCCGCTCTGCGATCCTTTCGTTCACACTTCTGCTAAGCTAAGATACACTCCCAGAGGGCGGCGGCTTAGCGTTTGCACGGCTGCTAAAAGCAGCTAGCGAGCGAACAACTCGGAATGAGGGCCATTATGTAGTAGCGTTGCAGAGTTGCAACTTATGAGTTTATAACATTTATCTCAGAAACGATTACTGTGCCTGTTGCTCAGCTGTAAGTTAATGTAGCTCCCTCTCTCTCTCGCTTTAAAAACTTTCCTGAAACAGACATTAGTGGTCCAGAATTCTGAACCTTCTATTATACTGAATGCAGTCAATATCTTGTGCTTCTTATAATTTATGCTACCAAAAGCAAAAGCACTGGTTCTATGTCTGTAGGTAGAATGCAATGCTCATTTACTTTCTGTACAGCTGGGTAGGGATTAACTATGCTTCCAGTTGCTACATGCTTCCCAGCTACTAGTACTCAGCCTGGCCCCTAGTTTCATCTGTGTTAGGTGCAGTGCAGTTTTTACAGACCTCTCCATTAGACAATGCTTTGCTCCTAGTGTAGAGAGATTGGAGAAGGAATCTGAAGCCCACTTCCGCTCCACCACTTTAGCCAAATTGGGTTACTGGGTCAGCTCTCTACAATGAAGCCTCTCCTGGAGTCTAGCTGCCTGCCTTCTGAGTTGGGAAGCCCTCCTCACAGCCCGCTCAGCCTTAGCTGCAAGAATACGCATGGCTCTGCCTCACACAGCGCAGCCCGTCTGTTCAAAAGGTCACCTCCGATCTGCCCTCTATAACAAGAGGTGTAGCCAGTGCAGACCACTCTCCTTCAATCCCCTCAGGACACTCGTACTGCTCCCAAAATGGCCGCTTATCTGTCACTTTCTGTCACGGTCCGCTTGCTGAACTCCTGAACATTGACTGACTAGACGTACATGTAACTCACTTGAGTCCCTACGGTATTCCTACCTGTATGACTTTACTTGCCCCCACCTGCTTATCTGTTACCTACTTGGCTGTTGTATAGCAAATCGAAGACAAATTCCTAGTATACGCAAGTATACCTGGCCAAGAAAGCTGATTCTGATTCTCTGACATGCTGCAGCTCCATACTGTAACTGTCACTTTCCTCCTATATGCTGCAGCTCACGCTGCTGCTTCTCTCACTGGCAAGATATGTTTAGTTTCTAGGAGGAGGGAGCACAATAAAAAGATTAAGGTTCACAGCAGGACTTAATATGTACTGTACAGAAAGTTGAATACATGTCTGTGACAGCTGTAATGGGGTGCCACATATGGGGTTCATAGATTGCAGATTTTGACCACAAATCGATTGTTAAATCAGGTTTTTCAACATGTTTAATTTCACAGATCAATTGGGACTGTAAATTGTTAGTGTATGGGTAACGATCAGCAGATCAGCAGACCGTTTCTAATAAACTGATGAATCTTTCAAGATTGGCAGATCTGTTTTACTGAATATGAGCTGCAAATCATTGAAAAATATCTGTAATGTATGGGTAAAGTCAGATGGATTGTTAAAACAATTGCAGATGTATGGGCCCCTTTAGTCGCAACTGCGGCCATTAACATTGCATTAAGCTGCAAAAGTCGCAGCTCTGCGTACTAAGGAGTGGGTGCGACAAGGCGTGCAGGAAGTGCTCATGTGGCCACTTCGCAGCTACAATGACCGTGACTACATCTGTAGTCATGATAAGCAAATCTATCTAGTTACTTTAACTAATCAAAAGAACTTTATTACTATCCTTTACTACATCACAACTATTTGGATTATTTCATTAACATTTCCATTTAGACTACTCTAGGAAAGAAATTTACTGTTGGATTTATAAAGCAGTAAATGACAGATGTGGGGATGTTTATATTATCCTCAAGTTTTATATAGGAAATGCGGCTCACATTTATTAATAACTAGCTGTTCTACCCGTTCTTCACACGGGAGTTTCTGATTTTCCCAGTTGTGAATATAAATGGATGTTAAAAATCTGGAAAATCTATAGAGAGGTAAATTTTAATCTATGGTTCTTGGCATTACCCAAGAAGCACCTGTAGCAGATACGGTAAAAAGTGACAGGACCATTTTTTGTAGTTTATTTAATTCTACACACTGGAGGTGCAATCCAAATTTTGATCCGATTGCCCCTTTGGCCATTATAGTTCATACAACACAAGCCATGCATTGGTAATGATGTCATTATGTCAACCCCCTTTTCATCCCCTTAGGGGAGGTTTATTAAAATTCTAATTACGTAGTTTTCCTATTTACCACCTGAAGAATACCTAGGTTAAATTTCAGCTTCCTATCATGTCGGGAAGTAAGAAAATAAGTGATGAGTCAGTGCGTGAGTGCGTGAGTGAGTGAGTGAGTGAGTGAGTGAGTGAGTGAGTGAGTGAGTAAGGGCTTTCACATTTATATATATAGATATCAAGACACTGTTCTCTCTGTGAATCATCATTACATTTATTGTGTACAGCTACAGCAATGCAACATTTGCATTTGCTACTACTACATCTATGTTAGGGCAGGGAAACATTTATTCTCCAGGTGTATGCATGCTGCAGAAATACTGCTGTGTAGAATAGCAGGTATCTTGAGATATGTGTAATTCAACAAACAATCCAGAAGAACTGTACACATTTTTTAAAATCCGTTCAGGGAGCACAGTGACTCACACTAAAACTGAGGTCCTGAGTCTCTAATATTTATTAATTGTTCTTTTCCCCTTCCCTGCCGATACCCCTTCCCCCACCCCTCTTCTTTTACGATATTGGTTTTAAATGTTTGAGACAATTTTTTTTATTATTATATCGCAGCCATTCACCGCACATATCATACATCATGTTGCTATCTGTTTTTTTTTTAACCTACCCCTAATGGTTCAGGTTTTGTCTGTGAATGTTAAGGGGTTGAACTCCCCCAACAAAAGAAGGCTGGCACTGGGTTATTTTGCTAAGCTCAAAGCAGATATTGTTACATTGCAAGAGACACATTTTTCATCTTTAGCGCCCCCTATCTTTAAAGACCGCAGATTTCCTCTTGGTTATTTTGCTAATGGTCCCTTTAAGAGAAACGGTGTGGCTATACTGTTTAAGAACTCTGTTTCATTCACCTTGCATTCCCAAATAGCCGATAAAAATAGGCGTTATCTTATTTTAATTGGCCTTCTAAATGACAAGCCGGATAACTTTGGTTTCGGCATACGGCCCTAACTCAAATCAAATATCCTTTTCTCGTAAACTTTGTTTGGCTATCCAGAAGGTTCGTAAAGGCTCTCTCCTTATTACGGGGGACTTCAATTTAGTACTTGACCCTAAGTTGGACAAATCTCCCAAACCTTCTTCCACCTCTTTGACCTCCTCTATGTTTGGCCTTCCGTAATCTTTTAGTGGAATTTGACCTGTACGACATTAGAGATGAGCGGGTTCGGTTTCTCTGAATCCGAACCCGCCAGAACTTCATGTTTTTTTTTCACGGGTCCGAGCGACTCGGATCTTCCCGCCTTGCTCGGTTAACCCGAGCGCGCCCGAACGTCATCATGACGCTGTCGGATTCTCGCGAGGCTCGGATTCTATCGCGAGACTCGGATTCTATATAAGGAGCCGCGCGTCGCCGCCATTTTCACACGTGCATTGAGATTGATAGGGAGAGGACGTGGCTGGCGTCCTCTCCGTTTAGAATAGATTAGAGAGACACTTGATTTACTAATTTTGGGGAGCATTAGGAGTACTCAGTACAGTGCAGAGTTTTGCTGATAGTGACCACCAGTTTTATTTATAATCCGTTCTCTGCCTGAAAAAAGCGATACACAGCACACAGTGACTCAGTCACATACCATATCTGTGTGCACTGCTCAGGCTCAGGCCAGTGTGCTGCATCATCTATTATCTATATATAATATTATATATATCTGTCTGACTGCTCAGCTCACACAGCTTATAATTGTGGGGGAGACTGGGGAGCACTACTGCAGTGCCAGTTATAGGTTATAGCAGGAGCCAGGAGTACATAATATATTATATAGTGAGTGACCACCAGACACACAGTGCAGTTTATTTAATATATCCGTTCTCTGCCTGAAAAAAGTGATACACACAGTGACTCAGTCAGTCACATACCATATCTGTGTGCACTGCTCAGGCTCAGGCCAGTGTGCTGCATCATCTATATAATATATATTATATATCTGTCTGACTGCTCAGCTCACACAGCTTATAATTGTGGGGGAGACTGGGGAGCACTACTGCAGTGCCAGTTATAGGTTATAGCAGGAGCCAGGAGTACATAATATTATATTAAAACAGTGCACACTTTTGCTGCAGGAGTGCCACTGCCAGTGTGACTAGTGACCAGTGACCTGACCACCAGTATATATAATATTAGTAGTATACTATCTCTTTATCAACCAGTCTATATATTAGCAGCAGACACAGTACAGTGCGGTAGTTCACGGCTGTGGCTACCTCTGTGTCGGCACTCGGCAGCCCGTCCATAATTGTATATACCACCTAACCGTGGGTTTTTTTTCTTTCTTTATACATACATACTAGTTACGACGAGTATACTATCTCTTTATCAACCAGTCTATATATTAGCAGCAGACACAGTACAGTGCGGTAGTTCACGGCTGTGGCTACCTCTGTGTCGGCACTCGGCAGCCCGTCCATAATTGTATATACCACCTAACCGTGGTTTTTTTTTCTTTCTTTATACATACATACTAGTTACGAGTATACTATCTCTTTATCAACCAGTCTATATATTAGCAGCAGACACAGTACAGTGCGGTAGTTCACGGCTGTGGCTACCTCTGTGTCGGCACTCGGCAGCCTGTCCATAATTGTATATACCACCTAACCGTGGTTTTTTTTTTCTTTCTTTATACATACATACTAGTTACGAGTATACTATCTCTTTATCAACCAGTCTATATATTAGCAGCAGACACAGTACAGTGCGGTAGTTCACGGCTGTGGCTACCTCTGTGTCGGCACTCGGCAGCCCGTCCATAATTGTATATACCACCTAACCGTGGGTTTTTTTTCTTTCTTTATACATACATACTAGTTACGAGTATACTATCTCTTTATCAACCAGTCTATATATTAGCAGCAGACACAGTACAGTGCGGTAGTTCACGGCTGTGGCTACCTCTGTGTCGGCACTCGGCAGCCCGTCCATAATTGTATATACCACCTAACCGTGGTTTTTTTTTCTTTCTTTATACATACATACTAGTTACGAGTATACTATCTCTTTATCAACCAGTCTATATATTAGCAGCAGACACAGTACAGTGCGGTAGTTCACGGCTGTGGCTACCTCTGTGTCGGCACTCGGCAGCCCGTCCATAATTGTATATACCACCTAACCGTGGTTTTTTTTTCTTTCTTTATACATACATACTAGTTACGAGTATACTATCTCTTTATCAACCAGTCTATATATTAGCAGCAGACACAGTACAGTGCGGTAGTTCACGGCTGTGGCTACCTCTGTGTCGGCACTCGGCAGCCCGTCCATAATTGTATATACCACCTAACCGTGGTTTTTTTTTCTTTCTTTATACATACATACTAGTTACGAGTATACTATCTCTTTATCAACCAGTCTATATATTAGCAGCAGACACAGTACAGTGCGGTAGTTCACGGCTGTGGCTACCTCTGTGTCGGCACTCGGCAGCCCGTCCATAATTGTATATACCACCTAACCGTGGTTTTTTTTTCTTTCTTTATACATACATACTAGTTACGAGTATACTATCTCTTTATCAACCAGTCTATATATTAGCAGCAGACACAGTACAGTGTGGTAGTTCACGGCTGTGGCTACCTCTGTGTCGGCACTCGGCAGCCCGTCCATAATTGTATATACCACCTAACCGTGGTTTTTTTTTCTTTCTTTATACATACATACTAGTTACGAGTATACTATCTCTTTATCAACCAGTCTATATATTAGCAGCAGACACAGTACAGTGCGGTAGTTCACGGCTGTGGCTACCTCTGTGTCGGCACTCGGCAGCCCGTCCATAATTGTATATACCACCTAACCGTGGTTTTTTTTTCTTTCTTTATACATACATACTAGTTACGAGTATACTATCTCTTTATCAACCAGTCTATATATTAGCAGCAGACACAGTACAGTGCGGTAGTTCACGGCTGTGGCTACCTCTGTGTCGACACTCGGCAGCCCGTCCATAATTGTATATACCACCTAACCGTGGTTTTTTTTTCTTTCTTTATACATACATACTAGTTACGAGTATACTATCTCTTTATCAACCAGTCTATATATTAGCAGCAGACACAGTACAGTGCGGTAGTTCACGGCTGTGGCTACCTCTGTGTCGGCACTCGGCAGCCCGTCCATAATTGTATACTAGTATCCAATCCATCCATCTCCATTGTTTACCTGAGGTGCCTTTTAGTTGTGCCTATTAAAATATGGAGAACAAAAATGTTGAGGTTCCAAAATTAGGGAAAGATCAAGATCCACTTCCACCTCGTGCTGAAGCTGCTGCCACTAGTCATGGCCGAGACGATGAAATGCCAGCAACGTCGTCTGCCAAGGCCGATGCCCAATGGCATAGTACAGAGCATGTCAAAACCAAAACACCAAATATCAGTAAAAAAAGGACTCCAAAACCTAAAATAAAATTGTCGGAGGAGAAGCGTAAACTTGCCAATATGCCATTTACCACACGGAGTGGCAAGGAACGGCTGAGGCCCTGGCCTATGTTCATGGCTAGTGGTTCAGCTTCACATGAGGATGGAAGCACTCAGCCTCTCGCTAGAAAACTGAAAAGACTCAAGCTGGCAAAAGCACCGCAAAGAACTGTGCGTTCTTTGAAATCCCAAATCCACAAGGAGAGTCCAATTGTGTCGGTTGCGATGCCTGACCTTCCCAACACTGGACGTGAAGAGCATGCGCCTTCCACCATTTGCACGCCCCCTGCAAGTGCTGGAAGGAGCACCCGCAGTCCAGTTCCTGATCGTCAGATTGAAGATGTCAGTGTTGAAGTACACCAGGATGAGGAGGATATGGGTGTTGCTGGCGCTGGGGAGGAAATTGACCAGGAGGATTCTGATGGTGAGGTGGTTTGTTTAAGTCAGGCACCCGGGGAGACACCTGTTGTCCGTGGGAGGAATATGGCCGTTGACATGCCAGGTGAAAATACCAAAAAAATCAGCTCTTCGGTGTGGAGGTATTTCACCAGAAATGCGGACAACAGGTGTCAAGCCGTGTGTTCCCTTTGTCAAGCTGTAATAACTAGGGGTAAGGACGTTAACCACCTCGGAACATCCTCCCTTATACGTCACCTGCAGCGCATTCATAATAAGTCAGTGACAAGTTCAAAAACTTTGGGTGACAGCGGAAGCAGTCCACTGACCAGTAAATCCCTTCCTCTTGTAACCAAGCTCACGCAAACCACCCCACCAACTCCCTCAGTGTCAATTTCCTCCTTCCCCAGGAATGCCAATAGTCCTGCAGGCCATGTCACTTGCAATTCTGACGAGTCCTCTCCTGCCTGGGATTCCTCCGATGCATCCTTGCGTGTAACGCCTACTGCTGCTGGCGCTGCTGTTGTTGCCGCTGGGAGTCGATGGTCATCCCAGAGGGGAAGTCGTAAGCCCACTTGTACTACTTCCAGTAAGCAATTGACTGTTCAACAGTCCTTTGCGAGGAAGATGAAATATCACAGCAGTCATCCTACTGCAAAGCGGATAACTGAGTCCTTGACAACTATGTTGGTGTTAGACGTGCGTCCGGTATCCGCCGTTAGTTCACAGGGAACTAGACAATTTATTGAGGCAGTGTGCCCCCGTTACCAAATACCATCTAGGTTCCACTTCTCTAGGCAGGCGATACCGAGAATGTACACGGACGTCAGAAAAAGACTCACCAGTGTCCTAAAAAATGCAGTTGTACCCAATGTCCACTTAACCACGGACATGTGGACAAGTGGAGCAGGGCAGGGTCAGGACTATATGACTGTGACAGCCCACTGGGTAGATGTATGGACTCCCGCCGCAAGAACAGCAGCGGCGGCACCAGTAGCAGCATCTCGCAAACGCCAACTCTTTCCTAGGCAGGCTACGCTTTGTATCACCGCTTTCCAGAATACGCACACAGCTGAAAACCTCTTACGGCAACTGAGGAAGATCATCGCGGAATGGCTTACCCCAATTGGACTCTCCTGTGGATTTGTGGCATCGGACAACGCCAGCAATATTGTGTGTGCATTAAATATGGGCAAATTCCAGCACGTCCCATGTTTTGCACATACCTTGAATTTGGTGGTGCAGAATTTTTTAAAAAACGACAGGGGCGTGCAAGAGATGCTGTCGGTGGCCAGAAAAATTGCGGGACACTTTCGGCGTACAGGCACCACGTACAGAAGACTGGAGCACCACCAAAAACTACTGAACCTGCCCTGCCATCATCTGAAGCAAGAAGTGGTAACGAGGTGGAATTCAACCCTCTATATGCTTCAGAGGTTGGAGGAGCAGCAAAAGGCCATTCAAGCCTATACAATTGAGCACGATATAGTAGGTGGAATGCACCTGTCTCAAGTGCAGTGGAGAATGATTTCAACGTTGTGCAAGGTTCTGATGCCCTTTGAACTTGCCACACGTGAAGTCAGTTCAGACACTGCCAGCCTGAGTCAGGTCATTCCCCTCATCAGGCTTTTGCAGAAGAAGCTGGAGGCATTGAAGAAGGAGCTAAAAGGGAGCGATTCCGCTAGGCATGTGGGACTTGTGGATGCAGCCCTTAATTCGCTTAACAAGGATTCACGGGTGGTCAATCTGTTGAAATCAGAGCACTACATTTTGGCCACCGTGCTCGATCCTAGATTTAAAGCCTACCTTGGATCTCTCTTTCCGGCAGACACAGGTCTGCTGGGGTTGAAAGACCTGCTGGTGACAAAATTGTCAAGTCAAGCGGAACGCGACCTGTCAACATCTCCTCCTTCACATTCTCCCGCAACTGGGGGTGCGAGGAAAAGGCTCAGAATTCCGAGCCCACCCGCTGGCGGTGATGCAGGGCAGTCTGGAGCGACTGCTGATGCTGACATCTGGTCCGGACTGAAGGACCTGACAACGATTACGGACATGTCGTCTACTGTCACTGCATATGATTCTCTCAACATTGATAGAATGGTGGAGGATTATATGAGTGACCGCATCCAAGTAGGCACGTCACACAGTCCGTACTTATACTGGCAGGAAAAAGAGGCAATTTGGAGGCCCTTGCACAAACTGGCTTTATTCTACCTAAGTTGCCCTCCCACAAGTGTGTACTCCGAAAGAGTGTTTAGTGCCGCCGCTCACCTTGTCAGCAATCGGCGTACGAGGTTACATCCAGAAAATGTGGAGAAGATGATGTTCATTAAAATGAATTATAATCAATTCCTCCGCGGAGACATTGACCAGCAGCAATTGCCTCCACAAAGTACACAGGGAGCTGAGATGGTGGATTCCAGTGGGGACGAATTGATAATCTGTGAGGAGGGGGATGTACACGGTGATATATCGGAGGGTGAAGATGAGGTGGACATCTTGCCTCTGTAGAACCAGTTTGTGCAAGGAGAGATTAATTGCTTCTTTTTTGGGGGGGGTCCAAACCAACCCGTCATATCAGTCACAGTCGGGTGGCAGACCCTGTCACTGAAATGATGGGTTGGTTAAAGTGTGCATGTCCTGTTTTGTTTATACAACATAAGGGTGGGTGGGAGGGCCCAAGGACAATTCCATCTTGCACCTCTTTTTTCTTTTCTTTTTCTTTGCATCATGTGCTGATTGGGGAGGGTTTTTTGGAAGGGACATCCTGCGTGACACTGCAGTGCCACTCCTAGATGGGCCCGGTGTTTGTGTCGGCCACTAGGGTCGCTAATCTTACTCACACAGTCAGCTACCTCATTGCGCCTCTTTTTTTCTTTGCGTCATGTGCTGTTTGGGGAGGGTTTTTTGGAAGGGACATCCTGCGTGACACTGCAGTGCCACTCCTAGATGGGCCCGGTGTTTGTGTCGGCCACTAGGGTCGCTAATCTTACTCACACAGCTACCTCATTGCGCCTCTTTTTTTCTTTGCGTCATGTGCTGTTTGGGGAGGGTTTTTTGGAAGGGACATCCTGCGTGACACTGCAGTGCCACTCCTAGATGGGCCCGGTGTTTGTGTCGGCCACTAGGGTCGCTAATCTTACTCACACAGCTACCTCATTGCGCCTCTTTTTTTCTTTGCGTCATGTGCTGTTTGGGGAGGGTTTTTTGGAAGGGACATCCTGCGTGACACTGCAGTGCCACTCCTAGATGGGCCCGGTGTTTGTGTCGGCCACTAGGGTCGCTTATCTTACTCACACAGCGACCTCGGTGCAAATTTTAGGACTAAAAATAATATTGTGAGGTGTGAGGTATTCAGAATAGACTGAAAATGAGTGTAAATTATGGTTTTTGAGGTTAATAATACTTTGGGATCAAAATGACCCCCAAATTCTATGATTTAAGCTGTTTTTTAGTGTTTTTTGAAAAAAACACCCGAATCCAAAACACACCCGAATCCGACAAAAAAAATTCGGTGAGGTTTTGCCAAAACGCGTTCGAACCCAAAACACGGCCGCGGAACCGAACCCAAAACCAAAACACAAAACCCGAAAAATTTCAGGCGCTCATCTCTATGTAACGACATATGGCGCGTGCAGAACCCTACCAGCCGTGAGTACACCTATTATTCTCCAGTCCATAACTCCTATTCCCGTATTGATTTTTTGTTTTCGGATAAGTGGACTCTTCAATTTGTCAGATCTGTAGACATTCTCCCTATAACCTGGTCGGACCATGCCTGATAACTCTTAAATGGGATGTTTCTAATCAACATTCTCCCCCCCCCTCCCCCCGCCCTTGGAGACTCTCCCCTCATTTATTAGCTGACCCTGTATCTAAGAAAATTATAGCTAATAGTATCACGTCTTATATGGAATTTATTTGCCCGTCAGACACGTCCACCCTAAATTTTTGGTGCACACTTAAAGCCGTTACTAGGGGGGCAGCAATACAAGCAGGGGCGCAGCTTAAAAAACGTAACCAGCAATGTCAGAATGATCTGGAACTTAAATTAAAAGAGTTGGAGGATAAAAATAAAACTAGACCTTCGAAATCCCTTCAGAAAGAGTTAGCTGATACTAGGTCCCAACTTCAGAAATGACTTATGGCACGCACTCAGGCTTCCCTAAATAGGATGTGTCAAAAATTTTATCTAGCAGGGAATAGACTGGGAAAAATGCTTGCTCGTAAACTCAGGGCGCAACAAGCTAGAAATAGAATTAGACTTATTGTATCCCCTTCTGGCACTAAAATTTCTAGCCCTCTGGAGATTTCGAACCAATTTGCCAACTTCTATTCTCAACTCTATAACCTCTCGTCTGACCCCTCTATTCCTCAACCCACTCTTTCTAGTGGATTTGAGACTCCCTTCCATATCTGAAGATCAATTGGAGATGTTAAATGCCCCTTAGTCCCCCTTGGAAACCCTAGGTGTAATCAAATCCCTCCCTAAAGGTAAAGCACCTGGCTTTATGTCTCATTTCAGGATCTTTTAGTACCTTTACTAGTAGCAGATTACAACGAAATTACCTCTCAGGGCATTCTCCCAAAAGGGATGCTGGAGGCCCGAATTGTCACAATCCCTAAACCAGAAAAAGATTTGACTTCCTGTCAAAACTACCGCCCCATTGCATTATTAAACGGGGACATTAAAATATATGCTAAATTGATAGCTTCCCATTTAAATGTTCTTCTCCCCTCTTTGGTGCATCCAGGCCAGGTTGGGTTTGTACCTGGAAGACAAGCGTCTGACAATACACGTAGGGTATTTAACCTTGTTGATTCCCTAACCCGTAGGCAGGGTCTTCTTCTGTTATCTCTGGATGCAGAGAAGGCCTTTGATCGCTTAAATTGGCTCTATATGCGTGAAGGCTTATTAAAATTTGGCCTTCGCGATCAAATTCTGTCATCCATATTAGCCTTATATAGCTCCACGTCAGCTCGAGTCTTTCGTAATGGTTTTTTATCTACTCCCTTTTCAATTTACAATGGAACCCGCCAGGGATGTCCCCTCTCTCCCCTCATTTTTGTTCTGGCAATTGAGCCTCTAGCAGCTAAGAACCGGGCAGACCCACGGTTCCCGGGACTCCAGTTGGGTTTCACCTCTCACAAACTCTGTTTGTTTGTGGACAATGTTCTTCTATTTGTGTCCGACCCCTGCACTACACTCCCTCATCTACATAATATTTTATACACACAGAGAAAAAACCACAGCACTCACCACACCAGAAGCGGGGCACAGCTATGCACTTACCACTCACAGGGTGGGGTGCATGTAACACAGCACTCTCCACCACAAAAGCGGGGTACACAGCTGTACTTACCACTCACAGGGCGGGGTGCATGTAGCCCATGACCACATCGCTCTAATAAATACAAACAAAGAACCCAGCACTCACCAAAGTAAACTCACTTATCCTCAACAATTCAATAAATAAATGATGGGGGTTTAGTTGGTGGATTGGCCAATGCACGGAAGCCTGCATACCGATTTTCAAGGTACCCCACCCTCATGCAGGTCCTACACTATCACAGAGTCTTAAAACCTGACTACTTCACTGCTGTTACACAACTCATCTGCCTGCTAGATTTAATGTGTACCTGCCACAGACTTTATGGCTTTTAAAGGCACACTAGTCACCTATTGCACTGGCTCAAAGATGATTGCTAAGAAACAGCTGAGACAGGTTCAGGATAATAAAGTCCACACAGGGGTGCATGAGAAAGCTAGTGGCCACGGTTAATAAGAGCTAACCATAGATAAACCCCATCGTATACACACAGAGAAAAAACCACAGCACTCACCACACCAGAAGCGGGGCACAGCTATGCACTTACCACTCACAGGGTGGGGTGCATGTAACAGAGCACTCTCCACCACAAAAGCGGGGTACACAGCTGTACTTACCACTCACAGGGCGGGGTGCATGTAGCCCATGACCACATCGCCCTAATAAATACAAACAAAGAACCCAGCACTCACCAAAGTAAACTCACTTATCCTCAACAATTCAATAAATAAATGATGGGGGTTTAGTTGGTGGATTGGCCAATGCACGGAAGCCTGCATACCGATTTTCAAGGTACCCCACCTTCATGCAGGTCCTACAATCCACCAACTAAACCCCCATCATTTATTTATTGAATTGTTGAGGATAAGTGAGTTTACTTTGGTGAGTGCTGGGTTCTTTGTTTGTATTTATTAGAGCGATGTGGTCATGGGCTACATGCACCCCGCCCTGTGAGTGGTAAGTACAGCTGTGTACCCCGCTTTTGTGGTGGAGAGTGCTGTGTTACATGCACCCCACCCTGTGAGTGGTAAGTGCATAGCTGTGCCCCGCTTCTGGTGTGGTGAGTGCTGTGGTTTTTTCTCTGTGTGTATACGATGGGGTTAATCTATGGTTAGCTCTTATTAACCGTGGCCACTAGCTTTCTCATGCACCCCTGTGTGGACTTTATTACCCTGAACCTGTCTCAGCTGTTTCTTAGCAATCATCTTTGAGCCAGTGCAATAGGTGACTAGTGTGCCTTTAAAAGCCATAAAGTCTGTGGCAGGTACACATTAAATCTAGCAGGCAGATGAGTTGTGTAACAGCAGTGAAGTAGTCAGGTTTTAAGACTCTGTGATAGTGTAGGACCTGCATGAAGGTGGGGTACCTTGAAAATCGGTATGCAGGCTTCCGTGCATTGGCCAATCCACCAACTAAACCCCCATCATTTATTTATTGAATTGTTGAGGATAAGTGAGTTTACTTTGGTGAGTGCTGGGTTCTTTGTTTGTATTTATTAGAGCGATGTGGTCATGGGCTACATGCACCCCGCCCTGTGAGTGGTAAGTACAGCTGTGTACCCCGCTTTTGTGGTGGAGAGTGCTGTGTTACATGCACCCCACCCTGTGAGTGGTAAGTGCATAGCTGTGCCCCGCTTCTGGTGTGGTGAGTGCTGTGGTTTTTTCTCTGTGTGTATAAAATATTATGTAGATGAGGGAGTGTAGTGCAGGGGTCGGACACAAATAGAAGAACATTGTCCACAAACAAACAGAGTTTGTGAGAGGTGGAGCCCAACTGGAGTCCCGGGAACCGTGGGTCTGCCCGGTTCTTAGCTGCTAGAGGCTCAATTGCCAGAACAAAAATGAGGGGAGAGAGGGGACATCCCTGGCGGGTTCCATTGTAAATTGAAAAGGGAGTAGATAAAAAACCATTACGAAAGACTCGAGCTGACGTGGAGCTATATAAGGCTAATATGGATGACAGAATTTGATCGCGAAGGCCAAATTTTAATAAGCCTTCACGCATATAGAGCCAATTTAAGCGATCAAAGGCCTTCTCTGCATCCAGAGATAACAGAAGAAGACCCTGCCTACGGGTTAGGGAATCAACAAGGTTAAATACCCTACGTGTATTGTCAGACGCTTGTCTTCCAGGTACAAACCCAGCCTGGTCTGGATGCACCAAAGAGGGGAGAAGAACATTTAAATGGGAAGCTATCAATTTAGCATATATTTTAATGTCCCCCTTTAATAATGCAATGGGGCGGTAGTTTTGACAGGAAGTCAAATCTTTTTCTGGTTTAGGGATTGTGACAATTCGGGCCTCCAGCATCCCTTTTGGGAGAATGCCCTGAGAGGTAATTTCGTTGTAATCTGCTACTAGTAAAGGTACTAAAAGATCCTGAAATGAGACATAAAGCCAGGTGCTTTACCTTTAGGGAGGGATTTGATTACACCTAGGGTTTCCAAGGGGGACTAAGGGGCATTTAACATCTCCAATTGATCTTCAGATATGGAAGGGAGTCTCAAATCCACTAGAAAGAGTGGGTTGAGGAATAGAGGGGTCAGACGAGAGGTTATAGAGTTGAGAATGGTTAGCTCTTATTAACCGTGGCCACTAGCTTTCTCATGCACCCCTGTGTGGACTTTATTATCCTGAACCTGTCTCAGCTGTTTCTTAGCAATCATCTTTGAGCCAGTGCAATAGGTGACTAGTGTGCCTTTAAAAGCCATAAAGTCTGTGGCAGGTACACATTAAATCTAGCAGGCAGATGAGTTGTGTAACAGCAGTGAAGTAGTCAGGTTTTAAGACTCTGTGATAGTGTAGGACCTGCATGAAGGTGGGGTACCTTGAAAATCGGTATGCAGGCTTCCGTGCATTGGCCAATCCAACAACTAAACCCCCATCATTTATTTATTGAATTGTTGAGGATAAGTGAGTTTACTTTGGTGAGTGCTGGGTTCTTTGTTTGTACATAATATTTTAGATATGTACTGTGCAGCGTCCTATTATAATTTAAACGCATCTAAAACTGATGCCCTGCCCATTAATCTTGCCCACTCTCTTACCTCCTTGCGTGCTACATACCCATACAATTGGCAAACAGCCTCAATATGATATTTGGGTATTTTTATCCCCCAGTCTTCCTCTTCCGTTTTCGAGGTTAACCTCCCTCCTATATTGACCTTGCTTCTACTGTTTACCAAATCATGTCTTAATTATGATATATCATGGTTAGGACGTCTGGCAGCTTTTAAAATGTTGTTGCTTCCCAAATTAATGTCCCTTTTCCATACAATTCCCTATGTTTTCCTAAAGAAATATCTAGATAAGGCTACTACTATTCTCACCAAGTATATATGGTCTTCGCGTCTGCCTAAACTTGCTCGCGCAAGAATGTATTTACCAAGGATGGATGGTGGCCTAGATATGCCCAATCTCTCATTATACCAAGAAGCTTGCCTTTTAGCTCATATTAAAGCTTTATGCAGTGATGTACGTCCAGGGTGGACGTGTCTGGAGGAATTGGCCTGCCCCTGGTTTCCTTTGAAAGATCTTCTCTGGCTACCTAAATCTATGCGACCACCAAATTTAAACCTCCTCCCCTCGATCCGAGCCACGTTACAGGTCTGGGACAGATTGACCGTTGGTTTATCCCCTTCCTTTCATAATTTGTCTCTAGTCTCTCTACGTACGGTTGCCGCTCTTGTCCCTAATCTTAATCTCACAAGATGGTATTCCAGAGGTATCGGTTTTCTGGGAGATTTGTTTAATGGGTCTGTTCTTAGTTCCCTCCCTGATATCCAAGAACACTTCTCTTTACCCAATTTAGAGAGGCTACGGTACTATCAAATACAACACTGGTGGATCAGCCTTCATTGTGTCATTACCCTACCAACCTCTTCTATAACTCATGTACTAGGCCGACTCTCTAACAAAACTTCTAAAGGTGAGATTTCCTTCTGGTACAAAACACTATTAGCACTGATCCCCGTTTCTAAATCCAGAGCCCAGACCCGATGGGAGTTAGATATTGGATGTACCCTACACGACTCTCAATGGCAAAACATTTTCCTGTCGTCTTTTACAATGTCTAAATGTCTGAACCACTCCGAGATGCACGTGAAACTATTGCATAGATTATACCTTACTACTGATAGGTTACATACGATTTGGCCTGCATGCTCGAAGTTCTGTTGGCGTCCTTGCGGAGAGGTGGGACACCTCTTTCATATTTTCTAGACTTGTCCCCACATTAAAGTATTCTGGGTCGAGATATTTGGACTAATTAACAAAGTTCTCGATCTTAACCTATCCCCCTCCCCTCTTATAGCTTTATTAAACGTGTGCCCACGCTCAGTGGGTACACATTTAAATTAGGTTTTAGGCCAGATCTGTGTCGCAGCCCGCGCAGCCCTAACCCAGAACTGGAAGCAACCTTTACTGAAAGTTATCCACAAAATCCAGCTACATTTTTTGAAAGAAACTGAGTACATCTCTTATTCTTTTTCCGCTAAATCTCCCCTAGTCCGTTGGATGCCTTGGCATGTTTATATCACAGAAGGCGAGGGCGCAAAATTGCTGCTACATCCCTCCTCCCCGGACACACACCCTCCTAGCTCACCTGTTGATGGAGACCCTTCCCTCTTCTAATTCTAGGATTGTCCCTTTCTCACAACTGTTTATTTTACTTTATGCCCAATATTGCTTTCATTTTCCACTGTATCAGGTTTTTGTAGATTTATTGATGTATGTGTGCAATTGACTTTGAATAGTATGTATATATTTATCTATTTATTTATTTATTTATTTTCATTTTGTTGTGTCATATATTTGTATGATGATTTTTCCCTCCCCCTCCTTTCTACCTTCTGTACCTGTTTTTCAAAACAAAAATTGAATAAAAATGATTGATGATAAACAGAAATAATATCATACCTTATCATACCTTGTTTTGATGTCCTTGAGTATTTACTTTGCATATTAAACCTTCAAACACTTTCTAGACAATTCGATGTCACAGCCCTGTAGTTTCAGCACATATCACCTTAGATAAAATTACAGAATTATAGTATATTAACGCTTCCTAAATTCTAAAGTATACAGTGAACTATGGACGTGCCCTCATACACCTTTTCTCTAGGCATGCCACATAATATAGCACAGGGTCCTTGAGACTTAGCCGCAGCAAGGGTCCTTTTTTCAAAATTTGCATCTTGTTCGCATGACTAAAAATTGCAAGAGGCAACAAAACTACATTGCTAGCACACACTGACCACTGGGGCTTGCAGTACGTGTACATCTGTCTGCATCTATGTTGTGAATTTGTAAGAAAAATGTTCCAATAAGAGCGTCTGCAGCCGTTCCTCCCACCATCTTCTGTTATGTTGAATTTGTGACTTTGCACAGAAGTCATAACAATTCCTTTGCAACAAAAGTCTCCACCTGGCATCGTACACTGTGATTGGCGTTATTTGGGGATCCGGTTAGCCTACCGACATTCAGGATGCCAGTAGTCGGAATACATCACCGGAATCCCAACACTGGTCATAAGACCGACGCCAGGATCCTGACATCGATCATAATACCGGTGCCGGAGTCTCGACTGCCAGCATCCCGAACGTCAGTATGATGAGGCTTAGGGTTAGGCTGTGTGAGTGGGGGTTAGGTTTAGACTGATGGTGGGGTAGAGTTAGATTGTGGGGAGGAGGGTTAGGTTTAGGCAATAAAAAGGGCTGGATAGGGTTAGGCACTAAGCGGGAAGGGTTAGGCTGCGAGGACTGTGGGTAAGGCACTACCAGGGAGGGTTGAGGTTAGGCTGCATGAGGGGGTGGTAGGGTCAGGGTTAGGCTGCGGGAAAGGAGTGTTAGGGGGTGCAGGAGGAGGGTCAACAAGGTGTCGAATTTCTGCGTATAGTAATGCCGCTGTCGCTATTCTGACCGCCGGCATCCCAAGCACTGGGATCCCCATACCATCCTGTTATTTCATTATTTTACAATGCTACTGAGACACAATATTTTGTCAAAAAGTATGCTATGTTACCCATGTTGGAGCCTCTTAACATCAAGACCCATGCCGTGAAGACACTAATGGGATATTTAATTTGCCATGGTAATTTACTGCGGCTAATTGACCCCGCCCCCAGGGATATTTAATTGTCCCCGGTACCAGTAGTCTGGCATTTTTTTTCAGCTGCCTAAGGCAGGCAAAAAATACCACTAACCAGCCTTTTCAGCCCCGTTTTTTTTTGTGGCGAAAACTCATAGTTCCGGTAGTGTATCCCAGATCCTATGTATTTCACGATAAAATAGGAAAATTTTGCTTAAATTAAATGGGATATGATTGAATAGCCCAGTGCAAAACATCGGGCAAGAATCACAATAATATCACATTTTTTTCTTGCAAAAATGTAGCAGGGACAATTGAATAGAGATGACTCTCCACATGTTTCTTCTAGGCAAAATATTTTAGAAATTAATTTACAGTTTTTAGAATTGCTTAGCATAATTACATATGTTCGCTGTGTATTCATTTTCTTTTTGCTCGTATTACACCCACATCAATAATTGCTTTGCTGTTTATGATTAAAAGTCTAATAAACATTTTTTTTTACTGAAATTAGTAATTTATAACCTTTTCTTTTTTAATTCTCTTTGACGGTAATTCATGAGCATGTGGGATTTTAATATGTATAGTTTATTAACCTTCTTGTAACGTATAATAACGACAAATAAGTACTGAAGCAATATATCAAACAAACTTGATATTGCAGTGTTCTCTCTAATTACTTAATTTACCTACTGTACAATAGTATGAATTTAAAAAACATGACAATTCTTACCGGTTACTAATGTTATTGGGATGCTATGACTACCAGAAGTGTCAGAGAGAAGTATTTATTCATGGCTATTACCAGGGCCGGAGCTTCCACTAGGCAGCTTTAAGCAGCTGCCTAGGGGCGCCGGATCCTGAGGGGGCGCCTGCTACAGCTGCCTGAAAAAGGTAGCATGGTCCTACCTCACAGTCGCCGCAATCCCCCCGGCACTCGTATCTTACAGTAGTCGCAACTGGCAAGCTCCCGTATTGCAGCCTCCAGCTCCGCCTCTACCTGGCACAAGAAGTTTCTTTGACAGCTCCTGGAGTCCTGGCTGGGGGTGACATGTGGCGCTGCTCTTCATTGCAGGCTCTTTTCCAGACTACTCAGTCCCAACTCTGCATCGCATCCTGCAGGTATGGTGGCTGCACAGTGCACTCTCTGCATTTGATAAGGAAAGAGGGGGAGAGCAGCAGAGCAGCAGTCTGGGGAGGGGGGGGGGGAAGGGGCAGCAGGCATGCACACAGTCTGGGGGGGGGGATGAGCAGCAGCACGCACACAGATGTGGAGGAGATAGAACAGCAGACATTTAACAGAGTGGGGGGTGAGAGCTGCAGGCACCCACACAGACTGGGGAGATGGGGAGAAGAGAGCAGCCATGCAACAGACTGGGGGTGGGGGAGAGCAGCAGCATGTCTTTCACCTGAAGGGCGAGTAAGGGGAAGGGGCAGTAGGCAGAAGTTTTGCCTAGGGTGCCGAGAAACCTTGCACCGGCCCTGGCTATTACTCTGCTATATACTGTGATACAAGACTTTATTCCAGTGTACCCAGCCATTTTTTGTAAATGAGAGGAAGCTGAATATCACTGAATAAGGGAAACATGGCTCTTTGTATTTTTTCTACAAACACTGGATCTTGGGCCTAATTCAGACACGATCACAACAGCAACATTTTTCTCTAATGGGCAAAACCATGGGGGTCATTCAGACCCGTTGGCACGCTGCATTTTCTCGCAGCCGTGTGAACGGGTCTGAACTGCGCATGCATGTGGGGCAATCGCAAGAAGATTGACAGGCAGAAGGTGTTCTTGTGCGGCAACTCACCACTTTCTGGGAGTGACAAAAGAAACGCAGGCGTGTCCAGCCGTTGCAGAGGAGGGTCCCTGACGTCAGCTGCTTCCTGGATCATCGCAGTGGGTGAGTAAGTCCTGGGCTGTGCAGAAACTGTACAAACTTTTGTTTGTGCAGCTCACTGCACAGCCCATCGCACCCTTGCAAAGCCCTTACCCCCTCCCCCTGTAGGCGGCGATTACCTGGTCGCAACAGTGAAAAAAATACCCTGCGTGCGACCAGGTCTGAATTACCCCCCATGTGCACTGCAGGGGGGGGGCAGATATAACATGTGCAGAGAGAGTTAGATTTGGGAGGGGTGTGTTCAAACCAGTGGTGTAAGTAGAAATATTTTCTTAGTGGTACTGAGTGCTGAAAAATGGGTGTGACCATGTGTTGTGAGGGAACATGGCCACATGCTTCTAGTGGAAGTGGCTACATGACACTAGCGGCGTGGCCACATGACAGACCCTTTTTTTTAAAATCTGGAGGCAAGGCTTAAAATATATAGTAATGCCTCCAGTATAACAGAAATATATAGTGATACCTCCAGTATTCTAGAAATATATAGTAATGTCCCCAATTTAATAACAATATATAGTAATGACTCCATTATAACAGGAAAATACAGCTACCGTCGCACTCCTAGTAACCCTGACAAAGTGGGAGGAGCCATCATGCTGCCAAGCACCATGGTCTTTTTGCTTTGTGACACATTATAATTGTGGTAATGGCAAAGTGTGTGGCAGGTGGTACTGTGTACCTACTGCCAAATTATTAAGGGTTACTCCGTACCCCGGTGTACCCGCATACTTGCACCGCTGGTTCAAACTGAAATCTAAATTGCAGTGTAAAAATAGAGCAGCCAGTATTTACCCTGCATAGAAACAAAATAACCCACCCAAATCTAACTCTCTCTGCACGTTACATCTGCCCCACCTGCAGCATACTTGCCGACACTCCCGCAGAATCCCGTTTCCCCGGCCAGTCTACCGCTGCCCCGGAAAGTGCCTCCAATCCCCCGGAATCCCCCAGCCCCATGTAAAATCCGAGTCGTGCATGTGTGACCCCTGGGTCCTGACGTGATGGGGCGGAGCTTGATACGGCCATACACCACGGTGCAGGACGCGTAGGCACCCACCAATGCCTACAAGCGGTGATCTCCCTACCGCTCACCAGTGCAGGCAGGGCAGGCATGGAGACCACATGGGATGGCAGCGCCGGCGGCAGCAGCATCAGCAGATCCCCGCCCCTCCCCCCCACCCCTGCACATTAGGAGCAGCGGCCAGTGAGATATCTGGGAGGGGGAGTGACAGGCCAGGCACGGAGAGACGCTCTGGCAGGAAGACTGAGCTAGGAGGTGGCTGGGAGTTTGGACGAGAGGCTGGAGATGGAGTGCCTGGTCCCAAGGTGAGTGTATGGTTCTACCCACAGCGTGGGTGCATAGTCTGGAATTGGCCCTTGTGTAACTGTAGGCTGGCACTTACCCATGTATGTATGTATGTATGTATATATGTGTGTGTGTGTGTGTGTGTGTGTGTGTGTGTGTGTGTGTGTGTGTGTGTATGTGTAGGGAGGCACTGACCCCTGTTTGTGTGTGTGTGTGTGTGTGTAGGGTGGCACTGACACGCCCATAGGTGGAGCTATACACGCCCCCACAGCACACTCTCATAAAGTATAGAATCTCCCTGAAAGTGGTTTCCGAAAGTAGGCAAGTATGACCTGCAGTACAACATGGTTTTGCACACTAGAGAAAGATTTTGCTTTTGTGATCAGGTCTGAATTAGGCCCCATATCATCTAATTTTAAGTGCCTTATTCCTAGTATATTTTTCTTCAAATACTGTAACTAGGACAAATTTGCTGGGATATTCCAAGATTTGCCTTATTTATTTGCTCCTATCATTTATAATATTAATTTATGAATACTAAAAATAGGAATAAAGCTTGTTTATTTTATGCCATTCCATGCATCGGAGAGCTGTCTATATAGTGCAGCTGCCTGAATGTGAAGATGTTTTTTTCCTCTAAATACAATGGCCCTCATTCCGAGTTGATCGGTCGCAATGCGAATGTAGCAGAGTTACACACGCTAAGCCGCCGCCTACTGGGAGTGTATCTTAGCTTCTTAAAAGTGCGACCGAAGTAATCGCAATATTGCGATCACAAACCTCGTAGCAGTTTTGGAGTAGCTTCAGACTTACTCTGCCTGTGCGATCAGTTCAGTGCTTGTCGTTCCTGGTTGACGTCACAAACACACCCAGCGTTCGCCCAGGCACTCCCACCGTTTCTCCGGCCACTCCTGCGTTTTTTCCGGAAACGGTAGCGTTTTCAGCCACACGCCCCTAAAACGCCGCGTTTCCGCCCAGTAACACCCATTTCCTGTCAATCACATTACGATCGCCGGAGCGATGAAAAAGCCGTGAGTAAAATTACTTTCTACATAGCAAAGTTACTTGGCGCAGTCGCAGTGCGAACATTGCGCATGCGTACTAAGCGGATTTTCATTGCGATGCGATGAAAAATACCGAGCGAACAACTCGGAATGAGGGCCCATATCTGTTACTGTTATACAGTAGTACGTTTTGTGAATCAGACATTAAAAGTTTCAATGCAGAAAATGAGTGGAAAAACAATGGCGCCTAATCCATAGAAGAATGTAGATACACTTTATAAAATTAGTGAAAGTGGATTCTATTTATATAGCCTGTGGGAGACCTTATTGTTCCCCAAATAATCTCCAAATAGAATTTAGGCAAAAAAAGAAACACACTTTATTACACTCAAACAATAACAACATTTAAAAAAGACATGTAAAGTGTATGTGCATGGATAACCAGGTTGCTTGTAAAATGGTAATGGTAATACAGTGACTCAGACTTTATGCAAAGAATTTCTCACTCAGCATTGGTGGTGCAGTGGGTTTAGCTTAATTTAAGCAGATGCTGGTCCCGGGCTGTGCTGCACCACCGCACAGGGCTTTTCTCAGCACGTGGTCACTGGCATGTAACGATCCACGCAGCTTGTCATCCAATTTTCTACGCGTTTCGGTCACACAATGGATCTTTTTCAAGAAGTGGATGACAAGCTGTGAGGCTAGTGGGCTTAATATACCCCTCCTAATTGGATAATTACTGCTGGATCGATCTAAGACGCGCCGCTTCCGGGTGGTCAATCCCGGAAGTCGCGTCTGCGGTTCACGTTGCGTTCCACAACAAGTGCTTCCTGTTGAGAGGATTAGAGTTTGTCTCCCACCTTGTGGTAAAACAAGGCTGCCAGGTTAATTTTGTTGCGCTTATCTATTGTGGGTCTTATTTTCTTTGAGTATCATTAAAAGTTTCACCTACTGTATATTTATTTTGTATTTAATGCAGTTTCAGTGTTACTGTAGAGCCTCCCTGTATACAATATTTGTTGTTGCGGCTTTATTGCTGTGAGTGCAAATATAAGATCTCTGCTTGTACTCAGCCGTAGTCTGAGCTTGTAGTCAGAAACAAGCGACATAAAGCTGACCATGTGAAAAGCATCCAGTTCTCAGGTCCAACCAGGGACGTTTTAAGAAAGGAGGGGACCCGGGTGCAGCCTCCGTCACGGTCCCCTCTATTCTGACTGCTAGTAGACTCTGGCATAAAGCCAGAGTCTACTGCGCATGCTCAGGTCTCCGGGAACATGGCGCCCGCACTGCATTACCAGGGACATGCGCAAATCTCTCGGAAATGGCCTCCGGGGGGATAAGTGCACTCTATGGATGCAGTGTGGTTTTTTCTTCATTTAAACATGTCATAATAAGTAACTCCATGTTTTCTTCCAGGACTGTTTCAAAAGTGTCTCTACTTTATGAGATTCTATGATTTGTAATTAAGTCAATATTGTTTTGCTTTTTGCATTACAGTATATGCAATTATTTCCTCATTTCAGCATTGTAAATTAATGTTTATTCAAGGCAGAAACAAAACATGTTCTATTGCAAGAAGAAAAGACGCTGTTATTGAGTACCTATAGCATCTATATTTTATTTTACTTTTCCTTGCATAAAATATGTGATGTCTGATAATATTTATTATTATTATTTATTTATTAACAGTTTCTTATTTAGCGCAGCAAATTCGTTGCGCTTTACAACTGGACACAATTAGAAGACAAAACTGGGTAAAAACAAACAGTCATAGAGGTAGGAGGGCCCTGCTCGCAAGCTTACAATCTATGGGGAAATAGGCATTGATACACAAGGATAGGTGCTATCTATTGCATAGTTGTCCACCAGATTGCAATGTTCTAGGTGGGCTGCATGATATCACATCACAGCAGTGACGAACCAGGGTCAGGAGGAAGGGAGCGTGAAGAAAGAAAATATGTGAGGATATGTGTGGACTGTACTGTGGTGATATCATTGGATAATATCTGAAGTTGCACATACAGATGTGTTCTCACATATCTTTGCTGATAATTGCCGCATGGCATGGCATTCTTGCGATGCGTACACATCCTGGCAAAGCGTTTGCATGCTCCCCCAAATGCCCGGACGGACATAGCATCTAAGTGCGGGTTGCAGGGGCATAGCTCCCTTCTGCCCACTCCCATCAAGTTCCACCAGCCTTCCCTCTCCTCTCGGGCAGTGGGAGCACGATTCTTCTGCTGCCTGCAGCGGCTGCAAATAGTCGCTTACCAATGGCATTCATGGGAGTGTGCACACATACACTCCCGGTATGCTACTTTATGCTGGGACTCATAGCCGGCGATGCATGAGGACACATCTGCATACACCCAAAGATTATGCAACATTTTCTCATGGGATACAAAAAGAGGGGAATTCCATTAAAGATTAAGTCACCCACCCGGCCGAAACAGTGCGGCAGCAGCCACATTTTACGGCAGCCTAATCTCGCACAAGACTGTTCACTAACCCATAGGGTAGCAGGCACTTTTGTGCGTATTCGTTATTTGGTCAGAAAGGTAAACGGTGTGAGTAATTTGCACCCTTAGCCGGGAATTTAATTCCCCCCACAGTATCAAAAATGCAACGTTATATGTAGTATTAAATATTTATGTTTTTGGCAGTACTGTAACTAGACATTTAAGTGATGAGTGCAAGAAACAGAATCGGTGCCCCCCCCCACACACACACACATTTAAAACAGGGCCAGTGTGCGACCTGGGCACCTGGCAACAATATAGGGGCGTGGCTTAATTGGAAAGGGTCATGGCCACAAAATAATACCAATTCATATTACACTGTACAGTAGTCTCCGATATTGAAAATACACTGCACAGTAGTGCCACTTACACAAATTACACCAGGTAAAGCCCCTGTCACACATTACGACAGGTAGAGCCCCTGTCACACATTACGCCACGTAGAGCCCATGTTACACATTACTCCAGGTAGAGCCCATATTACACATTACTCCAGGTAAAGGCACTGTCGCCCATTACACCAGGTAGAGCCCCTGTCACACATTACGCCAGGTAGAGCCCCTGTCATAGAGTCCCCCTTTTTTTTACACATTACAGCAGCAGAGGCACCTTTTTTATACATTAAGCAGGCAGAGTCCCCTTTTTAAACATTAGGCAACAATGTCTCCCTTTTTACACATTAGGCAGGCAGAGTCCCCCTTTTTTCACATTAGGCAGGCAGATTCCCCCTTTTACATATTATGGAAGCAGAGTCCACCCATTTACACATTACGGCAGGCATAGTCCCCCTTTTTACATATATATATATATATATATATATAAACTGCAGAGTGGACATACTGTAGAACCAGCGATAAGGATGCCAGGACCCTGGAGGGACTCACCAGAGCAAGGGGGGCCAATTGTACTGTCTGTAGGGACAGCTGAGCATAGCGTTGGGGCTAAAGGGGGCTGCTGCAGTCTGTCACACACACTACCTCATGCGCGGCAGGAGGCTGGCCACAGTACACACTGTAGCTGCTGGGCTCCTCGGTGACCACGGCGCGGTGCAGCGGTGCTGGTGGAAAGAGACAGGGTGAGAAGGGCTGGCTCAGCGTTACCAGCGGGATGGACCAAATGACAGGGTAAGCGGGGCTTTGGGGGGGTGGGACCTTGGAACAGGGGGGTTTCACATGTGTGCACTCGCCGGCTCCTGTGTCCACTTCTCCTGCTAATCTCCGCCATGATCCCCACTGGTCTCCCCCCATGTCCGCTCCTGCCCACTATCAATATCATCCTCCTCCTTCCTCCACCTCCCCTGGCTGCTGCCTGCATGAGGGAGGGATGTCGCAACAGACAGAGCTACAGCTGTCCTGCGACGCACATACAGTACCAAGGCAGCCAGTCGGGGTGGATGTGGACAGTGCGCCCACAGGGCAAATGCGCTGTGGGCAAAGCACCGTCTGCCCATGTGGTACCCCAGAACCTCGGTGTACCTACATGTTGAGTCCTGCTGTATATAAAACGTATATTAATTTATGCTGTGCCATCATATTTACTGGTAGAGCTTTCAATCACAGTATTGCTACAGTCACAGGGCTAAATGAGCTCTCATGTGTCTCTGACTGCGCAAGGACACTACAGAGGACAGTTGGTGAGAGGAAGGATTTGAACCTGCACACGCTGCAGGCGAGATAGATCCGGCAACTTGGCCAGAGGTTATAAATAAAAGTTCTGACTGACAGTTGGGGGAGCTGAGGTAACGGTCCAGGGAGCAGGATCCTTGCTGCCCTCTAACAAGAGGTCTGGTGTGCTGGCAGAGGGACAGAGTACAGGAGGCTATGGGAGACGCACATATTATAGGTGTAAAAGATACTTGAGGCTAGTCCCCAGCAACCATTGCAATCGGATGCTGTTAATGACAGCCTGGAGGGACGGAGTAAAGCAGCAGCTGTCCAGGGACCTGAGTGAAGGAGAGAGCAGCGGTGAGGTGGGTGATGTACCTCACTTTCGCACAGCCTAAGTTATGCAGCCCAGCACTGATACCAATATGGCTACAAATGCTGCATGACACTATTAGCAGCAGGTGTAGAGCAGAACAATATCCCCCTCTGCCCTAGCTAGAAAGCTAGCCCTCAATTGAACAAGTGCTAAATAGCATCATGCTTGTTAAGAGACTGACTGGCCATTAATGATTTACTCACATAACACCTGGCTACTGTATATGGTAGGGGAACAGTATTAACCTAACGCGTCAGTCAAAACTGTCTAAAGCTTCAAAAGGAAGGACTAGCAGAGGCCTCTTAGAGCGGCTTCTCCCTATTTACTCCATCTGCATAATACTGCCTCCAAAGCCTATAAACTGTGTTGCAACATCAAAACAAAGGGAAATGATAGGGGAATAGCTATAAATCGACTCTCAACATATGGGACAGCAAAGTAACCCTGATTACTGTTAATGCCCTGTCTCTATTTCATATAACAAGCAGGAGAGAGCATGACTCAAAACAACAGGTCATGGCTCAGTGACCTTTCCTTACAGCCAGACTGCAGAACCCTCAAAACTGACTCATTTTCTAGTGGATTTACAAACTTGGCAAAATAACATTCAGCTCATTCGTTCACTCTTTAGAAAGTGCACCAACAATATCCTGGCCAGGAGGGACTACCAGGAATAGCCTGGAGTTAGGGTACATGGGATTATTCGCTTATAAGTGTATTTAGATGCATGCATATAGTTATGATGCTTAGGCATATTTTCAGTGGGTAACTTAAAGTTTTAAAACCACATGCACATAGGACTGCTATATTTTAATGACATTAACCCAGTTAGTAGCTAGAGGAGGAAAAGGATGCAGGGACATACAGGAGCTGTTTCCTCTATTATATTTATTTGATGTTTTATGAAGTGTAAAAATGTATGTGGTATTGTTATCATTTATGCATAAATAGATCTGTAATTATCAAATGCAATTCTTTTGTTAATGTGTATTCCTTTTAAATATGATTAGTTAGCACATATACATATTGATGTAAAGTGGTTATTGCAGTTGCTCCAAACTGAGCGGTGGTACTTTCTTATTACATGAAGATAAACCTTTTTAAAGACATTTGCAATTATTCCTTACAACAAAGAGTAGACCTCCTTACCTCTCTGTCATCTCAAAAGGATCACAAAGACGACTGCATGATCTAGGTCTGGTAAGGATTGGCTGGATTTCACTGCATTCTCTTACACCATTTAGTGAGTGTTACACCCATACCTAGCTATGGCCCTGGTTGTTGGGATTCCACATGCTGCTGCTTCTCTTCCTTCTGATCTTTAAGTGTCATCACATCTACTTCATCCACCATCAGATCTGGCCCTGGGCATAGGCAAACTAGGCAAATGCCTAGGGCATTTGGAATGCCATGGCGCACAAGCAGCTTATGCTGATCAAAATGATATATGGCATGCCTATATTCTGTGTGTGACTGCGGCTCTATCTGCATACAAAATGCTACATTACAGTGTATTCCTGGGAATCACTGTAATGTAGCATTTCGTATGCACATACAGCCAATGTCGCACACAGAATATAGGCATGCTAATTATAATTTTTAATCAGCAGAAGCTGCTTGTGCATCCTAGTCACAAAGCAAAGCAAATAAGATGCATTTTGGTGAAAAAATGCGCCCATCTTTAGTAGAGCTGCCAGCTGACTCATGCCAGGCATCTCCTGCTGCATGGTGTATTGAGGCAAGATGCAGTGTATGAGGACACATCTGTATCCAAACAGAGCCAGAGGTCACAGTGTTAGCAGCTGTGTGAGTGCTGTGTGCGGATGTGTTGGATGTGCAATAGTGTTCGGCATATGTGTAAGGGGCATTATGTGTGTCGTGTATAAATGCATTAATAATGTGTGACATATGTGTAAGGGGCACTATGTGTGTCATTATGTGTATAAAGTCATTAATTATGTGTGGCATATGTGTAAGGGACATTATGTGTATAAGGGCATTAATAAAGGTTGGCATAATGTGTAAGGCGCTTTATGTTCATAAGGACATTAATAATGTGTGTCATATGTGTAGGGGCCAGGGGTTAAAGTGGGGGGAAAGTAGGGGGGAAAGGGGTGGAACTGAGTTCCACCACCTTTAATGGTAGGTGGAACTTCTGTGAGTATTTTGTGTATAAGTGGCACTACTGTGGGTATTATGTGTATAAGAGGCACTACTGTGGGTATTATGTGTATAAGAGGCACTACTGTGGGCATTATGTTTAAGGAGCACTACCACTGTAGGTATTATGTGTATAAGTGGCAAAACTACTGTGGGCATCATGTGTAAAGGGCACTACTGTGGGCATTGTATATGAGAGGCACTACTGTGAGGCATAATGTGTATAAGAGGAACCACTGTGTAGCGTAACGTGAATAAGAGACACTACTGAGTGATGTAACATGAATAGAGGCACTACTGAGTGACCTAACATAAATAAGGGGCAGTACTGAGTGACGTAACATAAATAAGGGGCATTAGTATGTGGTGAAATATGAATCCCTTGCTTATGAGACCACTGTCTCTTTATAAAGTATGGGAGGTAGGGTACAAATTTATAGTTTGCAGGGGGTGCTGAAAACCCTAGCACTTGCCCTGGCTATGCCTAATGGGAGGGAGGGGGACGGTGGTAATGAGTCCCACTACCTCTCCAGGACCACTTTAAGCCCTGGTAGGAATATGGGGGGTCATTCTGAATTGTTCGCTAGCTGTTTTCGGTCGCAGCGCAGCAATTAGATAAAAAAGTGGCACTTCTGCGCATGCGTATGCGCCGCAATGCGCACTTTCACAACAGCCAAAGTACTTTCACACAAGGTCTAGCGATGCTTTTCAGTCGCACTGCTGGCCGCAGAGTGATTGACAGGAAGTGGGTGTTTCTGGGAGGTAACTGACCGTTTTCGGGGAGTGTGTGTAAAAACGCAGGCGTGTCAGATACAAACGCAGGTGTGCCTGGAGAAACGCAGGCGTGGCTGGCCAAACGCAGGGCGTGTTCGTGACGTCAAAACAGGAACTAAATAGTCTGAAGTCATCGCAAGCTAGGAGTAGGTCTGGAGCTGCTCAGAAACTACACAATCTTTTTTTGTAGTCGCGCTGCGATCCTTTCGTTCGCACTTCTGCTAAGCTAAGATACACTCCCAGAGGGCGGCGGCTTAGCATATGCACGACTGCTAAAAGCAGCTAGCAAGCGAACAACTCGGAATGACCCCCATGGTGTGGTGTAATGTGAATAAGGGGCACTACTGTGAGGAGTAACGTATATAATGTAAAGTGGTACTACTGTGTGATGTAACGTGAATAAGGGACACTATGGCATGATATAATGTGAATAAAGTTCCAGTACTGTGTGGCGTAATTTCTATTGGGGGTACTATTGTGTGGCCATGCCACTTCCCAGCAAGAACACGCCTTGTTTTGGGCTGTGCGCCGAATGTGTGCACTGTTCATATTTAAAATATTGGGGTAGGAACACCAATATAAGGACTGCTATGGGTGTGGGGTGATGGTGCTGGGAAAGGTGTGCAAAGTCAGAGGCAAAACTAGCATCGGCGTTCGGGGCACCAGCCAAAATCTTGCCTAGGGCATCATATTGGTTAGGGCCGGCTCTGTCCTCCATAGCTGATACCCACCACTATCCCTCCTCTATCTCCAATTGATCCTCCCCCTCATCCTCCTCCAGCTGGTAGGCCTTCTCTGCCTCTGCTGCTTCCGACTACTCCATGTGCCCTGGATCCTCCTCTAAGGCAAATTGTCATGCCGACTGCTCTATGCAGGGGTGTATCTTCCTATTGGCCAATGTCACTCGCCAGGGGCGCCAGCCAAAGGGGGGGGGGGGGGGGGGGCGCCGTCCAGGGGTTCCACCCGCGGACAGTATGTAGATTCACTTTTAGAGGCAGCAGCTATACCCCCACCACCGTGTAATTCCTCACCAGCAGGGATGCCCAGTAATGTTCACAGTATGGAGCAGCGGCTGCTGGGGGGGTGTAGTTTATGTAGAGTTTCTTGCCTGTATTGTGGTGCGGTGCTGGACCCCGGCGCCAATTACAGTGGCTGCTGCTGCTGCATTCTTTGATCATTAATGGGCATCCCTGCTGTTGAGGAACTACACGGGGGTGGGGGGATAGCTGTCGCCTCTAAAAGTGAATCTACCAGAAAATGCTGCCTTTAATAGTAAAATCAACATGGGGCATATGTGTGTCTGGCACTGTGGGGGCATATGTGTATCTGACACTGTGGGGGCATACGTGTATCTGGCACTGTGGGGGCATTTGAGTGTCCGGCACTGTGGGTACATACGAGTGCGCGGCACTGTGGGGGCATACGAGTGTGTGGCACTGTAGGGGCATATGAGTGTCTGGCACTGTAGGGGCATACGAGTGTATGGCTCGGTGGGGGCATATGTGTATCTGGCACTGTGGGAGCATATGTGTAACTGGCACTATACTGGGGGACAATTATGTGCATCTGACACTATACTGGGGACAT
The DNA here is from genome assembly GCF_028390025.1 of Pseudophryne corroboree. Taxonomy (NCBI): domain Eukaryota; kingdom Metazoa; phylum Chordata; class Amphibia; order Anura; family Myobatrachidae; genus Pseudophryne; species Pseudophryne corroboree. The sequence goes on from NC_086444.1 coordinate 1,057,891,181, forward strand.
TATGTGTAAGGAGAACTACTGTGGGTATTGTGTGTAAGGCTGCTAATTATGTGTGTGCGCATGTGTAGGGGGTGTGATAATATATTTATAGTTTGATATCATTATATAAAATTGTGAGGCCACGCCCACTTAACCAGGAGCGTGCACGCCTTCCCATATATATATATATATATATATATGGGCACTACTGTGTGGCATAATGTGTTTAAGGGGTACTACTGTGTAGCATAACGTGAATAATGTACATTACTGTGCTGTGTAATGTGAGTAAGGCACACTACTGTGGTGTAATTTGAATTGGGGTACCATTGAGTGGCCACGACACTTTTTTGGCATTTCCCTATTTCAAATATGGGGGGGAAGGGGCACCAGTCCTTTACTTTGCCAGGGGCGCTCGGACCCCTAAATACACCCCTGGCTCTATGTAATATAATAATTCTTCTCCAATGTGCAATTTATTTTTTTAAAATGCCCTTACTACCTGTGTAAATTGTACAATAAAACTAAAAATCTAAATATGTGGTGTTAAGTTTTTTGGAAGATTTTTCTGCCTGGAAGTTATTTGGAATATTTTTCTGCCTGGCTCCCTTACTTTCTATCCTCTGACATCTCCACCATCATCATAGGTGATTTCAATATTGCTATTGATAGTCCAAAATCTGCTGCTCATGCCTTCAAACTACTCTCTCTAACCTCCTCTCTCAGCCTCTCCCAATGGACTGACTCCTCTACTCATCAGGAGGGCCACTGCCTTGATCTAGTATTCACCAGACTATGCTCAGTTTCTGACTTCACTAACACCCCTTTCCCACTCTCAGATCAGAAACTTATCACCTGCGTGCTCTCCACCATTACTTCAAACTCAGAGTCATTGAAGTCCTGTAATCCTCCTCAAACACGCAAAAATATTAACACAATTAATTTTCAAGAACTGTCCACCTCTCTGCAACAACTGCTCTCACCTATTTCTGCATTTACTTTTCCTGAGGCTGCTGTATCATACCGGAACCAGACTCTAGAAATAACCCTTGACCAAGTGGCTCCAGCTACCCATCACACTCCACGTAGGTCAAGATGTCAACCGTGGCACTCTAAATTAACAAGACACCTACAAAAACTCTCAAGCAAAGCTGAACGTCAGTGGCGTAAATATTGTATTCCTAGCAACTTTCTCACATATAAGACTATCTACCACCCTTAAAGTAATGCCCTGGACTATTTCCAAACTCTCATCTCTGCTCAAGCCTCTAACCCCAAACGATTTTTTAATACATTTAAATCACTTCTGAACCCTCCCTCACCGTCCCACCAGCCACTATCAAGGTGCAAGATCTTGATTCCTACTTCAAGGACAAGATTGATGAGATCCGAGATGAAATGGTATGTTCTTCCTCAGTCAGTGACCTGCTCAATTCTCTACCTGAACCCTCTGGCACTCTCTTTTCATTTGATCCCACAAGTGTAGATGAAGTGTCAACACTCTGATCAGCCTGCTACTCTACTACCTCTCCTCTTGAACCTATACCCTCACAAGTAAGTAAATCTTGCTGGCAACAGGCTCACTGCAGCGAGGGACTAAGGGGAGAAGAAGCGAACTCGCCTGCTTGCAGCCGGATTGGGCTTCTTAGGCTACTGGACACCATTAGCTCCAGAGGGATCGACCGCAGGCCCAGCCTTGATGTTCGGTCCCGGAGCCGCGCCGCCGTCCCCCTTACAGAGCCAGAAGCAAGAAGATGGTCCGGAAAATCGGCGGCATGAAGACTCTGTCATTGCTCCTCTCACACACTTCACACTCCGGTCACTGAGGGTGCAGGGCGCTGGGGGGGCGCCCTGAGGCAGCAATAAAAACACCTTGGCTGGCTAAAATACCTCAATATATGGCCCCAGGGGCTATATATGAGGTAAATACCCCTGCCAGAATTCCATAAAAAACGGGAGAATAGGCCGCGAAAAAGGGGCGGAGCCTATCTCCTCAGCACACTGGCGCCATTTTTCCCTCACAGCTCGGCTGGAGGGAAGCTCCCTGGCTCTTCCCTGCAATTCTACAGTACAGTAAGAGGGAAAAGAGAGGGGGGGCATTAAAATTGGCACTGTATACAGTATATTATATAAAAGCTATTAGGGACATAACTCAGTTAGTCCCTGTATATATATAGCGCTCTGGTGTGTGCTGGCATACTCTTACTCTGTCCCCCCAAAGGGCTTTTGTGGGTCCTGTCCTCGTTTAGAGCATTCCCTGTGTGTCTGCGGTGTGTCGGTACGGCTGTGTCGACATGTTGAATGAGGAGGCTTATATGGTGACAGAACAGAGGCCGATATATGTGATGTCGCCCCCTGTGGGGCCGACATCAGAGTGGATGGATAGGTGAAAGGTATTAACCGACAGTGTCAACTCCTTACATAAAAGGGTGGATGACGTAACAGCTGTGGGACAGCCGGCTTCGCAGCCCGCGCCTGCCCAGGCGTCTCAAAGGCCATCAGGGGCTCAAAAACGCCCGCTCTCTCAGATGGCAGACACAGATGTCGACACGGAGTCTGACTCCAGTGTCGACAAGGTGGAGACATATACACAATCCACTAGGAACATCCGTGACGTGATCCCGGCAATAAAAAATGTGTTATACATTTCTGACTTTAACCCAAGCACCTCTAAAAATGGGTTTTAGGTTTGGGGAGAAAAAACAGGCAGTGTTTTGTTCCCCCATCAGATGAATAAATGAAGTGTGTGAAAGCGTGGGTTCCCCCGTTAAGAAACTGGTAATTTATAAAAAGTTACTGATGGCGTACCCTTTCCCGCCAGGTGGATAAGTTACGCTGGGAGATATCCCCTAGGGTGGATAAGGCGCTCACACGTTTGTCAAAAAAGGTGGCACTGCCGTCTTAGGATACGGCCACTTTAATAGTTACCTGTTGATAAAAAACAGGAGGCTATCCTGAAGTCTGTATTTACACACTCAGGTACTAGACTGAGACCTGCAGATAGTGCTGCTGCAGCGTGGTCGGTGACCCTGTCAAACAGGGATACTAGTTGGCAAACATAAAAACATATTAAAGACGTCGTCTTATATATGGGGGATGCACAGAGGGATATTTTGCCGGCTGGCATCCAAAATAAATGTAATGTCCATTTTGTCAGGAGGGTATTAGAGACCTGTCACTGGACAGGTGATGCTGACTTAAAAAGCGCATAGAGAGCCTTATAAGGGTGAGGAATTATTTGGGGATGGTCTCTGGGACCTCGTATCCACAGCAACTGCTGGGAAGAAATAATTTTACCTCAGGCTTCCTCACAGACAAAGGTACAGTCCTTTCGGCTTCAGAAAAGCAAGCGGGTCAAATGGCGCTTCCTTTCTGTACAGAGACAAGGGTAGAGGGAAAAAAGCTGCACCAGTCAGCCTGTTCCCAGAATCAAGATTCTTCCCCCGCCTCCTGTGAGGCCACACCATGACGCGAGTGCTCCACAGGTGTAGCCAGGTACGGTGGGGGGCCGTCTCAAAAATTTCAGCAATTAGTGGGCTCGCTCACAGGTGGATCCCTGTTTCTTTCAAGTAGTATTTCAGGGGTACAAGCTGGAATTCGAGATGTCTCCCCCCAGCCGTTTCCTAAAATATGCCTTGCTGACAACTCCCTCAGGCAGGGAGGCTGTGCTAGAGGCAATTAATAAGCGGTATTCCCAGCAGGTAATACTCAAGGTGCCCCTACTTCAACAAGGACGGGGTTACTATTCCACACGGGTTGGGGTACCGAAACCGCATGGTTCGGTGTGACCCATTTTATATTTAAAATCCTTGAACACAAAAATTCAAGTTCAAGATGGAATCGCTCAGGGCGGTTATTCCAAGCCTGGACGAGGGGGATTACATGGTATCCTGGGACATCAAGGATGCTTACCTGCATGTCCCCATTTACCATCCTCGCCAGGAGTACCTCAGATTTGTGGTACAGGATTACCATTACCAAGTCCAGACACTGCCGTTTGGACTGTACATGGCACCGAGGGTGTTTTATCAAGGTAATGGCCGAAATGTTGATACTCTTTCAAAAAAAGGGAGTTGTAATTATCCCGTACTTGGACAATCTCGTTATAAGGGCGAGGTCCAAGGAGCAGTTGGTAGTCGGGGTAGCACTATTTTGGAAAGTGCTACAACAGCATGGTTGGATTCTAAACAGTCCAAAGTCACAGCTGGTTCCTATGACACGTCTACTGTTCCTGGGGATGGTTCTGGACATAAACCAGAAATAGTGTTTCTCCCGGAGGAGAAAGCCAAGGAGTTGTCATCTCTAGTCAGAGACCTCCTGAAGCCAAAATAGGTAGCGGTGCATCATTGCACGCGAGTCCTGGGAAAAATGGTAGCTTCCTACGAAGCAATCCCATTAGGCAGGTTCCATACAAGAACTTTTCAGAGGGACCTGTTGGACAAGTGGTCCGGATCGCATCTTCCGATACATAGGCTGATAACCCTGTCTCCAAGGACCAGGGTATCTCTACTGTGGTGGCTGCAGAGTGCCCATTTTCAAGAGGGCCGCAGGTTCGGCATACAGGACTAGGTCCTAGTGACCATGGATTCCAGCCTTTGAGGCTGGGAGGCAGTCACACAGGGAAGAAATGTCCAGGGACTTTGGTCAAGTCAGGTTATTTCCCTACACATAAATATTCTGGACCTGAGGGCCATTTACAATGCCCTGAGGCCGGCAAGGCCTCTGCTTCAAAACCAGCCGGTACTGATCCAATCAGACAACATCACGGCAGTCGCCCATGTAAACCAACAGGGCGGCACAAGAAGCAGGATGGCGATGGCAGAAGCCACAAGGATTCTCCGATAGGCGGAAAATCATGTGTTAGCACTGTCAGCAGTGTTCATTCCCAGAGTGGACAACTGGGAAGCAGATCTTCTCAACAGACACGACCTCCACCCGGGAGAATGGGGACTTCCTCCAGAAGTCTTCCAATAGGATTGTACACCATTGGGAAAGGCCACAGGTGGACATGATGGCGTCCCGCCTCAACAAAAAGCTATAAAAGATATTGCACCGGGTCAAGGGACCCTCAGGCGATAGCTATGGACGCTCTGGTAACACCGTGGGTGTACCAGTCGGTTTATGTGTTCTCCCCTCTGCCTCTCATACCAAAGGTACTGAGAATAATAAGAAGGCGAGGAGTAAGAACGATACTCGTGGATGGCCAAGAAGAGCTTGGTACCCAGAACTTCAAGAATTTATATCAGAGGACCCATGGCCTCTGCCACTCAGACAGGACCTGCGGCAGCAGGGGCCCTGTCTGTTCCAAGACTTACCGCGGCTGCGTTTGTCGGCATGGCGGTTGAACGCCGGATCCTGAAGGAAAAGGGCATTCCGGAGGAAGTCATTCCTACGCTTACTAAAGCCAGGGAAGAGGTTACAGCAACTCATTATCACCGCATATGGCGAAAAGATGTTGCATGGTGTGAGGCCGAAAGGGCCCCAACAGAGGAATTTCAACTAGGTCGATTTCTGCATTTCCTGCAAGCAGGAGTGACTATGGGCCTTAAATTGGGTTCCATTAAGGTACAGATCTCGGCTCTGTCGATTTTCTTTCAAAAAGAACTAGCTTCAGTACCTGAAGTTCAGACATTTATAAAAGGAGTGCTGCAGAGTCAGCCCCCGTTTGTGCCTCCTGTGGCACCTTGGGATCTCAACGTGGTGTTGAGTTTCTTAAAATCACATTGGTTTGAACCACTAAAAACCGTGGATCGGAAATATCTCACGTGGAAGGTGGTTATGTTATTGGCCTTGGCTTCTGCCAGGCGAGTATCAAAGTTGGCGGCTTTGTCTTGTAAAAGCCCTTATTTGATTTTCCATATGGATAGGGCAGAATTGAGGACTCGTCCCCAGTTTCTCCCAAAGGTGGTGTCAGCGTTTCAACTGAACCAGCCTATTGTGGTGCCTAGGCTACTAGGGACTTGGAGGACTCCAAGTTGCTAGACGTTGTCAGGGCACTGAAAATATATGTTTCCAGAACGGCTAGAGTCAGAAAATCTGACTCGCTGTTTATCCTATATGCACCTAACAAGCTGGGTGCTCCTGCTTCTAAGCAGACTATTGCTCGTTGGATTTGTAGTACAATTCAGCTTGCACATACGGTGGCAGGCCTGCCACAGCCAAAATCTGTCAATGCCCATTCCACAAGGAAGGTGGGCTCATCTTGGGCGGCTGCCCGAGAGGTCTCGGCTTTACAACTTTGCCGAGCAGCTACTTGGTCAGGGACAAACACGTTTGCAAAATTCTACAAATTTGATACCCTGGCTGAGGAGGACCTGGAGTTCTCTCATTCAGTGCTGCAGAGTCATCCGCACTCTCCCGCCCGTTTGGGAGCTTTGGTATAATCCCCATGGTCCTTACGGAGTTCCCAGCATCCACTAGGACGTTAGAGAAAATAAGAATTTACTCACCGGTAATTCTGTTTCTCGTAGTCCGTAGTGGATGCTGGGCGCCCATCCCAAGTGCAGTTTATCTGCAATACTTGTACATAGTTATTGTTAACTAAATCGGGTTATTGTGGAGCCATCTGTTGAGAGGCTCTATTGTTTCATACTGTTAACTGTGTTTCATATCACGAGTTGTACGGTGTGATTGGTGTGGCTGGTATGAGTCTTACCCGGGATTCAAAATCCTTCCTTATTGTGTACGCTCGTCCGGGCACAGTACCTAACTGAGGCTTGGAGGAGGGTCATAGTGGGAGGAGCCAGTGCACACCAGGTAGTCTAAGATCTTTCTAGAGTGCCCAGCCTCCTTCGGAGCCCGCTATTCCCCATGGTCCTTACGGAGTGCCCAGCATCCACTACGGACTACGAGAAACAGAATTACCGGTGAGTAAATTCTTATTATTCTGACCCTAACACTCTCTCAAACTACCGTCCCGTCTCTCAGCTGCCATGCCTTTCCAAACTACTTGAGAGACTTGCTACACTCGCCTCACACACTTTCTTAAAACACACAATTTATTTGACCCACTTCAGTCAGGCTTTCGTTCCCAGCACTCCACAGAGACAGCACTGACTAAAGTAGTGAATGATCTAGTCCAGTGGTCTCCAACTTTAACTGGGGTGTGAGCTACTTTCAGAAAATAAAACCTCTGAAGAAGATACCCCCTCCCCCAATGCACGTGCGTTCCTGCAAAAGTGGGTGTGGCCTCACAAAAGTGGATGTGGCCTCACAACTACAAGTAATACCCCCCTACGCGTAGTGCCCCTCAGCAGTGCCAGATACACAAATAATGCCCCCAGCAGTGCCAGATACACAAATAATGCCCCCCACGAGTGCCAGATACAATTCCCCCCGCAGTGCCATTTAAAATGCCCCCCCCCCGAAGCACCAGATAAAATGCCCCCCGCAGTGTCCGATACAGTACCCCACACAGTGCTATCCCTTGCTGGCTTCTTCTACTGCTGCCGGTGCTGCTCCTCCTGTATGAGGGATGGAAGGGGAGGAGAGCGCAGCGCGTGCCTCTGCTGTGAAGTCCGGAGAGCAGCTGCGGTGAGGGTGACAGAGTCTCCGTTGGCGGTGGGCATTTAAAATATGGTGCCGTTAAGTGAGTCAATCAAAACTCGCGGTCCGGCAGACAATCAGGTGCCGCCACTGTCGGTCCACAAGCTCTGATTGGCTGATGGCCGGCACCATATTAAAAATGAAGGGAGGAGGAGTGCCAATGACTGCCCAAGCCCGTGCACTCTGTGAGCTTCCAAAAATACTACGGCGAGCTACCGGTAGCTCGCGAGCTATGGGTTGGAGATCACTGATCTAGTCACTGCAAAGTCCAACGGCCATTACTCACTTCTTATTCTTCTAGATCTCTCTGCTGCTTTTGACACTGTTGACCATTTTCTTCTCATACAAACACTACAATCCCTAGATCTTAAAGACACAGTCCTCTCTTGGTTGCTATCCTACCTATCTAATCGCTCCTTCAGTGTTTGCTTCTCTGAATCCACCTCCTCTTCGTTACCTCTTTTAGTTGGAGTACCACAAGGCTATGTCTTAGGTCCTCTGCTTTTCTCAATCTATACCTCATCTCTTGGTAAACTAATCAGCTCTTTTGGATTTCAGTATCATCTGTACACAGATGATACTCAAATCTACCTATCCTCCCCAGATTAATCACCATCTGTATTGGTCAGGGTCACTGAATGCCTTTCTGCTGTTTCATCTTGGATGTCATCTCGCCACCTCAAACTTAATATTTCCAAAACAGAGCTACTTATATTTCCACCGGCCAATAGTAGTTACCAACCTGATATCTCTATCACTGTTGAGTACTCAACAACCAATCCTACCCCCACAAGCTCGCTGCCTAGGTGTCATACTTGACTCAGAACTGTCCTTTGCTCCCCACATTCAATCTGTCTCAAGATCATGTTACATGCATCTAAAAAACATATCCAAAATACGACCATACCTTACACAAGACACTGCAAAAACTCTAATCCATGCTCTCATTATCTCCCACATTAATTATTGCAATAGTCTTCTTACTGGTCTTACCAAAAAGAGACTCTCACCACTACAATCCATTCTGAATTCAGCTGCGAGGCTAATCTTTCTTGCTAGACTTTCATCGTCTGCAGATCCACTCTGTCAGTCCCTCCATTGGTTACCTGTATTCTACCGTATTCAATATAAAATACTTTTACTCACACATAAGGCCATTAATCATACTACACCAATGTACTGTACAGTACATCTCTTCGCTCATCTCAAAATATCTCCCAACCCGACCTCTCCGATCTTCACAAGATCTACGTCTTTCATCCACACTCATTACTTGCTCCCATGCACGATTGCAGGACTTCCTTCGGGCTGCACCCACTCTGTGGAATGCCCTACCAAGCACAATAAGACTCTCCCCATAGGGTATATTTACTAAGATTCGTAATTGTCGGGATTTGGAGGGAGATTAAACACGAATGACATCGGCAGTGTGAATTTGCAACTTTTTTTTTTTTTTACGACTCATTTACTAAGCTGTCGTATTCTGCATTTTTGTTTTTTTCCGATGCAGATGTCATTTGTAATGTCTGGCAGTGTTTTACGGGAGTGATTAGTAAAACACTGCCGGACTTAACACAATGAATCCCAGCCGGATCTGTGAGATCCGTGCATGGATTCATTGTGTATATTAGGAGGTGAAGAAAGAGTTAAAAATCAGGAAAAAAAGTGGGGTCTCCACTCCTAAGCATAACTAGCCTCGGGCTCTTTGAGCCAGTCCTGAGTGCAAAAATGACAGTTCAGGAGCGCACAGCCAATCAGGAGAGTGCCATGACGTGGCACTCCCTGATTGGCTGAAGGGACCCTCTTTGACAGGAGTCACGGGGGGTCCAGACGTTTTTACCAAGTCCCTGGATTATAACTTTTAAGAAGAGGACCGATCTACCCCGGATTTTTTGTAAGTATCATTTTATTTACAGGTACCCCTGGATTCTACTGGAGAAGAGGACCGAGTGCTTCGTGTCAACATAGGTAAGTATGTATGTATGTAAGTGTGCATGTATGTTTATTCAACTTTTACTTTCAAGGTGTCTGTGTTGTTTTTATTTGGGTATTTTTTTTTTTTAGTTGAACTACAGGTACCAGCGGGCCCGTTTCCCCCCGCATGCTGGTACTTGTGGTTCTCCAAGTACCAGCTTGCTGGGACTTGTAGTTCTGCTACAAAAAACAATATTCTTTTTTTACACAAAAGGCTATCAGCCTCCCATCCACCCACTGGGAGGGACAGCCTCGGGCTTCACCCCTGGTCCTTGGGTGGCTGGAGGGGGGGGAACCCCTTGAGTTAAGGGATCCCCACTCGTCAAGGGTACCCCGGCCAGGCTTGACTAGTTGGTGATTTAATGCCAGGGCCGCAGGGACCAATATAAAAGTGTCCCCTGGTTGTGGCATTATCTCTCTGACTAGTGGAGCCCGGTGCTGGTGTTAAAAATACGGGGGACCCCTACATTTTTTGACTACCGTATTTTTTGCACCAGGACCAGGCGCAGAGCCCGGTGCTGGTTGTTTAAATATAGGGGCACCCCAGTCAATTTTTCCCTGTATTTTTACAACCAGGACCGGCTCAAAGAGCCCGAGGCTGGTTATGCTTAGGAGGGGGGACCCCACGCAATTTTTTGGGGGGGATTTTTAACTCTTTCACACCCCTTCCCACTGATAAACATGCACGGATCTCCCCTGTTCTTAATGCCCTTCAAGAATCTCCGTTTGAACCTCTTGAGTCTGTGGACCTTAAATGCCTTACGCTTAAGGTAATTTTTCTGTTGGCTATTGGAGGGTGTCAGTCTTAGGTGCTTTGTCCTGTCATCCACCCTTTCTGATTTTTTACCGTGACCGGGCAGTTCTTAGAACTCGCCCTGGTTATCTACCTAAGGTGGTGTCACCTTTCCACCTTAACCAAGATATTGTGGATCCGGCCTTTATCTCTCCTGGTTTGTCCTCCAAAGAGCGGTCTTTGGATGTGGTACGGGCTCTCCGTATATATGTAGGAAGGACTGCCTCTATCAGGAGGTCAGAATCTCTTTTTGTACTTTTTGGTTTTCACAAACGTGGCTGGCCTGTGAATAAGCAGACCTTGGCCAGATGGATTAGAATGGTGATTACACAAGCTTATGTGCTGACTGGACTCCCAGCTCCTGCGGCTATCAAGGCCCATTCTACGCGGTCTGTTGGACCTTCTTGAGTGGCCCACCGTGGCGCGTCCGCTGAACAATTGTGCAAGGCGGCTACGTGGTCCTCAGTGAACATGTTCATCAGGTTCTATGCCTTTAATACTTCTGCCTTCCAGGATGCTTCCTTTGGACGCTGGGTTCTTGTGCTCACTACAGTGCATCCCCTCCCATGAGGAACTGCTTTAGGACATCCCCGATGTTATTCCCTGTGGAATACCAGTGTACCCCGCTGCAGAAAATGGTAAGTCTTACCATTGTTAAATCTCTTTTTGCAAGGTACACTCGTTTTCCACAGGGTGCCCACCCTGACGCACTTAGCTTCTTTGGGTTTGTATGGCATTAGCCACTAGTCCCTTCTCCTGTTGTGAGAATGTGGGTCTATGTGACTAACATCTACAGTCTCTCTTACCTGCTACTGCATTGGACTGGTTAACGAAACTGAGCTCCAGTGCCTGGAGGCGGGGCTATAGAGGAGATGGTGCAGTGCATCCTGGGTACAGTCAAAGCTTTAGCCTGTTGGTGCCTCGGATCAAGATCCAACTCTACACCCTGATGTTATTCCCTGTGGAAACCAGTGTACCTCGCAGAACGAGATTTAACAATGGTAAGTCTTACCATAAATCTCATTTTTTGGAGATATATATTTGCATGCCCCACAGGCCTGGTCCAAGTTGATGATGATGTTGCGGCCATATTTTGTGTTGAATGTGCCGATATGTTGGTTTAAAAATGTACACATCTTAATCAGATTTGATGATTTACCAGTTACAAATTGTAATCCATTTCTACCTAATTACAGATAAAAAAAAGTTCTCTACATTCCATCACTTCAATAAGCTTTGCCTTTAGTTATGTTAAAAAACTATAACAAACTAATTAAAAAAAACAAATAAGCAACTTCTTTTTAAATTAGAAACGATATACTGTACAGTATTATTAATCTCATTATGTCACTTTTTTTTATTAGGGTTTCTCTGTTCCCTCTTAATGTTGCCAGGCTTCAATATACTGTAGAAGCGTAATACTAAACTGCAATTATATCAGAATGTGTCCCTTAGTTATCATGCTAACAGTACATAGGAAGGAAATAGCTACCTTTTGTCCACTTTAACTAGTCTGGTTTACATTGACATTTCTGTATGGTAATTAATCACATGAGACCCTAATTATACAAAGTGCTCCTGAGCACAGTGAAAACTAATGAAATGAAATATGAGGTACTTACAGCCTAAACCTTTAACATTTGCAGTTTATGCTCATTTTCCTATCCCTAAGGCTTAGCCAAGTGTATGGAAATTAGCAGTGTATCATGTCTCCTGGCCTTGCACTGGCCTTCCTTTAATAGAGCCCCAACTTTCATGTGAAGTTATTATAATGTCAGCTTGCCAAGGCTTAAATTATAGCTAATAATATCTGTTATATACACACGTCTAGTTTACGCCCAACAGAATGTCACTTTAGAAAATTCACATCAGTAATTATTCTACAGGGAGTCGTTTTAGAATATGTTGCTCTTTATAATTTGGTAAAAGTTTCTGTACGTTAAAAATGAAGCCATAAATTAGAATATCATCAGCTGGAGATGCACGGCTTGGCATGCTTGCGTGGAAGAACATGGTGGAGCACCTACTGATCTAAGTGTTAGAATACATCAGCACCCATGGGTTTCTCCTAAACCAAAAGAGACAAAATTGAAAAAAAAAATAAAAACAAATCTGTGAATAATGTGCAGATTGGCTTAGAACTTGCCTGTGATATTTTTAAAACTGCACTAGGTTCTGGAAATCCATAATGATTGGGGGAAGGTCTATCTTACACAGAATAGCCTCCACCTTGGACAGCCACAATACTGTTGACATCTGCAGGGAAGATGTGCTGCAGTCTATGTTTTAGTCCTCCATAGGGGAGACAAAGTTTGGTAGCTTGAGGTCTTGTCACATGGTTTCTAGTTGTGGCCTAACTGCTGAACTAAATCCAGGGTCTACTATACCTAATGCTTGCCAAATTCAAGCAAGGCCTCCTCAACTGTGCTGCACAAATGCCAGCACATGGCATAACAAGCCAGCCAAGACCACACCAAAGGGCAGTTTTCTGGTGGTGAAGTTTAGCTTCAGCTTTAAAGCCGATTGTGTGACCTGTCTCCAAAGGGCTCTCTGTGGCTGACTGGCATAAGGGGTCCCAACCATCTTGTTGCAACTGTAGTGCTGGCATCTAGAGGCAGATATAACGAGGAGTGTCATTCTTATCACTCATTACTAATCTTAAGTGGTACTCCAATTTATTGGCTGAAGCACCATTTTAGATTAGTAATGAGTGATAAAAATATCACTCATTGTTAAATCTGCCTCCTAGTATTGTGGCCCTCCCACAAACAGTTCCGGAGCGTTGGCTGTAATGGGGCCATATTAAGCACCACATATGACAGCCCTAAGTTAAAATCAACACAACTAATATAGCTGTCATTATTCCATGCCTGCGGACAAGGATGACTTTTTATAAGATAATGGAGTAGCAGTTGCAACCCCTAAGGTTTAGCTATTTACCCATCGCTAAACTCCAATCAGTAGTAGAGATGACTCAAGACATGGGCTGACTGAGCCATCATTAAGAGCGCCGTATCCTTAAAGAGAGCAGCCCTGCACCCCTAGCTGTACCTCTGCTGCGCTGTCTGGCCCGGGCACTGGCTGAAACTCTGTGCTGGTGACTTCACTGTCAGTGCGTCTCCAGCTGCCCTCCCTGCAACTCCCTGCAGGACTGGCTGCAGACAGGCTCCTTCTTGCTCAATTCACAAGTCATCACACAGAAGAGCGCAGGGTTTGGACTTCCCAGACTATGGAGCAGCTGAAGGAGTACGTAAATAAGCCCAGGTCCATGGGGGCAATGAGTGAGTGAGTGAGTGAGTGAGTGATACATTTTATGGACACAGAGGGGTAAATTTACTAAGATAGGAGTTCTATTTAACATGGGATGTTGCCCATAGCAACCAATTAGATTCTACTTCTAATTTATCTAGCACCTTCTAGAACACAATGCCTGGAATTTGATTGGTTGCTATTTGGGGTGGAGGGCCCTGCCTGCAACAACTAACCGACGGATTTCTCTCCGTAATGCATTTACAGGCATACTTATAGTATCACCTAAATGTATTAATCGGCAATTTGAGCAGAATTCGCAAAAATCTTCTCTAAACCCCTAATATCACATTCTTTTTAATAATTAGATCACATTTCCCATAATTGCAATGAGAAATGTGATCTGCAAAGATGTACTAAAAATCAATTGTTAAAAAATACCAGCGAGAGTGTCATGAATTCCGTTGGTCCACAGATACGACAATCTGAAACCGCGGATCGTGCTTATAGTGATGTGCACCGGAAATTTTTTCGGGTTTTGTGTTTTGGTTTTGGATTCGGTTCCGAGGCCGTGTTTTGGATTCGGACGCGTTTTGGCAAAACCTCCCTGAAAATTTTTTGTCGGATTCGTGTGTGTTTTGGATTTGGGTGTTTTTTTTACAAAAACCCCTCAAAAACAGCTTAAATCATAGAATTTGGGGGTCATTTTGATCCCATAGTATTATTAACCTCAATAACCATAATTTCCACTCATTTTCAGTCTATTCTGAACACCTCACACCTCACAATATTATTTTTAGTCCTAAAATTTGCACAGAGGTCGCTGGATGACTAAGCTAAGCGACCCAAGTGGCTGACACAAACACCTGGCCCATCTAGGAGTGGCACTGCAGTGTCAGACAGGATGGCACTTCAAAAAAATAGTCCCCAAACAGCACATGATGCAAAGAAAAAAAGAGGCGCAATGAGGTAGCTGTGTGACTAAGCTAAGCGACCCAAGTGGCCGACACAAACACCTGGCCCATCTAGGAGTGGCACTGCAGTGTCAGACAGGATGGCACTTCAAAAAATAGTCCCCAAACAGCACATGATGCAAAGAAAAAAGAGGTGCACCAAGGTCGCTGGATGGCTAAGCTAAGCGACACAAGTGGCCGACACAAACACCTGGCCCATCTAGGAGTGGCACTGCAGTGTCAGACAGGATGGCACTTCAAAAAAATAGTCCCCAAACAGCACATGATGCAAAGAAAAAAAGAGGTGCAATGAGGTAGCTGTGTGACTAAGCTAAGCGACCCAAATGGCCGACACAAACACCTGGCCCATCTAGGAGTGGCACTGCAGTGTCAGACAGGATGGCACTTCAAAAAATAGTCCCCAAACAGCACATGATGCAAAGAAAAAAAGAGGTGCACCAAGGTCGCTGGATGGCTAAGCTAAGCGACACAAGTGGCCGACACAAACACCTGGCCCATCTAGGAGTGGCACTGCAGTGTCAGGCAGGATGGCACTTCAAAAAAATTGTCCCCAAACAGCACATGATGCAAAGAAAAATGAAAGAGAAAAGAGGTGCAAGATGGAATTGTCCTTGGGCCCTCCCACCCACCCTTATGTTGTATAAACAGGACATGCACACTTTAACAAACCCATCATTTCAGCGACAGGGTCTGCCACACAACTGTGACTGAAATGACTGGTTGGTTTGGGCCCCCACCAAAAAAGAAGCAATCAATCTCTCCTTGCACAAACTGGCTCTACAGAGGCAAGATGTCCACCTCCTCCTCATCGTCCGATTCCTCACCCCTTTCACTGTGTACATCCCCCTCCTCACAGATTATTAATTCGTCCCCACTGGAATCCACCATCTCAGGTCCCTGTGTACTTTCTGGAGGCAATTGCTGGTGAATGTCTCCACGGAGGAATTGATCATAATTCATTTTGATGAACATCATCTTCTCCACATTTTCTGGAAGTAACCTCGTACGCCGATTGCTGACAAGGTGAGCGGCTGCACTAAACACTCTTACGGAGTACACACTGGAGGGTGGGCAACTTAGGTAAAATAAAGCCAGTTTCCGCAAGGGCCTCCAAATTGCCTCTTTGTCCTGCCAATATACGTACTGTCTGACGTGCCTACTTGGATGCGGTCACTCATATAATCCTCCACCATTCTTTCAATGGTGAGAGAATCATATGCAGTGACAGTAGACGACATGTCAGTAATCATTGGCAGGTCCTTCAGTCTGGACCAGATGTCAGCACTCGCTCCAGACTGCCCTGCATCACCGCCAGCGGGTGGGCTCGGAATTCTTAGCGTTTTCCTTGCACCCCCAGTTGCGGGAGAATGTGAAGGAGGAGCTGTTGATGGGTCACATTCCGCTTGACTTGACAATTTTCTCACCAGCAGGTCTTTGAACCTCTGCAGACTTGTGTCTGCCGGAAAGAGAGATACAACGTAGGTTTTAAATCTAGGTTCGAGCACGGTGGCCAAAATGTAGTGCTCTGATTTCAACAGATTGACCACCCGTGAATCCTGGTTAAGCGAATTAAGGGCTCCATCCACAAGTCCCAAATGCCTAGCGGATTCGCTCTGTTTTAGCTCCTCCTTCAATGTCTCCAGCTTCTTCTGCAAAAGCCTGATGAGGGGAATGACCTGACTCAGGCTGGCAGTGTCTGAACTGACTTCACGTGTGGCAAGTTCAAAGGGTTGCAGAACCTTGCACAACGTTGAAATCATTCTACACTGCGCTTGAGTCAGGTGCATTCCCCCTCCTTTGCCTATATCGTAGGCAGATGTATAGGCTTGAATGGCCTTTTGCTGCTCCTCCATCCTCTGAAGCATATAGAGGCTTGAATTCCACCTCGTTACCACCTCTTGCTTCAGATGATGGCAGGGCAGGTTCAGGAGTGTTTGCTGGTGCTCCAGTCTTCGGCACGCGGTGGCTGAATGCCAAAAGTGGCCCGCAATTCTTGGGGCCACCGACAGCATCTCTTGCACGCCCCTGTCGATTTTTAAATAATTCTGCACCACCAGATTCAATGTATGTGCAAAACATGGGACGTGCTGGAATTTGCCCAGATGTAATGCACGCACAATATTGCTGGCGTTGTCCAATGTCACAAATCCCCAGGAGAGTCCATTTGGGGTAAGCCATTCTGCGATGATGTTCCTCAGTTTCCGTTAGAGGTTGTCAGCTGTGTGCCTCTTCTGGAAAGCGGTGATACAAAGCGTAGCCTGCCTAGGAACGAGTTGGCGTTTGCGAGATGCTGCTACTGGTGCCGCCGCTGCTGTTCTTGCTGCGGGAGGCAATACATCTACCCAGTGGGCTGTCACAGTCATATAGTCCTGAGTCTGCCCTGCTCCACTTGTCCACATGTCCGTGGTTAAGTGGACATTGGGTACAACTGCATTTTTTAGGACACTGGTGACTCTTTTTCTGAGGTCTGTGTACATTTTCGGTATCGCCTGCCTAGAGAAATGGAACCTAGATGATATTTGGTACCGGGGACACAGTATCTCAATCAAGTCTGTAGTTGCCTGTGAATTAACGGTGGATAACGGAAACACGTTTCTCACCGCCCAGGCTGCCAAGGCCTGAGTTATCCGCTTTGCAGCAGGATGACTGCTGTGATATTTCATCTTCCTCGCAAAGGACTGTTGGACAGTCAATTGCTTACTGGAAGTAGTACAAGTGGTCTTCCGACTTCCCCTCTGGGATGACGATTGACTCCCAGCAGCAACAACAGCAGCGCCAGCAGCAGGAGGCGTTACACTCAAGGATGCATCGGAGGAATCCCATGCAGGAGAGGACTCGTCAGACTTGACAGTTAAATGGCCTGCAGGACTATTGGCTTTCCTGTGTAAGCAGAAAATTGACACTGAGGGAGTTGGTGGTGTGGTTTGCAGGAGCTTGGTTACAAGAGGAAGGGATTTAGTGGTCAGTGGACTGCTTCCGCTGTCATCCAAAGTTTTTGAACTTGTCACTGACTTATGATGAATGCGCTGCAGGTGACGTATAAGGGAGTATATTCTGAGGTGGTTAACGTCCTTACCCCTACTTATTACAGCTTGACAAAGGCAACATACGGCTTGACACCTGTTGTCCGCATTTGTGTTAAAATAATTCCACACCGAAGAGGTGATTTTTTTTGTAATTTGACCAGGCATGTCAATGGCCATATTCGTCCCACGGACAACAGGTGTCTCCCCGGGTGCCTGACTTAAACAAACCACCTCACCATCAGAATCCTCCTTGTCAATTTCCTCCTCATCGCCAGCAACACCCATATCCTCATCCTGGTGTACTTCAACAGTGACATCTTCAATTTGACTATCAGGAACTGGACTGCGGGTGCTCCTTCCAGCACTTGCAGGGGGCGTGCAAATGGTGGAAGGCGCCACCTCTTCCCGTCCGGTGTTGGGAAGGTCAGGCATCGCAGCCGACACAATTAGACTCTCCTTGGGGATTTGTGATTTAGAAGAATGCACAGTTCTTTGCTGTGCTTTTGCCAGCTTAAGTCTTTTCATTTTTCTAGCGAGAGGATAAGTGCTTCCATCCTCATGTGAAGCTGAACCACTAGCCATGAACATAGGCCAGGGCCTCAGCCGTTCCTTGCCACTCCGTGACGTAAATGGCATATTGGCAAGTTTACGCTTCTCCTCAGACGCTTTTAATTTTGATTTTTGGGTCATTTTACTGAACTTTTGTGTTTTGGATTTTACATGCTCTCTACTATGACATGGGGCATCGGCCTTGGCAGACGACGTTGATGGCATTTCATCGTCTCGGCCATGACTAGTGGCAGCAGCTTCAGCACGAGGTGGAAGTGGATCTTGATCTTTCCCTATTTTACCCTCCACATTTTTGTTCTCCATTTTTTAATGTGTGGAATTATATGCCAGTATCAATAGCAATGGCCTACTACTATATATACTGCGCACAACTGAAATGCACCACAGGTATGGATGGATAGTATACTTGACGACACAGAGGTAGGTAGAGCAGTGGCCTACTGTACCGTACTGCTATATATTATATACTGGTGGTCAGCAAACTGTGCAAAACTGAAATGCACCACAGGTATGGATGGATAGTGTACTTGACGACACAGAGGTAGGTAGAGCAGTGGCCTACTGTACCGTACTGCTATATATTATATACTGGTGGTCAGCAAACTGTACAAAACTTAAATGCACCACAGGTATGGATGGATAGTATACTTGACGACACAGAGGTAGGTAGAGCAGTGGCCTACTGTACCTTACAGCTATATATTATATACTGGTGGTCAGTAAACTGTGCAAAACTGAAATGCACCACAGGTATGGATGGATAGTATACTTGACGACACAGAGGTAGGTAGAGCAGTGGCCTTCTGTACCATACTCCTATATATTATATACTGCTGGTCAGCAAAATTATGCACTGTACTCCTACTGTATACTACAATGCAGCACAGATATGGAGCGTTTTTCAGGCAGAGAACATATAATACTGGTGGTCACTGGTCAGCAAAACTCTGCACTGTACTACTCCTATATAATACTGCTGTTCCCCAGTCCCCACAATAAAGCAGTGTGAGCACAGATATATGCAGCACACTGAGCACAGATATGGAGCGTTTTTCAGGCAGACAACGTATAATACTGGTGGTCACTGGTCAGCAAAACTCTGCACTGTACTCCTCCTATATAATATACTGGTGGTCCCCAGTACCCACAATAAAGCAGTGTGAGCACAGATATATGCAGCACACTGAGCACATATATGGAGCATTTTTCAGGCAGACAACGTATAATACTGGTGGTCACTGGTCTGCAAAACTCTGCACTGTACTCCTCCTATATAATATACTGGTGGTCCCCAGTACCCACAATAAAGCAGTGTGAGCACAGATATATGCAGCACACTGAGCACAGATATGGAGCGTTTTTCAGGCAGACAACGTATACTGGTGGTCACTGGTCAGCAAAACTCTGCACTGTACTCCTCCTATATAATACTGCTGGTCCCCAGTCCCCACAATAAAGCAGTGTGAGCACAGATATATGCAGCACACTGAGCACAGATATGGAGCGTTTTTCAGGCAGACAACGTATAATACTGGTGGTCACTGGTCAGCAAAACTCTGCACTGTACTCCTCCTATAATACTGCTGGTCCCCAGAATAAAGATATGCAGCCCCCTGAAACAAAGTGAGAGGACGTCAGCCACGTCCTCTCACTATCATTTCCAATGCACAAGTGAAAAATAGGCGACGCGCGGCTCCTTATATGGAATCCGAATCTCGCGAGAATACGACAGCGGGATGATGACGTTCGGGCACGCTCGGGTTAACCGAGCCATACGGGAGAATCCGAGTATGCCTCGGACCTATGTAAAATGGGTGAAGTTCGGGGGGGTTCGGTTTCCGAGGAACCGAACCCGCTCATCTCTACTTATGATTATGTTAGCACTCACCTGTAAAAACACGACTGAGCTCGCAGCAAAAAAGGAAGGGATCTTGGAGTCCTTGCTTTCTCCTGACGAATACTGTGCCACAATTATTATTATTATTCAAACAATAATGTTACACATAAGTAGCAAAGATCTTAATAATTCCTACAGATTGTTTATGAACTACAGAATCAAATGTTTGTGTGTTCGTTCCAGCATCACGCATAAATTACTTGATGAATTTGTATCGAGTTTTCACTGTTGTATAGCTTTGTGATCTAGAAAGACACTGAGGTATGTATGATCTTGTGACATCAGGGAGACATCAGGGAGAAGAGTAATGAAAGAAAAAACAGACGCTTGACACTTGGCTCATGCAGCAGTGATGTGCGGAGGGGTGATGCAGGTGAGGCAGAGCCTTTCCTGTCATACTAACATTTGCGCCAGAGTTCTGACCGTAAAGTATATGAAAAATACAAAGAATATGTTATAAATATCTTCTTTGTATTCAGGACCGGTGCAAGGTCTCTCTGTACCCCTAGGCAAAGCTTCAACCTAGCGCCCCCTAACCTGCAAGCCCCTCTAACCACTACCACCTCCCGGAGGGGAGATGCAGGTGGCCACTAGGTGGGCTGGGGGGAATTGCATCATTATACATATACGAAGAAAAGGGACAACACTCAAGGACTTTTAAAGACATAAAGTATATTTTAAACAAGTAACAAAATTTGACAGCCTAACCCTAACCCTCAGCGGCATACTACCATTCAGAATGCTGGCTATGGCTGTGGGTATTCTGGTGTTGGCATACTGACAGGTGTCTGGATTCTGGTGCTGGTATTGTGAACACCAACATCCCATCCACCAGGTTGCCAATTACATTTTTTAATTGCATGGGTATACATACTTATATACGCACAGACATACATATATTTGTATGCTCCTTATTATGTTCCATCCCCCCATCTGTAAGTTCATTACTAACCCGCATACAGAGACATCCTTCAGTTTTTTCCTAGATTAATTCAGTGGTGCCCTCCAGTGACTGGCGCCCCTAGGCAGCCGCCTAAAGCTGCCTAATGGTAGAGCCGACCCTGTTTGTATTATTATAATCATATTTCTTCTAGTCAAAACTCTGAAGTAATAAGTCTATGGCAGGTGCCTATCTTTACCGCACATCTCTGAACAAAACTCACCAAATTACCAGCAGTATATACTGCTACACCTGAGTATAATGCCCACATGCACACTTTTGCTCATATATTGTGTGTAAATCTGGCTCTGGTACTAGTCAGTGCCTCCTCAGCCATTTACCTCACGCACGTCCCTGACATGCAGTGTGCAGGCTACTCAAATCTATAATGACTATGGGGGTCATTCCGAGTTGATCGCTATCTGCATTCGTTCGCTGTGCAGCGATGAGGCAAAAAAAGGCACTTCTGCGCATGCGTATGTGGCACAATGCACACGGGCGATGTACTATTACTATTACAACGAAAGATGTAGTTTCATACAGGGTCTAGCGAAGCTTCTCAGTCACACTGCTGGCTGCAGAGTGATTGACATGAACTGGGTGTTTCTGGGTGTCAACTGGCTGTTTTCAGGGAGTGCTCACAAAAACGCAGGCGTGCCAGGAAAAACACAGGCTTAGCTGGGCGAACGCAGGGCGTGTTTTTGACGTCAAAACAGGAACTTAACAGTCTGAAGTGATCACAAGCGCTGAGTAGGTTTAGAGCACAAAAAAAATTTGTAGCCGCACTGCGATCCTTTCGTTCGCACTTCTGCTAAGCTAACATACACTCCCAGTGAGCAGCGGCATAGCGTTTGCACGGCTGCTAAAAACTGCTAGCGAGTGATCAACTCGGAATGACCACCTATATGTATGTGTATATATATTAACACATTTCTAACAGGGCAGACATTTAGTCACCCACATACGGGAAAGAGAATTCAAATAAAGCATACAGTTACATGCACCACTACATACGTTATCTACATGTTGATATGTCCATGTGGATTAACGTATGTAGGAAAGACTCAACGGCAATTTAGGGAACGTATGGCACTTCATAGAAGTGCCATTAAACAAGCTCTTAGTACTGGGACTAGTGATCAGCCGTTAGCAAGGCATTGTGCTATAGCGAGACATGGAATAGCCTCACTTAGAGCGATTATAATTGACCATGTACCACAAACGCTCAGAGGTGGCAATCGAGCGAAAATTCTGTTACAAAAAGAGAGTAGATGGATATACACTCTGGATACTGTGGCCCCAAAGGGTCTCAATGAGACACTGGGACTGCAGTGTTTTTTTTGTAGAAATCATGTTATGGTCGATTTAAATTTTGGATATATGGATTGTCATGTGTACAAAAGTCATCAGCTGGTAAATAGGTGCGTTTAATGGTGTTTACAATATTGCGGATTATATAAGCTGGCTATTACAATGTAATAATATTATTCTAATGTGAAATTCATTGTATTAATGTACTCTATGGGAGACAATTGTTTATGCATGTTGCTAGGCAACTAATCAGCTGGCGGAGCTTAACCTGACTGTCGCCGCATGATGTGGTCTAATCCCTGAGACGCGTTGTTCGGACGTGAGGGAGGTCCGCGGACAGCGGCGGCAGCCAGGTGAGACTGATTCACAAGTAATTGTTCATTGGGGGTGGTATATATGTATCTGCATGTTGAATGTTTTGTATACACGTTTGTCCCTGAAGACGGGGGTTTACCTCGAAACGCCGTTGGAATAAAGGACGTTGCTATTTTGTCATAAAGCCTGTGGAGTGCCGCTTGAATTTATTTCATATGTGGACGTGTTCGAGTCTAGAAGGGCACCCCAGCAAGTTAAATCTGTCACAGGTGCGACTGGAGGAGTGCCGGGCTATTGGAACTATATATATATATATATATATATACAGTATGTATGTATATATATATATATATATATATATATATATATATTTCACACTCTGAAAAACGCTCAGGGCTGCAGGTGTAGATCTCAGGACCAGCTTCTTCTCCCATGGGCAGCTTTACGTGGCTTGCTCATGAGCTAGTAGCCCCAAGCATCTTTTTGTGTAAATCCCTGAAGGAAAACTGCAAATACAGATGTAACCACGCTCGCTTTGGCTGCGACTAGGTGCAGGTGCGCCTTGTTTGCCTTGTTCACAAGCCATTCCTGTGGTGAAACGGCCGTTTGGTACCAGGGAACTGGGCTGTGCACAGCCTGATCCCTGCATTTTCCTCCTGCTATCATATATTGCCCTTTTGGACCTACTTGGATTTTTTTTTAAAAACAAAGGCTGTCTTTTTTGGCTGCATATTTCTATGCTACCAAATGTTTGTTATGCAATTTCTTCTTGATTTGAGAAAAAACTATTTTCTTGATTTACCTGTCTGATCATACCTGCCGATTTGGGCTTCTGTATTACATACAAAATCAGACTTACTTAAACAGGCTTTCTTTTTTTGCCTGCATACTGTATTTCTATGCTACTAAAAAAAATGTAATATATTTTCTGGTTGAATTGTGAAATACATGTTTTCTTGATTTACCTGTCTGATCCTACCTGCCCATCTGGGCTCCTGTATTACCTACAAAATCAGACTTGATAAATCTATCAGCATGAATGCCTTATTACATCGCCTGCATATCCTTATGCCATCCAATGAATGCTTTATACCTTCTGCTTGAATTCAAAATACATGTTTTCTTGGTTTACTTGTGTGATTTATCTGCCCTCTTGGACACCATAATTATTTATTATATTAGACCTGTTAAACCTACCTGCATGAGCACATTATCATATTTTTGCTATGCTATAATGGCAATTAGCAACACACAATAATACTCAGTGGTGGTCATTCCGAGTTGATCGCTAGCTGCATTTGTTCGCAGCGCAGCGATCAGGCTAAAAAATGGCTGTTCTGCGCATGCATATGCAACGCAATGCGCACGCGCGTCGTACGAGCACAACGAACTATGTCGTTTTGCACAGGGTCTAGCGAAGCATTTCAGTTGCACTGGTGGCCACAGAGTGATTGACAGAAAGAGGGCGTTTCTGGGTGTCAACTGACCGTTTTCAGGGAGTGTTCAGAAAAACGCAGGCGTGCCAGGAAAAACGCAGGCGTGCTGGGCAAACGCTGGGCGGGTTTGTGACATCAAAACAGGAACTGAACAGTCTGAAGTGTCAAAGTCGAAAAATATTGCAGTACACACATCACGTACAAACCACACACACATGCCCGCTGTGCGTGCACTTGTTCCGCCATGCGTGCATATATCCGCAAATTGCGTATGGTCGCACCCACGGTCCGGCGCATTAGAGCGTGGTACGAGTAATTACAGTGGAATTTGTACTTTCATGGAAAAGCCACAAAGATATATCATAGATCTAATATATATATTGTAAAAATCCCACACTGTCTGATTTTTCTTCTAAATAGCATGAAGATCAGTCACACATAAATTAAAACTCACAGAGACTAAAATACAATGGCCTTATTTACACTAAGCTTTGAAATTCTATGAAGAAGGCAAACACATTTGTTTACTGGGATAGCAGAGTTTCTATTTAAAACAATGAGTACTGGATTGTCATTGTCTCACCTGAAGGCAAAAACAAACGACGAGACAATACCCAGGAACCGAAGCTGTTTAAGAAAATCAATTAACAATAGCTAACCAAAACACAAGACTAGACAGTTAGAAATCTAAGATATTAACATTCATAGTCTAAAACTCATGGAGATGTGGGTGTTTATATATATATATATATATATATATATATAATTCCTAACAAATTGTAATAGCAGGAGTATGTGTGTATGTGTATATATATATATATATATATATATATATGAAACAACAGAATTCAATCCCTGCGCTGCATATCCGTGTTTTCCAGAGTCTCTTTGAAATTATTGTTCCAGTGCTGCTCAATCCAGCTCCCAGCCAGGGAGCAAACGGTATTGGTGCTAAAAACAAATCAGGAGAGCGCAATTGCAGTTAAAACTTCCAAGCTCCGTGAAGTTCACAAGACCATCAGTGTTGTGCTCAATCGAGCTGGAACTGTCTCGTCGGCTCCGGACCCGGCGGGTGACGTCACAACGTCCTCAGCAAGTAGCCACGCCCAACGCATTTCGACCAATCACTGTCTTCGTCAGGGGATGTGGTTGTAGTGCATAGGCAAGATGTTATATACCCGTTCCGATTTAAAACAGCTGTTGCTCGTTGCTTATGCTAATTAGTAATGCATTCACATTTGGTAATAAAATACAATTATAACAGAGGAAAAAATTCTCACCAAAAACAGAATATCCATGCAGGCTTTTCAGCAAAAGGTGTTTATCCCATTTACTCCACATACTTTGATTCATATTTTATTATATTACGAGTATCCAGATATGTTAAATAGTAAAAAAAGGTCTCCCGCAGTCTAGCTATCTGCTAGTAACAACAATTGATCCCAGCTGTTCATCCAAAAGCAGAGAATGGGATTGACACCTCTCACTTCACAAAGTTAGAATCTACCTTTACCAGTAGCAATTCATTCTAATAATATATGTACTTTAAAAGACTAATATCATATAAACGAAGGACACGACCTAAATATAGAACCATTTTTCTCATATTGATTATGGAGGCTTATACATCTAATATTACAACGGGCTATATTCTAATTAATCACAAGGCTAATTTCTACCTATATTTATCTTTTCCCAAAATAACAAATTATCAGGGGTTTTAGAATATGGGTCAACTTATATCATAAACATCTCACTGAGAAGGAGATTTTAGTGCTGTAAAAAACACACAATATGTTAGCCGTGAACCCACTCATAGATCCACTCGCCGGGACTACTCCACTGCCGCGTCTAGATCATCAAAAGGGTCCCGACCTCCACATTAGCAGTGCAGAAAGGGTACTATAGCACAACCCTCATTGAGACCAAAGGGTACAAATGTGTTTAATGTGTAGATCCAATATGTTTCTCTTTGACTTAGTTTTTTCAACAAATCCCCCCCTCTCTCGTCCATACAAACTTTCTCTATTGCCTTAAAGGAGAATCCATTTAGACTGGATTTTGTACATTCCGCAAAATGACGGGGAACACTATGATTCTCTACCTTGTGCAATATATTGCGTGTGTGTTCTAATATGCGTAATTTTAATGTGCGCTTGGTCTTTCCAATATAACGTTTCCCACATTTACACTCCAGCATATAAACCACATGAGTGCTCAAGCAGCTTAGTTTGCCTTTAATTTTCCAAGACATCATTACATGAGTTAGAGAATTGTTTGTTATCTCTACTTACAAACTGGCACATTTTACATTTGTTACAGGCATAGAAACCTTCTAATCTGTTTCCACTCTCACCATCTTTAATTTTTTTTCATATTGCTGGGAGCTAAACGATCCTTCAAAGAACATGATTTCTTGTATATGATCCTAGGTTGTTGTGTGATCACATCCTTAAGTAAAGGGTCAAGACATAGTATGCCCCAATGTTTATTTAAGATTTTCTTAATCTCCCCCCCGCCTTTATTAAATCGGGTCACAAAGGGTACTCCAAGCTTGTCATTAAATTCCTTGTCTTTTGTTCTATCTTTATATACCATGAGTTCTTGTCTATCTCTATTTGACGCTTTTTCATAACATTTCTGTATAAGCATATCTGGGTATTTCTTCTCTCTAAATCTTTCACTATAGATCTGGGCTTGTTCTTTAAATTTCTCCTGTTCCGAACAATTACGTTTCAAACGAACGAACTGAGAATATGGAATATTCTCAATCCATTTCTTATAATGGCAACTTTGAAAATGTATATAACTGTTGCGATCTATTTCTTTAATATATGTATAAGTACCAATTTCTGTTCCCTCACTTGATTTTCTACTATCCAATACCAGATCTAAAAATTCTATAGTATCGTTATAATACTTATAAGTAAAGTGTAAATTATATTCATTATTATTTAATTTAGCCATAAATTCATCCAGCAAATCTATACCTCCAGACCTTCTTGAGCTGACCAATGGTCCCCGGTGCACAGGATATGGAACCAATGGAAGAAGAGCACACAGTGTCTATTGTATTATGTTTTGATCTACTGTATAAAAAGCCTGCTGCAGCCTGGCCTGACAAGAAGACTCTGAACGCTATCTACCTGATGAGCGGAGGACTGGTCCAGGTTGCGCAAGCGAATATTCTCACGTATGTACATTGACTGTAGCCATTATTCTGTTGTAGATTTATCTTGTTAGCCTTGTAGTGTATAATTTGTATTGTTATCCCCTTTCAAATAATCCACTGTGGCGTTAGAACCCAGCGGTTAACTACAAATCGGTGTTGTGTCCTCATTTCGCTGCTAAGGTTTAAAGCGTATTACATTACCTAACTGTATAAGGTTTAAAAGTGTATTGATAAGGTGTGTATGTGCTGCGGGTACTTTGTACCGTCAGCGCTGCATAAGGTTTAAGGTGTAACATCATTGCAGTGCTTTGCTGCATAAGGTTTAAAGTGTAATCATATCATTGCATTGTATTACTAATAAGGTTTAAAGTATATCAATTGAGTGTGTACGCGCTGTGTGTACTTTGAACCCCCAGGGCGGCGTTTGTACGCAAAGTACGTACATGGTGCTGGACTCTATACGCAAATAGCGTATGAAGTACGTAGCGTGAGTATTAAGTCTAGCGGCCACAGTGGCTCCATGGTAAAGGTGTGATTTAAGGTATAGCTTTGTGTTTTAAGGTAATATCGACATTATCAGAAGTGATCGCAAGCACTGAGTAGGTTTTGAGCTAACCTGAAACTGCACAAAAAAACTTTGTAGCCGCTCTGCAATCCATTCGTTCGCACTTCAGCTAAGCTAAAATACATTCTCAGTGGGCGGCAGCATAGCGTTTGCACGGCTGCTAAAAACTGCTAGCGAGCGATCAACTCGGAATGACCCCCAGTGTCTCCTACACATGTTTGGAATCCCCGATGTATCTTAGGACCCCACCCACTGCACACAAGCTCTAACCTGCATTTGGGCATAAAGAATTTCTACACATCTGAGCTCTCATCATTTGTCCTCTATATGATCATTCACACCATCATATATGACAACTGACAGCAGACGTGATATTGTTTTAACCCATCCCTACACCCACCCTTCCCTTGCATTTATACCACTCTGCTTCCACGTACTCTATCATCCAGGGTGCCTGTTACTAATCCCTGCAATGCAAATGTAACAGGGATTCTGAGCACACAATACCTGGAAAGCAGACGTACACCCTGCTGCTCAAATTTTTTTAACCACACTCTCTCATCTGTTACATTATCAGTAGTCCATACTTCACTGGCTATGCCCAATCTCATCTGATCTTGGAAGCTAAACAGTGAAAGGCCTGGTCAGTGCTTGGATGGGGGACCACCTAGTAACACCAGGTGCAGTAATTATATCATTTTGACACAGGAAGCAGAAGTAGTGGAGAAACCCTCAACATGAGCTTTTACTCTATCTTCTGTACTAGAAGGTAGCCCTGTACACAGTGGTGAAAGTAGAATTTTTTTTCTTAGTGGTACTGATAGTTAAAATGGGTGTGGTCATGTGTCAATAGGGGTCGTGGTCACACAAAACTAGGGGAGTTGCTACATGAAAATAGGGGCATGGCCACATTATGCCACACACCATTATGACCATTTTATGTCCCACACACAAAAATGGCGCTTATAAATTATGCACCAGTGGAGGGCTGATGGTACTCGCTCAGATTAGAGGAGAGGAGATTCCGCACAATACGGCGTAAAGGCTTTTTTACGGTAAGGACGATACGTGTTTGGAATTCCCTGCCTGAGGGAGTTGTAATGGCCGACTCAGTCAACACCTTTAAGAATGGGTTAGATAAATTCCTAATGGATAAGGATATCCAGGGTTACGGGGCATAGTCACGCACTATGGTTATTATAAAAAAAGAGGGGTAAAACGTAACGGCAGTCATCAACTTCAGTCAAAATTTTATACAAAATAATCGTGCATAGGAGACCACAAATAGGTTGAACTTGATGGACAATTGTCTTTTTTCAACCTTAGATACTATGGCCCTCATTCCGAGTTGTTCGCTCGCTAGCTGCTTTTAGCAGCATTGCACATGCTAAGCCACCGCCCTCTGGGAGTGTATCTTAGCATAGCAGAATTGCGAACGAAAGATTAGCAGATCTGCGAATAGAAAATTCTTAGCAGTTTCTGAGTAGCTCCAGACTTACTCAGCCATTGCGATCAGTTCAGTCAGTTTCGTTCCTGGTTTGACGTCACAAACACACCCAGCGTTCGCCCAGACACTCCCCCGTTTCTTCAGACACTCCCACGTTTTTCCCAGAAACGGCAGCGTTTTTCCGCACACACCCATAAAACGGTCAGTTTCCGCCCAGAAACACCCACTTCCTGTCAATCACACTCCGATCACCAGAACGATGAAAAATCCTCGTTATGCCGTGAGTAAAATACCTAACTTTTGAGTAAAATAACTAAGCGCATGCGCTCTGCAAACCTTGCGCATGCGCAGTAAGCGACTAATCGCAATATAGCGAAACTCGGCAACGAGCGAACAACTCGGAATGAGGGCCTATGTTACTATGTTACTGCGTACCACTACCAACTTTATTAATGGTATGCTGTACCACCCAGTAGCAGCCTACTTTCAGCACTGCCTGTACATTATTACTGTACCTTATCTTCTCGATTACAGACCACACACTTATTACCTACTATTCCATCAATAGGTATAGGTCTATTCCATGGCCCATGCAGACAATCAAGTCCTTACTCTTGACAGAACATTCATTTGTTTACAACCAGGAGTGATTATCTATTGGCACAATTAATAAACCGATATTGATATTTAAATGAAAGTTCCACATTATCATAACCTAATATTTTCACCTTACTTGTTCATCTATACAGGTTGAGTATCCCATATCCAAATATTCCGAAATGCGGAATATTCCGAAATACAGAATTTTTTGAGTGAGAATGAGATAGTGAAACCTTTGTTTTCTGATTGCTCGATGTACACAAACTTTGTTCAGTACATAAAATTATTCAAAATAGTGTATTAAATGACCTTCAGGCCGTGGGCCTAATTCAGAGTTGATCGCAGTAGCAAATTTGTTATCAGTTGGGCAAAACCATGTGCACTGCAGGGGGGGCAGATATAACACGTGCAGAGAGAGTTAGATTTGGGTGTGGTGTGTTCAAACTGAAATCTAAATTGCAGTGTAAAAATAAAGCAACCAGTATTTACCCTGCACAGAAACAAAATAACTCACCCAAATCTAACTCTCTCTGCAAATGTTATATCTGCCCCCCCCCCCTGCAGTGCACATGGTTTTGCCCAACTGCTAACAAATTTGCTGCCGTGATCAACTCTGAATTACCCCCTGTGTGTATAAGGTGTATATGAAACATAAATGAATTGTGTGAATGTACATACACTTTGTTTAATGCACAAAGGCCCTCATTCCGAGTTGTTCGCTCGCTAGCTGCTTTTAGCAGCATTGCACACACTAGGCCGCCGCCCTCTGGGAGTGTATCTTAGCTTAGCAGAATTGCGAACGAAAGATTAGCAGAATTGCTACTAAATATTTTCTTGCAGTTTCTGAGTAGCTCCAGACCTACTCCTAGATTCTGATCAGCTCGGTCCGTTTAGTTTCTGGTTTGACGTCACAAACACGCCCTGCGTTCGGCCAGCCACTCCCCCGTTTCTCCAGACACTTCCGCGTTTTTCCCTGACACGCCTGCGTTTTTTAGCACACTCCCGGAAAACGCTCAGTTACCACCCAGAAACGCCCCTTTCCTGTCAATCATTCACCGATCAGCAGTGCGACTGAAAAGCGCCACAAGAACACCAACAAAACTGCTAAGTTTTTAGTTAAATAACTAAGCGCATGTGTGCTGCGTACCATGCGCATGCGCGCTGCGTACCATGCGCATGCGCATTTAGAAGCAAATTGCAGCATAGCGAAAATCGGCAACAAGCGAACAACTCTGAATGACCCCCAAAGTTATTAAACATATTGGCTAAAATTACCTTCAGGCTGTGTGTATAAGGTGTATATGAAACATAAATGCATTCTGTGCTTAGACTTGGGTCCCATCGCCATGATATCTCATTATGGTATGCAATTATTCCAAAATACAGAAAAATCCAGAAAAATCCAATGTCCAAAATACTTCTGGTCCCAAACAATTTGGATAAGGGATACCCAACCTGTATTACATTCTGAACACCTCAAAAATAATCTTTAGATCATTATTGACTACATGCTACCCCTTAGAGGGTCCATTGGAGGTGCTCACCTCATTCTAATTTTTACTGAGGAACTTCATCCTTGTAAATATCTGTGTGTATCCTTAGTCTCTTTTTAATAATTAATTAAAAGGTAATTTTATAAATCTTTTTCATTACTGTATCAAGCGTGCCATAACAAAGAGTCTTTCTTTACTCTTTTTTTCTTTTTTCTAATACTACTGACTCTGGGAGCAGCACCAACAAGCAAAATTGCTCACACCCCCTGAGAGTATAACTAACTTTTTCGATTGGTCATCTTGCTTATAACTCTAATAAGAAACAGTCAACTGAGTCCAGTGCAGAACCAACCCCACATGTGCTATGATAAAGTTAAGCGTAAGGTTTATTAATCAGACCAATTTATTGAGCAGTAATTGCAAGTATTAAAATAGACTCTTTGTTTTACTTTTTCTTTTTTTTAATGTATAATGAGTTTTGAATTGTTTTTCTTAACGTTCTGAGATGTTCAGAATGCTTAGTTAATTCATCATGAAGCAGCCCAAATCACAGCAAAGGCTGACGAGTTCAGAGCTATACAAGATACCAATGGGTAATTAAATTTTTTCAGTGAAATAGAAATTATTTTGTGACTACTACAGTAGAGCTCACAGAACAATTATTTTTGCTATAAAAGACTAAAACTGACCACAAAAAATCCCTTATAATAGATAGATCAGAGATTCTTAACCCCAATCCTCAACTATTTCCAACAGGACATGTTTACTGGATTTCTGTCTGTGGCAATAGATGGGATAAGTACTAACCCAGCAAATTAGATTCATTCACCGGTGCACAATTACATATACAGTATATCCACTAGAGATGAGCGGGTTCGGTTTCTCTGAATCCGAACCCGCCAGAACTTCATGTTTTTTTTCACGAGTCCGAGCGACTCGGATCTTCCCGCCTTGCTCGGTTAACCCGAGCGCGCCCGAACGTCATCATGACGCTGTCGGATTCTCGCGAGGCTCGGATTCTATCGCGAGACTCGGATTCTATATAAGGAGCCGCGCGTCGCCGCCATTTTCACACGTGCATTGAGATTGATAGGGAGAGGACGTGGCTGGCGTCCTCTCCGTTTAGACACTTGATTTACTAATTTTGGGGAGCATTAGGAGTACTCAGTAGTGTACAGTGCAGAGTTTTGCTGATAGTGACCAGTGACCACCACTTTTATTTATAATCCGTTCTCTGCCTGAAAAAAGCGATACACAGCACACAGTGACTCAGTCACATACATACCATATCTGTGTGCACTGCTCAGGCTCAGGCCAGTGTGCTGCATCATCTATATATATTATATATCTGTCTGACTGCTCAGCTCACACAGCTTATAATTGTGGGGGAGACTGGGGAGCACTACTGCAGTGCCAGTTATAGGTTATAGCAGGAGCCAGGAGTACATAATATTATATTAAAATTAAACAGTGCACACTTTTGCTGCAGGAGTGCCACTGCCAGTGTGACTAGTGACCAGTGACCTGACCACCAGAATATAATATTAGTAGCAGGGGTTAAAGTGGGCCGGAACGGGGCGGAACTGCGTTCCGTCACCTCTAATTGCAGGCGGAACCAGTTCCGCCTCCGTCCGGCCACAGCATCAGGTCACGGCTGCATTGTAAAGTTTGCAGCGTCCGCCAGCCAATCCCGGCTCGCGGACCAGCTGCAGATCCAATTAAAAGAAGGGGCGGCTATTTCAAAAGCTGGCGTGAGCCAATCACGGCTCGCGGACCGCCAGCCAATGAGAAGCTGCCTAGTGGCAGTTTCTCATTGGCTAACAGTCCGCGATACGTGATTGGTGCGCAATCGGCGCTAGATTCAAAAGCGCAGCCCCTTCCCCTATACGGATACTGGGACCGGCAAATCTGTCTCCCCGCAGCACAGCGTAATGGGACCGCCGGAGCCCGTGACAGTGGGTCCCCCCGCACACATGCATAGGATCATAGGTGTGCG
This sequence comes from Pseudophryne corroboree, assembly GCF_028390025.1. NCBI lineage: Eukaryota > Metazoa > Chordata > Amphibia > Anura > Myobatrachidae > Pseudophryne > Pseudophryne corroboree. The sequence continues at coordinate 1,057,924,463 of NC_086444.1, forward strand.
CACCCCCCACACGTGCCCTACATTTATTGCTGCACATTCCTGTGCCCTTCTCCTGCTGCGCCCGCCGTCAGGTCATGTGAGTGAGTGTGCTTTCTTTATCATTATTTAGGCATACATGTTTCTCCAGCGGCACACAATAAGGACAAGAGTTGGCTTTAGTCACTAAAGCCGACTCTTGTCCTTATTGAGTTCTGCTGGAGAAACATGAGATATATATATATGTTTACTTATTTAATGGTGAGCACTACTGGGGGCATTCTGTAAGCATATGGGGCGGGCAATGTGAATAAGATTGTGCTACAGTGAGGCATTACTTTGAATTTGGGGTACTTTTGTGTGGCCACGCCCCTTCCTTATGAAACCACACCCTTTTTTGCGGCACGCGCGCCTACGGCGCGCGCTAAGGGGGAGGGGTTGTGGGGAAGATGAGTTCCCCCACCTCTCCAGGACCACTTTAAGCCCTGATTAGTAGTATACTATCTCTTTATCAACCAGTCTATATTAGCAGCAGACACAGTACAGTGCGGTAGTTCACGGCTGTGGCTACCTCTGTGTCGGCACTCGGCAGCCCGTCCATAATTGTATATACCAGTGACCTAACCGTGGTTTTTTTTTCTTTCTTTATACATACATACTAGTTACGAGTATACTATCTCTTTATCAACCAGTCTATATATTAGCAGCAGACACAGTACAGTGCGGTAGTTCACGGCTGTGGCTACCTCTGTGTCGGCACTCGGCAGCCCGTCCATAATTGTATATACCAGTGACCTAACCGTGGTTTTTTTTTCTTTCTTTATACATACATACTAGTTACGAGTATACTATCTCTTTATCAACCAGTTTATATATTAGCAGCAGACACAGTACAGTGCGGTAGTTCACGGCTGTGGCTACCTCTGTGTCGGCACTCGGCAGCCCGTCCATAATTGTATATACCACCTAACCGTGGTTTTTTTTTCTTTCTTTATACATACATACTAGTTACGAGTATACTATCTCTTTATCAACCAGTCTATATATTAGCAGCAGACACAGTACAGTGCGGTAGTTCACGGCTGTGGCTACCTCTGTGTCGGCACTCCGCAGCCCGTCCATAATTGTATATACCAGTGACCTAACCGTGGTTTTTTTTTCTTTCTTTATACATACATACTAGTTACGAGTATACTATCTCTTTATCAACCAGTCTATATATTAGCAGCAGACACAGTACAGTGCGGTAGTTCACGGCTGTGGCTACCTCTGTGTCGGCACTCGGCAGCCCGTCCATAATTGTATATACCACCTAACCGTGGTTTTTTTTTCTTTCTTTATACATACATACTAGTTACGAGTATACTATCTCTTTATCAACCAGTCTATATATTAGCAGCAGACACAGTACAGTGCGGTAGTTCACGGCTGTGGCTACCTCTGTGTCGGCACTCGGCAGCCCGTCCATAATTGTATATACCAGTGACCTAACCGTGGTTTTTTTTTCTTTCTTTATACATACATACTAGTTACGAGTATACTATCTCTTTATCAACCAGTCTATATATTAGCAGCAGACACAGTACAGTGCGGTAGTTCACGGCTGTGGCTACCTCTGTGTCGGCACTCGGCAGCCCGTCCATAATTGTATATACCAGTGACCTAACCGTGGTTTTTTTTTCTTTCTTTATACATACATACTAGTTACGAGTATACTATCTCTTTATCAACCAGTCTATATATTAGCAGCAGACACAGTACAGTGCGGTAGTTCACGGCTGTGGCTACCTCTGTGTCGGCACTCGGCAGCCCGTCCATAATTGTATATACCAGTGACCTAACCGTGGTTTTTCTTTCTTTCTTTATACATACATACTAGTTACGAGTATACTATCTCTTTATCAACCAGTCTATATATTAGCAGCAGACACAGTACAGTGCGGTAGTTCACGGCTGTGGCTACCTCTGTGTCGGCACTCGGCAGCCCGTCCATAATTGTATATACCAGTGACCTAACCGTGGTTTTTTTTTCTTTCTTTATACATACATACTAGTTACGAGTATACTATCTCTTTATCAACCAGTCTATATATTAGCAGCAGACACAGTACAGTGCGGTAGTTCACGGCTGTGGCTACCTCTGTGTCGGCACTCGGCAGCCCGTCCATAATTGTATACTAGTATCCAATCCATCCATCTCCATTGTTTACCTGAGGTGCCTTTTAGTTGTGCCTATTAAAATATGGAGAACAAAAATGTTGAGGTTCCAAAATTAGGGAAAGATCAAGATCCACTTCCACCTCATGCTGAAGCTGCTGCCACTAGTCATGGCCGAGACGATGAAATGCCAGCAACGTCGTCTGCCAAGGCCGATGCCCAATGGCATAGTACAGAGCATGTCAAAACCAAAACACCAAATATCAGTAAAAAAAGGACTCCAAAACCTAAAATAAAATTGTCGGAGGAGAAGCGTAAACTTGCCAATATGCCATTTACCACACGGAGTGGCAAGGAACGGCTGAGGCCCTGGCCTATGTTCATGGCTAGTGGTTCAGCTTCACATGAGGATGGAAGCACTCAGCCTCTCGCTAGAAAACTGAAAAGACTCAAGCTGGCAAAAGCACCGCAAAGAACTGTGCGTTCTTTGAAATCCCAAATCCACAAGGAGAGTCCAATTGTGTCGGTTGCGATGCCTGACCTTCCCAACACTGGACGTGAAGAGCATGCGCCTTCCACCATTTGCACGCCCCCTGCAAGTGCTGGAAGGAGCACCCGCAGTCCAGTTCCTGATAGTCAGATTGAAGATGTCAGTGTTGAAGTACACCAGGATGAGGAGGATATGGGTGTTGCTGGCGCTGGGGAGGAAATTGACCAGGAGGATTCTGATGGTGAGGTGGTTTGTTTAAGTCAGGCACCTGGGGAGACACCTGTTGTCCGTGGGAGGAATATGGCCGTTGACATGCCAGGTGAAAATACCAAAAAAATCAGCTCTTCGGTGTGGAGGTATTTCACCAGAAATGCGGACAACAGGTGTCAAGCCGTGTGTTCCCTTTGTCAAGCTGTAATAAGTAGGGGTAAGGACGTTAACCACCTCGGAACATCCTCCCTTATACGTCACCTGCAGCGCATTCATAATAAGTCAGTGACAAGTTCAAAAACTTTGGGTGACAGCGGAAGCAGTCCACTGACCAGTAAATCCCTTCCTCTTGTAACCAAGCTCACGCAAACCACCCCACCAACTCCCTCAGTGTCAATTTCCTCCTTCCCCAGGAATGCCAATAGTCCTGCAGGCCATGTCACTGGCAAGTCTGACGAGTCCTCTCCTGCCTGGGATTCCTCCGATGCATCCTTGCGTGTAACGCCTACTGCTGCTGGCGCTGCTGTTGTTGCCGCTGGGAGTCGATGGTCATCCCAGAGGGGAAGTCGTAAGCCCACTTGTACTACTTCCAGTAAGCAATTGACTGTTCAACAGTCCTTTGCGAGGAAGATGAAATATCACAGCAGTCATCCTACTGCAAAGCGGATAACTGAGTCCTTGACAACTATGTTGGTGTTAGACGTGCGTCCGGTATCCGCCGTTAGTTCACAGGGAACTAGACAATTTATTGAGGCAGTGTGCCCCCGTTACCAAATACCATCTAGGTTCCACTTCTCTAGGCAGGCGATACCGAGAATGTACACGGACGTCAGAAAAAGACTCACCAGTCTCCTAAAAAATGCAGTTGTACCCAATGTCCACTTAACCACGGACATGTGGACAAGTGGAGCAGGGCAGGGTCAGGACTATATGACTGTGACAGCCCACTGGGTAGATGTATGGACTCCCGCCGCAAGAACAGCAGCGGCGGCACCAGTAGCAGCATCTCGCAAACGCCAACTCTTTCCTAGGCAGGCTACGCTTTGTATCACCGCTTTCCAGAATACGCACACAGCTGAAAACCTCTTACGGCAACTGAGGAAGATCATCGCGGAATGGCTTACCCCAATTGGACTCTCCTGTGGATTTGTGGCATCGGACAACGCCAGCAATATTGTGTGTGCATTAAATATGGGCAAATTCCAGCACGTCCCATGTTTTGCACATACCTTGAATTTGGTGGTGCAGAATTTTTTTAAAAACGACAGGGGCGTGCAAGAGATGCTGTCGGTGGCCAGAAAAATTGCGGGACACTTTCGGCGTACAGGCACCACGTACAGAAGACTGGAGCACCACCAAAAACTACTGAACCTGCCCTGCCATCATCTGAAGCAAGAAGTGGTAACGAGGTGGAATTCAACCCTCTATATGCTTCAGAGGTTGGAGGAGCAGCAAAAGGCCATTCAAGCCTATACAATTGAGCACGATATAGGAGATGGAATGCACCTGTCTCAAGTGCAGTGGAGAATGATTTCAACGTTGTGCAAGGTTCTGATGCCCTTTGAACTTGCCACACGTGAAGTCAGTTCAGACACTGCCAGCCTGAGTCAGGTCATTCCCCTCATCAGGCTTTTGCAGAAGAAGCTGGAGGCATTGAAGAAGGAGCTAAAAGGGAGCGATTCCGCTAGGCATGTGGGACTTGTGGATGCAGCCCTTAATTCGCTTAACAAGGATTCACGGGTGGTCAATCTGTTGAAATCAGAGCACTACATTTTGGCCACCGTGCTCGATCCTAGATTTAAAGCCTACCTTGGATCTCTCTTTCCGGCAGACACAGGTCTGCTGGGGTTGAAAGACCTGCTGGTGACAAAATTGTCAAGTCAAGCGGAACGCGACCTGTCAACATCTCCTCCTTCACATTCTCCCGCAACTGGGGGTGCGAGGAAAAGGCTCAGAATTCCGAGCCCACCCGCTGGCGGTGATGCAGGGCAGTCTGGAGCGACTGCTGATGCTGACATCTGGTCCGGACTGAAGGACCTGACAACGATTACGGACATGTCGTCTACTGTCACTGCATATGATTCTCTCAACATTGATAGAATGGTGGAGGATTATATGAGTGACCGCATCCAAGTAGGCACGTCACACAGTCCGTACTTATACTGGCAGGAAAAAGGGGCAATTTGGAGGCCCTTGCACAAACTGGCTTTATTCTACCTAAGTTGCCCTCCCACAAGTGTGTACTCCGAAAGAGTGTTTAGTGCCGCCGCTCACCTTGTCAGCAATCGGCGTACGAGGTTACATCCAGAAAATGTGGAGAAGATGATGTTCATTAAAATGAATTATAATCAATTCCTCCGCGGAGACATTGACCAGCAGCAATTGCCTCCACAAAGTACACAGGGAGCTGAGATGGTGGATTCCAGTGGGGACGAATTGATAATCTGTGAGGAGGGGGATGTACACGGTGATATATCGGAGGGTGAAGATGAGGTGGACATCTTGCCTCTGTAGAGCCAGTTTGTGCAAGGAGAGATTAATTGCTTCTTTTTTGGGGGGGGGTCCAAACCAACCCGTCATATCAGTCACAGTCGTGTGGCAGACCCTGTCACTGAAATGATGGGTTGGTTAAAGTGTGCATGTCCTGTTTTGTTTATACAACATAAGGGTGGGTGGGAGGGCCCAAGGATAATTCCATCTTGCACCTCTTTTTTCTTTTCTTTTTCTTTGCATCATGTGCTGATTGGGGAGGGTTTTTTGGAAGGGACATCCTGCGTGACACTGCAGTGCCACTCCTAGATGGGCCCGGTGTTTGTGTCGGCCACTAGGGTCGCTAATCTTACTCACACAGCTACCTCATTGCGCCTCTTTTTTTCTTTGCGTCATGTGCTGTTTGGGGAGGGTTTTTTGGAAGGGACATCCTGCGTGACACTGCAGTGCCACTCCTAGATGTGCCCGGTGTTTGTGTTGGCCACTAGGGTCGCTAATCTTACTCACACAGCTACCTCATTGCGCCTCTTTTTTTCTTTGCGTCATGTGCTGTTTGGGGAGGGTTTTTTGGAAGGGACATCCTGCGTGACACTGCAGTGCCACTCCTAGATGGGCCCGGTGTTTGTGTCGGCCACTAGGGTCGCTAATCTTACTCACACAGTCAGCTACCTCATTGCGCCTCTTTTTTTCTTTGCGTCATGTGCTGTTTGGGGAGGGTTTTTTGGAAGGGCCATCCTGCGTGACACTGCAGTGCCACTCCTAGATGGGCCCGGTGTTTGTGTCGGCCACTAGGGTCGCTAATCTTACTCACACAGCTACCTCATTGCGCCTCTTTTTTTCTTTGCGTCATGTGCTGTTTGGGGAGGGTTTTTTGGAAGGGCCATCCTGCGTGACACTGCAGTGCCACTCCTAGATGGGCCCGGTGTTTGTGTCGGCCACTAGGGTCGCTAATCTTACTCACACAGCTACCTCATTGCGCCTCTTTTTTTCTTTGCGTCATGTGCTGTTTGGGGAGGGTTTTTTGGAAGGGACATCCTGCGTGACACTGCAGTGCCACTCCTAGATGGGCCCGGTGTTTGTGTCGGCCACTAGGGTCGCTTATCTTACTCACACAGCGACCTCGGTGCAAATTTTAGGACTAAAAATAATATTGTGAGGTGTGAGGTATTCAGAATAGACTGAAAATGAGTGTAAATTATGGTTTTTGAGGTTAATAATACTTTGGGATCAAAATGACCCCCAAATTCTATGATTTAAGCTGTTTTTTAGTGTTTTTGGAAAAAAACACCCGAATCCAAAACACACCCGAATCCGACAAAAATAATTCGGTGAGGTTTTGCCAAAACGCGCTCGAACCCAAAACACGGCCGCGGAACCGAACCCAAAACCAAAACACAAAGCCCGAAAAATTTCAGGCGCTCATCTCTAATATCCACCAAACATGACCTGTTGGTGGTACTTGGGGATTAGAGTTAAGAACCACTGTGCCAGGGGCATTTTAAGAGAGAAGGGGGCCCCGTGTGCACATTCCTTGTTGGCCCCCTCCTCTCTGCAATGCTCTGCATGCACAGGTCTCCGGAAATATGGGACCCACCATGTTCCTGGAGACAAATCTCTACTAATCATGGCCACCGTGCCATTTTCCAAGTGATTTCTTCAGCATAGCCAATGCGGGACTCCAGAGAGGTAAGTAATTCAACATGGGTGCAGGGTGTGTGGTGTGGGAACCCCTGGACGCAGGGGCCCATGTAACCAAATACATTGCACCCGATATAGATACTCCTATGCCCTACACTATATGATACACAGCAACATGCACAAATTATTGTCTGTACTGGAGAGGATGCAGTTATGTTACCGGCGCACGGGATCCCGTCGGTCAGCATGCTGACGCCAGGATCCCGAACGCTAAAAATGCTGGCAGTTGGACTGACAACCCACAGGGTCTATTTCCACTCATGGAGTGGGAATAGAACCTGTGGTGAGCGCATCGATCCATCGAGCATTCTGCGTTCCCAAGGGCTTTGTTGTGCTGCCCCCCCCCCGCCGGCATTCTGCTGCCGGGATCCCGGTGTCGATATGCTGATCGCCGGGATCCTGTCAGCCGGCATATCTTTCCCAACCCGTATTAAATGTACGTAAATAGTTTGCAGAGAGCTTGGCTCTCAGTCTTCTTGATTCATAAATAAATGTACATTTTTACTGCTGCAGTATAAAATATTAGACTGAGTATGTGGCTGAATAACAAAGTCTTTTATTTTATTTTATTGAAATAAATGTATAATGTCCACCTTTATAAAATGTTTCTTTGTGGTAAATCTGAATAAATGTTAGGGACACTCACTTGGACTGATGCAGCGTTAATAGCAAAATGGCAAAAAAAATGTATAAAAAAAAAAAGGATGTACGTAAAATTAAATTACCTCCAAACATAAGCAGAGCCGTATCTCGAGATGCACGTGACTCTGCATCAGCAGTAGTCTATGAAAATCATCATCATTAGTGTGTTTTTGGACCTACACTGTAGCAGGTGCAAAAGATACATGTCCTAATATTATGTGGTATAATAATAAGATTTTAAACCTACCGGTAAATCTTTTTTTCCTAGTCCGTAGAGGATGCTGGGGAATCCGTAAAGACCATGTGGTATAGACGGGCTCCGCAGGAGACATGGGCACTCTAAAGACTTTAGAAATGGGTGTGCACTGGCTCCTCCCTCTATGCCCCTCCTCCAGACCTCAGTTAGAGAAACTGTGCCCAGAGGAGACGGACAGTACGAGGAAAGGATTTTTGTTAAGCTAAGGGCAAGATTCATACCAGCCCACACCATCCACACCGTATAACCTGGAATATACGCAACCAGTTAACAGCATGAACAAAAACAGCATCAGCCAAAGACTGATCTTAACTGTAACATAACCCTTATGAAAGCAAAAACTATATACAAGTCTTGCAGAAATAAGTCCGCACTTGGACTGGCGCCCAGCATCCTCTACGGACTAGGAGAAAAAGATTTACCGGTAGGTTTAAAATCTTATTTTCTCTTACATCCTAGAGGATGCTGGGGACTCCGTAAGGACCATGGGTATTATACCAAAGCTCCAAAGCGGGAGAGTGCGGATGACTCTGCAGCACCGTTTGAGCAAATATGAGGTCCTCATCAGCCAGGGTATCAAACTTGTAGAATTTTGCAAAGGTGTTTGAACCCGACCAAGTAGCTGCTCGGCAAAGCTGTAAAGCCGAGACGCCCCGGGCAACCACCCAAGAAGAGCCCACCTTCCTAGTGGGATGGGCCTTTACCGAATTTGGTAACGTCAATCCAGCCGCAGAATGAGCCTGCTGAATCGTGTTATAGATCCAGCGAGCAATAGTCTGCCTAGAAGCAGGAGCGCCAACCTTGTTGGCTGCATACAGGACAAACAGTGCCTCTGTTATTCCAACCCGAGCCGTCCTGGCTACGTAAATTTTTAAGGCCCTGACTACATCAAGGGACTTGGAATCCTCCAAGTCTCCCATAGCCACCGGCACCACCATAGGTTGGTTCATATGAAACCACCTTAGGCAAAAATTGAGGACGAGTCCTTAACTCTGCTCTATCCCCATGGAAAATCAGATATGGGCTTTTGTGAGACAAAGCCGCCAATTCGGACACCCGCCTTGCAGATGCCAAGGCCAACAACATGACCACCTTTCAAGTGAGAAATTTTAAATCAACTGTTTGAAGAGGCTCAAACCAGTGAGATCTTAGGAACTGTAACACCACATTAAGGTCCCATGGTGCCACTGGGGGCACAAAAAGGAGGCTGGATGTGCAGCACTTCCTTTACAAAAGTCTGGACTTCTGGAAGAGAAGCCAATTCCTTCTGAAAGAATATAGATAGGGCCGAAATCTGTACCTTAATGGAGCCTAACTTCAGGCCCATATCCACTCCTGTCTGTAGAAAGTGGAGAAAACGGCCCAAGTGGAAATCTTCCGTAGGAGCATTCTTGGTTTCACACCAAGATATATACTTTGTCCAGATACGGTGATAATGTTTCGCCGTCGCCTCCTTCCTAGCCTTTATCAGAGTAGGGATGACTTCCTCCGGAATACCTTTCCCAGTTAGGATTCGGTGTTCGACCGCCATGCCGTCAAACATAACCGCGGTAAGTCTTGGAACACGCAGGGCCCCTGCTGCAACATGCCCTCCCTGAGAGGAAGAGGCCATGGATCTTCTGTGAGCATCTCCCGAAGATCTGAATATCAGGCCCTTCGAGGCCAATCTGGAACAATGAGTATTGTCTGCACTCTTTTTTGTCTCATGATTCTCAATATTTTTGAGATGAGAGGAAGAGGAGGGAACACATAGACCGACTGGAAACACCCATGGTGTCACCAGGGCATCTACTGCTACTGCCTGAGGGTCCCTTGACCTGGCACAATACCTCCGAAGCTTCTTGTTGAGGCGTGACGCCATCATGTCTATTTGAGGAAGTCCCCACAGACTTGTTATCTCTGCAAAAACTTCTTGATGAAGTCCCCACTCTCCTGGATGGAGATCGTGTCTGCTGAGGAAGTCTGCTTCCCAGTTGTCCACTCCCAGAATGAAGACTGCTGACAGAGCGCTTACGTGATTTTCCGCCCAGCGAGGAATCCTGGTGGCTTCCGCCATTGCCACTCAGCTTCTTGTCCCGCCTTGACGGTTTACATGAGTCACGGCTGTGACGTCTGATTGAATCAGAACCGGTAGGTCGCGAAGAAGATTCCCTGCTTGTCGTAGGCCGTTGTCTATAGTCCTTAATTCTAGAATGTTGATGTGTAGACAAGCCTCCTGGCTTGACCATAGTCCCTGAAAATTTCTTCCTTGTGTGACTGCTCCCCATCCATTAGTCTTGAATGCCGAACCTGCGACCCTCTAGGAGGTGAGCACTCTGCAGCCACCACAGGAGAGACACCCTGGCCCTGGGGGACAGGCTTATTTTCTGATGAATTTGAAAATGGGACCCGGACCACCTGTCCAGAAGGCCCCACTGAAATGTCCTCGCATGAAAACCTGCCGAAGGGGATGGCCTCGTAGGTCGCCACCATTACTCCCAGCACTCGAGTGCATCGATGGACTGACACTCTTTTAGGCTTTAACAGGTCTTTGTTCATGTTCTGGAGTTCCTGGGCTCTATACTACCGGGAGAAAAAACCCTCTGTTTTTCCGTATCCGGAATCATGCCCAAAAAAATACAACTGAGTTGTAGGAACCCACTGCGACTTTGGCAGATTTAGAATCCAGCTGTGCTGTTGTAGTATTCTCAGGGAGAGAGACACTGTCTTTAATAACTGCTCCCCTGAACTCGCTTCTATCAGGAGATCGTCCAAGTATGTGATACTTGTGACCCCTTGTTAGCGCAGGAGAGCCATTATTTCCGCCATTACCTTGGTGAAATTCTCTGGCCTGTAGAAAGCCCAGACGGCAACATCTGAAACTGGTAATGACAATCCTGTACAGCGAACCTTAGGTACGCCCGATGAGGAGGATATATGGGGACATGAAGGTATGCCTCCTTTATGTCTAGTGACACCCTAAAATCCCCCCCTTTCCAGGCTGGATATCCTTGTCTTGAGAGATTCCATCTTGAATCTGAACCCTTTTTAAATGTAGGTTTAGGAATTTTAGATTCAGAATCGGTCTGACCGAGCCATCCGGCTCCGGGACCACAATAGGGCTGAATAAAACCCTTTTCCCAGTTGCTGCAGGGGAACCATGATAAACACTTGCTGTTGACCAGCTTTAGTATGGCAGCCAAAATTATTTTCCTCTCCGGGGAAGTAGCTGGCAAGGCCGATTTGAAAATCGGTGTGGAAGCTCCTCTTTGATGGATGTGGTAGAGGCCGGGGAGAACACTTTTCCTGTAAACTGGCCGTAGCCGGTGATCTTTTCCCTCTACCTCTACCTCAGGCGAGGAACTAAAGCCACGCCCCCTTTCTGAACTTACGCGACCGTAAGGACTGCATCTGTTATTAGGGTGTATCCTTTTGCTGCGGGGGAACATAAGGCAAAAAAGACAACTTACCCACGGTAGCTGTGAAAACCAGGTCCGCGAGGCCCTCCCCAAATAAAACTTCACCCTTGCAAGGTAAAGCTTCTATATGACTCTCCGAGTCAGCATCACCTGTCCATTGACGGGTCCGCAGGGACCTACTAGCAGAACCTGCCAGGGCCTTAGCCCTTGAACCCAAACACCCAATATCTTTCGCAGCCTCTCTCATATATAGTGCTGCGTCCTTGATGTGACCTAAGGCCAACACCATACTATCTTTTTCTAGGGTGTCAATGTTAGACGAAAAGTCATCAGCCCAAGCTGTAATTGCGCTACCTACCCATGCCGACGCTACTGCAGGTCTAAATAGGGCTCTGGCAGTCGCATAAAATTTATTTTAAGGTAGATTTCTGCCTACTATCCGTAATGCTACCTTCTTGGACCATGGCGTTAAGGCCTTGTCCAGCGTGGGCGAGGATTCCCACCGTAACCTGTCCTTTGAGGGGAAAGGATATGCCATAATAATACTCTTGGGAACTTGCAGTCTAATGTCAGGAGTCTCCCAAGCTTTTTTTTTTTTTTTAAACGGTCAGCTCATGAGATGAGTTAGGTTATTTTTCTTTAAATATGCAGACCCTCGTGTATACTGTCGTGACTCATGGGTGCAACCTTGCATCATCCTAGTCGACACTGGAGTCGGAATCCGTGTCGGTATCAGTGTCTGCAAACTGGGTAAAGGGACATTTATGGGACCCCGAAGGGTCCTGGGTCACAATAAAAGCCATGGGTTTTTTCCCTACTTGTCTTTGGACTCTGCTTTGTCCAATCTGTAATAAAGCCACATTATCATTCAAAACATTCCACATGTCCACCCAATCAGGTGTCGGCTGTGCCGACGGAGACACCGCCACCATCTGCTCTGCTACCTCCCAAGACGAGCCTTCCGCTTCAGACATGTCGACACACACGTACTGACACCCCCCACACACACTGGGATAAATACATATGGGGACTGACCCACAATAAGGCCCTTTGGAGAGACAGAGAGAGAGAATGTCAGCACACACCCAGCACTACAATATGCTGAAACCACGGTCTCAGCCTAAATAGCGCTTTATATATAAATATATTTACAAACTGCACCAAATAAATGTGCCCCCCCCTCGTTTTTGTCCCCTGTAACTGTTCAGCAGGGGAGAGTCAGGGTGTCCTTCACTGCAGCATGCTGTGAAGAAAAATAGCGCTGGTTAGTGCTGGAGGATCAAGCCCCGCCCCCCTCGACGGCGGGCTTCGGTCCCGCTCAATTTCTTTATACTGGCGGGGGTTTTATATTATATAGCCTCAGCAGTATATAATATCTATGCCAGTGCTGTTTATGAGGTAAAAATTGCTGCCCAGGGCGCCCCCCCCTGCGCTGCACCCGTACAGTGCCTTCTGTGTGTGTGTGTGTGTGTGTGTGTGTGTGTGTTGGGAGCAATGGCGCGCAGCGTTACCGCTGCGCTGTACCTCAGTGAAGATCTGAAGTCTTCTGCCGCCTTTGAAGTCTTCTTTCTTCTCATACTCACCCGGCTTCTATCTTCTGGCTCTGTGAGGGGGACAGCGGCGCGGCTCCGGGACGAACGACGAGGATGAGACCTGTGTTCCGACCCTCTGGAGCTAATGGTGTCCAGTAGCCTAAGAAGCAGAGCCTATCATTTAAGTAGGACTGCTTCTCTCCCCTCAGTCCCACGATGCAGGGAGCCTGTTGCCAGCAGTGCTCCCTGAAAATAAAAAGCCTAACAAAAAGTATTTTTCAGAGAAACTCAGGAGAGCTCCCCTGTAGTGCCTCTAGTCTCCTCTGGGCACAGGATCTAACTGAGGTCTGTAGGAGGGGCATAGAGGGAGGAGCCAGTGCACACCCATTTTTATAGTCTTTAGAGTGCCCATGTCTCCTGCGGAGCCCGTCTATACCTCATGGTCCTTACGGAGTCCCCAGCATCCTCTAGGAAGTAAGAGAAATTTTCATTTTATGTTTTATTCTGAGCTTTTAAGACAGAACACACTAATATTAAATAGTAAAATGATACAATATAATAATAATAATAATAATAATAATAATAATAATAATATATAGACATATAGATGCCTTTAACATCAGTTATATCTATATATATATAAAGTGGATGTATGTATTTGTGTATGTTCCAGCATAACTCTGGAATGCCTGGAGCAATTTACACCAAACTTGGTACACATGTGACTTACAATCTGGAAAAAAATACTGTGGGGGAAAGACACCCCTAGCACCCCTAGGGGTGGGGGTGGGAAGGGGATGACATGTAAAAATCCAGAGTTTTCGGGGTCGCTGAGATGAATAGAGACACTCTCGATGCTGTTTCAGTCCAAGTTAAGCCCCCAGCAGCATGGGGGGTGAGAAGGCGTAGTAAACTTAAACTTGAAGATGGGCACAATGAAAATAGTGTTATATCGTTTAGATTTCTAAGCGGGTGAAGCTGCGGTGTAGAGGGTACCAACAGCTCTCCCAGTGACCTTAAGTGTTGTGCAAAAATCTTAACCTTTTTACCTCAATGGAGGCGCCCAGAGAAGAGCGAGAAGCTAAGCAAGGAGACCTGGGGCCCTTTGAAATAGAGTTAGCCTGCAAACCTTACATATTTAACATACAGCGGGCAGAGCTTGGACTGTCATCCCAGCATTTACAGCACTGAGCAGGGCAGTATCAGAGGCGGGACGGGGCAGAGAAGGAGGCGGATTATTCTCCTCAGCACCAGCATTTTTACAGCATCAGTCCGGGGAAGCCCAGGGGTGTGGCCTGATAAAGATTGACATTATTCTTTAAATTCCATAGCGAAGCATGGGTATTCAGCTAGTTATTATTAAAATTTTAACTCAACTTTTAATTCTAATATTGTATTCATTAACATACAAAACTAAAAAACTCTCAGCACAAGTAACATAAAAAAGGACATTGCATCACTGTTAAGAGGAATGATGGGCTTTCCAATTTCTCTGTTTTTGAAGTTAGTTTGTTCAGTTTTGGTCTACAGTTTGTAGTCTGGAGACGAAAACATGCCTCATTATTTTGTACTGTTGAGCTACTGCGTCCAGGACTAAGAGGTCTATGTACTAAGCCTTGGAGAGAGATAAAGTAGGGAACACCCAGCACAGGGCTAGTCCGCCCCACATGTCTGTCCTTACCACCCCCACACAAGTACAAAAGCATCGCACAGCGGCGATGCTTTTGTACTTGACGAGTAGCTCCCTGCACGCTGGCAGGGAGCTACCCGTCGCCGTCCGGGTCGCAGCAGCTGCGTATGACGTCACGCAGCCACCACGGCCCGCCCCTCGCACGGTCCAGGCACACCTGCGTTGCCCGGACCGCGCCCCCAAAGCGCTGGCCAAACACCGCCGTCCCGCCCCCTCCCACCCTGCGACCGCCTCTGCCTGTCAATCAGGCAGAGGCGATCGCTGGGCTGAGATGGCCATCGGCTGTGTGGCATGCACCGGCGCACTGCGGTGCCGGCGCATGCGCAGTTCAGACCTGATCGGCTGCTGTGCGAAAACGCACTGCAGCAATCAGGTCTGAATTAGGCCCATAGACTCCTAAGACCTATATGTATGCATGCTAGGATTTACACTTGATGTTAGTGCTGCTTTTGCTTTTGACATGAAATCTGCCGAGAAAAGACGTCTTACAAAAGCAGCGGCTTCATAAATATAGCCCCAAGTGTGTTATGAAAAAACGTTCACAATAATAACTTGTCCCAAAAGCAGATTACAGGAAAAATTCTACTTTATTCATTGCTGGAAATGTTGCTGGTGGTTCACCTCATATTCTTGCTGCAATGTCTATACTGTAAATCAATATTTTTTAAAATGTCATTACTCAGACATACAAAGTTCTCACCACAGATTTGAAGAAACTTAACATAGATGCAGTATTTCCGTTCCTTTCTCAGGGCAAGATACATTGGGCCTAGGATCTTCTTCGCAAAAGAGAATTGTATCCCATGATTGCATGTGTAATTCTGGATGCTTAGCTGCAAAAAAATGTAACTATTGGAAAGTATCTCAGAGTACTTCTCAAGATATCATTTGTGAAAATCTCATGGTTTGATGTAAAAGAAGCCAAATTTTCATACAAGTTTAGCACAGTTTGTCTTTTACCCTGAAGTTGTACATTCAGGGTATTTAAATGTGTGGTAATATCTGCCAGAAACATGAGGTTCAGAAGCCATTCTTTCCAGTTCTGGATAATATTCACCAATTTCACAAAGAAATATTCCAATTTCATACATGCAATTTCCAAATCCCTCAGCCAACGCATGTTGGAGTGCAATTCAAGATCACCATATTCAGATTCCATTTCCCTTAAGAAAACTGAAAATTGCTTGAGCAATTAACGATCATGACACAATTCTATAAAACATTTTTGACTACAATAACCATAATGTCATTAAAAACATTTAATCATTTTCCTGACGGATGACACAGTGAAATGCCAGATTGGTCTTCCTAACTTTTGTTTTAAAAGTTTAACAAAGCCAACATTTTTACTCATCATTGTTATTGCCTCATCAGTACAGAAAGAAAACAGTTTGAGCACAAGCCTTACTCTGTGCCAGTGTGTGAATCTCTCAGTCGGTGTATTTTTCGGCATCCCAGTCCCTGCCCTATCTGGGGTCACATAGTGCCTCATGCTCCATGTAACTGACCTTTTGGCCGTTAATCAAGGTAGCCTGCACTACATCGGAGCAGGGACCAGTCCTCCCCAGAAAAGAACGGACACTACACTTGAACCTCTACTTAAGTCCAATGGTGTAGGCTGTGCAAAACCGTTTGGCTGTGCATTTATTTATCGAAGCGTGCATTTTTATCAAAGCGTGATAAAATTGAGACAACAGCAGCGTTCCATCAGCGTTAATTTATCTTCAGCTGATATCGATTGTGAATTGACGTTTCTTCTCTTCTTGCCACCTACAGGTAATTACAATTGACTACAACCACCAACATATTCTGCTGCACTATATCGGTATATGCAAAGCTAATTCTGCTAGGTAATGCAAATTGAAACATTATTGCATAGTATGTGATTTTGAAGTACTTTTTTAAAGTTTTGAATGATATAGACCCAGTTTAATCTTTGTGGAATGCCTGGTTGTTGTTTTTAAGGTAATTTATTGCCTGGCATTTGAGGGGGTGGGGTGTGGTTACAGATTTCAATTATTGGTTTCACTTGTAATAGTCCTCTACTTAAGTCTAATGGTGTAGGCTGTGCAAAGCCGTTTGGCTGTGCATTTATTTATCGAAGCGTGCATTTTTATCAAAGCGTGATAAAATTGACACAACAGCAGCGTTCCATCAGCGTTAATTTATCTTCAGCTGATATCGATTGTGAATTGACGTTTCTTCTCTTCTTGCCACCTACAGGGAATTACAATTGACTACAACCACCAACATATTCTGCTGCACTATATCGGTATATGCAAAGCTAATTCTGCTAGGTAATTACAATTGACTACAACCACCAACATATTCTGCTGCACTATATCTGTATATGCAAAGCTAATTCTGCTAGGTAATGCAAATTGAAACATTATTGCATAGTATGTGATTTTGAAGTACTTTTTTTTAAGTTTTGAATGATATAGACCCAGTTTAATCTCTGTGGAATGCCTGGTTGTCGTTTTTAAGGTAATTTATTGCCTGGCATTTGAGGGGGTAAGGTGTGGTTACAGATTTCAATTATTGGTTTCACTTGTAATAGTCCTCTACTTAAGTCCAATGGTGTAGGCTGTGCAAAACCGTTTGGCTGTGCATTTATTTATCGAAGCGTGCATTTTTATCAAAGCGTGGTAAAATTGACACAACATCAGCGTTCCATCAGCGTTAATTTATCTTCAGCTGATATCGATTGTGAATTGACTTTTCTTCTCTTCTTGCCACCTACAGGTAATTACAATTGACTACAACCACCAACATATTCTGCTGCACTATATCGGTATATGCAAAGCTAATTCTGCTAGGTAATGCAAATTGAAACATTATTGCATAGTATGTGATTTTGAAGTACTTTTTTTAAGTTTTGAATGATATAGACCCAGTTTAATCTCTGTGGAATGCCTGGTTGTTGTTTTTAAGGTAATTTATTGCCTGGCATTTGAGGGGGTGGGGTGTGGTTACAGATTTCAATTATTGGTTTCACTTGTAATAGTCCTCTACTTAAGTCCAATGGTGTAGGCTGTGCAAAACCGTTTGGCTGTGCATTTATTTATCAAAGCGTGCATTTTTATCAAAGCGTGGTAAAATTGACACAACAGCAGCGTTCCATCAGCGTTAATTTATCTTCAGCTGATATCGATTGTGAATTGACGTTTCTTCTCTTCTTGCCACCTACAAGTAATTACAATTGACTACAACCACCAACATATTCTGCTGCACTATATCGGTATATGCAAAGCTAATTCTGCTAGGTAATTACAATTGACTACAACCACCAACATATTCTGCTGCACTATATCTGTATATGCAAAGCTAATTCTGCTAGGTATTGCAAATTGAAACATTATTGCATAGTATGTGATTTTGAAGTACTTTTTTAAGTTTTGAATGATATAGACCCAGTTTAATATCTGTGGAATGCCTGGTTGTTGTTTTTAAGGTAATTTATTGCCTGGCATTTGAGGGGGTGGGGTGTGGTTACAGATTTCAATTATTGGTTTCACTTCTAATAGTCCTCTACTTAAGTCCAATGGTGTAGGCTGTGCAAAACCGTTTGGCTGTGCATTTATTTATCAAAGCGTGCATTTTTATCAAAGCGTGGTAAAATTGACACAACAGCAGCGTTCCATCAGCGTTAATTTATCTTCAGCTGATATCGATTGTGAATTGACATTTCTTCTCTTCTTGCCACCTACAGGTAATTACAATTGACTACAACCACCAACATATTCTGCTGCACTATATCGGTATATGCAAAGTTAATTCTGCTAGGTAATGCAAATTGAAACATTATTGCATAGTATGTGATTTTGAAGTACTTTTTTTAAGTTTTGAATGATATACTGTAGACCCAGTTTAATCTTTGTGGAATGCCTGGTTGTTGTTTTTAAGGTAATTTATTGCCTGGCATTTGAGGGGTTGGGGTGTGGTTACAGATTTCAATTATTGGTTTCACTTGTAATAGTCCTCTACTTAAGTCTAATGGTGTAGGCTGTGCAAAGCCGTTTGGCTGTGCATTTATTTATTGAAGCGTGCATTTTTTATCAAAGCGTGATAAAATTGACACAACAGCAGCGTTCCATCAGCGTTAATTTATCTTCAGCTGATATCGATTGTGAATTGACGTTTCTTCTCTTCTTGCCACCTACAGGAAATTACAATTGACTACAACCACTAACATATTCTGCTGCACTATATCGGTATATGCAAAGCTAATTCTGCTAGGTAATGCAAATTGAAACATTATTGCATAGTATGTGATTTTGAAGTACTTTTTTAAGTTTTGAATGATATAGACCCAGTTTAATCTTTGTGGAATGCCTGGTTGTTGTTTTTAAGGTAATTTATTGCCTGGCATTTGAGGGGGTGGGGTGTGGTTACAGATTTCAATTATTGATTTCACTTGTAATAGTCCTCTACTTAAGTCCAATGGTGTAGGCTGTGCAAAGCCATTTGGCTGTGCATTTATTTATCGAAGCGTGCATTTTTATCAAAGCGTGATAAAATTGACACAACAACAGCGTTCCATCAGCGTTAATTTATCTTCAGCTGATATCGATTGTGAATTGACGTTTCTTCTCTTCTTGCCACCTACAGGTAATTACAATTGACTACAACCACCAACATATTCTGCTGCACTATATCGGTATATGCAAAGCTAATTCTGCTAGGTAATGCAAATTGAAACATTATTGCATAGTATGTGATTTTGAAGTACTTTTTTAAAGTTTTGAATGATATAGACCCAGTTTAATCTTTGTGGAATGCCTGGTTGTTTTTTTTAAGGTAATTTATTGCCTGGCATTTGAGGGGGTGGGGTGTGGTTACAGATTTCAATTATTGGTTTCACTTTTAATAGTCCTCTACTTATGTCTAATGGTGTAGGCTGTGCAAAGCCGTTTGGCTGTGCATTTATTTATCGAAGCGTGCATTTTTATCAAAGCGTGATAAAATTGACACAACAGCAGCGTTCCATCAGCGTTAATTTATCTTCAGCTGATATCGATTGTGAATTGACGTTTCTTCTCTTCTTGCCACCTACAGGGAATTACAATTGACTACAACCACCAACATATTCTGCTGCACTATATCGGTATATGCAAAGCTAATTCTGCTAGGTAATTACAATTGACTACAACCACCAACATATTCTGCTGCACTATATCTGTATATGCAAAGCTAATTCTGCTAGGTAATGCAAATTGAAACATTATTGCATAGTATGTGATTTTGAAGTACTTTTTTTTAAGTTTTGAATGATATAGACCCAGTTTAATCTCTGTGGAATGCCTGGTTGTTGTTTTTAAGGTAATTTATTGCCTGGCATTTGAGGGGGTAAGGTGTGGTTACAGATTTCAATTATTGGTTTCACTTGTAATAGTCCTCTACTTAAGTCCAATGGTGTAGGCTGTGCAAAACCGTTTGGCTGTGCATTTATTTATCAAAGCGTGCATTTTTATCAAAGCGTGGTAAAATTGACAGAACATCAGCGTTCCATCAGCGTTAATTTATCTTCAGCTGATATCGATTGTGAATTGACTTTTCTTCTCTTCTTGCCACCTACAGGTAATTACAATTGACTACAACCACCAACATATTCTGCTGCACTATATCGGTATATGCAAAGCTAATTCTGATAGGTAATGCAAATTGAAACATTATTGCATAGTATGTGATTTTGAAGTACTTTTTTTAAGTTTTGAATGATATAGACCCAGTTTAATCTCTGTGGAATGCCTGGTTGTTGTTTTTAAGGTAATTTATTGCCTGGCATTTGAGGGGGTGGGGTGTGGTTACAGATTTCAATTATTGGTTTCACTTGTAATAGTCCTCTACTTAAGTCCAATGGTGTAGGCTGTGCAAAACCGTTTGGCTGTGCATTTATTTATCAAAGCGTGCATTTTTATCAAAGCGTGGTAAAATTGACACAACAGCAGCGTTCCATCAGCGTTAATTTATCTTCAGCTGATATCGATTGTGAATTGACGTTTCTTCTCTTCTTGCCACCTACAAGTAATTACAATTGACTACAACCACCAACATATTCTGCTGCACTATATCGGTATATGCAAAGTTAATTCTGCTAGGTAATGCAAATTGAAACATTATTGCATAGTATGTGATTTTGAAGTACTTTTTTTAAGTTTTGAATGATATACTGTAGACCCAGTTTAATCTTTGTGGAATGCCTGGTTGTTGTTTTTAAGGTAATTTATTGCCTGGCATTTGAGGGGGTGGGGTGTGGTTACAGATTTCAATTATTGGTTTCACTTGTAATAGTCCTCTACTTAAGTCTAATGGTGTAGGCTGTGCAAAGCCGTTTGGCTGTGCATTTATTTATTGAAGCGTGCATTTTTTATCAAAGCGTGATAAAATTGACACAACAGCAGCGTTCCATCAGCGTTAATTTATCTTCAGCTGATATCGATTGTGAATTGACGTTTCTTCTCTTCTTGCCACCTACAGGAAATTACAATTGACTACAACCACTAACATATTCTGCTGCACTATATCGGTATATACAAAGCTAATTCTGCTAGGTAATGCAAATTGAAACATTATTGCATAGTATGTGATTTTGAAGTACTTTTTTAAGTTTTGAATGATATAGACCCAGTTTAATCTTTGTGGAATGCCTGGTTGTTGTTTTTAAGGTAATTTATTGCCTGGCATTTGAGGGGGTGGGGTGTGGTTACAGATTTCAATTATTGATTTCACTTGTAATAGTCCTCTACTTAAGTCCAATGGTGTAGGCTGTGCAAAGCCATTTGGCTGTGCATTTATTTATCGAAGCGTGCATTTTTATCAAAGCGTGATAAAATTGACACAACAACAGCGTTCCATCAGCGTTAATTTATCTTCAGCTGATATCGATTGTGAATTGACATTTCTTCTCTTCTTGCCACCTACAGGTAATTACAATTGACTACAACCACTAACATATTCTGCTGCACTATATCGGTATATGCAAAGCTAATTCTGCTAGGTAATTACAATTGACTACAACCACCAACATATTCTGCTGCACTATATCGGTGTATGCAAAGCTAATTCTGCTAGGTAATGCAAATTGAAACATTATTGCATAGTATGTGATTTTGAAGTACTTTTTTAAGTTTTGAATGATATAGACCCAGTTTAATTTCTGTGGAATGCCTGGTTGTTGTTTTTAAGGTAATTTATTGCCTGGCATTTGAGGGGGTGGGGTGTGGTTACAGATTTCAATTATTGGTTTCACTTGTAATAGTCCTCTACTTAAGTCCAATGGTGTAGGCTGTGCAAAACCGTTTGGCTGTGCATTTATTTATCGAAGCATGCATTTTTATCAAAGCGTGGTAAAATTGACACAACAGCAGCGTTCCATCAGCGTTAATTTATCTTCAGCTGATATCGATTGTGAATTGACATTTCTTCTCTTCTTGCCACCTACAGGTAATTACAATTGACTACAACCACCAACATATTCTGCTGCACTATATCGGTATATGCAAAGCTAATTCTGCTAGGTAATGCAAATTGAAACATTATTGCATAGTATGTGATTTTGAAGTACTTTTTTAAAGTTTTGAATGATATTGACCCAGTTTAATCTTTGTGGAATGCCTGGTTGTTGTTTTTAAGGTAATTTATTGCCTGGCATTTGAGGGGGTGGGGTGTGGTTACAGATTTCAATTATTGGTTTCACTTGTAATAGTCCTCTACTTAAGTCTAATGGTGTAGGCTGTGCAAATCCGTTTGGCTGTGTATTTATTTATCGAAGCGTGCATTTTTATCAAAGCGTGATAAAATTGACACAACAGCAGCGTTCCATCAGCGTTAATTTATCTTCAGCTGATATTGATTGTGAATTGACATTTCTTCTCTTCTTGCCACCTACAGGTAATTACAATTGACTACAACCACTAACATATTCTGCTGCACTATATCAGTATATGCAAAGCTAATTCTGCTAGGTAATGCAAATTGAAACATTATTGCATAGTATGTGATTTTGAAGTACTTTTTTTAAGTTTTGAATGATATAGACCCAGTTTAAGCTTTGTGGAATGCCTGGTTGTTGTTTTTAAGGTAATTTATTGCCTGGCATTTGAGGGGGTGGGGTGTGGTTACAGATTTCAATTATTGGTTTCACTTGTAATAGTCCTCTACTTAAGGCCAATTGTGTAGGCTGTGCAAAGCCCTTTGGCTGTGCATTTATTTATCGAAGCGTGATAAAATTGACACAACAGCAGCGTTCCATCAGCGTTCAATCGAAGTGAAAATGAAGGAAAACAGAAGCACACCAATCTGACAAAACAAAGAAAACTGAAGAACTAATAACAAATGTGAGTCACTTACTCCTCAGATCACTCTCCTCCTGATTGTTGCATCTGATTAAATAGCACGGAACTACCTTACTTGGACATTTCAAAAACCGTCCATTTCACCTACAAATGCTTGTATATGTATTATTGTAATTTTGCTTTTTAAGCACAGCTGCACCAATGCAATTTTACCTGCAAACACTTAAAAAAATCTAACATAATTACCATTGCTTCTTAAACCTCTCACAATCCTTTCATTTCTTACACTCCAAATACATTTCTGCACCCACTTTATCTACGCTTTTGACTCATTTCATACTAAATCTACACCCATTGAGCCTACACCGCTTTTCTCACCTGCATTTCTGCAATTCTTCTGCTCGAATTCCCTTACAGTCTCCTCTCCTACTTCCACTTTCCCTCAACCTACTTAATCACTATGTCAAGGCTTTTTTATACTCCCCACATCACTCAGTGTCTACCTAATCACGTGTCTTTATCCTTCCCCCCTATTCTCCTACACCTCCTCCTCTCTCCCCTCCTCTGTCTCCCCTCCATCCCTCTGTTTCCTTCCCCCACCTTTCCTGTTACCCCACTTTCATTCACCTCTGCACCATGGTCCTGCTACCCCACAACTCAGCCCTGCTCCCTCTCTCCCTTCCCTGTCACCTCCCCACACCCCCATCCACATCACACTGACCTCCCTCCCTGCCCACCTCCTGCAGTTTCCCCTCCTAGCTCAGGCACCCGTACCATCACTACTCTCTCATCATCCCTGCCCTCAAAATTAATCTCACCTCATCGCTACAGCAACCCTGAAAATCTCATTCACATTTCTCCCACAAACTCATACCCCTATCCTGTGCCCTCTGGAATGCCAGATCTGTTTGTAAAAAACTGGTCCCCACTCATGACCTTTTCATTTCCAACTCCCTACACCTACTAGCCATTACTGAAACTTGGATTACGCCCTCTGACACTACTTCTCCTGCTGCTCTCTCTGCTGGGGGTCTCACATTCACACACACACCCCGACCTGGGGGTCACCATGGGGGTGGTGTTGGGGTCCTTTTACCTTCTAGTTACTCCTACCAACTCATACCACCAGAACCATCCCTTACATTTTCTACATTTGAGGTCCATGCCATACGCCTCTTCCAAACAGTCCATCTTAGAGTAGCTGTCATTTACCGACCCCCTGGCACTGCTTGCAAATTCATCGACAACTTTGCTTCCTGCCTTCCTCACTTCCTCTCTTCTGACATTCCCACCATTATCCTAGGCGATTTCAACATCCCTATTGACATCCCCACACAATCCCCTGCCTCTAAACTCCTTAACCTCACCTCTTCACTTGGTCTCTCCCAGTGGACCTCCTCACCCTCCCATGTGAATGGGAGCTCACTGGATCTGGTCTTCACTCACCGTTGTGATATTTCTGATTTTTCCAACTCCCCATTTCCCCTCTCTGACCACCACCTGCTCTCCTTTAACCTATCTCTCTCGACTTCCCCATCTCTACCTCCTAAGGCTACCATCACTAAGCGTAACATTGAAGCTATTGAAACCACATTCCTTTCCTCCCTGTTTGACTCACTTCTCTCTCCTATTCTCTCTCTCTCATGCCCTGAACAAGCCACTTCCACATACAATGCATCCCTTACTTCTGCTCTTGACTTTGTTGCTCCACCAATCACTATTCACCCTCGCAAATTAACACCTCAACCCTGGCACACCAAATGCACCAGATATCTGCAGAAATGCTCACGTACTGCTGAGCGACACTGGAGGAAATCACGCTCTAAGGCAGACTTCCTCCATTTCAAACTTATTCTCTCATCCTTCAGTGCTACCCTTTCTCTTGCTAAACAGTCATACTTCAAGAACCTCATCTCCTCCCAGTCTTCCAACCCCCGGCGCCTCTTTGCCACTCTCAACTCACTCCTCTGCCAACTCCACCTTGTCTCCCTTCCTCACTCTCTGCTCTTGACTTTGCCACTCACTTCACATCCAAAATTGACTCCATACGTCAGGACATCACATCACACCAGACCATCAGTAACCAGCCTTCTCCCATCCCTTACCAACCCTCCCCATCCCTCGCACCAACTCAGTCATCTTTCTCCCATGCATCTGGAGAGGAAGTCATGGCCCTCATTCATTCTTGTCCCCCCACCACCTCCCCACTTGACCCTATCCCCTCCCGCCTCCTCTGCTACCTCTCTCCTTCTGCTTGTTCCCATCTTTCCCACCTTCTCAATCTCTCCCTCTCATCAGGCACTGTCCCCTCTGCCTTCAAGCATGCACTCATCTCTCCTATTCTTAAAAAACCTACCCGTGATCCAAACACTCTCTCCAACTACCGACCCATCTCTCTCCTCCCTTTTGCCTCCAAACTCCTTGAGCGCATTGTCTACAACCGCCTTACTTCCTTTCGTTCCTCACACTCACTGCTTGACCCTTTCCAGTCTGGCTTCCGTCCTCTCCACTCCACTGAAACTGCCCTTACAAAAGTATGCAATGAACTCCATGCTGCTAAATCTAAGGGACACTACTCTCTACTTATTCTACTTGATCTCTCTGCTGCTTTTGACACTGTGGCCATCCTCTCCTACTGCAAATCCTTCACTCCATTGGTCTGCGTGACACTGCCCTCTCTTGGTTGTCTTCCTACCTTTCTGACCATTCATTCTCGGTCTCCTCTCATGACTCCACCTCCCCCTCACTTCCACTAACTGTAGGGGTACCCCAAGGTTCTGTCCTTGGTCCTCTTCTCTTCTCTCTCTATACGTCCTCACTATGTAAGCTCATTAGTTCTTTTGGTTTCCAATATCATCTCTATGCTAATGACACTCAAATCTATCTTTCCTCTCCAGACCTCTCCCCTGCTCTCCTCACTCGTATCTCCAGCTGTCTCTCTGCTACCTCTTCCTGGATGTCCCAGCACTTTCTTAAACTTAACATGTCTAAGACCGAGCTGATCATCTTCCCTCCCTCCCGCATAACCTCACCTCCTACAATCTCATTATTTATTGATGGCACTACTATCTCCTCTACCCCCCAAGTGCGCTGTCTTGGAGTAATCCTTGACTCCTCCCTCTCCTTCAAACCACACATTCAGCACCTCTCACAAACCTGCCGTTTTCATCTAAAAAATATTTCCAGGATCAGACCCTTTCTGACTCTGGATGCTACTAAGACTCTTATCCACTCACTGGTCATCTCCAGACTGGACTACTGTAATCTCCTCCTGACTGGCATTCCTGACAAATACCTCTCTCCACTCCAATCTATCCTCAATGCTGCTGCCCGGCTCATTTTCCTCACCAAACGCACTACGTCCACCTCTCCTCTCTTACTAGACCTTCACTGGCTCCCCTTCCCTTTCAGAATCCATTTCAAGCTTCTCACACTTGCTTACAAAGCCCTCACCCACTCCTCTCCCATCTATATCTCTGACCTTATCTCGCTTTACACTCCCACCCGTCCTCTTCGCTCTGCTAATGCACGCAGACTCTCCTGCCTACGGATTACTTCCTCCCACTCCTACCTCCAAGATTTTTCACGTGCTGCACCACTTCTCTGGAATTCCCTACCTCTCCCCCTCAGACTCTCCACCTCTCTACAAAACTTCAAACGGGCTCTCAAGACCCACTTCTTCACCAAACCCAGCCAAAACTCATCCTAAACCTCTGTTCCACGCTCTCTATGTACCCCATCTGTCTCACCCCTGTCTGTCTACCCCTCCCCTTTAGAATGTAAGCTCTCACGAGCAGGGCCCTCTTTCCTCATGTGCTTACCATTTTCTTACTTTAATAATCTTCAGCTGCACCAAATCCAGCAGTCTTCTGCCACCTGATACTTATTCCAGTGTCATCTGCTGATGTAGCTATGTTTATTTACCCTGTACTTATCCTATATTGTCGTCAACTGTAAGTTGCTGTTTTCCTGTTTGATTATTTGTTTATGTACTCTGTAATTGGGCGCAGCGGAACCCTTGTGGCGCCATATAAATAAAGGATGATAATAATAATAATAATAATAATAATAATAATAACTTAGCCAAAAGGTAGAGAAGCTTGTACTGATTCAAACACTGTGGAAAGCATACACTATTGTACTTGAGCGCCATGAGATAATCCTATTTCTATATATTTTTTTATAATTCTCTATTTTTAAAGGTCAATCAAAATTGGAGCAAACACAGAAAAAGGACTAGAAGAGCCCAATACAGACCAAGGGGTCAATCCAGTTAGGTGCGAGTCTGCGAACGTGAGTTCTTTCATGAAACTTGTAGACTTTGTATGAATGCGCGCAACCGGGAATTCTCCAAGCCAATTAAAAATGCCTATGCACGGTACTTGCAGTGAAGGAGTGCGAATTTTCGACAATATGTGATGTGGGAGAAGTGCTTGAAAACTGGGGAGACCTCCCTGACCCCAGAAAAGTGACAATTTCGTTAGCAGAATCCTATAGAAGGCGGTTAGTGTGCAAAAGGAAAATACCAGTTGCTTTTAAGAGGTGTCAAATGGCTGATTTGTGTTTTTGTTTTTAAAAAAAAAGAAAATAATGGAAAATGCTTATGAAATTTTTTTTAAATACAAAGGAATTAAACGAAAAATGCCCCAAAAATTATTTAAAAAAGCGCTTTTCGGGTATTTTGTGGGTATTTTATAGTAAAAAAAACCTTACATTTGTGGTGCATAACGAAATGAAAAAGTTGATTCTGGGGTTAATTTAAGGCCATTTATTTATTTTTAACCCCAAAAATGACATGTAATCATTGACCCAATTAAGCTAATTGAAAACTTCATTAGGAGGGGTGTCCAAGGGTTTCTGAGGCAAATCTCAACATTTTGCTTTAATAAAATACTCCTGGCAGTATGTCATTAGACAGCTGTTAGGTGTTGGCTCCGGCGCATACCTGTGTCTCCAGTCCTGCAGTACTGTGCATGTGACCAGTCATGACACACGCGTGTATGACGTCAGATGCTTCCAGGTAAATTTACTAAAGCTTCTACTACAGAGAATTGGTGATATTGTCCGTAGCAATCAAACAAATGGTGTCTATCATTCTCTAAAAGGCAATAAAGACATGATAAACAGCATCTGATTGCTATGGGCAAAATCACCAATTCTCTGTTTTAGAAGATTTAGAAGCTTTAGTAAATGCACCCCTTAAAGAGAGGTCTTAGCCGCCGAGCTATTGAAGGCGGGGAAACGCATCTGTACGTCTCCCAAACACACGGGATACAGCTTCTAAATACTACATCCGCTGGCCAGCGTGTTGCAGACCCCATAAAGTTAATAGAAGGGGGACGGAGTGCAACAAAGTTAATGCATATGGACTCCAGATAAGGCTGCCGGGAGGAGCTCCAGCCGGGAGGGATACCATCAACTCCGTTGATTAACTGAGGTTATTCCAATTTCCATATTGGCATATATGGTAAACTAACCTGTTATGAACATTTGCATGATGTCTACTAATACTGCATGAATACGCATGAACTGTGTGTACTAACTCAGCGAGAGTTATCAGCGAAGCATAAACGCCATTATAAAGCTGAAGGACGTTTAAAGGCTAATTAACATCTCTAACTGCTAATAACTCTCAGGTGTTCGATACTAAACATTTTAGGTGCTACCTAGTGTTATTGAGACTTATGCAAAGGAGACTTTGTTACAGATACATTCTGCAGCTTATTCCAGGTGTTACATAGTCCCACAGAAGTACAAGATAAAGAGACTTTGTTGCAGATCAGTCTTGCAGTATTTTGCCCTGTGGTGGTAAATTTTGTCGTTTATATATCCAATAATTTTTAGATTATGGAGCATATTTTATATGTGTGAATGGTGCTGGCCAGTATCAAATGTTTGTTATATGTGATATAATATATTTTTAAATAAAAAACAAAATAAATCTACTACAGATTTCTAGCGCTTTTCCATTTGTTTTCTGATTTGGCCCTAAAGAGAAGAGCTGACATGTGCACAGAAAAAATAGGATTTTAATTACATACCTGGTAAATCCTTTTCTCGTAGTCCGTAGAGGATACTGGGGATCCATTTAGTACCATGGGGTAGAGATGGGTCCACTAGGAGCCATGGGCACTTTAAGAATTTGATAGTGTGGGCTGGCTCCTCCCTCCAGTGTCGGACTGGGACATAAAGGGCCCACCGGGGGGATGCTGTTGCAGAGGCCCATGGTTAAGGGTGTGGCCAGGCTCCACTGGGGTGTGGACAGCCACCACAGAGGTTTGGCTACCTATTACAGAGTACATGTTCTGTACCCCTTGGTAAATATATAATAAACCATATTCTTGTGAAGTGTAATGTAACTTAAGTATAATTCATAATTCAAGTGCACTAGAATAGAGTCTGGAACCTGATCCCTAGAGGAGGAGGAGGGCCCACAGACAGGGGGGCCCACCGGTGGTTTCCCCTGTTTCCCCTGTGGGCCAGTCCGACCCTGCCTCCCTCTATGCCCCTCCTACCAGACTCAGTCTAGGAAACTGTGCCCGAGGAGACAGGCATACTTTGAGAGAAGGGTAAAAGGATAGTGGTGAGATTCCAAACCAGCACACACAACAAGCGGAAAGCGATGCTAACCAAACTTGAAACAGGAACAGCAACAGCTGAACAAACCAGAATACTTAACTAAGTAACAGCGCAGGAAGAACGAAGCACTGGAGGCAGGCGCCCAGTATCCTCTACGGACTACGAGAACAGGATTTACCGGTAGGTAATTAAAATCCTATTTTTTCTTACGTCCTAGAGGACACTGCGGTCCATTTAGTATCATGGGGAAGTACCAAAGCTCCCAAAGCGGGTGGGAGAGTGCTGAGGTTCCTGCATAACTGATTGACCAAACTGAAGGTCCTCAGTGGCCAAAGTATCGAACTTGTAGAACTTTGCAAACGTGTTCGAATCTGACCAAGTAGCTGCTTGGCAGAGCTGTAAGGGCGAGAAACCCCGGGCAGCTGCCCAGGAAGAACCTACCGACCTAGTAGAGTGGGCCTGGACAGATTTAGAAACCGGCAATACTGCCGTGGAATAAGCGTGCTGGATAGTGAGCCTGATCCAGCACACAATTGACTGCTTTCTAGCAGGACATCCAATCTTATTGGGATAGCAAAGAACGAACAGCGAGTCCGATTTCCTGTGACGAGCTGTTCTCTTCACATTGTCAGCATTCAGCAGTATCTCACTTACCAGAGCGCTGGTGTGCAGGCCTCCGGAGATCACAGCTCCAGTTTGCTGCTGCATGAATACCCTGTCCGCAGGGCGCAGTACCCGTTGTCACTGTGTACCCCTGAAGTCCATCCAGCGTGTACCCCTCTGTGTTCCCGCCATCTGTACAGCATGGATGACGCCATGACACTTGCGGTCAGCTGGCCTGTAAGACCCAATCCAGTGCTTTGTCTGCACACATTATTCAAGCATCCAATGCCTGCTGACCAGGGGGTATAAATCCAGAGCATCGACTCAGTTTCATCGCCTTGAACAACGCGTCACATCCAGTGCACAGCATCTCTTGGCTCCAGTCTCCTGTCTCCAGTGATTTCCTAGCTCCAGTTTCTCCGTGGAACTGCAGACTCCAACCATCCAGCTCTGCTACAACTCCTTCCACAGTAGGGAGGCCAATCCCGGGCCATTTTTTCAATCCCGGGATTCAGGATTGAAAAATGCTCAATCCCGGGATTCCCGGGATCCCCGGGATCCCCGGGATTGAGTTGGTCAGTGAAATTTATATTTATTCTGTACTTTTTCAAAAATAAAAAATTAATGACTAGTACAAATAAAGGACTGAAAATGACTTGCTTTTATTAACATTTTAAAAATACAACAAATATTAAAACATTCAAAGTTAAATTGAAGTTATTCTAGTATATCAAGTCTACAGAATGGTGAATGGTCCCTGATCTGTATCGACAGCAGCACAAAATACAGTATTAATAATATTTATTAAAGACTTTAAGAACAATGAAAGAGAAAAAAGACTGGACCCTGACCTGAGTCTGACTATGACTAACTGGCAAACATCCCCCTTAGCCCCATTACTGTATCAGCAGCACAAAATACAGTATTAATAATATTTATTAAAGACTTTAAGAACAATGAAAGAGAAAAAAGACTGGATCCTGACCTGAGTCTGACAATGACCAACTGGCAAACACCCCCCTTGGGCCCATCACTGTATTAGCAGCAGCACAAAATACAGTATTAATTATATTTATTAAAGACTTTAAGAACAATGAAAGAGAAAAAAGACAAGACTGGACCCTGAACTCTGACCTGAGTCTGACTATCTATGACCATCTGGAAAACAGCACCCTTGGCCCAATGACTGCATCAGCAGCACAAAATACAGTATTAATCTTTATTAAAGAATTTAAGAACAATTAAAGAGAAAAAATAATACAATGCGCTTGTTCAATATATCCATAACAGCTAAATGGATTCCATGAGCATCATTCGCACAGCTGCTGTTTGGCCAATATGAACCGGACCAATTTTTTCAATACACTGGCACCATCAGTACAAATAGCAACATCATCATCTTGGAGCGAAAGTCCAAATACAAAGAGTCATTTCAAGAAGCTCCGAGTCCACGCCACACATTTTTCAGCTGGCAAACACCCCCCTTGGGCCCATCACTGTATCAGCAGCACAAAATACAGTATTAATAATATTTAATAAAGACTTTAAGAACAATGAAAGAGAAAAAAGACTGGACCCTGACCTGAGTCTGACAATGACCAACTGGCAAACACCCCCCTTGGGCCCATCACTGTATCAGCAGCACAAAATACAGTATTAATAATATTTATTAAAGAATTTAAGAACAATGAAAGAGAAAAAAGACTGGACCCTGACCTGAGTCTGACAATGACCAACTGGCAAACACCCCCCTTGGGCCCATCACTGTATCAGCAGCACAAAAAACAGTATTATTAATAATATCTATTAAAGACTGTAATTATTAAAGAGCAAAAAAATACAAGAATGGACTTGAGCAGGACCACTGACTATAAATCTCACATGAAAACAAACATATGCTTATTTACTGCGCAAGTCCTTATAATATGATCGTAGGAAACAGAGTGTGTCAATAGTTTCATCTCCCAGGCGTGTGCGTACTTTGGTGCAAATTATGCCAGCTGCTGAAAAAGCACGTTCTGCCTCAACAGATGAAGCCGGAATGGTCATCAGAAATTCATAAGCCTTTTGAAGACATAACCCACGCTTTCCATTGCTTTCAAACAATACCATCTGAGTCTTGATGGCTTTAGTCAAATCCTTCTCCTCATCAGACTGACTCTGTGGGAAAGAAGGTTGTGTCAAAGAATTTTTCATTGCCAGTTCCAGTTGTTCTTGTAGACTTATTTCAACTTCACAGGAATGTTCATCTTCAGAATGGTTGTTCTCAATCTCATTAATTAAACTGCAAGATTCAGTAACTTGATTACATTCAGTTGACACGACACCACCACCACTACCACCACCTCCAGACGTAGACAGATTGAAAGAATGGAGACGTAGCAACAATGCTACAACAGCTCTTTTGACTTCTGCCGATTTTGCAACAGTGAATGTGCTGTCATTTGTGGCCCGTGGATTATTTAAATATTGCAGAATCCCTGCAAATTCATTTCTACGTTCACTTATCCTGGCACGAACAGCAACTGCAAGGTTCATCGCAAATTCGGAACACTGTTTTTCCAGCTGTTGAAGAGCAAATTTAACTGCAGCATCAGCTATGATGAGGTTGATATCTCGACGACACAGAGCTTCTACAACGAGTTTGACTGGCTGCAACGCTGACACAATTTCCTGCACACTCTCAAAATCAGCATCTGTTATGTGAACTTAAGACTTAACATCAATCATCGCTTTCAGGATACAGCTCCTCAAACGTATAACTCTACTTAACATTTCAAAAAGGCTATTCCACCATGTCTTGCAGTCAAGTATTAGGTTCAGCTCTTGCCCAAATTCAGCTCTTACGTACTTCTGCAGTACATCATCGTTTCTCGTTGGTGACCGTCTGAAGATTTTAATGACCATCCTAATCCTCTTGACCAGGGTCTGGTAATCTTCTGAGAGTTCTGCGATGTCGTCAACATTGATGTCCGTGACTTTAAATTCATCCTCCTCATCTTCATCATCTGAATCATCAAATTGAATGTTTGCTATTGAAGCCGAAGGACTTTCAGGGCGCTTGTACAATACATCCATAACAGCTAAATGGATTCCATGAGCATAGCACAGCTGCTGTTTGGCAGATATGAGCCGGCCCACTTTTTTCATTACACTGGCATCATCAGTACAAATAGCAACAATATCATCTTGGAGCGAAAGTCCAAATACAGAGAGTTTCATTTCAAGAAGGTCCACACATTTTTCAGCAGGCATTGATCCTAAGACTCGAACCATACCAAGGCTCCAGAACTGAGCTTGCCCAACATGAACATTAATATTCATGTACCGTCTGTTGCGAGTAGATGTCCACTCATCAAAAGTTAGACTGAAGCGTTTTCCATCTGCCTTCAGCTTTGCAAGTTCACTTGCTACGAACCTTCTCGTCATCTCTCCATGTTCCATGACAAGTTGTTTTATTGTTTCTTTTGATGTGGAGAGCGGTGTAAATCCCTACATCTCAAGACCTTTTCTAACATCAGGTGACGTAATGAAGATATGGAATGGCAGTCCGTCACACGCAACCATTCTGGAAAGAGTAGCCTGTAGTGAATTTTCTATATTTTTTACAAGAAATTTAAATATAGGCCCAACTGCAGCATCAGGGCTTTTTTTATTTGTTCCAGTAGTCAGTGCAGAGTCAGACTCTGTTGCATGAGCGCTCAATGTATCACGAGCAGCAACATTTGACCGTTTTTGTTGTATATAAATTTTGTGCATTGTCTTGAGGTGCACATGCAGGCCTTTGGTAGAGCCGCCACCACATTTCAGAACATTTCCACAATCTTTGCACTGAGCTGCTTCACCTGTGGCTTTCTCACGTAAAAAATAATTCCACACTCCTTCAGACTTATAAACAACATACTCTACTACTGGTAGTTTTGATTTTGAGGCAGTCATTGAAAACGATAGTCAGGCTAATAGGTCGTCCAGGGTCCAGTGGTGGTGGACTGGTGAACCAAGGGGCCAGGGGGCGGTGTCAGGTCAGGGTAGAGTCTGCTTCATTCAATAAGCCGGGTCGTTATGGACCAGTACTTAGCAATCCACTGTCTAAAAACTATCCAAAGTTCCAAATCCTGATTCCTGAGTGACAAACAAAAAAAACCAAGGTAAAATAAAACAAAGACTTGAAATAAAGTATTTTGGATTTGCATTAGTTAAACAAAAACAAACAAACAAAAAAAACACTACATAAACGTCTTGCGTTCGCGATGCACTGCATGTTCCGAGTCTGCAGACTGCCGAGTCTCTTCCCTATCCAATCTTATCAATATTATTAGCATAAATAAAAAATTGTCAAAAGCAGAAGAAAAAAAATGTATATAAACACACACACTACAAAGTACACACACCATGCAAGAAATAAAAATCTTTGACGGCCCCCGCCCCAGCCCAATCAAAACCATAAATAACACAACAACAACAGGAATAAAATAACATTTATCATGGCCCAGCAGCACAGGCCCACAGTCTGAAAAATAAAATAAAAATATTATTCCTATGGGCCTGTGCTGGGCCGTGAATGATATTTTATTCCTTTGGTGTTATAGGGTTCAGCTGAGGCATGGCCCCCCAACACCACAGGTATAAAAATGAAATAAATAACATTCATGGCCCAGCACAGGCCTACAGGAAAAACAGGAAACTGTCATGACCCACGGCTGGGCCCAACACTCCACCACAGCAAGCAATAAAATAACATTTATCATGGCCCAGCAGCACAGGCCCACAGTCTGAAAAATAAAAAAAAATATTATTCCTATGGGCCTGTGTTGGGCCAAGAATGAGATTTTATTCCTTTGGTGTTATAGGGTTCAGCTGAGGCATGGCCCCCCAACACCACAGGTATAAAAATGAAATAAATAACATTCATGGCCCAGGACAGGCCTACAGGAAAAAGAGGAAACTATCATGATGACCCACGGCTGGGCCCAACACTCCACCACAGCAAGAAATAAAATAACATTTATCATGGCCCAGCAGCACAGGCCCACAGTCTGGAAAATAAAATAAAATATTTTTCCTATGGGCCTGTGCTGGGCCATGAATGTTATGTTATTCCTTTGGTGTTATAGGGTTCAGTTGAGGCATGGCCCAGGCCCCAACACCACAGGTATATTAAAAAAAAATATAACATTCATGGCCCAATACAGGCCTACAGGAAAAAAAAGGATATATACACAGCAACACATACATAATCATCTTCACGGCCCAGCATCAATTCACCAGAATATTAGAAAACTGCTGCCCCCTCCCCCGGGCCGGAATAAAATGTCTGTAGTTTCTGTACTGACTATTATGCAGCTGCCTGCAAGTCACCCTTATGAGTGACAGACAGGCACAGGCAGCTCTGACCCCACTGCAGCTACTTACTGTGTGCTGTCACCAGGAGTGGGATTGTGTGGGTTGGGGGCTGGGGCCCTCTGGGCAGGTGTCTCCTGGTCCTCTCCTCTCCTCTAGGCTCCACTTAAAATGGCCACTGCTTCACTGGGTGCGGGGATGGGCCCTGGGCAGTGGTCTGGACTCTGGAGGACTCTGGCAGCAGGACAGGGCTCCCTCCCTCCTTCTCCCTTCATTTCAGTGACAGCTGGCACTGGCAGGCTACTAAAAAAAATAAATGAGCTGTGTGCAGGGCCGGTGCAAGGTTTCTCGGCACCCTAGGCAAATCTTAAACCTACTCCCTCCCCCTTCCTTATTCAGGTTATGTCACACAGTAGTGCCCATTATTCACATTATACCATAGTAGAGACCATTTACACTAAACCACACAGTAGAGCCCATTCAAGTTCTGCCACACAGAGCCCATTCACATTCTGGTAGAGCCCATTCATGTCTTGACACACAGTAGGACTGCCCCTTATGACATTATACAGTGTGTCGTACAGTAATGCCCTTACACATTATGCCACATCAAAATTGGATGCCGGTCCGTGAGCTCCGATTGGCCCACGGATGGCTCCAGATTCAAAATGAAGAAAAGCAGAAAAAAGGTGCTATAACCAAAACGGGCAGTAGGGATAGCCATCTGCCAATATGCTGACTGCATCCATGATATTCGGATGAGAATAAATGCTGCTATGTTTTGTTGAAGGCCTGAAGCTATTTACAAATTAAAGATAGCTAATTTTTCTACTTTTCTAATGGGCCCTACACACTGCGCAATCCGACGCCGAGCTGCCCGGCACCCCCTGTCACCCGCATCCATAGCATTGCAGGCAAATATGGACGAGATCATCCATATTGGCCTGTATGCACAAGCGACGGGGCACCAGCGCTCCAGAAAAGGGGGCGTGGTCACCAAAAAGGGGCGTGTCTAGTGTAGAACCCCCTTATACTATCTAGTACTGGTGCCCCTTTCACCTTATAGCACACGGTACGAGCTGAAATTCACATTGTAGCACACTGAAGAGCTGAAATTCACCTTGTAGCACACTGAATTAGCCGACATTCACATTGTAGCACACTGAAGAGCTGAAATTCACCTTGTAGCACACTGAATGAGCCGACATTCACATTGTAGCACACTGACTGAGCCGACATTCACATTGTAGCACACTGAATGAGCCGAAATTCACCTTGTAGCACACTGAATTAGCCGACATTCACATTGTAGCACACTGACTGAGCCGACATTCACATTGTAGCACACTGAATGAGCAGAAATTCACATTATAGCACACTGAATGAGCCGAAATTCACCTTGTAGCACACTGAATGAGCCGAAATTCACCTTGTAGCACACTGAATGAGCCGAAATTCACATTGTAGCACACAGAATGAGCCGAAATTCACCTTGTAGCACACTGAATGAGCCGAAATTCACCTTGTAGCACACTGAATGAGCCGAAATTCACCTTGTAGCACACTGAATGAGCCGAAATTCACCTTGTAGCGCACTGAATGAGCCGAAATTCACCTTGTAGCACACTGAATGAGCCGAAATTCACCTTGTAGCACACTGAGGGGTAAATTTACTAAGGTGGGAGATTTTTAGAACTGGTGATGTTGCCCATAGCAACCAATCAGATTATATCTATTATCTGCTAGAAGCAGCTAGATAAATGATAAGTAGAATCTGATTGGTTGCCATGGGCAACATCACCAGTTCTAAAAATCTCCCACCTTACTAAATTTACCCCTGAATGAGCCGAAATTCACATTGTAGCACAATGAATGAGCCGAAATTCACATTGTAGCACACTGAATGAGCCGAAACTCACATTGTAGCACACTGAATGAGCCGAAATTCACATTGTAGCACACTGACTGAGCCGAAATTCACACTGTAGCACACTGAATGAGCCGAAATTCACCTTGTAGCACACTGAATGAGCCGAAATTCACCTTGTAGCACACTGAATGAGCCGAAATTCACATTGTAGCACACTGAATGAGCTGAAATTCACAATTCACATTGTAGCACACTGAATGAGCCGAAATTCACATTGTAGCACAATGAATGAGCCGAAATTCACATTGTAGCACAATGAATGAGCTGAAATTCACATTGTAGCACAATGAATGAGCCTGAAACTCACCTTGTAGCACACTGAATGAGCCGAAATTCACACTGTAGCACACTGAATGAGCAGAAATTCACATTGTAGCACACTGAATGAGCAGAAATTCACCTTGTAGCACACTGAATGAGCAGAAATTCACCTTGTAGCACACAGAATGAGCCGAAATTCACCTTGTAGCACACTGAATGAGCCGAAATTCACCTTGTAGCACACTGAATGAGCCGAAATTCACCTTGTAGCACACTGAATGAGCCGAAATTCACCTTGTAGCACACTGAATGAGCCGAAATTCACCTTGTAGCACACTGAATGAGCCGAAATTCACCTTGTAGCACACTGAGGGGTAAATTTACTAAGGTGGGAGATTTTTAGAACTGGTGATGTTGCCCATAGCAACCAATCAGATTATATCTATTATCTGCTAGAAGCAGCTAGATAAATGATAAGTAGAATCTGA
This sequence comes from Pseudophryne corroboree, assembly GCF_028390025.1. NCBI lineage: Eukaryota > Metazoa > Chordata > Amphibia > Anura > Myobatrachidae > Pseudophryne > Pseudophryne corroboree. The sequence goes on from NC_086444.1 coordinate 1,057,962,500, forward strand.
TTGGTTGCCATGGGCAACATCACCAGTTCTAAAAATCTCCCACCTTACTAAATTTACCCCTGAATGAGCCGAAATTCACATTGTAGCACAATGAATGAGCCGAAATTCACATTGTAGCACACTGAATGAGCCGAAACTCACATTGTAGCACACTGAATGAGCCGAAATTCACATTGTAGCACACTGACTGAGCCGAAATTCACACTGTAGCACACTGAATGAGCCGAAATTCACCTTGTAGCACACTGAATGAGCCGAAATTCACCTTGTAGCACACTGAATGAGCCGAAATTCACATTGTAGCACACTGAATGAGCCGAAATTCACAATTCACATTGTAGCACACTGAATGAGCCGAAATTCACATTGTAGCACAATGAATGAGCCGAAATTCACATTGTAGCACAATGAATGAGCTGAAATTCACATTGTAGCACAATGAATGAGCCTGAAACTCACCTTGTAGCACACTGAATGAGCAGAAATTCACCTTGTAGCACACTGAATGAGCAGAAATTCACACTGTAGCACACTGAATGAGCAGAAATTCACATTGTAGCACACTGAATGAGCTGAAATTGTGACAGCAGGGACAGCCAGAGTGACGACAGGGACAGCCAGAGTGACGACAGGGAGAGAGAGAGTGACGACAGGGAGAGAGAGAGTGACGACAGGGGAACATTACCTCATTTGTTGCTGGTGGCTTGCAGTGGTGAGCGGTGGGCTGCTAGCGGCTGACGGCGGCAGGCGGCTGGTGGCTGGCGCAGGGATGGGGAGCACAATGTGCAGCAGGATGGCCACTTCCCTCGCCTCCTGCATTTCCGGGTCAGTGGAAGAAGTGGCGGTATACCATACCCCTGTATACCGCCCCACTTCGACCACCGTATAATATAATGTATGAATTAAATATACCATCCTGTCACATATTTTCAAGTCTCCAGAGTGCTGCCTTATTGCAAAATGGTTTTATATATATATATATATATATATATATATATATATAAATAAACAAACCATTTTTATATATATCTGCCAGTTTTTAAGATAGGAAGCAAGAAAGTGCTATTTTAGGTCACGTTGCTTCCTGGAAAATTGTGTCCCAAAAGAGACTCTCCCCCCCCCCCCCATCCCCCTCACACACCCCAACCCCCACAGTGCAGGGCTGCTTTTAAGGGTTAAAGTAGCTGGTATGTATGGCTGTAAATCTATGATGCAGTGCCTCATACCTTCCAATGTGATTAATTTTCTCGTCAGCAGTCTCCTCTCTATCACTCGTGTGCAGGCTCCCTCCCTCTGTGCTGGCATTCCGGAGGCCCGTCAGCTGTCCTGTGGTGAGAATGCACTCCTTCACTGCAGCCTGCCTGGCTGGCTGAGCTATTGCCCATGTAACTGCAGAGGTGAATGATGGCTGTAGTTGTTCCTGCTTGCTGCTGGCACGGGCGGTTGTTTCCGGGAACGGTCAGCAAGGGGACAAGATGAGGGGGGGGGGGGGGCCGGGGGGGTGCTCAAATCCTCCACCTAGGCGGCCCTGCTTGGGGGGAAGATGACTAATAATGGTGGCTGCGGCTGGCCAGACCTGCGCCGCGATCGCCGCTAAGCTTACACAAAATAATTTTTTATGTAAAACTTATTCAGCTGGAGTGTACCGCCCTCTAGTGGCTGCTGCCCATAGGCAGCTGCCTAAAGCTGCCTAATGGTAGCGCCGGCCCTGGCTGTGTGAGTGAAGGCAGCCAGGGCGCTTCACCCACCATCACACACCAAGCTGGCCGCGCAGCCAGCAGCTCTCCGTCTCCTCCATCCCCAACTTCTACTTACTGTGTGCCGCCATAGTGTGGGGGTGAGGGTCCTGCGACTCCTGCCTGTCTGTCTGAAGGGGGTCTGTGTGCCGCCAGCAGCACCGTCCGCGGACTCCGCGCTGCAGGCAGCCCTCCTCGTCCCCTGCTCTGCTCCACTCCGGCCTCCGCTTAAAATGGCTGGCGGGCGCAGCTGATGGGGCGGGCCGGCGGGGGTCTACGCTGCGTGACCTGTGACGTCACACGGCGCCCTGCACACAGCCGAACACAGCGGGCTGAATGAAATGCGCATGTGCCGTTTAATCACGAAAATACCGGGATTGGAAGGCGCAGTCCCGGGATTACAATCCCGATGTTTTTGGGGCCAAAATCCCGCCGATCCTGATCCCGGGATTGTCCTCCCTATTCCAGAGTCAGCTTCCACTTCTACATGCTGTAAGAGACACTCTCCAGGTGCTGCCTCACCATTCTCACCTGTGTGTTGTTAATCTGCATTCAGCACTGTGCAATTGCATCCAGCACTTAAAACAACCAGCTTGTATATTACCAACTGTCTCCTGCTATAGCCTTTCTTGGCTCTGTGGACTTTTGGGGTCATTCCGAGTTGATCTCACGGTAGCAGTTTTTTGCAGCCGTGCAATCAGATAGTCGCCACCTATGGGGGAGTGTATTTTAGCATAGCAAGTGTGCGATCGCTTGTGCAGGGGAGCTGTGCAAAAAGTTTTCTGCAGTTTCTGAGTAGCTCTGAACTAAAGGGCCCCATACACTGGAGCGATAATGCCCGATTTCATCCAATTTTGGGCATTCGGCCCGATATATCGGATGAAATCGGGCATTTGGAGGTGTTTCCGATCCGATCCGATGCACGTTCCCGTGAGCATCGGATCGGATCCTCCAGATTGAATGTGCTGCACATTCAATCAGGTCTGACCTGGGGGCATGGCAGGGATTGCCCAGGATCGCCCAAGATACATTGTATGCAAAAGGACAGCATACGATGTATCTTGGGTGATCCTGCCCTCCGGGAGGCTGCTGAGGTGATCGCCTGCAACATGTGGTCGCATAAGTGTATGAGGCACTTTACTCAGCCACTGCGATCACTTCAGCCTGCCAGGTCCTGGAATTGACGTCAGACACCCGCCCTGCAAACGCCTGAGTTTTACATGGCACTCCCAGAAAACGGTCATTTGCCACCCAGAAACACCTTCTTGCTGTCAATCACCTTGCGATCGCCTTCCTCGTAAGGTCCCACACTGCCTGGCATTTCACATCACCGGGCAGTGACACACCTGCGCATTGTGATTGCGGTGCATGCGCAGTTCAGACCCGATCGCACCGCTGCGAACAACTGCAGCATGCGATCGGGTCGGAATGACCCCCTTTGTGCATATCTACTGACTGTGTGAATCTATTGCTGTCAGTTTCCATATTACCGGAGTTACTTATTGCCTGTATTTACTGCAATCGGTTGCATTACTTACCTACTGCATATTGGGGGTAATTCTGAGTTGATCGCACTTAGCAACTTTTTGCTGCTCGTGCGATCAACCTGATGCCGCCTATGTGGGAGTGTATTTTAGCACAGCAGGGCTGCGAATGCTTGTGCAGCCCTGCTATGCTAAAAAAGTTTCTAGCAAAACAAAACCAGCCCTATACCTACTTACCATTTGCAACGGATCCAGCGATGCAAGTCCTGGATTTGACGTCAAACATTCGCCCTCAAAACTCCTGGACACGCCTGCGTTCGCTGGACCACTCCCGGAAAACGGTCAGTTGACGTCCCGTCATGCCTTCCTCCTGTCAATCTTCTTTCCTCGTTCCCGGCGTCGTTGCCACGAATGCGCAGTTCCGACCCGATCGCACCGCTGCGAAGAAGTGCAGCGTGCGATTGGGTCGGAATGACCCCCCATTGATCCTTTTACCATTGGCTTCCAAGCTGGCCATCGATGTTCACCATCGGCTTCCAGGCCGATCATTGCAGTTTGCTAATCACACTGGTTTCCAGACCAGCTCATTACCTGTGACTGTTATTATACCATCTGTATTGCCATTTGCTCCAGTTGCTGTTCATACCTCTGTGTGCTAAATAAAACATCATTGTTCACATGCGCAGGAACTTACTGCAGCCTCCTCGTTTCCTCCACCGCACCACCACTGACCCACTAGTGACCCCTCCGGGAACAGACACAGTTACAGACCTGACACACATACACCTTCAAAGCCCTCACAACATCCAAAGACTTTGAAGTAACAGAGGTGTCGGTAACCACCAAGACCACAATAGGTTGGTTGAAGTGAAACGCAGACACCACCTTAGGAAGAAGTTGCTGACGATTCCTGAGTTCAGCTCTGTCCTCATGTAAAATTAAATAGGGGCTCTTGTGAGGCAACGCTCCCAGCTTCACCACACATCTTGCTGAAGCCAAGGCCAACAGTGTGACGGTCTTTCACGTAAGATATTTTACGTCAACCTCCTGTAACGGATCAAACCAGTCCGATTGGAGGAACTGCAGCACCAAATTGAGATCCCAAGGTGCCGTGGGAGGCACAAAGGGAGGTTGCATGTGCAGAAACCCTTTCAAGAACGTCTGGACCTCAGGGAGAGAAGCCAATTATTTTTGAAAGAAAATGGACAAGGCCAAAATCTGGACTTTTATGGAGCCCAGACGTAGGCCCACATCCACACCCGACTGCAGAAAAATCAGGAAACACCCCAGATGAAATTCCACCGTAGAATATTTTCAGCTCTCACACCAAGAGACGTATTTCTTCCAAATACGGTGGTATTGTTTAGACATAACCCCCTTCCTTGCTTGGATCATAGGGGGTCATTCCGAGCTGATTGCTCACTAGCAACATTTTACTGTGCTACAATCAGATAGTAGCCGCCTATGGGGGAGTGTATTTTTGCTTTGCAAGTGTGCAAATGCTTTTGCAGCCGACGGCACAAAAAGTTTGTTACAGTTTCTGAGTAGCTCTGGACTTACTCAGCCACTGTGATCACTTTAGACTTTTTGGTCCCAGAATTGACGTCAGACACCTGCCCTGCAAATGCATGGACACGCCTGCGTTTTTCCAAACACTCCTAGAAAACGGTCAGTTGACACCCATAAACACCCTCTTTCTGTTAATCACCTTGCCATCGGCTGTGCGAATGGATTCTTCATAAAATCCATCGGCCAGCACCGATCATCTTTGTACCCATACGACGTGCCTGCGCATTGCGGCGCATGCGCACCTTTGCCGAGATTTATCCTGATCACAGTGCTGCAAAAAGTTGCTAGCGAGTGATCAACTCGGAATGACCCCCATATTCAAGATGACCTTGTCAGGGATGCCTCTCCTGGCTAGAATCAGCCGTTCAACTTCCATGCCGTCAAACTTAGCAGTGTTAAATCTTGATAGATGAACGGGCCCTGTTGCAGAAGATCCTCGCAAAGAGGTAGTGGCCACGGATCTTCGAGGAGCATCTCCAGAAGGTCCGCGTACCAGGCCCTTCTTGGCCGGTCCGGAGCAATGATAATTGCTTGAACCTTTTCCCTTTTTACTCTTTTCAGAATTCTTGGATCAGCGGAAGTGGAGGAAACACGTACAACATCTGATAGACCCATGGAGTTGTCAGAGCGTTTACAACCACTGCCTGTGACTCTCTTGTCCTGGAACAACACCGCTTGAGCTTCTTGTTGAGACTAAAGGCCATCATGTCGATTTGTGGACATCTCCATCGACGTGTCATACACCTGAACCCCTCCGGGTGAAGGCCCCACTCCCCCGGGTTCAGGTCATGTCTGCTAAGGAAGTCTGCTTCCCAATTGTCTACTCCCAGGATGAAGACCGCCAACAATGCCACAGCATGTTTTTCTGCCCAGAGGAGAATTCTTGATACCTCTGACATTGCTGCTCTGCTTTTCGTCGGTTTATGTATGTCACTGCCGTCACATTGTCCGACTGAAGCTGAATGGCCTTATCTTGAAGAAGATATGAGGCCTGCAGAAGGGCGTTGTATATAGCACTGAGTTCCAGAATGTTGATTGAAAGGACGACTTCCTGACTTGACCATCTTCCTTGAAACTGCACCCCCTGGGTGACTGCTCCCCAACTTTGAGGCTTGCATCTGTGGTTAAAAGAATCCAATTCTGAATCCCAAACTGTAGGCCCTCGATTAGGTGAGAAGTCTGTAGCCACCACAGAAGGGAGATCCTGGCTTTTGGTGACAGACGGATCCTCTGGTGCATGTGAAGATGCGATCGGACCATTTATACAACAGATCGAGCTGGAAGGATCTTGCATGAAACTTGCCATACTGAAGAGCCTCATAAAAGGCCACTATTTTCCCCAGAAGGCGAATGCATAGATGCACCGATATCCGGGTTGGTTTCAGGATATCCCGCACCATCGACTATATTACCAATCCCTTTTCCAATGGAAGATAAACTTTCTGCGACTCTGTGTCCAGTATCATTCCCAGAAATGGGAGCCACTGAGTTGGTTCTAAGTGAGATTTCGGAAGATTTAGAATCCACCCGTGATCCAGGAGTAGTTTGGTTGTGAAGCCAATGCTGTCCAACAACCTTTTCCTGGACGGTATCTTTATTAGAAGATCGTCCAGGTACGGAATTATGTTCACTCCCTGCTTGCGAAGGAGAAACATCATCTCTGCCATCACCTTGGTGAACACCCTCGCTGCCGTGGAGAGACCAAATGGCAGGTCTTGGAACTGGTAGTGACAGTTCTGCAGCGCAAACTGTAGATAAGCCTGGTGAGGCGGCCAGATCGGAATGTGAAGGTACGCATTCTTGATATCCAGAGATACTAGGAATTCCCCTCCTCCAGACCTGAGCCACCACTCTCAGAGACTCCATCTTGATTTTGAACACTCGTAAGTATGGGTTCAACGATTTTAGATTTAAAATTGGCCTTACCGAACTGTCCAGCTTCGATGCTACAAAGAAGTTGGAATAAAATCTCTTGTTTTGGAGATGAGGTGGAACTGGAACAATGACCTGAGTCTGTACCAGTTTTTGAATGGCATCCTGTAAGGTTATACTTGCCTCTTGTGAAACTGGTAAGCCTGATTTGCCTCTTGTGAATCTGTGAGGTGGGAGCTTCTGAAACTGCAGTCTGTAGCCCTAGGAAAAAAGATCTATGACCCAAGGATCCTGGCATGATGTTATCCAGATGTGACTGAAAAACTTTAGTCGGGCTCCCACCTACCAGTCTTCCAGGCATCGCGGTCCACTGTCATGCTCAAGGCTTTGAGGAAGCAGAGCTAGAGCTCTGCTCCTGAGAACCGACAGCTGCTGGTTTGCATGGTTACCTCTAGCGCCTCTGGTGGCTGTAGAAGAACCTCTGGTTTTGGCCTTAATCTTGGCAGACCGAAAGGACTGTAGACTAGGTCCTGAGTAGGCCTTCCTGGCTGGGGGAGCTGCAGAAGGAAGATATGTGGACTTACCCGCAGTAGCTTTGGAGATCCATTTGTCTAGTTCATCTCCAAATAAGGCCTCTCCTGTGAAGGGTAGGCCTTACACGCCTATCCTGGAGTCCGCGTCCACAGTCCACTGGCGTAGCATAAGCCCCTGCGTTCTGACACTGCCATAGCAGTGGTGCATGTGTGGTACCCTGCAGGGTCCCTGAATAGCCCAGTAGTGAGGCCTGCACGCTGTAGATAAAAGTACAGGACTTCCTGGAGATAATGTATCCTGGTGCCTTTAAGGATTAGAGGAAGGGCAGGACCTACCCGGAGGTTTGTTTGACAGACTGGTGAGAGGAGACTGGATTAGCTGGTTGAAGAGCAGGAAGAGGCGGATTTTGAGGACTCAGTGTGAGGAGAGCAGCAGCGTAGAAGGAGGCAGGAGAGTGAGCTAGTGAGGTGACCAGGCTGACAGGATAAGTGGCCACCACTGACTGCACTAGTGATTGGTGGCTAGCTGGGAGAGTGCTGCGGGCGGAGGTTCCAGTGACACAGCCAGCCATACAATGCCAGGTGTGGGCGACACCCTAGCGGGAGAAACGGAGCAGAATTCAGGAGTTCGGTGACCGCACAACCCATGAAGCATCTCGCAGACAAGGAGCAGCCGCGTGTGCAACGGTGAATACTGCACATACCGGTGAGACACCACATTTTGGAAAGAGTTGGGGAAAGACACTGATAATCACCATGCCACTTGCGTCTGGGACACCCTCGAACCCCTATTTTCAGCACCTGGGAATTAGGACCACCTCTGCTCATTTACTCTGTTCCTAAAGTACTCTGTAGGGTTAAAAAGGGGTCCACAGAGCCCTTACTCCACTGTCCTACCTAACGGGATAGACTGATCAAACCAGATTACACACCCCTCCCTAGAACGGGACTGTATACTAATTGGAGGGCTACAAAATATTGACTCTCTTGTAAGAAGAGGGGAGAGGGGCTTTCCAGGAGAACTATTAGCCCAGTTGGGAGTTCGCATATCGTTACTAACACTGATTTGTGGAGAGACAGTGCCACCTAGTGACTGAAATTGGGATGAACCCAGGTTGTGTGCAGATATGTACCTGACCCAGCATCAGGTCTCATGCATAACGGATGCACCAGAGAGAGAGTTAATAACTGGAAAAGGATACACATTGCTGGAGAAATATTTAATCTACGCAAGGGGACGCCTCAGTAAACTCCTTTGCACAGGTCAAATGACAAACTGGGTTAAACTGAACTACCTCGCACCATTGGGTACCCAATAGAGACATAATATGGTGCATCAAGGTCATTAAGAAATATGTGAAGTTAATATTGAGGTTAGAGAAGTATTGTATTGAAATTGTGGTATTGCATGCAAAGTGAGTGTTTATTGACAAATATTGTCTCCATCCAGTATTAATGGTATTGCTGCAGTTCATTCTAGTGAATTGTTATTTACAGAACCTAATGGGATGGTTGGTCCTGGGTGAAGCAGCGTATCACTCATACTTGGAAAAGATGTGGACGGCCTAAGTGTCTCATAGGTATTGATGCAATTTTATGTCATTTTGGTGATTACTATGTTGTACATGTTCTACTGCTAGAGTAATAATTGTTTACATAAAAGTTCATTGTCTGCAATTGACATTCAGGTACACAAAAGTATATTAACGGCATTTGATATTTGAGATTCATCTACAATTGAATAGTTAATAAAACAGACGCAGTTGAAAACTGTTATCCCTTTCACTGAAGTGTAGTTGCCTCCTTATTCACTGGAAACAAAGTACTAAGATTCTCCAGAGTTGCATTCAGCGGATGGAGGTAACGAAAGACTCATTGATTAATCACCCGGTCACCACATAAAATTTGGCATCAACAAACACGATCTGAGTGCAATCAGGAGAAAACTCACTAACTGACAGATGGAACAATAACAGGCTGAAGGAGGAGGAGCATCACCGGTAGTACAGAACCAGGAACAAGAACAACAGGCAACCCTGGCAACGACACCAAATGCTCCAATAACCTTACCCTACTACTTTGGTGCTCAGTGGCTCCTAACCTATAGCAGAAATGCCAACAAGCCACAGTGTACCTCATTTACAGAATTCAAAAATCAAATCAAATGTATGTTCTGCTTGTATAACTTGAACGAACAACACAAAGTGGAGATTCTAGTAGGTCAACACACAGGGTCGGCTCTCAGAGAAGTCATATCCTGGTCCACTGAAAACAAGAAAGAGGTAGACCAGATCTTAAAGAGACTGACCACTACTTTTGAGACAAAAACCCTCCCCGAGTTAAAAATTAAGCTGTATGCACACAAACAGCAACCGGGCTAGACCCTCCGAGACTACACCCTGAGTTTACAAGAGACACTAAAAGCGATCCGAGCAGTTGACAAAGATGAAGTCCAAAACACAGACTAAGCACAAACGGTTCAGTTTATTGAAGGAGCCTCAAGGGAGAGTGTCAAAACCCAACTACTGCTACTCAAAATACAAATGCCGGGTAAAACCTTCCTAGACTTCTAGGAAGCCACCATCACAATAACTGGCAACCAATTGGGAAGAGAAGAAGAGTACCCAGAGCTGGTGGGCTTCAGAGAATCCTCAGAGCTGATGGGAGCTACTACTGAAAGTCCCAAAAGACCAAAATGAGTCAGAGATCCAGTGGTGCAGAGTAGTCAGCACCCCTCGGGAGATCAGGTACAAACCCTACGCAAGCAGACGGAAGAGTTAATGGTGGGGATGGCAGAGATCCAGAGAGAAATGCGACTCCTAGCGAGACCACCGACACCCAATTCTGAAGAACCTAGATGGAGGTCCGAACGACAGAGGCTGGTCAGAAGTCACTGGGAACCACCTCAAGAGTATGGGCGGCGGCCTTCAGACCAATTTGACAGCCAGGGTCATCCCTTTTGTCGTTGAAGCCAGGGAATAGGGCATATTGAGAGGAACTGCGACCAGATCGACATTTAAATTCCAACACCCCGAGGGCGAGGGCCGAACCTCGGGGAAAACACCGGGAGTAGATCCAGACCCAGAATAATGGAGGCCCCAATACATTGGACAATGCCCGACATTACCCGTGGTCATCAATGGAGTAGAGACCCTGGCAATGCTTGACATGGGGTCACAAATCGCGATAATACAGCTTTCCACTCTGCGAAGACATTGAGGAGAAGAACAGTTGCTGTCGCCACCACCTACCTGGCTCCAAATAATTGCCAGTAATGGCCTAGAGATCTCATGTGTGGGCTATTGGGAAGCCGTCATTAAGATCGAGGCGACACTGTTACCCAAGCAGGGATGTTTGGTCACCACAACCAGCGAGGAGAAAGTAGCTCCCATAATTTTGGGAATTAAAGTTTTGCAAAGATGCACAGACGAACTGGTCGCGACACTGAGAGGTAAATTGACCCAAGCCGTGCCTTCCAGCCAGCAAGTTTTACAAAAAATGATCAAGATACTCCAAGGGCACCAGAGGTTTGTGCATAAGACGGGGGAAATCGGCAAGATCCAGTTGATGGATGGGAAGGCCGTGAAGTAACAGCCCAATTCTGAAACCATCCTATGGGGAAAAGCCCGCTGTGGACCAGGTGGTCACAAGTATGAAGCACTAATTGAGTCAGGTTTGCTCTCCGCAAGACAGGAGTTCATTGTAGCAAATTCCCTGGTGATCGTGGAGAATGGGAGGGTCCCAGTGAAAGTGCTAAACCCACACAACCACGTAGTCAAGACGTACTACATCCGATGTCACCAGCCAAACAGTGTAATGCGAAGGTGGAAGAAAATACGGGGGAAGATCAAGGTGCAAAGTGGTGGGATAAAATACATATAGGCAACGCAGGAACTCGAGATGTATACTGACAAGGGGTCTTGCAGGTCATGCGAGAAAATACGGACGCGTTTAGTAAAAGCCCGATGGAGTTAGGGATTGTGGAGACCATCCGGCACCAAATTCCCACAGGCGACGCATGCCCCATCAAGGAACGACATCGTCCAGTGGCCCCAGGACTATACTAACCAGTCCGACAGATGCTGGAAGACATGAGAAGCAATGGGGTTATTCGAGAGAGAGTCACAGCCCATGGGTGGCACCGATGGTGTTGGTGAAAAAAAAGGATGACCAGCTATGCTTCTGCGGGATTATAGGAAGCTGGACAGCGTAACCCACCGGGACGCATATTCTTTACCTCACATCGAGGAATCATTGACGGCCCTTAAAGCTGCTAAATACTTCTCAACCCTAGACTTGACCAGCGGTAATTGGCAAGTACAGATGGCAGAGGCCAATAAAGAGAAGACTGCATTTGTTACGCCCATGGGGTTGTACGAATTCAACCGCATGCCGTTCGGTCTGTGCAATGCTCTGGCCACATTCCGGCGAGTGATGGGGCATTGTTTGGGGCACCAGAATTTCAAAACTGCTGCTGTATCTGGACGATATCATTATATTTTCTAGGACCTACCCCGAACATCTCCAGCACCTACATGAGGTATTCCAACAGCTAGCAAAGTATGGGTTGAAATTGAAACCAAGTAAGTGCCATCTCTTGAAACCCAAGGTCCAATACTTGGGACACATTGTTAACACGGAAGGAGGCTCTCCAGATCCGGACAACTCATTGATTGACCACCTGGTCACCACATGTGCATTAAGCAAACCTACTTCTTTTATGGCTTTCACCATAAAGTTTGCAGAGTCCTGTATATGTTGCAGGAGTAAAACAATCTCCCCCTAGATAAGGAATCCAACCCCTCAATTAGGTTATATGACCATTTACTAATGGCTTTAGTAATCCAGGCACAAGCTATAGTGGGTCTCTGGGCCACCCCAGCAGCCGTATACAAGGATTTGAGTGTGGTCTCAATTCTATGATCCACTGTGTCTTTCAAGGAGGCGGCACCATGGACAGGCAACACTATTTTCCATGACAGCCTGGATACTGATGCATCCACTATCGGTGGATTTTCCCATTTTTTCCTATACTCAGGAGGAAAAGGAAAGGATTAGAGTAACCTTTTAGGGATCTGAAATTTCCTATCTGGATTAACCCACGGTTCTTCAAACAAGGTATTCAGTTCCGTTGATACAGGAAACGTGACTGAGGACTTCTTTTTTATATTAAAATAAGATTCCTCATACTCCTTTGTCACCTTATCTGGAATTTGCAGAACGTCTCTGATAGCTTCTATAAGAGCCTCTATTCCCTGTGACAGAGCAGCATCCCCCCCTTCTGTGTCCACCTCCCCCTCCTCCATGTCTGACCCTTGATCATCCGAGTCAGACTGCAGGATATGGGACAGAGTACGTCTTTGCGGACAAATGGTAGGGGTCTGAGATGCTGGTTTGGGGACTGAGTCTCTGTTCATAAACTCATCCACAGACTATCTTAAGTATTGCTTCTCTTTCTCATAGCAGGACACTTTAGTAGAAATATGGGAAATCATTCCTTTAATAGAATCCAGCCATGCTGGTTCAGCCCCACTAGCCTGGGAAGGTGCACTACACTGATTACACAGTTGTGAGCCCCCTGGGGAAGAGGAATACTCTGTCGTACATGAAACACACTCTTTGTCTGACATATTGTAAATGTTGACAGCACACACACACAGGAAAAGGTTAAGAGCACAATTAACCCATAAAGAGCCCTTCCAGGGAAACACAGAGATATTATGGAGCCAGCACACAGCGCCCTTATCGCTAATGCCAAGCTTAGCCAGGTCGCAGACTAAGTACCTAGATTGAGGACTTAGTACACTAATAATCGCTCCCCCCTGCTATGACCCCCTGGTACCTCTGATGTAATCTGGAGTCACTCCGGAGGAGATGCGCGTCCCTGTCAGTCAGCGTCTGTGTCCACTGCAGAGGAAAAATGGCGCTGGTGAGCTGCTGGATCCGCTCATAGTGAAGTCCTGCCCCCTCAACAGCGCACAGTCTTCCCGCTTTTTTTATACTGGCTGAGGTAGTTTAGTGTTTAAAATGGAGTCCTAACCATTTTAAGTCTGTATTTGCCAGTGTGGGTACTGTGTACAGTCAGGGCCGGTGCAAGGTTTCTCAACACCTAGGCAAAACTTCAGCCTGCTGCCCCCCCCCCCCCCCCCAAAAAAAAAAAAAACCACACACCAGTACCTACTATCCATCCCCTCAGATGAAAGTGTGAAGATGGCATCTTACAAGATGCCCCCCAGTAGTAAGGCCCCTAACAGTTTAGCCCCCGCAGTTATGCCCCGCAGTAGTAATGCCTCCAGCAGTTTGCCCCCAGTAGTAATGCCCCCACTAGTTTAGCCCCTGTAGTTATGCCCCCTGCAGTCATGTGCTCCAGTAGTAATGCCCCCAGTAATAAATAATGCCCCCTGTAGTAATGCCCCCAGTAGTAATGTGCCCCAGTAGTAATGCCCCCCCTGTAGTAATGCGCCATGTAGTAATGTGCCCAGTAGTTATGCCCCCAGCAGTAATGTGCCCACTAGTAATGCCCCCCAGTAGTAATGCCCCCAGCAGTAATGTGCCCCAGTAATAATGCTCCCCCTGTAGTAATGCGCCATGTAGTAATGTGCCCAGTAGTTATGCCCCCAGCAGTAATGTGCCCCACTAGTAATGCCCCCCTGTAGTAATGCCCCCAGTAATAATGCCCCCCTGTAGTAATGCCCCCAGTAATAATGCCGCCCTGTAGTAATGCCCCCACTAGTTTAGCCCCTGTAGTTATGCCCCCTGCAGTAATGTGCTCCAGTAGTAATGTCCCCAGTAATAAATAATGCCCCCCTGTAGTAATGCCCCCAGCAGTAATGTGCCCCAGTAATAATGCCCCCCTGTAGTAATGCGCCATGTAGTAATGTGCCCAGTAGTTATGCCCCCAGCAGTAATGTGCCCCAGTAGTAATACCCCCCTGTAGTAATGCCCCAGTAATAATGCCCCCCTGTAGTAATGCCCCCAGTAGTAATGCCCCCCTGTAGTAATGCCCCCAGTAGTAATGCCCCCCTGTAGTAATGCCCCCCTGTAGTAATGCCCCCCTAATAATGCCCCCCTGTAGTAATGCCCCCAGTAATAATGCCCCCCTGTAGTAATGCCCCCAGTAATAATGCCCCCCTGCAGTAATGCCCCCCTGTAGTAATGTGCCCCAGGAGTTTGCCCTCAGTAGCTTGCCCCCTTGTAGTTAGCCCCTCAGCAGCTTGCCCCCAGTAGATAAACACACAATAAAAAACACAAAAAAACCCCACAATACTTACCGAGCCCCGCTCCCCGCGTTCGGCCGCTGCTGTCCTCTCGGAGTCTCTCATAGCGCGCACTCACTGAGCCGGAAGCCGGAGCTCAGTAGTGAGCTCCTGCCGCCGTTGTGAGAGAGAGAGCCGGGCGCCCGCTGGTAACACAATCTCAGCGGGCACCCGGCTTATCCCTGCGGCGGCAGTGGAGGCGACACAGCGGGTTACTTTAACCCCTGGACATCAGTATATATTTTTAGGCCTTTTTTCCCCTTCCAGTAACCCATATGACAGTATGTAATGGCAGGGGGTGTGTGTGTGTGTGTGGGGGGGGGGGGGGGAGCGGTGTCATACACAGGAGTCGTGCAGCGGGATGCAATCACGGAGCGGCCAGGGGGTGATCAGGGGGTGTGTAATATATATGTGGCATACAAAATCGTGGGTGGTGGATGGGGGCGGGTAATATGCGGGGTGACATCGCGGCACTCAGTTGTTGTGGCGCGGGAATATGTTGGGTGTTGCAGATAGGACCAGACAATTACTACACTACACCTGTGACAAGAGGCAGCTTACATGTGCATAGATTGTTAGAGACAATGGTTACACTTACACACTGTCAGTGCTGCTGGGCAGCTACGGTATCCCTGCTCTTCATCTCCTTAAGGAAGAGGAGAAGCTCAGCTAAGGCAAGCATTCACTGGCAGCGTGAAGTGCCGCCCTCAAGTGGCCGCCGCCCATAGGCAGCTGCCTAAAGCTGCCTAGTGATAGCACCGGCCCTGTGTACAATGTACTGAGACTCAGTTCGCCCTCTGAAAAGCTGTGCATCTGCACTGTGTACTGAGTCTAGAGACACAGTCTGCCCCGGTTAGAAGCCGTGCCATAATGGCTGGCGACCCGCTAACCGGGATGCCGGCTTAGTACTCACCACTCTTCACTCTTCTGGCTCTGTTAGGGGTGGCGGCGTGCTGCGGGAATGTACGCTCGCCGTGTTGGGGCTTGCGAATAGTTCCCTCAGGAGCTAGTGTCCTGTCAGTGGGGAATGGGACCATTAACCCTTCAAGATGTCCCACGAAGCAGGCAGGCAGGCTGGTGCCATCCAGTCCTACCTGAAAATAACAAACAGAAAAATAAATGCAGAGAACTCTTCAGGAGCTTCCATAAGCGTGACCGCCTCCTCCAGGCACATTTTCTAAACTGAGTCTGGTAGGAGGGGCATAGAGGGAGGAGCCAGCCCACACTATCAAATTCTTAAAGTGACAAAACAGTGGGATGGGAACCCGCTGGTGGCGCAAACACTATGCGGTTACCGTGATTGGCTGCAATGATCAAATGTCCATAGGAGAATGCTGGGAGAGTCCAGAAACTTCTTATGAATCGTTCTCATATAGACCCGAGTCCATGAGGTAATATGTAAAAGAAAAAACACACAGATGGTGTACAGAGAGTGAATTTAAGATCCCAGAGTCAATGGGTAATGGGGAGGTGACTTCTTCCAGGATTCCTTATACTGTGGTGGTTTTACGAGTGTGCTTCTATCTGTAAAGGATCACCCTGGTGTATGAGGAAAAAGTAAGCTCCTCACATGTGTGCTTACTTCAAAATACCCCAGAAAAAACCTATAAAGGTTTCTTTAAAGCCTCTGACAGTGCAGTGTCTTTCACCCGGTACGAGTTGTCGTGGAAAATCTCGTGTGAACTTTATTAAAATGAATGCTCACATTCGTGCTTACTTTGAAAGACGCCGTTCTTCCATATAACGGTTTCTTTTTCAGTTAGTCTTCATTCCATCTTCATTCACTTCCTGACTTCGTATTAGGCTCGGTATTAAGCATAAACACGAAGGGACGTGTGAAGGTTCATATAAATTTATTGTAAAATTACTTAAAATCGTAAAATGTTGGTAATTCACCACAAATGGGAGACCAGAAAAACAGATGAAATGCAGCACAGTCCAACAGTGATATGAGATGTTAAACCCGGGGTATCTCACCGCTAAACTGGCTGGAAGAACTGGTATCAGTGGTGTTCCAAAATTCTCACATACTCCACCAACGCGTTTCAACTGGTTCAGTCTTTGTCAAGGTGTCAAATTCTTAAAGTGTTCATGGCTCCTAGTGGACGCATTTATACCCCAAGGTATTAAATGGATCCCCAGTATCCTCTAGGACGTAAGAGAAAACATGAGGTATTCCAGTGTACTTTATTACAGTATTTTAAAATTTTATATAACATCCACCTACTTCCAATTCCAATCAGGTGGGGGCACTGTTATTTTAAGTACAGTGTCTAACATCCGACTGCTATAATCATGGATGGGGGAGAGGCACACACTGACTGTGATATATGAATATGCTATAATACTCTTTTTTTTAAGTGCTACCGTGTATAGGAGATGCCTGCTACAATCAGTGGGGCACTGATATATAATCAATACAGTCACACTGACTGAGGGGTGTAATAATGAATATTATAAGGGATGGGGTACCTGCTAAGTTGCTAAAATCAGTAAGGGGGGAGAGGTACTAATATATAGCAACGGCTCCTACCTATGTGGAGGAGGGGGGCTGCCGCTGCCTGGTCTGCCGGAGAAGAGAGAGAAACCCTGCTGCAGCCCCTGCTGATAGGAGCCGGGACAGGCACATGCGTGGAATCGGTGGATTGACTGCACTTGCGCAATACCATGGCTTCTATGGGCTGCATCGGCTGTAGTCCATAGAAGCCGGCTAAGGCTGATAAGGCAGGGAGCTGCTCTCTGCCTATCGCAGTCTGGTCTGGCAGTCCCGGAGGGATCAAACCCCTTGCAATGGGACTGCCTGTAGTATCTGTGACTGGCAGGTAGGACTTTCAGTAGGAAGTCATTGCCAGTTACAGTGAAGCCAGTGCAGTCTCGCGGACTGCATCTGGCTTCACTGACAGTGAGCAGGGTGGCGGATTTTACCTGGGGGTGTGAAAGTCCTGCAGCCCATAGGTAAAGACCGCCACTGCATATAATGCAGTCAACACTGTAATGTAATTGGGTGTAATAATAAGTATTATAAGGTATGGGTGCCTGCATTATGTATCAGTGCACCCCTCCATACCCTGCTAGCAGGTCTGCTATCACTTATAATAT